>NC_044037.1:168393490-169593490 GCF_901765095.1 Microcaecilia unicolor | reverse complement strand
AAAATCCAAACTGGGCAAGGGCTGAGGTTGGAAATTCCTGTGTTAGAGGATTTCTCATTTCACCACCATATCTCTCAGATGATCTCCTGTTGCTTCTTTACACTTATTCTAAATACAAATGCTTCCACTCAATACAAAACTACAATAGTAGTACAAGAAATTTCAAAATCTATGCGAGGGGGAGATCATCAGAGACAACTATTACAGGCAGAACAACGATGGATTTTTAAATTGCACTCTTTAGAACCGCAAGGTCTAAATTCACGACTGGATTGGTGCTATTTCTTTTAGAACTCCTGATTGGAGATTCATCTGTCAGCGTCTGACTTCAGATTTCTTATATATACAAGCGCAGCAACGTCTTTTCAGGTTAGACGTGCTGCAGTTGAAACGCTGTGCAATGTGTTCCAAGTACTTTGCTGTTGGTTTCTTATTAAGAATTTTTCTTGAAATTGTTTGTGCTGCACTATACTAACTTTTCTATTTGTATTCCCTAGTAATTACCTGAGACCCTGAAGAAGCAGCAAACGCTGGCCAACGTCGGCTTAGGGTAACTAAGCAGGGAACAGCGCAGCATGAAGCAGCAGTAATATTGAACGCCAAGCAATAAGCTAAGTGTATTGCAATATACATTAAGTATGTTCTAGAAATTAACACGTTTTTTCATAAAAATTCTTGATTTCAAAAAATCTATTATCAATAAAATTTTTCAGACAATTGCGGTCCATTAAGAATTTTTGGGGCTGCCCATAAGGGGTTTTTGCCTATGATGAAGAGAAGACTAGTTGGTCTGTTCTAGCTCCAACAGATGGATATTTGATCTGGGAGCTCTTTGAGGCTTTCCCCCCATTACTATTGTAGTTTTGTATTGAGTGGAAGCATTTGTATTTAGAATTTGTTCCTATCTCCACACCATCAAGCATATTCATTTAGTTGCTTCTTTACACTTTTCTCTTCGGTCAGTGTTGGATGTTGTTTCTTTGAACGTTACTTTTAGCATTGATAATTAGTAAGCTTGATTACTACAACTCTTTTCATTGTGCTTCCAAGCACTCAGCTACACAGGCTTCAACTAGTACAAAACACTGTTATTAAACTTCTCTATGGCCATAAGAAATTTGACCCCCCCCCCCTTTATGAAAGAACACTGGCCCCTTTTACCTATAGATACCTTGCAACATTCTAACACTAACTGGACTAGATGGACCATTGGTCTGATCAAGTATGACTATTTTTATATTCTTATGAATATCGACTCCTAGCTGCTCAGTTTGGTTTAAGTGGGCAGGAGATTCTCCTGTCCACTTAAACATTGCTGAATATCAACTCCAAAAATTCTAAAAGCCTCTGAAGAAGATTAAGGGCCCTGTTTACTAAGGTGTACTAGCATTTTTAGTGTGTGCTAAAACTTAGCATGCACTAAATGCTAGAGACACCCATATATTCCTATGGGTGTCTGTAGCATTTAGCACATGTTAAAAATGCTACCGCACCTCTAGCATATCTTAGTAAACAAAGACCTAAGTCCTGTTAAGATACAGGGATTTGTAATAGCTTCTTAAAGTTACTAATATTTAAGTATACTAATACTCAAGGGGGCTTGTATTTGAAAGGACATACCCAGGTAGAAACATTTGCTACCAGGATAAACCCTGCTGAAGCAGCTCTTCAGTAGAACTATCCAGATAGCGATACAGAATTTCTTTTCAAACCACTGTGATAGTATCTAGATCATGCCAGAGCAGTCTGGGGTGGAGCCAGGGTGGAGACAAGAGTTATCCAGATAGAGGAAATTTCAGCACCACTGTTGAAATAACTATCTGAATAACATAGGACAGGAAAAAAACTGTCCTAAATATATGCAGACAAGGAATCTGGATAGCGGCCGAATATCATCACTCTTCGGATAGTACTGTTCACTCACCACATTATCTGGATACTCAGTGGCAAGCACTATCTGGATACTGCCTTTGGATATCCAGATTTTTTATTCACAGTGGCCAATGTTATTAAAAACATGCTGACTGCTAAGGCTGAATAGCTGGGGGAAGGAGTTTATTTATTATATTTATTTATTTATTTTTAAGGGGTCCTTTTACTAAGTTGGAGTAGAAACTGGCTTTAGTCCGTCCTTTCATGGGTCTTTTCCATGCTCTGAGACTATTTCTACAGCAGCTGAAAAATGGTCGATTTTCCATTTTCCAAATTAATGGCCATGTGCTAATGTTTCCATAGCATGTGCTCATTAACAAAAAATAGCACCTGAGCCTTTACCACCACTTATTTTGTAGGCAGTAAGGGCTTATGCACTAATCCTACACTAATCAGTTAGTGCATGGCTAACTGATTAGCACAGAAATGTCCACTCTCCACCCCCAGACATGCCTTGTCAGCCAAAAATAAGAAATATTTTTAGTGTGTAGGTAGCATGTGCACATTTGAAACATACTGTGGGATGCCTCACGGTAAGTCCCTTTAAAATATGGTAAGCTCACGTTAGTGCTTATTGCAGCTTAGAAAAACACCCCTAAGAGTTTTAATACATTTACAAATCAAGCACAAATCCAGCAAATACCCGAAAAAGAAAAACTCTCAACAAACCAATGTCATATATCGCCACTAGTTCACATCATGAGGAGGAGATGTAGGGCTGCATAAAAAGCTGTCCTAACTTTGCCCGGTTAGCTATGAGGGTACTGCCACTGAATATTGACCAGCACTTGTATAACTTCCTGTATCTGCTGACACATGGATCGATGTCCTCCTTTCCCTCCCATTTCCACAGCAAGGTCTGATCACCTCTCTCACCCCCACCCCCCCCCCCCAACAAGAAAATGGACATCTCAAGTCACAAAGAGAGAGTGGGAAGTGGACCAATGACACATGCATTTGGGCCCCTTCTCCAGCTCAGTCACTTAAATGCGCTTTTCACATACATTATCTCTGCTCCCTACTCCCCGCACTCTAGCATATCTCTCTCTGCTTTGAATTCTACCAATTCTGCAGTCCAGCACTTCTCACTCTCCAACCCACTCTACCCTGGCACACTACAAACCTTCTCTATGTTGTATCAAAAGTACACCTGTGGCCGGATGGAAAGAGTTTCTTCAATGTTGCTGGCACCACAAGCAAGGTTTGCGGTGTGCCGGGGAGGTGGAGTGGGTTGGATAATGAGAGGTACCAGGCCCATGGAAGGTGGATGGAGGGGATGAAGGGATGTCCAGACTTGCTGGAGTAGAATGCAGAAGAATGATGGACCTGCTGGGCATGGGGGCAGGTGGGCAGGAAAGAGGGAAGAGAGAAGGTTGCTTGCTGGACACAGGAGGGGAGGGGGAGGCAGGAAGGAGATGAAGAGATGCTGAGACTATGGGGAAGAAGGAACATGGAAAGATGCTGGACCTGTGGGGGAGAGGAAACACATGATAGGATAAAGGAAATAGAAAGAGACACTTGCTGGACCCCCCAGGCAGTTGGGGGGGGGCAGCAAGAAGGTAGGAGTAAGAGAGGAGGGAGGGAGAGATGTTGGCCACTGGAGTGAGGGGGAGCAAGAAAGAAAAGACATGGCCCTTGGGCCCCTAGGGGTGGGGGATGGGGTACAGAAGATAGGAGGAAAGGAAGAGAAATGCTGGTCTCTGGGGGTGGGGTGGGGTGGGGGAACAAGTGGTAAGGAAGAGATATGCAGGGGTGGGAACAGGAGGGAAAGGAGAGAGATACTGGTCTGTGGGTTCGTGGGAGGGGGCAGGAGGAAAGGAAGAGAGATGCTGGTCCCTAGGGAGGAGGTGAAGGACAGTAGGGAAAGAAGAAAGATGGAGACATGCGAGAGATGCTGGCCCCAGAGGTAGGGCAGGTGGTGTGGTGGAAGGGGAGAAGCTGGGCATGGGGATATGGGGAGGAGAGGAATATGGACACAGAGTGGAGATGATGAACACGAGAAGAATAAGGACAAGAGAGGGGAGATGCTCAATATAGCAGAAGGATAGAAGAAATACTGGATAGGGTGGGTAGAGATGCAGATTGAAGATGAATGATGGACACGGAGAGAGAGAAGAAATGCCAAATGAACAAGGAGACTCTAGCAAAAGAATTAATAGAAGACAATAGAAACATTAACCAGACAATATAGGTAGAAAAAGGAATTTTAATTCTATTTATTGATAAGAATATGTCAGTTTGGGGAATGCACATATACTAGAACTGGTTGAAGATGTGGCTGGACCCGTGAGAGAAACCTCACTCATTGGCCTTAAATCTCCCATGCCCTGACAAGACGTCATTTCTACCACCCCCAGTCAGAATAGGTCCCCCCAGGCCTACATGAATTCCCTGGTGGAGCAAACCCCACGAGACTACCAGTAGAAGTCACGATGGCCATTTTTACTATAGAACCATTAGGGGTAGGAGCGAGTAGTGTATGCTCCTATCCTCATCACCCTGCTGGACCACCAGGGAGTTCCAATAGGCCTGAGGGGGCCTGATGTGACTGGGGGACGGGGTGGTGGCAAGGGATGTCAGGAGTTGGTGGGTGTTTACTTGTCAGTATGGAGGGAGAGGGAGCATAAACACAGGACAAATGTAGGCCCTAGCCACTATTCAATCAGGACCTGCATCAGTGTCTTATACCCAAATAAGGGTTGATAGCTTTACAAACTGGTCGGCTGCTGATATTCAATGCTATGCTCAAGTATGGCCCAGCATTGACTATCAAGGCCTAATTCTGCCTGTGTCAGTCAGCGTTTAAAAACCCGCCATCCATTACCGACCGAATATTGATCAGACAGTTTTATCCCAACCCAGGTCGATTTGTGGCAGATTCCCTCATTTGTCCTTCCTGCTATTGTCTGGCCATTGCTCTGCAGTTTATTTCTTGTGCTTTCTGCTGTATCTTCTATTGTTTGGCCTCTCTCTGCATTTCTAGGCCCAGGAAGATATAACTGGTCTGATTGGAGTTCTGTCCTTGTCTAACCCTGAGCTTCTGCCCCAAGGTCACCTTTGACAAATGTTGTAAGAATCTGTTTTCTCTGGGACTTTCTTTCATTCTTATTTCTGGGCTTTCTGTAAAACTAATCTGTTTACCCTGTGGAGCGAGTATGCTCAATTACAATATGTTTCCATTGAAATAATCTTTTCTGATTAGTTATTGTTCACTATAAAGGATCTTTCAATATTTAAAAACATTGAAATAAATTAAAACTACAGGATAGGTTCATTACATCTGGGAATGTACTATAACAGAGGTCATTATAAAATAATTTCACTGTGTATTGATCTTCGGTACAACTGTAACCATAAGGTATTACTTCAAGTTTCAAAATCAAGCACAAAACACATGGGGCCTATACGTGTCACTATTACAGAGTGCCTTACAACAGTTTGGGGACAGTACATATTATGGGAACTGAGTTCTCACAATTCAAATATTGGAGATATAACAGTTATACATCAATCTGTTTCCAGTATTTGATTGTTAGCAGTTACTCATAATGGTTCCTTGATGTGTTGTTATGGGACTGTACTCACCACAGCACAGAGGTGGAGGCAGAAGGCCTGCTAACGTTTATATTACTATTCTTGCTCAAAAATGATCTGTTTTTAATTCTCCAACATCATGGGGGTAGATATTCAGCCGGTGGCAGTCAGTGCATTTTTAATACGCTGACCATCGCCAGCTCAATTAGCCCTGAATATTCAGTAAAACGCCACGTGCCTGATATCCATCCAGGGCCTGCATAAGACATAAAATGTTTTTGATGATTTCCTGAAACCCTCCTGAAATAGCCCCTTTCCTTCCTCTCCTCCCTCACCCTCCCTCCTCAGTGGAACACTGAAGAAAGAAACACAGAAATGCATTTCCTCCTCTACAAAACAAAATGTAAGTAATGTATATTTTCAATCAAAACATTTTTCATTCTATAAAAATTGAAAAATAAATATTTTGTACCTTCGTCTGATTATTTTATTTTTCCATTTGGGTTGGTCCTGGTCTGTCTTTAGCACTTCCTCTTATTTTTGCTTAAGTCCTTTTCCAGGATCTCACATGGATGTATTTTCTATTTCTTCTGTTGTCCCATCTTCATCCTTTCTGTTCTCTCTGACACTGATCTTTCTGTTTCACCTCCACCCCATTTTTCTTATTTGCCTTTTTATCTTTTAGCTAGATTTTTTACCACCTTTTCCCCTGCAGCATTGCGTCCCTCCCCTTCATATACTTACTTCTCAAGCCCTTCCATTTCCACTTATGTCTCTCATTCCAGTCTTGCAGGCACCTTCCAGCTCTCCATTTCAATCCTCTGTATTCATACCCTATCTAGTCTCATCTACCTCTGCCTTTCTTCTCGTCACCAACCCCGTTCCTTCTCTGTCACTCATTCCCACTTCATTTCAAGACCCTTTTTTCCATCTTATCATTTTATCCTTTTTACTTCTATATTCACCCTCTTTCGTTTCCTTCAAAGACCTTTCTTCTTCTTCCTTGTTTCACACTCTCTTCACAGTCCTCCCTCTGCATTTTTCCCTTTTCCCCAGCATCCATTGCCTCACCTTTCCCCATCCATATCATCCATTTCCTCATCTCTTCCTTATACCCCCTTCTTCAGCATCTACCCACCTAATGCCTCCTCCAATACAATTCACCCTGCTTTTTCTACTTGCCCAGGATCCATCCCTTCTCCAGTTTCACTTCCACTGTATATGCTCTTGCTTTGCCCTTGCCATTCAGTCTATCCTCCTCTTCTTTATCACTTCCCAGCATCAACCCTCTTCTTCCACTGTCACCTGTCAACATATTCTCCCTTCTCCTGAAATCCTCTTCTTTCAACTCAATTCCCAGTCCATATACCAGTCCTCTTCCCCCTTCTTCCAGCCCTGGTATCAGCCTCTTTCTCCATCTGCCTTCCAGTCCCCACATCAGACTCTTCTCCCACCCTATTATTTGTCAGCTTCCTTTTCTCTTACCCTGCCACTATCCCCAAATCTAGCATCTCCCCTCTGTATCTCTCAGGGTTGTCCCAAGGAGTTGTGGCACCCTGAGACAATGTTTGCTTTGGTTCCTCCACCTTGGTATCAATCTTGTGGTATGAAATGTGTAGATAGCAGGGTTCAAACCATGAGAATGGCCCCACACCAAAAGGTGCCTGTTTTGTCTGATTATTTTATTTTCCAGTTTGGTTGGTCCTGGATCCTCTTTTTCACTCCCTTCTGTTGGTTTTCTCCAACATACTTTTCCTGTATCTTATTTCCATTTTCTGTTTTTACCTGTTCCCTATCATCTTCCTTGCATCCCTTACATCTATCTCTGACATTGATTGTTATGTTTCACCTTTTTTTTCTGTTTCTCTCATCTGTCATTTATGTACCTACAGCTAGATTTCATTTTTCTTTGTCCCACCTCCAGTCTGCAATACTCCCCCTTTTCACTTTTCTCCTACTTTCTGTATAAAATTTAGGGTGAGATTTATTCCTCCCAGTGCAGTGAATCAACCACCACTATCTAGGGATGAATGAATCCCATCCAAGGCTGCTTCTGGTATATTTACCTCGTATTATGCAGACTCCTAAATTACCAGAGCTGTGCACTTAACTCTGAGCAGGTCAGGAGAGAACAAACATCAGCTCGTAGGTTTATTTGAAACAGATATGCTAATACAATACTCACCAAATAGTTTCTATCATATCAATTAGTACAGCAATCAAAGCAGTTTCTTATATAGGAAGTAGACAGGCAGCGAATCAAACTGATATAGCAGATCTTGACTTCTCCAAAGACTATGCAAGTAACATGTACAATCAATTGGTTATGGGAATATAATACCCCAGCTAAACATAGGTGTTTTGTGGGCCTGAGTCTTTAATGTTTTGTTTTACTACTCAAAGTCAATTAGTACATATGAAAGACTCAAAGTTACTTATGAGAAAGCAATGGGATTACTTGCCAATTCAGATTGGTTTCTCATAGGAGAGGACAGCTCGGCTGTCTCTCTGGCTTGAAGTAGGAAGTACACTCACTTTTATATGTCTATTCAGGATACGGGTAATATGACAGTAAGCACACCTGATTAGATCTATGTTAATGTCATAGTTAATACTGACTGGCTATGGTAATGAGTATTTACTGGAAAAGCTAGCAAAAGACCACCCCTTACTGGAAGACTAAGCCACCTTCTTTTTAACCACATCGTCCTCAAAACACTTTCTGTGACACCTGGTCGTCTTCCTATGAAACCATCTTTGTTCTGTTTTTCAAAAACATCTGTTACCATACTGTTGCTATATCTATGCAACTCTGTCAGTTAGACTCCCACTCTTGCGGTTTTCTGTTTGTTCTGCAGTGTTTCAACACTGGAGTTCAAGTCAGAGACACAGGTCTGTAAGATTTTTTCTCATTTTAAATCCTGAACCAAAGTCTCAGGCCTGGGACCAGACAATAACAATATTTATATCCCCACTTGAAGGTCTGTGTAAACATGACCTTCATCAAATATGATTAACGCTAGTGTTCCTCGCTAACGAACTAGTCCTGCACCTAGGTGTTCGCTATCGCCTCAAAATAGTGAGCTAATTCTTTATTGTCATGAGCTCAACAAACATATGATTAGTGTCCTGATTGCAGGCTGTCTTAGGTTGCAGGTATCCAGAATCCCTAAGCAGGTTGGAATTCCTGGGCCTTACTTTACCCATCATGGCCACCCAATCACGAGCACTAAGAAGTGGATAGTAAATAGGGAGAGGCACTAGTAAGGGGAATCTTTGTGTTTAAGATTGCCAATGGTGTAATTAAAGTAGGCTGAAGTAACCATTAGGGTTTGCATCATAGAGCAAAATGGTAATTCCCATATATCTTTATAATTATGAAACTCCAAAGGAAGAGAACCTAAGAAAACATTTTACTAAGAAGGGTCATACTATGGTTGAATATACTAAAAGAGGTTACACTATAGCCAAATAATTGTATGGCTGAATGATATCTAAACAGGAGTTTAAATGTCTATAGCATCTAAAACATCTTACATTTGCGCATACATTGTAATATCTTGGCTAGCATCAGTTCAAAATTTCATAAGCAGAAATAACACACAAAAATGTTGAAGAAGCATCAAAATCAATGCTAAAATGAAAGTACACAGAAAAGCAAGTCTAAAAGCAATAAAGGTTCAGTTACGAGCATCCATTTACAATGGAAACTGTGTCATTAACAACATCAATTTAGCTAAAAAGGGAGTGAGAGGAAAATAAATTAGAACCTTTCCAATGTAAACAGAATTAATGCTAAACTAATAATAGAACAAAATATGAGTCCATAATGTCCATAAATGGCAATTGTGAATCTCAAATTATTTATCTCCTGATTTGCTTGGCTCTATTGTGCTGGAGGTTCTGATTCTGAGATGTCTCCAGTTGTGATTCTAAGTCCTGGACTTTAGTGAAGACTGTAATATCTTTCAGGTGAACCCAAGATGTATGGTTCTCAAACTTGGCTGTAGTAGAGGTTACAGCTTCAACTTTTACATGGGCATACTTTTTATGGGCTAATCAGCACTCAGATCTTTATCTTTATCTTATATCCCCCACTTCTGGCTTGCAAAATCTGAGTGAAGCAAGACAGAGATGTTATTACTGATTATAAATGGTCCTAGAACACTAGGGATGAGAGAGCACAGGAAAAGGTCATAGTCAAAGTAGAAAACGAATGTGCAGAAAAATTAAAGTCCATAATTATTATGTAGAAAGGTCCATGTGATCGAATGATTTCCAGAAGTCAGTGTCACTCTCTGGTATTGGGAAGGTGCTGTAGGCACACAGTTGCGGTAGAGTGTACATGTGGTCACACATGGGAAATGGCATGCAGGTTCTGGAAAAGATGAATCTACAAAAATACTCAAAACAATAGAATATTTAAAAGCAGAGCAAAGAGGGCCTAAATTAAGGACATCATTTGGACCCTAAATTCCCACTGGGGGAGTTGATGTCACCGGGCTTTCCCTTGCCAGAAGTTGGTTGTCACAAATAGTATAAGCAGAACTGGCAGACTGGAATCGAGGCTGTAGATGAACAGACTAAAATGAACAGGAATGGAATTAGTAGACTTCACCTGCGCTGACCACCATTCCCTAACAGTTGAGCCCCTAGGTGTGGGCGACCTGCAGGACTTACTAGATAGAGCTGGTAGACAAGTAATGTCAGAACAGACAGACTGGAACAACAGGATACAATCACAACTCTGGTTAAAGACCAATTAAAAATCTAAAGCATGTAATTGATTCCTGTATCATGTAAAGTCTATTGAATTTAAGCTACTTGTACTTTCCTAGTCTTCCCATTCCCTACCTCTGTCTCTCATTCTTTCCCCAGCCTCCTATCTTTCCTCATCTTTCTCCCACTTTCTAGTCCTCCATTTCCACCTTCCCTTTTACTTCCCCCATTTCTATCCTCTCTCATTTCCTTTAAAGACTAATCTCCTTCCTTTGTCTCTTGCCATTTCTGTAGTCCTTTTTCTGTTTCAACTGCTTCTCAACTCTTCTAGGTCCTTCAAACTGTTTCCCCTCCCCATTTTTCTGTATTTAGTCATACCCTCATCCAATCACCTAACCACCACTATCCCCACACCTATTCCCTAAGTCTCCACTCTTCTATCCTGCCCAGTCCCCAAAAGTCCCCACTTACACTCTCAATATTCAGGCAATCTTAGATTCTGCCTTTTTTTGGTCTCCCATTCAGTCCTAGAGTCTATGCCTAAGTCTGAGTTAGAGAGTGATGTGTGGACAAAGATTCATCCCCATTCCTTCTCCACAACAAAAGATTTTTCCTGTTCCCACCCCATCCCTGTAGTCAATCAGACTTTGTACTCTCATCCCCTCACCATCCCAATATTCTCCATCCCTGTCCCCTCACCATCCCAGCAAATCTTAATTTTCTTCCTCACATCTCCCCACTCAAAGTCAACAATCAATTCAAATTTACCCATTCCACTCTATCAGGATTTTATAGACCTCAATTATATCTCCCCTCAACTATCTCTTCTCCAAGCTGAAGAGCCCTAACTTCTTTAGCTTTTCCTCATATGAGAAGAGTTCCACTCCCTTAATCAATTTGGTTGCTTTCTCTGTACCTTTTCCAGTTCCACTGTATCTTTTTTGAGATGCAGTGACCACAATTGCACACAACACGAAACTTTCCACAATGTATGCAATTCCTAAGGGTTGTATTACATTTGTTCACCAAGAGCTGCTGTCCTATCCCTTTCTGGCTCTGTTAACCACTGTGTGGGCCCTGACTCAGTGAGGTTCTTAGTTTATATAGCAACTGGAAACAGATATTCAGTTTCAAAATGTAAAATGAAATATTACTTCTAGTCACGTGTGAAAATATCTTTCAGGCTGCCCTATTTAAAACATCCAGTATGAAGTACAGTACAGTCTTGATTACCTGACCTTTGCTAATCTGACCATCTGGCATATTAGACAGACCCCCCAGTGATGTCATTGCATCACCGTTAAAAAGTGCATGGCTTCTCTTCCTGTTTTGTGCTTCTCTACAAGGGAACCATGCTTTGCAACTGATACTCCTTCATGCACCCCTCATCTCTGTTAAGAAGTATGCAGCTTCTCTTCCAGTTTTGAGCTGAAACCTTGTTTTTACAGCATGGCAGCAATATTTGGATATAAGACTCCGCTTTTGCAGCGAGGGAACCATTAAAGATGTCTTGAGATGAGACCTTGCTTTTAGAGCAAGAAAGTAATTTTTGGACCTTTTGCAGTGAAAGAACCATTTTTGATCTCAGACGCTGCTTCTAACAATTCTTTGAGCATTGGATGATGGTAAAGGAAGTGATAAAGAAAGTGAACATCAAAGATGTTTTGAGCTGAGACCTTGCTTTTCCTGCCAGACAACCATTTTTGATCTGAGACCGTGGTTTTGCAGAAACCATGGTAAGGTTCTTGTACACAATCTCCCTGATATTCAAAAGCATAGGCTATCTGCCAGCCAAGTCCCGCTGAAAATTTGTGGTTAGTGGATAGCCGGTTATATCTCACAATTTAACCGGTTATCTGCCAATTTTCAGCACATTGCCCATAAACTTTGGTGGCCATATTTGGTCCAGGGGCGTAGCCAGACTTCCGTGGGAGGGGGGTCCAGAGCTCGAGGGGAGGGGGCACATTTTAGCCCCCCCCCGCCGCCGCCCCCTCCCGCCACTATTGTCGCCCCCCGTCTCTGCCGACCCCCCACCCGCCGCAAACCCTCCCCCACCGCCACCTACCTTCCGTTTTGCTGGCGGGGGACCCCACTCCCCACCAGCCGACGTCCTCTCCGACCGTAGAACTGTTCTCTGAGTCTGACATCCTGCACGTACAATGTGCAGGACGTCAGCAGCATGCAAGGAAGAAGACTTTTCTCTGCAGGCTGCCGCTGCGTTCTACGGTCGGAGAGGACGTCGGCTGGCGGGGAGTGGGGTCCCCCGCCAGCAAAACGGAAGGTAGGTGGCGGTGGGGGCGGGTTCACCGGGAGGGGGTTCCCCACTGAAATCTACGGGGGCCCAGGCCCCCTCAGGCCCCACGTAGCTACGCCACTGATTTGGTCACGTGAATACCAAGCCTAGCTTTGGCCGGTTCAAACTTAACTGGCCAATGTTGAATATCGATTTGGCCGGTTAAGTTTGAATGGCCAAAAAAAACACAGATATTCAATGCCAGTCAGTGGAATTGACCCAGCATTGAATGTCCCAATGAGTTTGTTCATTTACATTTACAGCACTTTTATTTATTCTTACTCTCATTCTTAGATCTGTTTTGCCTGTGAACTTGGAGTGTGAAGAGTTTCCAGTTTCAGTTCTGCTGTCTTGATGTCTTCTTCCAGGTTCAGTTCTGCTGTTTTGATGTCTGCTTCTTATTGTTATTGACTGTAGAAGACAAAGCAGTGAGCTTGAGAGATGGGGCTCCAGTCATGCTCTGCTCAGTTCTGTATTTCTGTTCACATTGAGGGGCATAATCGAACGCGAACGCCCATCTCCATGGGCGTCTATGTCCGAAAATGGATTTGTAAAGAGGCGGGACAGACCGTATTATCGAAAAAGATGGGCGTCCATCTTTCGTTTCAAAAATACGTTTTGGAATGACCAAATGCCATGGATTTGGTCCTTCTGAGATGGGCGTTTTTTTTTTTGTGATAATGGAAACTAAAAACACCCAGCTCAGAAACGTCCCAATCCAAGCCATTTGGTCATGGGAGGGACAAATGTACAACACTACCATAGCTCTTAGGGGTGAAGGGGGCAACTACATGTGGGTACAGTGGGTTTTAGAGGCCTCCCATTTACCACCACAAGTGTTACGGGTGGGGGGGGATGGGCCTGGGTCTGCCTGCCTGAAGTGCACTGCAGTATCCACTAAAAGTGCTCCAGGGACAGGACTTGTTGCTGGTGTATAACCTTGGCACAGCAGTTGACACCTGAAGACTAATCTCGCTGAAAACGTCCTTTATTTGAATAAGCACCTTTACTCACAGTTAACTGCAGATCAGAGGTTGTGCCCCACTGGCAACGTGTCTCGCCGGTACTGAGATTAGCAGTAGGTCCGAGCTGGCAGAATGGTGTACAATGCCCTCTTTCAGCAACATTCAAGGTAAGAACTAAGTGCTGTAACGTGGCTAACACATGAAAGGGATCTAAAAGTATCTTACACAAATGGCCACTACCTCATGGACTACCGGAAACAAAACAGGGCACACTCTGACCCAGTAAGCATAGGGAAAAGCACCATGGGAGTAGAGCCTACCATCTACCAACATCGTGACCATTTAACACAAGCTAGTGGAATCACGGAGCCCAATACCCTACACCCACCACAATGAATTGCTGATGTGACTCTGCAGTGCCCTTAACAGAAAAGGTGTCACACTCACCCGAGACCCACATCAGAACCAGGGAAAGGCTGTCAGAGGATAGAACACATTCTGCTGTCATGGAGGTAGGTACGGCATTTGAGGCTGGCATACAGGCTGGGAAAAAAGTTTGTAAAGTGGGTGTTTTTTTGGTGGGAGGGGGTTAGTGACCACTGGGGGAGTCAGGGGAGGTCATCCCCGATTCCCTCCGGTGGTCATCTGGTCAGTTGGGGCACTTTTTTGGGACTTGGACCCAGTGGTGTGCTGGTAAATGTTTAACAATAGGCTCTCTCCCCAGTCCACCTCTGCGCCCCCTCCCCGTCCACTTCTACGCCCCTCATCCACCTCTGCGCCCCCCCGTCCACCTCTACGCCCCTCATCCACCTCTGCGCCCCCCATCCACCTCTGCGCCACCCCCCCAAATTGCAACGCTGGCTATAGCCGGGGAGAGAGACTGGGGGGGGGGGGGCAATGCATTACTCCAGGAAAAAAAAAATTAAATGATCCCAGGTTCCAATCTAATTCATGTTTAATGTGGGATAAAATGCCCCCCCCCCCAATCTACTCCCTTCCCTCAAGCCTTTTCTCATCCTGTTGCTGGACTGCCCCTGCCCAACGTGTTGCAGGATCAATCTCTCTCGTCTTCTCCCCTCCCCCGTTCTGCTTTGTCCCTTCATGCACTCTTCCCCCGCTCCCTCACCTCAAATGCTAGTCTCGTGGATGGATCTTTTCCAGTGCAAACGACGGGTGCGGAGCCTCGTGCTGTTGTGAATGCAACCAGAATGAAGTTATTATTTTTGAGATTTATATCCCACATTATCCCAAACAAGTTTGAGTTCAATGTGGCTTACAATAAACAGTATAGGGTAGATGAATAATGCATAAGAAAATAATTTGTTGTAAGATAAAGATCTGGGATGTGATGAGTACAGACGATGGAAGTGAGGGTCAAAGGAGTGAGTGAGAGGGAAGAACAGGCTAGAAAAAGAAATTGGATAAAGGGAAGACTTGGAAGGAGTAAAAGGAAGATTGAAAATTAGTAGCTAAGTGAGAGTTGAAGGAAAGGGAGACTGGGATGGGGGCTAAAGAGGAAAATCAGGGACAAGTTCTTACTATGAATGTAGTATGTTACATAACTAGCGTTTACAGGGTTTTTTTTTTACAATTCTATCCAGTCCAGTAGATAATCCAATGCTGAATAAGAACTATTAGTTATGATAGCAGTATTACTACACGCCAAAACTGACTGGGAGGGCCCTAGGAACTTTTTCTTACACCTTAGCCAGCTATTTTAAAGGCAGGTAGGGGTGCGCCTGATGTACGAAAATGTTCTCTCTTTGCTTTGCCTTCTTTCATACCTTGCTTGTCCTCCCTTCCTATCACCATCTCAAATATTTCTATCGTGAGACACCACTGCTCCTTACATGCTAATTTCTAATCCTGCTGCTCTGAATTTTTTTTATTATTATTATTATTTTCGAAATTATAAAGAAAAACATCACATTGAACAAGATAAACCAAATATTACTATCCAGCTATAACATCTGCAGCACTAAAAATAAATTGTAATAGAGTTTTTAGCCCAGCTGCAAAAATTAAGCTTTGGGAATTGCCCATATAGGCAACAGCACAGTCCCGGGGAAACAACAACGACCGAAGGATCTTCGCACATTCCTGGAAATAACACCTAGGGATCGAGGCAAGACAGGGGCTCACTAATATGTCAGTGACTCTGACATAGTGGATTGAGCATACCTACACACTTATAGGCGGTAAATCTCCTACCCAACGGGGGATGGGGAGAAAGGGGGGAGCTCCAACCCCAGCCGCCACCAAACCCAGAGCTCGAATACTGCAGAAAGCTCCCAGAACCTCCCCAACACCCACATATACAAGGGCGGCCAAGGTCCACATCCCATTCCCCCAGTGACAGCCACGCTCAACGAAAGCCTACAGGACTGGAACCGGATCGTTGCAAAGCTTCCGCCAAACTCACCCTTCGCCAGGGCCATGGTGATGTTCTCCGTATCGATGGTGTACAGGATACCTGCCCCCTTCTTAGCAGCAGGAAGTGCGTGGGAGGGAGGGTGCATCCGGCAGAGAGATCCCCCGCTGGAAGTAACACAACACAGTACTAGGACAGGGAGAGTAACGCATTACCGCCGTGTTGCGCTGCCCCTGGGAGCCGGCTCGCCTGCCAGAACAACCGGCTCGCAAGAGCTTTAAAAATTTAACAACCGGCTCTTGCGAGCCGGTGCGAGCCGGCTCCAGCACACCACTGCTTGGACCTGAAAAAAAAGGGTCCAAATAAAGCGGACCAAATTCTCGTCAAAAACACCCTTCTTGTTTCGATTATCAGCTAAAGACGCCCATCTCTCCTCGGCCGATAATCATGCCCCAGCCCTGTCTTGGCCACGCCTCCGACACGCCCCACTGATCTTTGTTCGTCTCCGTGACGGACTGCAGTTGAGGACGCCAAAAATCGGGTTTCGATTATACTGATTTGGGCGCCCACGGGAAACGGACGCCCATCTCCCGATTTGGGTCGAAATATGGACGTCTTTCTCTTTTGAAAATAAGCTGGATTGTCTACTGTAGAAGACAACTCAAGTGAGGCTGAATATGAAGTAGATAAATATGTTTCCCTTATGAAATACTATATACTGTTCTATATTTGTACCTGCTGTACAAGATGAACAATCGTGCCCTATATTGTACAATTACAAATTTTTTCTGTTGTTGATTAGTGTTAATAAACAGTTTTTTTAAATACAGATATCCTATGCCTGTTCTTTATGCATAAAGTATGTTTTCCATGCATTTTTTAAGGGGGTTACCATTGTTTTCCATATTATCTGACTTTTCACTTATATGACAATGGGTTGGTCCTGTTTACGTTGGATAAACCAGACTGTACTATATACAGAATGCAGTGGCTGAGATGTCAGGACTAGTATAAGGAGGAAGTTCTGCTGGCATCAGAGTAGACTTCAGTTACTGCTACTACTACTACTTATCATTTCTAAAGCGCTACTAGATGTACGCAGCGCTGTATACTTGAACATGAAGAGACAGTCCCTGCTTGACAGAGCTTACAATCTAATTAAGACAGACAAACAGGACAAACAAGAGATAAGGGGATATTAAAGTGAGGATGATAAAATAAGGGTTCTGAACAAGTGAATAAGGGTTAGGAGTTAAAAGCTGCATCAAAAAGGTGGGCTTTTAGCTTAGATTTGAAGACTGCCAGAGATAGAGCTTGACGTACAGGCTCAGGAAGTCTATTCCAGGCATATGGTGTAGCAAGATAAAAGGAACGGAGTATGGAGTTAGCAGTGGAGGAGAAGAGTGCAAATAAGAGAGATTTACCCAGTGAACGGAGTTACCTGGGAGGAATGTAGGGAGAGATGAGAGTGGAGAGGTACTGAGGAGCTGCAGAGTGAATGCACTTATAGGTCAATAAGAGGAGTTTGAACTGTATGCAGAAACGAAGCCAGTGAAGTGACTTGAGGAGAGGGCTAATATGAGCATAACGACACTGGTGGAATATTAGTCGTGCAGCAGAATTTTGAACAGATTGAAGAGGAGAGAGATGGCTAAGTGGGAGACCTGTGAGAAGCAAGTTGCAATAGTCTAAGCAAGAGGTGATAAGAGTGTGGATGAGGGTTCTGGTAGTGTGCTCAGAAAGGAAAGAGCGAATTTTGGTGATATTATAGAAAAAGAAACGACAGGTTTTAGCAGTCTGCTGAAAACTAGGTCCCATATTCTTGATTTCCCTTGTGTTTGCTGCTCCTGAGCCTCAGTGGGCCCTCCCCAGGCCTACCTTGAGGAGTCCTGGCAGTCTAGTGGCCTCTTCAGGGCCAGGAAAGAACCCAGCTCTTTCCTGCCTGCTGCCGTTGCTCTGCCTGGTGCCACCACTTCTTCATAATGGTTTGCTTGTATGGTGCTTAGACCCCTCCCAGGGCATTCCAGGATTCACTGGGTAGAGGCTGGGTGCCGCCATTTTGAAGCGTAAGGGCTCAGAGGCAGGAGAGAGGAGGCAGTCCTCCTGTTTCTAACACTAAGATATGTGGAGGGGTCTTGGGGAGGGCGGAGGGGAATTCCATTAGACCATAAAGGCTTTTAGTGGTAACTAAGGGGTCTGGTCTGGCCCTGCCGGGTTGGGTTGGTGGGCCTGCAGGACCAGCAGGTGATTTCTTTTGGGGAGAAGGGGGTCCACTGGACCACTAGGAATGTTTCTATGTGTATGTTTGGGGGGAGGGTCGGATAGTCTGCCGGGGATGTTGTGAGGTGTGTGTGGGGGGGGGGGGGGGAGTTGGGCTCAGAAAATCAGCATGCCTACTTTCCTGTCAGTGGCTGAGCCGATCAGCGCTCAGCCATTGACAGGAAAGTTAGCACGGAACCCCAATGACAGCTCTGGAACTGTTGGTAGTTTTTGGCTGCTAGGGCAGGGGTTTTCCATGCAACGGTTTTCTGAGCATTGCACAGAATAGCTAATGAGCTTGTTTTAATACAAGTGAGCTCATTCGCATAAAACTTTCAGTTACTACTTCCATGCACGGTAAAGCAGTGTCCGAAAGCCTCTGTGCATTGACCACGCAATAAAGTTTCTTTTAGACTGGCTAAAACCAGTCTAAATGAAATGTTGCAAGCTCGGTTTGCTTTGAGCATCAGGGCCTCAGTTCTTATGTCTTTTCTGCGCTGACAGAAATATATATATTTGATTCCACTGGAAAAGGTACGTAGCAAGAAAACATTCAGCAGGTTGGTGACTCAATCAATATATGATTGTATTTTTTACCAAATCATATTTTCTATCAGTGAGAAGCATAGACTCCTGACGCAAGCCCTATTGCCAAAACATGTCCGTGTTGAGTCATATTGAGACATTGCCATTAAAGATCTCCAGCCACTTTCATCGCCTCTGCTTTGCTTTCTGCTAAGAGGGAACCCCACCTAAGTTCCGCCAATGTGAACGCACAATGCGACTTACACACTTCCTTACTGAATAGCACATATGCATGTACATGTATAAAGTATTCTGTAAATTTGCACGTGCAAGAGGCATTTAATGTAGTTGCCCAGTTATAAATTTGCCCTTTTAACCCTTCATTGGCTCAGCATTCAGAAAATGCTGAGCTCCTAAATTTATGCTCCTAAGTTAGCCTCTTAAATTTGTGTCCTATTTTCAGCCAAACTTAGATACAAAGCGATTTAGCCTGCTGCTGACTGATTCACCAGCTTATTTTCGAACGAGAAGGCCAGCCATCTTCCGACACAAATCAGGAGATGGCCGGCAATCTCCTGAAGCCGGCGAAATCGGTATAATTGAAAGCTGATTTTCGCTGGCTTCAACTGCTTTCCATCGCAGGGCTGGCCAAACTTCAAGGGGACGTTTCGGCAGGGTATGGGAGGTGGGACGGGGGCGTGGTTACGAGATGGCCGTCTTCGGCCGATAATGGAAAAAAGAAGGCCGGCTCTGATGAGCACTTCACCGGCTTCACATAAAGCTCACACTCACTGTTCAGTAATACATCAATACATCCACTTATGAACTCTCAACCCCTAATCTCACCACACCCATACCTCTACTCACAGAAAAATGTATACCATATGCTTCACATAGCGCCCCTTAATTTCCTGTTGTCTCTTTCCAATGTCTCAATGTTCTTTTCAATCGATTTATTCCTTAACGATTTTGATTTTGCCTCGTTTAACTTTCACAATGTAATCCATAACCTGAATTGTAACAAATTGTATTTCCATTATTCATAATGTATTGTAAGCCACACTGAGCCCGCAAAAAGGTGGGAAAATGTGGGATACAAATGCAATAAATAAATAAATAAATAAATAAATTTTCAGGACCAAGCTTCAAAAAAGTGTCCAAACTGATCAGATGACCACTGGAGGGAATCGGGGATCACCTCCCCGTACTCCCCCAGTGGTCACCAACCTCCTCTCACCCTAAAAAAAAAAAAATAAAAACATTTTTTTGCCAGCCTCTTTGTCAGCCTCAAATGTCATACCCAGCTCCATGACAGCAGTATGCAGGTCCCTGGAGCACTTCAGCCAGGCGGACCCAGGTCCACCCCCCCCCCCCACCTGTTACACTTGTGGTGGTAAGTGTTGAGCCCTCCAAACCCCACCAAAACCCACTGTACCCACATGTAGGTGCCCCCTTCACCCTTAAGGGCTATGGTAGTGGTGTACAGTTGTGGGGAGTGGGTTTTCGGGGGATTTGGGGGACTCAACACCCAAGGTAAGGGAGGTATGCACCTGGGAGCAATTTTTGAAGTCCATTGCAGTGCCCCCTAGGGTGCCCAGTTGGTGTCCTGGCATGTGAGGGGGACCAGTACACTTCAAATGCTGGCCCCTCCCATAACCAAATGCCTTGGATTTGGCCGGGTTTGAAATGGCCGGCCTCGGTTTCCATTATCGGCGAAAACTGATGCCGGTCATCTCAAAATCGGCCATCTCTGACATTTGGCTGGCCCGAACCGCATTATCGAAACGAAAGATGGCCGGCCATCTTTTTCGATAATACAGTTCGGGACCGATGTTTGCGGTGCCGGCCATATAGATGGCTGCCCTTATAGATGGCCGGCGCCATTAGATTATGCCCCTCACTATCGCTTGGTTTGGGCTAGCTGCTAATATTCCATGGCACATAACCGGCTAAGTGCCGCTAAATATCGCAGTTAGAGCCAAAATCAGTCAGCTATGTTAGGGGTGCTCTGGGGTGGAGTCAACACTTGGCCATTTAAATGCTAACAATCAGCCCTTAAGCAGCCAGGTTTAGCACTAAAATGGGACCATATAAAAGCCTGTCCTATTTTCATGTGGTAATCCATGGCCGCTTAAGTGCTGAATATCGACTTAAGCAGCTATGTTTAACCAGCTTGAAAATATTCCTATGGGTGTCTCAGTGTTTACCACCAGCTGATTTCTGTCACAAGCTTAAAATGCTACTGTGGCTTAGTAAAAGACCCCCTTAACTAGGCAAGGGTATACTGGTAAGAACATGCAATTCTGATTGAGAGCCCAAGCTTTTTCTCAGCACCATGTAACATAAAATTAAGTTACTTACTTAAAATAAGTTTTTTTAATAGTTCCTTCTTGTAGCCTAAAAGTCTACTGTACACATTCATACCTGTGAATGTGTGAGAATAAGTTTTCAGAATTAATATGAGTGGAATCTTTTTGAAAAGTTTTATATAATCTGAAACCTTGCTACCAGCTCCATTCCTAGAAATGCCTCCCACTACAGCAGGGAGGGGGGGAGGAGAGGAATTTTGGATTTAACTCACACCCTTTCAGGAGTAGATTAAGGTGAGTGTGCAACCTGAGTGTGCATTAAATTACACTAAGTATATGTTTTTACCTGTATCTAAGGGTCCAGTTTTGTAAAAGCTCAACTCTTTGGGTAAAGCACAGTTTCACATGCAAAATACTTTGAAAATTATCCTTCCTTTTATTTCGATTTTGCTCACACCTTTACATAAGTACATAAGTATTGCCATACTGGGAAAGACCAAAGGTCCATCAAGCCCAGCATCCTGTTTCCAACAGTGGCCAATCCAGATCACAAATACCTGGCAAGATCTCAAAAAAGTACAAAACATTTTATACTGCTTATTCCAGAAATAGTGGATTTTCCCCGTCCATTTAATAATGGCCTATGGACTTTTCCTTTAGGAAGTCGTCCAAACCTTTTTCTCTGCTAAGCTAACCGCCTTTACCACACTCTCTGGCAACGAATTCCAGAGTTTAATTACACGTTGAGTGAAGAAAAATTTTCTCCAATTCGTTTTAAATTTACTACATTGTAGCTTCATCGCATGCCCCCTAGTTCTGGTATTTTTGGAAAGCGTGAACAGACGCTTCACATCTACCTGTTCAACTCCACTCATTATTTTATAGACCTCTATCATATCTCCCCTCAGCCACCTTTTCTCCAAGCTGAAGAGCCCTAGCCGCTTTAGCCTTTCCTCATAGGGAAGTTGGACCATCCCCTTTATCGTTTTCGTCGTCCTTCTCTGCACCTTTTCTAATTCAACTATATCTTTTTTGAGATACAGCGACCAGAATTGAACACAATATTCGAGGTGTGGTTGCACCATGGAGCGATACAAAGGCATTATAACATCCTCATTTTTGTTTTCCATTCCTTTCCTAATAATATCTAACATTCTTTTTCAGTAGGTAGGTCAAGGTGAGTTTCACTCAGGTATACTGGGCATTTCTCTGTCTCTAGAGGGCTCACAATCTAAGTTTGTACCTGAGACAATGGAGGGTTAAGTGACTTGCCCAAGATCACACAGAGCAGCAGTGGGATTTGAACCGGCCACCTCTGGATTTCAAAATCAGTGCTCTAACCACTAGGCCACTTCTATTACAATGATGCTTACCCTTTAGTAACACTGAGGACAACGTAAGATTTTACCGGTAGCTGATTGCTCTCTCCATTTGTAGGGAAAAGAATCTGTGCTGTAAAACAATAGTTTTTTTTTTCCACCCATGCCTTAAAGAGTCAAGGCCTGGAATGGAAAGGGAGGGGGTAGAGTGTAACCAGTAACAGTTTCAGTTTGAAGACCCTTCATGTAACCTATGAGTTTCTCAATCCTGTTCTGGAAGCACATCTAACCATTCAGGTTTCCATGTTTACCATAACTAATATGCATGGATTACATTTTCCTAAAAAGGATCGACAATATACTACTACTACTACTACTTAACATTTCTAAAGCGCTACTAGGGTTACGCAGCGCTGTACAGTTTAACATATGGGTTGAAAAGCACTGAACTATGGTACAGACTTTGCATTCACTCAAAAAGAGGTAATATTGAAGGACCCCCCCCCCCTATATACAACATCTCCACATTTTCAAAGGGACGTGTGAGTGAGTCTATAGGGCACAGCCACTTCCTCTTAAGGATACTCCCTCACAGTGTCAGAACCACCATAAGATCTATAGTCCTGACAAGGGGGAAGTGGTACAGGAGGGGTGGAGCCAGTAGAGCGGGAAGTATAAAAGCTAGGGGCACAGCCAGGTTAAGGAGGCCCAGAGGGAAGCAGTGACACCCAACCACATCTGCTTCCACCATCTACATGTGAACTGCAACTATGTAGTCAGGTAGGCCCAGTGTTGTGATCCAGCTGGTGAATGGTGTTAACTAGAGACCAGTAGGAGCAGGACCATGGAAGGACGTTTTGCTTACATCTAAGGACTAGTGTGTGTTATTTTCCCCTTGCACTTTTAATAAAGTATTATTATTTTGCTGGCCTTGGCTGCTAGCTCCAGGGCCTGCCCTCATTCACGTTACCACAGGAAAATTCATGGATAGTTTACCTTTGAAAATGTGCTTGCAGATCTACATGGTGTCCAGAAAAACTGGACCCTTTACATAGTTTCAAAATACTTTACAATTGTTTAAACATTTACTGCCCTGTTTACTAAGGTGCGTTAGTGTTTTTAGTGTGCCTACATTTAGCATGCACGCTATCCATGTAGGTGCCTATAAGGATATTGTAGGCACGTACATGGTTAACGTACATTAAAAATGTTAACGCGCCTATAATGCTGCTTAGTAAACATGGCCCTTAGCATGACATTGAAAATACATTAGTCTCACTTTTATTAGGAATCTCCCTTAGCAAACGCTTTGCACTGTATTCATTATTTGGTTGCAAAAATGTAATCACAACTTTACCTTCTTCACTAAGTGCTATTTTGCTAAAACAGTTCTTAATGGTCACTTCCAGAATGACATCATTTTGAAAACAGGAATCACCCAGTTTTTACAGCATCTTGCAGTAACACTTGTCAATAATAGCAATACTTAAAAAAAATAATAGTACATTTGTTTTGGGGTTATTTGGAAAATTGTCGGTGTCTCTTTTTTTCTGGACACCATGTACAAGCAACATGGAGATTTAAAAAGCTGTCCCTATTATAATAGGTGCTAATTTAGGGGTCCTTTTACTAAGGTGCGCTGAAAAATGGCCTGTGGTAGTGTAGACGCATGTTTTGGGTGCGCGCAGAGTTATTTTTCAATGCACCTACAAAAAATGCCTTTTTAAAATTTTTGCCACAAATGGACGTGCAACAAAATGAAAATTACCGCATGTCCACTTTGGGTCTGAGACCTTACCACAAGCCATTGACCTAGCGGTAAGGTCTTACACGGTAACTGGGCAGTAATGGTCTACACGTATCAAATGCCACTCGACGCACGTAGCTGCCGTGTGTCAGAAAAGAAAAATATTTTTGGGATGCACGTAGCAGACGCGTGCCAAAATTGAAATGACCACAAGGGTCATGTGGTAACTGGGCGGTAACTCCAATTTGGCATGCGTTGGGCGCGCATAGGCGCCTACACGGCTTAGTAAAAGGGCCCATTAGAAATGTTTAGTGTAATCTGTCTTTCTTGAACCTTTTGTGTAAATGTGACAATATAAATGTGAAACTCATTCAGTTTGGTTCCTGCACCACAGCCACAAAATCTTGATTTTTAAAAATTAAAGATGGTCTTGATCTGTATTCTGTTGCCTGTTCAAGAGGAAAAGCACATCATTCATGATTACAGCACTTAAGCCATACTTGCTCTTTTGGCTAAAATCAAAATCAATCTGTGGAACAGTAGCACCCCTACATGGCACAAATGTGTAAAAGCACAAGAAATCTATCAATGCAATTAAAAATTAAGTTCCCATTGTCTTTTTTTCTAATTTTTCTGATGTCAGTGAATTTTGGGTGATATGATATGATTTAATAATTCAAAAATAATTAAAAATAAGTTTCCAAGTTTATAGGACCACATTTTCAATCAATTAATAAATTTAATTCAATGAGATTCAATTTTATTTCTAAGAACCCAACTTTTGTATATTACACTCATGCCTAGAACTAGTCCCAAAGTGCATTATTCCCTCGATATTCAAAACTATTTAACCGGTCAGGAATGTCTCCTGGTCGGTTAAATAGCATTTATGCACCTAACCGTGGATATTCAGGGGGGAGATAACCGGTTATCTCCCGCTGAATAACCTGCTACATCACGCGACATAGCCAGTTAGGTGCGGATATTCAGCACTTAACTGGCTATGTTGAGCAATCAAAATAGGCCACTTAAATATCAGGCCTATCTTTGACCACTAAAAAGTTAACCAGTTAGCACTGAATATTCACATAGCTGGTGAACTTCTTAACGTCCAATATAAATCCGGATATTCAATGCCAGTCACTGGATATGGCCCGACATTGAATATCCAGGTTTAAAGCTGACAGCAGACAGGATATGTGCTGCCCGCTGCCAGTGGTGTGCTGGAGCCGGCTTGCACCGGCTCGCAAGAGCCGGTTAAATTTACTGGCATCTTGCGAGCCGGTTGTTGGCCCGTGCGAGCTGGCTCGCCTCTGCTCCCCCGCTCGTCCATCTTTGTCTGCCCTCTGCAGATCTGCCGATAGTAGCCCTGGTTTCCTTCTTGCCCCGCCTCCCTGCCTTTAAAATTTTTATTTTCCCTCGAGGCGCGCCAGCGTTGAAGCGAAGGCAGCAGGCTTAGCTCGGTTCCAGCCTTCATTCCGTTCCTTCGCATCATGGCTCCGCCCTCGCCTGACGTATTTCCTGTTTGCGCGAGGGCGGAGCCATGATGCAAAGGAACGGAATGAAGGCTGGAACCGAGCTGAGCCTGCTGCCTTCTCTTCAACGCTGGCGCGCCTCGAGGTAAAATAAAAATTTTAAAGGTAGGGCGGCGGGGCAAGAAGGAAACCAGGGCTACTGTCGGGGAGCAGAGCTGCAGAGGGCAGACGGAAGATGGATGACCAGGGGAGTGGAGAGGGCTGGAAGAAGGCAGATGGAGGAGAGGAGGGCAGGGGGGAGACGAGGGTTGCTGGACATGGGTGGGTGCATGGAGGGCAGGGGAGAGGGGGGTTGCTGCTGGACATGGGTGCATGGAGGGCAGGGGAGAGGAGGGTCGCTGCTGGACATGGGTGGATGGAAGGCAGGAGTGAGAGGAGGGTTGCTGGACATGGATGGAGGAGAGGGAAGGGAGAGAGAAGAAATGCTGGACATGGATGGAGGGCAGGGAAGAGTGAGAAAGGAGATGAGAAGATGGAAAATGAAGAGAGGAGAAAAACTGCACATGGATGAAGAAAATAGGCAGAAGCTGAGGACCAGAAATGAAGAAGAAAGGAGGAAAGTAAAGAAATAAATTGAAAGGAAGCCCTGGAAATGGAGTTAAGAGGACAGATAGCAGCAGAATCGGATACTGGGCCAGCATGAGCAGAAAAACAAAGTCACCAGACAACAAAGGTAGAAAAAAAATCATTTTATTTTCATTATAGTGTTTGGAATATGTCCACTTTGAGAATCAGGTGCTCAACATTAAAAGTTTATTACTTATTTATGGCATTTTATCCCACATTAAACATGAATTAGATTGCCCCCCCTCCCAGGCTCTCTCCCCGGCTATAGCCAGCTCTGCAATTTGGGGGGGGGGGCACAGAGTTGGACGGGTGGGGGCGCAGAGGTGGGGGCGCAGAGGTGGGGGGGGGGCGCAGAGGTGGACCGGGGAGAGAGCCTGTTGTTAAACATTTACTAGCACACCACTGCCCGCTGCTGACTGAATATCGGGTCCTAAGTGTTTATTAAAAATATGAAGGAAGAAATGGTGAGCTCATCACACTCTGTGATCCTAACTGTTATAAAAATGCCAGGTAAGGTACAGTTATACTTTCATTATTGCTCAACTCTTATGTTGTACAAGTAAAATATCTCAGCATATCATGGGACTTTCGAAAGTATCATGTGGTACTAATTTTTGATTAAAAGTCTAAGGGCCTGTTTACAAAGGTGCGCTAATGTTTTTAGCACTTGCTAACCGTGTAGATGCCCATAATATTCCTATGGGCGTCTACATGGTTAGCGTGCACTAAAAACACCAGCGCACCATTGTTAACAGAGCCCTAAAGGTTACCCTTCTCATTCAATGCTCACATTAAGATGATTATTCATTCCCCTTAGCTTGCAACTTGTGAAAATATCAAGTGAACTTATCTGAAATAAGCTTCAGGAACTGCATTTAAACTTGTGTAAATTTGGGCTACAGCTTTGCAACTTTAAAAAAGAAGTACATGTGAATTCATTGAATTCATTTGCTGAACTTTTTTTGGTAAAACCCCGACAGATTTCTACAAGTGCGTAAATCTTCATCAAATAAGAAATGACTTCATGACTTGCAGATAAATTTGGCAGATTTCTACAAAAACAACCCAGTAATATGTCAGATATGACTGGATTTTTCCTAGATTATTTGGAGTAACTTTTATGGAATTGGACACAGAATAAAAAACATTGCTTGGCACAGACCTGCTCCCATAAGGGCCCTTTTACTAAGCCGCAGCAAGAAATGGCCGTAGTGTGCCTTTGCGAAGGTCTTTCCCACATGCTAAGACCATTTTTGCTGCAGCTGTAAAATGGACGATTTTCCAATTTTTTAAATGTATTAATGGTCATGCGCCAATGTTTCCATTACTGTGTGAACACTTAACATCACCCATTTTGTAGGTGGTAAGGGCTCATGCTGTAATCCTGTTGTCTTTTAAGCTACACAATAAATTTGGACTCTTTAAGCATCGTCTAGCGACCATATCTTTGTGTCATCTTCACTGTGTCTTTTGTAATCCTGCGCTAACCAGTTAGCATGTGGTAATATAGCTGAGCCAACTGATTAGCACAAGAATGCCCCCCTGACATCCCCCTCTAAAAACAATTGAAAATCTTTTTAGTGTATGGATTAGCGCACAGTAAATTGGCACTTACCACAGGACACCTGAGTGCATCCATCGGTATGCCAATTTAAGCTGCGTTAAGCGTGCATTAATGCCTAACACAGGGGGTCTTTTACTTAGGCGCTTGCGGTTTTAGCACACGCTAAAAATAGGCATGCGATAAACGCTAAAGACACCAATATATTCCTAGGAGCGTCTTTGGCATTCAGCGAGCGCCTATTTTTAGCTAAAAATGCCAGCGCGCCGAAGTAAAAGATCCCCACAGCTTAGTAAAAGGGCCCCTAAGATAATTATTCAATCCCCCTTAGCATGCAAATTGTGAAAATATTACGTGAGTTTATCTGAATTAATCTTCAGTAACAGTATTCAAACTTGTTTGTAGATGGCAGTATAAAGGTAGAAACCAGGGGCCTGATATTCAGCTGGTGGCAATCAGTGTTTTACTGACAGCTGCCAGCATGAAACCCAGAAATTCAATGTCGTTGCCATGTCCAGGCACCAGCATTGAATTTCCGGGTTTGTGGAGCCAGCTAACATGTAGCTGGTTAAGTTCAATATTCAGCACTTAACCAGCTATGGCGAAGCACATAAAGATAGGACTCACTTTTATGCACTCCTATTTATGTGGTTAACATGGCTGGTTAATGCTGAATATTGACACTTAACCGGCCAAGTGGCTGGTAATGTTGATTTGAATATTGACCCCCCCCCCCCCCCCCCACACACACACACATGTATCTAGTGCCTAAGGTTTTGCTTTTTTCTTGCATAGTTTTTGTAAGCACACACTGAGGGGGATAATCAAACGGGGACTTCCATCTCCATGGCCACTCATCTCCAAGGACGGGGGTGCGAAGGGGCGGGACAGACCGTATTATTGAAAGAGGTGGGTGGCCATCTTTTCTTTCGATAATACGGTTGGTGCCAGCCAAATGCCTAGGATTTGGGCAGATTTGAGATGGTCGGCATTGGTTTTCAGTGATAATGGAAACCGAAGCCGGCCATCTCAAAAACGACCAAATCCAAGCCCTTTGGTCATGCGAGGGGCCAGGATTCGTAGTGCATTGGTCCCCCTTACATGCCAGGACACCAACCAGGCACCCTAGGGGACACTTTTAAAAATTAAAAAAAAACATTAAAATACCTCCCAGGTGCATAGCTCCCTTACCTTGGGTACTGAGTCCCCCAAATCCCCCCCAAACCCACTCCCCACAACTCTACACCATTACCATAGCACTTATGGGTGAAGGAGGGCACCTAGATGTGGGTGCAGTAGGTTTTTTTTTTTGGGGGGGGGGGTTGAAGGGCTCCCATTTACCAGCATAAGTGGAACAGGTAGGGGGGGTGGGCCTGGGTTCACCTGCCTGAAGTGCACTGCACCCACTAAAAACTATTCCAGGGACCTGCATAC
Source organism: Microcaecilia unicolor (assembly GCF_901765095.1). Taxonomy (NCBI): domain Eukaryota; kingdom Metazoa; phylum Chordata; class Amphibia; order Gymnophiona; family Siphonopidae; genus Microcaecilia; species Microcaecilia unicolor. Next base: position 169,564,420 of record NC_044037.1, on the reverse strand, counting down.
TGCTGTCATTGAGCTGGGTATGACATTTGAGGCTGGCATAGAGGCTGGCAAAAAATGTTTTTAAAGTTCATTTTTTTTGGTGGGAGGGGGTTAGTGACCACTGGGGGAGTCAGAGGAGGTCATCCCCGATTCCCTCTGGTGGTCATCTGGGCAGTTTGGGCACTTTTTTGGGATTTGGACCTAAAAAATAGGGTAAAAAAAAAGCGGATCAAATTCTTGCTAGGGCCGCCCTTCTTTTTTCCATTATCATCCGAGGGCGCCCATCTCTTAAGCGCGCCCCTGTCCCGCCTTCACTACCCTTCCAACACGCCCCTGGGATCTTTGTTCGTCCCCGCGACAGACTGCAGTTGGGGGCGCCCAAAATCGGCTTTCGATTATACCGATTTGGGCACCCGCGAGAGAAGGGCGGCCATCTCCCAAATTGGGTCGGAAGATGGACGCCCTTCTCTTTCGAAAATGAGCCTGAATATGTTTTTGGAATATTTTTAAGAATGAGAATACATTAAAATGATCAGGTCAACATTTGAATGCACTTATCTGGATAGCAGTACCTGCTGCATGGCTGGGTCTATCCGATGACTTATTTACTTTTTTAACTACCATAGCTAATGTTTAAAAAACTCAATTCTTAGAGGCTTAATACTGACCCATGACCTATTAACTCACCCGAAACACCCCCTGCCCCATGCTGCTGCAATATCCATATCCAAACTGTGATATGGTGTCAACCACTCTCCCTCACCATATCATCCTAAGATATTATCATATGCATTGCCACATCTGGGATGTTCTTCAACCAAACGGCAGAAAAACAAAGAAGAAAAATCTCTGCAGAGTTGCAGGGAAACCAAACAGTAGAGGTGGCCAAAACCAGAGGCGAAACCACAAGTCCAAGTATGAAGTCTTTATTAATGGCTGAGCCAACATGGCCATGTTTCAGCACAATGCCTGCATCAGGGGTCATTGCCTGTATATAAAGCAAATATCAAGACTACACTCATGGTGCCAAAGTATTAATTGAAATGTTGGAAATGTGTCTGTGCTCTGAATAGTTTAATGCTCCAAAGATGGCTGCTACTAATACAGCAGCTGTCTTCAGAGCACTGAGACATTTCTGATTTTTGGCACTGTGAGTGTGGTCTAGGTATCTGCTTTATATACTGGCAAAGACCCGATGTAGGCATTGTGCTGAAAGACGGCCATGTTGGGTCATTCATTAATAAAGGGAAAGGGAAATGGGACTTGATATACTGCCTTTCTGAGGTTTTTGCAACTACATTCAAAGCGATTTACATATATTCAGGTACTTATTTTGTACCAGGGGCAATGGAGGGTTAACTGACTTGCTCAGAGTCACAAGGAGTTGCAGTGGGAATTGAACTCAGTTCCCCAGGATCAAAGTCCACTGCACTCACTACTAGGCTACTCCTCCACTTCATACTTGAGCTTGTGGCTTTGCCTTTGTTTTTGGCCAGATCCACTGTTTGGTTTCCCCATATGAGATGAGCCAGGTGATGATGTCAGCATCAAATAGAGGCCAAGCACTACTACATCATTTATTGTTTATTAAAATTTACTATACTGCTTTATTAGTGAACAAATCAGAGCGGTTTACAGATAAAATACAATTAATAAACATAAAATTGAAAAAGAATGCCAATTAAAATAGGAGAGACCTAACTGTGTGAGTCAAACAGAGTACATACAGAGCCCATACGCCAGGCCCCTCCCTGCCCATCTTCGAATCCTTGCTCAAAGCCCACCTCTTCAATGTCGCCTTCGGCACCTAACCACTACACCTCTATTCAGGAAATCTAGACTGCCCCAACTTGACATTTCGTCCTTTAGATTGTAAGCTCCTTTGAGCAGGGACTGTCCTTCTTTGTTAAACTGTACAGCGCTGCGTAACCCTAGTAGCACTCTAGAAATGTTAAGTAGTAGTAGTAGTACAATCATTCAATATGACAAGGTTACAAACAAACAAATGTGGTCCAAACAAAGAGTGGACCTGCACATCCTTACTCAAAGACATCTTACTCTCATCACAGAATCTACCCAGACCTATACCAGAAAAGCCTGGTGAAAAAGATGCATCTTCAATAAAGCATGTCTAACGTTGCATACACATGTTCACAAGCCAGCCTACATGCACCATCCACTCAAATAGGCAATTATACTTTGCAAATGAGCATTATCCGGGTGGGAGCTCACCTGATACCAATAAATAGTGCTTTCAAAATGACTGCTATAACCAACAATACACAATCTTATTTTTCTTGATGGTTAGTTGACCATCATGTGTAATGTTTCCGGAGTTGGTCCATTGTACCCTTTGTGAACCACACTGAACTTTTGTGGTAAGTGTGGAATGCAAGTGTAATATTATTAAAAGAATACATTGGAATGATTCTTGTCACAGGATTTGCTAGAAAATTAACAAACAAGCCAAACATTCAAGGGCCTGGACAATAATAGCAATGGTTCAAAAATGGACTACTTGAAGACATCGCCAACACAGCCGATGGGAACCATGGTTATTTCTCCAATTGTACTCAGAACTTTTCATTCAACTTTTTTTCAAGTCCTTTTGCTTTGAAGTATTACCACCTTTATTTTCTCCTCTGTATTTAATTTTCACTAGTACATAACACTGACCAAACCACAAACCCCACTCTTCCCTTCATTGCAACAAACCCTCCCCCAGTTATGTCACGAACTTGAATAAAAACCACATTGTGGGTTTTTCTGCTCACTGTATAGACTTCCTACTGTTTGTTGTGGGCAAGCATGATTTTTTCATTGTGGGTTTCATTTTAGTAAAGTAAAAAAAAAAATGGACATATCTGATTTATAAGGACAAACAAATTGGGACTTACTTTAACTAGGGTTATCAATTGGTACCCGTTTTTCAGGATCGATCTTATCCTTATTTATGGTAACATGAATTTCAGATGCCAGGACATCAGTGCCCATGTGATTAATAAAATAATTTAGAAGCCTTATTACTAAAGTTTAGTGGGCGGAGCCCTTCTACAAAGTTTCCTTAAGCCCACTGCGGGCTTACCATGCACCAATCTGGAGATACTACTGGCCCAACACAAGCACCAGCAGTAGTTCCACCCCCAGCGTGCGACATTTCTGGCACTAGCGGAAATATTCAAAAAACATTTCCGCAGGTGCTAACCCAGTGACAATTGGGCAGCGTCGTGCGCTAACTGGCTACCACTGGGTTAACGTGGGAGCCCTACCGCCACCTCAGTGGGTGGCGGTAAGAGCTCACCCCTGCATGGCTATAGAGTAAGTGAAATCTTACCGCATGGCCATTTCTTTTTCTGGCCTTTTTACCCACTTCAGTAAAAAGGGCCTCAGCGCAGGGCAAAAATGGGCCCCGCCGCTAGCACAGGGCCCCTTTTGCCACAGCTTGGTAAAGGGACCCCATTGTGCGCTAATGGAATTAGTGTTCCCTAAATACTAAGAAGTCCATTTTATACCTATGAGCATCTTAGCATTTAATGTGCCCGAATTACGTTAGCTAAACTTTAGTAAAGGGACTCCTTAGATATTTATTCAAGATCAGTATAATACATTTTATGCTGCTTATCCTAGAAATAAGCAGTGTTTTTTCCCCAAAGACTTTTCTTTTAGGAAATTGTCCAAACCTTTTTAAAACCCTGTTAAGCTAAGTGCTTTTACCACATTCTCTGGCAACGAATTCCAAAGTTTAATTACACGTTGACTGAAGAAATATTTTCTCTGATTTGTTTTAAATTTACTACTTTGTAGCTTCATTGTGTGCCCACTAGTCCTAGTTTGTTTGGAAAGAATAAACAAACAATTCACATCTACCCGTTCCACTTCACTCATTATTTTAGAGACCTCTATCATATCTCCCCTCAGCCGTCTTTTCTCCAAGCTAAAAAGCCTTAGCCGCTTTAGCCTTTCCTCATAGGGAAGTCGTCACACCCCCTTTATCATTTTCGTCGCATTTCTATGTACCTTTTATTGTTCCACTATATCTTTTTTGAGATGCGGTGACCAGAACTGTACACAGTATTTGTGATGTGGTTCACAGTCCAATGTACTAACCACTAGGCTGCCCCTCTGCTCTGCATAGATGTCTGTTTGGCCATTTGGTATGAATGCTGCCATATTGACATCCATGCCCCTTGTTTCTCACTGTTTATAATTTGGATGTTCCAGTTTGTGAAATAACTGTTAATGCTGGATGTCTCCAGCACACAGACATTCATCTCACATATTTTCTAAAAGGAAATTTTGATATACATTCAATAATAACTGTGAGGTGGATGTCTGTTATGGACGTTAGGCTTGGATGTCCCTATTTTGATTTGGACATCCTTTTGAAAATGCCCTTCCATGTGTCTTTATAAAATATCCCCAACATAGATACCTACTTGGACTTCCAGTCTAGGTGACCCGTTATAAAATTACCCCCACCTCCCAGGCAGATATCAAACACAAAAATGAGTAGTAACAGAGAGCATGATATTCAGCAGCTGTCAATCTGGAAAATTATCATAAAACAGTCAGGGCAGCCTTATCTAGATGTCTAGTAATAAAAACTAGCTGTACCGCAGATTTCAACATGAGAGGATCTGGGAGGTTTACAATAAAAGATTAAAATATAAAATCAGAAAATAATACCAACGTTAGTAGGACAGAAGACATACTCAACAACAGTCAATCAAAACAAATAGTGCCACACACCAGGAGTCAGCTGTCAGTCGAAGATCATGAGATCAGGCAAATGCCTTTTCGAAGAAGTGGTTTTAAGGAGAATTTTAAATTTAGTAAAAGATTCTTCGTTATGCAGAGGACCAGGTAGATTGTTCCAAAGTGTGGGGGCATGACATGTGGATTCGTGAATAAGGTGCACTGTATTTCAGTCCAGTCAGACTTACTTTAGTTGAACAGGGCTGACAGTTAGTACTATTCAACTAAAACAGAATCATCTTCCAGGAGTACTTCCTGCTCTGCCTCATTTTGTGAGGGTAAATTTTGTCGGGATAAACTTACCTGGACAAAGCTTTGCCCACTGAAGGAGAGGAGGGGAGGGGAGGGAGGCAGAAGTTTCAACTCTGTAGAGATCTGTTTGTCTAAATTGTTTGAATATCATCCCTTAGACTATGTAAAAAGAAAAATCAATTTTTATATAGTTGGAGGATTTATTTTTAAAAGAAAGTAATTTTCATGTGTGGAGGAATGGCCTAATGGTTAGTGTAGTGGGTTGTGGACCTGGGTAACTGGGTTCAACTCCTGCTGCTGCCTGATGGTCAGCTGTGGGTTGAGATCCTTGGGAACCAGGTTCAATTCCTTCTGGAGCTCTATGTGACCCTGGGCAAGTTACTTAACCCTCTGTTTCCCAGTTACAACAGTAGTACAATATACAACCTAGACTGTGAGCCCAATAGGGACAGACCCAGTACCTGTAAAGTGAAGCTGCAAACTGCTTAGGTCTAAGTGGAATATAAATACTCAAATGAATGAATGACCTCAAAGTATGTATGACTGTAAACTGCTGAGAGACTTTATTTCCTGAATGAGCTGCATATTAAACAGTTTTAAATAAATAAAGACACATTTTGAAGAGGCAGAATGCTGCAGTGCACACAGATTCAAAAAGGTTATGTTCTGGATGAAGCTTCAAGATATGTGTGCGTTCTGTATTTAAAAATGGAAATACATGTTATCCCTGAAAATGTCCCCATTAGCATCTACACCTGATTTTTAAATTATGTGCAAATGTGGGCTAACTTCCTGTTTGGGCCTGGCCTTTGGAGAAAAACGTAAGTGGTAAAATATGCTTATCCTTCAGGTGTTGAAAGCCAGCTCCAAATGCCAAGCATATGAGTTTCTGAGTTCAGCCTCCCAATTAGCTTCCCTTATGCCCTAGATTCAATATTAGGCGCAGTGAGTATCACACGTTAAATTAGGCATGTGGCCAATTTACACAAGCTACTTAATTGAGTAACGAGCCAATCAGTGATGATAATTGGCTGGCAACAACCAATTATATCACTAATTGGAATTTGAGCATGATTCTTTTTAGATGTATTCTAAAAAGAGACATGTGCAAATTCTAACATGCATAGCTGAAAAGGGGGCATGGCCATGGGAGGAGTGTGGGCATGTTGGGGTCATCACTCAAATTTACGTGCATAGTTATAGATTTCGGGGGGAACGCAACTACATTTAAGAGTGGAGATTTACACCAGGTTTTCAGTGGAGTAAATGACTGTACTTAAATATAAGAAGTATGACTAAATTTCTTCAAAGGAGGGGGCACATACAAATCTCAGTCCAAATACCCTTAGCATGAGAAGTCTCCTTTGCTATAATGTATTGAGAACTAAAGAACTAAAGAAGAAGACGCTTTTTAAACTAAGTAATTTATTTTTGAAATATATGAGTTTTTGATAAAAAGTAATCTATGGTTAAAAAAGCAATATTGAGATATAAATACATTTTTAAAAATTTGGATCAATGACAAATACATGTCCACTCTAAAGTGTGTTTGGCTTGATAAATTGAGCCATGGAAGTGGAGTCATGAGCATCTGACAAATCCAACAGTGCTACTAAAAATAACTATATTGTCTAAGGAATATTTGAACTTCATAGGAGCAGGGTATTTGGACTGAGATGTGCTTAAATATAGGCATGTACCCTGGCCCTATGTGCTATTCTATACACCATGCCTTATTTTAAGTGCATTATATAGAATAGCGCTATATGCTTTTTGTGGACGTGTCTAGATTTTAGACGCCATTTACAGAATCTGCCCAATAAGTGCAATTTTTGAAATTCTGGTGCTTACATCACTAGGGGTTGATATTTTAAAGGCATTTTCTAATATATAGGACAATAAAAGCGTGTAGAATGGCATTTATATGAATAACCCCTATGTAAAAGTATGCCTGATGATCAGAACAGACATATTTTTATGCAGCCTCAGTATAAGTGTGTTCAGGGGTAGGTTTTGGGTGTAGCATGGGCAGAGTTATCATTCACATATATAATTTATGCACAAATATTTACACCTTCTTCTGAGCAGGCATACATGTCTGGCTTCAATTTAGCTGGATTTGTGCTCATATTTTGTAATGACATGTAAACACCTATAGGGCATTTTTTACTAAAGGGCATTAAGCCCTAATATGCACTTTCAGCTCCTCTGGCTTGCTGATGCCCGCCCGAAAGACCTTTCCTTACCTGCTATCCCTCTTTTATGCCTTCCTTCCCCCTTCGACCCCCCTCCTCCCTCCCCTGTATTCTTTAACCCTTTCCTTGCCGCTGGCCTACAGCCTAGTTGTGTCCGGCCTCCCTATTTGGTTTGGCCTTCTCCTATTTATTTATTTCAAATATTTGTTTTCTAAGGGGCTTGTCTTGGGTGCAGAATGGACATGGAAGTGTTAACCAGTTTGCTGGTATTACTGCACGATAACTGGTTAACATGGGAGCACATGCAGGGGCATTTTCAGCATGACGTCCAAGTCCAATTTTGCACACTTTGCTGAAAATGGCTAAAATTCACATCCTGAACATAGCAATTTTTGAACCAGAAAAATGTCTACTTTCTTGTTTTGAAAACCACTGTTATCCAGATGTTTTTGTGCTCAGTATGTATTAAAAAAAAAAACATCCTAGAGAAAAACGCACAAAAACAAGCTGTAGGGTTGGCCATGTGGCACCATTCCTAGTAAACTGGACACACAAATATCCTGGCAGAGCATTGTGAGCCCTCTAGGAAGACGTAAAATCCTACTTCACCACTGCAAAAACCCTCATGTCTGCAGATGCCTCCTATCTATAGGTACAGTTGGTATTTTGTGGGTTTTGGAAGCACACAATTTCCACCACAAGTGTGCTAGTTAGAGTGGGATATGTGCCTGGGTCCCTTTTTGCTACAGTCCACTACACTGACCGCTAGCCTATTCCTGGGACCAGCTTGCTGCTCTAATAGGAATGGCGATAATATCTGAAGCTGTCACAGAGCCTGGTATGTACTGTCACTGTCGTATCTTTAGGGGTGGCAAAGGGTCAGTGTCCACTGGGAGATTAAGGGGGAGGGTCATGCCTTAATCCCTCTAGTGGTTAGCTGCTCAGTTAGGGCACCTTTTCGTGACTTAGTTGTGATTGAAACAGGTCCCGATAAAAATGTCCCAATTTTTGCCCTAGATGTTTTTATTTTGTTCCATTACCCTGGTAAAATGTCCAATTTCTGGGCCCATCCAAATCCTGCCCAAAACATGCCCCCAACATGCCCCCATGCAATTTAGATGAACTGCAGAGAAAACCGTCTCAAATCTGATTTTCGAAAATTGCAACTTGGAAGTTTTCCTGTGAAAAATGTCTATCTGGCGCTTTGTGCTGCTTTTGAGACATTTTTCTCTTTTGAAAATGAGCATCTTAGTGTCTCCTAATTAGGAGACAGTAAGTGCTCCCATGTTCAACCTGCATAAAAAAATAAAAATTGAAAATGCTTTAAAAATGCCTCATAAAATCTGGACTTAGAACACAGTTTTAGTAAAGGGGCATCTATGTGTCTTTTTATGTTGAATTCTTTATTAATATTAAACAGAAAAAAAAGGCATAACAGTGAATCATGTAAGCTACAAACAGTAAGATAACATCATGGTGACAACATGAATGTCAAAGTACAATCAATGCTGTACATAGCTAAACCAGCCTCAATAAACTGTTGTCTATACATAATTCAACCAAATTCCCACTCATACCCTCCCCACACCTCCTCAAGGAGAAGCTTTATGTTACATAGAAAACAAATTCTTATATAGTGAATGGTCTATTATGGGCCATTGGAGATAAAGATGCCCCAATAGGCTCCCAGTAGGGATAAATGGTCAGTATTCTCAATGGAGAAGGGTAGTTAGTGGGGTTCCCCAGGGGTCTGTGCTGGGACTAGTGGTTAGAGTGGTGGACTTTGGTCCTGGGGAACTGGGTTCGATTCCCACTGCAGGCACAGGCAGCTCCTTGTGACTCTGGGCAAGTCACTTAACCCTCCATTGCCCCAGGTACAAATAAGTACCTGTATATAATATGTAAGCCGCATTGAGCCTGCCATGAGTGGGAAAGCGCGGGGTACAAATGTAATAAAAATAAAATTTATAAATGACCTAGACATGGGAGTAACTAGTGAGGTAATTAAATTTGCTGATGACACAAAGTTATTCAAAGTCGTTAAATAGTGGGAGGATTGTGAAAAATTCCAAGAGGACCTTACGAGACTGGAAGACTGGGCGTCTAAATGGCAGATGACGTTTAATATGAGCAAGTGAAAAGTGATGCATGTGGGAAAGAGGAACCCGAATTATAGCTACGTCATGCAAGGTTCCATGTTAGGAGTCACAGATGAAGAAAGGGATCTAGGTGTTGTCGTTGAAGATACGTTGAAACCTTCTGCTCAGTGTGCTGCTATGGCTAAGAAAGCAAATAGAATGTTAGGTATTATTAGGAAAGGAATGGAAAACAAAAATGAGGATGTTATAATGCCTTTGTATCGCTCCATGGTGCGACCGCACCTCAAATATTGTGTTCAATTCTGGTTGCCGCATCTCAAAAATGATATAGAGGAATTAGAAAAGGTAAAGAGAAGGGCGACGAACATGATAAAGGGGATGGGACGACTTCCCTATGAGGAAAGGCTAAAGCGGCTAGGACTCTTCAGCTTGGAGAAAAGGCGGCTGAGAGGAGATATGATAGGGGTCTATAAAATAATGAGTGGAGTTGAACGGGTAGATGTGAAGCGTCTGTTTACGCTTTCCAAAAATACTAGGACTAGGGGGCATGCGATGAAGCTACAATGTAGTAAATTTAAAACGAATCATAGAAAAAGTTTCTTCACTCAACGTGTAATTAAACTCTGGAATTTGTTGCCAGAGAATGTGGTAAAGGCGGTTAGCTTAGCGGAGTTTAAAAAAGATTTGGCCGGCTTCCTAAAGGAAAAGTCCATAAACCATTATTAATTGGACTTGGGGAAAATCCACTATTTCTGGGATAAGCAGTATAGAATGTTTTGTACTTTTTTGGGATCTTGCCACATATTTGTGACCTGGATTGGCCACTGTTGGAAACAGGATGCTGGGCTTGATGGACCTTTGGTCTTTCCCAGTATGGCAATACTTATGTACTTATACCCTACGCTGTCAATTATAATGTTCTATTACATATTGTGTTGACATTGTAAGTAGTATACTATGCCATAATTTGTATTGTTACTGAATATTTTCACTGCTGAAATTGTCTATTCCTCATGCTTGATTTATTCTTACTGTACACTACCTTGAGTGAATTCCTTTAAAATGATGGTAAATAAATCCTAAGAAAGAAAGAAAAAGAAAGAAAAAGAAAGAAAGAAAGAAAGAAAGAAAGAAAGAAAGAAAGAAAGAAAGAAAGAAAGAAAGAAAGAAAGAAAGAAGATTTCACTTTTTTGCCATTAAAGATGATCATTTTGAGAAACCTTTCAACCCTTTTGGCACCGGATGCACCAACATTGGTCTATTGAACACAATACCAGGTGTTGTCCTCAGAGTGCAGTGCCATAACTATGAAATATGATCACAAAAAGAAATCCAGAATGTCTGTATCTTGATACAGGACCAAAACATGTAACTCATAAGAGCATTGCTCTGCATTTAGGACAAATATCATCTGCCCTACATCTAGCTTTGAATGCCCAGAGCGGTGTAATATAAAGTCTCAAGAGAAATTTATACCATGGTTCCCTATGGATAATGTTCATGGAAGTAGTACATGTTCCCTGGAGACAAGATTTAATATATTCCCCAAGCAGTTCATCTGTTCAACGCAGAGACAGATGATCATAATCCAAGTATGGAAGCTTGCTCCGTAAATCTTTATGGTGATACGACACTGATACCAGTAGTTGTGATTCCAGACATAAAGCAGATATGAGTGTTTCTTGGATATCCAGCAGCAAGGAAGAAGAATCCAATGTTTGCACATAGCCCTGGATTCTATATATGGCATACAAATTTGGGCATACTGCCAAGATATATGTGCAACTTAATTGGCTAATGAGCTGTTAACCATCAACAATTGAATGATAACAACCGATTATTGACGTTATTTGGCACTAATTAGGATTTGCATATGCATCTGGCTTGTGATATTCTACATGCAGTGTTATAGAATAACTAGCCGTTGAGCCCATGAAAACGGGCTACTTTTGGAATGGGGGGGGGGTTTCCGAGCCCCCCCCCTGAGGTCGGCGCCGCCCCGCCTCCCCCGGAGTCGTCGCCGCCGCCCCTCCACCCGGCCCGAGCAGCACTGTAAGCTTACATCAGCACGCAGCAGCAGGCACATCAGCAAAGCTGCCGTCAGGGCGGGCTTCCTTCTTTGCCTGTGTCCCGCCCTCGTGTGACGTAACGTAACGTAACGTAACATGTGATGTAACGTCAGCTAGGGTGAAACAAAGGCAGAGAAGGAAGCCCGAAGGCAGCTTTGCTGATGTGCCTGCTGCTGCGTGGTGATGTATCCCCCCATCTATCCCCCCTTCAATCTGTCCAAAATTCTGCTGCACGTCTTATCTACCGCGTGAATCGATACTCTCATATCACCCCTCTCCTCAAGTCGCTTCACTGGCTCCCGATCCGCTACCGTATACAGTTCAAGCTTCTCCTATTGACCTTCAAGTGCACTCAATCTGCAGCCCCCCTTTACCTCTCTACCCTCCTCTCCCCGTATGTTCCCACCCGTAACCTCCGCTCTCAGGACAAATCACTACTATCTGTACCCTTCTCTACCACCGCTAACTCCAGACTCCGCCCCTTCTGCCTCGCATCACCTTATGCCTGGAACAGACTTCCCGAGCCCATACGCCATGCGCCCTCCCTGCCCATCTTCAAGTCCTTACTCAAAGCCCATCTCTTCTCCCTTGCTTTTGGCGCCTAACCACCTTCCCTACATAGCTTATAACCTTTAGATTGTAAGCTACCTACATTGACTACATAAGTTGTAAGTTACCTACACTGACTACATAGTTTGTAACCTTTAGATTGTAAGCTCTCTTGAGCAGGGACTGTCCTTCCCCATGCTAAAATTGTACAGCGCTGCGTAACCCTGGCAGCGCTATAGAAATGCTAAGTAGTAGTAGTAGTAGTAGTAAGTTCACAGTGCTCGGCCAGATGGAGGGGCGGTGGCGGCAACTCCGGGGGAGGGGGGAGGGGGAGCGGTTCCGATGTCTGCAGCATGCCAGTAGAGACTTCCCTCTCTGTCCCGCCCCTGTCTTCACGTATTGACGCGGGGGCGGGGCAGAGAGGGAAGTCTCTACTGCGCATTTGCGAGTGAGTACGGGCTCAACGGCTAGTCAAACATATAAACGGCGAGTGACCGTACTCACTCGCAAATGTGCAGTAGAGACTTCCCTCTCTGTCCCGCTCCCGTCTTCACGTAATGACGTGGGGGTGGGGCAGAGAGGTAAGTCTCTACTGCGCATTTGCGAGTGAGTACGGTCACTCGCCGTTTATATGTTTGACTAGCCGCTGAGCCCATGAAAACGGACTACTTTTGGAATGGGGGGGTTTCTAAGCCCCCCCCCAGGTCGGCGCCGCCCCGCCTCCCCCGGAGTCGCCGCCGCCACCCCTCCACCCGGCCTGAGCAGCACTGTAAACTTACATCAGCATGCAGCAGCAGGCACATCAGCACAGCTGCCATCAGGGCGGGCTTCCTTCTCTGCCTGTGTCCCGCCCTCATGTGACGTAACGTCGGCGAGGGCGGGACAAAGGCAGATAAGGAAGCCCGATGGCAGCTTTGCTGATGTGCCTGCTGCTGCGTGGTGATGTAAGTTCACAGTGCTCGGCCAGATGGAGAGGCGGTGGCGGCAACTCCGGGGGAGGGGGAGCGGTTCCGACGTCTGCAGAATGCCAGTAGAGACTTCCCTCTCTGTCCCGCCCCCGTCTTCACGTATTGATGCGGGGGCGGGGCAGAGAGGGAAGTCTCTACTGCGCATTTGTGAGTGAGTACGGTCACTCGCCGTTTATATGTTTGATGGGTCACCACACCCAACATGGGTGCCAGGATTTATACCAGACTAGGCATTCAAATAGCAGATGAAATTAAAATGGACAAATGCACAGTGATGCACAATGGGGAGAATAATCCGAATCATAGTTACCTGATGCTAGAGTCCACCTTAGGAGTCAGCACTCAAGAAAAAGATCTAGGTCTTTTGTAAACAATACACTAAAATCTCCTGCCCAGTGTGTGGCAGTGGCCAAAAAAGCAAACAGGATGCTAGGAATTATTAGAAAAGAGATGCAAAATAAGACCAAAAATATTATAATACCTCTGTATTGCTCCGTGGTGCAACCGCACCTTGAGAATTATGTTCAATTCTGACACCGTATCTCAAAAAAGATATAGCAGAATTAGAAAAGGTTCAAAGAAGAGCAACCAACATGATAAAGGAGATGGAACTGCTCCCATATGAGGAAAGGCTAAAGAGTTTAGGGTTTTTCAGCTTGGAAAAGAGATGGTTAAGGGGGATATGATTTAGGTCTACAAAATTCTAAGTGGTGTAGAATGGGTAAAAGTGAATCAATTTTTCACTCTTTCGAAAAGTACAAAGACCAAGGGACACTGAATGAAATTACATGGAAATATTTTAAAAATAAATAGGAGGAAGTATTTTTTCACTCAAAGAATAGCTAAGCTCTTGAACTCATTGCTGGAGGATGTGGCAACAGAGTTTAGTGTATCTAGGGTTAAAAAAGGCTGGTGTAAGTCTGGTACTCAGAGTTGGGCATGGAAAGCAGCACTAAGCACTATTCTTTAAAGGGCACATCTACTTTATAGAAAAGTGTTTAGCACTGAATTTTTCCGGTGCCCATTTTTGAACGTCATTTATAGAATTCCCCTCCTAATGTTTAAGTTGTCGATAGGCATATGTGTCCACAAGGGACAACTGAAACTGCACATAAAATGGGGAAAATCTTAAATTTTCCAGTGTCATCTAAAACCTGGTAGAGGTATTGTACTCTCTTCTCCTCCCACACTTTAAAAGTCTTTGTGGTAGTGCCAGAAGTAAAGTCAATGGGGTTGATATTCAGATCGTGGGAGGTAGCTGAGCCACCTCCCGCAGTCAGCACTGAGTCTGCACATTCAGTGCCGGGCCATTCCCAGTGATTGGCATTGAATATCCAATTTATTTTTGGCCGGTTCGAACTTAACCAGCCAAACCGGCATTCACCACTGGCCAGTTAAATATGAACCTGTCAAAGATATTCCAGCTATTGACACAGCAAGATTTGGCCCCAAAACTTAGCCAACAATGTGCTGAAAATTGGCGGATAACCGGTCATATGATGCAATATAACCAGCTATCTACTAAGTGTTAACTGGAGTGGAGGAGTAGCCTAGTGGTTAGAGCACCAGTCTTGACATCCAGAGGTGGCTGGTTCAAATCCCACTACTGCTCCTTGTGATCTTGGGCAAGCAACTTAACCCTCCATTACTTCATCTGCAAAATTAGATTATGAGCCCTACTGGGACAGAGAAATATCCAATGTTTCTGAATATAACTCACCTTGAGCTACTACTGAAAAAGGTGTGAGCAAAATCCAAATAAATAAGTAACTGGGGATATTCAGCAGGAAACAGCTGGCTATCTCCCACTTAATACTGGCAGATAGCTGGCTAAGTACCATTTAACCAGACAGGTACCATTCCTTCAATGGTTTTGAATATCAGCTGGAATGTTACTCTACTGTGGTAGGAAAAGGATAACATCACTTCAATAATGCTGACTTTTACAGAGCCATTTCCACACACATCTTAATTTTTATTTATAAATTACATATTTCACTTCCAATGGAGATATCTGAAGAGAGCAGGGCATGTAAAATAGAATTTAAACTAAACAGCATATCCCTAAACATGGTAGTTTCCACTGATGTAACAGAAAAATCCTTAGGGGCCCTTTTACTAAGCCACGTAGGTACCTACATGCACCCAACACACACCAATTTGGAGCTACCACATGGCTACTGCGTGGCCCGGGCAGTAATTTCATTTTGTACGTGTGTCCAGTAGGTGAACCAGAAATTTTTCAGCACATGGCACTAATCAGGCAGTAATTGGTATTGTATGCATGCTGATGATTACCACCCAGTTAATGCGTGAGACCTTACCGCTAAGGTGGAGGTAAGGTCTCAGGCCCAAAATGGACGCGTGTCAATTTTCATTTTGCCACACGTCCGTTTTCTGCAAAAAAAGCCCTTTGTTGTAGGTGCACTGAAAAATGAACCTGCGTGCGTCCAATACATGCGTCTTTACCAGCACAGGCTGCTTTTCGGCACACCTTAGTAAAAGGACCCCTAAGTGTTTCTATACCAATCATTAATGAGACACATTCCACTAACCAGGGAAAGCAGTTTAATACTTACTCAGGCCACCTTGATCACGGGGGGGAGGGGGGGATAATCACCCCAGAAAAAGGAATGCTTGCTCTTTTACGCTGCCACAAATTGAGAAATATGCCTACTAAGCAGTCTCTCATCTTTGGTAAGAAAATAGAGCAAACCCACACAAAGATGGAGTGGAGGAGTGGCCTAGTGGTTAGAGTGGTGGACTTTGGTCCTGGGGAACTGAGTTTGATTCCCACTTCAGGCACAGGCAGCTCCTTGTGACTCTGGGCAAGTCACTTAACCCTCCATTACCCCAGGTACAAATAAGTACCTGTATACAATATGTAAGCCGCGTTGAGCCTGCCATGAGTGGGAAAGTGCGGGGTACAAATGTAACAAAAAAAAAAAAAAACTAAATCCACAAAATCGTCCAAAGGAAATAAGAGTAAAGTCTACTTGCTGATAATTCTATGCCCCGAACTAACATGATGCAAACAGTCAAGCTATATAATTGTAACCCCTAGGGGTTAAAATAAAATTACCTGAGGCTCCTGGGGTGGTGACCCGGAAAGCAAGTGGGCTGCAGGTGGGTGTGCGGTTTGGTGGCACGTGCTGCAGGGGTGCCTCAAGGAGGGAGAGACAGCTGATAGCATGAGCCAGATGCTGGCTCATGGCAGAGCTGTGCCGCGGGCATGTGCTGGAAAGAAAACTGAAAATAAAGCGCTCCAGGAATTTAAAAAGGCATGAAAAATATGATTAAATTTTATTTAAATGTTGTGTAATGTTAGAATGTTATGATTTATTGAAAAATTTGTGTTTTGAAGCTATTTAGTGGACTATATGTTAGTGCAGGGGCTCGTGCTGGGCTTGTGTCGTATTATGACATAGTAAAGATTCTAAACTGTGTTAGGCAGTTGGGAAGTAGGTTTGATGCTGAATAGATCTGTGTTGATGGTCTCTGATCAGCTGTGAGGAAAAGTCTGTTTTAAAACGGATTAAGTGAATTTTAGGAATTTATTGTATGTTGAGAAGTGTGACTAAATTAATTAATTAATTTTAAAAGCCTCCCGTGCCTTTTAAGGCTTATACAGTTGTGGCTGAGAGCTGTTTGGAAAAGCTGCTGTTATAATAATAATAAAATAATTTGATATATCAAACAATATTATTAATAATTTGATAAGCTGGTGAGGCTTGTTTAGCTAAAAATATGTCACACTGAGTACTTATGACAAATGTGTTTTCTGCTGTGCACATCTAAGCCTGTTATTCTGAAGTGGGTTCTGTGAGAAATTATTACTTGGAAAACTTCCACTGAACCTTAGAATAAACTACTTTGAAAAGAAAAAGTAATTAAATTGATTTAAAAATACAGTGGACTTTAGAGTAGCTGTGGGCTGTTCTGTTGGCGAAGACCTTAAAGTCTCTGAATTGTATACCAATCTCAGTAGTTCTGTGAGTGAAAGAGTTATACTGAAACTTTTAAAAATCCTTTAAAAATATTATTTGTGGGAGGGATAGAATAGGGTTAAATAATTTAAAGTTTTTTTTTACTGGGGAAGCTAGATAAGGAAGTAATTCAAGACTCATATAACAAGATCACTTGAATTTCTGAATTAGTTAGGGTTTAGGTTTTATTTTTTTATTTTTTAAAGTTCAGAATAGTAGATACCCCGGACCTGGTTCCTGTCATCATCATGTATAAGGTACCCAATGATAAAAGAAAGGTGAAGATCCAGTGGTGTGCTGGTAAATTTTTAACAACAGGCTCTCTCCCCAGTCCACCTCGGCGCCCCCCCCCCCCCCCGTCCACCACTGCGCCCCCTGTCCACCTCGGCGCCCCCCCCAAAATTGCAGAGCTGGCTATAGCCGGGGGGGGGGGGGGGGGCAATGCATTACTCTCTCCACAGGAAACAAATTTAAATGATCCCAGGTTCCAATCTAATTCACGTTTAATGTGGGATAAAATGCCATAAATAAGTAAATAAATATAAACTTTTAATGTTGAGCACCTGATTCTCAAAGTGAACATATTCCAAACACTATAATTAAAATAAAATGAGTTTTTTTTCTACCTTTGTTGTCTGGTGACTGTTTTTCTGATCATGCTGGCCCAGTATCCGATTCTGCTGCTATCTGTCCTCTTAACTCCATTTCCAGGGCTTCCTTTCCATTTATTTCTTTCCTCCTTTCTTCTTCATTTCTGGTCCTCAGCTTCTGCCTATTTTCTTCATCCATGTGCAGTTTTTCTCCTCTCTTCCTTTTCCCTCATCTCATCTCCTTCCTCACTCTTCTCTCCCCTCCATCCATGTCAGCATTTCTTCTCTCCCCCCTCCTCTCCCCTACCCTGCATGCACCCATACCCAGCGACCCTCCTCTGTCTTGCCCTGCATGCACCCAGATGTCCAGCAATGACCCTTCTCTCCCCTGCATGCACCCATGTCCAGCAGTGACCCTCCTCTCCCCTGCATGCACCCATGTCCAGCAGTGACCCTCCTTTCCCCTGCCTTGCATGCACCCAGATGTCCAGCAGTGACCCTTCTCTCCCCTGCATGCACCCATGTCCAGCAGTGACCCTCCACTCCCCTGCCCTGCATGCACCCATACCCAGCGACCCTCCTCTGCCCTGCATGCACCCAGATGTCCAGCAGTGACCCTCCTCTCCCCTGCATGCACCCATGTCCAGCAGTGTACCCTCCTCTCCCCTGCCCTGCATGCACCCATACCCAGGGACCCCCTCCTCCATCCACCCATGCCCAGCAGCGACTCCCTTTTCCCCCCTGCCACCCCCTCCCGAGTTGTTTCGTGAATTCTTCTCCTCCCTCCCACCCTCCCTCCCGATCCGGTCCCTCACCACCCGCTTGTTTATTGAATTCTTCGGGGCAGGCAGTCTTGCCTGCCCGCTTCCAGCGCCGACTGTCCTCCCTTGCTTGCTGACTCGCGCTTCAAAATGGCCGCCGAGACTTCAGCCGAAGTCTCGCGAGGCCGCCTCTGGAAGTCTCGGCGGCCATTTTTAAAGGGCGAATCAGCAAGGGAGGACAGTCAGCACTGGAAGCGGGCAGGCATGACTGCCTGCCCCGAAGAATTCACGAAACAAGCAGGCGGTGAGGCGGATCCGGAGGGAGGGAGGATGGAGGGAGGAGAGCCAGAGCCGGCTCGCTATTTTCAACAACCGGCTCGCAAACCGGAAGAAAATTTAACAACCGGCTCTTGCGAGCCGGTGCGAGCCGGCTCCAGCACACCACTGTGAAGATCCGAAGAAATACAAGAAAGCTGGAAGAAATAGCTAAGTTACTTAATACATCTATACAAGTACATAGAGAACAGACTCACAAGAGACTAACTAGTGTGATTAAAACAAAAACATATATATTATACTTACCTGCTTCTTTGATGAAGAACCTGAAAAAGAAATAAAAACAAAGAATCAATTCTTATAAACTAGAAGAATTTTAAAATAACTTATTGATGTTAAATGTATGTTTAGATATAAAATCTTGCTGATCTCAAAATTGATACTTATATGATAGGTTCCTGTTCTGTTCAGAACTGTTATGGTTTGGTTGCCTATGAAGGAAACGAATACATTGTCAAACATAGTAGACATTTTATGTTAAATTAATAGTTTTAAATAAATTTATTTAACTTTAATGGTAAAACATCTGCCTGACTGAATTACTTATTTTAGATTTATTCCCCTCCTATTTTAGAAATAGGAAGGCGAGGCTAGTGACAATATTTGGACCTTTACCTCCGTTTTGATGGAGTATATCTGAGGTAAACACCTAGGTACAGTAGGATATACTTTTATCCTTGAAGTTGAGGTCACATAATTAACCAATGAAAGAGATACACCTTTGCCCTTCAAGAAAAGAATCTCAGTTGTGAAGCTTCATAAAAGACACATCAGTTATTTTGTAAGGAAATTAAACAGTGACAAGGAAATCTCAATTGAAAAGTAGATCCAAGAGAAATTACAGACTGTACTGTTTAATTTGGAAAAGAGGTACACAGGAATGCAAGGATGGAAGATGGGGATGAGAAAGAGACACTTACCCCCCCTATTTATTAAGCCACACTGGTGGCTGCTGTGCGGCAATGTCAAAACAGCCCATTCAAATTGAATGGGCTGTGTCGGATTAGCACATGGCAGCTGCTAGTGCGGCTTAGTAAACAGGGGAATTAATTTACAGTGGAAGGAAATAGGAAATTCAGAGAGAAAAGTCCAGTGGAAAAAGACACATGCTGTATAATAAACAGACGCTTGCCTGTAAAAGAAACCTATGTAAATTCTGGTAACCCCTGTAACCCTGATGCTTCTACCTCATAATGATTAATTGACAGTTGACATGGAAGCCCACAGAGTGTGGGACATATACTGCTGACACATAAACTAGTAGTGACAGTCTGATTTTCCATTGCACATCAAAAAGCCACTTCCTTTTCCTTTTGACATAAAGAAATGAGCAAACGTGAATTCATCTTTCATCACCTAAAACAACAGAAGAGAAATCAGTAATTCATGGCATCCATGCAAGCCATTCTGAAGTTAAGCGTTTCAGCCATTTCTCTTTTCTGCATGGTAGGAGGTAAGCACTTTGGATCTAATATTTCCTTTGAAAAGATGTATTTGGAAAATATTAGGGATGGAGACCAAACAAGTCAATAACATGCTTGCATGCCACGACTGGTAGGGAAGGGCATGGTGCAATATAGAAATCAATACTTCCTCGGGAGCCATACTTTACAGAGACACTTGAAGTGCAAGGCCATTTTCAAAGTGTGATAATCTAGGATATCACTAGTGATCACTTTGATTATTTCTTTCTCTCTATTTTATTTATTTTTTTGATGATACTAATTCTCTATTTCAAATCTTCAATTAAAAAAAGGAATAACATCTCATTAGTTCCACAGTATTACAGAATTATGGTTATGCATTCTATTATGCTTATTACATGAATAGAAAATCTAATACAAATGATACATCACATACAATGAAAATCTTTTAAGTGTCTCTTTTCTTTCTTTCTTTTTAACTATGTAGCAAGTATAATGATTTCCCTCCCAACATTCTTTTCTTTATCCTTTATTTCTGGGATTTCTTTTTTCTTTTCTGAGTCTCCATATGATATTGCTCTTTTTCAGCACTGTAGTATTTTATATGTGGTATTTTCATTGCAAAATGTTTTTTCTAGTTGTTCAATAAAGTTGATATAAAGAAAAAAAAAGAAAATAGTACAAGTAGTAATTCATATAAAGCTATCCTTGATGTATAATAGATGTATTAGCTAAGTTGAATACCATAAACATTTATCCTTCAACAAGGTAATCTTATAATACCTTAATTTATAGAATAAATATCTTCTTTTGTTGAATTTAACATTCAAAAAATTCAGTTACATTTCTTACACATGGCATGAAACCTTGCTTATATGTTCTGGTAATCTTGGTTGCAGCAGGTAAACATAGAAGAAAAAGATTATTGAATGGGCATGCACTAACAAAATATAGGGCTTCTTTTACTAAGGTAAGCTAATGGATTTAGAGTGCATTAATGATTAGAGCACAGTAAGGCCCCCTTTTACCAAGCTGTGGCAAAAGGGGGCCTGTGTTGGTGCTGGCTTGTGTTTTATTCGCACGCCCCCTTTTACCGCAGCCGGGTAAAAGGGCCCGGTCTCGCTTTTCTTCAGGAAATGGCTGGGTGACAAGTAAAGCACTTGCCGCATGGCCATTTTTGGAGGGAGCCCTTATTGCCACCCATTGAGGTGGCAGTAAGGGCTCCTGCGCTAACCTGGCGGTAACCGGGCAGTGTGCAGTACTGCCCGATTACCATTGGGTAGTATCTGGCACTACAAATCTGCATAGCACCGGAAATGATGTCGTGGTAGGGGTGGGAAGTATTGCCGGGCTGCTGCGGTAGCCTGGCGGTACTTCTGAAATAGCGAAAAGGAGCCCTAAATGCTAAGTAGCCCATAGGAATAAAATGGGCTTAGCATTTAATGTATGCTAATCATTAGTGGACGCTAAATCCGATAGTGAACCCTAGTAAAAGAAGCCCATAATGGTTTTGCATATAAAGCAATGACTGAAGCTGCTGTCTTCTCGGTGAGCTTCTATTTATCAGTCATCTTTATACTTCAACAGTGTTTAAGGTGAATTAGCAATATGCTTAAACCATAGAAAAAATACATACAACTATTATAACTAAACAGTAGTGCTTACGAAGTTGTACTGAATATTCTTATTGGATTTGATTCAGCCCCAAATACATTATTTGTATTTGGCAAATAGTGGTTTAAATATGAATATTATTATTATTATTATTTATTACATTTGTACCCCACGCTTTCCCACACATTGCAGGCTCAATGCGGCTTACATAGTAAATATAATTACAATTACAACGTTTTGAAGGAGAATATTACAAGCAGTGAGTGGAGTTTTGAGGATAAAAAGTTGATCATGTAGAGGCAGAGGAAAGGATATTCAAAAGAAAAGAGATTGGTGGGAGAGGAGAGATAGAGAGGAGAAGATAAAGGGTAAAGGATATAGAGGGAAAGATTAGGATATAAGGAGATTGGGATATATAGACTAAGGTATAATAATCATCAGGACTGGGATTAAGAGGAAGAGTTTAAAAGTTAAGTAGGGTTATTCAGGTAAGCTGTCTTGAAAAGGTGGGTCTTCAGCATTTTCCTGAATGGTAGATGGTTGTTGGTTGTTCGGATGGATCTTGGCAAAGCGTTCCAAAGCTGGCTGCCCAAGAAGGAGAAACTGGATGCATAGAAGGTCTTATATTTAATGCCTTTGCAATTGGGGAGGTGTAAATTGAAGTGGGTACGAGATGACGATGGTCTATTTCTGGCTGGAAGGTCTATAAGGTTGTTCATGTAGTTGGGGGATCTTATGAATATGAATAATCCGGGACTCTACTGTGCTAAATCCTACTGAAATAAACACTTATTCTCTGATTTCACATTGCTTCTTTTATTGTTTATTATGCTAAAGCTCAATACCCATTATTCATATTTGGCCGAATAATATTTTTCATTATTCATATTCGGCTGAATAGTAAAATATGCTATTCAGCATTATATGCTCTAATGCATATATGCTCTAATGCATACAGCATTATAGTTCAAAAAGCTGAGCCTATTAATCATACGGTACTAGGCACATCTCTTTATGGTCTTGTTCTAAAGATCAAAATCAAATTTTTTGTAGGAAAGGCAAGAATACATACCGGCCAATATTCAGTTCACTAGAGGCAGGCTGGCTAAGTGCCGTGATCAGCGCTGACCCTGTAGATTCAATGTCAGGCTGAATGATCGGCTTTGAATATCCTTTTTTTTTTTGTTGCCAACTTAAACTTAACTGGCAAGGTTAATATTAAGTGCTGGCCAGTTAAGTTTGTAGCAGCTAAAGATGGAACTGCTATTTAAGTGGTCAAATTTGGCCGCTAAACTTAGCTGGTGAAGTGCTGAATATTTGCAGTTAGCTGGTTATATTGCGTGATAAAGATGGTTAGCCACTATGCGCTAAGTACTAATATTTAGCAGAGATAACCAGCTATCTCATGCTGAATATTAGTGCTTAACCAGCTGGTTATATAGCACTGACTATCAGCCTGATAGTGTCATAGTTTTCTGCTGAAAGTTTAGTTCCTCTCAGTGTGAGGCATATACAGGCATGGTGGAGTAGCCTAGTGGTTAGTGCAGCAGACTGTGATTGTGGGGAACTGGGCTTGATTCCCACTGCAGCTCCTTGTGACTCTGGGCAAACCACTGAACACTCCATTACTCCAGGTACAAATAAGTACTTGTTTATACCATGTAAACCACTTTGAATGTAATTGCAAAAATCACAGAAAGGCAGTATGTCAAGTCCCATTTCCCATCCCTCCCATCAATTACCATGCACTAAGTTCCCAATTAGCGCATGGCCATTAGTGTGGGAGCCCTTTCTAGGCAGTAAGAGCTCCTGTGCTAGCCACATACAACTCAGTTGTTGTGCACCAATATAGCTGTGGTAAGCAATTAGCACTGGGTGCACCTATTCTTTGCCCTAAGCGCACCCCCAATGCTACAAAATAAGCATATGGGAAGCGCACACCAATTCATAAACTACCGTGGGATGTCTGAACATGCCCCACGATAGTGTTTTTTTGAAACTTAAAGAAGTCTTTATTAGACAATAAGAAACAATATCAATTCATAAAGAAACAATAATAATCAAGCAATAGTAAACTGCTTAAAATGAAATAAAACATTAAACAGTGAAATATGATACAATGCACATATGCAAAACTTCTTTTTTTACCCATTATTATGAAACAAAACCACCCCCCCCCCAAAAAAAATCCCCACCTACCACCCAATAATTCCCATGAACTATTGCACTTAAAAAGAACAATGGGAAATAAAAGGCTCCTAAACCTCCTCCCATTTAGATAAGGTTTTACCACGGATAGCCCTCAATCTCTCCATTTCACAAACATACCACAACTTATTCAACCATTTAATCAAAGAAGGGACTTGAGGAGACTTCCAAGAAGCACGATAGTGCTTTTTAAATCTCTTACTGCCACAGACTTCTTTATCCGTTATTGAATATTAAAGCCGATATGTTAGATTTTTCAATTGCTGGCACAGTTTTTAAAATTCTGCCTTATTTGTCTTTTCTGACATTACCAAACAGTGACAACGCCACCTAGAGTTCAACAAGTAAGGAAGTTCTTTAATTAATAACTACCTTCCTTCTGAATTTTATCTTTACCTAAGATTTGCTATACAGCAATAAGAGCTGGTAATGTTTCCCTACTCTGTTACATCATCTTCTTCTTTTTTTAATATTAGGATTTAGGTTACACCTTTTCAGCAGTAGTAAAGATGAGTTTCATTCAGGTGTATTAGGTATTTCCTTCTTCCAGGAGAGTTTACAATCTAAGGTCCAATATTCAAAATATTATATTATCTATTGTGCCACTCTGTAGGCTCTTTCGACAGATAAGTACATAAGTAATGCCATACTGGGAAAAGACCAAGGGTCCATCGAGCCCAGCATCTTGTCCACGACAGCGGCCAATCCAGGCCAAGGGCACCTGGCAAGCTTCCCAAACGTACAAACATTCTATACATGTTATTCCTGGGATTTTGGATTTTTCCAAGTCAGTTTAGTAGCGGTTTATGGACTTGTCCTTTAGGAAACCGTCCAACCCCTTTTTAAACTCTGCTAAGCTAACCGCCTTCACCACATTTTCCGGCAATGAATTCCAGAGTTTAATTACACGTTGGGTGAAGAAAAAGTTTCTCCAATTTGTTTTAAATTTACTACACTGTAGTTTAATTGCATGCCCCCTAGTCCTAGTATTTTTGGAAAGCATGAACAGACGCTTCACATCCACCTGTTCCATTCCACTCATTATTTTATATACCTCTATCATGTCTCCCCTCAGCCGTCTCTTCTCCAAGCTGAATAGCCCTAGCCTCCTTAGTCTTTCTTCATAGGGAAGTCATCCCATCCCCACTATCATTTTAGTCGCCCTTCGCTGCACCTTTTCCAATTGTACTATATCTTTCTTGAGATGCGGCGACCAGAATTGAACACAATACTCAAGGTGCGGTCGCACCATGGAGCGATACAACGGCATTATAACATCCTCACACCTGTTTTCCATACCTTTCCTAATAATACCCAACATTCTATTCGCTTTCCTAGCCGCAGCAGCACACTGAGCAGAAGGTTTCAGTGTGTTATCGACGACGACACCCAGATCCCTTTCTTGGTCCGTAACTCCTAACGTGGAACCTTGCATGACGTAGCTATAATTCGGGTTCTTTTTTCCCACATGCATCACCTTGCACTTGCTCACATTAAACGTCATCTGCCATTTAGCCGCCCAGTCTCCCAGTCTCGTAAGGTCCTCTTGGAATTTTTCACAATCCTGTCGCGAGTTAACGACTTTGAATAACTTTGTGTTATCAACAAATTTAATTACCTCGCTAGTTACTCCCATCTCTAAATCATTTATAAATATATTAAAAAGCAGCGGTCCTAGCACAGACCCCTGAGGAACCCCACTAACTACCCTTCTCCATTGTGAATACTGCCCATTTAACCCCACTCTCTGTTTCCTATCCTTCAACCAGTTTTTAATCCACAATAGGACATTTCCTCCTATCCCATGACCCTCCAATTTCCTCTGTAGCCTTTCATGAGGTACCTTGTCAAACGCCTTTTGAAAATCCAGATACACAATATCAACCGGCTCCCCTTTGTCCACATGTTTGTTACCTCCTTCAAAGAATTGAAGTAAATTGGTCAGGCAAGATTTCCACACACAAAAGCCGTGCTGACTCGGTCTCAGTAATCCATGTCCTCGGATGTGCTCTGTAATTTTGTTTTTAATAATAGCCTCTACCATTTTCCCCGGCACCGACGTCAGACTCACCGGTCTATAATTTCCCGGATCTCCCCTGGAGCCTTTTTAAAAAATGGGCGTTACATTGGCCACCCTCCAATCTTCCGGTACCACGCTCGATTTTAAGGATAAGTTGCATATCACTAGCAGTACCTCCGCAAGCTCATTTTTCAGTTCTATCAGTACTCTAGGATGAATACCATCCGGTCCAGGAGATTTGCTACTCTTCAGTTTGCCGAACTGCCCCATTACGTCCTCCAGGTTTACCGTGAAGTCAGTAAGTTTCTCCGACTCGTCCGCTTGAAATACCATTTCCGACACCGGTATCCCACCCAAATCTTCCTCGGTGAAGACCGAAGCAAAGAATTCATTCAGTCTCTCCGCTACGTCTTTGTCTTCCTTGATCGCCCCTTTTACCCCTCGGTCATCCAGCGGCCCAACCGATTCTTTTGCTGGCTTCCTGCTTTTAATATACCGAAAAAAATTTTTACTATGTTTTTTTGCCTCTAATGCTATCTTTTTTTCGTAATCCCTCTTGGCCTTCTTTATCTGTGCCTTGCATTTGCTTTGACACTCCTTATGCTGCTTCTTGTTATTTTCAGACGGTTCCTTCTTCCATTTTCTGAAGGCTGATTCTCCTCATATCTGATGTCACTGGGGCTGTAAACACAGCGATTAGGCTATGTCTACCTTGCTTGCATGCATCGTCAGAAACCGATCAGCTGATTCTCCCTGTATCTGTTGTCCCTGGGGCTGTAAATGTGGCTATTAGGCCACACCCACCTTGCTTGCATCATCAGAAATGAGACACTCTCTCCCTTTGAACAGAAGCCTTTGTCCTTCCGCAATGCACACCATGTCGCGTGCTGAAGGAGCCCGACAAAAGAGCACATGTGTGCCTTATATTCTCAGTCTTCTTGTCATTTTCCATCTTCACCAGGCCTCTGATTTTATCTTATTTTTTTCCCAGCCTATTCCTGTACTTTGGGGGAGATGCCCCGTGACCCAAGGATATTATACTATAGTGAAGGCAAGCTCTCATATGCTCTCTCCTATCACACATCTTTCTGCATTGCCACCCTCCCCTTTCCTAACATGTGTAGAACTTTTAATTGACCGCTCTGTTCATCACAAGTCACACTTTATTTATGATCTTCTCCTAGATCATCACTTGGACGTATTCTATCTAACTGAAGCTTGGCTCTCTGATTCGGATACATTTTTCTTACAGCAGGCATGTCCCAGGGTACCAGTTTATCTATTTTAATAGACTGCATAAACATTGCAGTGGCCTAGCAGCCATTAGTTCTAAAACAGGGATAATACGCGTCCGTACTTATTCATCTCCCCAAGTGCATGTACTTTCAGCTCTAATCATTTATCTCTGCTGTTTTCCTCATAGTTTATCTTCCTCCACCTATTATACTTTCATCATTTCATGTATTCTGTGATATGGTCTCTCCTTATATGTGTTTGACTCAACACTTCTTGTGATCCTTGCATCACAACTTTGCCTTCAACTTCTCTTAAAAACTTGGGTTGTCCTGTCCTTTGGACAGACCATCACCTTCTCACATTCTCCCTTCCTGCTCTGACCTTTGAGTAACTCTGAGTCTCGTGCTAAACTAATAGGAAACTTAATAACCTTTCATCTGAAAGTTTTGCATCTAACTGTATGCCTTTTCTTGCTGATTTTCCTGCACTTAAAATTAATGACCAGGTTTCAATTTAGAATATTACTCTTTCTGATATGTCGAACATAGTGGCACGTGTTCATCCAGTAAAATCAAATTCTTGTCAGTCTTATCCATGGTATCACCATGGACTCCGTTTGCTTCAGTAATAACTGAGACATCTGGAATGCCAGTGGCATAAAGTCTCATCTGTCTACTCACTTATCATAGTTCAAGCAGGTAGCATTTTACTACAAATGTGCCATTTCTTCAGCCAAGGAGTATTTGTCCTCCTTACTTTGTAGAAACCTTAACTCGTCTCATTTATTCAAGATATTACATCAGATAACTGGTTCCTTAAATGTTCATTTCCCATCTCTAACTCTCACTGACTGCAGACAATCTGGCACTTGCTTTTTTGAAAAAAGTTTCAGATACCAAATCTATCCATTTTTTTAATCACCCCACCGCCCACCTCTCACTCATGATCGGGGCAACTTAGCTCCTTTTAGCTGTCTCTCTATTTTCCAGCTCCCTTCTGATTCTGAAATTGCTAATTGCTAAACTGGTACTCCTACTGAACCTATACCAAATTTATTTCTGGGACAAATCTACAATTCCTATCTTGGATATTTACATGTTATGTTAGCCACAATCTCAACACTGGAGTCTTTGCACAGCAATGGAAATTGGTCTCTGTCTGTCCTCATCTAAACCCCCCTCTAGTGATCCTGCTGATTCCTCAAATTTCCCAGCTTGCCTTGGTATCCAAAATTGCTGAACAGGAGGTACCTCAACAACTTACAATATTTTTAGAAAAGACACATGTATTACACTCTAGTGAAACTGGATTTGATTACAAATTCTCAACAGAACATTCTTTACTTGGCATCTTGGAATATGTATGACACATGCATAATGGTGGTAGGGAAGTTCTTAGTCTCTCTTGATCTTAGTGATGCTTTTGACTTGGTTGATCACTCTGTTCTGCTGCACTGTTTAGAGAGTTTGAGTGTCTGTGAAACAGCGTTAAGTAGTTTCACTCATATCTTGATAGGAGATATTGTTGTGTTTGCTTGTTCTCTACATTCTACTACTACTACTACTACTACTAGCTGTCTCTCTATTTTCCAGCTCCCTTCTGATTCTGAAATTGCTAATTGCTAAACTGGTACTCCTACTGAACCTATACCAAATTTATTTCTGGGACAAATCTACAATTCCTATCTTGGATATTTACATGTTATGTTAGCCACAATCTCAACACTGGAGTCTTTGCACAGCAATGGAAATTGGTCTCTGTCTGTCCTCATCTAAAACCCCCTCTAGTGATCCTGCTGATTCCTCAAATTTCCCAGCTTGCCTTGGTATCCAAAATTGCTGAACAGGAGGTACCTCAACAACTTACAATATTTTTAGAAAAGACACATGTATTACACTCTAGTGAAACTGGATTTGATTACAAATTCTCAACAGAACATTCTTTACTTGGCATCTTGGAATATGTATGACACATGCATAATGGTGGTAGGGAAGTTCTTAGTCTCTCTTGATCTTAGTGATGCTTTTGACTTGGTTGATCACTCTGTTCTGCTGCACTGTTTAGAGAGTTTGAGTGTCTGTGAAACAGCGTTAAGTAGTTTCACTCATATCTTGATAGGAGATATTGTTGTGTTTGCTTGTTCTCTACATTCTACTACTACTACTACTACTATTTAGCATTTCTATAGCGCTACAAGGCATACGTAGCACTGCACAAACATAGAAGAAAGACAGTCCCTGCTCAAAGAGCTTACAATCTAATAGACAAAAAATAAAGTAAGCAAATCAAATCAATTAATGTGTACAGGAATGAGGAGAGGAGGGTAGGTGGAGGTGAGTGGTTACAAGTGGTTACGAGTCAAAAGCAATGTTAAAGAGGTGGGCTTTCAGTCTAGATTTAAAGGTGGCCAAGGATGGGGCAAGATGTAGGGGCTCAGGAAGTTTATTCCAGGCGTAGGGTGCAGCGAGACAGAAGGCGCAAAGTCTGGAGTTGGCAGTAGTGGAGAAGGGAACAGATAAGAAGGATTTATCCATGGAGCGGAGTGCACGGGAAGGGGTGTAGGGAAGGACGAGTGTGGAGAGATACTGGGGAGCAGCAGAGTGAGTACATTTATAGGTTAGTAGAAGAAGTTTGAACAAGATGCGAAAACGGATAGGGAGCCAGTGAAGGGTCTTGAGGAGAGGGGTAGTATGAGTAAAGCGACCCTGGCGGAAGATGAGACGGGCAGCAGAGTTTACTTATAGTCTCACATGTGCTGTCCCTTGGAGTTCTGTGCTTGGTCCTATTCTTTTCAATGTATTCTTATCTCCACTTGCTCTTCTATTGCAGACTCTGCTGATGATGTTCAGCTCCTGTTTCTCATTGACAATTTTACATGCTCAAGAACTTACTACTATCTCTGATAATCTCTCATTGATCTCTAATTGGATAGCACAGAATAAGCTTAAAATCAATCCCTCTAAGACCTCTGCTTTATTCTTTTCTTTAATTGGTTATCTGATCTTAGCCATCTCTTCTATGATTGATGATGTTCAGGTTCCAATCAAACACTCCATTAAGATCCTTGGTGTTAATATAAATGATCATCTTGCTAAACATATCTTCATATAGACAAAAATTCTTTATTTATCATGTGGCAAATCTAACTTGCACGGTCTTTCTTTTTTTTTTTTTTTTTGTAATGTTTCTTCTCTTTGTCTTCTTGTCCATTCATTAATCATTTTTCAACTTGATCACTGCAATTCTGTTGTTTAGGGCACTCCCCAATATCAAATACGTCATTTACAACTGGTTCAAAACACAGCTGTTAAACTCATCATGGGGCTAAGAAGTATGACAGCATCTTGCCCTTGCTGATTAGCAAACATTGGCTGCCCCTCTCTTTTCTCAATATTTACAAATTCCTCATCTTGCTATTTTAGATTCTTCTCGTAGGGAGTCCTTCAGTTCTTAAACAGATCTCTCATTCCGTATTCCCCCTATACATCCTTTGCATTCTTCACAGCAAAAGCTGTTTATTGTACCCTCTTATCTACAAGTCAAATCACATATACCCCCTAATTCTATAAAAGTCACCGAGAATTGTATGTGCAAATTTGGGCATGTGCAAGGCAAGTAGGGCTAATAATCGGCTTTTTAACAAGCAATTATTGGCACTAATTAGATTTAATTGGCATTTATGTGTGTAAATTTAGGCATGGAATCTGCACCTAAAATTTATGTTGATCTGAAAAAGGGGACAAGGAAAAAGGAGGGTCATAGGTGTTAAGGGGGTGTTCCTAAAATTAACGCATATTGTTATAGAATAACGGGGATATGTGCCTAATGTAGGTACATACATTTGCACCAGGTTTGAGTTGGTGCAAATGGCTGTGCCTAAAGTTAGGTGTGACTCCCGGGCTTAAGTGCTATCCTATAAACCTCACCTAACTTTAAGCATGGTTTATAGAATAGTGCTTTATTCGGTGCTGAGTTTTTAGGCACCATATATAGAATCTAGCCCATAGCTCATAATTCGTATTTCTTGGTGGTAGCCCTTTCACTTTGGAACTCCCTCCCAATTGATATTAAGCTTGAATTCTCCTTTTTAAAATGCATAGTGCTTCTTAAAACTCATCTTTTTACTAAGGCTTTTCATGAAGCTACTTGACCAAGAGGGTTGGACCCTGCAACCAGCTTCTGGCAGCAATACAATCTCATTGTCCATGATAGGAAAGAGTAATTTGTACAAGACAAGCTTGCTTCATAACATCCACAACGCATATTGTTAGGGATATGAAACACAAACACATACGTCCATAAAAGTACAACAATATAGGTATAAAGGGGCTGGTCAGTGTTCCGGACGCTACAACCCCGGCAAAGGGGTAATCCTTGAAAGTCTTCTCAAACAGAAAAGCCTTCAAAGTCTTCCTAAATTTTGGGTATGATAATTCTAGAAGAACCTGAGAGGAGAGTAAATTCCAGAGAAAAGGAGCAACGTAGTAAAAAGTGCTGTTTCTGATTGTATCTAATCTAGCTTCTCATAAAGAAGGAATTTGTAGTCGATGGTCATTAAGGAAGCGGAGAAGCTTGGGGATGCATATGGGATAACAGAAGAGGCAGGGTATATAGTGCTTTAAAAGCATACGGATCTTAAATTTGATATGATATGCAATAGATAACCAGTGATGTTATATGATCGTGTTTCTTAGCTCAAGTGAGAGTCTGTATTGCTGTATTTTGTATGGTTTGAAAACGATGAAGAGAGGTAGACCAGAATAGGTGACATTGCAATAGTTTGACCAGGAATGAATAAGGGCATTTCAGAATATTTATCCAGAAATGGTTGTACTATGCAAAATGGGAAGAAACATAATTTTGCCAAAGATGTAATTTGTTCTTTAAAAGCAAACTCCTGGTCAATAATAATTCCCAGTTATTTAACAGATGGAACCACCTTGATTGGGGAGCTATTTATGCTTTGTGCCAGCAGAGATACTTGCAACTTTCTGGTAATCCAAACGGATGATTTTCATGAAACCAGGTGGAAATGTTTTCGAGAGCAAAGATAAGTGAAACCAGATTTGGATGAAGAGAATCACTGTGATAAACTATAAGAATATCATCTGCATAATAAAAGCACTTAAGCAGATATTACTGCTGAATCACCGGAGAACACATATCAGAAAAACATTTGTTTCTTCCACAAATTTGGGTTAATCTAATAGAATTTACAACCCAGAATATAACCATGCAATATTTCTGTCATGCAGGATTTGGCTGAAATGTGTACTTCACTGTCCACATAGAGCCAATATGAATTAATGTAGTTATTTTACAATGCTTACTATGATAAGACTATCAATTCAGCAATGTCACAATCATTTTGTGGCTGATTTGCATTTATAGTGGTACAACACGAAGCAGACCACCAGTATAGGAGTATGCAATTTATTAAATCAAGCACGCAATGTGACCGCATTTCACCCTAAGGCTGCATCATGGGTTAGAGCTAAAAGGGGATTGGGACAAATCCCCTAAAAGCTGAATTCAATCCAAAACAGCAGAACAGCAGCATTTCTAAAAAGCAGCAGCAGCACTTCCTCTCCACAGGTCAAAGTGGTGAATCTGATTTGCATTTATATTCAGTGTTGGAGCTTCTCTGATTAAAGTCCAACAGTAATCATCCAGTATGCTTAGACTCCACTTCTCCTGATATCATTTTCCCATTGTTGCAATGTCTTCGTAAAACTTCTCACCATGTTCCTCACTGATGTTTCTGAGATTGGTAAGGAAGAAATGCAGTGTAAGGAATGTCATATTACACTTCATCCTCATCTGAAAGGCTTTGAGCATATTGTCAATGAGTATAACAAAGTTCAGCAGCTTGATGTTACCCAGAAAGTTTTGCACTATATCCTTCGTAGATTTCCATTCCATCAGCTCAACATTGTCTAACAGCTTTTCAGATTCACTGCCCTACATACCTTGCCAGGTATTTGTGACCTGGATTGGCCACTGTTGGAAACAGGATGCTGGGCTTGATGGACCTTTGGTCTTTCCCAGTATGGCAATACTTATGTACTTCCCTGATCTGAGGACCAGCAAATATGCCTACCTTAATTTTGGCATCACTAATGCATGGAAACGTCTCTCTCAGGTTTTGAAATCCTTTCCCTCCCTTGTTCATAGCTTTGACGAAGTTCTTCATGATCCCTAGCTTGACATAAAGGGGAGGCAAGAAGATCTTCATGGGATCTACAAGTGGCTCTTATGTTTACTTTCTTCTGGCCAGCTAACAAGTGTTTGTGGTGTGGTCATTCCTTCTTGACATAGGGAAAATATCTTCTCTCTCCATATCATTAGGACAGCAAATGGCATGGTTGGCTGTGAATATTTGATCCAAGCTCTCAGATAAACTGCACGTTATGCACAACAAATAGAGAGAACCCAGTTTTTGTCTTGATCATCAACTTTACATCCAAAATACAGTTCATAGACTTTCTTCACCAGTGGAGTCATGGTTCTTCTTTGTGCCTTCAGACAGAATTCACTGCAAATATAGCAGAAAGTGTCAGTATGATTAATACATCTCCATGACATTTTCAGTTCAATTTACTATTAGGACATTTAAAAACTAGCTATTCGCCAACTTCTCCTAGAAGTGATTCAAAAACATAGAGCTAAATGATGTCATAATATATTTAAACTGAATAGCATTGATTTACTAGTGATGTCATGTTGATGCACATGTTTCAACAAATTTCTGTTAACTTTGCGATCAGCATCCAAAAATTGATGAGAAACCCACAATTATGAAAACAAAAATCATGCCATTCAGTATTAGCACTGACTACCATGGCACTATCTGGTTACTGCCAGGGCAGTCTGAGGGTGGAGCATCTCACAAAATATATAATGGAATTAGAAAAGGTACAGAGAAGGGCAATGAAAATGATAAAGCGGATGGGATGTCTTCCCTATGAGAAAAGGCTAAAGAGGCTAGGGCTCTTCAGCCTGGAGAAGAGACAGCTGAGGGGAGATATGATAGAGGCCTATAAAATACTGAGTGGACGGGTAGACATGAATCGCTTGTTTACTCTTTCCAAAAAAAACTAGGACTAGGGGACAAGCAATGAAGCTACAAAGTAGTAAATTTAAACAAACCAGAGAAAATATTTCTTCATTCAACATGTAATTAAACTCTGCAATTCATTGCCAAAGAATGTGGTAAAAGCAGTTAGCTTAGCAGGGTTTTAAAAAGTTTGGATAATTTCCTAAAGAAAAATCCATAACCTATTATTAAGATAGACTTGGAAGAATCCACTGTTTATTTCTAGGATGAGGAGCATAAAATCTATTTTACTCTTTTGGGATCTTGGCAGGTACTTGTGACCTGGATTGTGACCAGCTCAACATTGTCTAACAGCTTTTCAGATTCACTGCCTTACATACCTTGCCAGGTATTTGTGACCTGGATTGGCCACTGTTGGAAAC
Source organism: Microcaecilia unicolor (assembly GCF_901765095.1). Classification (NCBI taxonomy): domain Eukaryota; kingdom Metazoa; phylum Chordata; class Amphibia; order Gymnophiona; family Siphonopidae; genus Microcaecilia; species Microcaecilia unicolor. Next base: position 169,529,900 of record NC_044037.1, on the reverse strand, counting down.
AGGATAGTGGGATTGATGGACCTTTAGTTTGTCTCAGTATGACATCGTTTATTTTCTTGTGCACCATAGATATTCTCACTTCCTAGATAACTAACCAGGCATGTTGGATAACTTACAATACAGTCCTAACTATTTTTGATTATCTATCTGGGTACAGCACTGAATATCGGATGTACCCACATAACTTCTGAGATAGATACCTGGATAGGTGGCAACACTGAATATCTGGGTCTAATTCTGATTGTGGCAGTCAAAATCTGAAGGGAGGGTGGGGTAGTATGTACCTGAGGCAATAAAAATGTATATGACTTTGCCCAAGATTACAAGGACTGGTGGAGGGATTTGAATCCTCAATTCCCACTTTTTTAGTCTGTTCTACCCACTGGGAACTTTTCCACTCTCATACACTGTCGTCCTTTACAGCAATATTATGAAGCACATTTCTATTGCAATGACAGCACCACTAATAAAACAGTATCACTGCAAAACTCAAAACTATGATGACAGGCATATTAGAAGCAAAATTAAATGTCTACCTGATATTCAAAAGGTTTTAACCGGGCAGGAGAGGCTCCTGCCTGATTAAACCCCACCAAGCAACCTGGCACACAATATTCAGCAGCTCTTAACCAGTTAGTTCACTAAGCAGTGCACTGCCGGTTCACATAAAGTTCATAATAGGCAAAGACCTGTCCTCAGATACATTTCTTCTTCTCCAACAAGAGCACCTTGTCTTGCTATTTTCATTGCTGCTTCAGGAAGAATCAAAAATCTTTACACCACCATCGCTGACTCAAAGATGGTGCCGGGAGACCAACAAACACCAACAATTTAATGGGAACCAGCTGTCCAATCATGTGCCCCCTATGAAATCATCTCACCTCGGGGAGTCCCTGGTTTCAGTAAACTGAGAGCGGAAGCCTGCTCCAATCATATATCCACTTATAACAAACAGTTCAAAAATAAGCATTTCATTCTACACTCTTATTTAATCCTTGTGGTTCTACTGTATCAAGTTTATATATCCATTGCTGTTCTTTTCACCACAAAATCTTTTTTTATATCCCCCCTTTCTTACTCAAACACACCTTATTGATTACCATACATTTCATCTGGTCATATTGCTGGTTAAACTGCTGACAATGTTTCACCATTGGGACCTCAGCCTTCTGACGAGTTATACAGTGCCGATGTTCAATAACATGCTTTTTAAACTTCTGTGTAGTGTGTCCAATATACAACAACTCACAAGAACATTTAAACACATACACTACATTTTCCAAGTCACAAGTTGTCCTGTGACCCAACTTGACCTGATTGCCATTTTGTAAATCCATGGTCACAGAAGAGATAGAAGAATGTTCACATATTTTATGTTCTCCCTTTGAGGATTGCCTCTCAGTCCAAACATCTGAAGTACTCAATTTATCCTGAATGAGCCTTCTCTGGAATAGTCACCATAATCTAGAACTCACTCCCGGGGGGGGGGGGGGGGGGGGGGCTAAGTTAACCTCAAGACTAACTCTACTTCAGAAAGCAGGTGAAAGCCTGTCTCTTCTCCCAAGCCTTTAATGCATGTCGTGACTGACTATCCACTCACTCTGCAGCTGGACTTGCTTGCTGCACATTCTGTAACTTAGACCACAAAGTAACACAGTAAGTGATGGCAAATAAAGGCCTGCAGAGCCCATTCGGTCTGCCCACCAAGGTAGTTCCTCATATCTTATTCAACTGTACATATAATTTGCCATCAGTTTAGCTGCCCATCTATTTATTCTTGTGACATTGTCCTTCCCACCTTGTCTTGTCTACATATCTCAAATTCACTTGCACTCTGCTATGTAGCATCATATCTGTTATTTGAATATTCTAATGCATACTTATTAAGGCGATTCATTTGTATTGCGCTCACATTTTAAGGATCGTTTCTATGTTATATGACTGTTCTTTCATGCTATGGCATAATTCATATTCTGCTGATATTTATCATATTTTTGTTATATGATTGTTCTACAGTGCTGTTAAATGTTTGTATTTCTGATACTGTATCCTGTTACCAGGATTCAATTTGCTATCTTCAAGTTTACCTCATTAATTGTATTAATTGCTTATATTTGGTCAATGTACTATTATTATACGGTTAACTAAATTGTTAGAAGAACAGGATCCCTTGCAGCAACAAAAGAAAAGCAAACACAGCGAGGGTGACAATGAAAAGGAAGCTGACTGCTGGTCCTGCTTCATACTTGTTTGCGAAACTACAGACTGTAGGATACAGAAAAGTTGCTTTGTTGGCAGAAACTAGCAATTCAGTCCTGATCACTGGTCAATGCAATTTCCCAGTAAATAACTTACCAATGAAGATTTGTCCTGCTTTGGAAGTCCTTACAGCACCTCTTCTGGACCCTCTTTCCTCAGACTCCTGAGGCAGGCCGGACAGGCTGAAACACCAGTTGTGTTGAGTCTTGGATGTGTTTGAATAAATATTTATTTCTTGGAACATCATCTAGCTTCCTTTTTGTTGTCACCTTTGCTGTGTTTGTTTTGCTTTTATTAACCTAATTGTAACATTTATATCAACTTATACCTGCTGTACACTGTCTTAAGTGAATCACTTCATAAAAGCAGTTAATGAATCTCGATAAAAAAAATACAATAGAATAAATAGATATGTGTCTTTATAAAATAGCCTCTACGTAGTTGCCTACTTGCACTCTGTGCACTTCCTCATAAAATTACCTTTCCAATATAGATGTTTTGCAGCCATTGTCATTAACTTTAGCAATTGCTGTGAGATTTGCAGAACCTTAGGACATCTTAGTAAATAGGTCCCTTCAAGTACTACTACTACTACTACTTATCATTTCTAAAGCGCTACTAGGCGTACGCAGCATTGTACACTTGAACATGAAGAGACAGTCCCTGCTCGACAGAGTTTACAATCTAATTAGTACAGACAAACAGGACAAACAAGAGATAAGGGAATATTAAAGTGAGGATGATAAAATAAGGGTTCTGAACAAGTGAATAAGGGTCAGGAGTTAAAAGCAGCATCAAAAAGGTGGGGTTTTAGCTTAGATTTGAAGATGGCCTGAGATGGAGCTTGACGTACCGGCTCAGGAAGTCTATTCCAGGCATATGGTGCAGCAAGATAAAATGAACGGAGTCTGGAGTTAGCAGTGGAGGAGAAGGGTGCAGATAAGAGAGATTTACCCAGTGAATGGAGTTCCCAGGGAGGAATGTAGGGAGAGATGAGAGTGGAGAGGTACTGAGGAACTGCAGAGTGAATGCACTTATAAGTCAATAAGAGGAGTTTGAACTGTATGCGGAAACGGATAGGAAACCAGTGAAGTGACTTGAGGAGAGGGCTAATATGAGTATAACAACACTGGTGGAATATTAGTCGTGCAGCAGAATTTTGTATAGATTGAAGAGGAGTACTAGCAGAGTAGCTAAATAGCACATATTTTGTGTAAGTTTAATAGACAGACAGAAATTGAAAACTTGGCTCTTTCAAAAAGATCTATTGAATTCTTGATTTAAACATTTAAGTATGGGTTTTAAGGTGTTTTTATATTATTAAGAAATTGAAATATGGTTATTATACTTATGTTTTTTCATATGTATTTGTAATCCAACTTGAACTGAAGGGTAAAGCAGAATATAAATGTCCTTATTAAATTAAAGTTGAATTAAATTTCTTTCTTCTGACTTTAGCATGAACAAACCTTTCGAAAGTCTGTGTGGCCTTGTCTCCCTCTAATTCACCACCGACAATTGTCCAAACAAGGCAAAAGCTGAAAGAAAGCAGTTTATGTTTTCAAAGTTTTAGCTAGCTTTACCTCACAAACACTAATGTTAACATTTATCTTATTACAGCAGAACATACAGTCTCCAGTCCTCAGGTGATAGTTGGATTTCTTAATGGACAGCTCAACCTCTCATGCCAGCACAATACCTCTCAAAATATTGAAGAGTTCAACGTAAGTTTGCTGAAGATGAATGCAAGTCACAAACTTTGTGAGCTGACCTGGCAACGTGGTAAAGTGGAAACCAAACGACTAGATACCCTAGTCGACTGTCAACCACAGTATGTCAATAACTGCACAGTCTTCACGCTCTCCAAGCTGCAGGTTAAGGACACTGCAAGTTACTCCTGCCTCGTTGAAATTAATTTCCCTCCTCCTTATCTGAACTTTATTATAAACAAAACCTATGTTTACATCCATGGTAAGAAGCTGTCTCACACAGTACTGAAATCTTACAGTATAGGAAGAAGTCAGAAAGACTCCCAATGTGGAGAGGAATTTTATAAATATCAAGCCTAAAACATTGCTGCTGCTTCTTATGAGGAAAGAGTATTTTGAAACCAGTAGGTGAAGTGTTCTGTCAAATACCACTGGTTCTGTTTTAAGCTCCTGATGCAGCCCTTTGAGAGGGTGAAACATGACTGCGTTGGGCTTTTAATTATCTAAGCATTTATTTTTTTAGTGGTGAATAAATTGAACATTTTGTACATTTTGCACATCTTGTAGTTTTTTTTTAGATCTACTGCTTCTTTTTCCCTTATTTTATAAAGGCCACTTGGCACCTTTGTGGCTTTTGTAAAATAAGCACCCACAATCTCCTGGATTCTATATAGTGTGCCTAGAGATCTGCGCCAAAATCCAGGTGTATTCTATAACAGCGTGTATAACTTCATTGGCTTAACAAGCTAATCAGTGTTGATAATAGCACTTAAACAAGCAATAATAAGCAGTAATTGGTAATAATTCGAATTTACGCATACAACTCGCTAAGCGTATTCTGTAATGAACTGCACCTAAATTCTAATGTGCGCAGTTCAAAAGGGGCATGTCTATGGGCCTGGGAAATGGACATTTTGTGGGAATTCCAAAATTTACACATGCAGTTATAGAATATGGCCCAGTGTGCAGGGATTTACGCCACATTTTCATTGGTGTAAATGGAGGCACATAGTTTTAAGCACTGGAATATTAACTAAGCATATTCTATATACCGTGCCTAAATCTAAGTGCCGCTTATAGAATACACTTAGCAGGAAATGTTTACCACGTGGAATTTTTAGGCGCCTTATATAGAATCTGGCCTAATGCGTGCAAATGCAAATGTACACATTTAAGTTTGCTCCAAGACAGGTGCAAATGCATACATGTACTCTAGGCATGTACATGTGTGTTTTATAAAGTATACCCCATCACTGCAACCCTGTTCAAAATGGCAGCTGCAGTGCCTGGCGGACTGCCATATTATAACGTTTGTCATTATATGATATCCTGTCTTCTAGCTTTAGTACCTCAAGACTACTGCTAGAAATCGTGCCTGCCATTTGGAACCCAACACCTGCAATGGGCAGGAATGACCGAGGATCATTTCTACCTGCCCTACCCTAGAACACTGGGGGAGGGGGGCTATAAGAGGGTGGCGTATCTTCAGGAGGTGTTCAGGGGTAACTCTAAGTGTGGGAGCCATTTCTATATTTCCTATACCGGACCCTTTAAGAAATGCTCCCCAGAGCTTTGGCTGCTTGTTAGCGGTCCAATGCTCCTAGGAAGCAGAAAAATAATGCAGGTCAACCTTTACCACACCTTAGTAACTACCTCTCTAAGGGTGTCTTTTACTAAGGTGCATTAGCATTTTTAGCTCGAACTACCAAATCAGCTGGCGCTAAACGCTAAGGCACCAATTACATTCCTATGGGCATCTCAGCGTTTAGCGCTAGCTGATTTTTAGCAGAAGCTAAAAATGATAGCGCATCTTAGTAAAAGACACCCTTAATCATACAAATGCATGTATAAGTGCTAATCTTATAACATAAATGTGTATTTACCAGCACTTGTATATGTGTGTGCTGGATTTCACAAAATTACATATATAAGAAGAGCCAATTAAGGAGCTGAATAATATAACCTTTTTTTAAAAAATATTTTATTTCTGAGATGGTATTGGGCACCACCGAGTAAGCATAATTGCCCCTCAGGGGCCCTTTTACTAAAGCGCATCAAATTAGAATTACCGCTCAACTACTGCATGCCCCAGGCAGTAATTCTAATTTTTACATGCGTCCTATAAGAGGGGCAGAAAATATATATTTTTTCTACTGTGTGGTGCTAACTGGGCAGTAATCTTCAGTGTACGCGTGCTGATGATTACTACCTGGTTAATGCGTGAGACCTTACCGCTAAGTCAATGGGTGGTGGTAGGGTCTCAGGCCCAAAAGAGACATGTACTAGTTTTTATTTTGCCGCACATCCATTTTCAGTGCACCTTAGTAAAAGGACCCTTCAATCACTGGTGTCACCCCAGATCCAAACAAGCAGGTAGATGACATGCCTGCCTTGGAGCAGATGTTTAAGGGCCAATGGGGAATTTTGTAAAAATATTTTTGTATTCCCACTGTAAATTGATAATTTCATATAAATATTTTTTGACCACCCAAGCAGTGTACAGAACAAAACCCTCCAAATCTGTGCATCTCATGGCTTTACACATGTAAATAGTGACATTGCACATTTAGGGCCCTGTTTATTAAGGCGCGTTAGTGTTTTTAATGCACCTACAATTAGCGCACGTGTTAACTGTGAAGGTGCCTATAGGGATATTGTAGGCACATACACAGTTAATATGCATACACAGTTAACGTGCGTACATGGTTAGCGTGTGTTAAAGACGCTAATGCGCCTATAACGCTGCTTAGTAAACAGGGCCCTTATACATGTAAAAGCTGGACAAGCCTTAAAAGACGACATCCAAAATGAATTCTTAAATCTTATGAAAATGCAATGCAAATATGGTTTTTAGAGAATGATATACAGAGTGACAAATGTGCAAGCCAATATTAGGGGCCCTTTTACTAAACCGCAGTAGGGCTAACGCGGGGGTAGCACACGCTAAATCGATACTACCACTGAGGTAGCGTGGGACCCTGCGGTAATTTTGATGTTAGCACATGCTGTTTCCCACGCTAGAAAATAATTTTCTATTTTCTACTGTAGGGGCGTTCCCAATGGTAATCGGCAGCGCAGCCACATTAACATTTTCCTTCTGATTATCGCAGGAGTAGTGTGTGAGCCCTTACTGCCAAGTAAATAGGTGGCGTTAAGGGTTCAGGCAGTAAATTGCCACGTGCTACCCATCGCTGTAAAAAATGTCCCAGCGCATGCTAATTTCATGCATCCAAATAGCGCCTTTTTACCATGGCTTAGTAAAAGGGCCCCATAATGTGATAGCAGGAATGTGAATAATTCCAAAAGGTCTAATCTTTAAGGGCTCCATTTACCAAGCTGTGGTAGTGGTTAGCGGAGCACCAAATGCAACAAAGCCCAATCAGTTCCTATGGGCTTTGTCACATTCGTTGCACGGTAGTCACTACCATGGCACTGTAAAAGGAGCCCTAAATGAATAGTAACTCATCATTTAACAACCCTTCAAAATCATTACCAAGCTGTGGGAGAAAGGGCCCTGCGCTATCAGAGGGGCCTGTTTCTCCTGCGTGCCAGGGCCCTTTTACCGTAGCAGGTAAAAGGCCCCCAGACAAATATGGCCATGCGGTAAAAGAACTCTTACCATGCGGCCATGTGGTGCAGAGCCCTTACTGCTACCAACTGAGGTGGTGATAAGGGCTCTCGTAGTAACCGGGCAGCGCATTGCGATGCCCGATTACCACTGAGTTACTGCCGTGCAAACCATTTCTGGGGGGTTTTCTTTTTCACCCAGAAATGGTGCACGCTCAGATCTGGCATATTGGGTTTCTGAGGTCCTTTTCCTCTAAAGAAAATTGATTTTGAAGGGTTCTTAAGATTAGACCTTTTGCAATTGTTCAGTTTTGGAGTTTGGTCTTTCTATATCTTAGTGTTGTGCGGAATGCTTCATATAGCAGGAATGTGCACAGGTTAAAAAAATGAAGTTCATTTTCAGAATTTTTGGAAATTTTCTTGATTTTTGTGTGTTGGGAGGGGGGAGTTAATTTCATAAATGTTGTTTAATAAAAAAATTTAATGACATTGCTGTTGGAATTTACAGTGCACTAGGAAATGGACCTTTGCTTATGTGTGTCCTTTATTTGCAGCATAAGGTCCCCTTGGATATTTGTGTGAAAGAGAATACCTATGGTTTTGTAGATCGCTAAAGACATGTTTTTGGGTGGGCTTATAGGGATTAGTTGGGAGAGTTTATACATTTTTGAATGGTCTGCTCTATGGGTTGGTTGTTGGGCGAGATTGGGGTGGTTGGGTGTTAATGGTTGGAGGTGCAGTTTAAGGGAATTTGTTATGTATTTCATCATGGTTTTATTTTTGTACCTTGCATCAAATATGCTTGGTGATGCAACAAATTAAAAGTAATAAATAAATAAATAAATAAATAAATAAATAAATAAATAAATAATTTGGCTTAACATGCATTCATTTGTAGGTTAACCCATATTGAATCAAATTTTTACACAGTACAATTTTTAAGACAAGCTAACAAACCAAATTAATGTTAATGAATGCACATCCTTAGAAGCTTTTCAAGATAATACCTACTGAAATGTATTAGCATCCCCTCTTCTTTTATTGCAGACTCGGAACTGCAGAACTGTGACCTATCATTGCAAATGCTATGGATACTGCTCTTTGCTGTGGCCATGATCTGCGTAATATTAGCCATAATCACCATAATACTATATTTGCAGATTAGGGTGAGTTGTTTCAAATTGCAAAACATAAACAATTAAAAGCATCATTTTTTTGGTGGGAAGAATGTTTACTTCTGAGAAATTTGGAAGTAGAAATTGTGGTGCGAAGTGGCAGAATCATCAACAGCGACAGTGCAAAGGTCAGTCTTTATAATTCCACTCATATCTCTTTAGTGTCACACCATTACTGGAGGAAAACAACAGTTAATTGCAGTGATTCAGTCCTAGCTGAAACAGAGAACATGTCAGCAGAGGAGAACCATAAGGTTCATTTAGTTAATTTAGTTTTATTCAGCTAAAATAAGACACTGTGGAAAGCTGGACTGAGAGAGAGAAAGAAGGATAAATTATTCAAATATCAAACCCTGATGTAGAATGAAGCTCCTGAGAGTTAAATCATAAATACAGCATAGTTCGAAATGTGGTTATGTTGGATTGATGATCTCTGCAGTGCCTTGAATTTTGAAAGCAGTGGACTGTTAAATGTTTTTTGATTTTTGACATGGAACTTTGGGGGCATCTAACTTTGAAAGTTAAATTATCTTGAAATTATTTGAAGATATCTGAATAATTTGAACTAAAAAGTGGACTGAGGATTATACTACTTTGAGGTCTTATGTTGAATGTGAAGTAAAATTCATCATATCTTTTAAATATGATGGTCCTTTTTTTATATTGAACTAAAACACGCTTGACCTAACACCAGATGCTCTAGAGCATCCTACATTAGTTTTGCCATTAGCGCATGGTAATCGTGTGCTATTTATTTACTTATTTATTTCTTTGGCAGGGGGCATGTCATGGGTGAAGAATGGGCTTAGAAGCATAAACCAGTTAGCACTCTGACACTACTATATGCTAACAGATTTAAGTGGGCTTAATGCGGGCCAGGCAGTAAGGGGCCCTTTTACTAAGCTGCGGCAGACATTTTTGCTGCGCACTAGGGCCCCTTTTACTGCAGTGGGTAACAATAGCCAAAATTGAAATGGACGTGCAGTAAGTTTGCACTTGCCGTGCAGCAAGCTCGCACTTGCCACATGGCCATTTTGGGGGAAGCAGTAAGGGCTTCTGCACTAACCCAGCGGTAACCAGGCAATGTGCGGAGCTACATGGTTACTGCCGGGTAACTCTCTGCAGAAATATTTTTCAAATATTTCCACTAGTGCCAGAAATGCTGCGCAATGGGGGTGGAACTACCACCAGTGCCCTTGTTGGGCTGGCGCTAGTTCCAGGTTGCCACTTATGTCCTAGTCATGGGCTCCAATAGATCTCACATGTCTTAGTCATGGGCTCACACAGATCTCACTGGTAAGTCATTAGAATACATCAGGAACACAAATTGTAGCTAGTAGCTATAGAGCTCTGCTCAAAAGATACTCATAAAACAGCAAAGAAAGGGTCAAAAGCACAGAACACAATCTAGAAGCACAAAAATGAATGCCAGGAGCCTTCAATAAACAGGGCGCAGATCTTTAATTTGCACATTGTAGATCAATCATACAATGACCCAACACGGGCTGTGTTTCGGTGCAAGGCGCCTACCTCAGGGGTCGTATATCTTAAGAATTCTTAAGTGAGTATTGCCCACTAAAGGCAAGAAAGACAAGTCCTTATCCCAGAACTATGTTAGAAAATGAGTGCAGCATAACTCAGTCAATGTCAAAAGATACACATGCCAAAAATGGTATTTAATGATGATGAGTCTGAAGAACTGAAACACTTCTCTGTTTACTTGGAAGATGATATGGGGCAATTTGACAAGCTAAAGAGTAGCAAATAGCCTGGACTGAATGGTATACATTCCAGAATACTGATGGAACTAAAGAATGAACTTGCAGAGCTATTAATAATAATATGTAATTTATCTTTTAAAACAAGTATGGTTCTGGAAGATTGGAGAGTGTTCAATGTAACGCCAATTGGTGAGCCTGATGTTGGTGGTGGGCAAAATGGTGGAGACTATTATAAAAAAGATGGCTGCAGAAGCAGAAGACTGTGGTACACTACATATAAAAGTCCACACAAAATGAGTAGTGTGACTAGCAAGGCTCTTCCAAAAACAACAGGAGGATGAAATATCAGATGGAAATACTTTATTTATATTTATATTTAGTGCATTTGTATCCCACATTTTCCCACCTATTTGCGGGTTCAGTGTGGCTTACAATACATTGTAATGATGGAAATACAATTTGTTACAACTCGATTATGGGTTACATTGTGAGACAAAGTCGGAGTATCGTTAAGGGGAATAGAACAATGGAAAAAGAACGTTGGAACAGTGAAAGAACAACGGATACTAATAGGGCAACAAGACAATAGCAGGAGAGCATTCGGGTATAACGTTTTTATCTGTAGATTAGGTTTAAATGTGATAAAATTACGGGGGATGAGAGTACAGAAAAGAATGTATTGATGCATTGCTAACAGTGTGTGTGGACTTCATGTGTTTTGATCCTTTCGATAGATTTTTTTCAAAAAGATGAGTCTTTAATAGTTTGCGGAAGTCGGTTAGTTCATAGATTGCTTTCAGGTTGCGTGGTAGTTTATTCCAGAATTGCGTGCTCATATAAGAAAAGGTTGATGCGTGCAGCACTTTGTATTTTATGCCTTTGCAATTAGGGAAGTGGAGGTTGAGGAAAGTTCGGGATGATCTTTTAGCGTTCCTGGGTGGTAGGTCTATTAAGTCAGACATGTAGGCTGGGGCTTCACCATGAATGATTTTGTGGACTAGTGTGCATACTTTAAAAGTGATGCGTTCCTTGAGTGGGAGCCAGTGTAGCTTCTCTCGTAAGGGTTTCGCACTTTCGTATTTTGGTTTCCCGAAGATGAGTCTGGCTGCTGCGTTTTGGGCTGTTTGGAGTTTTCTCAGTGTTTGCTCTTTACAACCTGCGTATAGTGAGTTGCAGTAATCCAGATGGCTGAGTATGACTGATTGCACTAGGATGTGAAAGACGGATCTTGGGAAGAATGGTCTTATTCTTTTCAGTTTCCACATGCAGTAGAACATCTTTTTGGTTGTGTTGTTTGCGTGAGTTTCAAGTGTAAGGTGGCGGTCAATAGTGACTCCAAGGATTTTTAAAGTTTATATATTCTTATATGCCCGACACGGCACCGTGGTTCGGCCAAGTGCCTGCCTCAGCGGTCTTGATGCTGATTGCCAATATACATAGGCTTGAAAAAAACGTTGTCTATGATAGGAAAGACACTTGCTGTCTTGAAAAAGATGCAAAGTGTACAAACTATTATAAAGACCAAAATTACTGAACATATAGGTATAGATTAATAGGACAAAGCCAACATGGATTTAGTCAAGGGAAATTTTGCCTCACTTGTCTGCTATACTATTGGGCTCATTTTCGAAAGAGAAGGATGCCCATCTTTCAACATAAATTGGAAGATGGGCATCCTTCTCACAGGGTTGTCCAAATCGGTATAATCGAAAGCCGATTTTGGACCAAAGTTCAAGGGGGCGTATTGGAGGCGTAACAAAGGCGGGACTTGGGTGTGCCTAACACTAGGATGTCCTCGACCCATAATCGAAAGAAACAAGGACGTCCTTGATGAACACTTGGACTCATTCTGCCTCGCCTCACCCTATGCTTGGAATAAACTTCCTGAGCCCTTACGCCAAGCCCCCTCCCAAGTAGTAGTAGTAGACTTCCCTTTTGATTATGCCCCTCTAAGTATACTTCTTTGAAAGGGTGAATAAACATGTGGACAGAGGTGAGCCAGTTGATATTGTGTAGTTGGATTTTCAGAAGCCTTTGGCAAAATACCTCATGAACAACTCCTGAAGAAATTAGAAAGTCATAGGATAGGAGGCAGTGTCTTACTGTGGATTAAGAACTGGTTAAAAGATAAAAAAACAGAGAGTAGGATTAAGTGGTCAGTATTCTAAATGGAAAAGGGTAGATAGTGGGGTTCTGCAGGGGTCTGTGCTGGGACTGCTGTTTTGTAATATATTTATAAATGATCTAGAAATCGGAATAGTGAGGTGATTATATTTACTGATGACACAAAATTGTTCAAAGTTGTTAAATCACAACAGGATTGTGGAAAATTGCAAGAGGACCTTACAAGACTGGCAGACTGGGCATCCAAATGGAAGATGATATTTAATGTAAGCAAGTGCCTAGTGATGTATGTAGGAAAGAGGAATCCAAACCATAGTTATGTGATGCAAGGTTCCACATTAGGAGTCACTGTCCAGGAAAAGGATTTAGGTATCATCATTGATGATATGTTGATTCCCTCTGCTTAGTGTGCAGCGTCAGTTAAGAAAGAAATATGATGTTAGGAATTATTAGGAAAGGAATGGAGAACAAAACTTAGAATATTATAATGGCTTTTTTATCACTCCATGGTGTGACTGCACCTCGAATATTGTCTCTAATTTTGGTCACCACATCTCAAAAAAGATATAGCAGAATTAAAAAAGGTACAGAGAAGGACAACAGTGTTACTGTCCTGAATGTGAGTCCTTGGACTGTATTGAGGGCCCTGACCCCAAAACCAGGGAATCCCAGGTGATGGCAGATGAGCCAGATAGAGGCCAGTGAAGGGTTGAGCTGGAGCAAGGACTGCAGGTACACTGGCCACAACAAGGGGCTATATCAAACTTGGCTGGCACTAGAGCAGGAGCAACTGAAACTGGATACAGGCAGCACCATGAGTTTAGCTGGAATGTGGCAGGACAAGGCTTGGCAGTAACAAGACAGGACTGAAGCTTGGCAGGAACAAGGCAGGACTGAGGCTTAGGAGGAACAAGACAGGACTGGAGCTTGGCTGGAACGAGACAGGAATGAAGCTTGGCAGGAACAAGGCAGGCATGAAACTTGGCAGGAATGAGGCAGGATTGAGGCTTGGCGAAACCAGCAGGCACACTGAGAAATGTTGCAAAGGCAACAAGGAACAGCACTGGCTGGTTAAAGTAGGGCCCAGAGGTGACATCATCCTCGGTGCCCATCGCTGATGCCCATGGGCCTCACATATGTACCTAAGGCACACCACCACAAGGGTCCACTGGAGGACATCTGGTCCCATGCTACCATGTGGGACCTGAGCAACGGTGTCAGCTTCGGTCGGCCACACAGCTAGGCCATGGTCTTCCCTGTGTCGGGAAGTTAGTCCAGGAATGGCAACGGCTGTGACAAACAGAAATGATAAAGGGGACGGAACAACTTCCCTATGAAGAAAGGCTGAAGAGGTTCAGCTTGGAGAAGAGATGGCTGAGGGGAAATATCTATCTCTGCTAGTACTGGATGCTATTTGGCTTCTTCATGTTTTTCAGGTCTCCCCGGTGTCTTTGAACACCATATTCTTTCTATCCTGTGGAAGCCTTCAGTTCCACCCACTTGTCTCATGTGATCCCACTGCTGCGACATCTCCCAGGTATCTTTGAACTCTATACTCTCTCTCTCTCCTGTGAAAGCCTTCGGCTCCATCCACTTGTCTCACATGATCCCAATGCTGCGACGTTTCCCTGGTGTCTTTGAATGCTATATACTCTGTCTCTCCTGCGGGAGCCTTTGGCTCCACCCACTTATCTCACATCTCCCTGGTGTCTTTGAACGTTATACTCTCTCTCTCCTGCGTGAGCCTTCAGCTCCACCCACTTATCTTACGTGATCCCACTGCTGCAATGTAAGCAAGCTTTCCCAGAAGACCATCTCCGTTTCACTATTTATTGGTGCTCTTGTTACTTGGTTACGCGCGCCGCTTATTTTTTCCCTACTACTGCACTTTGCCTTCTATTTTGTCTGCATATTCTATCTAGTTCCCGTTGGAACCATTTTTGAAATATCTGCCCAAGGATTTGTGTTTTTGTGCATTTGCTTGCTTTTAGTGTGCTTATTACTAACCACTGCCATTTCATTGTACGGCTCCCACCTGTCCTGTTGGGGAATCAGCGTTGTCCGCATGCTACCACTTTCAAAGCACAGCAGCGGCATTGTAGGGTGACTCTCTCTTCGACAACTGATACTACCAATCGTTTTCAGTTACTCTGAATAGGTCTTTTAAACTGTAGGTCCATGCAATCCAAAACAAAGTTGATACAGGATCTCATTCATTCATCAGAGTGTAAAATTCTGTCTTACAAAAACTTGGATCCATCCAGGTGAGGGGAGTTTTCTTTACAGTTATCTTCCCCCAGGTTATGATGTTATTTCACTTGCTGGACCCTCTAGGCTAGGTGGGGGCCTTGTCATCATTTATTCCACGAATCTCCAACTACACCACCTTGGGTGAATCTCTTCATAAACACTGTTAATAAATCTAAATAAATAAATAAATAAATAACTGAATAATCATCTCCTTTCCTGTATCCAGAGATTCTTACAGTTTGTCCTTCTGGATCTCTTCCCCTGGTTATTTTACTATGTTATTGCTTTCCATTGCTATCCTAGCTGCAATGGGATGCTTGCTATCAAGCCTTGACAGAAGCTTCAATCTGCTATCAGGATTTTCTCATTCTAGGAGATTTTAACACCCACTTTGATGTTCCTGCTCTTCCTCACTCTAAAATATTTCTGTCAACTCTTGCTGATTTGGATTTACAACAATGGGTTTCCATTCCAACTCACAAAGCTGGCCACACTTTAGATTTAGTTATTACTCAGAATAATTCTTCTTTTTCCCCATTTGCTTTTTCCTACACTTCAGTTCCCTGGTCAGATCACTCACTTGTCCAATTTTCCATTTTATTTCCTACCCCCCCCCCCCCCCATCATACTGATAAGCCATACCCTAAAATATCAAGGTGCCTGGCCAAAGTAGACCCACATGATATCCCTCTTGCCCTGTTTTCTTTCCCTCCAGATTTCAATGCCCTTGATCTTGACACTATGACTTCTACTCTACACACTGTATTGTCTTAGACAAAGTGGCCCCTTTAAAACCAGTTACTGCCTCATCAGATTCCTGTTCACAACCTTGGTATCATAATAGTCTGTGTTTGCTCAAAAAGCAACTTCACAGAGCTGAACTCAAATGGAGGAAGACTAAAGCAGAAGAGGATCTTTTATTCTTTTGAGCTAGATTAAGAAATTACAATTATCACCTGAAGAAGGCTAAGTTACAGTATATAAAGGAACATATTCAGAAAACACCAAATCATTCTAGCGGACTTTTTTTTCTATTTTTCACCAATTGAATTTCTCTACCCTGTGCTGTTCTCCTAGCTCAGTCACTTCCCTTGGATCTTCGGCTGAATCATTCTCTCAATATTTTTCATCCAAAGTCCAAGATCTTGTTAAGACTTTTCCAATTATTGATCTCCCCTCTGACCAACTCTCAACCATTTCTTCGCCTGTGTCTCCATTACTCCCTGTTAAGGATTCAGTTCCCTCCTTTGGTCCGACTTCATGGTCTTCATTCCAGTTACAAACCCTTTGTTCAATGTCTAAAATAATTTCTAAAACAAGTTTGACTTTCTGCTCTCTTGAGCCATTTCCATCCTTGCGGTTAGATGTTCTGGAGTTGGAGCTTCTTCCCCAACTTCTCACTATTATTAATACAAGTCTCTCCGATGGTCAATTCTCTCTTCTTTGATTACCATATCTCTCTTTGGAAATCATCGATTGTGCGCCCAATTCTCAAGAAACTATCTCTTGATCTCCAAGCCCCATCAAATTACTGCCCAGTTTCTAATCTTAATTTCTTCTTGAAAGTTCTGGAAAAAATAGTTTATTCCTAGTCGGTATCTTTTGTTGATAAAACTTTTGCTCTCCACCCTAGACAGTCAGGATTCTGGCCTCACTTCAATACTGAAACAGTCCTTATGGCTATATTAAATGAAGTCTGTTCACATTGGGACAAGCACATGATGGTTCTTGCAGTTTCCCTTGACCTATCCGCTGCTTTCAATTTGGTTAATCATAGGTTAGTGCACTCACAATTATCTTCATCTCATGGATTTCTTTTTTTCTTTCTGATCACTCTTTTTGGGTTTCTTTTGCCTCATCTGTTGCTTCCCCATGTCCTTTGGTTTTGGGGTATTTTCATCTCTCCTGTTTAACTTATTCTTCAGTCCTCTTGCATCTCTGATTCAATCAATTGATATATCTTTTCACTTCTATGCAGATGATATCTTACTTCTCTTCCCTACTTATTCATATAATCCTGTTCTTACTCTGCTTCAAGATTGTCTCTTCCTTAATTCTAACTGGTTATATGATCACAGTCTGGTACTGAACAAAGAAAAGACTGTTTGTTGGTTTAGTTCATGCACGTCAATTCCTGACTCTGCACTTAATCTTTTTCAAATAAGTTTGCATCCTGTTGAATCTTTTCGTTATCTAGGTATTATCCTTGACTCCCATCTCTCCTTCATACCTCAGATTTCCAGTCTCTGTAAATCTAGCTTTTTGTTCTTTGCCCATTATGATCCGTCCACAGTTACTTTGATCAATCAACATTTCACTCCCTGGTTTTGGCTTTTCTTACAACTTGACTACTGTAATATCTCATATTTAGGCTGTCCACGCTCCACTCTGAAGAAACTTCAATCAGTCCAGAACACAGCTATTAAACTTATCTGTCACGCACATAAATCCAATCATGTTTCTCCCATTCTGAAAAAATGTCATTGGCTCCTTATAGAACAGCGTATAATCTTCAAAGTACTTACCCTAACCTTTAAAACATTTAGAGGAGGTCTTCCTGATTATCTTGTTTCTCTGACTATCCCCTATTCTCCTGCTCGTCTGCTCCATTCAATAAATGACCATAGGTTAGTTCTTCCCAACCCTAAGTCAGCACAGTAAGAATTCACCCATGCATTCTGTTTTGCAACCCCTTTCTTCTGGAACTCTCTTCCCCCTTCCCTACAGGCTGAGACATCTTTTAAGAACTTCAAATCCGGTTTTAAAACCTGGTGTTTTAAACAGGCTTTCCCTTCAGAATCCAAATGTTCTTAGAGTTGGTGTTCACTTTTAATGTCACCCATGTATTCTTCTTTCCCCTTTCTCCCTCCTACCTCTCTTCCTCCCTTTCTAACTCCTGCTTAGGTATGAATGACCTGGTTTGAATGTCCTTCCTCTTTCCTATCATATATTGTAGTTCCTATCATATATTATTTTCTTTTTACAGTTTTTTTGTTTTTATTTTATTGTAAATCACCCAGTTCTGTGAGTCAGCTTGGGTGGTATAGCAAGTTTTAATAAACTATAAACTATGACAGAGGTCTATAAAATACTGAATGGAGTGGAACGGGTAGATATGAATTGCTTGTTTACTCTTTCCAAAAATACAAGGACTAGGGAGCACACAATGAAGTTATTAAGTAGTACATTTAAAACAAATCAGAGAAAATATTTCTTCACTCAATATGTATTTAACCTTTGGAACTTACTGCCAGAGAATGTGGTAAAAGCAGTTAGTTTAGCAGGGTTTAAAAATGTGTGGACAATTTCCTACAAGAAAAGTCCATAAGTCATTATCAAGATGGACTTGGGAAAATCCACTATTTATTCCTGGGATAAACAGCATAAACTCTGTTTTTACTTTTTTGGGATTTTGCCAGGTACTTGTGACCTGGTGGCCACTGTTGGAAACAGAATACTGGACTTAATGGACCTTTGGTCTGACCCAGTATAGCAATGCTTATGTTCTTAAGCCCTTTTAAGCTTCAGTTAGTAGGCACTACTAGCACGCACCACAGCTTAGTAAAAGGACCCCAAAGAGAACTGAATTTCAATAAAATGTTCTTTCTCTTTGCAGCTCAAAAAGCAAGATCCTACTCCCTATGAGCAGAACAGTGAATACATGCCAATGGCAGCAGTGACCAAAGCTAGACATCCAGTATTTTGAGGTTTGTATTAAATCCATGTTTCAATTGTATATAATTGTTATAATTTGTAACCTTCGTCAAAGGTTACCATACAAATTTATTTAAATATGGACCATCTAGTAAATGCTATCTATGCTGTGTAATCTAACATCCTGTAGATATTTGGTTCCCAAGGTAGTAAACATAGGCGCCCCGTATAAGAGGCTTGGGGAGGCTAAGCCTCCCCAGCCCAATCGTGGACTTCCGCTTGTGATGTAACCCACCCTCCCGCCCCGCGCATTTTGATCTTTTATTTCCGTGGCAGCGACGTCAATAAGAAAAAGACTACAGGCTCGCCGCCAGCTTCTCCCTTCTCTCTGCACACAGTGTCCCGCCTTCTGCGGTGATGCATTTCCTGTTTCCGCGAGAGCGGGACACTGTGTGCAGAGAGAAGGGAGAAGCTGGCGGCGAGCCTGTAGTCTTTTCCTTCATTGACGTCGCTGCCACGGAGCGTATGGAGGTCAGCTCCGCCCCCTTTAGCCTCCCCAAACAGTTGGGCTACCGACCGTCTATGGTAGTAAAGGTTTTTCCCCATTTTGAGGCCCACTCACTATAACATAATGTCATTCATGTGCGCAAAACCATAAGAATTCAATTGTAGAATAGCTAAAAACAAGTTAAGATTTCATTATTCAAACAAATCTAGACAACTGAGTGAGGGCTTAGATGGCTAGATAAAAGCCTTCATGAACTGATTGAACTGCCTAAATTTAACTACCTAAATGCCATAAGGGGAGAAAGGGTATCAACATGGGCTACCATTATGATGGGTTATTTTACTACAGGTTGTGCTATTTTAGGTACCATTTTATGCAATGAGAACCTGTGCTATTACTTGTGGTAAAATAACCCATTTTAACGGCAGCCCACATTGTTAACTTTCCCCCTAGGTGGCTAAATTTAGCTGATCAAATTCTGGGAGAACCTTGGTATGGGTGGAAGGACAGGCAGCTAGCCCTGATTGTCAATGCTTGATTCATATGTTGGCTGGCCAAATCTGACATTAACATAGCAGGCCTAAATCTGACAGGGCAAGCTCCCCTTCAACACCGCCACCCAACAAACAATCTGTGCCTGCTGCTCTGATCTCCTTGCTCTCACAGTTCATTTTAATAAAAATAACCCATTGGACCCAAGTCCCTTACCTCCTCCCTCTCTCTTATACTTTATTTTGATTGCCAAAAGTCCGCACTTGACCCAATCCCCATGCTTCTTCCATCCCATAATAAGTTTTGGTTACAAATCCCCCTCTTGACCTAGTCTCCCTGCTCTCTCCTTTCCAGTCCTTAATTTTGATTTTAAAAATCTCCAAATCACCCACACAGCTATAATGTCTTTTCTTTCCTTCTATTGCTCCCCTGCTGACTTCCATTCACACCCATCTTACTTACCCAAACTCACCCCTAATTGGAACCACTGGCAGGAGGAAAACAGCAATTTCTCACTGGGGATTGGTCCATTCACTCAGGGGCCCTTTTATTAAAGGGTTGCTGTGCAGCTACCTGGAACTACAGCCGGCCCAATGCGGCTGCCGGCGGTAGTTCCACCTCGAGTGTGTTTCATTTCTGGTGCTAAGGAAAATAATTCCAGATTTTCTAGCATGGTGCTAACCCAGTGGTAATCAAAGCAATACCATGCACTGCCCGGTTACTGCTGGGTTACCGTGAGAGCCCTTACTGCCACCTCAATGGGTGGCGGTAAGTGCTCCCCCCTCATGGCCATGCGGTAGGAATAATCTTACTCCATGGTCATGTCTTTTTTAGGGGCTTTTTACCCACTGCAGTAAAAAGGGCCCTGGTGTGTGGCAAAAACAGACACCACCGCTACCGCAGGGCCCTTGTTACTGCAGCTTGGTAAAAGGACCCCTCAGAATACAATGAATAATTGAGGTAGCTGTCAAAACACAACTGCTGCAGAGCCATTGGAAGTGTAGAGGGATTCCTTCTGATCGATTCAGCTGTGAGTGAGTTTGACTATTTAAGAATGGAACAGATAGGAATCAAGAGAGGTGACCCCATTTACAAAAAAATCAAAATGAAGTCCCAAGAAGGAGGGAAGCAGAGAGATTTGGCTGGGTTGGGTTTTCTTTGTAACTGAATTAAGTGTTGGGAGGGAAAGGGAAACAGCAGGTGATCTGATTTTCTGTTCTTTTATATCAATGATGTGCTTGTGGTTTGCTCTAGTTGCTCTGAATCATCACCACCAAAAAGGTTTCCAGTGTGAGTATGATTCCCAACTACCTTCTCAGTAAACACCAGGGACCTAATATTCAGACTGCAGGAGATAGCTGGTGATGATCATTGAATATCCGGTTTAACTTTGGCCGGTCTGACTTTAACTGGCCAAGCTTGTTTTCAGTGCTGGCTGGTTAAAGTCAGACCGGCCAAATTTATTCTACCTATTGTGGCGGCCAAATATGGCCGCCAAACTTAGCCAGTCTGGTTTTAAAAATCAGCGGATAGCCGGTTATATAGCCGAATATAACCGGCTATCTTTAAGCCACTAACTGGTGATATTCAGTGCCGGATAGTTGGCTATCAGGCACTGAATATCGCTGGATAGTCACCTAAGTGCCGTTTTAGTGGCCATTTGCTTTTAAATATCGAGTGGCAAGGCAAATATTTCATTTTTTTTCTGCTATTACCTTGCTCTCCCTCTTTTTACTCTTTGTTGGCCATCACATTTTTGTTCTGATTATTTGAATACAGTGTAGTGTTATATTTTGTTTCTATGGCAAGCATCTTTTCAAAGTATCTCTTAAACTATCTTATTACTGTTTTATACCTAACTTGCCAGTGCCTTTGCTTATTCCTATGTTACCTATTTGGTTGCATTTCATTTTCTGAAAGATGCTCTTTTGGCTTTCACTGCCTATTTTGCGTCACCATCAAACCATGCTGACAGTTATTTGGTCTAATCAATCTTATATAAAGTATTAAAACATCTATATCTATATCTATATATAATATTTATTCAATTTCACAAACAATTAAAAAACAAGGAGAAATAAACTAAAGCTCAATAAGGATCCATCATAATACAATAATCATAAGAGAGAGCGTATACTAACTACATTTTAAGAAATTTTAGAGGGGAATAGGAAAAATGAAAGGGTAGGGATAACCTTCCATTAATCATAATACAGAAAAAAGGTAATCTTTTCCAGAGCAGGAAAAAGCGTCATTTTCAAATAAAAGATCCAAAATATTTATGTGGGTTCTCCGGCTAAAATACGAGAGGACATAACAATGCAACTCTAGGCTATAGAACAGTCTTTAGATGTTTTGAGTCCATAAAGACAAAGGGCTCAATATTCAGCTGGCAGTGGGTAGCACTTTTGCTATCTGTCGCCAGTGTTAAACCCAGATATTTAATGCGGGTCCATTTCCAGCGACCAGCATTGAATAACTGGATGGTGCTTTCCCCCCTGTTAACTGGGTCAGAGTGTGCCCTGTTTTGTTTCCGGTAGTCCATGAGGTAGTGGCCATTTTTGTAAGCCAGTTTTAGATCCCTTTCATGTGTTACCCACGTTAGAAAACGTTCTTACCTTGAATGTTGCTGAAAGAGGGCATTGTACAGCATTCTGCCAGCTCGGACCTACTGCTAATCTCAGTATCAGGGAGACTCTTTGCCAGTGGGGCACAACCTCTGATCTGCAGTTAACTGTGAGTAAACGTGCTTATTCAAATAAAGGACTTTTTCAAAGAGATGTCAGGTGTCAACTGGTGTGCCAAGGTTATACAGCAGCAACAAGTCCTAGAGGCCTGCGTGTATGTAGGTCCCTGGAGCACGTTTAGTGGGTACCGCAGTGCACTTAAGGCAGGCGGACCCAGGCCCATCCCCCCCTACCTGTAATACTTGTGCTGGTAATGGAAGCCCTCCAAAACTCACTGTACCCACATGTAGTTGCCACCTTCACCCCTAAGAGCTTTGATAGTGTTGTACATTTGTGGGTAGTGGATTTTTTTTTTGGGGGGGGGGGGTTGGGCGGCTCAGCACCCAAAGTAAGGGAGCTATGCATGTGGGAGGTTTTTCTGAAGTCCACCACACTGACCCCTAGGGTGCCCAGCTGGTGTCCTGGCATGCAAGAGGGACCAGTGCGTGACAAATGCTGGCTCCTTCCACGACCAAATGCCTTGGATTTCGCCGGGTTGGAGATGGCCGGCATTTTTTTCCATTATCGCTGAAAAACAAACCCAGCCATCTCAAACCCGGCGAACTCCAAGGCATTTAGCCGGGCTAAACCGTATTATTGAAAAAAAAAGATGGCCGGCCATCTTTTTCGATAATACGGTTTCGGCCAGCTGTAGTGCCGCCGCCAACATAGATCACCGGCGATCTATTTGGCTGGTGACATTCGATTATGCCCCTCCACATGGCTTATCCAGTCTGCCCATCCATGCAATCTACTAATCTAATCTGATACAAATTTTATATTCTACAATAAGCCTATCGAGTTCTATGTGGATTAGATAAAGACAGCATTCCTGGGAACTATAAATCACATAACAGTGTTTGCAAACTTAACATCCAACCTAAAATTTAAGACAGGTATTTCCTAAACAGCCATGTTTTTAAAGATTTCCAAAATAACAAATAGCTGTTAAATTGCCTAATAGTTGGAGGTAAAATATTCCATGTCTTAACTCGTGTGAATGAGAAAGCTAAATTGTTTTAACAGAGGGTAAATGAAGTGTCAGAAAATCTCTCAATTTCCTAATGCTATCATAAGTTGGAAAATTTATAAGAGACAGCATATATTGAGGAACAATACCATGTAATATGTTAAATATCATAATGCAAATTTTAAAGTAGATTCTAGCCTTGATAGGTAGCCAGTGGAATTTACAATGGTGTCACCCTATGCCTGTCCATTATGCACAAAGTATGTTATCCATGCATTTTTTGGGGGTTTCCATTGTTTGCCATATTATCCAACTTTTCACTTATCCTACAATGACTTGGTCCCGTTTATGTCGGATAATCGAGACTGCACTGTACTTACATGTCTAGATCTCTGTGAAACAGAGATCTCAAGGGGGCATGGTTTAGAAGAAGAAAGTTCAAAGATCCAAACAGAAAAAAATGAAGATCCACCACAAAAATCAGATGCCCAACATGGCCATGTAATTTTGGTTATGACTAAATGATCACACTGTTGGCCATGCTTTTATGTCATTTGTTTTATCCTATGAATTTATTTTGTGCTTATTCATGTTTGTTACCTGACTGGAACTACTTCATCGGTTTGATATGTTGTGCCCCTGATGAAACATGGTTATGTTTGGCACCTAGCTTTGAGAAATAAAATACCATTGATTAATTCCCCTTGTGCTGGATCTTCTTCTATTCTGTTTGTCTCTGCTGAGCATGGTTTGGCAGGCTGAGTATGTAAATACACATATATTTAAACACATTTCACTGTGAGGCTTTTTACCAGCTCAGAGTGCTCTTGGGAGAATTCTGTGCTACTGTGCAATGCAGAATTTGCGCAGAATTCTCCGCCTCCACAGACAGTGCAGAATTCTGCTTTTCCCACACAGAATTCTGTGCAGTCAGCTAAATATGCTCCATTTCTGGCAGGCTGCCTCCCTCTCTCTCTTTTTGCCTACCTGCACTACAACATGGCAAGAGGCATCAGAATGCTTCCTTCTTCTCTGCTGCCTCGGTCCCCAGTAGTTCCATTATGCCACGTGGCAGTATAGAGGCTATCACCGTTTAAAGGAACAGTTGGGCCCAGGATGACAGAGGAGGAGGAAGCATCCCAATGTACAGTTGTGCAGCTCTTCCTCTTGCCATTCAGTAGTGGTGTGTGTGCAGGTAGGCAGGGAGGTATGGAGGGGGGAGGAGGTGCCTGAAAAAATGGTGGATGGGAGTGGGGGGTTAGAAAAAGGTGAAAGGAATGTATGGGGGGCTGGATAAAGGTGGATGGAAAGGGGGGGCTAGAAAAACAGTGGATGAACTGTGTGTGTGTGTATATGCCATGGGGGAAGGGGGGCTGAAACAAGGTAGATGGAGTGGTATAAGCCATAAGCCATGGGGGGGGGGGGGGGGGGGATGCTGAAGCTATGTAGCTGAGGTGGTGTGTGCCATGGGGGTGGGGGGTTACTGGAAAACAGTAGATAGTGTGTGTGTGTGTGTGTGTGTGTCATGGTGTGGAGAGCTAGAAAAAGGTAGCTGGGTGATGTGTGTGCCGTGGTGGGGATGCCAGTCCTTATAGTGGGGGAATTCTGCACAAGAAAATTACAAATATAGTGTGCAGAATTTTATTTATTTATTTATTTATTTTGTGCAGAATTCCCCCAAGAGCAGCTCAGAGGAACTCACAATTTTTAAAAATCTCCATAGTTGTCCCATTTTTTATTCCCTCCTCCAAATTAAAAAAAAATGTGTCTTCGCTAGTTAATTGGTGACACTTATAGGTGTGAACTCATAAAATGGTCCCACAATACATATACGTGTCAGCACTTATATGTGGAAATTGTGAACTTGCCAGTTCCGTATATAAGTATGTGATAGCATTTACATGTGTAAGGAGCTGAGTTCTTGCCTCTCTTTTTGTGCATGTGGATATTTGCCAAATGAGTACTCCTGCTGTATATGCTGGCAAATAGATACACGCATACATGTACACTTTATCCATCCTATGTTTTACAAATGGTTCCTGACTTGAATGTTTAAGTTCCATCCTCAACGTTCTATTTGAAATGGGCCGTATGGAGGGGAATAATCGAATGGCGCCGGCGAAATTGATGGCCGGCCATCTTCAGGGCTGGTGCTGTAAGCGGGCGGAGCTAAGCGTATTTTCAAAATACGCTTGGCGCCGTCAAAATCACTCACCGGGTTTAGAATAGGATCGCCGGTGGATTGCTGAGTTTAGATGAGATGGCCGGGTCCGATTTTCAGCCATAATGGAAACCGGACTCGGCCATCTCAAACCCGGCGAAATGCAAGGCAGTTGGCCGTGGGAGGAGCCAGCATTTGTAGTGCACTGGCCCCCCTGACATGCCAGGACACCAACTGGGCACCCTAGGGGGCACTTAAAAAATCTTTAAAAAAGAAAATTAGCTTTCAGGTGCATAGCACCCTTCCCTTGTGTGCTGAGCCCCCCAAATCCCCCCCAAAACCCACTGCCCACAAGCCTACACCATTACCCCATAGCCCTAAGGGGTGAAGGGGGGGCACCTACATGTGGGTACAGTGGATTTGGTTTTTTTTTTGAAGGGCTCAACATTAACCACCACAAATGTAACAGGTAGGGGGGGTGGGCCTGGGTCCACCTGCCTGAAGTGCAGTGCACCCTCTACAAACTGCTCCAGGGACCTACATACTGCTATCAGGGAGCTGGGGATGACATTTGAGGCTGGCATACAGGCTGGCAAAAAATGTTTTAATTTTTTTTTGTGTATGTGGGAGTGGGTTGGTGACCACTTGGGGAGTAAGAGGAGGTGATCCCCGGTTCCCTACGGTGGTCATCTGGTCAGTTGGAGCTCTTTTTTGGGACTTGGTCCTAAAAATACATGGACCAAGTCCGCCTGGTGAAATACTCGTTCGAGCCGGCATTTTTTTGTTTCATAATAAGGTGAAGCCGTCCATCTCGTAACCCCGCCCCTTCCCGCCTTCACTACCCTACCAACACGCCCCCTTGAAGGTTGGCCGGCGCTGCAATGAAAAAGCAATTGGGGCCGGCCAAAATCGGCTTTTGATAATACCGATTTGGCCGGGATTGAGAGATCGCCGGCGATCTCCAGATTTGTGGCGGAAGATCGCCGGCGATCCCTTTCGAAAATAAGCTTGATAGACTCCTATGTGTCTTTAAGAAATAGGATTAAAATAGGTGCTACTTGGCCTCCCAACCTAGATGACCTGTTATATGGAGGAGTGGCCTAGTGGTTAGGGTGGTGGACTTTGGTCCTGAGGAACTGAGTTCAATTCCCACTTCAGGCACAGGCAGCTCCTTGTGACTCTGGGCAAGTCACTTAACCCTCCATTGACCCATGTAAGCTGCATTGAGCCTGCCATGAGTGGGAAAGCATGGGGTACAAATGTAACAAAAATAAAATTTTGCATATACTCTACCCTGATGAGCACAGACATTCCTAGGGGTAGAGATGGGGTGGGGGTCTGCACTTAAATGCATACATTGGAATTTTCAAAAGTACACAAATAGATCTTCTCAAAGTCTTTTTGCATACCATGTAATGGGTGTAATAAATGCATTGTGTAGATTTGGTGGGGTAATTTCTAGATGGTAAGTATGCATATTTTCCTTTTGAAAATAGGTATAAGCAGTGGCGTAGCCAGAGAGCCAATTTAGGGCGGGCCCGAGATCAAAGTGGCTGGGATAAAAATGTTATCACCACCCCTCCCACAACTAAAACAAAACTCTAATTTAGTTTTCACCCCCCTCCTGGAAACCCCCTAACTAAAAAAAAAACTAATTTAATTTCCATCCCCCCAAAGTAAATGAAGTACCTGTGCTGGCGGGGATCCTCACGTCCCGCCAATTGAAGATGATCTTCCCGTTGAATAAACTTCTCGTGCGGCTGTACGCACTATCCCTGAGCTGTAGCTGCTGTCTGCTGCCGGCCTCCGCGTATGCTGTTTCGTGCATGTGTGAAAGCTGAGCAGGCACGGGGGGGGGGGGGGGGGGGGGTGCTGCAGCTGACAGTAGTGCTCAGGGACAGTGCTGGTGGCAACCTATAATGTAAGTTTTTCAACGGGGAGGAGATCTTCGGCTGGCGGGGCTTGGGGATCTCTGCCAGCCAAATTAAGGGAGAAGAAATTTTGGGCAGGACTGAGCCCAAAGTAGGTGGGCCCTGGCTCACCTGTGGCTACGCCATGGGGCATAAGTTATGCAATTACTTGCTGCACAAGTTAGGCAGCTTGTTTTAAAAGTACTCCCCCTGTGGTAAATATTCAGCTGGTGACAGTGAGTGTTTTGCTGACCACCGCCGGCATCATTCCCAGATACTCAATGCTGGGCCATGTCCGGGCTTTGGGCCAGGCCATGTCTGGGTTTCTGTGTCACCGGCTAACTCATGGCCGGTTAAGTCAATATTCAGAACTCAATCGACCATGGGTTGCCGTATAAAGATAGGACTGTTTAATGTGGTCCCATTTATGCGGTTGCTCTGGCCAGTTAAGTGCTGAATATTGGCACTTAACCGGCCAAGTGCCAACTTCATCCCACAATGCCCCCAAAATAGCCACTGTCACTTAGGTGCTAAGTGCTAATTTTCATGATGATAACTGGTTAAGTTCCGCTGAAAATTAGTGGATAGTGCCAAACAAGCAATTTAACCTGTCAGAGGCCGATTTTAGCCAGTTAAATCATTTTGAATATTAACCAGCCTTTTTCTCTGGATCCATATGATAATGATGACAGTGGACCTGCACAACTCCTTCTAACAACCCCAGAGTTAAATAAATAAATAAATAAATAAATAATCCTGGAAGATGTACGAATGGAGAGATCTTGAGCATGTGGTTCAGCACTGGAGTTTCAGTAGGGGACCACGTAGGACGCTGTCTTCCCTTTCTTAAACTTCATTGGTAAAAGGACTTTTCATGACAATAGCAAGAAAACTTACTGATTGTTTTAACTGCCTAAAAAAATTCTATTTTAGGTGTGATTGTGCAAGTCTGTTTCCTGAGAAACCTGAGAAGCATAATAGAAATGTGGTGAAGATCAACACCGAAGGAACATTTTGTTTTTCTTCTGCATCGGTGTGAAGAATCTTTACAATGAGGAGTTCACACTCAGCAAGACATTTTTTAAAAATTTTATCTTACCACTGCTTTCCTCCTGAAATATCTACTTTGGTGATATATGAACTTATGTACTCAAAGTTTGCTATAAGAAATGCATTTAACCTCAGAAACCTTCGCTTTTGGACACTGAATTGTGATGCTTAAATTCAATACCAGTATGGTCCACCAATACACTGTTTTAGGCATCGTGATAGTATACCTTCTAGGTACCTGGTCACCTTCTTTGGTTGAAGAATTCTGGCTTATTACTGTAGAGTTTCATTGTCTGCCTTATATTCCCTTTCCTCTTACTCAAAGGGCTTTCATTTTATTCTTCAGCTTTACAGTGGTTCTCTGTTAGGGAACCATCTTCTTTACATCCAAGTGAGACTTATAAGAAACTTTATTGTGTTCAGACATTAACAGGAAAAACAAATACAACTAAGAAAAACGTATCTGTCTTTGAGCTCTTGCTAAGCATCTTTCCCCACCTACCCACAGCTTAAGCTAAGCCCTCAAGAATAAATGCTCAGTGGAGAAGCTTCTTTCAAGTTGACGTCTCCCAATTTGCTCAGAGACTCAGAATATTCATAATTGACAAACTTGACTTGTCCCGCAAACAGGATCCTACCTCAGGCAAGCATGTTTCAAGTTGCTCTTTCATTGCATAATATAGCCTCTTTTGTGGCTGCAGCCTGGAGTCTCTCTGAACTCGTTGCTGCCTTCATAAGGTTTTTACACCTGCTTGTAACTCTTGCTTTTTCTTTGGCAGATGACTCAGCAGAGTACTCTAAACAAAAAAAACCAGCACCACGGGCCTTTAAAAATGGAACACAGTTCTTTAATGAATGAGCCTTGACAAAAAGACCCGACACGGGCCGTGTTTCGGTGACTAGCACCTGCGTCAGGGGTCACAGTGATGATACAGAAAGTGAAAGTGCCTTGGTGCTTTGTAGCTTTTACTACATGAGACGTGGGGTAAGGAATAATATATTGTAGAGGAATATATTTGAGTTATTCCCCAAGTTTTCCACGTCATCACTGTGACCCCTGACGCAGGTGCTAGTCACCGAAACACGGCCCGTGTCGGGTCTTTTTGTCAAGGCTCATTCATTAAAGAACTGTGTTCCATTTTTAAAGGCCCGTGGTGCTGTTTTTTTTGTTTGGACTTTAGTTTGTACTTTGTTCCCTCTCTTTTGTTACATCAGCAGAGTACTCTGTCAGTGTTTGGATTACAACTCTATAAAATATAGTAATACATATTTTAAAAGAACTTAAGGGTTTTTTTTTAGAAACTTGGAAGCAAATGTAAGGGCATACTGCTCAGTATTGTCTGTTGTACCTAGCCAAGAGTGACCTCTGGCACACTGGTGTAATAAGTCTGGCTAAAGAGATAAAATAAATATTAATGAAATCAGGGGTGCTGACCATGATTTTTATGTTTTCTACATCCCCTACAGCCTCCCACATCTTCTCTGCATTCTTGCCCCCAAACTCTCCATCTCTTCTACCTCTAGGGCAGTAGCAGCTGCTCATGCTGTAAGAATGTTATTCTTACTACTACTACTACTACTATTTAGCATTTCTATAGCGCTACAAGGTGTACGCAGCGCTGCACAAACATAGAAGAAAGACAGTCCCTGCTCAAAGAGCTTACAATCTAATAGACAAAAAATAAAGTAAGCATATCAAATCAATTAATGTGTACAGGAAGGAGGAGAGGAGGGTAGGTGGAGGTGAGTGGTTACAAGTGGTTACGAGTCAAAAGCAATGTTAAAGAGGTGGGCTTTCAGTCTAGATTTAAAGGTGGCCAAGGATGGGGCAAGACGTAGGGGCTCAGGAAGTTTATTCCAGGCGTAGGGTGCAGCGAGACAGAAGGCGCAAAGTCTGGAGTTGGCAGTAGTGGAGAAGGGAACAGATAAGAAGGATTTATCCATGGAGCGGAGTGCACGGGAAGGGGTGTAGGGAAGGACGAGTGTGGAGAGATACTGGGGAGCAGCAGAGTGAGTACATTTATAGGTTAGTAGAAGAAGTTTGAACAAGATGCGAAAACGGATAGGGAGCCAGTGAAGGGTCTTGAGGAGAGGGGTAGTATGAGTAAAGCGACCCTGGCGGAAGATGAGACGGGCAGCAGAGTTTACTTATAGTCTCACATGTGCTGTCCCTTGGAGTTCTGTGCTTGGTCCTATTCTTTTCAATGTATTCTTATCTCCACTTGCTCTTCTATTGCAGACTCTGCTGATGATGTTCAGCTCCTGTTTCTCATTGACAATTTTACATGCTCAAGAACTTACTACTATCTCTGATAATCTCTCATTGATCTCTAATTGGATAGCACAGAATAAGCTTAAAATCAATCCCTCTAAGACCTCTGCTTTATTCTTTTCTTTAATTGGTTATCTGATCTTAGCCATCTCTCCCAAAGTGTCAGCTAAATGCTGTTGTTATCAAGGGAATGCTCTAGTTGAATGGACCCAAATGGTCCAGTCTGAGCAAGAATTTTCACTTGATTTAACTTTTAAAACTGCCCTAGATATTGCTAACTTTCCTTTTCACTAAGTCTAAATATTCCCAATAATTATAGCAGTTCCTCTCTATCAGAGTTTGGCAGGAACAGAAAGAAAGCCAGAAAGAAAGAGAGAGAGGTTTCACAGTGCTAATTAAAATTATTAAGCAATAAGCATTAAAATTTAAAGAGATTATCGGTAGCTCACCTACAAAACCAGCTAGTTGAGAAGTTTGGGGATTTAGGTCAGAATTAAACCTTTCCTTTGCAGGAGTTTTTGGTTCAGTTCCAGCACCTGCAAAGTTAGAAATAAGTGGTATTCCTTATGTTTGAGGCCAACCCTGCCTCCAGCTGTGGGGGTGCTTATCTCCCAAAGTGTCAGCTAAATGCTGTTGTTATCAAGGGAATGCTCTAGTTGAATGGACCCAAATGGTCCAGTCTGAGCAAGAATTTTCACTTGATTTAACTTTTAAAACTGCCCTAGATATTGCTAACTTTCCTTTTCACTAAGTCTAAATATTCCCAATAATTATAGCAGTTCCTCTCTATCAGAGTTTGGCAGGAGTAAAAGAGAGTCGAGGAGAGTAGGAGAGGTGTGGCCACGAAGGCGTCGAAGGCGAGAGGTATTTAGGTGGAATGGGGAAGGTAAAATGGATGGAAGAAAGAGGCGGAGATTAAAAGCCAAGAGGGAGGAAGAAGGTAGGAGAGAAGGTGAGGTGATGAAATCGATGGATGGGCAGTGAGTTCCTGTAGCGGAGAGAGGTAGGGGGTGAGGGAAAAGATTAGGAAGGGACAGGGCTAGGAAGAGAATGTGAATAGGGGCCATAAATGACTGAGGTACTTTAGCAACTGGGAAGAAGATTAGATGTAAAGAGAAAAATGCGGCACCTAGAGCGGAGGCCCTGAGTGGATCGGAGTGGACCTGGGTGTCACCCCAGAGAAGGCTGTAAGGATATGCAAATGAGCTGCAAGTCCTCCACAGCACCTGAAAGGCAGCCGGTGGTAGAGCTGGGCACCTCTCAGCTGAGGAAAGGCTTACCAGGGGTTAGGCCGAAGCCAGCATTCCTCCCCCTGAGGTTCGCCTGATCCTAGCCAAAAAGCACCTGGAAACTCTGTGCACTTGGAGCGAGGGCCCTGGGAAGATCGGGGTGGAACTGGAGTCACCCCGGATACAGCTGTGAGGAAATGCAGAAGGGCTGCAAGTCCTCCACAGCACCTGGTGAGAGCGCTGGGCACCTAGAGCGGAGGCCCTGAGTGGATCAGAGTGGACCCTGGTGTCACCCCAGAGAAGGCTGTAAGGATATGCAAATGAGCTGCAAGTCCTCCACAGCACCTGAAAGGCAGCCGGTGGTAGAGCTGGGCACCTCTCAGCTGAGGAAAGGCTTACCAGGGGTTAGGCCGAAGCCAGCATTCCTCCCCCTGAGGTTCGCCTGATCCTAGCCAAAAAGCACCTGGAAACTCTGTGCACTTGGAGCGAGGGCCCTGGGAAGATCAGGGTGGAACTGGAGTCACCCTGGATACAGCTATGAGGAAATGCAGAAGGGCTGCAAGTCCTCCACAGCACCTGGTGGGAGCGCTGGGCACCTAGAGCAGAGGCCTTGAGTGGATCGGAGTGGACCTGGGTGTCACCCCAGAGAAGGCTGTAAGGATATGCAGATGAGCTGCAAGTCCTCCACAACACCTGAAAGGCAGCCGGTGGTAGAGCTGGGCACCTCTCAGCTGAGGAAAGGCTTACCAGGGGTTAGGCCGAAGCCAGCATTCCTCCCCCTGAGGGTCGCTTGTGTCTCTGGCCACTCTTCTTTCTCCTCCCACAGTGCATACATCTGTTCCAAACAGGATGCATACAGACAGAGTGAATTGGTGGCAGGAACAGGGAGCTTATTGGTCTCCTAGCATCTGCCATGCCTTGGTATTGAAGCAATGTTTTGCATAGTTCCAGATGTGCTGACATTTTTTATTCTACTCTGTCTCCTCCATCTGTTGTTCTTCCCTCAATTGCTTTCTCTTTATTTCACACGACACCATCTGTCTTTGTCGCCCCCGCCAACTTTTACTGTTTCAGCATGTTTCTTCTCTCTTGCTTCTCTCAACCTCCTCCTCCCCTGCCTCTCCACATTCATTACCACATCCACTAAGGTACTACTAATTTCTTGCCAGATGTTTTCCTCTAAATGAGATGCTATGTTCTCAGAAACTGAGTGGTGTATATTCAACGCAATTTAACCAGGCAGGAGAGGCTCCTGCTCAGTTAAGTAGCCTATGTGGGGCACTTAACTGGATATTGCCACTGAATATCGCCTCTAACCACCTAAGTTGAAACTGGCTATGCTGTGGGCAATCCAGGAGCAGAGTTGAGGTAGAGAAGGCACTTATGCAGTTGTACCAATACTCACACTTAACCACATAAGATAACTGGACAAATCATACCACATAAAACACAGTCCTATCTTTCTCTAGTTTCATCTATCTGGTTGAGGGTTGAATATTGGCCTTAACTGGACATGTTCTAGCTATCTGAATATACCCAGCAATAAATATCATAGTATAAAGCTGGTAACAGGATATATATGTGCCTAGAAGTTAGGCATGAGCACTTATGCTAACTTAGAACTGGTGGAAATGCTGAAGCCTAAATACTGGAGAATTGTAACATAGTATTCTATAAGATATACACATAAGTGTCAGTCTTTCCCTGTGTATGGCCACCTTAAAGATTTATACTCTGTGAGATGCGCACGTATTTACAGAATAGCTCTCAAGTGGAATATTGGCATATACAAGCTTATGTGTATCCATATGCACATATATGGTAGTATTCTAAACATTTATGCATGCTGGGGGGAAAGCATGTACCTAGGTATCTGGACTGGCCTGGATGGACTCAAGGAAAGAAAATTGGCAGGTAACATCTAATTTAACCTTTTATAACTTTTCCATTTCTTGTTATTTGTTACCCAATTCAATTGTAAGTTTTATGTTAAACTGTACCTGCTGTACTCTGCCTTGGATGAATCTTTTCATAAAGGCGGTTAATAAATACCAATAAATAAATACATGTTAGCACCTATTTAGCAGACTTGCCCCATGTGTGTAAAGGTATGAGTGGTGACAAGAAGGTGATACTTGTAAGCAATCATATATTTGCATGTTCAGGGGTGTTGTTTGGGCAGAGTCACAAAGCACGATAGTTTATAAATACTCAGCTATCAGTGATTTATGCAAGTTTTGCAAAGCTAGTTTATAAATACACAAAGAATGGCATTTTAGAAAAGAAGCCAAAGTTGGAAAAGGGATGTCAAGTCAGTATGTCTCAGGTGGCGCCTGAAAATGTCCAGAATGAACAGCTATTTTACAACCTTGAATGTCCAAACTATGGACGTAGTTAAATATGAGCCAGGATGTCGATATGAACACCACTATTCTAAAATGGCTACATAGATGTCCATGTGTCAGGACATGAATATTAATGTCAACCATTTTAGCACAA
The DNA here is from genome assembly GCF_901765095.1 of Microcaecilia unicolor. Lineage (NCBI taxonomy): Eukaryota > Metazoa > Chordata > Amphibia > Gymnophiona > Siphonopidae > Microcaecilia > Microcaecilia unicolor. Next base: position 169,495,624 of record NC_044037.1, on the reverse strand, counting down.
TGTTGGTCCATCTTTCCCTGAGATGTGACATAGCTCTGTTTTCCTTACTAATGTTGCTTTTGTGTGTGTGGGATGGGGGAGCGGTGAGGAGGGGAGGGACAGCAACTATGAGGGGATTAATGAGGTGACCCCCCCCCCAAGAATACCTCCTAATAATTAACACTAGCCTTCCCTCTGGTATTTCCCAAAATATTTGAAAACTGCAATTGTTCACCCAATCTTAAAGAAACCCTCCTTAGACCCTCTTACTCCTGCTCACTACTACCAAGTTATTAATCTTTGTTTCATTTCTAAAGTCGTAGAGAAAATTGTCTTTACCTGGTGAACCTTATAAAAAGCTGTCTTTATTTATACTCCACAGCTCCCAGAGATTCAAACATCTGTGCCTGAAGTGGCTATGTTTTGCCTGGAAAAAGGCTGAGTTGGGTCAGAGTTACTAGAAGATCAAACAGATATACATGCATAAATATACTTAAAGCCAAAAATCATCACTGAGAGAGTTACATACAGAAATAAAAACCAATCTGGATCAAAATTTCACATATATATCAATAAATAAATGAAGTATCTAAGTATTACATATAACTGAAAAGTGACAGTTGAAACAGCTTAAAAAAGGAGGGGGAATGGCTTATCCAGCTGGTGGAAAAATACAGACTTCACCACGTCTGGTCCTACAGACTAAAATGTTAGAGGCACTAGATTGTAAAAAAAAGAGTGTCCACCCAGTTAGAACAATAGATAACTTAAAAACATCATAACAACTTGAAAACTAAACCAAAAAGGACTATTCACACGCTCCTTCTTCTGGGTGTGTTTGTGTAATAGATAAAACAAATTTGCTATGACAACCTAACTTATACAAGTATAAGTGAGAGTGGGATGTTTGACCATGGAAATTCAAATCCTGGAGACAAGAATCTTAAAAAGCTTGTTTATTGATGAAAAGACTCGACATAACTGTTGTGTTTCGGCCGTCAGGCCTGCATCAGGAGTCTATAAAAACATACATATGCAAATAAAGAAAAATTAAGTAAAAACATAAACCATATATGATAAAAAAAACCCACAGTAAAGCAATAACATATGATAAAAAACAAAATCAAAAGATAAAATATGGGAATAACATCATTTGCTAAATGTCAAAAAATGTGTTTGCATATACAATGTTCTCATAAAGTGCTAAATATTGCAAGAACAATGCGTACAATAAAATACATATAAATAATGAATAGAATAGGGACTAGACATACAAAGCATATGAATGAAATATTATATTGGAAGGATATGCATTTTTTATTAGAAACATAATTGTGTCTGTACCTATGCATCCCTTATAAAAGTTTTATAAGGGATGCATAGGTACAGACACAATTATGTTTCTAATAAAAAATGTCAGTACACTACATATCATAGGATATTCTTTTAATACACAATTTCATTCATATGTCCTGTATGCCTAGTTTCTATTTTATTTATTTATTTATTCATGCGTTTATATGGATTTTATTGTACATACGTTTCATGCAGCATTAGCATTCTTTGAGAACATCGCATATGAGAATATATATTTATGTAAATATATTGATGTCTTCAAAAATGTCAGCACACTATCCTGCTTATAATCGAACGAGAAAAACGCCCAAGTTCCGACCTAAATCGGGAGATGGACGTTTATCTCACAAAAACGAATAACGCGGTATAATCGAAAGCCGACCTTGGACGATTTCAACTGCACTCCGTCGCGGATGCGGACAAAGTTGATGGGGGCGTGTCGAAGGCGTGGTGAAGGCGGAACTGGGGCGTGGTTATCGGGCGATCAGAGATGGGCGCCTTTCGCCGATAATGGAAAAAAAATAGCGAGAATTTAGGGCACTTTTCCTGGACCCTGTTTTTCCATGAATAAGGCCCCAAAAAGTGCCCTAAATGACCAGATGACCACTGGAGGGAATCGGGGATGACCTCCCCTGACTCCCCCAGTGGTCACAAACCCCCTCCCACCACAAAAAATGATGATTCACAACTTTTTATTTTCACCCTCAAATGTCATACCCACCTCCCTGGCAGCAGTATGCAGGTCACTGGAGCAGTTATTAGGGGGTGCAGTGGACTTCAGACAGGTGGACCCAGGCCCATCCCCCCTCTACCTGTTACAATTGTGCTGCTTAATGCTTAGTCGTCCAACCCCCCCCCCCCCAAACCCACTGTACCCACATGTAGGTGCCTCCCTTCACCCCTTAGGGCTATAGTAATGGTGTAGACTTGTGGGCAGTGGGTTTTGAGGGGGATTTGGGGGGCTCAACACACAAGGGAAGGGTGCTATGCACCTGGGAGCTCCTTTACCTTTTTTTTTGTTTTTGTAAAAGTGCCCCCTAGGGTGCCCGGTTGGTGTCCTGGCATGTTAGGGGGACCAGTGCACTACGACTCCTGGCCCCTCCCACGAACAAATGCCTTGGATTTATTCGCTTTTGAGCTGGGCGATTTCATTTTCCATTATCGCTGAAAAGCAAAAACGCCCAGCTCACAACTTGGCGAATAAAACATGGACGTCTATTTTTTTCGAAAATACAGTTCGGCCCGCCCCTTCACGGACCCGTTCTCGGAGATGAACGCCCATGGAGATAGGCGTTTCCGTTCAATTATGCCCCTCTATATATATTATAGGATATCCTCTTAATACACAATTTTATTCACATGTCCTGTATGCCTAGTCCCTTTTTCATTTATTCATGTGTTTATATAGATTTTACTGCACAGATGTTTTATGCAACTTTAGCATTCCATGGAAATATTGTACATGCGAATATGTAATTATGAAAAAAATGTTCAGTTTTCATTATAAGCTTACTTTTCATTATAAGCTTACCGCCCGTAACTATACACATCATAGCATATCCTTCCAATATAATATTTCATTCATATGCTTTGTACGTCTAGTCCCCTGTTCTATTCATTATTTACATGTATTTTATTGTACGCATTGTTCTTGCAATATTTAGCTCTTTATGAGAACATTGTATATGCGAACACATTTTTTGACATTTAGCAAATGATGTTATTCCCATATTTTATCTTTTGATTTTGTTTTTTATCATATGTTATTGCTTTACTGTGGTTTTTTATCATATATGGTTTATGTTTTTACTTAATTTTTCTTTATTTGCATATGTATGTTTTTATAGACTCATGATGCAGGCCTGACGGCCGAAACACAACAGTTGTGTCGAGTCTTTTCATCAATAAAAAAGCTTTTTAAGATTCTTGTCTCCAGGATTTAAATTTCCGTGGTCAAACATCCCACTCTCACTTATACTTGTGATTTCCCATGGGGAGTTTGAGTTCTCCGCTTGGCTGCGGATTCTTCTGAACCTAACTTATACATACATTCATAATTAATTTCAGGAGTACAAACCAGATTTAAAATACATTTAAAAAACACAACTAAAAAAGCAATGGCTACAAATCCAAACATATAGAGTATACTTTGAAAAAAAGTCCATGGTGGTTCAGAAATGGCAATGCCTAACAATCAGCAGTGGGTTGAGATCCTGGGGAACTGGATTCAATTCCCTCTGCAGCTCCGTGTGACCCTGGACCTCCATGTGATTTAGCCTTCCAGTGCCTCAGGTACAACATACTTAGATTGTGAGCTCATTTGGGACAGAGTCAGTATCTGTAAGAAACTGTAAACTGCTTAAGTCTAGGCAGTATAATAATACTTAAATTAAAAAATAAAGTTTAAAAATAATTTAGAAATCCAAATAAAGTACTCAACCAGCATCTCAAGATGTTTGTCATTCCATAACTACAAAAACAAACAAACAAAAATGCAACACTGTAAAAAAAATCTCAAACGTGTCAAAAATTGGTTAAAACTGTGGTGGAACGCATTGAAAGTGATTCTATGCATTCCAATGACATCAGTGTGTTCCACTGATGTAATCAATGCATTCCAACTATGGAAGAACTCTCAAAGTATAGAAAAACCCATAAAACTACTGATGAACATCTCAAAAACATCTAAAAACATTCTAGAACATCTAAAATCATGTTCAAATCATGAAACATGGCACCTGTGTAGTCATAAAAAAGTAAAATGAAAACATGACAATCTCATTAAAAAATGGGTAAGCCCTCCCTTGAGTGAACATAAAAATCATCATTTCTCAGTAAAAGTCAGTTGAAAACAGAAAGGGAATCATATATAATAATTAAAAATATTGAGATTACAATGGGTACAGTGCATAATAAATAAACAAACAAACAGTAACCAAAATAAAAGATTACCTGAAGCTGTCATCAAATCCAGAACATTAGAACCAGCAGAAAAGTCATAAAAATACAGGAAAATCAATTTCTTGCTTCAATCTATATGTCATCATTAAATTAACTTACAGATGAACCTTTGTTCATGTCTGAGCATAAGCACTGAATATTGGGGGATAATTTGGAGCGGGCAGGCTACTGGAGCTTATACAGACCTATATTCAGCTGGGTCCGCATAAGAGTTATGCAGCCCCAGCTGAATATCGTGCCGGGGTGCCTTTACTTTTGCTTTTAAAGCCCCCAAGCCCTTTCTTACCCCCCGCGCCAATGTCCCCTCTTTCCCTCCTTCCCTCCCCCATCCCATATTGACTCCCCCAGAAGAACCCTCACCATCTGCTCCCCAAGTGCCACCCCCAGCGCCGCCCCTGACCTGCCCACTTTTTGTTAGGACAGTCTCAGGGGATATTCAGTGGCACTATCCGGTTAAGTGCCGCTGAATATCCCTGGTTAGGCGACAGGAAGCTATTTAAGCAGGTAGGAGAGGCTCCTGCCCATTTAAATCACTTTGAATATTGGTCTCTCAATTTTTAAGCAAATCTTCTTTATTGTAGTGCTCATAATAAACAAAGAAAATCCAATTTATAGTTCAGTTGATCGGACAGAATTATTGCCTTCTGCACATAGAATCTGCATTTAGCCACCTCAGAGGCAAGGATATGGCCAAATCCTCAGCCCAGCTGAGAAGAAAAGCTGCAACACTCAAAGGGGAATAAGGGGGAGAAACTCAGTGAAAATGAATGGGGAATGACTTGGGGCGATGGCAGGGGCGGACTGACCATTTGGGCAATCTGGTAGTGCCTGAGGGCCCAGAGGCTCTAGGGGGCCCAGAAGCTCTGCCTTGTTGCCCGGCATACCGCTGGTGATCTAGTGGCCTCAGCAGGGGGGAACATGTTCTTTTCTGCCCAACCCACTGGGCTGCCACTATTCCCCCCCCCCCCCCCCACCGGGCACCACCATATTTTAAAAATGGCGGCCAAAACTCCCTGCGGAAGTCTTGCGAGACTGTCAAGACCCATGAGAATACCGCAAAAAGTCTCTCGGCCACCAGTTTGAAAAGATGGTGGCACCGGCAGGCAGGGGAATAGCGGCAGAGCAGCTGGTAGGAAAGAACATGCCCCCCTGCAAAGCCACCAGACTACCAGGATTGCTCAGGTAGGACTGGGGCAGCGGGGGCAGCGGGGATGTCAGCTGCGGTAGCAGGGGTGGCAGGGGGGTGTTGGGCACCGGCTGGGGGGGGGGGGGGTCTAGGCCACCCTCAGTGACTGGGGGCTCAGATCACCCTTAGTCCACCCCTGGGAGTTGGTGAAAAATCTTGATGGAATTACAGTAGATTAAGCAGGGATCAGCCCTTAGAACAGCTGCTGATCACAAAGGCATACTAAGGGAGACTGGAACTCTGTCACACAGCCCCTGGGGCAGAAAGAGAGGGCTGGCCCTGGTCCTGAACTAAGAGCCAGTAGAGAAAGTTCACAAGGAGTCAATCACAGGATACTGCAAACTAAGGGGGGGGGGGGGGGGGGGGGGGAAGCCCCAGTACACAATGCTATCTATTACACAGACAACACAATTGAATACAGAAAATACTCATACTAAATGTACATAAAAACACATCCTGCCTCCATGAATATGGGGGCAGAAAATGGGGAGTACTTTTATAACATAGTTCTTATGTAAAAGATCCCAAAAAGCACTATAATTTGTGCTTATTTTATAAAGGTACCAATCAAAACCAGTCAATTTTCAGGTGAACTGAAAACCCCCCACCCTAGTGTCTAATAATATTCTTATCCTATATAATAATTCTCACCTCCAGCGTTCTAATCTTGCTGCCTGTGTCCGTGGTTCCTTCAGAGTTGCTGAGCTAGGCTCCGTAGTCAGGCTGACGTCACTGTTGCAATTATGCTGTGAACTTCAGAACCCGCAAAAAAAGAAAAAAACATTCCATGCCTCACAGCTGATCCATGTCCAGTGACCCTCCTCTCTCCCCTGCCCCCTCTGCAGCCACCCATGTCCAGCGACCCTCCTCTCCCCTGCCCCCCCTGCAGCCACCCATGTCCAATGACCCTGCTCTCTCACCTGCCTTCCCTCCAGCCACCCAGATTGTGTAGCGAATTCTTCAGGGCAGGCAGGAAAGATCCCCAGTCCTGCCTGCCCGCTGCTGGCGCTGGCGCTGACCCTCCACCGCTGCCGGATCGCTGTTCAAAATTGCTGCTGACACTTACAAGGGCAGCCTCCAAGACTACAGCAGACGTCTCGCGAGTCCACCATTGGAAGTCTTGGTGGCCATTTTGAACAGTGATCCGGCAGCGAGGGAGGGTCAGCGCCAGCACCAGCAGCGGTCAAGCAGGACCGGGGATCTTTCCTGCCTGCCCTGAAGAATTCACTACACAACCTGGGTGGCTGGAGGGGAGGTAGGTGAGAGAGCAGGGTCGTTGAACATGGGTGGCTGGAGGGGGGCAGGGGGAGGAGGGTCGCTGGACATGGGTGGCTGGAGGGGGGCACTGCACCCACTAAAACTGCTCCAGGTACCTGCATACTGTTGCAATGGACATGAGTATGACATTTGAGGCTGGCATAGAGGCTGGACCTATGTATTTTTGAGGGTGGGAGGGGGTTAGTGACCACTGGGGGAGTAAGGGGAGGCAATCCCCAATTCTCTTTGGTGGTCATCTGGTTAGTTCAGGCACCAGGTAAAGTCATCCAAGTGCTCGTCAGGGACGCCCTTTTTTTTCCATTATGGGCCAAGGGCACCCATGTGTTAGGCACGCCCAAGTCCAGTGGTGTGCTGGAGCCAGTTTGCACCGGCTCGCAAGAGCCGGTTGTTAAAGTTTCTTCCAACTTGCAAGCCGGTTGTTAAAAAGTGCGAGCTGGCTCTGGCTCTCCTCCCTGCCTCCTCCCTCCCTCCGGATCTGGTCCCTCACCGACTCCTTGTCCTTCGAATTCTTCGGGGCAGGCAGTCTTGCCTGCCCGCTGCCAGAACTGACTCTCCCCCGCTGCCGGTTCGCGCTTTAAAAAAGTTGGTGTTACATAGAGAATAGGATGACATGATAAAATTAAAATTAAGCAGACAGGCATAGAAAGAAACCAATCAGAGTAAAAGGTTAAGTGGTGATGTGTTGCAGTTACAATTTGGAAGCTATATTCTGTTCTTAATTACTTGGGGACCTTTTTACTAAGCTGTGTAGGTGCATGTCAATTTGGAATTACCGCCCAGCTATCACGTGGCCCGGGCGGTAATTTCAATTTTTACGCAGGTCCTCTACGCGCGATGGAAAATCATTTTAACCAGGCAGTAAAAAGCATTCAATATGCGTAGATCATTACCACCCGGTTAATGCGTGAGACCTTAGCACTAAGTCAATGGCTGGCAGTAAGGTCTCAGACCCCAAAATGGACTCACACTAATTTTCATTTTGCTGTACGCCCATTTTCAGCTAAAATAAAAAAGGCATTTTTTTACAGGTGCACTGAAAAATGGATCTGCGCACATCCAAAACACTAGCTTACACTAGTGCAGGCCATTTTTCAGCACACCTTAGTAAAAGGACCCCTTAATTTTGTAATTGATATTTTGCATGTGACAGATTTTTACACATACACATCATAGCACTGTTTGTCACCTTAAAAAGTGTGGATAAGTCACCATTTTACATATTTGTATTTTGTTCACTTTTTTATTATTAATATGCATGTGGCAAATATTTTATTCATACATCAGTATATTGTTTGTCACTTTTTATCTGAATTTGCAATGTCACTGTTCCATAATTTATGTGCTTTACTTATCCATTTTGATGTCATTTTAAATTTATGATTTCTATGATTTTAATCTATGTGTTTATTTATGTACTAGTTTTTACCCCTGACACAGTTTATGGGCAAAATGTGGCCATGTTGGGTGATTTTTTAATAAACCGCCCAGCGCTTCAGAACTGCTGGTCTGCTTGTTTGCTTATTGCTATGCTTGGTTGCGGATCATCCCCTCTTCTTGTTGTTTTTGATGTTACATTTATATGCAAATAGCATTCCAGCATGTATGCAGACGTACATGAATGCAAGTCAAAGTGCCGATATACAGTTTTTGCAAATAACAATTTTGTCAACAGTCCAGCATTTCTTTATTCTAGCGCAGCTACCTCTTAGGAAGCCAGAAAAAGTTGCTGGTCCTGTACATGCAACTTTTCTGCCATCAGTCATTTCTCTTCTGTGCTGGCTTACTTGTCATCCCTTATCATCCCCCTACATGCATACTTTGCTCCTTCCAATCCTCCCTCTCAACTCTGGCTTAATACTATCCATTCTATAGCCTTCTGCTATCTCGGGTCACATCTATGGATTTCTCTTCCAGATTACATCTGCTGCACACTCTCTTTCTTGAAATTCAAAATGCTACTCAAAACCTGGTTGTTTCAATTACCTTTTGGCTAGGCTTTATACTCTGCTTTGCCTCTTATATAAATCTTAAATCTGTCTTCATCCCTTCCTCCCTTCCCTACTTATTCTCATCATTCTTCTTCCCTGCTCTTACTTTCCTATCAAGAATGTTGTAACTTCTTATCCACCTTCTGGATTTGTTTGTACACTACTTAGTGGCACTATTGGGCTCATTTTCGAAAGAGAAGGACATCCATCTTTTGACATAAATCGGAAGATGGGCGTCCTTCTCATAGGGTTGTCCAAATTGGTATAATCAAAAGACGATTTGGTCATCCCCAATTACTTTCCATCACAGGGGGCGTATTGGAGGTGTAGTGAAGGTGGGACTTGGGCGTGCATAACACTAGAGCATCCTTGAACCATAATCGAAAGAAACAAGGACGTCCCTGACAAACACTTGGACGACTTTACCTGGTCATGTTTTTCTTAAGACCAAGGCACAAAAAGGTGCCCGAAATGACCAGATGACCACCAGAGAGATTCGGGGATGACCTCTCCTTACTCCCCCAGTGGTCACTAACCCCCTCCCACCCTCAAAAACATCTTTAAAAATATTGATTGTCAGCTTCTATGCCAGCCTCAGATGTCATACTCAGGTCCATCACAGCAGTATGCAGGTCCCTGGAGCAGTTTTAGTGGGTGCAGTGCCATCCCCCCACCTGTTACATTTGTGGAGGAAACAGCGAGCCCTCCAAAACCCACCACAAACCCACTGTACTCACATCTAGGTGCCCCCTTCACCCCTAAGGGCTATGGTAGTGGTGTACAGTTGTGGGTAGTGGGTTTTGGGGGGCTCAGCACACAAGGTAAGGGAGCTATGTACCTGGAAGCAATTTATGAAGTTCACTGTAGTGCCCCCTAGGGTGCCCGGTTGGTGTCCTGGCATGTCAGGGGGCCCATTGCACTACAAATGCTGGCTCCTCTCATGACCAAAGGGCTTGCATTTGGTCGTTTATGAGATGGACGTCCTTGGTTTCGATTATCGCCAAAAATCAGAAGTGACCAAGTCTAGGGACGACCATCTCTAAGGATGACAAATTTCAGGATTTGGGCGTCCCTGACCGTATTATCGAAACAAAAGATGGACGTCCATCTTGTTTCGAAAATACATGTTTCCCCACTCCTGGATGGGGACGTTTTGCGAGGACGTCCAAATTGAAACAAGGACATCCGTTTTGATTATGCCCCTCTATGTGTATTTAGCAGGCATAGAAACAGGTGTAAAATCCTTACTAGTGTGTGCTGACTGCAGAAGAATGAGATAACCCTTTGATTCTCCTTGGGGCTTATGCTAAAACCCTAGCATTAGAGAACCCTCAGCTAAGTCTTCAGGTATTCTGTGCACTTCTCTGCATCTTCACTTAGGGCTAGATTCTATATATGACACCTAAAAAATGATATTCTATAAACTGAGTTACTACTAATCATTTCTATAGCGCTACTAGGCATACGCAGTGTTGTACACGTTATATGCAAGTACTTTCTCTGTCCCTAGTGGACTCACAATCTAAGTTTTTGTACCTGGGGCAATGGAGGGTTAAATGACTTGCCCAAGGTCACAAGGAGCTGCAGTGGGAATTGAACCCAGGTTGCCAGGATCAATGCCCACTGCACTAACCATTAGGCCACTCCTCCACATGCACAGTTTATAGAGTAGTGTTTACGCTTTGGAATCATGTCTAAATTAGGCATGTATCCCCATTATTCTATAACTGTGCATGTAAATTTTAGGAACGTCTCCATTGTGCCCCGTTCTGCCCCATTCCACCCATGACCCTCCCATTTTCACGCCATCTTTTTGAACTCTCACGTAAAATTTAGATGTGGATCCTGTGCCTACATTTACGCATGTATATTGCAATTAAATTATTATTCAGTTAAACTGTGCATGCAAATCAGGTATGCACCCAAATTTTGCACATGCAATTTTTAGCAACATTTATAGAATTCAGGGGTTAATACTTAATGTCTTCTTTACTGTGGGATTTAAAAGGTGCTGTGTGCTAATGTCTATCCGAGTCTTTGCGCACAGTTATTACATATGTAAAACTCTTTTGTAAATGGTATGTTCACAAAACTGTACTCTAGAAGTGAGTTAACCTGCGTGCAAAGACTAGCACACTGTATTGCATTGCTGCTCCCCCCCCCCCCCCCCCCCCCCCGTAACTGATCTCCCCTCCTTTCATCTATGATCTGGATTTGACTCCTTCTTCTATCCCAATCTGATCACTTAGAAAGGGCCAGTTTATGGAGAGACAAGTGAAATTGTTGTTAGCAGCAAGTTGTGCTAGACTTATAAATCTACTGACACAGCTGTCTTCTTGCTCTCCTCTGCTGTGTTTTTCTCTCTCACTCCTTTCTGTCTCCTCTCCTCTTCCTCCTTTTTCTTTTTCTCTACTCCTGCTCCTCTTTGGGCCGATGATCAGATCCCTATTCATTGCAGCAGCCAAAATGTCTTTTTTTTTCCTTCCTGCAAAGTGTTCTAGGCAGCAGGATGTTATCATAGCATATGCAATCAAAGCTCAGTGTTGTCTGAAATGGGTGATAAATTTTTGGCCATAGCATGCATGCAGTTACTAATTAGCTCATAGCTCAGTGAATAGGGTGATAATTTGCAGAAGGTAATTATGCCTTCATTTGCATCTCATTACACTCATTAACATGTGTCACAGTGCTTCAGTTTACTGGCTGCTCACTAAGCAGTTGGTAGGTTCCTTATTGTGCACATTAGAGCTCATGTTATTTATCGATGCACACAGAAATCGCAAATACTCTCGTAGGCTGGGTCCTCTCCAGAAATCTGTATAAATCAGCAATTGAGACCTAATGAACAGGATGAGGCAAAGTGCCCCAAGGCTTTTTTACTTGGTATTTTAAAGACATTATATATATAAGAATTCCAATTCACGCAGGACAAATGTTCACCCTAATGTGAGCTTTGAAATAGAATGTTCACTTCTTTTGTCATGAAACCTCCAATCTAAAATTGTGCACAACACAAGATTAAAAAGACAGTTAGATCAGTTGGCTGTAACATAAAGTCCTCTTTTAAAGTCTCTTCAAAATCATGAAAACAAACCCTCTAAGTAGAAGGCAGACTATCGCTTCTATCTTTCTAGGTCACGTCCTCACACTTCGGTCCTTCTCCTGCACCTCAGATGACTCATTCTTTCTCTGAGAGACCCTTGCCACATAGACCCCAAATCTGAGCCTTTCAGGTATCCGTGTCAGCAATTCTGTTCTGCGGTTAATTCACTGGCCACCAGCAAATGCTTGACTGACTTTGAATATCGACATAATTGTTTTCCTTCCAGGCTCACAGCAAAATAAGAGTCGGATATGAGTATAGTCTACAGCCACTTACTGAGTAGTGAACAGTGCGTGGCAGAGTAAGAGTGGGAGTAATAAAAAAAACACATAGGGCAGGGCAAAGAGGCACAAGGTTGCTGGTACTCTTATCAGTGTCACAGCAAAATGAGACTCATAAGAAATTCATTAGGCTGTCTGGATCTCAGTCACAAATACTGAACAATTAGCAGTGTACCACTGAGAGAGGTTAAGAGTTAACTTAAAAAACCCACACAGAGGAGGGCAAAGAAGCCCAAGGTAGTCTAGTGATCCATCAGTGTCTATGAAAACTGAGTTTTAAAACTCTCTTAGGCTCTGTGAGTCCAGAAACATGTTATACATTCTCAAGTTACAGAGTTATCAATTGAAATCAAACAAAATAAAACATGGAAAGAAAATAAGATGATACCACACCTCTCTACTCAAGTTACAGAGAAAAGGAAACTGAAGAATACAGATAGGGTAGATTTTCCAACCTACTTCTGCCTGTCATCTGCTTCTACTTATCATTTCTAAAATGCTACCACATATACACAGATAATAGAGACAGTTCCTTCTACACAGAGCTTACAATCTAGTCTTCAAAGAAATTGTTTTGTATTTTTTGACAAGTCTCAACTTGAAAGCTTTTTGCTTAGCCAAGGGAGTCCAACCACTTCTTATTTGGTTTCTTGAATAGTTAATGTCTGGCTTGTCTAATTGGGGAAGTGTTTGTGGGAGTAATTGTATCTGTGATGTTTTTGCACCAATAGTAGGTACTATGGAATATCAATAAGTATGTAGGGGACAATCCAATAAGTGGCATCACCTTTTAGGTGAAGCCAAAACACCTGATGAATCATGGAAGGATTCCCTACGGAAAAATACTAATCAAAGAAGTAGGGAAGGGACGTTAGGAGGGGCATAATTGAACGAAAACGCCTATCTCCATGGGCGTTTATCTCCGAGAACGGGTCCGTGAAGGGGCGGACCGAACCGTATTTTGGGAAAAAATAGACGCCCATGTTTTATTCAACATTGTGTGAGCTGGGCGTTTTTGTTTTTCAGCGATAATGGAAAATGAAAGCGCCCAGCTCAAAAACGAATAAATCCAAGACATTTATTCGTGGGAGGGGCCAGGATTCGTAGTGCACTGGTCCCCCTCACATGCCAGGACATCAACCGGGCACCCTAGGGGGCACTTTTACAAAACAAAAAAAACAGGTAAAAGAGCTCCCAGGTGCATAGCACCCTTCCCTTGTGTGTTGAGCCCCCCAAATCCCCCTCAAAACCCACTGCCCACAAGTCTACACCATTACTATAGCCCTAAGGGGTGAAGGGGGGCACCTACATGTGGGTACAGTGGGTTTGGGGGGGTTGGACGACTAATAAGCATTAAGCAGCACAATTGTAACAGGTAGGGGGGATGGGCCTGGGTCCACCTGCATGACGTCCACTGCACAGCCTAACAACTCCTCCAGTGACCTGCATACTGCTGCCTGGGAGGAGGGTATGACATTTGAGGGTGAAAATAAAAAGTTGTGAAACATCATTTTTTTGTGGTGGGAGGGGGTTAGTGACCACTGGGGGAGTCAGGGGAGGTCATCCCCGACTCCCTCTGGTGGTAATCTGGTCATTTAAGGCACTTTTTGGGGCCTTATTCGTGAAAAAACAGGGTCCAGGAAAAGTGCCCTAAATTCTACCTACAAACGCATACTTATTTTCCATTATCGGCGAAAGGCGCCCATCTCTGTTCGGGTGATAACCACGCCCCCAGTTCCGCCTTCACCATGCCTCCGACACGCCCCCGTCAACTTTGTCCGCATCCGCGACGGAGTGCAGTTGAAAACGTCCAAGTTCGGCTTTCGATTATACCGCTTTATTCATTTTTGTGAGATAAACGTCCATCTCCCGATTTAGGTCGGAACTTGGGCGTTTTTCTCGTTCGATTATAAGCAGGTAGGTAACCAATCTAAACAGGACTCCAGAGGTTAACGAAGAAAGAAATGTTTATTGGCACAAAAATGTTCAATGGACTCGACACGGTCCGGTGTTTCGGCAGTAATATGTCTGCTTCAGGAGTCAGTCTCTGTATAAACCAAAAATACTGTTCTCCCAAGAGAGATAAAGGTGACACAAAGCCGCTATGGCTTAAGATTCTGCAACCAGAATGTAAAACGCCAAAAAGTCAGCTCAAAAAGGTGTCACGATGTCACACAATGAGATCCTATTCTAAAGCGGCATCTGGGCACCCAGATTCCATTATAGAATAATAGCATAACCCAGCATTGGAATGTTACACCAACCATAGACCTGGCATAACTACAGGTGTGTAAATGCAGCAAGATTCTGTAAGTTGCTTGTGTAAGTAGCAGCACTGCCCATGACCCTCCCATGCTCTACCTATGCGAACACTGCTTTGCATTTGTGCACTATGCCATTTGCATGTGCCCTCACAGATCACTTCTTGGTCAGTCACTTGCTGTCATTTAAATGTATAAGTGTACAGTTACCCATGAAAGTGCCAATGGTCTGTACACTTACAGATGCAAGTGGTTCATAAAATCAGGTGCCCAGTAATAGAACTGCCCTTTTAATTCCCTGATTGTAATATCTTTATTATTATTATTATTACTATTTTCCTCTCCTCAATTGATGTGGACTAAACACTTCTTTTTTTTTTTAAGTTTTCCTTTGCTCTTCCCATGTTTCTGTTTGGCAGAAATGAGTTTGGAAATTTCTAAGTGCATTTCCTCTAATTTACTGCAATAGAAACATAGAAACATGATGGCAGATAAAGGCCATATGACCCATCCAGTCTGCCCATCCTCTGTAACCCCTAATTCTTCCTGTTCCTAAGCGATCCCACATGCTTATCCCATGCCTTTTTAAACTCTGGAACAGTCCTCGACTCCACCACCTCCACCGGGAGGCCATTCCATGCCTCCACCACCCTTTCTGTGAAATAATACTTCCTTAGGTTACTCCTAAGCCTATTCCCTCTTAACTTTGTCATATGCCCCCTCATTACAGAGCTCTCCATCATTTGAAAAAGGCTATCTTCCTGTACATAAATACCCTTGAGATATTTAAACGTTTCTATCATGTCTCCTCTCTCCCTCCTCTCTTCCAGCGTATACATGTTGAAGTTCATAAGCCTGTCCCTATAATTTTTGCATTCAAGACCGCTTACTAATTTCGTAGCTGCCCTCTGGACTGACTCCATCCTGTTTATATCTTTCCATAGGTGCAGTCTCCAGAACTGCACGCAGTACTCCAAATGAGGCCTCACCAGAAACTTATACAACGGCACTATCACCTCCTTTTTCCTGCTGGTCATGCCTCTCTTTCTGCACCAAAGCATCTTTCTGACTTTAGCCATCGCTTTTTCTACCTGTTTGAAAGCTTTAAGGTCGTCAGCAGGGCCGGTCTTAGCAAGTGCGGGGCCCTATGTAGACCAATTTGATGGGGCCCCACCCTAGCCCTGCCCCCACCTAACTCCGCCCCCACCCTAGCTCCAGGGCCGGCTACCCCTCCCTCTGAGTTCCCGGGCTGCTCCCTCTGAGCTCCAAGGACCCCAGCTCCAGGGCTTCCCCCCCTAGGGCTCCCAGCTCCAAGGCCCCCCTCCCTCCCGGTCATTTTTTAACACCCCCTCCAAAATCCACTACTAGGTATGCCGAGAATACAAAACACTCTAGGACCTATTGAGCAATTCTACCATACCATAAGCAGTCATTTCTACGAATCACACAAAGAAAAGGAAAACATCTTAAAACACTACAGTGAGCACTAGAACATCAATTCACCTATTGTAAAATGAAACCTGACAGAATAGTACAGATCGTCGATCCTGCACAGTCAATGCCAACTGAAAGCCATGTCTTTTTCACAAACACAGATACACCCTAATCCACTATAGAATAAGTAGTAATATTTAAACTTTCTATTTAGACAAAAATTAAACTGAACCCCCAAGATGCCAGACTCTGCATACAATTCAACACCACAGAAACAGAAAATGACCCCTAGTACTGTGCAAAATATAAAGACAGCAGATGTAAATTTGAAAAAACTAACAAATACCAATCACCACTTTACAAATTAACAAATAGAAATAAAACAAATACAGAAAATAAAATAATCCCATTTTATTGGACTAATACATTTGGCTTCCAGAGGCCAAAATCTCCTTCCTCAGGTCAATACAGTATAGTACTGTTACAGTATCCTATCCTGACCTGAGGAAGGGGGTTTTCTTCTCTGAAAGTTGTCGAAATGTATTAAAATTAGTCCAATAAAAAGATTACCTTACTTACATGTTCTATTTATAAACATTTATTAACACAGCTACAATACTATATCCTAAAGCAAAAAAATAAAAATATATATTTTATTTACAGTTTGTCGTCTCTGGTTTCTGCTTTCCTCATCTTCTTTTCACTGTCTTCCTTCCATCCAGCATCTGTCATCCAGTGTCTGCCCTCTCTGCTGTCCCCTCCATCCAATGTCTGCCCTCTCTCCCTGCCCCTTCCATCCACATCTGGCCTCTATCTCTGCCCCTTCCATGATCCATCCACCATCTGCCCCTGTCTGCCCTCTCTCTCTCCCCCATCCATTCACTGTCTGCCCTTTCTATCCCTGCCATCCACTGTCTGCCCTTTCTCTCTGCCCCTTCAATCCACAATTTGACCTCCCTCTCCCATCCATCCGGGGTTTGCCCTCCCTCTCGCTACCCCATCCAGGACCTGCCCCTCTCTCCGCCCCCTTTTTCAGTCCCCAGTTCCAGCCCCACTATCCCACCAGTCCCCCATTTCAGCCCCAGCCCTTTTCTCCCACCAGTCCCGAGCTTCAGCCCCCCAGCCACTTCTCCCTATCCCATTTTCAGCCTCCAGTCCCAGTACTAGCCCCCTTATCCCACCTACCCTCCTTTTCAGCCCCCAGTTCCAGCCCCCTTCATCCACATGCCTTGTATTAGGGCCCCCTTTTCAGAACCATTCTCCCACCTGATCCACGCATGCCCCATTTTCCCACCAGCCCCAGGCATGGCCCCCATTTTCCCATATGGCCACTTCTCAGACCCCAGTGCCTGCCCCCTTCTTCCATCCGAGAAGCCCCTCCCCAGTCACCTTCTCCCATCCAAGAACCCCAGTCCCCTCCCCACCCGTCCCCTTTAACCATCCAAGAACCCCCTCCCCACCCCCTTCTCCCATCCGTGAACCCCCTCCCCACCTCGGTCCCCTTCTCCCATCCAAGAACCCCAGTCCCCTCCCCACCCGTCCCCTTCTCACATCCGAGAACTCCCTCCTCAGTCTCCTTCTCCCATCCAAGAACCCCAGTCCCCTCCTCACCCGTCCCCTTTAACCATCCAAGAACCCCCTCCCCACCCCCTTCTCACATCCGTGAACCCCCTCCCCACCTCGGTCCCCTTCTCCAATCCAAGAACCCCAGTCCCCTCCCTACCCGTCCCCTTTAACCATCCAAGAACCCCCTCCCCACCCCCTTCTCCCATCCATGAACCCCCTCCCCACCTCAGCTTTAGAAATGTTAAGTAGTAGTCTCCTTTCCATTTGAGAACCCCCTCCCCACCCTTCCCCCACCTGAGAACCCCCACCCCAAACACCCTTCTCCCATCTGAGTCCCCCGCCCCCCAACCTACCTACTAGCTTTGTTCTCCGGTCCCCACCACCCTCACTGGCTTTAAAAAAAGAATTTGGAAGCGCCAGAGGGACAGGCAGCACCTCGTGTCTGCCCTCCCTGCTACTAAAAATGTCTTCGACGTCGTCATTGGGCCTTCTCACATTGAGTCCCGCCCACCCTCGCGGTAATTGGAAGTTACCTCAGAGAAGGGCGGGACTCAATGTGAGAAGGCCCAATGACGACGTCGAAGACATTTTTAGTAGCAGGGAGGGCAGACACGAGGCGCTGCCTGTCCCTCTGGCGCTTCCACAGTCTTTTTTTAAAGGTAGGACAGGGTGGGAGCAGCGGGTGCAGGGCACCCCCCACCCGCTGACAGCCGGGGCGGACCGCCCCCACCACTCCGCCGTCGCGCGCCATCCGAGGGAGGGAGGGAGGACTGGAACTCGGGCGGTCGGGGCGGGGCGACCTTAGGCGCGCTGCGCGGGGCCCCCCTGAGCGCGGGGCCCTATGCGGCCGCCTCGGTCGCCTCGCCTTAAGACCGGCCCTGGTCGTCAGACACAATCACCTCCAAGTCCCGCTCCTCCTTCACACACTGAAGCACTACACCCCCTATACTGTACTGTTCCCTCAGACTTTTGCGACCCAAGTGCATGGCCCTGCATTTTTTGGGATAACCCTTAGTTGCCAAATATCAGTCCATTCCTCTAGCTTCGCTAGGTCCTCCTCATGTCATTCACACCCTCCAGGGTGTCCACCATGTTGCAGAGTTTAGTATCATCCGCAAAGAGACAAACCTTACCAGACAGCCCTTCCGCAATATCGCTCACAAAGATGTTAAAAAGAGCCGGCCCTAGGACCGATCCCTGTGGTATTCCACAGACGACATCCTTTTCTTCAGAGCAAGCTCCATTACACCACCAATATATTATTTTGAAATATATAATAAACAAAAACTACAATTAAAAGCCCAGCTACATCTTCTTTCTCAGATAGTCATTCCAAAAAGTACTGAATAAAGCAAAGTAACAGCTGATCTCAGGTTAATCTATTTTGTTTTAATGGGCATCTGAGAGGGAACAGGAGTCAGGCACGTGTAGTAGGTATAAATGGTAGAGTGTCCAGTAGAGTGCTTTCAGTGAGGAGAGTGAGTGAATGTGTATTGTAGGGAGGTAAGGCTAGGCAGGAGGTGCTTATAAGGTGGGGAGCTTAGTGGAGGTTTTAGTTTAGGTTGGGAGGGATGAGGTGGGGTAAACTAGGATGTGGCGGCTTACTGAGTAGTGGCAATGGGTTAGGATTTGCATTGGGATATGGAATGCCTTAGTGGACCAGAGGACTGTGTGTGTGGTGTGTGTGTGTGTGTATGGGTGGGTGTGGGGGGGTTGGATGGATGGTGGGCCTTACCAGGTGGTGGGGCTAATGGAGGGTATGTTAGGTGGTTGGGGCATTTATTGGGTGATGAGACTGATCGGATTGTGTGGATGGCTGAATGAGAATGATGCTTGTATTGAGGAAGGATTTCATGGTTGCTGGGGCTGATTGGGGGCAAATTTTGGAGAGGGAGTTTAGTAGGTAGGGCTGAGTAGGGATATGTTGGGGTATGTATGGACTCACTGGATGTTGGGGCTGAGTTGTGGATGCATTGAGGGGGGGGAGAGGCTGAATGGGGGTACACTGGGGTGGGGTTTATTGGGGGATGAGGAGCTTAGTGGGTGATAGAGCTACATTGTGGGGAGATATTACTTGGTTTTGGGGCCGAATGGAGGTACATTGGTAGTAAACATTTGCTAGTTGGTGGGAATGGGTAGAATACATTAGGAGTGAGGATCAATTTGGGGTGTGAGGACTAAAAGATTGTTGGACTGAGTGGTGTTTGCTATAGGGGATTTGTGGTCTTAAAGGTTAGGTTAATTTTATCTAATATAACTCTTTTTATTGACACGCAAACCAGAGAAGTTTACAAAAATAACAATCTTCTACTATAATAAAACTCACCCTCAACGTTCTGAAGACAACGTTCTGAAGTCACTCAGTCACTCACTGAAGGGTTCATGGATTCATGGTGGTGAAGCCAGAACACTGACCATGTCTCTCTGCCCCGCCCTCGCATGACGGACCAATCAGAAAAAACACCCTCAACATTCTGAAACACAAAGGACCATCACAACACCGTTCCCAGGCAACACTAAGCAACGTAAGACGGACCAATCAGAGGAAACTACGTGACAATAAGGGAGGAGCATTCCCCAGCAGAATGGCTCATTATCTGTGCAGCACGGAGAGCACAGAACCACCGCTGGAATGAGAGAAGAATATTCCTGCTGTGGGTATGTGCAAAAATAGACTGGGGGAGGGGGGGAGAAATTTTTAAATGCCTAATGCCAGTACTGAAGAGTGCCAGAAGGCCTATAGCACAGACTATATTTGGGATCGCTTGACATGGAGTCAGAGGAGCCGGAAAACAACGTGCCCGTCACCATCTGGGACGTGGGCGAACAGGACAAGCTGCGGCCCAGCTGGAAGGATTACCCGTGACCCAGCCAGCAGCAAACAGCGACCAAGGAAGGGGGAGGAGTACTCCTTCCCTGCCTAGGAATCGCTGGAGACTGGCTGCCAAACTAACAAAACAACCGCACACCGACGCACCACCTCCATCATTCGAAAGGCATCCACTCTTCCTTCAACGGAAATGCAAACTAATAATACAAAACAAACAAAGAATACATGGTTTCTCAGGCGGCTGCAGGTAACTCCCCACCCCCTTCCTCTTCCCCTTTTGCCGAAGCGGCCAAGGACGTGCCCAACCATCCCCAGCCTCAGGCAAGCAGTCTCCCACCTCGGGGATTCCCCGAGCACCCGGAAAAAGACGGCGCTGATTCCTGCAGCGCATAAATGTTCCAGCATTCCCCAGCAGCCGTCCTGAAATGGACCAAACATACCGGATCACCCCCCGACGGCCCGAGACCGTGCTCTTCTCCCTTCCGCCAACTTAAAACAACCATCCCCGTACTCAGGCAAGCCGTCACCCACCTCCAGGATGCCCAGAACCCCAGCCCAATGGAAAAAGATGGCGCTGCTTCCAACAGCACATTTATCTTCCAGCATTCCCCTACAGCAGCCCTGAAACGGCCAAAAAATACCGACAGACAAAGAACGTGCTCCTCTACCTTCCGCCCATCTAAAACAACACTGCTGCCTGAGCACAACACAAAAAAAAAAACATGGAAAAAAAAACAACACTCAACAAAGGCTGACACCCCTACAACCACATTTACATTTCACCAACAAAAAGACTCCCCTCCACAAACCTCCTTGACAGACAAAACCACACACACACAATACAACAGAAACACACCCTCAAAGCCACACACCAATCCAACCCACTTTGCCAGCACAGCACATCCCCCAACCCCCAAGCAAAAAACAAAACAAAACAAAAAAAGACACACATCAACAACCTGCACACACACCGCACCCTCACACACTCACACACACACACACACACACACACAAAATAACTCTGTGACACATACACACACACACACACACACAAAAAAACCACATGCTAGCGCCCGTTTCATTGGTTTCGGAAACGGGCCTTTTTTTACTAGTCTACAATAAAAGAAAGGAACTACAATGCTGAATATTAAAGCAAGAATATCAAACTTCAATGGTATAACCAAAAATATAGCATGCATTCCTTCCTTCATTGATTTTTATGAGAATGAATTTTATTTTAGTATCATTCTAGATAGAAAATTACACAAAAGAAAACAAGAAATTTTGATGATTTCATAATACAGTGCACTCCATTTAAGTGCAAGTCGGATAAGCGCATGCTCTGTTTAACTGCATGCCGTACTTCGGTCCCGTTTTTGGCACCATCAATTTCTATGGGGACAAACGTCAGTTTAGCACACCACTGATAAGTGCAAGATTCGCTTATATGCATGGTTTAAGACCACTCCCCTGCAGGAAAGACTCCGTATAAGCGCACACACGGAATATGGAAGCTGATTGGCACGTGACAAAGGGGCGATACATTTGAAATGTCATTGTTTACCTGTCACAGGCGGTAACCAATGAGAGTTAATTTGTTAGAATAAGCGCACACACGGAAAATGGAAGCTGATTGGCACGTGACAGAGGGGTGGTAAATTTGAAATCTCGTTGGTTAACTGCCACAGGCAGAATAAGCGAAAGAAAGATGTTAGAGTGTACACTGGAGTCGTCGTCATCATCACGCAACTGTAAGACTTTAACACTGGCTGGAAGTTCTTAAAAAATTAGAAAACAAACAAAGTCAAGCATCTATTGCTAAATAATATGGTGTCAATCCCAGTCAAATTTCACATGTCTTGAAGCAGAAAGATCAGCTTCTGGAAGACTGGCAAAACAATATAAATCCACACAGGAAACGAAAACAGGCGGGAAAAGCTGAGGAGGTAGAAGATGCTCATCTTTGGTGGTTTTTCTCAAGTCAGGAGCAGACAGTTTCCTGTCAGTGGTCCACTGCTTATGGAACAACATAAAATTCAAGAAACAGCATGGTGAAAAACAAGACGCTGATGACCTTGGTGCTGAAAATTGGGTTGTTTCAGTTCTTCCTACCATCTTGAACGAGTTTGCACCTCGTGACATTTTCAATGCTGACGAAAATGCTCTCTACTGGTGAGTGATTCCTGATGGAACACTTGCATTCAAACAAGCCAAAACTACAGGAAGTAAAATGTTGAAGGATCGACTGACGATCCTTCTTTGGTGCAATATGGATGGGAGTGAGAAGTTGGAACCACTCGTCATTGGAAAGAGCAAACAGCCCCTTTGCTTCAAGAATGTTAAGCGACTTCTGGTGTCATACGAGGCTAATGCAAATTCATGGATGACTGGGGAAATTTGGAAGCAGTGGCTAAAGAAGTTAGACACTAGAATGCGGGCACAAAAGCGTCAGATGTTGTTGCTTTGTGATAATTATGCTGCACACAGTGATGATGTCAGGCTGTCTAACATCAAGGTGGTGTTCCTGCCACCAAACACTACCTCTCTGATCCAACCTATGGATCAGGGCATAATAGCCAATTTCAAACAACATTATTGGGCTCTTGTGCTACGTCATCTGATGAGCGTTATGGATGACCAGACTGGCTAGGATAAACGTGCTGTAGAACTGGCTCATAATCTATCATTGTTGGATTCCCTACATATGCAGAAAGAAGCCTGGAATCATGTTACACAGGCAACCATTGTGAACTGCTACAAGCGGGCAAGCTTTGTTAAGGATGTGGTTAGGGACGAAACAGATGCAGCTGTTGCAAACGCATCAGATGAACAGACTATTGACATCCCAGCTGGTGTTACTGAAGAGGAGTTTCATCACTACGTAGCTGTTGATTACGATCTACAAATAGCTGAAGACAGCACTGATGTCGAGATATGCACCTACACGCAGGCAAGGGCTGATGATGAAACAGATGATGAAATGAGCAGCGAGGCACATGCTGACGAAATTCAACAACCTCCTGTCACTTTTGCAAGAGTGCTGGAGATTCTCAACACCGTGCGGATCTATCTGGAGGCCACTGGATGTCAGTGCTATGACTGTTTTTACTGTCTGGCAGACGTAGTCTATGGAACTCACAGACACAAGAGTAATCAGTTATCAGTTACAGAGGACTATAACTGATTACTTCAAGAAAGCCTAACGTCAGTTAACGGAGACTGTATAATGTCAGTTAACGGAGACTGTATACTGTACGTATAATAAACAGTACTGTACATATGTTTATCAGATGTCAAGCTTCTTTGGGTCACAACGGTTAAGTGCACGCTCTGGTTAACTGCATATATTTCTTTGGTCCCAGTCCCTTGCACTTAAGCGGATTGCACTGTATTTGAAAATGATGGCGTATCGTACAAATTTTGAATGCTAAAATTCTGTGTCTTTGATTGAGACAGCGTCCCCCAAATAATAATTTGGATATATATACATTCATTTTATTTATACACCCCTTTTCCAATTGCTAAGTGGTGTGTAAAAATCAAATACACAATTAAATAACAGTAAAAATAAATAATAAGTGCAATAAATTAAAAACAGTAATGAATAAACTAATATCTTAAAGAGCAGTAAAAACTCAGGGGTCCTTTTACTAAGCTGCAGGAAAAAGGGCCCTGCACTGGCAGCGGGGATTGTTTTTCCCATGTGCCAGGGCCCTTTTTCCCACAGCCAGTAAAACCCTAAAAAAAATGGCCATGTGGTGAGATAACTCTCACTGCATGGCCTTGCAGAGGGAAGCCCTTACGAACACCCATTAAGGTGGTGATAAGGGCTCTGGTGATAACCTGGCAATTAGTTACCGCTGCGCTAGCCATTTCCGGGGTTCTTTCTTTTTCCCCCGGAAATTGTGTGCGCTAGGGGTGGGACTACTGTCAGTGGTTACACTGGGCAGGCGGTAGTCCTGAAAGAGTGCCGCTCTGTAAAAGAGCCCCTCAATTACTTCCACCCACAAATCAAGGGATAATCAAAACTAATGTACATAGTAGCCTGTCTATAATAAGAATGGCAGCATACAGCAATCCATAAACCGTTTACCCAGGGGTGGACTTAAAATGATCTGGGCCCCTGGGCAATAAGGGTCAAGGGCCCCTAACCACCTATAAAAAGTGATTAAATTAGATAGAGGCTAGGGGAGAGAGGGCCCCTTACTGCTGTGGGTCCTTGGGTACTGTCCTATTGTTCCAATTGTCAGTCTGCCCCTGCGTTTATCATCAGACAAAGGCATACTGAAAAGGCAGGTGTTTTAAAGATTTGCAAAACCTTATCAAGTCTGAATCAAACCTTAAATCAAAGAGTAATGAAAAATTGAAAAAACTTGATAAGTAGCTCTCAACAAACTCTCCTGCAATGAATGCAAATTATGAGAGGATACATAAAGCAACTGCTTCTCTTGGAAATATAAAAGTGTCAATACTAATTTAGCTTTAAAACTAAATAAGCATTTTTAAATTGCATCATATTCTACAGAAAGCCAATGCAAATGCTTGACTAGAGGAGTGACATTGGCGGAACTCCCACTTATATGTGAAACTGACAGAATACTGTAATTACGAATCCCTGCTGTACTTATTTGCTCAAATTTATGCTGGCTCTATGACTGCAGGTACCTAAATGTTAGGCATATTAATACTGGATTACTCTAGTGTTCTACAGTATAAGGGAATCTAGGCACCTTGGTTCTGTTATAGAGTAGGTTTTTACTGCATGGCCTCAGGGCACCTAAATGGAGGCACCCAGAGTTATAGAACTTACCCCATGGAGGGCAAGTTTTAAAACAAAGCAAGTACATGTAAAATCTGCAAATACTTTTTATCCACAGATTTGCATCAGTACCTATCCAGGTACCAGAACTAAATATCCTGGTGTTTGGCTGGAACTTATTCAGGTATGGCCAATATTAAGTGTTGTACCAGGATGGCAACCTGGCAAATGGCCCTTCTACTAAGGCGCTAGGCGCCTATGCGCATCCAACGTGCATCAATTTGGAACTACCCGCCCGGAACCGTGTGCCCCAGGCAGTAATTTCCATTTTTTACGCACGCCCAATATGCGCAGCATAAATATATTTTATTTTCTACCGCGTGGTTGCTAACTGGGCAGTTAATCTGTAGTGTACACGTGATGACGATTACCACCCGGTTAACGTGTGAGACCTTAACGCTAAGTAAATGGGTGGCAGGTAAGGTCTCAGGCCCAAAATGGACGCATGCTAATTTTTATTTTTGCCGCACGTCCATTTCGCGCCCCCCCCCCCCCCCCCAAAAGGCCTTTATTCCAGGCACACTGGAAAATGGACCTGTATGTGCCCAAAACTCGTGCCTACACCAGCGCAGGCCATTTTCAACGTGCCTTAGTAAAAGGACCCCAAAGTTAGGACTGCGGTTATTCTAGGCTCCAGCACTGAATATGGAAGTTGCCTGGATAACTTCTGGATCTGCCTGACTCCTCTCCTTGGACCGCCTGGCAGTAACCAGATAGTTACTCTTCCACTAACACAAGACTCCAACATATTTTATATATTCAAAATGCTTTTATTGCATCGTCTGTGCCTTTAAACAGCACTCAACATCATTAAACTAATCAACCAATCACTCTTCCACATCATTCACCAATCACCATCTGTACCTTATAATTGAAATACAATTAAATCATATAATACAGCAAAAAACCACACTTGGCAATATCATTTACATACAGAAAAATCCCGTGTGAATTATATGTGTCCAGTTAACCAACATTAAGCCATATCATATGGACCACTATTGAATTCACAACCAAATGTTGTGCAAACCGTTTGAAGCAGCGTCTTGGTGCTTGTCCCGTCTTGTTCAGGTAATGGACTGGGGGGAAATGATTTGTGAAAAAGAAAGTGAGTCTGGAAGAGCAGGTTCTTTTTCTACTTTTCTACTGAACACACCCTACTGGCCATTTCTGATTATGTTTGTTGAACTCTAGAGGCAGAGATGTAGTTCTTTGTTGGTGACCTAAGTACAGTCTTTGACTTTGTTAACCATGATATCCTTCTGATCGACTTTAGAACTTGGTGTGAGTGGCAGCTCACTAGCATGGTTCCATTCATGTTTAATTAGGAGATCATTCCAAGTTTGTTGGAGGGAGTGGAGTGGAAACCTGCCTCTCCTCTCTTCCCGTTCTCTATTTCGGTAGATAACACTCTCATCCTCCCTGTCCCGTCTGCGCGCAACCTTGGAGTCATCTTTGACTCCGCTCTCTCCTTCTCTGCTCATATTCAGCAGATTGCCAAAACCTGTCGTTTCTTTCTCTATAATATTAACAAAATTCGCCCTTTCCTCTCCGAGGACGCTACCAAAACCCTTACCCACACCCTTATCACCTCTCGTCTAGACTACTGCAATTTGCTTCTCGCTGGTCTCCCGCTCAGCCATCTATCTCCTCTTCAATCTGCTGCGCGTCTTATATTCCGCCAGAGTCGCTATACTCATGTTAGCCCTCTCCTCAAGTCGCTTCACTGGCTCCCTATCCACTTACGCATACGGTTCAAAACTTCTGTCTTTTGACCTACAAGTGCATCCACTCCGCAGCTCCTCAGTACCTTTCCACTCTCATCTCTCCCTACACTCCTCCCCCGTGAACTACGTTCACTGGGTAAAAGGTCTCCCTGTCGTCCCCCTTCTCCCCCACTGCTAACTCCCGGCTCCGTTCCTTCTATCTCGCTGCTCCCTATGCCTGGAATAGACTCCCTGAGCCAGTACGTCAGGCTCAGTCTCTGGCTGTCTTCAAGTCTAGGCTTAAAGCCCACCTCTTTGCTACTGTTTTCGACTCCTAACCATGACTCTCTTACTCAACACCCTCACTTATCACCCCTACCAATGCAATTTCCCCACCCCTAACTGTCTGTTCGTCTGTCCAATTTAGATTGTAAGCTCTGTTGAGCAGGGACTGTCTTTTTCATGTTAATTTGTACAGCGCTGCGTAAGTCTAGTAGCGCTATAGAAATGTTTAATAGTAGTAGTAGTAGTAGTAGTAGTAGAAAGCATGAAAAAGGATCTGAGGAAGCTAGAAGAATGGTCTAAGGTTTGGCAATTAAAATTCAATGCGAAAGAAATGCAAAGTGATGCACTTAGGGAGTAGAAACCCAAAAGAGACTTATGTGTTAGGTGGTGAGAGTCTGATAGGTACTGAGGGGGAGAGGGATCTTGGGGTGATAGTATCCGAGGATCTGAAGGCGACGAAACAGTGTGACAAGGCGGTGGCCGTAGTGAGAAGGTTGCTAGGCTGTATAGAGAGAGGTGTGATCAGCAGAAGAAAGGAAGTGTAGATGCCCCTGTACAAGTTGTTGATGAGGCCCCACCTGGAGTATTGTGTTCAGTTTTAGAGGCCGTACCTTGCGAAGGATGTTAAAAAAAATGGAAGAGGTGCAAAGAAAAGCTACGAGAATGGTATGGGATTTGCGTTCCAAGACGTATGAAGAAAGACTTGCTGACCTGAACATGTATACCCTGGAGGAAAGGAGGAACAGGGGTGATATGATACAGATGTTCAAATATTTGAAAGGTATTAATCCGCAAACAAATCTTTTCCGGAGATGGGAAGGCAGTAGAACAAGAGGACATGAAATGAGGTTGAAGGGGGGCAGCCTCAGGAAAGATGTCAGGAAGTATTTTTTCACAGAGAGAGTGGTGGATGCTTGGAGAATTCCTTTATTAAATAAAACGGAAAAAACCAATATTCAAGACATTACATCATGCCGTTGTAAAACCAGCCCCACTACACTTTTATACAAAAAATACAAACCCCGATAAAACCCGTCCCCCCCAAATCCCCCCCACACCATACATTCAAATCAACTTCAAGCGGACATGCTTCCACCAAACCCCAAAATTATGTACCCCCCTCCACCTTTTCCCAGCGTGCCAATTCCTGGACGGCTCGGACAACGTCCCAGGAAACCTGCTCAGCCGACCTGCACTCCTGGCGCCATAGACACCCCGCATCGGGCCACCACAGGCAGTACCTGATAATAACTGATATGAGGAAGGCGGTACCTGGCTCCAGCCGCCCCATCCCCTGCTGCCTCCCGTACACCCAGTCTGCATAGGTGTAGGACGTGAAGCTGGGGATGGCCAACAAGGCAGCCACTCTTCCACAAACTGCTCTGGAGAATGGACACTCCATAAGGAAGTGGTCCATCGTCTCCAGCTGACCAGCACACTCCCCCCTCGGGCAGTTTCGGTCCTGCATGCTTCGGTGCATATTTGCCCTAACATATAATTTACCGTGAAGGGACAGCCAGGCAATGTCCCTGTACTTGTTCGGGAGTCGTCTAGATGAAATAAAGCCCAGGCCCTGCCTCAGCACGGGCCCTGGAGCATCCCTAAGAGTCAGGGGAGATGAGAAATGCTGGGAGCGAACCCGCTCCACCCAGCTCTCCCTCTGCCCCGCCCTTATTTCCTCCATGTAATGTCCCACAACCGGACCAGCTTTACTAAGGATTTGTAGTAGCCTACCCCCTCCGGGAAACCCTTCCGCAACCTCCCCACCTTCCCCCCTCCCCACCAAGGGCCCCCAAATCCCTCCCACCACTGCACAACACTTTGTGCCCACCCTGGGGCCTCCGGCCCCCCCCCCCGCCCAAGGTTAAACTGGAATGAACAGGGAGGAGAATAGCAAGACAGGGTTTACCATCCCCACCCCCCCTTCCTCCCGTGACCGGTAAGTAATATTGCGTTTTACCGGGTTCATCCTGTTGCCCCACAAAAGTTGAAAAAAACACGCTGTACAATGAAGTGAAACAGCAGTCCGGCAAAAGGCAGATGTAACTCAAGAAGAGAAACATGGGACTATCTGGGTCTTCAACAACTGGACCCTGTCTGCCCATGGACATCCGCCACCCCTCCAACGATCCACCTTTTCCCTTGCCTCCGATATCTTTTGCTTCCAACTCTCCCGCCCGTAATCCCCCCCCCCAAAATACACTCCCAACACCCGCATTCTTTCAATCCCTGCAGGAAACCGCCCCCTAGGTTAAATCGCCGTTCCTCTGGACCCACCCACAAGCTAGTACACTTACCCAGGTTTACCCGTGACCCCGATGCCTTGGAATATTCTTCAAGGGTCTCCCGCAGCATCCTCCCCTCCCTCTGGTCTGCCACCCAACGGTGACATCGTCTGCATAAGCGATGACTCTCAATACGTTCCCTTTGCCAACCTCTACCCCTCTGAGCCCTCCCTCCCCCCCCCTCCCAGCCTCCGCACCAGGGGATCTATAGCAAAAGCGTACAGCAGGGGGCTCAATGGGCACCCTTGCCGTACCCCTGCCATGACCCCCACCTCCGCCCCCCTCCATCCATTCACCAGGGGAAAAAATCGCGCCCCAGCATACAACAGTTGCAGTTGTGCGATCCACTCCCCCGGGAAGCCATAGTGATCCAGGACCTTCCACAAGAACTCCCACTGCACTCGGTCGAAAGCCTTGTCCTGGTCCAAGGCCACGACCAAACCTACCATCTCCCACCCGGCTATGTTCCAAGCCCTCCCTCACCCAGGCTACTGCCTCCAGCACCCCCCTTCCTGGGACCCCACACCTCTGCGGGACTGCTAGCACTTCACCGGAGACCTTCCTCATGCGAGCATGAGCATGTGGGCGAAGATCTTCCGGTCGCTGTTCAATAGTGCTATTGGTCGCCAGTTCGCCACGTCTTGAGGATCTTTGCCTTTTGCTAAGGAGGACCAATGCTGATCCTCCCATAGACTCTGGCAAGGATCCTCCTGTTCGCGCCTCCTCCCAGAGTTCCAGCAAGAGCGGCGCCAGCTGGTCCCTGAACCGTTGGTAAAACTCCGCCGGAAGTCCATCCGGCCCCGGCGCTGTTCTGCGCCGCAAGGCCCAATGGCCTCCTCCACCTCACCCAGCGTCCACGGCTGCGTTAAGACCTGAAGATGGGGCCCCCAGTTACCCACCCCCGGGGTCCCCTCAATATATCTTCCCATGGCCTCTGTCCCCAACTGTAGGTCCGAGAAAACCCGCCCAAAATGCGGTCCCCACCACCCGCAAAATACATTCCCTGGATTCTTGGAGCACCCCCCCCTCATCCCTAAACCCCACCACCACCGTCCTCTCCCTTCGTTCCTTGCAGCAGTCATACGGGTCCGGACCAAGCAGTTCCCGACAGTCCCGCTCGTAGACGAGGGAAGAGTAGCGGTTGTACTGTACTCTTTCAACCTCCTGCTGCAGTACCTCAATATCCTCCCTCCTCCCCCCCCCCCGGGAAATTAGATTATCCCGCCGCTTTCTCAGGGCGATCCCCAACAGGGTGGCCTCCCTTCCCTCCCGCCTTGCCTGACGGAGAAAAGAAACCCTCTGGTGCGGTGTTTCAGTACTTCCCACCAGTCCCTGAGGGAAGGGAAGACACCCTGAATGGACACCTGGTCTGCTAGGAATTCCAGGTACTCCTGGTGCAACACCCCCTCCTTCAACCATTTGAGATTCAATCTCCACAACCCTTTCCCTAGCTTGCACGCCCCCCCCTCCCCCCAACTCTATCATCACCATCCTGTGGTCAGAGAAATCTACTTCCACCACCCTAGGTGCCTGCCTACATGCCCCTTCCCGAACTATTAAACCGGTCAATTCTGCTCCTACAGGTGCCCCGTGAAAAGGTGAAACCCTGATTCCCACCACCAAGTGCAATATGTACATCCACCAGCCCTGCTCCTTTCATAATCCCCGCTAGTCGAACCCCATCATAACGTACTTGTGGTGCCCGCCCCCCACTATCCTCTTTTCGTAAGATAGTGTTGAAGTCTCCTCCCCACACCAACTGCCTTGAAGTGTATAGGTAAGGCTTAATTTTGTTGAACAATGCAGACCTTCCCTGTTTGCTTTGCGGTCCATACACATTAATCACCCGCAAGGCCACCCCCCGCAATATTACGTCCAACACCAAACACCTACCAATACCCAGCTCCACCACCCTCTGAATCTCTACTTTATTGGTTTTAAAGAGGATGCCTATCCCCCCATACCTCTCCCCGGCCAGACCCCAGATAGAGGGTCCCATCTCCAGGCCCTCCTTGCCCGCCGGATGTCCTCCAGCGTCTGCAACCGGGTCTCCTGGAGGAGGAAACAGTCCGCCTCCACAGCAGAGAGGCCATCAAATGCCAAGCTTCTTGCCCTCTGGGAGGCGACACTAGCCACATTAAGTGTGGCGAACACCAATAGCAGTCCCGCCATCAGTCCTCGCTACCACACCTTCCCTTCTCTCCACACCATCATCCGTGGTCCCTTCCCCTCCACCCTCTTTTTCCTCCTCCGCCCAATCCCGGACCCCTAGCTTAAACATCCCTTCCCCCACCCTTGCTTTCTTCCTCCCTATCTTCTTTTTGTCTTCACCCACCTCCCTCCCTCCCTGGGGATCATCACCCGACCTGCCCCCCTCCTCTCCTCCCTCTTCCACCCCTACTACCTCCTCTTCTTCCACCCTTCCCATCAATCCCGCCTCCGACCCTTCCTCCCTCCCCTCACGGGCCTGCATTACTACATCCTTTCTTACCTTCCTTTCCTCTCCCGCCCTCCCTGCATCAGCCGTCACCTCCCCCGATCCACCCACCTCCCCCCCCTACCCTTCCCCCCTCTTTGTCCCTCAAAACCCTCCCCCCCCCGTTTCTCTTTCCTCTTACCCGCTGTTCCCCTCACTCCTTCTCCCCTACCTCCCAACCCGTCCTGCCGGCTACCCCCATCCTCTACCTCCTCACCAGCCAGTTCCTCAACCCCTCCCTCTTCTTCCAAACCCCTGAATCTATTCCCTACTTCTATCCCCATTCCCACCCCCCTTCCCCCCTTTCCTCTCCGCTGTTTCTTGGACACCCGCGTCCAGCCCTCATCCTCCCCTTCCTGCCGCTTCCGACCTTCCCCCAAGCCCCCCCCTCTACCTGTCCCTGTCCTTCCCTGGACCCTTTCCCCCCCGCCCCGGGAACCTGATCATGGTCTGCTTCCCCTCCCCCCTCCCCCTGACCTGAACCATCCCTATCTATCTCCTCCTCACCCCCATTATGGGAGGCCCAAGGGCAGGCTCGAAATGCATGCCCCAGACCCCCACACAAGTTGCACCGAATAGACATACAGGACTCCGTGGGATGCTCCTTAGACCCGCACTTTCCACACTGCACAACCGGGCATGACATACTAAATGTCTAAACGACCCGCACTTGTGACACTGCCGTGGCTTGCCCCTTATAAAAGCAGAGAATCCGATCCCTGCCGATGAACGCCGAGGAGGGAATGTGCTGGGTGACATGCCCTGCCTGCCTCAGCCTAACCTGCGCACCCCAACCTCCAGCCCACACCCTACTGGGGTCCGGGAGTTTGGACAAGGGGGTACGCAATTCTGCGTACCGTTGTAGCCAGAAAGCCAGGTCCGCCCCTGATAGAGACTCATTTCGAACCAGAAGGGTTACCTGCACCAGGTCGGGTCTGCTGATCGGTACGGCCCGGTAGTTCTTCCAGTCCCCTCTCCCCCGTACCCCTTCGTATCTCTCCCAGAAGACCTCCATGCCTCGCTGGGTTAGAAAGCTGATATCATATTCTGGTATATTCACCGGATGAATACAGGCATAGAGGTCCTCTTGGAGGAATCCTAGACCAAGGACCAATCTCAGGACCGCATCCCTGCTTGGCATCCCCCCCCTCCCTCACCCATCTCAATTGTACCACATTCCTCCTTTTGGGAACCTGGCCTCCCCCCCACCCCCCTCCCCATCCTTCCCCGCTGCCCCCTACCCCCCTAGTTCCCCTGCGCCCACCTCCTCCACCCACCACCGCCGCAAAGGACGGACCCCCCCCCCACCGTCCCCCCCCTTCTCCAGCGCGGGGACCCTCCCGCTCCTGATGCACCATATCCTCCTTCTCTTGCCTTCCCCGTTTCTCAGCCTCCCTCCCTTCCCTCCCTATCCCTCCCCCCAACATGCCTTGTACCCCTTCAACCAGCAAACCTTGGTCCCCTGCACCCCTCACCCCCCGAGCACTCGTATCCCCTGCAGTCACAGTGTCCATCAGTTCAATGCCTCCTGCAACAGAAACCCTGCCTGTCTCCCCATCGATTTGGTCCGTAGGAACTTTGAGAGCAGGTTCCCCTATATAACTGGTCCCCTCCCAGTGCCCCTGCCCCCCTCCCCCTCCCGTCGAATCAACCCCTCCCCACAGAGCCAACCACCCCGCTGCCTGGCCGGAATCAGAATCCCTAGTACCACCAGTAAGTTTACTTCTGGTGCGCATGGCAAGGCAAGCACCCCTCCCTCCCGCCCAAACCTGCTCTCTGGACCGGGTCCCTTTTTCCTCCAACGTTCTGCTCCGTCGGATCCTCCAGCCCCGCTGTTTCGCCAAGCGGATGAGGCTTCCCACACTCCAGAAGTGCCTGCCCTCTCACACATGGGGAATCTTCTGGCACTGCAGCTATTTCCTCTGTCAGCCTTTGTAGCTGTTCTGCAGTCTTTCCTGCTCCCACAGCCCGATTGGCTGGAGCCTCTGCTGCCAGGCCGGTTTGTTGCAAACCCTCCTGATCCTCCTGTGCCTTCTTCATCGAGAACCCCTCCTTTTCACCTGCTGTTTGTCCAGCTGCAGCACTCTCTGTCACCAGGTTTTCCTCTGCTAAAACCTCACCATTCTCAGTCTTTGGCAGTGCTGCAGCCTGCCTGGCTGTGACCTCCAGCCCCTCAGTGCTGTGTGGGTGGGGCCTCCCCAGCTGCAATGGAGTCAGTGTTTGTTTGCTGCTCTCAACTCCTGCTGCAGGCAATGGGCACAAAACCTGTGGCTGCAACTGCCTCTGCTGACCTCTTGCTTCTTGCTCAGGTAAATTTTCCATTTCTGCTTCCACCATCACTGGTGTAGAAAAGAGTCTCTCTCCTGAACTTCCAGCCCCTGTTTCTACAAGATGAAAAGTCTGGGTTTTAAAACTTTTTTCCTGTTCAGTTTTTCCAACCTCAGGTTCCCTTAACGAGCATGCCTCTCCAGTCCTGCTTGCTCCAGAAGCTGCCAGAGACTGACTAGCAAGGTACTGCATATACTGTAATGTCTTTTGGGTACTGGGCCCAGGAAGCTCCTCTGGCCCCTGGGTGTTCTGGGGTCCAAGGTCTGAGCTCCTACTCTCCTTCTCTGTTTGCTGTTGTGACTGTTTGAAGGTTGTCAGGGCCTTTCCCCCCAAGGCCATTCTTTCTCTGTTGATGTAAACTTCTCTCAGAGGGTTCCCAGGGCCCTTTTTCAATGCCCCCAGCAAATGTTCTTTCTTTTGAAGAAGCTTGAGTAAACGGGTTACCTCCTTTGTATAAGTCTTGCGGTGCTCCACTGGGGTTAGTTTGCACAGGGCTTTTGCCATTTTAACCCGTTTCCCCAACTCTACCACCTCTTTTTCTGTGCTTTTTATTTTTCTCACCATTTGAATCAGGCCACTGGTCGGGTCCTCTGGATCCTGACTATAGTCTGTGAAATCTTCCTCCTCTGAGGAGTCACTGTCCTCCTCCTCTGACACCGGTAGGGCCTCCCGGCAGATCTCCATTACCTCTGCTCTCTCCTCTCTCTCCTCCGATCTGCTGTTCTCTGGGGCCTCCCCCAGCTCTCTCCCCACCTCACCTGCTAGATGGCGTGCCACTGTGAGGGGGGTACCGGTCTGGGTTCCTCCCGTGGAAGCCTGCACTCTTCGATCCACAGGGCTCCTTTCCCTCCTCTCTGGAGCCCTGCCAGAGAGGGAACTACTTCTCCTGGCCTTCTGGTCCCTGGCCCCAGGAGACCCTCTGGCCTGGGGCTTTCCTGAGGACCGCTCCCCAGGGACCTTCCTCATTTCTGGGGAAGGAGCTAGGCCTCACTCCCTTCCCCCTGGAAGCCTGCAGAGCCTCTGGCAGCACTTCATCCTCCTTCCAAGTCTCAACAGCAACTAACTTGGAATGCCCTCCCACGGGAGGTGGTGGAGATGAAAACGGTAACGGAATTCAAACATGCGTGGGATATGCATAAAGGAATCCTGTGCAGAAGGAATGTATCCTCAGAAGCTTAGCCGAAATTGGGTGGCGGAGCAGGTGGGGGGAAGAGGGGTTGGTGGTTGGGAGGCCAGGATAGTGGAGGGCAGACTTATACGGTCTGTGCCAGAGCCGGTGATGGGAGGCGGGACTGGTGGTTGGGAGGCGGGAAGTACTGCTGGGCAGACTTGTACGGTCTGTGCCCTGAATAAGGCAGTTACAAATCAAGGTAAGGTATACACATATATTTTTCTGGTTGGGCAGACTGGATGGACCGTGCAGGTCTTTTTCTGCCGTCATCTACTCTGTTACTATGTTACTATGTTCAAACTGCAAATGGAGCCACTGAACCATTAGCTTGATGGTGTATAATTAATATTCAACCACAACGCTGCTCCATAAATGCGCCACCACGTTATCCTGTGGCGTTCATAATAACCAACTTATTACACACCATCAAGCTAATGGTTCAGTGGCTCCATTAGCAGTTTGAACAAGACGGGACAAGCACCAAGACGCTGCTTCAAACGGTTTGCACAACATTTGGTTGTGAATTCAATAGTGGTCCATATGATGTGGCTTAATGTTGGTTAACTGGACACATATAATTCACACAGATTTTTTCTGTATGTAAATGATATTGCCAAGTGTGTTTTTTGCTGTATTATATGATTTAAGTTGTATTTCAATTATAAGGTACAGAGGGTGATTGGTGAATGAATGTGGAAGAGTGATTGGTTGATTAGTTTAATGATGTCGAGTGCTGTTTAAAGGCACAGACGATGCAATAAAAGCATTTTGATACAGTGGCGTTCCTAGGGGGGCTGACACCCGGGACGGATCGCCGATGCGCCCTGCCCCCCGGGTGCAGCGCCCCCCCCCAGTGCAGCGCGACCCCCCCTAGCGAAAGGACACCCCCACCCCAGCGAAAGAACCCCCCCGGGTGCACGCCGGTCAGCTTCCTTCGTTTCCATGCTCCCTCTGCCCCGGAACAGGTTACTTCCTGTTCCGGGGCAGAGGGAGCATGGAAATGAAGGAAGCTGACCGGTGCGGGGCACCCCCCCCCCAGCAGTGTGCACCCATGGTGGACCACCCCACCGCCCCCCCCCCCCCTTGGAACGCCACTGTTTTGATATATAGAAATATGTTGGGGTCTTGTGTTAGTGGAAGAGTAAATATTTGACTCTGGCTTATCTATTTTTCCCCTATTTTTTGTGATATTAGTAACCAGATAGTGCCACAGCTGTCTGCCTTGATATACAGTGGCACTCTAGGTAAGTGCTGCTGAAAATCTGGGCATGATCTGGTTAGTGGGACAGATCCAGGTAGGAAAGATTCCTATCTGGATAAATCCCACTGAATAACAACCCCATAGAATCCCTGAAGAACATGGCCAGATCTAAAACTCTGAGACCCTTAAAAAGATGATATTGCTGTTGTTGCAGGAGTTTAGGAAGATAGACTTGACAGATACATTGAAGGTAGCTAATTGAGAGTCCATAGAAGTCTCTAAAATGTGTAATGTGCCTCCAGGTAGATATCTGGAAAATTGGGATGAGGGTAAAGTGGACCTAATAGTATCTATGAAGAGCTTGGATGTGTCTAACTTTTTAGAGTTTTCTTGAGATGATATCACATCACAGTGTACTTAATTTGACTTTATGATAAACATGTGGTCCTAAAAGTTATTATAGAGATATTTCCTTCTATGGTCAGCAGATGAGAATATCTGCCAATGTGGCTTTGACTGTACAGCTGAGGAAGAAAAACGTCAGCTGAAACTTCATGTGATTTTAACTGTGTTGTCAGGCATTAGAGGAATAGACCCATCACACTTCGAAAACTTCCTTAGATATAAAGCCCCAAGTGATGCTGCTCTTTTGTTTACTACGTTGAAACCCTCTGCTCAGTGTGCAGCGGGGGCTCAGAAATCAAATAGCATGTTAGGTATTATTAGGAGAGGAATGGAAAACAAAAACGAGGACATTATAATGCCTTTGCATAGCTCCATGGTGCGACCGCAC
Organism: Microcaecilia unicolor; assembly: GCF_901765095.1. Lineage (NCBI taxonomy): Eukaryota > Metazoa > Chordata > Amphibia > Gymnophiona > Siphonopidae > Microcaecilia > Microcaecilia unicolor. Next base: position 169,458,337 of record NC_044037.1, on the reverse strand, counting down.
TTCGAATACTATCAGGCTTATTTTCGAAAGAGATCGCCGGCCATCTTCTGACACAAATCGGGAGATGGCTGGCGATCTCCTGAAGCTGGCCAAATCGGTATAATGGAAAGCCGATTTTGGCTGGCTCCAACTGCGTTCCGTCGCGGAACCGGCAAAACTTCAATGGGGCGTTTCGGCAGGGTAACAAAGGTGAGATGGGGGCGGGACGGGGTGGTATGGGGTGTAGTTACGAGATGGCCGGCTTCGCCTGATAATGGAAAAAAAAAGATCGGCTCTGACGAGCATTTGGCCGACTTTACTTGGTCCCTTTTTTTCAGGTACAAGTCCCAAAAAAGTGCACGAACTGCCCAGATGACCACCGGAGGGAATTGGGGATGACCTCCCCTGACTCCCCCAGTGGTCACTAACCCCCTCGCACCCTAAAAAAAAAAAAACTTTAAAAACTTTTTTGACAGCCTCTATGGCAGCCTCAAATGTCATACTCAGGTCCATCGCAGCAGTGTGCAAGTCCCTGGAGCAGTTTTTAGTGGGTGCAGTGCACTTCAGGCAAGTGGACCCAGGCCCACCCCCCCTACCTGTTACACTTGTGGTGGTAAATGGGAGCCATCCAACCCCCCCAAACCCACTGTACCCACATCTAGGTGCCCCCCTTCACCCATAAGGGCTATGGTAATGGTGTAGAGTTGTGGGGAGTGGATTTTGGGGGGGGATTTAGGGGGCTCAGCACCCAAGGTATTAAAAAAAAAGCTATGTACCTGGGAGCTTTTTTTTTTTTTTTAAATTTTCAGAAGTGCCCCCTAGGGTGCCCGGTTGGTGTCCTGGCATGTCAGGGGGACCAATGCACTACAAATGCTGGCTCCTCCCACAACCAAATGCCTTGGATTTGGCCGGGTTTGAGATCGCCGACATTAGTTTCCATTATGGGAGAAAACCGATGCCAGCCATCTCAAACCCGGCCAAATCCAATGTATTTGGCTGGCCCCAACCGTATTATCGAAACGAAAAATGGCCGCCCATCTTTTTCGATAATACTGTCGGGACCGCCTCTTTGCAGCGCCAGCCAAAAAGATGGCCGGCACCGTTCGATTATCCCCCTCTATGTGTAATTCTGGCCACCGCATCTCAAAAAAGATATAGTGGAATTAGAAAAGGTACAGAAAAAGGCAACAAAAATGATAAATGGGATGGGACGACTTCCCTATGAGGAAAGGCTAAAGCTTGGAGAAAAGACAGCTGAGGGGAGATATGATAGAGGTCTATAAAATAATGAGTGGAGTGGAATGGGTAGACGTGAATCTCTGGTTTACTCTTTCCAAAAATACTAGGACTAGGGAGCACGCAATAAAGCTATGAAGTAGTAAATTTAAAACAAATCAGAGAAAATATTTCTTCACTCAATGTGTGATTAAACTCTTGAATTCTTTGCCAGAGAATGTGGTAAAAGCAGTTAGCTTAGTGGGTTTTAAAAAAAGGTTTGGATTGCTTTTGCTTACCACATAGGCCCCACAGTTTAGAAATCATTGTGCAAGAACTACTAGGACACTGCAACAGCTTTTCTTCTTTCTCTTCTGAAAAACATACCTGCTACCTTTAATCATGATAGTCGGTAGAACTGATGATTTTCCTCTGATAAGAATAAATGGAAAAGAGGCAGACTTCTTTCATCTTGTTTTCTTTAAGATGATTTTAAAACCACAGTGAGGTAAATAAGCCTTGAGTAGGAAAATAGGGTGTTAAAAATGTCAGAGCACAACAGGAAATAATCTAGATTTTCTTTCTGTTTCTGTACACATCCCTTCTCCTCCCAGAAGCTACATTATGAATAGGATGATTTGATTTCTTTTATCCTCTGCTATTAAATTATTTTTTTAGGTGTTCTTTAAAAAGCAAAGATAAAGGATACCTTTCGAGAAGGTTATGCTTTTCTATCTGTCTACTAATCTTTTTGTGACCCCTTGAATGAGAATGGTTAGATAAATTCATGTATGATTTTATAGGTGACTACACACCGTGAAACAAGCTAGAAGGATGCATGTGCAGCAAGTCGGGTCATATGAGATGACATGCTCTAGGTCACATATTCTAACGGGAAGCAATAGCATGTTTGGAAAGGAATAGTATTTCAGGTGGACAATCAGAAAGGCAGGAGAGTGCTGGCACAGAAAACAATGTAGACAGCCAAAACAGAAGAACCAATCCTCACATATCAGCACAGATGGTGATCAGACACAGTGAAGATGACAACAAAAACACACAAAGTCAGTAATGGTGCTGTCACAAACTGTAATCAAAACAAGGCATGACTCAACATAGGCCTGTGTTTCGGCCAATTGGCCTGTATCAGGAACTGTCCTGGATTGTGGTATGTGATTGAAGTTCGGCGAGCAGCAAGCAAGCAGAGTAAGCCTACAGCAGGATTGTCAACATTTACTGATTTATAATGTTAATGGTTCACAGAACACTGATTTTGACAGCTGCAGTGGCAAATAGACTCCTGATGCAGAACAGTTGACCAAAACACAGGCCCTTGTCGAGTTGTGCCTTGTTTTGATTAAAGTTTGTGACAGCACCATTACTGACTTTGTGTGTTTTCATTGTCATCTTTGCTATGTCTGATCACCACAGAAAACTATGTACTATATGGCTCCCGATAAAGGAGGACAGCAAACCCGGATTGACTCAATTTGTCCTCCTTTATCGGGAGCCATATGGTAACCCATGAATTTAGCATGGTTTCAATCGGCTTTGTTATATTAGGTCTGTAATATATAATGCATGTAAAGTATATAATTGGGCAGGAAACATGGGCAGTGGAAATTTTTGGCTAAGTATTGAAATAAATGTAACTTGCCTTGAGCTAGTAAGTGAGATGAGTCATCAAATGCTGTAAATTAAGTAAAGTAAAGCAAGTTTAAAGATTTCTGGACTTTCTTTGTATATACCTGGGAGTACAGCCTTCATAACTTGTTTGGTTTATGAAACATACTTGCATGCCTGTACAGATAATGAAATCATTTACATTTTGAATCTATTCCTTTAACCAGAGGAAATTGGTATTGTCATGGATATCAGTCATTTCTCTGATAAGTGAACATTATTTTGCTCTGTGCTTTGGGAACTTAAAGATTGGGGTTTAAAGGAGGAATTGTAGGTTATTGATAGGCAGAACAATAACCTACAACTTAGTTTTAAAACTTGAACTTTGTACCACAGCTTTAACAGATAGCCTCTAAAAGGCACAGCAGGACCTAGTTCTCTTGAAGCTAGAGTAGCAGACTTGAAGGAGCTGAGGGAGACAGACAGGTAAATAAAGGAGACCTAAAGTGATATTGTAGAGAAGTTCACCTCCAGTCTGGCAGCCCCTGTGCTGCCTTGGAGGAGGGAGGTCTCCTAGAAGTAGAAAATACTCCTGTAGCTAGGACCTGCCCACCAGGGAGTGCACTATCCTCTTGCACTAAGGGTATGTCTTCAAAGAACTTCTGCCCAGGCAGGAAGGGTTAGGACAGCTGTTGTAGTTGGTGATTCAATCATTAGGCATGTAGATAACTGGTTGGCTGGTGGACGTGAGGATCGCATGGTCATTTGCCTGCCTGGTGTGAAGGTGGCGGACCTCACACATCACCTAGATAGGATCTTAGATAGTGCTGGGGAGGAGCCGGCTGTCTTGGTGCATGTGGTTACCAATGACATAGGAAAATGTGAGAGGGAGGTTCTGGAAGCCAACTTTTGGCTCTTAGGTAGAAAACTGAAGACCAGATCCTCCAAGGTAGCATTCTCAGAAATACTACCACTTCCACTCGCAGGACCCAAAAGGCAGGCAGAGCTCTGAAGTCTCAATGTGTGGTTGAGACAATGGTGCAGGAATGAGGGATTTAGATTTGTTAGGAACTGGGTGACATTCTGGGAAAGGGGGAGACTGTTCTGAAAGGATGGGCTCCACCTTAACTGGGATGGAACCAGGCTGCTGGTGCTAACTTTTAAAAAGGAGGTAGAGCAGCTTTTAAACTAGAATGGGGGGGGGGGGGGGGGGGGGGGGGGGAAAGCTGACAGTTGCCCAGGAGTGCATGGTTTGGTGTAAAGTATCCTTGAAGGATATTAATGAAACAGGACATTCAGGGGAACCCAGTAGAGAGGTTTCAACAATGCTGAAAGTAAACAAGGAGTTCTTAATGAGAGAATAGGATAAAGGATGCACATTATCCCCTTCAACTTCTAAGCAGCTTGTAGATCCAAAAAATTTTGAAGTGCCTGTCCTCAAATGCTAGAAGCCCCCCCCCCCCCCCCCCCCCCCACAAAAATAAGATGGGAGAGTTAGAGTATATAGCACTAAATGATGAGATAGATATAATAGGCATCTTAGAGACTTGGTGGAAAGAGGACAATCGATGGGACAAAGTTTTGATTGGTGGTGCAACTGTTTCTGACAGTGAATGTGTCTGGATAGGGTATGTGCAACAATAAGGGATTTCTATTTTCTATGAGTAACTTAAACCCCATTAACCCTTAAATGAATATTTTATTTTATTTATTTGTTACATTTGTATCCCACTTTCCCACCTATTTGCAGGCTCAATGTGGCTTACATAATACCGGAGAGGCCCTTGCAAGCTCCAGTGTGAACAAATACAAGGTGATGTCGTGGTAAGGTAAAGTACATGTGGCACAGCCACATTAGGGAATCGTAGAACAGAAGAGTTGTGTTATGATCATTACGTGCTTTAGTTTGGACGTATTGCTGAGGTTAGGCATTTAGGTTGGATCGGTAGGGTATGCCTTCTTAAATAGGTTAGTTTTTAGTGATTTCCGGAAGTTTAGGTGGTCGTAGGTCGTTTTCAAGGCTTTAGGTAATGCGTTTCACAATTGTGTGCTTATGTAGGAAAAACTGGATGCGTAAGTTGATTTGTATTTAAGTCCTTTGCAGCTTGGGTAGTGCAGATTCAGATAAGTTCATGTTGATATGGATGTATTTCTAATTGGTAAGTCAACCAAGTCTGTCATGTAACTCGGGGCTTCTTTGTAGATGATTTTGTGAACCATGGTGCAGATTTTGAAGGCGATGCATTCTTTGATTGGGAGCCAGTGTAGTTTTTCACGGAGGGGTTTTGCGCTTTCAAATCGTGTTTTGCCAAATATAAACCTAGCTGCAGTGTTTTGGGCAGTCTGAAGGTTCTTTAGGGTTTGTTCTTTACATCCCGCATAAATTCCATTGCAGTAGTCTAACAAGCTTATTTTCGAAAGTGATCGCCAGCGATTTTCTGACATAAATCTGGAGATGGCTGGCGATCTCTCAAAAGTGGCGAAATTGGTATATTCGAAAGCGTTTTTTTTTTACACCATCACCGCTTTCCTGTCGCTGCGCCAGCAAAAGTTCAAGGGGGCGTGTCGGTGGCGTAGCAAAGGCGGGACATGGGCGGGCATGGGCGTGGCTACCATTTCGCGGATAATGGAAAAAAAAGCGGGGTTAAGCAGTATTTCGCCGGGTTTACTTGGTCCTTTTATTTTCACGACCAAGCCTCAAAAAGGTGCCCCAACTGACCAGATGACCACCAGAGGGAATGGGGGATGACCTCCCTGTACTCCCCCAGTGGTCACCAACCCCCTCCCACACTAAAAAAATAAAAACCTTTTTTACCAGCCTGTATGCCAGCCTCAAATGTCATGCCCAGCTCCCTGACAGCAGTATGCAAGTTCCTGGAGCAGTTTTTAATGGGTGCAGTGCACTTCAGGCAGGCAGACCCAGGTCCATCCCCCCCTACCTGTTACACTTGTGGTGGTAAATGAGAGCTCGCCAACCCCCCCAAACCCACTGTACCCACATGTAGGTGCCCCCTTTACCCATAAGGGCTATGGTAATGGTATAGAGTTGTGGGGAGTGGGTTTGGGGGGGATTTGGGGGGCTCAGCACCCAAGGTAAGGGAGCTATGCACCTGGGAGCTATTTGTGTATTTTTTAAACATTTTTAGAAGTGCCCCCTAGGGTGCCCGGTTGCTGTTCTGGCATATCAGGGGGACCAGTGCACCACAAATGCTGGCTCCTCCCATGACCAAATGCCTTGGATTTCACCGGGTTTGAGATGGTCGGCATTATTTTCCATTATCGCTGAAAAACAAAACCGGCGATCTCAAACCCGGCGAACTCTGGCATTTGGCCGGGCTAAACCATATTATCGAAAAAAAAGATGGCCTGCCATCTTTTTCGATAATACGGTTCCGGCCAGCTGTTGCGCCGCCACCAAAATAGATTGCTGGCAATCTATTTCGCCGGCGACGTTCAGTTATGCCCCTCTAAGTGGCTTAGTACCATTGATTTTATAAGGTTGTGGAATGTTTCCCTTGAGAAGAATTGCTTCACGCGTTTAAGTTTCCACATTGAGTGGAACATTTTCTTTGTTGTAGATGTCACTTGGCTCTCTAGTGTTAGGTTACGGTCCAATGTAATGGCGAGGATTTTCAGGCTATCTGAGCTAGGAAGGGTGTGATCTGGTGTGTTGCTACTTGTGGGGATGTCCATGCTGTGTTTGGATGAGAGGATGAGACAGTGCGTTTTTTCTTTATTGAGTTTTATTTGAAATGCATTTGCCCATGAATCCATGATACTCAGGCTGAGCTTGATTTCGTTGGTGATTTCTGTCGGTTTAGTTTTGTAAGGAATGTATATTGTGACATCGTCTGCATATATGAAAGGGTTAAGGCCTTGGTTGGATAAGGACTTGGCAAGTGGGGTCATCATTAAGTTGAATAGGATCGGTGATAACGGTGATCCTTGCGGTACTTCACAGTTTGCTTTCGACAGTGATGATGTTTGAATTTGATTTTACTTGGTATGTTCATGTGGTTAGGAAGCCCTTGATCCATTTAAGTATATTTCCACCAATCCTGAACTTATCTAATAATCTTATTAATATATTATGGTTTACCATGTCGAATGCACTAGACATGTCGAATTGGAGAAGGATGTTTTTGCCTGTTGCTATTTCCTGCTTAAATTTGACTAGAAGAGTGAGTAATACTGTTTCCATGCTTTGGAGGGGGCGAAAGCCTGACTGTGTTTCGTGTAATATTGAGAATTTGTTTATGTAGTCTGTGAGTTGTTTGGTTACCATGCTTTCCATCAGTTTGACCACCAGCGGGATAGATGCTACTGGACGGTAGTTGGTGATTTTGTTTGTATTTTTCTTGGTATCTTTTATTTGTATTTTTCTTGGTATCTTGGTAGATTTTTAAGGGTTTGTGGTTTGTTAGGAGTTTGAAAGTAGTCAAACTGCCAAAGTAACAATAGAATTGTTCACATACTGCTAATCCTAGCAAAGCTTTTTTTTTTTCCCACCATTGTATACATTACTGTTTAGAAAACTAACATGTATTTATTTATGACATTTATACCCCACATTATCCCAGCAACCTGAGTTCAATGTGGCTAACAATACAGTTAATAAAGGCTAAAGAATACAAAGCAAAGTGAATACAACTATATCATACAATATTACAGAGAATAAAAAACACTACAATGCTTGGATCAGACAGGGAGTCAGAAAGGTAAGAGTGATCAGATCAGCTTAAACAGTAAGATCAGGGACCGCTTCCTGAAATCTGCTAAAGAGGAAGGCTTTTACAGGGGCGTAGCCAGACTTCAACGGTACGGGGGTCCAGAGCCGAGGTGAGGGGGCACATTTTAGCCCCCCCCCCCCGGTGCCGCCGACCCCCCCCCCTCGACCGCCTGCCAGCCATTGCCAACACCAACAACTTTGACCCCCCCCTGCCGATTACCCTCTCGACCCCCCCCCCCCCGGCCGCCGTCACCTACCTTTGCTGGCGGGGGACCCCAACCCCCGCCAGCCGAAGTCTTCTTCATTCGTTTGGTTTCTGACTGAGTCTGACATCCTGCACGTACAACGTGCAGGACGTCAGACTCACAGAAACAGAACGAAGCCTTTCAATCTGCAGGGCTTCGTTCTGTTTCTTTGAATCTAACGTCCTGCACGTTGTATATGCAGGATGTCAGAGTCAGAAACCAATCGAAGGAAGAAGACTTTGGCTGGCGGGGGTTGGGGTCCCCCGCAAGCAAAGGTAGCAGGCGGTGGGTTGGCAGCAGGAGGGGGTGTTGAGAGGGTCGCCGGCAGGGGGGTCCAGGACCAAATCTACGGGGGCACAGGCCCCCGTGGCCCCCTAGCAGCTACGCCCCTGCTTTAGCATTTTTCAAAATGTCATGTAATCACATTGTTTAGTGTAAATGAGCGTCAGCTAAGATCATGTTACCCAAGTACTACCTTCATAAAATCCTAACTGTAGACTTTAGCAAACAACATGCATTGAAACAGAGGAAAAAGCCTCTACAGACTCCTACTATCTGGCTATACAGCTCTTAAGTTACAGGAGTTCTCACTGTCATCATAGGCTTAAAAAACCTCTGTAGTTAACCATACTTTATTCCAAAAAACTTAAAGTAATAACACTTATCTCAGTGTTTGAGTTGTCTTCAAACTTTCGTCACTTAGTTATCTTCCCACGGCCGACTTTGGCCAAAGTTTTGGTTCTGCTCTCTCGAGCTGCTTCAGGGTCCGTGAAAATAGCGATTCTCAATGGACGACTTCCAAGATCCATGGAACTCGCGATTCTCAATGGGCGACTCTATACAAAACAATCACCATGTCACAAAAATATCCACTCTCACATTCATGTAATCTGCTTAAGCACGTTTGCCTTCCTCACATACACTGCAGTCTGGTCTGTAGTATGGTCTGTAGTATGGTTAACTACAGAGGTTTTTTAAGCCTATGTTGACAGTGAGAACTCCTCTAACTTAAGAGCTGTATAGTCAGATAGTAGGAGTCTGTTGAGGCTTTTTCCTCTGTTTCAATGCACGTTGTTTTCTAAAGTCTACAGTTAGGATTTTAAGAAGATGTAATCACATTGACCATGGACAGATTTAGTTAAGGAGTTCCAACATTTAGCACCCTTATAAGCAAATCTCGTGTCAAGAACTGACTTATGTGCAATTTTCTTACTGCTTGGATTGTGTAACTGTAATTCCTTGCCCCTAGAGCAGCATTACATGGTGGAAGGTCAACAAGAGGTTGCATACAGTCAGGGGACATACCAAACAATCCCTCCTGTTTACTAACCCACGCTAGCGGCTGCCATGCACTAATGCTTACACAGCCCATTCACTTTGAATGGGCTGTGTCGACATTGCCATGTGGCTTAGTAAACAGGGGGGGGGGGGGGAGGGAATATCTGGAAATTAAAAACACACAGTTTGAAGGTGACCCTAGCTTTAATTGGGAGCCAGTGCAGCTTAGATAACAACAGTGATAATCTATCAAAATGAGAAACTTTACAGACAAGCCTAGCTGCAGTTTTTTGGGCAGTTTGGAGTTTCTTCAGTGACTGTTCCCTACACCCAGCATAGATCACATTGCAATAGTCAAACCGAGATAAAAGAAGCGTCTGGACCAGGAGTCTGAAGACTGCAGCAGAGAAGGATCATAATCTTTTTAAGTGCTGAAGGGTCTTAAAGGACTTGGCTACAAAAGATAGGTACTGATCTACCACTACCCCCACCAGTCTCAATGTTGACTGCAAAGGGTAAGATACCTGGTCGATGGTAAAACTCTCTAAAGGGGTATAATTGAAAGGATCAGTGAGAACCAAGAATTTGGTTTTGTCTTTATTTAATTTTAATTTGAAAGCAGATGTCCAAGATTCCATCAGATCGAAGCCTGATTTAACCAATAGCAGAATATCTTGAAAATCACGCACAAAAGGGATATAAATCATGATATCATTTGCATAGATGAAGGGATGAAACCCATGGTCATCTAAAAGACTGCAGCAAGGTGCCATCATAACATAAAACAAAATTGGAGACAGGGGAGAGTCTTGAGGCACCCCACAATCAGAAGACCAAAGGGAAGATATGGAACCGGCTAATTTCACCTGGTAGGATCTGGTCTTTAGGAAACCATGGAACTATTGCAGAACATCACCACAAATTCCAAAGTGGGCTAGCAAATGTACATATGTTCACACTTATATGCCAGTGTGCCACATAAGTGCTATTTTGCAAATAACTTGCATAGTATATATTTACAAGGGGGCAGACACAGGGTGGAGCATGGGATGTGACATAGATGGGGCTCCTACTTAAGCATATAACTTACAGAGTGCTATAAGTTATGTGCTGCCACATTTAGGTACCTACACTTACACCAGCTCTATAGCTTGAGTAAGTGCAGACGATTAAATGTTAGGTATGCTGATATCAGATTATGCTAGTGTCCTATAACGGAACCTAGATAACTAGTTTTCATTATAGAATAGGCTCCTACCGCCCATCATATGTCCACCTTAATAGAGGGATCATTTAATCATCCCTTTTAGCTAGCTCTTACAGTACAACCAGTATCCTGACAAAATTCCTGAGGCATAATACTAGACTCTCTGTATTATCTCCTTTCCAGACCAAACAAAGAAATTTAAAAGAAATTCAACAAACAACTGTTAACCAGTGTAACTCCCTCAAGCAGGGTTATGTGATCCTGAACAGAACTGCCCATCACCAACCTGGCTGCAGCATTCTGAGCTAATTTTAAGAAATGTATAACCAATGCTGGCAGTCCATAATATAGTGAATTACTATAAACTAATATAAGGAAAAACTAAGGGGCCTTTTTACTAAAGCTTAGTGTGTGCTAACTAGAGAATGACATAGGGATGGAGACCCGCGATAATCTTCGGTAAATCCACAGTAGCAGGAAATAAATTGGTGTGTTTACTGCAGATACAGGAGCAAAACATTTTACCACCCTGCAAGAACAATAAAAGGCTTTGCTCCCACAATAAAAGAAACCCTTTGTATCTACCTGCCTTCCTTTCGTCCTCCCTCCAATTCCCCCACCCGCAGTAGCTGTACATTATGCAGCTGACAGCGATCTCCACAGGCCTGCTCCAGGTCTTCCCTCTGCCAGGTCCTGCCTTCTGATGCAACTTCCTGTTTAGTGAGGGAAGGCACTGGAGCAGGTCTGTGGAGATCGCTGTTGGCTGCATAAGATAGAGCTACCGTGGTGGGAGAGGGGAGGAAGACAAAGTGCAGGACGTGCAAGGTGGGAGGGGAGCGCTGAATCCACAAGGAGGGAGGGGGTGCTGGAAGGGAAGGAAGGGGGCTGCTGGAAATACGGGAGGGGGACTGATGTACCCATGGGAGGCTAGGGGGGGCTGAGAGAGAGAGGCACTGGACCCATGGGGGGCTGGAGGGAATGGAGAGAGGTGCTGGACCCATGGGGGAGCTGGAGGGAAAGGAGAGAGGTGCTGGGCCCATGGGGAAGCTGGAGGGCTAGGAGAGAGGAACTGGACCCATGGGGGTCTGGAGGGAAGGGAGAGAGTTACTGGACGGTGGGGAGGGCTGGAGGGAAGGGAGAGAGACACTGGACCCATGGGGGGCTGGAGGGAAGGGAGAGAGGCAGTAGACCCATGGGGGGTTTGGAGGCTGGAGGGAAGGGAGTGTGGCGGTGGACCCATGGGAGATCTGCTGGAGGGATGGAAGAGAGAAGAGAGGTGCTGGACTTGCAGGGGGGAAAGGAGAGAAGAGAAAGAGATACTAAACCAAGGAGATGAAGGAAGAGGGAGTAAAATACTGAACACACAGTGGAAGGAGGGAGGAAGACACATTGGTGTGGGGGAAATAAGAGGGGAGAAGCTGGACACAGGGAGGCATACAGAAACAGAAGGGAGACGATGGGCATGAAGAGGAGCATAGGGACAGGAATACAAAGGGGAGAAGCTGCATGCCGATGGTATATGAACACAGAGGGGCAATGCCAGACATGAGGGAGGGGGTATATGGATACAGAGGGAAGATAATAGATGTAGGAGAGAATGGGAACACAGAAGGGAGATGCTGGACTTGGGGGGGGGGGTGCACAGGGACACAGAGGAGTGATGCTGGACACAGGTGGAGGGGATAGGGGCATAGAGTAGTGATGATGAATGCGGGGAGATGGACACAGAGGAGATGCTGGACAGGGAAGTATAGGGAATACAGATAAGAGAGATGCTGAATATGTGGAAAGATAGGTACACAGAGATGGAAAATGAATGATGAGTATCGAGAAAGAAGAAATGTCCTCTTTAACATCAGCAAAATTCGCCCTTTCCTCTCTGAACACACCACCCGAACTCTCGTCCACGCTCTCATTACCTCTCGCCTGGACTACTGTAACTTACTCCTCACCGGCCTCCCACTTAGCCATCTATCCCCCCTTCAATCTGTTCAGAACTCTGCTGCACGTCTCATATTCCGCCAGAACCGATATACTCATATCACCCCTCTCCTCAGGTCACTCCACTGGCTTCCAATCAGATACCGCATTCAATTCAAGCTTCTCCTTCTTACCTACAAATGCACCCAGTCTGCTGCCCCTCACTACCTTTCTACCCTCATCTCCCCTTACGTTCCCGCCCGTAACCTCCGTTCACAGGACAAACCCCTCCTCTCTGTACCCTTCTCCACCACCGCCAACTCCAGGCTCCGCTCATTCTGCCTTGCCTCACCCTATGCTTGGAACAACTTTCCTGAGCCCTTACGCCAAGCCCCCTCCCTGCCCATCTTCAAGTCTTTGCTTAAAACCCACCTCTTCAATGCTGCATTCGGCACCTAACTCTTACCGTTCAGTAAATCCAGACTGCCCCAATTTGACCGCCCCTATCGGACTGACCGTTCACTTGTCTCTTAGATTGTAAGCTCTTTGAGCAGGGACCGTCCCTCTATGTTAAATTGTACAGCGCTGCATAACCCTAGTAGCGCTTTAGAAATGTTAAGTAGTAGTAGTAGTAAATGTCAAATGGGCAAGAGACTCTGGTGAGTGAGTTAAAAGAAGACAGAGGGAAACAGAAACCAGAGCCTGGGACCCATATAATTTGAAAACTAAAATGACCAGACAACAAAAGGTAGAAAAAATACTTTCTTTTCTATTTTCTGATTAGAATATGTCATATTTGAAATGTGTATCCTGCCATAGCTGGTGTTAGACATGGCATGGGTCCAGGCCAGAAATTTGGGAGGGGACCCTAGCAGGCCATGACTGCTTCAGCTTTCAGCAAGCTTAAGGCTCTCTTTGGCCAGGGGGCAGTTGCCCTAGTTCCACTCCCCTAACACCATCCCTGGCATGTATCATCTTTATATTTTTGCCCGGTGTAGGAGGAAATGCATCTCTTTCTATTGGCCACTGTTGGAAGCAGGATACTGGGCTAGATGGACCATTGGTCTGACCCAGTTGGCTATTTTTATGTTCTTATGTGTTGTACTACATGCAAGGAGTGGTTTCTTGAGATTTTGGTTTAATTTATGTTTTATCATTTTTGGTCAGCTATTATGTATTTGGCATTTGTATTCTGTGTGTGTAACTGAGGTATTCTGTTAGCATGAATGTTCTATGTAGCATACTGTAGTAATTTGGCTTGTTCAGTTTTCCTGATAGTGGAGGGGATATTTGTAAGGGGAGACAGGGGTTTTGTTGATACTTGTACTGTGTCATTAAATGTTAAGATTTACTCAGAACAGTGTTTAAGAACTAGTTTCCTGTAAGCAGTTGAGTTGCAACACTTCCTTTGGAAAGCATGAAGCAGAAGAGTGAGAGGAAAGTGGAGCAAGGGGTTAAGGGTGACGTGAGAGTGAAGAAGCTGGCATGAATTTATTTTCACCTGACCTAAAAATTTCCCTGGGACAGATTTTAAACTTGTGCTATTCATGATCAATCATCTCCAAACAAGGGCATTTTTCTTGAAGAATTGAATTGGCAGAACTCATAGGAGAAAATGAGCACAACAATGCCAGAAAGCAGAATCTGAAATTCAAAGGATGAATCTGTGAGGCAAGAGATAGATAGCTGGGTGGCTGGTGGACGGGAGGATCGTCTGGTGACTTGCCTGCCTGATGCAAAGGTGGCGGACCTCACGCGTCACCTAGACGGGATTTTAGATAGTGCTGGGGAGGAGCTGGCTGTCTTGGTACACATGGGTACCAATGACATAGGAAAATGTGGGAGAGAGGTTCTGGAAGCCAAATTTAGACTTTTAGGAAGAAAGCTCAAATCCAGATCCTCTAGGGTGGCATTTTCTGAAATACTTCCTGTTCCACGCGCAGGGCCCAAGAGACAGGTACAGCTCCAGAGTCTTAATGCGTGGATGAGACAATGGTGCAAGGAGGAGGGTTTTAGATTTGTCAGGAACTGGGCAACATTGTGGGGAAGGGGTAACCTATTCCGAAAGAATGGGTTCCACCTTAACCGGGATGGGACCGGGCTGCTGGCATCAACATTTAAAACAGAGATAGCACAGCTTTTAAACTAGGAACGGGGGGAAGGCCGACAGTTGCACAAAAGCTTATAGCTAGGAATAAGATATCTTGCAAAGATATCGCCCAAACAGAGAACACAGGGTTTATTGATAGTGAATATGAAAAAGAGACTGTAGTGGATTCAATGTCCATAAATAAAAATAACAAAAACCGGACAAAAGATAGCAAATTAGTACTGTCAAGTAATCAACATGCTGTAATAAGGAATAACAAGCCTAGCTTGAAGTGTCTATATGCAAATGCTAGGAGCCTAAGACACAAGATGGGAGAATTGGAATATATTGCACTGAAAGAAGATTTGGACATAATAGGCATCTCTGAGACCTGGTGGAAGGAGGATAACCAGTGGGACACTGTCATACCGGGGTACAAATTATATTGTAGTGATAGGGTGGACCGGATTGGGGGAGGAGTAGCACTGTATATTAACGAGAGTCTTGAATCAAATAGACTGAAAATTCTGCAGGAAACAAAAGACCCCTTGAAATCATTGTGGATCGAAATTTCAAGTGTTAAGGGGAAAAGGACGGTGATAGGGGTGTACTACCGTCCGCCTGACTAGGATGAGCAGACGGACGCAGTCATGTTAAAGGAAATCAGTGACGCTAATAAAGTAGGCAACGCAATAATAATGGGTGATTTTAATTACCCTGCAAATTCCCGGAATGAGTAGAATATATATAAAAAATTATCATGCAATTCTACCCTATATTCAACGTGAATATTTGTGAAGTTGTTAGAGTGGAGTTTTTTTGAAGACGCATGATTGAAGTGGTTCCCTCATTACATAAAAGGTGTGTCCTTTAAGAATGAGGAAGTTCCGATGTTTCTGAGGTCTTCTTTTTTTCTCCACTTTTTTCATTATTGCCTGCCATAGTTACCCACAAACATGTTGAATATAGGGTATAATTGCATGATAATTTTTGATTTTAATTACCTCCATATAGACTGGGTTAATGTAACATTAGGGCACGCTAGGGAGGCAAACTTCCTTGATGAAATAAAGGACATCTTTATGGAACAGCTGGTACAGGAGCTGATGAGAGAAGGAAAAATTCTAGACTTAGTCATTTGTGGATCGCATGATCTGGTACGGGAGGTAACGGTCCGGGGGCCGCTTGACAACAGTGATCATAACATGATCGCCTTTGAAATTTGCTTTCAAAAAGGTAAACATAGGAAGTCAAATATGTTAGCGTTTAACTTTAAAAAAGGAAGCTATGATAAAATGAGAACGGTTAAAAAAAAATTTAAAGGAGCAACTGAGAGGGTTAGAAACCTACAACAGGCGTGGATGCTGCTCAAAAAAACCGTCCTGGAGGCCCAGGCCAAACATATTCCACGTATCAGAAAAGGAGGACGGAAAACTAAACGACAGCCGGCATGGTTAAAAAATGAGGTAAAGGAGGCTACTGGAGCTAAAAAGGAATCCTTCAGAAAATGGAAGAAGGAACCAAATGAAGAAAATAAGAAGCGGCATAAGGAATGTCAAGTCAGATGCAAAGCGCTGATAAGAAAGGAAAAAGAGGGATTTTGAAAGAAAGATAATGTTAGAGGCAAAAATTGATAGTAAACATTTTTTTAGATACATTAAAAGCAGGAAGCCGGCAAAAGAATCAGTTGGCCCGCTGGATGACCAGGGTGTAAAAGGGTCGATCAAGGAAGACAAAGAAATAGCAGAAAAACTAAATGAGTTCTTTGCCTCAGTCTTCACCGAGGAAGATTTGGGAGGGATACCGGTGCCGGACAGGGTATTCAAGGCTGACGAGTTGGAAAAACTTAATGAAATATCTGTAAACCTGGAAGACGTAATGGAGTAGTTCTGCAAACTGAAGAGTAGCAAATCTCCTGGACCAGATGGTATTCATCCAATGGTACTGATAGAACTAAAAAATGAGCTGGCAGAGCTACTGTTAGTGATTTGTAATTTATTCTTAAAATCGAGCATGGTACTGGAAGATTGGAGGGTGGCCAATGTAACGCCGATATTTAAAAAAGGTTCCAGAGGAGATCCAGGAAATTATAGACCAGTGAGTCTGACATCAGTGCCAGAAAAATGGTAGAGAGTATTATCAAGAACAAAATTACAGAGCACATTGAAAAACATGGACTAATGGGACAAAGTCAACATGGATTTAGTGAAGGGAAGTCTTGCCTCACCAATCTGCTGCATTTCTTTGAAGGGGTAAACAAACATGTGGACAAAGGTAAGCCGGTTGATATTGTGTATCTAGATTTTCAGAAGGCATTTGATAAAGTCCCTCATGAAAGACTACAGAGGAAATTAGAGGAACATGGGATCGGAGGTAGTGTCTTACTGTGGATTAAAAACTGGTTAAAAGATAGGAAACAGAGAGTAGGGTTAAAAGGTCAATATTCGCAATGGAGAAGGGTAGTTAGAGGGGTCCCTCAGGGATCTGTGCTGGGACCTCTGCTTTTTAACATATTCATAAATGACCTAGAGATGAGGGTAACTAGTGAGGTAATCAAATTTGCTGATGACACAAAGTTATTCAAAGTCGTCAAATCTCAGGAAAATTGTGAAAAATTACAAGAGGACCTTACGAGACTGGGAGACTGGGCGTCTAATTGGCAGATGACGTTTAATGTGAACAAGTGCAAAGTTGATGCTTGTGGGAAAGAGGAACCCAAACTATAACTACGTCATACAGGGTTCAACGTTAGGAGTCACAGACCAAGAAAGGGATCTAGGTGTCGTCGTTGATGATACATTGAAACCTTCTGCTCAATGTGCTGCTGCGGCTAGGAAAGCAAATAGAATGTTGGGTATTAGGAAAGGGATGAAAAACAAAAATGAGGATATTATTCTGCTATTGTATTGCTCCATGGTGCGACCGCACCTCGAGTATTGTGTTCAATTCTGGTTGCAGCACCTCAAAAAAGATATAGTGGAATTACAAAAGGTGCAGAGAAGGGCAACAAAGATGATACAGGGGATGGGACAACTTCCCTATGAGGAAAGGCTGAAGAGGCTGGGGCTCTTCAGGTTGGAGAAAAGGCGGCTGAGGGGAGATATGATAGATGTCTATAAGATGTGGAGCATCTGTTTATGCTTTCCAAAAATACTAGGACAAGGGGGCATGCGATGAAGCTGCAGTGTAGTATATTTAAAACGAATCGGAGGAAATTTTTCTTCACTGAATGTGTAGTTAGACTCTGTTGGGGGAGTATGAGGTATGAGGTGTGTTGTGTATGAGTGAGTTTATGGGTATAAGAGGATCATTGTCAAAGAATAATTTATAATAAATCAGAGATTGAGCAATAGTTGGCAGAGATTTTGTAGTTTTCATATCATTAGTTACAGCTATTTGAAAGATATATATCCCTGAGTTTGCAATTATTAGATTCTAATAATGTCGCCTTGAGTTTTGTGTGTAAATTCAGGCGTGTGCCCAATTTTCATGTGCAACTTGATTGAATAATGAGTCAATAAGCGCTGATAATTGGGTAATAGCAAGCAATTATTGGCACTAATTGGCATTAATTAGAATTTACATATGCATCTTTTTATATGTATTCTATACAGTGGTGCACGTAAATTCTTGTCTACAGGCCTGAAAAGGAGGCATGGCTATGGGAGGAGCATGGATGGGTTGGGGTGTTTCTGCAATTTATGTGCATTATTATAGAATTAGGAGGATCCATGCCTAATTTATGGATGGGGATTTACACGAGATTTTATTGGTATAAATGGTCACGCCTAAATGTAGTCACAGTTCCCGGCACTAAGTGCTATGCTATGGTTTATAGAACAGGACTAAGCACTATTTTTTTCAGCGCTGACTTTTTAGGCGGCATTTATAGAATCTAGTCATAAGAGGGTAATTCTATAAAGATGCTGAGAATTCACATAAATGACCAGAATACAAGCATATAGATAAATATGGGTGCACATAGGCGGATACATACCAATATTTTGACTTCACACTATTCTATAAAATGGTACCTAAATGAGATGGCATGTAGTTTGCAGGTGGGCATACACATGGGTGAAGTCTGGGCAAAGTATGGTTGGGGCAGTTACATTATTGAATGATAGAATACTATTACTTACACACATTATATAACAATCTAGGTATATGTGTTTACATCAGCTGTATGGCTGTATGAGTGGTCATGCCCAAATTATACTGACGTATTTTACTTGTTACTCTAGAAATCTATAAAGGAAAGTAGGTGCCTATTTTCATTTACAAAACAGGCTCCACCTGCATTCAGTGCTATAGGGCAGGAATATGACTGGGTAATGAGTGTGGAATAAGAGAGGAGTGCGCATTGAAGTTAATACACAATAATTTACAGTGCACTGTCCCTTGTTCAGTTAGTGTGTACACTTACTACCTCCTAAATATTTATGTGGATGATATCTTACTGCTGTATAAGGCTGATTCCTGTCTCCCAGATTTATTGCCCCTTCAGCGTTGCCTTGGGGCTATAGTTCAATGTTTGTTCAATCGTCGTCTTGTACTAAATTGGGATAAAACTGTTGCCTACTGGTTAACCGGTCATCTAACACTTCCTTCTATACTACTTTCTTTGCTAGGCACTTCAGTTACCCCTGTGGCCAGCTTTCACTATCTAGGTGTTATCGTAGACTCCAAACTCACTTTTGAGCCACAGATATCAGCATTAACTAAGAAAGTTATGTATTGCTCAACACTTCTTTGACCACAATACCTTTCATTCACTGATCTTAGCATTATTCATGACAATGTTTGACTGTTGTTACTGTATTTATTTAGGGGTGTCACAAAGCATGCTCAAATGGCTTCAGATGCTTCAGAACACAGCTATCTGTCTTCTCTGTCATCTTTGTAAGACAGTTCGTGTTATGCATATGCTAAAGAGTCATCATTGGTTACCATTCAAATTTCGTATCCAATTCAAAATCCTTTTATTAGCTTTTTAGGCCTTTCGACAAGGTACTCCATCCTACTTGTCCACATTGACTATTCCTTATTCACCAGTGCGTGTTCTGAGATCGCTTAATGATCATTGTATAGTTCTGCCAGGTCCATGTTTAGTGTAGATGGAGTCCACCTGACACACTGCCTTTTTCTTTGTAGCTCCACATTTATGGAACTCTATACCACTATCTCTCTGTAGTGAACTCTCTCTGAAAAAGTTTGTCACTATTTGTCAGACTTGTGAGTTCTTGTACCAAGTAGAGTGCTGCTGAGCCCGGTACTTGGACCAGGTTCTGCTTGGCGGCTGGACAACCCCAGGTTTCACCTGCACTGACCGCCATTCCCCAGAGGTTGAGCCCCTAGGTGCGGGCGGCCTGCAGGACTTACGGGACAGAGCTGGAAGCGGGGTGATGAATGTATCGGCCAGGCAGGCAGCAGGCCAAGAGAGTAATCCAGGTACAGGCAAGTCAGTAGGCAGGCGGCAGGCAAGAGAGTAATCCAGGTACAGGCAAAAGTCGGCAGGCGGCAGGCAAGAGAGTAATCCAGGTACAGGCAAGTCAGTAGGCAGGCGGCAGGCAGAAGGGTAATCCAGGTACAGGCAAAGTCAGCAACGAGGGACCAGTAGATAAGAAGCAGACTACAGAGTTAGAAACACCTACCAAAGTAGAAGCTGAGCTGATAAAGGACTGGCATCTGACATCAGCAGGGAGAAAGGGCACAGCCAAAGGACAAGAGCAGGGGAAAGAGGAACCGGAAGACCAATAGGAGAGATGCAAGGGAAGCCAGGCAGAAGAAGAGCAGACCCAGGAAGCAAAGCAATCAAGGAGCCTGGAACCACCGCTCTCTGAACAAACCCAGAGAGGACTACACACACATGGCTCAGGCACTGCCAGTCAAGTGTGTGTGTCAACGGGACCCTGCGAAGCCCGAGGACACCGCTTGCATTGAAGTAGGGGACATGACACTATTAAAGACTTGGCTTTTTGAACAGGCATATATAACTACATCTCAGTGAGTTTTGGACACCACACATTCGGTGCCAATTTACCTGTTTTAACTATCAGGCTCATTTTCGAAAGAGATGGATGTCCATCTTACATAAATTGGCACTTGGACGTCCATCTCTCAGAGACGTCCAAATCGGTATAATCGAAACCTGATTTTGGACGTCTCTAGCAAAAGTCCGCTGCAAAGACGTCCAAATCTCAAGGGGGCGTATTGGAGGCGTAGTGAAGGTGGGACTTGGGCGTTCCTAACACTTGGACGTATTTGGGCCATAATGGAAAAAAGCAGAGACGTCCATGACTAACATTTGGACGTTTTCACCCGGACGTGTTTTTATTATGAATAAGGCACAAAAAGCTGCCCGAAATGACCAGATGACCACCAGAGGGAATCGGGGATGACCTCCCGTTACTTCCCCAGTGGTCACTAACCCCCTCCCACATTCAAAAAGCATGTTTAAAAATATGTCGTGCCAGCGTCTATGGTAGCCTCAGATGTCATACTCAGGTCCATGACAGCGCATGCAGGTCCCTGCAGCAGTTTTAGTGGGTGCAGTGCACTTCAGACAGGCGGACCCAGGCCCATACCCCCACCTGTTACGTTTGTGGAGGAAACAGCGAGCCATCCAAATCCACCAGAAACCTTCTATACCCACATATAGGTGTTCCCCTTCACCCGTAAGGGCTATGGTATTGGTGTATAGTTGGGGGTAGTGGGTTTTGGGTTTTTTTTTTGGGGGGGGGGGCTCAACACACAAGGTAAGGGAGCTATGTACCTTGGAGTATTTTATGAAGTCCACTGCAGTGCCCCCTAGGGTGCCCAATTGCTGTCCTGGCATGTCAGGGGGACCAGTGCACTAGAAATGCTGGCTCCTCCCACATCCAAATAGCTTGCATTTGGACGTTTTTGACTTGGACTTCTTTGGTTTCAAAAATCGCTGAAACTCAAAGACATCCAAATCTAAAGACGTCCATGGTGTTTTTGATACGAAAGATGGACGTCCATCTTTTTTCGAAAATATGCTTTTCCCCGCCTCTGGATCTGGACGTTTTACAAAGACGTCCAAATCCCAACTTAGACATTTCTTTCGAAAATGCCCCTCTATGTGTGCATGATTTGTGCTCTTTCCTATTTTTATTGTAGTTCTTTTCATTTTGTGTTCTTTTAGGAATCCTTTTACTAAGACACGTTAGCGTTTTTAGGATGCGCTAAAAATAAGCGTGTGCTAAACGCTAGAGATGCCCATATATTCCTATGGGCATCTCTAGTGTTTAGCACGTGCTAATCATTAGCATGCTCTAAAAATGCTTCTGCGCATTTGTAAAAGACCTCCTCAGTTTGTAAACCGCTTAGCCCTGCCTACCAGTTCAAGCAGTATAAATAAATTACAAATACACTTAATGAGGGCTCTTACCAAATTTTGAATAACCCAAACAGGAGAGGTGCTGTGGATCCATAGGTCAGTTACAAGCCAAAGAAGAGAACAGATCCAGATGAAGTTTACACATCAAATATTTATTAAAAATAAACTAACGTGGCCACATTTCGTCCAAAGGCTATGTTAGAGGTAACACTAAAAAACATATAAAATTAAAAAATCAATGTTGATTATTCTTGCTTGTGGTCTCACTGTTTATCTTTTTATCTTCAAATGCATGTTTTTAGACTTGAACATTTATCTTGAGCTCTATCCATATATATAAGTATTTTGACTGTATTTTTTAATGTTTTTATTGTATGATTTATATATCTTGTTGCAATTTTTATGTATTGATTTTTACATTTTGTATGTTTTATAGCGTTACCTTTGATGCAGCGTTTGAGTGAATCGTGGCCAAGTCGGGTTATTTTAAATAAAGATTTGCGGTGTGACTTTCATCTGGATCTCTTCTGTTCTTTGTGTATGAGAATATTCTGGGAACACCTCTAACAGTTTATGTACAGCCTGTATGTTAATTTTCTATTTAACATGTGGTAAGTGCAAAATTTTACCACACTTTACTAAACAGGCCTCTTTCTTTTATTGTGACAGGAGATATAATTAAGGAATCATTCAGAATCCCACCATGCAATTCTCTAAGTAGAATGAGAAATGTATAGCAATGATTGAATAGCTTCATTCCCAAAATGAATTACAAGAACATGGTAAAATCCATTATGCAAATAAATTAATAAATATTGATGGGATTAGGATGCAATTAAACTCAAGTGAAATTTATGATTGTCTATATATTCTGTATTTAGTATAGGAGTATTCAGTAGAAAATATTTCATTGTTCTTGCTTCATTTTTCTTTTTTTTTTACTGTTAATTTTTCTTCATTTCATTGTTTATGTGCACAGATGATTTTATGGGCATTAAAAATTAGTTAATATATGCAAAGTCACAAAATGAAACTGAATGAAAGCAAATCCCTAATTTTGTGTCAGACATGATTCAGAACCATAGCTGGGACTTTTATTCCCTTTAGAAGCAGCTTTATTAGACGTACATTTTAAAGATGTTTATGAATTTTTCCAAATTCTCTTAACCAGCATGGATTTATTTGAACTTCTTGAGGAATGACTTTTTACAATATAAATTACAATTTATTATTAAAATTTTATTTTCAATTTGGTCATGCCTATATATGTAGATAGATGGGAAAAAGAGAGGTGTCACCTTGCAAAAGATATGTGTATGGCTTTATATCAGCTCTGATTATTCCTTTCTATGAGGTGCTCTTTTGACTAGGTACTATGTAGTTCAAAATTGTTAAGAGTGTGTTTACATGAAGACTTTGGACTAGATTCTGTAAATGGTACCCAAATTTGGGAGCCAAAAAAAAAAAAAAGAAAAAAGAACTAAGCGCTATACTTTAAATGGCGCTCCAAGTTGGGCACCATTTATAGAAAAGTGCTTAGCTTTGGGATCCTCACACAATTTTGGGTGTATTTACAGCAACTGAAACCTGGTGTAAATATTTGTGCCTAAATTAGCTACGGGCTGCCATATTCTATAACACTGCATGAAAATTCTGGGAATATCCCTGATCCACCAATGCCCCTCCTATAGCCACACCCCCTTTTCAGATCCATGTATAAGAATTTACGCATGCATCTTTATGCATCATTATTAGCACCAATAATTGATTGTTAGTGCCCAATTATTATCATTTGTCAATTAAGTTGCATGCGTAATTATGGAATATGCCTGATAAGTGCCAAATTTCAGCACACAATTTTGGGTGCCATATATAGAATCTGGGGTTTATGTAGATCTAGTTATATGACTCCTATCCCCATGCATTCTATTGGATTATGAACATCAGATTTCATGAAGACATGAGTCTGAAAATGAAGACTTGAATAACATCTCATGCTGAAAAGATGATAATATTGTCCACGTTTCTAGTTCCTTAACTCAACCCTGCTTTCTTTTTTTTTAAACTCTTTCAGGCCAATATGCAAAGGGACTTGTACAATTGTTTTTATTAGTGGTTAGGTTAGGTATGATGTGTTCTTGAATGTTTGTGATCTGTCCTATCTGATTTTGACGTTCCTTTCTTTGTTCTTCTACTATTTTTGTAAATCACTTAGATATGGGTTTGTCCATGATTTGGCGATTAATCAAATTCCTGAATAAACTTAAACATAATTTCCCTATCCATTAACTTTCAACAGCACTATACAGATAGATCAGGGATTCTCAACCCAATTCTCAGGACATATCCAGCAAGTCAGATTTTCAAGATATCCACAACAAATATGCACGAGATAAATTTGCATACATTGGGCTAGATACTATATATGGCACCTGAAAAATCCACACATTAAAACAATACAACTAGACATATTCTCTAAAGTACACCTAGATTTTACATAATTGGCTTAAATTTCCACATGATATGTAGAATATACTGAGCGGCTCATCACACAACCAAATTTGGTCACGTCTATTTAGGCCATGTTTTACTTGGCCTAAATTCCAACACCTAAATTAGACACAGAGCGGGTGTATTCTATAATAATGTGCATAGATTTTCAAAACTCACACAACTCACTCATTCCACGCCTATAACCACATCCCATTTTCAATTATACACATGTTACAGAGTACACTTACAGGCTCATTTTCGAAAGAGAATGAATTTTTTATGGTCAATTTATCCCTACCTAGGAAGAAATAAATCACCCAAGGCTACAGCAGTTTGCTCTTTATTAGATACCTTATCAAGTATTTGTATTATTAGCAGATCAGTGATATCTCACTGGGAGTATAGAACATTGCTACACAAGAATTACTTCTATATCTGAGACTCCAAAGAATACACAAGCAATGAAATGCTTTTATTTATTATTCTCCAAATATATGTATAAGAGATTCAAGACTAATTATGAGAAAGCAATTGGATTATTTGCCAATGCAGATACAATTGATTGGTTTCTCATGTGAGAGAGCAGCCCTGCTTGCACAAAGGTGCTGGCCTGAGACTGTCTCACACCAAATAAATAGGAAGTACACTCCTTTTTATATGCTCATTTAGGATACAGACAAAATGACAATAACACATCTTATTGGATATAATATATTGTAGTCACCACCTTAGTGACCATATATGGTACCATTTACCGTACGTGCTTGGCTTTTTTTTAGCATTGATCGGAAAGTTTGGTCATCTTCTTGCAAGACCACTCAGTTCTACATTTTTGACCATCTCTTCTTGGAAGTAACTGACTCTGCCCTGTTAGTAAACCGCACCATCCTGTTTATGAGGTTTTTGCACCCTAGCCCTAACTTATTTTGCTGCATGGTGTGTCCCAACAGCTCAGGAGTCTTACTGTAACTTCAGAGTTCAGATTACAGTTAAAGGCCTGTAAGCTTTTCTCATTTTTAGATCCTGACCCAAAGTCTCAGGCCTTGAACCAAAGCTCATAGCTGTAATAATAACAGACAAGAAGAACGCCCATCTTTCAACATAATTCGGAAGATGGACGTCCTTCTCACAGAGATGTCCAAATCGGTATAATCGAAACCCAATTTTGGATGTCTCCAACTGCAGTCCGTCGTAAGGACCTCCAAAGTTCAAGGGGGCATGGCGGAGGCGTAGCGAAGGTGGGACTTGGGCTTGCCTAACACTTGGACGTCTTTGACCCATAATTGAAAAAAACAAGGACGTCCCTGACAAACACTTGGACGTTTTCACCCGGACCTGTTTTTCTTACGAATAAGGCACAAAGAGGTGCCTGAAATGACCAGATGACCACCGGAGAGAATCAGGGATGACCTCTCATTACTCCCCCAGTGGTCACTAACCACCTCCCACCCTCAAAAAACATCTTTAAAAATATGTCGTGCCAGCCTCTATGCCAGCCTCAGATGTCATACTCAGGTCTGTGACAACACATGAAGGTCCTAGAAGCAGTTTTAGTAGGTACTGTAGTACACTTCAGACAGGCAGACCCAGGCCCATACCCCCCCCCCCCCCCCCCACCAGTTACATTTGTGGAGGTAACAGCGAGCTGTCCAAAACCCACCAGAAACCCACTGTATATACATAAGTACATAAGTACATAAGTAGTGCCATACTGGGAAAGACCAAAGGTCCATCTAGCCCAGCATCCTGTCACCGACAGTGGCCAATCCAGGTCAAGGGCACCTGGCACGCTCCCCAAACGTAAAAACATTCCAGACAAGTTATACCTAAAAATGCGGAATTTTTCCAAGTCCATTTAATAGCGGTCTATGGACTTGTCCTTTAGGAATCTATCTAACCCCTTTTTAAACTCCGTCAAGCTAACCGCCCGTACCACGTTCTCCGGCAACGAATTCCAGAGTCTAATTACACGTTGGGTGAAGAAACATTTTCTCCGATTCGTTTTAAATTTACCACACTGTAGCTTCAACTCATGCCCTCTAGTCCTAGTATTTTTGGATAGCGTGAACAGTCGCTTCACATCCACCCGATCCATTCCACTCATTATTTTATACACTTCTATCATATCTCCCCTCAGCCGTCTCTTCTCCAAGCTGAAAAGCCCTAGCCTTCTCAGCCTCTCTTCATAGGAAAGTCGTCCCATCCCCACTATCATTTTCGTCACCCTTCGCTGTACCTTTTCCAATTCTACTATATCTTTTTTGAGATACGGAGACCAGTACTGAACACAATACTCCAGGTGCGGTCGCACCATGGAGCGATACAACGGCATTATAACATCCGCACACCTGGACTCCATACCCTTCCTAATAACACCCAACATTCTATTCGCTTTCCTAGCCGCAGCAGCACACTGAGCAGAAGGTTTCAGCGTATCATCGACGACGACACCCAGATCCCTTTCTTGATCCGTAACTCCTAACGCGGAACCTTGCAAGACGTAGCTATAATTCGGGTTCCTCTTACCCACATGCATCACTTTGCACTTGTCAACATTGAACTTCATCTGCCACTTGCACGCCCATTCTCCCAGTCTCGCAAGGTCCTCCTGTAATCGTTCACATTCCTCCTGCGACTTGACGACCCTGAATAATTTTGTGTCATCGGCGAATTTAATTACCTCACTAGTTATTCCCATCTCTAGGTCATTTATAAATACATTAAAAAGCAACGGACCCAGCACAGACCCCTGCGGGACCCCACTAACTACCCTCCTCCACTGAGAATACTGGCCACGCAATCCTACTCTCTGCTTCCTATCTTTCAACCAGTTCTTAATCCATAATAATACCCTACCTCCGATTCCATGACTCTGCAATTTCTTCAGGAGTCTTTCGTGCGGCACTTTGTCAAACGCCTTCTGAAAATCCAGATATACAATATCAACCGGCTCCCCATTGTCCACATGTTTGCTTACCCCCTCAAAAAAATGCATTAGATTGGTGAGGCAAGACTTCCCTTCACTAAATCCGTGCTGACTTTGTCTCATCAGTCCATGTTTTTGTATATGCTCTGCAATTTTATTCTTAATAATAGCCTCCACCATCTTGCCCGGCACCGACGTCAGACTCACCGGTCTATAATTTCCCGGATCTCCTCTGGAACCCTTCTTAAAAATCGGAGTAACATTGGCTACCCTCCAGTCTTCCGGTACTACACTCGATTTTAGGGACAGATTGCATATTTCTAACAGTAGCTCCGCAAGTTCATTTTTTAGTTCTATTAATACTCTGGGATGAATACCATCAGGTCCCGGTGATTTACTACTCTTCAGCTTGCTGAACTGACCCATTACATCCTCCAAGGTTACAGAGAATTTGTTTAGTTTCTCCGACTCCCCCGCTTCAAATATTCTTTCCGGCACCGGTGTCCCCCCCAAATCCTCCTCGGTGAAGACCGAAGCAAAGAATTCATTTAATTTCTCCGCTACGGCTTTGTCCTCCTTGATCGCCCCTTTAACACCATTTTCGTCCAGCGGCCCAACCGACTCTTTGGCCGGTTTCCTGCTTTTAATGTATCTAAAAAAATTTTTACTATGTATTTTTGCTTCCAACGCTAATTTCTTCTCAAAGTCCTTTTTTGCCCTCCTTATCTCCGCTTTGCATTTGGCTTGGCATTCCTTATGATCTATCCTGTTACTTTCAGTTGGTTCTCTTCTCCACTTTCTAAAGGATTGTTTTTTGGCTCTAATGATTTCCTTTATCTTACTGTTTAGCCACGCCAGCTGACGTTTAGTCTTTTTTCCCTTTTTTCTAATACGTGAAATATATTTGTCCTGAACCTCCAGGATGGTGTTTTTAAACAGCATCCACGCCTGATGCAAGTTTTTTACTCTGCGAGCTGCTCCTTTCAGTCTTTTTTTCACCATTTTTCTCATTTTGTCATAATCACCTTTTCTATAGTTAAACGCTAGCGTACTTGATTTCCTAGTTTCACTTCCTTCAATGCCACATATAGGTGCCCCCCTTCACCCGTAAGGGCTATGGTAGTGGTGTACAATTATGGGTAGTGGGTTTTGGGGGACTCTGCACACAAGGTAAGGGAGCAATGTTCCTGGAAGCATTTTATGAAGTCCACTGCAATGCCCCCTAGGGTGCCTGGTTGGTGTCTTGGCATGTCAGGGGGACCAGTGCACTAGAAATGCTGGCTCCTCCCACGCCCAAATGGCTTACATTTGGATGTTTTTGACATGGTCGTCTTTGATTTCAAAAATCGCCGAAAGTCAGAAACGTCCATGTCTAGTGATGTCCAAATTTAAGGATTTGGACGTCTCTGACAGTATTTTCGAAACAAAAGATGGACGTCCATCTTGTTTCGAAAATACGGGTTTCCCCACCCCTGGATTTTGCCGTTTTGCAAGGACGTCCGAGTCGCAACTTGGACGTTTCTTTCCAAAATGCCCCTCTTAGTGAGTTGGGTGCGTATATCTTAATACCAATTAGCGCTGATAATTGCTTAATGCATAACATTTAGAAAATCTATTATGAATGAGAAATTGTACATGAAGCAAAGAGAAAGTTAATGGTAAATAGAGTAATAACCAATTTAGGTAATAATTAGTTGTTTGAGATATGGTTGTTCTTTGTGAGGGTTTGTTTGAATAGGAACAATTTGAGGATTTTGCAATCGTAAATGTGGGCGCTAGTGGCCTCTAGGTTGGTGATGCCCATGGTAGATAAAGGTGTAGTAAAAGCCTGCCTTCTACTGCACATTGATAATTATCCTTCTACATTCTAAAAGGGAATCAATACTTTTTTCTTTCCATTCAAGGGCAGTTGATCAGGGAATAGAGTTGTGGAGTCCACTCCCCTAGGCTCTGGGTGTACTCGTTTTTTTTCCTGTATTTTTATTTTTTCTTTGTTATGTTAATTTTTAATTGTTTTCATTTTGGTTGTTTATTGATGTGTTGTATTTTATATGTGTTTCTTTGTAAACCAACTGGATCGTATATGGATAAGCGATTAGTATAGAAATGTGATAAATAAATAAATAATTTCTATGTAGATAAATGTCACAAAAATTCTTCAATATTTAACATAAAGCTCTAGAATGGCAGAGTGATGTTACTGCTGTTACAGAGTCATTTTAGAAAAAAGTGCACAGTGCTGGCTAGCAGCAAACTAGCATGGTTTTAGCCACTAACGTCTAGTAGATAGCAGCCACCATAAGACATCCCCGTTGAATCTTTTTGTCTTCCTCTTGCTCAGAAGTTTTGTTTAGCGGTCCTGTAATGCTACCACACTGCTGCAGCAACTTTTTCTGTCACCCTACCAAAGGGGTAAAGTTTCTGGATTGCTGTTGGTTAAAATGAACTGTATGAAAGTAAATACAAAATACTTATAATGTCATTAGTGACGAGACTGTTCCATTGATTGTCATTACATTTTGGTGATTAAGAGGGGCATTTTTGATATGATATCCAAATGGTGAGACAAACGTTTATCGGAAAAGGTTTAAAAAGTAAATTCATAATGGAAGAAGTAAATAAAACTTTTCTGATATTTGAAAATACACTACTAAGTGGAGGAGTAGCCTCGTGGTTAGAGCAGTGGACTTTGATCCTGGGGAACTGGGTTCAATTCCCACTGCAGCTCCTTGTGACTATGGGCAAGTCACTTAACCCTCCATTGCCCCAGGTACAAAGTAAGTACCTGTATATATGTAAACTGCTTTGAATGTAGTTGCAAAATGCCACAGAAAGGCGGTATATCAAGTCTCATTTCCCCCTTCAGCAAGGAGACGCACTGCAAACATCATAGACGTTTTGAGATAAATGTCTCTGCCAATTGGAAATACACTACACAAAATATGCAATAGCGGTATTGGTTCCTGCATTGAGAAAATGTCTGCGGCATCCATGGTAGTGTAATCTGCCATATCCCCACAGTTATATGGTTTTAGCATGAAAACAAATAAATACATGAATATCATAAAATGGTGTTTCAAAGTCCATTGTTGTCCCTTGTGTTCCTGCTATGGTGTGTCTTGTCTAGCAGCCAGGTCCTGCAAAAAGCAAGGAGTCTTTTGTTAGCAGAAACATAAGGCAAAGCAGGTCTCAGATCATCTCCCTATCAGAAGCGGAAGGGTAGTTTCTGAGGTCTCTGCTTACCTGGAGACTGTGGCAAATGAGGACTATATTGTATATATTAGAGTGAAACATTAAAGCCTCCTTTGGTGATTTGTAGATTGAAAGCCCACCTCTTTAACATTGCTTTTGACTTGTAACCACTTGTAACCTCTCGCTTCTACCTACCCTCTTCTCCTCTTTCCTTTACACATTAACTGATTTGCTTACGTTATTATTTTTTGTCTATTAGACTGTAAGCTCTTTGAGCAGGAACTGTCTTTCTTCTATGTTTGTACAGCGCTGCGTACGCTTTGTAGCGCTATATAAATGCTAAATAGTAGTAGTAGTAGTAGACTCCAGCTGGCTCATGGCTTCCAGGGTTCAGCTGCCTGATGCTGGAAGGACAGAATGGAGAGCAAAAGAGTCAGTTTCCCAGGTGCTGAAGATTCCAGACTGATGATAAGCCACCTCCTCCTTAGCAACATTAAGGCAATGTTGAGGTTCAAAAATCACATCTAAGTTTCCTGATTTAGGTGTCATTCTCCCCAAAATGTTTTCCTTTGTGAACCATAATAATAATAATAAAAGTTTATCCCCAAAAAGTCTAAGTGCCCACAGTTGAAATGTCTACATTGCCCTATAAAAGCAGGCATGTTATGATTTTCAAACCTCCACATTCCACACTTGCTATGGCATCAAAAAAGAATCCCCCTAGTATAGAAATGATTTATAGTAGTAGTAGTAGTATGTTCATGGAGTGATATGATTTTTTTGTTCCTATAGGTCTCTTTGTGTGCATGGGATGCTCTGAGTGCGATGTGTGTATAATTGATGAGGCCGAGGGGAAGTGGACTATGATGTAGAACTAAGCCATGTTGTTCTGGAGGACCTGGGCGGGAGTAGGGAAGGCAATATAGTGTAAGGTGAGTGAGAAAGGCATTGAGGAACTGGGCAAGACAGTTGGAAATGGCAGGCTGAGTGAGGCCTGAATTCAGGGCCGTGCCTAGGGTATCTGGCGCCCCCCTGCAGACTATCAGTTGGCGCCCCCCCCCCCCCCCCCCGGTGAAAATGATAAGGCCCCCCCCCCCCCCCCCCCCGGTGAAAATGATCGCTCACCACTTGCCACATTGACAGGAACTGTCAGCAATATTCTTAGAAACAAATTGCTATACATTGCAAAATAAGATAGCAGATGTAAATTCTCAAAGTGGACATATTCCAAACGCTAAAATGAAAATAAAATGATTTTTTTCTACCTTTGTTGTCTGGTGACTTTCTTTTTCCGATCATGCTGGCCCAGTATCTGAGTCTGCTGCTATCTGTCCTCTTAACTGCATTTCCAGGGCTTCCTTTCCATTTATTTCTTTACTTTCCTCCTTTCTTCTTCATTTCTTGCTCTATATCCATTTCCAGCAATTTCTTCTCTCTCCCTGGGTCCTGTCCTCCCATCCACGTCCACCCTTGTCCCTCTCTGCCCTTCCCTCCTCCATCCATAGCCAGCAATCCTCCTCTCTCCCCTCCCCTCCATTTCCAGCAATTTGACCTCTCCCTGGGCCCCCATGTCCATCCTTGTCCCTCTCTGCTCTTCCCTCCTCCATCCATAGCCAGCAATCCTCCTCTCTCCCCTCCCCTCCATTTCCAGCAAATTGTCCTCTCCCTGGGCCCCCATGTCCATCCTTGTCCCTCTCTGCCCTTCCCTGCTGCATCCATAGCCAGCCATCCTTCTCTCTCCTCTCCCCTCCATTTCCAGCAAATTGTCCTCTCCCTGGGCCCCCATGTCCATCCTTGTCCCTCTCTGCCCTTCCCTGCTGCATCCATAGCTAGCAATCCTCCTCTCTCCCCTCCCCTTCCAGCAATTTGTCCTCTCCCTGGGCCCTGCTGCTGCCCTCCCATCCATGCCTCTCTGCCCTCCCATCCATGCCCTCCCATCCATGCCTGTCAGCAATTCTCTCCCCTGCTCTGCCCTCTCCCCTCCTGTCCAGTGATTTCTTCTCTCTCCCTGCCCTGCATCCATACATGGCCAACAATTCTCCTCTCCCCTGCCCTCCCCCCTACATGTGGCAGGCTGCAGCGTTTTTGCGAGGCAGCTCTGGCTCTCCCTCCTTCCTTCCTTGGTTCCCGCTCTGGCTCCCCGATCAGCAGCCCCCCCCCCCGCGTGTTTTAACCTTTACGCGATGTCAATCAATGAAGAACGCACAACAGACTCGTTTCCAGCTTCTCTCTTCACACAGTGTCCCGCCCTCGCGGGAACAGGAAATGCATCATCGCTGACGCTGAAGGCGGGACACTGTGTGAAGAGAGAAGCTGGAAACGAGTCTGTTGTGCGTTCTTCATTGATTGACATCACGTAAAGGTTAAAACACGCGGGGGGGGGGGGCTGCTGATCGGGCAGCCAGAGCGGGAACTAAGGAAGGAAGGAGGGAGAGCCCGAGCTGCCTCGCAAAAGCACTACGCTTGTGAGGGCAGCAGGGACGTCCGACGTACACGATTGGGCTGGGGCGCCGGGGCGAGGGTAAGCACCGCGGCGGCGCCCTCCAGAGGTGGGCGCCCCCCTGCGGCGCTTACCTCGCTTACCGCATCGGCACGGCCCTGCCTGAATTGATTGCTAGCATAGACTGAAAAGTGCCAGTTGCAAGAAAAGCAAGGGAGACAGTAATCTTTAGGTGGACTGGCACAGGATTATTCCTGGCCAGAAGGAGGAGTTGTAGCTGCTGACAGAAGTGCTGTATGGCAGGCCTATTAAAGTGGCACTTTGTAAGGCATTCCTGGTCGGTGAGGTCTAGGAAGGGAGTCCTGGGACTAAATACTCTGACTTAGAGGTATCTTCTCCTGGGCCTCCCCTCCAAACTCTTATCCACATTCACCAAAGAATCAGCCACAATAGCATTCAGCATATCCATGATTGACATGCAGGAGTCCCACCACCACAGGTCCAACCTAAGCCCAGTAACACCAATGTGCAAATCTCCACCTACTGCACCTCATGAGATCCAGCGCCAGCACACAGCAATCACTCTTTCAGCACCAGCAAACAGTCCTCACAGAAACAGCAGCAACACACAGTACAGTGACAAACTGGGACTGGACAAACAGAGCAACAATTAGAGACATAAAACAAGCAGATAGGAAGGTGGAATGGGAATTGTGGGGGTTTGGGGACAGTGAGGGTTTGGTGGGGGAAGGGGATAATAAAGAGCAAGGAACAGGTATGCTTGGGGGGCTAGCAGGTGTGAGGAGGTGAGACCAGAGGAGGCAAGGAAGGAAATGTGAGGGTCAAAAGGTTCAGACTGAGGCAAACAAACACAGGTAATAGACCACTCAGCAACTCTCCACTCTCCTTCAGAAGAGAACCAAATCCACCTCTCCACTCTCCAACTCAGGAAAAGCACAAATGGGTCCATAGACAAGTTGGGGCTTGAGCTAGTCACTTTTAAAGTAGGTCTAAACCACACCGTTTTTCTTTCTGGCACTAGGAAATTGTTTTGCTATCGGTTATCACAAAAAAGTACCTCACGTAACACTGTCCATCTCACGCCCATTCTGAAAACTTATTTTCTTTCTGCAAATATCAGACAAACATTTTGTTTTAATGTTTGATTATATAGTTTAAATGTTTTCGAGTGAGCAGTACATCCATTTACCCCTTATGCCATTTTTGGATATTTGTTTTCATTTATGATCCCCTAAGTTTTGTTATTTCTAAGATGTGATTTCACTACTTTAGAGATGAAAGTGGCTTTCATAGCTCTATAAGGGTGAGTGAATAACATTTTTTGACAAAGAAAAAGAAAAATCTTAAATCTACAAAGAGAGGATTAAGATAAGGTTTTGCTCATTTTTCCAGTTTGTACATGTGGCATTTTTGGGTGAAGTACTTTCCAGTCTCCTAATATAAATTAATTGTACGTGCATAGGTATATAAGATATCCATACAAAATGTGAAACACAAAATAAGATCAAACTTGCAAGGACTTAATGCATTTTCATATCCTCACATCAACAGTGTTTGTTTTTTGACATTTTCTGTAAATATATTAGCATCATGAGCTAGTGTTTCATTTTCAGTGTGAATTTTTTTATATTAAATTTTCCTGTCCTTCATGCAAATTCTGAAATGGAAAACTCAGATTAATATTTTGTGACATATGTGTTACATCTTTTCTTAGAAATAACATTAATATTAGGTTCTTTATGCATTGAGGTAATATAGATTTTCCTGAATGTCAGATCTCATTATTCTTTCTCCTTTGACTTGGAACATTCATTTGTTGATCATTGTTTAAATTTATGACCAAATCTGACTTGTTGCATTCTACTGCGAAGCAGTTTCTTTATCATGTGAGTATGCAACTTGGGTTTCCTATAACATAATAAGATAGTACATGACAGCAGAAAAAAGCACAATTGGAATAGAAGTGTAGCTTTGTGGGCTAAGACCCAGGGAAACTAAGGTTCAAATGTCACTTCTTTCACTGACCAACAGTCAATCAAAAGAGGAAAACATTCAAACAGTGGTCTTCAATTTATTCAAAAATATAAAATGATAAAAAGAATTACTTGTATAATCTATTCAAAGAAGGAATGACATCATAATGAAAGGTAGCATCGTCATGGGACCTCTTATAGCACACAGATATTTCAAGTCTGAGACCCTATAGTGAGTTTAAATCATTTGTCAATCTTTCATCATACTACTGTGTTTATTACAAACTACTACTAAAATGTAGACAATGGAGTAAAGCCGGTAATCAAAATTAAAGAACTAAAAATAGTCATTTATCTGAACTAAACTTATCATAACTTTTGATTAGCTTCTGGAGAAAGTTTAACAATTGATGATCGCTCAAAAGTTTTAGGTATCATATTAGATTCTAAATTATCATATGAATGACAAGTTAATGCATGTAGTAAAAATGTTTTTTTCAGCTTAGACAATTAAAAGAGCAATTAGGTCCTCGTTATTTTATTTATTTTTATTTATTTATTGCATTTGTATCCCACATTTTCCCACCTATTTGCAGGCTCAATGTGGCTTACATAGTTTTGTTATGACATTGTCTTTCCAGGATATCAGATACTGTACCATTGGAGCCGACTCTGTGGGTGCTGTGGGTGCTTGAGCACCCCCAATATTGACAAAATTCCTTGTATGTGTCCAGGGAGAGGTTATTTCCATTGGGCTTAGCACCCCCAATAATTTTGAAAAGTTGGCTCCTATGTCAGATACAATTGGTGATGTGCAGAGATCTCAAAGTAGCTTTAGAATTATAGTCCTGGCAGTGCTGCTTCCTCAAATGGACTACTGTAATTCTCTTTATAATAATGTTTCAGCTGGGTTACAAAGACATCGGCCGTTTTTGCAAAATATGATGGCAAAATTGATTTTTGGTCTAAATAAATGTAATAGAGTTTCTTTTGCTTTAGGAGACATTCATTGGTTAACTATTCAAAAACACATCCAGTTTAAAAGTATTAGTTTGATCCATAAGTCTTTATATGGATTAAATTTCATAAGTATATAAGTACATAAGTATCGCCATACTAGGACAGACCGAAGGTCCGTCAAGCCCAGCCTCCTGTTTCCAACAGTGGCCAATCCAGGTCACAAGTACCTGGCAAGATCCCAAAAAAGTGCAATACATTTTATGCTGCTTATCCTAGAAATAAGCAGTGGATTTTCCCCAAATCCATTTTAATAATGGTTTATGGACTTTTCCTTTAGGAAGCCATCCAAACCTTTTTAAAGCCCTGCTAAGCTAACTGCTTTTACTAATTCTCTAGCAACGAATTCAGAGTTTAATTATACATTGAGCGAAGAAAAGGTTTCTCTGATTCATTTTAAATTTACTACTTTGTAGCTTCATTGCTTGCCCCTTAATCCTAATATTCCCATTGGAGAATTATTGATGATACCTTCTCAAGGCACTAAGCTTTGTTTTTCTAGGACTTTATGTTTGGGTTTTTCCTTAATTAAACATGTATATTACAAATCCATCCATGACAGTTTATTTTCAGTTCAAGAAGTTAGGCTTTGGAATTCATTGCCTAGAGATATTAAACACGCGCTACTTTTTCATTTTCGGAAGACTTATATGTATGAATAATAATAATCTTCTGAAATCCAGTTTTAAGGGGGTTTAAGTGAAGTATATTGGGTATAATAATTCTTTGTTTTTAATTTGTAGTTCCTTCTTCATGAGAAGAGTTTTATTTTGAATATGTAAACCACTGAGAAGTCAGTTTTGGATCATTGAGTGGTATATAAGACATAAATAGCATAATATAGCATTGCACAGAATTACTGACTTTACTCCATTGTCTACATTTTAGTAGTAGTTTGTAATAAACACACCCCTCTTTTAACTAAGCCACACTAGCGGCTGTCTGTGCACCAGGGGCGTAGCCAGACACCCAATTTTGGGTGGGCCTGGGCTCAAGATGGGCGGGCAGAAGAACCTCGCCCCATCCCACAGGTGATTTGGTCTCTCACCTGCATGCTATATGGTCTCTCAAACATCCCCCCTCTCCTGTATACCTTTTAAATAGCAGATTTTCAACAGCAGCGAGCAGCAACTAATACACACTGCTCATGTTGGCCCCATACCCTTCCCTCTGATGCAACTTCCTGTTTCCGCCTAGGCAGAAATACATCAGAGGGAAGGCTGTGGGGCTGGTGCAAGCAGTATGTATATCACTGCTCACTGCAGGTGAAGATCTGCTACTTACAAGGTATGCAGGAGGGACACGTTGGGAGTTTTCGGCTGGTGGGGCTTGGGGATCCCTGCCAGCCACATCATAGGTATGCTGCTACTGGGTGGGCCTGAACCCAAAGTGGGTGGGCCTGGGCCCACCCAAGCCCACCCTTGGCTATGCCACTGCTGTGCACTAATGCCGACACAGCCCATTTACTTTGAATAAGCTGTGTCAGCATTGCTGCATGGCAGCTGCTAAAGTGGCTTACAGGCTCATTTTTGAAAGAGAAGGACGTCCATCTTTCAACATAAATCGGAAGATGGATGTCCTTCTCACAGAGACATCCAAATCGGTATAATCTAAACCCGATTTTGGACGTCCCCAACTGCAGTCCGTCGCAAGGACGTCCAAATTTCAAGGGGGCATGTCAGAGGCATAGTGAAGGAGGGATTTGGGCATTCCTAACACTTGGATGTCTTTGGGCCATAATGGAAAAAAGCAGAGATGTCCATGACTAACACTTGGACATTTTCACCTGGACGTGATTTATTACAAATAAGACACAAAAAGATGCCCGAAATGACCAGATGACCACTGGAGGGAATCGGGGATGACCTCCTGTTACTCCCCCTCCCACCCTCAAAAAGCATGTTTAAAAATATGTCGTGCCAGCCTCTATGCCAGCCTTAGATGTCATACTCAGGTCCATGACAGCGCATGCAGATCCCCACTTTAGACAGGCGGACTCAGGCCCATACCCCCCCTACCTGTTATGTTTGTGGAGGAAACAGCGAGCTCTCCAAAACTCACCACAAACCCACTGTACCCATATATAGGTGCTCCCTTCACCCGTAAGGGCTATGGTATTGGTGGACAGTTCTGGGTAGTGGATTGGGGGGGGGGTTGGGGGGCTCAGCACACAAGGTAAGGGAGCTATGTTCCTGGGAGCATTTTATGAAGTCCACTGCAGTGCCCCCTAGGGTGCCCGGTTGGTGTCCTGGCATGTCAGGGGGACCAGTGCACTACAAATGCTGGCTCCTCCCACATCCAAATAGATTGCATTTGGACGTTTTTGATATGGATGTCTTTGGTTTCGAAAATTGCCGAAAGTCAAAGACATCCATGTCCAGGGACGTCCAAATCTACTGATTTCAAAATTTAAGGACATCCTTGGATTTGGACGTCTATGATGGTATTTTCGAAAAGACGGTTTTCCCTGCCTCCGGATTTTGACGTTTTTCAAAGACGTCCAAATCGCAACTTGGATGTTTCTTTCGAAAATGCCCCTTTTAGTTAACAGAGGGGACAGTTTTCTAGTAATATGATGAAGGATTGGCAAATGATATAAGCTCACTGTAGGGTCTCAGACTTGAAACAGCTGTGCACTATAAGAGGTCCCAAGACCATGATTCATTTCATTATGATGTCATTCCTTCTTTGAATAGATTATACAAGTAAGTCTTTTTGTTATCATTTAATATTTTTTGTATACCTTGAAGACCACTGATGTTTTCTCCTTTTGATTGACTGTTGATTTGTACCTGGATGGGAGCGTTGTTTCCTCTTTTTTACTTCTTTCACTGACACTGCCAATGTGTATTTATTTAGGGCCCAATACTCAGCCTGCAGGGGTAAGCAACTTTCAAGCTACTCACAGCTATGGGCTGAAATAACCCCAGAAATTCAATATCAGGGCATGTCCGACTAATGGAATTGACTATTCGTGTATTGGCGGTTACACAGAAGTTAACCAGTTACCAGCTGATATTCAGACCGGTAACTGGTTAACTTGGCAGATAAAGTTAGACTGAATATTGCCACTAACTAAGTTAAGTAATGGCCTGTTAAAACCAATATTAAGCAGAACTACTTGGTTAAGTACCGCTGAACACTGGCAGTTGGCCAGCTCAGCAGGGTTTAACTAGGCAGGAGTCTCTTCTGCCCGGTTAAATACCTTTGAGCATTGGGCCCTTAATTTTCATTTCTCTGCACAGATGTATTTTTACATGCATAACATCGATTTTATTCACATATGGGCTGATATTCAGCCAGTGGCGGTGAGCGGCTTGTAAGCTCCACATTGCTGCTGGCTGAACTAACCCTGGATATTCAATGCCAGGGCATGCGTGGCTCTTGGCATTGAATAATCAGGTACCTGCAGTCACATTGATGTTAATTGGGCAATTACTGATATTTAGACCAATGCCTGGTTAACTCAGCACATAACGTTAGTCCTAGAACTGATAATAGGTTCCAACCATGAGTTTGCCTTTAACCAGTAACCCTTGGGTTGAAGAGCTCCTGTGTTCCAGGAGGAGCTATTCTGCCTTAAGAGACTTTGGCTTTAGCTAGTCCATTCCTAGCTGTGTCTTGTACTTCTGGTAATCTTAGTTTCTGTTTCCTGTTTGACCCAGTAGGGATCAGTCCAGGACATGCCTGGTAATTTCTTTTGTGCCTCTGGGTTTGTTCTCTGCTGCCTCAGACCTGTTTTCTTGTCCAATCATGCATTTGATTCCTGTTTTTGCCTTGCCTCTTGATGCCTCAGGATTCCAGCTTCTGGCCAAGCACTTTGTTTCCAGTAAACCTGGATTTCCCTTTTGTTTTGGATGCACTTTTTGGATGTACAGTGACATTAAGACTTATCTTGAGCAATCCTAGTTCTTAAATTGTTGTTGTCTAGTTGTAATAGAAAGATTTTAAAGATTGTTTTTCAACTCTGCTCTAAACCGACAGTCTACTTTAAACTTCCTGTTTTCTGACTAAAACTAATTTTTTTCTTGCAAAACAAGATGAAGTCATGTCTCTGATTTATTTGTTGCAAAAGGGAAGTGGAGCATGTTTAATGGTCAAGAGATAAGCCATCTGGCCAGTGGCTTGTTTACTTGAAACCAAGAGCATGTGACTATTCTTTTGCATATCTTTGTAATTTTCCATGGCTCTGAAAAAACCTAATAAAAAGGGGAGCTTTGAACAGTGAAGCCAGAAGCTCATCTATGGATAGATGTATCACATAGAAAAGATTGCTCCTGATCACGAGACTTCAGATTTTCGCTGAAAGGGCTTCCCAGCTGATGATAAGAGCCTGAATGTGGTAATTCATGATCAGTGATGTATGTATATTATCTTTCTTTATTCTCCTGGTCAAGAGACACCTAGCTTCACTGATGTAAAAAGCTTGGATGATGT
Organism: Microcaecilia unicolor; assembly: GCF_901765095.1. Taxonomy (NCBI): domain Eukaryota; kingdom Metazoa; phylum Chordata; class Amphibia; order Gymnophiona; family Siphonopidae; genus Microcaecilia; species Microcaecilia unicolor. Next base: position 169,418,190 of record NC_044037.1, on the reverse strand, counting down.
AAGGACCAGTGATGTATGTATAGTGTATGTATATTGCTTTTCCTGGTCTAGAAACTCCTAGTATTGCTTGGATGTAGAGACCAGTGATATAATGATTGTTTATAGATATTATTTCTTTTCAGTTATATGGTTTAATCATTGTATATATCTTAATCATTGTGTATTTTAGAACCTCTAATAAAAGTCTCATTTACCTAATACGAATCCAAAAGAATCCACAGTAATTACTGAGTAGTCTGTGTCAGTAAAGCAAGCTGTAAAACCAGGTCAGTACACTAGTATACTGTACAAACCTTAGGAATTCCTGTCTGGTAGCTGCCCACATCAGGGGCGTAGCTACGGGTGGGCCTGGATGGGCCCAGGCCCAGCAAGTTTAGCTTCAGGCCCACCCAGAAGCAGATCCTTACCCTCTCCAAACTCCCACCCCTGCCGCAGCGCTTCATTTAATTCTGTGAGCGCTGCTGTTGCACAGTCTTCTACCCGGCGCTTACACTTTGCTACGCACTGACAGCAACTCTACAGATGCGGAACTGACATCCGACGTCCTGCTCCGGGGCCTTCCCTCTACCATGCTGATGTAACTTCCTGTTTACGGAGGCGGGACGCGGAAGGCCCCGGAGCAGGACGTTGGACGTCGGTTCCGCATCTGTAGAGTTCCTGTCAGCGCCATAGCAAACTGTAAGCGCCGCCACGGGGGGTGGGAGACTGTGCATTTACAGCAGCGCCGACAGAATTAAATGAAGCGCTGCGGCAGGGGTGGGAGAGGGTGAGGAAGTCAGTGGGGTGCTGGCCCAGTAAGGGGAGGCTGGGAAGGGAACAGAAGGGTGCTGGACTTGCCAGGGGCAGAGGGTTGGAGGGACGGGGAGAAGTTTGGGATTTGCAGACGGGAGGTTGGAGGGAAGGGGAGAGGTTTGGGATTTGCAGAGGGGAGGTTGGAAGGAAAGGGAGAGGTTTGGGATTTGCTGAGGGGAGGTTGGAGGGAAGGGGAGAAGTTTTGGATTTGCAGAGGGGAGGTTGGAGGGAAGGGGAGAGGTTTTGGATTTGCAGAGGGGAGTTCGGAGGGAAGGGGAGAGGTTTTTGGATTTGCAGAGGGGAGGTTGGAGGGAAGGGGAGAGGTGCATGGAAAAAGAGCCAGATGCATAAGGGGAAGGAAAAAGCGGAAGAGAAGCTGGTTGGGGGGTGGGATCAGAGAGGAGAGGGACACATTGGTGTGGAGGAGGGAGAAAGGGGACATAGGTAAGTATACAGAAGGGAGATGATGGGCATTAGGTGGGAGCATGGGGACAAGAACACAAATGTGAGATGCTGTGTGGGGATGGCACATGGGCACAGAGGGGTAATGCCTGACAAGGGGGGGGGGGGGAAAGGGGATATGGAATAGAGATAAAATGCTGGACACTAGAGAGGGGGGTATATGGACATAGAGGGGTGGAGAGAGATACCAGACAAGGGGGAGAATAGGAACACAGAAGGGATATGCTGGGCATGGGGTGCATAGGTGCACAGAGGAATGATGATGGATGAGGGGATATGAACACAGGGGAAATACTGGACAAGGAAATATAGGAAAACAGAGATGGGAGATGGATGATGGACATGGAGAAAGAAGAAATGTCAAATAGGAGACCCTGGCAAGTGAGTTAAGAGAAGAAAGAGGGAAGCAGAAACCAGAGACTGGGACCAATATGATTTGAGAAAAAATGACCAGACAACAAAAAGGTATAAAAATATTATTTTATTTTCAATGTTGTGAATATAATATGTTGGATTTGGAATGTACATCTTGCCAAAGTTGATGTTAAACATGGCTGGGGTCCAGGACAGAAATCTAGGAAAGGACCCCAAAGTCCATTACCAGGCTGCGCCTTCAGCTTCCAGCATGCAGGCTTTCTCTGGCCAAGGAACCAAGCACAATTGCCCTAGTTGCAATCCCTAACACCATCCCTGGCATGTGCCATCTTTATATTTTGCACAGGAGCAAATGCCTTTCTTTCTTGTTTCTCTATGTTGTACTACGTGCAAGGTCTAGTTTCTTGGGGTTTCCGTTTAAGTTATATTTCTAGAGTTTGTGGTCACTTATTCTGTATTTGGCATTTGTGTCTTGTGTGTGTGACTGAGGTATTCTGTTAGCATGAAGTTTCCATGTACCATTCTATAGTAATTTGGCTTGTTCAGCTTTCCTGATAAATGTATTTGTATTTTTGGGCCCTACTATAATATTTAAGGCACTTCTTTTTCATAGGTAGGATCTTTGTTTTTGGAAGTTAGTGTTGGCATGGTAGATTTGCTCTAGGTTCTGAGTGACTTTTGTTTTATAGATTTTTTTAAAGTTAATTTATAATATGTCTGTAATTGAGATTACACTAGAAAACAAAATTTCTTTGTATAATGAGTTTTATGGAGAATTGTCCTTGCTGTGCTCTGTATCCATTGTTGGTGGAGGGCCAGGAGGTTCTCTTGATGCAGAATGTGTTTGGCTTCAATACCATATATGTGTTGGAGGACCATGGCTCAATGGGGCTGAATAGTGCAGTCTATTGTACTTCCCTTAGCTCTCAATTGGCCTGCAGCCACTGAAGCCTGCCCTGCAACCCTCATTGAAGTTATGGGGAGCGGGGTAGGGACAAAGCATGGGTGCATCAGGTTGCTGTTTTTTCTCTTTCAAAAAAGTTGGCAACTCTAGTGCCCACCCATCCAACCTGTTGGTCTACCCAAAAATTGCCTTCTGTCTACGCCACTGGCCCACATCCTGGCTAGTGACTCTGTGACAATGTACTGGCAGATTGACTCAGTTACCTAAATGAAAAAACTGATAGAAGGACTCAACTATATTTGAGTGCCTACATCAGTGTAAAAGTAATGAATAGAAATAAAACTACCTAAAAAAGAAAAATAAGATTATGTTTTAAAAAAAATTTTTTGTGTTTTATTTCTATTACCTTTAAAGTGAATTAAAAGGCAACCACACTACTTTATCCAAGCTGGGTAACCAAATCCTCTGGCTCCTTGATAGACTCACTCCTGGATACTTCCAACTGGGTCTGCTAAGCCTGTTTCTGTGCCAGCTGGTCATGCAGTATTCATATACTACTGTTCAGCATAGACACTTGTTCTTGGTGCTTCTGTAGTCATATCCTCCATACTGATCTTCTTTTGCACCTCCGTTAACTGTTGGTTTAACAGCCCATTCACATCTACCAGCCTGGTATATTCATGCTGGACTATCATTTCTCTCTCACAGGTCCCCTCCTCTAGTAGGCTCAATTCATGAACTTCAGTTTGGAGCATGGCATTCAGGTCCTCCAATGCTTGGGCCTTCGCTCGCAGCAACTCAAGGCCATGCAGGACTTCAGTTACCTGCCCCTGTAGCTCAGTATACTGCCACCATGACATTGTTGCTGCCAATTCTTGCTGCAGCTGCTTCACTTCAGCTCCTAAAGCCTCCACTTTAGTTTGATAGCTCTGGATCTGGACTGTCAACAGGTTAATTTATACCTTTAGCATGTGGACTTCTTGCTGCTATCTGCTTAATCTTTTCTGTTATTTCATTGGTCAGCAAACTCTTCATCCCTTCAAAATGGTCAGCTGGAACTCTCCTCTCCCACTGTTCTTGCAGTTCTTGCTACCAGCAGGTTACTTCTTCCTTCTCTCAGTTGATTTTCTCAACCAACAGCTCATTGTAATTTCTTTTGAACCATTCCTCTTCCTAATGTAGCTCCTCCACTAGAAGCTGCAGCTGCCTGAGTTGGTCACGTGACTGGTTGACTTCAAACAAGGCATTCTCACATTGCTCCTCAGCAGTCTGAGTGAGCTCTTTTGCCTTCTTCAGGTTATTAAGCAGTTCACCTGCCTGCTTCTGCAGAGTCTCAGCAGAAGACTTCATAAGGGTTACCTGCTCTTGCAGTTGGATAACCTCTGTCTTATTGTCCAGATAGCTTTTTAACATTGTGACCTCCTAATCTGCCAAGGCAGGAGAGCTTGAAAACTAGTTTGAAATTATCAACAATCAGTGGAACCAGAGAAGGTTGTTTTCACTGGCTGGCAACGCATCATATTTTTTAATTTAGAAAAAAGGATGCCTTCTCTTACAGAAGTATTAATTACCAGATTTGACAAGTAGGGCATCTTTCTTTCTAAATTAAAAGAATCAATTATTTGCCTACTAATAATATCCCCACTATGATATATACCAACAATGAATTCTGGAATAAGGATGCATAGGACGAAAGATTGTACCAACTTTGATATAATTTTTAGTACACAACCACAAGGCAGGTTATTGAGAAAAACAATGAGTAAATGAAATAAAAATGTGTTTTATATAGGGGCCCTTTTACAAAGCTGCAGGTGGGCTAATGTGCAGGTAGCGTATGCCAAATTGTCACTAGAACTGGGGTAGTAGGTGCGCCCGGTGGTAATTCCAAGTTTGGCGTGCATCAAATCCCATAGTAGAAAATATTTTTCTATTTTCTAGTGCAGGGGCGTGGGTGGCATTCCCGGCGACAATCGACAGCGCGGCTAAGTTGGTGTGTGCTGCATGGTTACTACGTGGGTAGCATGTGAGCCCTTACTGCCAAGTTAATGGCTGGTGGTATGGGCTCAGGCCGTAAATAGGTGCGTGCTAGTTTTAATTTATGCACGCGCCCTTTTCCCGACCCATTAAAAAATAGTCTTTTCCTCAGCTACGGTAAAAAGTGGCCAAACGCATCCAAAAGATTCGCCCACACTACCGCAGGCCAATTTTTACCACGGTTTTGTAAAAGGACCCTATAGCTGCCCATTGTCCCTCCACTCTAATCCTCTATTTGTACTTTACTATGAAGAACAATGGTATGGGATAGCAAGTCCTGCCAAGTCCAACACAAATAAATTTCTCTTTTTCCCCATATTTCTCCTTCTCTTTTCGCTACCTATCCCCTAAAAGATTAGGCTGAGCCTTCTATCTGAAAGCTAAAGAAAATCATCGTTAAGTCAACCCTTATCAGTTTCTTCTCCAATCAGCTGTGCACACCTGATCCACATACCCGTGAATACGCTATCGTGTAATCAGATCATGATGGACACTTTTCATATTGTTGTGCTATTTTTAGCAGCTCAAGTTTTTATTTTCGTAAAATAAATGGAATAATTTCTCATTTCAACTATCAAAGAGAAAACAAATTTAATTTCTGACCTCATTCATTGTCATGTCTTATTGAGGTTACAGAAGAGTTTTTGTCTATCACCATGAGGGAGCCCTTTCAGAAAGCTATTAAAAGCCAGAATGAAATGCAATTAAGAGTGCTGCAGTGTAAAGATCACTTTATAGACAGAACATTACTTTTTATGTGGTGTGTCTCAAATCAGCACAAGAAGGAGGGGGGGCGGGGTCCATGGAAGCATTAAACTGGACTTGCATTTTTGCTTATTATGCAAGCAAAGTTACCTTTTGCTATATGGATTTACTCAATCATTTCTCCCATTACTATTGGTGACAATATTTATGTGGACTGGCAACTACATAAAGACACACAGTACACATAAGTTGTCTGTATATCTTTATGCAGATATTCATTGATGATATCTGTCCAGATCTTGCTGCATACCAGTACAATTTAATATGTATAATGTTATTAGGGATATGTATAGGGCAAACACGTTCAGTTCATTTTTAGAATATTTGGAATTTCCCATGATTTTTTTTGGGGGGGGCGGGGGGGGGGGGGGGGGTTCAGTTTGTTTCATACATTCATTTTAATAAAAAGCTCTTAACACACCGGAAGATTTTGACAGATGCAAATTGATTGCAAGTACATTCATTTGTAGATTAATATGTGTTAAATTGACCTTGCATGCACTAAAATTCTAAGACGCACTAACAAAGAGGTCCTTTTTCTAAGGTGCACTAATGGATTTAGCACGCACTAATGATTGGCGTGCACTAAATTCCAAACAAAAATAAATGATAAGATGCTCATTATATTCCTATGGGTATCTTATCATTTAGCGCGTGCTAATCGTTAGTACACGCTAAATCTATTAGTACACCAAAGTAAAATGACCCCAAAATGTGCTCTAATGAAACACTGGCATTACAATTAGTGCACACTAATTCATGTGCTAATTGCATACACGTTATATTACATTTGCATTTATATCCCACAAGTACCTAACAGTTTAATGTGGATGACAGTAAAAAACAACAAACCAATCAATCATATTGGGGAAGACTGTAAGCTCTTTGAGCAGGGACTGTCTCTCTATGTCAATTGTTCAGCGCTGCGTGCGTCTGGTAGCGCTATATAAATGCTAATAGTAGTAATTATGTACAAAACTTCCATCACATTAGATTATTATAAAATACAACAGAAACAAAATTCAATTTCCCAGAATCCGAGTGAATAAACAAGCATTCAGCTTCTTCCTAAACTTTAAATAGATTCTAATCGAACTCCATTTGGTAAGGAGTTCCCGATACTGGACGCTTGATAGGCAATAGACATAGACCCCCAGATTCTATATAACGCGACTAGAGATCCACGCCAAAATCCAAGCGAATTCTATAACAATGCACGTAACTTAACAAGCTAATGAGTGCTGATAACAGCACTTAACAAGCAATAATGAACACTAATTGGCACTGATTAGAATTTGGGTGCACAACTCCCTAAGCGTATTCTGTAACAAGTGCGCCAAACTGCTAATGTGCATAGGCAAAAAGGGGCATGGTGATGGACAGGGAATTTGGCTTTTCGTGGGCATTCCAAAATTGACGTGCATAGTTATAAAATATGGCCCCGTGCATATAAATCAATGCACTGGGATTTACATCATGTTTTCATTGGTGCAAATGGATGTGCATAGTTTTAGTCTCTGATATATCAACTAAGCATATTCTATAATCAGCGCCTAGATTATAGAATATGCTTATTTGGCATTCATTTCAGCGCCAATTTTTTAAGCGCCATATATAGAATCTCCCCCAGTATGGGCTCACTTATATTTCTCACTTAACATTGAGGGAAAGTTAAGTTATAATTGACTCTCTGCTCAAAGGCCCTTTCTCAATGTAGAGAATGATACTAAAGACATTAATGATGGAGCTAACCCATGTAGCACATTGTGTAAACCCCCACACATAGTACTTTAAACAGTGATCTTGCCCCCATAGGAAGGCCAATGCAATTATCTTAACAAGGAGGTTATGCTATCCCATTTTGTAGCCTGACAGATCAGTCGCACTGCCATATTTTGGAGTGTCTGTAAACAACAAACCACTAGCCTTGAACAATCAACATAAAACAGATTACAGTAGTCAAGCTGACTTAGAACTAGTGCTTGTACTACAAAATTGATTGACAGAGAGTTATTTTCAAATTCTTCTTAATTGCCTTAGCTTCCAAAAACATTTTTGGTTAAAGAATTGACCTGCTGCTCAAATGATAACATAAGGTCAAGTAGCACCCCAAGCACTCTCAGACTTGATTCATTCTTCAATCTAAAATTTGTTAAATAAAAGGTGTTATTATTAAGTGGTGGTGGTGTTGATGCCCCCAGCCACATCATTTTAGTGTTTTCAGCATTTAGCTTCAAGCGAAAATTACAAGCTCATGCTTCCACCACATTCATACAGTTTTGGATTAACATAATTGGAACTAACTCATTCTCCACTGGGATAAGTAGTGTGATGTCATCTGCATAGATGTAATAGTTTACTTTCAAATTGCAGAAATATCTACCTAAAGAACACATCAACACATTAAACAGAATTGGGGACAGTGGGGAACCCTGCAGTACCCCTCTGATAGCTCTCCACATGCCCGAAAGGTAGCCCTGATATTTCACTCTATAAGATCTACTCTTCAGGAAACCTTGCAACCAAGAAAAAACTCTAGCAGAAATACCTATCTCATCTAGCATGTCCATTAATATAGCATGATCTATTATATCAAATGTAGCTGATAGATCAAACTGGAAAATAATAGCTTGTTGCCGTACACTCCGTGAAGGCATATTTTCAAAGCACTGAGGGGTCCTTTTACTAAACTGCGGCAAAAGGGGACCTGCGCTGGCATCAGCATGTGTTTTTGACAGGTGCTGAGACTCCCTTTTACCGCAGTGGGTAAAAGGCTGTTTTTTTGTTAAAGAAATAGCCATGTGGCAAGTGAAGCCCTTGCCGCGTGGCGATTTCGGTGGGGAGGAGCTCTTACCACCACCCATTGAGGTGGAGGTAAGGGCTCTCATGCTAACCCAGCGGTAACTGGGCAGCACGTGAAGCTTGCCGATTACCGTCGGGTAAACACCGATGTTTGTAGTGCTGGAAATGGCGTATGTTGGTGGTAGGAACTACCACCGGGTTGCTATAGCCTGGCGGTACTTCCAGTTTAGCGAGCAATAAGCCTGTGTTGGGCTTACCGCCACTTAGTAAAAGACCCCCCTTAGACTTACGTGGGGTAACCTATGGAACCTTGTAAGTCTACGTGCTTTGAAAATGAGCCCTTATACAGTCTCCTAATATTATTGACAAGTAGACCTAGTAATGATTCTGTAGTAGTACCTTTCCTAAAGCCAAACTGTAATAGAAGCAGAACATTATGATTCTCCAGGTATTCAGTCAATTGTGTTGCTACTATAGATTCCAAGATCTTTACAAATATTGGAATATTAGCTACAGGTAATTATTATGTTCCTCCTTACTACCAGATGAGTTTTTCAATAAAGGTGTTAATACTATATCCCCCAATGATGTAGGAAAAAGGTCTGGTTTTAAAGATTAATTTATCCACACATTCAGCCAAAGCAGAAAAATGACTGGTAGAGTTCTTAAATATGATGGACATATATCCAATGTACAATGAGTGGTCAAAATTGTTTTCTATAGAACAGAGTCTTCCTCTCCTTTTACCAATCTGAAATCTGACCACATTTTATTTTCCCCTACAGAGATTAGATTACTTTCCATCTCTGCAGTTTTAATCATTGGTGCAAAATGTCTAGGTGACAAGGTATCAATATGATCTAGGTGAGAAATGGGTGAGTTATGAGTGGAAAATGGGCATGTACAGCACCTGGCACTTAGTGCAACCTTGCCATGCGCTGTCACTGATTCAGATAGAAGATGAAAGCAAGTAATCACAGCAAGCAGGAGCAGAGGCTGAGCAGAGGACAGATCCAACACTGGAAATGGTGTGCAGTAATTACTGCACACCATTTCCAGTGTTGGATCCATCCTTTGGTCAGCCTTGACTCCTGCTTGCACTGATTCAGATAGCACAGATGCTAAACAGAAGGCAGCAAGTGCATCTGTGATATCTGCAACTGTATTCACCACACAATAAAGGTTTTTGTCTTTTTTATTCTGCGCAGTAACTATATGGGAATGTTCTCAATACCGACCACAAGGCTTTGCATTTACTATGCATAATTCGGGTACGTTCCATGTAGTAAGTGCAAATCTTTACTGCACCTTAATAAAAGGACCCGTTCCTTGCACATGGAAAGGTCTAAACACTGGTGTAGATATGGAAGATAATCCTCTCTCTACACTTTGAATTATTTCATGGTACATTGTGATAAGTAGCATTAAAAAATTAAATTATATTTCTTCAGAAAAAGAATGGGAGATGAGTGGAATGGGAATCCTAGTAAATGTAGTGGATGTAGTAATGGTAACAGAATTCAAAAGATCATGGGATAAGTACAAAGGATCCATAGTCTATTGGAAGTAAGGGAGGGGGATGTGATCTGTGGCGTTACACTAGGAGAAAAATGGGGCAGGCTGGATGGACCTGATGGTCTACGTCTGTGCCAAATCCTATGAAAGTGGTAAGCAGAGGATTTCTGAGCTGGTTTGGTTTGTTGGCAGAAGCTGCCAGTGGTCTAAAATCTTTTCTGAATCTATAATTCATCTATCTAAACTTACACACACAAAAAAAACAAACGCTGTTGTTTTTACTAGGGTGTGTCCTCTTTAAACCTTTCTGTCTGTTATCCTATTGCCTAAAAACTGCAATTTGTGCTCTATTTTTGCTGGGTACTTTTTCCTTTTCTTTGAAACTGTGATTCCTGTGTTTGGGGGCTGGGTTGCCTGGAAGGAGTTCTCTGGGGCTGGGTTTAGTTCCTGAGACGAGTGTGCTGAGTAACGTACCTTAACAGATAGGATTCCACCTGGAAAAAGGTGTAGGAAATGACAGAGTTAAAACCTGGTTTGGAAACCTAAATTGCTTGGGTGACCCAGCAACAAGAGCAACTGATTACCATGAGACCGTTCCAGAACATTCCACTGGAGCAGGCCACAGCACTTCTCAAGGGATTGCAAGAAGCCAAGGAGATCGCCTGGGTGAACATGGAATGATACAAGAGTGTGAAGGGGAAGTTAAGCAGCTGGAACGGAGCTGGCAGGCACAGTTCCCCATGGCAGTACTCCGAGCTGCAAGGGCGACTAATGAGAACCTGGTGGAGCTATAATACGGTGCTATAACGACTCCCAATACTGGCCGACGTGAATACTGCTCTACAGTTACAAGCTCAAGAATCTCAGAGGAAAGTAACAGAGATGGACAGTGGCATGTGAGTCCTGTGGGAATAGCTCAGGTCCAGGCTCAGCTGACCCAGGTGGAAACATCTAACACTAGGATGTACAAATTGCTGGAAGGCTTAACTAGCCGGCTCTAGGAAACTTCCTAGAAGGGTGATCTGCCTGACACTGAGGATGAGAACTTGAGTGATCTTAATCCTGCCTGATCACGAGGTTCAATGAGCAATCACCTGTGACAACAGTAACCATGGCAAGGAGGGACCTGGGCCTGCCACTGGGGGAAGTCCCAGTGATTTATTTAGTGAGACAAACCCTGTTGGGCATCAAAGGCTGGGGAGCATATCCATTTCAATGCTAGCTACTGGATAAAGGCTGCAGATAGGAGGCGGTATCCTCTGGGGTCATTCTTATCCTGGAGGTGCCACAGAGCTGCAGTGTGGAGATACAAACTACAGTGTGGGAAGTGAAAGTTATCTGCAGATGTTCAGCGCATTGCCAGCTACGTTTGGTGGCCAAATTGGGCCACTGAAATAGCAGGCCTATCTTTAGCCTGCGAACACTGAATATTGACTTGGCTGGTTATGTTTAAACCAGCCGAAAAAAAACTGGATATTTAATGCCAGTCACAGGAAATGACCCAGCATTGAATAACTCGGCTCAGCGCCGACCGCAGGAGTTAGCCCGGTTAATTATGTGGTCTGAATATTGGCCCCACTATAAATTACCCCTCCCTGGACACAGTAAAGGAGCTTGCTTGATATTGGGGATGCTCAGCACTCACTGGCACCCACAGATCTGGCTCCTATGGGTGAGAGAGTAAGAATGAGAAAGCAGAAGCTTAAAGGAGAGAGAAATACTGAATACTCAGTGAGATGCCAAACAGTATCACCAGGCACGTATCAGCACTCTAGGTAAAAAAAAGACATCTTCCTTCTATTATGGGCAATATTTATAGCTAGTGTAAGTGTAGGCACCAACATTTGCAGATAAATGTGTGGCCAATGCTTATAGAATGCATCATTTGCATGTACTTTTCTGCCCTATCTTGTATGTGCCCATCCTCTGCTCCAAACATGGTCCTTTTGCCTATACATGCACCCATTTTGCAGTGGAGGAGTAGTCTAGTGTTTAGTGAAGTAGCTTGGGAACTAGGGGAACTGGGTCCAATTCTCACTGCAGCTCCATGTGACTCTGGGCAAGTCCCTTAACCCTCCAATGCCTTCGGGTCCAAGATAAGTAGATGAATATAATATGTAAACTGCTTTGACTGTAACCAGAGAAAGGCAGTATATCAAATCCCATCCCCTTTCCTTATGAAACTGTGCTTTGTGCATTGCTTTTCATATGCTTTTTTTTATGCCAAACCTTGGTATGCATGTGAAGGGCATTCTATAATTGGGTGCCTACATTCACGTGTCTTTTGCACATGAAAATGTATACGATATTAGTACTTATGTACATAAATATACACTTACCCATGAAAGTGCCAGTAGGGTACCTAAGCTCTATCCTGCAATGGCATATGCAAGGGGCATAGAGCATAAATGTAAGGGGATGTATATATAGGCAGAGCTCCCACTAATAATATGTAACATACAGAATACTGTGAGTTATGCATGTCCCTGATGCATTTAGGTGCCCTCAGTTATGCCAGGTCTATGGCTGGTGCAACTATGAGTTGCATAAATATTAGACACACTGATAATTTCAAGTTTATTCAGAATTTTCTATCATGCCCATCATAGGACATGTGTCACAACTGTCAGAAATGGTGAGCCCTTGGACCAAAGCCAGAGCTTTGGCAGACAAATCACCTGGACTGGCACAGGCAGGAATCAGAACAGACTGGACTAGGATAAACTAACAGACTCAACAAGGCAAAACAGAGGTAACTAAACACAATGGACAACACAAGAACCGGATCCAGACAAGGCAAGGAAAAGAAGGCAAAGGGCCAGAACTGGAACCCAGACAGGACAAGGCAAGACTCGGAACTGGATTAAAACTGGGACTGGGATCCAGAAATGCAAGACAAGGCAAAACACTGAAGTAGATTAAAACTGGGTCCAGAAAAAGCAAGACAAAGACAAGGCAAGGACTGGATCTGGAAAGGACTAGACTGAAAAAGACAAGACAAAGCACAACTAGACAGCCAAGACATGGTAGAAGCTAGGCAACAAGAATAACAGAAGCAAGACCATAAACAAGGCAGGGATAGGATTCGGGATTCTCAAACCGGATTCAGGATTCTCAAACAGGCTTGGCTGGAACCAGATTCTGGAACGGGCTTGGCTGGAACAGGATTCTGGAACCGGTTTCTGGAACGGGCTTGGCTTGGCTAGACTTGAACAGGATTCAGGAACGGGCTTAGCTTGGCTGGAGCAGGATTCCGAGTCTGGCTTGGCTGGAGCAGGATTCTGGAACTGGTTTCTGGTACGGGCTTGGTTGAACTGGAACAGGATTCTAAAACAGCTTGGCTTGGCTGGAGCGGGATTCTGAGACTGGCTTGGCTGGCTTAATCACCCCTCATTCCAACTGCTTAGTTGTGTTCAAAGGGGCCCATATCGTTGCTGGTAGTTCCTAGTGGATTCTCGTCAGCGAGATGAATGACCCTGCATAAGTTTGTTTAAACTGGGTTGTTCCTGATGAAGCCCAGAAGCGGGTGAAACGATATGGGCCCCGTTGAACACAACTAAGCAGTTGGAATGAGGGGTGATTAAGCCAGCTAAGGAAAGCTAAGTTATTTTATGCTATAGCTGTGCTTTTGGAAATATTTGATTCTCAGTGAAAATGTCCGCATTATGAGAAAATTCTGATTGTAAGCATGTAAGATTAATTTTCTTACCCAATGAAAGAGATCAGACCACGGACACCAAAATCTTATATAGATAACGGGTCTTGTTGGTCAGACCTTGGTCAATACCTTGGTTTCTGAGGGTAATTCTCATGCTTTCAAGTATTGTATGCCTTTTTATGACCTTTTGGGATTGAATTTGGCTGTTGTTTAGTTTGTTTTGTATTAGTTTACGCAACTTAGATCAACAGCTCATACTGTTACTTATCTATTAGCTACACCCAAAAGTAACACAAATTTAGTGGTAGCTGGTGGGTATCCCAAGCTCTGCCAGCTGAAGACTTCCTTCTGATGGTAAAGAAAATGCTACACTCCACGATACTGGCACCTGTGCATGCTCAGTTTTCAGCACATGCCTGCTACAGACTGCCAAAGTGGAAAGAAGCATTTTCCCACCAGATGAGATATTTTTTTGGCAGTGGTGGGATGGGGGAAGAGCACTTGGTGCCCACCCAAAATCTATTGTCTGGCTACGCCCCTGCCCTGAACTAAGAAGATCGCCTTTCTAGTGTGTTGATGGATGATTTCTCAAAATAATGGCACTATTAGTAGGTTTTGGAATGATGATCTAAATGTTCTTGAACTGGAATATGGGATTAGCAGACAAGAAAGATACGGTTGTTCACCTGCTTATGGGTTTTATAGACTAACAGTAAGATCTTGTAAGAAAGCAAATAGAATGTTAGGTATTATTAGGAAAGGAATGGAAAACAAAAATGAGGACGTTATAATGCCTTTGTATCGCTCCATGGTGTGACCACACCTCGAATATTGTGTTCAATTCTGGTCGCCGCATCTCAAAAAAGATATAGTGGAATTAGAAAAGGTGCAGAGAAGGGCAACAAAAATGATAAAGGGGATGGGACGACTTCCCTATGAGGAAAGGCTAAAGCGGCTGGGGCTCTTCAGCATGGAGAAAAGACGGCTGAGGGAAGATATGGTAAAGGTCTGTAAAATAATGAGTGAAGTGGAACGGGTAGATGTAAAGCGTCTGTTTACGCTTTCCAAAAATACTAGGACTAGGGGGCATGCGATGAATCTACAAAGTAGTAAATTTAAAATGAATCAGAGAAAATGTTTCTTCACTCAACATGTAATTCAACTCTGGAGTTCGTTGCCAGAAAATATGGTAAAGGCGGTTAGCTTAGCAGAGTTTTAAAAAGGTTTAGATGGCTTCCTAAAGGAAAAGTCCATAGACCATTATCAAATTGGACTTGGGGAAAATCCACTATTTATAGGATAAGCAGCATAAAATGTTTTGTACTTTTTGTGGGGTCTTGCCAGGTATTTGTGACCTGGATTGGCCACTGTTGGAAAAAGGATGCTGGGCTTGATGCACCTTTGGTCTGTCCCAGTATGGCAGTACTTATGTACTTATGTATATGATGAGACAGATGAAGCCAATGATACTGGATTATGCTATTATTCTATAATGAAATAGGCTTTCATCATGCAGCATTGGGGTGTCTAAATGAAGGCATTCACTTAGAGAGTTGCCCCTATGAATGGTAATTCTACAAAGGAGCAACTGTTTTTAGGTGCCTATTTGGTGCATTTTCCACAAAGAAACTTAGGTGCCTACTTTTCTTCGTAAACATAACAGGTTGAATGCATGCATATATTTTAGGGGTAGGCACTTATACCAGTCATAGAAGTGGTGCACATGCTCATGTTAAGGAATGTACATAGATTATAGTGTTGTTTAGTCTACACATATAAATGTACAGCCTGCCCATGCTCCCCAAACTCTGCCCATATTATTGCCCACCTCCAATGTATGCACCTCAAATTTTGATGCATACTTACAGAATAGCAGAATATGTTAACTGCCTTGTACATTCTTTGGGTAAAAAGATGAGTTATAAATTTTTAAATAACATTACACCAGTTGCTTCAGAGCTTATTCTCTCACTAGGGTTCATTTTAAAAACAAAAAAAGGTCCAAAAACATTATAAGGTGGCAGAAGGACGTTTTTCTCTCAAAAATGTCCAAGCTGTAATTTTCAACACCCCAGTTTTAGACATTTTGCTTCACAGTTTGTCGAAATTTAAAGGGGGCATGTTGGCTGCTTGTTCTGGGAAGAACACGGGCGGGACATGAGCAGCACCAAAAAAGAGACGTTTTCTGGAGTAATGGAACAAAATGAAAATGTCTAGGACCAAATGTAAGATGTTTTGGGCTAGATCTGTTTCAATCACAATTAAGTGACCAAAAGCTGCCCTAAATGACCACTGGAGGGATTACAGCATAACCTCGCTTACTCCCCAAGTGATCACTGACCCTCCCTTCCAGCCCCCTAAGATGTGACAGCAACGGTACATATCAGGCTCTATGACAGCTTCAGATATGCTAGCCATTCCTATTAGAGCAGCAAGCAGGTCCCTGGAGTAGCCTAGTGGTCTCTGCAGTGAACTATAGAGAAGGGGACCCAGGCCCGTATCCTACTCTAACTGGTGCACATGTGGTGGAATGTGTGAGCCCTACAAAAAATACTAAATGCCTACTGTACCTACTTAAAGGTGACACTGAAGGCATAAGGGCTATTGTACTAGTGTACAGTTGAGTACAGTAAGTTTTTGGTGGGTTTTGGAGGGCTCAGCATACAATATAAGGGGGTATAATGTGTACCTGGAAGCTTTTACGTGAAGTCCACTGCAATGCCCCCTAGGGTGCTCCACAGCTCTCTTGGAATGTCTGTGTGGCCAGTCTATCAAGAATGCTGGCCCCCCCATATATCTCAGTGGCTTGATTCTGTGTGTTTTTTCCTTGGACTTTTTTTCAAAAATAGTCCTAAAAGATAGATGCGCTGAGCACAAAAATGTCTAGCTAATGGCTATTTTCAAAACAAAAAGTTGGATGCTTTTCTGGTTTGAAAATGGCCAAGTTCACTACTGGATTTTTGGACGTTTTTCGTAAAACATTCAAAATTGGATTTAGATGTCATATCTAAAATGCCCCTCTCTATAATTTTGTTCCACCAATTGCTTCCTAAGGAAAGAGGTCAGAGCTTGCCTAAGATTTATTAAAAAATTCAGTACAAACATGGCAAAGATCTTTTTAAGAATGAATGTCAAACCATTACCACCTTGGAGGAAAGGAAGGCTGAACTATCCTGGGGGTGCTCACCAAGCAGAGAAAAAGAGCAGTTCCAAGCTGGTAAATCAAGGAAGACAGGAGACATGCATAGGGAATTCCAGGTACTGAGCGGAATCTTTGTCAGATAGGAGAAAACTTTTCATTCCACCTAGGGACAGCCTTGAGGTATAGAAGGGAGTTAAGGGAAAGAACATGGGTAACAGTAATGTATTGATTCAGTTTGAATTATGGATACCACAAAAAAAGAATATATACATTATGCCAAATTATTTCTGTGAAGTATTGAAAATTGTTTTATGTTGGCACACAGCCACTAAGTACTGTAGCAAAAGAAAATTGAGATCACAGTCTAAGAAAGATAATTGAAATCACAGCCTAAGCTTGGGTCCTGAAAGTAAATATTTGACTTCATATAGAATCCATACCAGGGAATAGGGAGAGTGAGTCAGGGCAATATACAGTCCCATTATTGATTGTGAGTCCTTCATCCATAGAACTTATTCAGGAAGAGGTAAGATTAGGAGTGGAAGAGTAGCCTTGCAGTGGGTTGTGAACCAGAAGAACTGGGCTTTAACCATCCACTGACCTAGGTAGAGAAACAAAAACCAACCAACCAAACAAAAAACCCTTAGGGACACAGAAAGTACACGACTATACTAGGGAATTCTATATATGGTGCCTAACATTATGCGCTGTTTCCGCACTGATTTGTCAGCACAGAAAGGTGTTATAATGGAAGCAAGGCACTGAAAGGGGCCAAAAATGACAGATCCACGTGGAACTATACTTAGGTGCACAGTTATAGAATAGCGCCTGTTTCCACGCCAATCTGAAAAGGGAGCTTAACGATGGGAGGGACACAGGTGGGTCAGGGACATTCCTTTAAAACGCACACAGTGTTATTGAATTAGGGGGCTCTATCACTAATTTGCACGCCAGGATTTATGCCTGGTTTCGAGCTCACAGTTGGGTGCGGATACCGGTGCTATGCACTATTCTATAAAGGGATCCCACCCTTAGACACCCTTTACAGAATATCATTTAGCGCCAATTTGTTGGCACCATATATTGAATGTAGCCCATAATGTGTAAACTGCTTTTATTGTACCACAGATAGATGGTATATCAAATGTACAACCCATACCACATGCAAGGTTGAGAGTTACAGGAAGTGAATAAAAACTTCTTGCATGTGTGGTTGAATGACTAATTGTGGGTTGACCAAGAGCTGTTGGGATGGACATTAACTAGAATCCTAGGAAGACTCGTCCTAATCTTTTTTTTTTTTTTGCCATTTTTTTCCAGAACATCCTGTTTTATCTTGAAAATACTACTTTTATAACAATTACTATTTTGCAAAACCTGATTATCTGGAGATATTCTTCCTCTGAATCTCAAAAAGACCAGTGATAAATTGATCCTGTTGTGTTAAGAGATCAGCCTTGCAATAACAGGAAAGGGGGTGTTTTGCAGTTTAAAGTATCTATTTGCATGCCTTCTCAAATCAAAACTGAAATTTAAGAGACAAAAGTCTTATGTATTCCTTTTATAACAGTCACTTTTCACTCATCATATCCAATTGTGCTCTTTTATTTAACACAATGATACCAGAACATTATTTGCTTTTTTCAGTTTCTCAAGCCCAACCTTTAACTGACTGACAAATGATTTAGAATGAGACTTTGATCAAAGTGCTAAGAGTGTCAGGAGTCAAACTGAAAACACATGTCCACATATGACACCACATATACTGTTTGCAGAAGGTGGCAAACCATCACAGCTTGTTGATGAATCATATTTAATGATTTTGTTAGCACATTTTAAATACATATAAATATTTCTGATTCAAAAGATCTTAAAAGTGCATGGGGTCTGCACACTGGAGAAAAACCATCTAAATGTCCTGAATATGATAAATAATGTTACACAAAATCTGATCTAAAACAGCATGAAATAATCAGTAAATCTGAGATATTGAGATCATACTCCACATACCCTGTCTTAGGAGTGAGATTCATTCTTGTCATGGTATTTGTAAAACTAATCAGAAAAAATACACAAGGTGTAGCAAACTTTCAAATTATCCTAAAAAGAGCATGAAACATGCAGTTTGCTAACAAGATGGCTAACCCAGACTATGGGGAATATGAAAATCTCACAATTAAACAAATGAGGCCTCAAAACTCAAAGAGCAATGGTCTGACCAAACATGTCAATCTATCCACAAAGGGGTTCCTAGATATTATCATTGGCCCCACTGAATTATTTATCTCCAGAAAAAAGATAGCAATAAAAAAAAAACCTCCAGAAACAAAGAAAAAAGTTGCTAACTAAAAAAATGGAGAAAAATAGCCAAAACTCTTCCGGACCGATTAAGATATCAGAACCTATTCTTTAGCTGGCAAAAGTTGTGCTCTATGATACCGCGTGTGCTCTGATGTCTGTTGTTGTAGTTCTCCTCTGCTGCAGTTTGGGGGGAGGTGCACTAGCAGGATCATGAACCAGGTCCACTGTGGGCAGGGCCGTGCCAACACAGTAAGCGGGGTAAGCACGGCAGGGGGGCGCCGACCTCTGGAGGGCGCCGCCGCGGTGCTTACCCTCGCCGTTGCCGCTTACCGCAGCTCCACGCGAAGGGAAGGCTGGAGACGTGACGTCGGCAGCGCTTTCACTTATGCTGCTCAGCTGTTGTGAGCCTGCGACCGTCGGAGGTAAAAGACAGGATGCATCGCGCGCTTCCTCTGTGATTGCCACGTCCCCCGCAGCACGCGCCCCCTTTTCAGGCCTTTTTTGAGCTTCCTTCCAGCGGCGCAGCGTGCGCTTGTTCCGTGCACTGCATGTGCGGCTACCGTCCACGCGCCCTTTTCTCTTACTGTAAGGTGTGGAAAAAAAACATTGTAGGATTTCTGAATACATTTTTACGAGTTAGCACGAAATTGCTACATATAGCTGCAGCGTTTTGTATCTAACATTTTGCCAGTTTTTATGATTGTGCTAAACAGGGTAGTAGCAAATCCTCAGAGAGAGAGAGTGTGAAAGAACCAAATGAGTTCTACGCAAACAGAACTACCATCTGTTTAGTTAGGACGTCTTTTCCAAACCAGTCAAGGCAGAGAGAGAACACACTGTTTTGCGAAGAAAAAGAACACTGGGCGCCATTCACTGAAAAGCTGAAAAGTATTTTTCTTTAATGCATTCTCCCATATTGCTATTCATTTTCACATAGTGCAGAAACATGGCAAGCTACTAAAGGTTGGAACATATCACTTAGCATCTGTCCCGTCCAGTCTTCCTTCAGTTCTCGATGTGAGGAAGTTACAAACAAAACTGAACTAGAAATGCAAGCCTCCACTACAGGTGGGTCACAGTTTTCTGTTATCTCTATTTATAAAAATTGCTGCAAGTCTTTCTATATCTGTCTCCAAAGAGGCTGTTGATGTTGGGAAAATATCTTCAGATTGCTGGCCAGTAGCTGTTCAATGACTTCCACTTATATATTGTAGCTTCCGACCTTACAGAATGAATTCTTTACACACTCTTAAACTGCCTAAAAATCAGCTAAGCTATAGCAAAGTCTGATGAATATTTTTTATCTGCAGATAATGTAGCTAAGAATCCCTATCATTAGACAGCGCCAGTATACCGTCTGATCGCACCACTTTGGGCTAGGAAACTGAGAATTACGTCTTTCTTAAAGGGCCCATGACCGGTAGGTTCAACAAAAATAAATGTTAAAGTAAGAGTCACTAGGTGATGAAACTTTAACACAGGGCTTCCCAAACTGTGGGTCGAGAGCCCAAGTGGTGTCACAAAACCTACATGTGTGGTCAGGACGATGGTGGGCTCTCTATAGATGCATGATTATTCTGCACCGACAGGGAGTCACAGCCACAAAAAGATTGACAAGCATTGCTTTAGCAAGAATTTTCTAACCTGAGAGCTTCTCTGGAAGGCCCCATTAAGTGAAAGATGGGGGGCCCTCTTGGTGATATAGGGGATACTGCAGAGGCAGGGGAAAAAAGAGGGGACAGGGGAAAGAAAGGTCAGGGGGCACTGGTTCCCATGGCTTGACTTGCTATCGGGCATAAGAGCATAAGTGTTGCCATACTGGTACAGACCAAAGGTCCATCAAGCCCAGCATTCTGTTTCCAACAGTGGCAAATCCAGGTCACAAGTACCTGGCAAGATCCCAAAACAGTACAATACATTTTATGCTGCTTATCCTAGAAATAAGCAGTAGATTTTCCCAAAGTCCATCTTAATAATGATTTATGGATTTTTCTTTTAGGAAGTTATTGAAACCTTTTTTAAACAGTGCTAAGCTAACTGCTTTTACCACATTCTCTGGCAAGAAATTCCAGAGTTTAATTACACGTTGAGTGAAGAAATATTTTCTCCGATTTGTTTTAAATTTACTACTTTGTAAGGCTAAGCCAGGCTGAGGAAAGAGCTGATAGGTAGGGCATGGAAAGGTCCCGGATGAAGCGGGAGAGCTGGAAAGGTTATTTAAGGGCAATGACTCTGAGGCGCAAGGCTTTTCCTGCTCCTCGGAGGTGGCTTTGCCTGGAGGTGGTTGGTGTTCCTTGTGAGAGGGAATTGATTGCCGGTTTGTGCCCTGAGTGGGTGAGTGTGCCGGAACTCTGAAAGCCTAGTCTGACAGCTAGCACGGGAACATGTGAGACGGTAGAATGTGGCCGTCTGGGAGAGTGGTGACTTGCAGCCGTGACCAGGGCCGTACCAACCCAGTAAGCGGGATAAGCACCGCAGGGGGGGCGCCTGCCTTCAAGGGCGCCGCGCCGGCCACGGCGCTGCTGGTCGAGTTCTATTTCAAAATTTAAAAAATAAACCGTACCGCGTTGAGAGAAAAGAGATGTCACACGGGGGGGGGGGGGGGCACCAACTGATAGTCTGCAGCGGGGCACCAGAGACCCTAGGCACGGCCCTGACTGTGGGCATCCTCTATCACCTGTGGGGGGGGGGGGGGAGCAGAATAAAAGACATGGGTGTGTATTGTCTGGTCTGGGTACTTTGTAGCGGTGGGGTGGGGTGGGGATTGTGAGTTGTGGAGACACCTTGAGGGAGGGAGTGCTGAAGGTTTGTGGGAGGAGTAGGTATGGGGTTTGGGGATCCCTGTTGCGCTTACCTAGGAACCAGCCACCGGTGATGTTCCCTCAGTCCAAAATGCATTAGATTCCAGAATGCTGTAGTATATAGGTATCATGGGTGGAACCTGGGTAGTGTGCACTCACATCCACAATCTCATCCCTGGGCATCAGACACAACCTGCATGTTCATAGAGTGAAAGGTTTTTCTATTCCTTTAGATGGCCTTTCATGCCCAGGGGTGTGGGGGGGAGGGTTGTCTGAGTGCGACATGTATGCAGTCGATGACACCTATGACAGAGGGAAGCAAGCTATGCCATAGAACTGAGCCATGTTGTTCTGCAGGGCCTAGGGGATAGTGGGGAAGGTGATGTAGTCTGAGGTGTGGATAAGGAAGTCATCAAGGAATAGGGTGAAGCAATTGGAAATAATGGGTTGGGTCAGGCCTGTGTTCACAGCTAGGACAGACTGGAAGCTACCAGTGGCCAGAAAATCAAGGGAGACGGTGACCTTCATGTGGGTAGGGATGGGATTTTTCCTATGGGTCCTGAATAGCAGGAGGGGTAGGAGCTGGTCACACAGGTGCCAGATGGTAGCCTGTCAAACCGGCACCTATTGAGACATTGCTGGTCATTAAGGTCCAGGAAAGGGGTATGGGGCTGGAAAACTCTGGAATGTGGGTATCTCCTGTGGGGTCTCCCCTCCAAACTCTCCTCATCCTCTACCATGGCATAAGCCACCACTGCATACAGTGCATCCATATCCCACCACCACAGGTGCAACCTACTAACCCCAGACACACCACTGTCTACACCTCTACCTATCTACCTAGTGAGATCCACCACAAACAAACACTACCCAGCACTCACTCTCCCACCACCAGCACACAGTCCTTACGCACACAGCAGCAGCAATTACTCACTCTCCCACCATGACAAGCAATGCAGTGACACAGCAGCAGCACACAGCAATCACTCTTTCAGCAAAGGTAAACATTACATTTTGCTGTTATTTATGGATTGCCTTAATCTGCAACTTAGATCAGACAGTTTTCCTATGTCCAAAGCTGAGATTGTTCTTATTCCTATTTTTAAAAATCCCCAGTAGAATATTCAGGAATCATTTAACTATAGACCAGTGGCCTCTATCCCCCTGTTTATCAAGGTGATGGAGGGTTGGGTGACTGAACAGCTCGTCTCCCACTTGGATATGTTTCAAATATTGCATGATTCTCAGTCGGGTTTCTATAAGGGTTTCAGCACAGAAGCTGTAATTACATCATTGTTTAGCTCAGATCAGAAGTTATTGAATCAGGATCAAACTTCTTTGATTGTTCAATCTGACTTCTCTAGTGCATTTGATTTAGTGGATCACGAGATCTTGCTCCATCTTCTGGACTTTTTTGGAATTTCTGGCTCAGTGCTGGCTTGGATCTATGGTTTCTTAAAGAGGTCCTACAGGGTAAAAATGCAGAGAGAGTTGGCTGATTCTTGGGGAGCATCTTTTGGGGTGCCTCAGGGCTCCCCATTGTTTCCAACATTATTTAATATCTTGATGCAACCTTTAGCTCAAAGTTTAGAGAATTCTAATATCTATTCCTTCATCCATGTGGATGACATTACCATCTTGTTACTTTTTACTGTGGGTAACTGTAAGCATGAGCATAACCTTATTAGATGTTTGGAAGTGGTGGACTCATGGGTTCTGTTTTACAGACTGAAGTTAAACACAGATAAAACCAGATTTGTATGGGTAGGTAAGTGATAATGTAATTCAGATTAATAACTAGACAATAAAATTAGAGGGTTTTTCTAGAATTCTGGAAGTTGAGGTAGATAGCGAACTATCGTTAGGTGACCAGGTTCACAAGGTAGTAAGAAATTCCTTTATGTTGCTCAGAAAATTGGGAATCATTCGTAAATTTTTGGACGTGTTGGTATTTAGGTTGCTAGTCCAGACTTTGGTACTTTCACAACTCTGTTTATAGTAGTTGCTCTAAGAAGCTGAAGTCCAAGTTGCAATGGGTAGAGAATGCTGCAGTGCGAGTAATATTCGCTGTTGACAAGCATGAATATATTACACCTCTTTTGTCACAATTGCATTGACTGCCTCTGGAAGCAAGATTTCAGTTTAAGGGCTTCTTTTACTAAGCCATACTAGGGATTCCTGCATGGCAAATGAGAGGAAGCCCATGCGAATTGAATGGGCTTCCTCTCATTTGCTGCACTAGGAATCGCTAGTGCAGCTTAGTAAAGGAGGCCCTAACATAGTTGTTCTAGCTTTTGCATGGAGAACTCCCTGCCTATTTGATGGTCTGTTTCTCTTTCTTAAGTCAAAATATTTTAAGACCTTTTAAGTTTTCCTTCAGTTCAAGGAGTTAAATGTATAAATATCACAAATTTCTTTTGTATCAAGTAGCATTATGCTGGAATTCTCTTCCCCTTTTTATTAGAAGGACAGAAGAGTATCAACAGTTTAGAAAACTGCTCAAGATGTTTTTAAATTAAAATATTTTTAGGGATTTGGAGTTATGATTAACTTACATAAGTACATAAGTAATGCCATACTGGGAAAAGACCAAGGGTCCATCGAGCCCAGCATCTTGTCCACGACAGTGGCCAATCCAGGCCAAGGGCAACTTGTTTATCTGATGTGTTTTGATATTATAACTTCCTGAAAGATGCTTCAGTTTTTAAGTTAATGTTACCAGCATTGAACTTTACGAATTTTGCGGGCTGAAAGACCCTAGTGTAATGTGCTTGGGGACAGTGAGTGCTAGGGGGAAAGGGAGTGAGTTACAGAGGAAGGGGTGGTTGTGGTTGGTAGGGCTGGCAGGGGTGGGCAAGGAGCTGAGGAGGTGAGACACAGAGGAGGCAAGTCAGGTTCAGACTAGGGCAAACAGATACATGGTAACACAGGACTCAGCAACTTTGTATCAAACTACCACTTCCTCTACTCTCCAACTCCACAAATTCGCAAAAAGACAGCTTTGCGCTTACCCTAGGATACTTTTATATCAGGTCTAATTTTATACATTTTTCTTCTGCCACTGGGAAAACATTTTGCTACTCGCTATGGATTGGAGAGATTCATTCCATAAGACCGCTCACACTATGCCTCCAAAACGCCCCCTCTAGAGACGACCTGATCTAATGTACTAGTAATTTGGACTGTTTTTTTTCTTTTGTTTGATTATACGCTGTAGATGTTTGTTGGCGAGAAATATGTCCATCTGCCTTTTGTGCCATTTTTTGCATGTTTTTCTTTTTCGAAAATAAGTCCCTCGGACCTCTACATTTGTTTGTTTTTTGCCAGTCTTCTTCCTCCTTCTACAATGTTTCATTCTACCATATTCACCCCACTTATTATGCCTAGATTATTGCCACTCTTTTTGCTGTGTTGCTCTGCAATCAAACAGGTTGATGCAGTTTTCCTACTTTTCCTGCTTTGCAACTTTCTTGATATCTAGAGCATTTATTGCACTCTTGTTATTGCTGCTTTGACTCTTTTACATTGGCCAGGTTGTTCCTTTTACCATTGTTGTGTCATCCTCCCACTCCTAGAACATTGATTTTCGTTATGATTTTAAAGTGCCTTATGAAGACATGCCAGTGTCTCCCTCCCCCCCACCCCCAGTACAGTCATCCTCATTTCCTTCAATGATTTCTGTTCAATGATAGGGACTTCCAGCCAGTCTTGCTGCTTTGTTGGTACTCTTCAGGGTATTTTAGGACCTTGCAGCCAATTTAGGTGTTGTGGTGGTCTTTTTGGTTGTTCTATCACATATTTTGTACTGCTGTTCCAAACAAACCAACTCCAAGAAAATCTGAACTTAGTGCAGCAGGTACCAGGGCCGCCGAGGGGGGAAGGGCAAGATTCCTCTGGGCCCGGCCTCCAAGGGGGGCCTGGCACCGAAGTCTGTCTCCTGCTCCTGATGGGACCCGTGTGATCGCATCCCGACAGAGCAGGAGAGAGAAAACTCCAGCATCAGGCCCCACTTAGAGGCCTTGGGGCCTCTGGTTTGGCTGGTGGGGGTCTCCAAGTCTCACCAGAAGAAGCCTTCCTCCAGCGCTGGTCTTGGGGACTCCTGCCAGCCAAGGCATGTGAAGTTGCGGCGGGGGCAGAGAGGTGAGACAAAATGTCCCCTCCCCCACTTTGGGGTCTAGCCCCCCCATTTTTTGTAGTCTGGCTACATGGCAGTCGGTGGGGGGGGGGGGGGGGCTGCAGTGGTGGCTCTGCCCTGGGCCCGCCTCAGTCTCTTGGTGGCCCTGGAAGGTACTAGCCTAATACCATTGATGAGACTGGAACTCTTTCTTCAAATTTCCTTTTCAAATGTCTATTTCTGTCCTTGTTCACTTTGTCCCACTCTGAGAAGATTTCTTTTCCTGGTCCTGTCAAAGTGCTAAGGAACAAATATATAGTTTTTCTTAATGACTGAAGTTCACTTCTTGGTGCTTTCAAATGTTCCTATTCAGAGGTAGGACCTTTCAGCCTATGTACCTGCAGTTTTGTCTCTCTTTGGGTATTTTAGAGTCTTTCAGCCTGCCATGCTTCTGCTTTGTCCCTTCCTCCTTTGTTCTGGGTTCTTGCAGCAGGAGTGTTACCCCTTGCCATAGCTTTAGGGGCCTTCACCAGTGAATATCCTTTCCTCTGTCCCTCAGTATCTGATTTCAAACAGTCAATGAAGTCTTCCCCTTCTCCAGGGGGCTCTTCATTTGTACTTTATGTTCCTATGCTGGGTTAAAAGTCCTCAGTGCCAGAATCTAACTTGCAGACATCCAGTTTAGCTGACCACTCCTATTGTCTGGGCTGGTGCTGCCTATCTTACTACTATATCGATCCTTCTGTTTCCTGTAGTTTTCTGGGCTCTCAGAGTCAGTGCCCTTCTACATATTTCAATAGCTATTAGTGCCTTTATCAGAGCGCATTCTCTGATCCTACAGAATTTCCTTTGAATCAGTCCACAAAGTTTTTCCCCAGCAAGGGCAAGGGGGGGGGGGGGGGGGCTTCAACACAGATTCCTATGCTGGAAGCAAAGTCCTCAGTGCCAGGACTCTAACTTACTTACCCCTGCAAAGCACACAGCTTAGTTGATCCTCAGTCCATTCCTTTTGCCTACCAACCTGTCTTGCTGCAACAGGTGTTTAGAGCTTTTCAGCCTATCTTGTTGATGTAATGTCCCTTTGCCTGGGCGCTTCTGGATCCGGAGTCCGAGTGGACTGGAGCCCCTGCGAAGGGCATACTCTGTTGGACCCTCACTCTCTCACTCACTTGGTAAACGGTGCCTCCACCTGGGGAAAGACATGTTAGCGGGTGGGATGACCCTCTTCTCCCCCAGGAAACTCAAAGACAAGGTCCAAATCTTTGTGGGAAACAAGGTTGGCAGTTAATATAGAATGCCTGTGGGAAGACAGACAGCTGTACACCTTTTAATCCAAATGACCACTCAGCAGTCAGCAGCTTAAAACTCAAACAGTTTTATTTTTTAACTTCAAACCACAGGAACATCCAACTGTATGAACTGTTCATCTAAAAGTACAATCCTTAAATAACTCTTCCTCTGGTATTTCCCCAGCAGAACACCTATATTCCCCTCCAATTGGGTTATTTATACTTCATAGAATTCCAGTCTGTGCCTATCCTCACAGACAGTGTTCCAAAGGCTGTGCTCCTCTCCATGGTTCAGGTTCAGACCCTCCTGGTCTAGCCTCCAACGAAGGTGACCTTTGCTTTGGATCACCCTGGCTATGGGGTGGGCACTCCCTGACTTCCATCCTGCACTCCTGGGCTGGGTCTCTCCACTGCCCACCTAGAGCTCTCCTTCACAGTCACTGTTTGTCCTAGCAGCCAATGGATTTACTTCACTTCAATGGGATCCCCCTTCTCCTTCTTTGGGTCACTGGGCAGGGGCTTACAGGCAACCAAAGACTCCTCAACAGCAAACAGCAAACCCAAAATGAAAGCCAAAGGAGCCCCCCTCAAAGGGCAACTAACTCTTTTGTTACCAGCTAACGCCATCTCCTCATCACTTTTCCTTTCACTGCTCTTTGTCTCTGCATTTTATTTCAGAAACATTCCCCTTGGGCTGGGCTTCCATCCACCCGGGAACCTCCCAGTCATAACCCCCAGTGACTCTCTACAGGGACTTACTTTCTTAGTAATCCCAACCTAATAGGGGATTACATTGATATGTTGACACTCTTCAACTGTTTTAGTGCCTTCCAGCCAATCTGGATGCCACTTTAGCCCTCTTCTGGTGTTTCTTCCTGTGCCTTCCAGTGAATGTTAACACTGCTTTAACTCACTCATGCTGCCTTGGTGTCACCCAGGTGTTGATGTTGCCTCTTTACCCCTCTATCTAAGCCCTGCCAGTGTTTGTGCCATTTTACCCTTCCAAGGGTTCTTGCTGTTCTCCTGCCAACTGTGGTACTTCTTTGTCCTCTTCCACTCCTTCGGGTGTTCATTACCTTCTTTATGCCCTTTGTCCACATTCTGATTCCAAATGATATTTGTAGCACTCTTGAGGGCTTGTAGAGACCATGTCTAGGTTACAGATGCCTGTCAGCAAGTTTCAATGAGTTTTGATTGAAAATGGATGGCAATCCCCACTGTTACACTGTAAAATAGTTCCTCCCATAAGCTTGCATGGGGACTAAAGGGACAATTGAATGATTCATCATACAAATAATAAATGAACTATTCCCGAGAAAAATATTAACCAACGTGAACATTTTTGGTGTGTACATCCCTATGAGTTACATTCAGGTACACAGGATATTTCCCTGCAAAATATGCTCACAATACAAAGGGTGAAGTAACTTGCTCATGTTCAGTAAGTGTTACTGGGAAAAGCAGGATTTGAAACCTTCTTCTCTTATCACTAAACTACTTCTCCATGTAAGAAATAGGGTCATGCCAAATGTGCCTTGCAGTCTGTTTTTGCCATTATATCCAGTGTTTCCATTCAGCTCTAAAAGGGGCATCACAAAATTTTTCATTTCATGTCATTTCCAATGTAGTTTATGGGAATGTTTGCTTTTTCACCATTTTTGTTAACCATCTTTTTTAAAAATTTTGTCTTGGGAGTAAAATCATTGGGGCCAATATTGAGACTGAGGGATGGAGCCCAGCTAACTCCCATAGCTGGTGGCAAACCTGGAAATTCAATGCCGGGGCCGTATCTGGTGACCAACATTGAATTTGCAGGTTTTAATTGGCTGCTAAAACATAGCCGGTTAAGTTGATATCATTGATATCATTGACTGACTAGCTAACTTATAGCAGCCAAAGATAGACTTGCTATTTATGTGGGTCTATCTGGCCGATAAATGTAGCTGATCATAGCCGGTGACCAGGCTAGCTGCTAAGCAGTAATATTCAGCTGAGATAGCTGGCTATTTCAGAAAGAGTGCACCCTACTTAAGAACATAAGAATAGTCATACTGGGTCAGACCAATGGTCCAGCTAGCCCAGTATCCTGCTTCCAACAGTGGCAAAGCCAGGTCACAAGTAATTGGCAGAAACCCAAATAGTGGCAACATTCCATGCTACCAATCCTAGGGCAAGCAGTAGTTTCCCCATGTCTATATCAATAGCAGACTATGGACTTTCCTCCAAGAACTTGTCCAAACCTTTTTTAAACCCAGATACACTGTTACTACAACCTCTGGCAAAGAGTTCCAGAGCTTGCCTATTCGTTGAGTGAAAAAATATTACCTTCTATTTGTTTTAAAAGTATTTCCATGTAACTTCCTTGAGTGTCCCCTAGTCTTTGCACTGTTGGAATGAGAAAAAATTGATTTACTTCTACTCGCTTTATACTACTCAGGATTTTGTAGACCTCAATCATATCTCCCCTCATCAGTCTCTTTTCTAAGCTGAAGAGCTCTAACCTCTTTAGCCTTTCCTCAAATGAGAGGAGTTCCATCCCTTTTATCATTTTGGTCACTCTTCTTTGAATCTTTTCTAATTCCACTATATCTTTTTTGAGATATGGTGTTCAGAACTGAATGCAATACTAAAGATGAGGTCGCACCATGAAGCGATACAGAGGCATTATAATATTCTTGGTCTTATTTTGCATCCCTTTCCTAATAATTCCTAGCATCCTGTTTGCTTTTTTGGCCACCGCCACACACTGAGCAGAAGATTTCAGCATATTATCTGCAACAACACCTAGATATTTTTATTGAGTGCTGCCCTCCAAGGTGAACCTTAGCATCAGGAAACTATGGTTCGGATTATTTTTTCCAGCTTGCGTCACTTTGCATTTGTCCACACTAAATTTCATCTGCCATTTGGATGCCCAGTCTTCCAATTTCCTAAGCTCTTCCTGCAATTTTTCACAGTCTGCCTGCAGTTTAACAACCTTGAATAGTTTTGTGTCATCTGCAAATAGTGTACCTTCATTTAAAAGTGCGTACTATTATTAGCAAACGAAACATTAATTTTTATGTTTTTCTGCCTATTTTTGGGTGTTAACAACATGTACTGACAGCTCATCCCTATTGAGAATACAGCATTCTGCTTAGACAATATCATATCATTTTTCCTTCTAATACTTCTAGTAGTAATTACGATCCTCTTCCCTCTGCCTTAGCTGATTTTTTTCTGTGGGCCACAAGATGGCAGCAGCATCCCTTTAATAACAACATTTTACTAATCTCTCCAAAACCTTCTAACCTGCTGATTTTCTAACAAAAGTGATTTTCAATTTTTTTTCAGAAGGATTAAACTCCATTATTAAAGTGGGCTGATTCTGATACCAATAAAGGTGATACCAAGCAACTCAGCAGAGGGTTCATAATGCAATGAATAGGGCAAGTTTATAAAATGAGCAGTGGTGGGATTTTTTCCACTCATAGAAAAGCCTTGCCAAGCTTTATGAAAGAATGTGCATAGAATCATTTTTGTTTCATTTGTTGATCATTTTCAGATTTTTTGGCCAATTTTCTAATTATTTCAATTCATTTCAAAATGTACTGCATGCAACATTTGATTGGCATATTTGAAATTGTTTTAATGTGCATAAGTCAACTTTACATGCATTATGTTTTTATACCCTTGGGGTAATTTTATAACATGAAGTCTATGCTGAAAGTCCAAGAAGTCAAAAATGCAATGCCTATTTTATAAAAGCCTCAAACCACATCCAAAAAAGGTGAACACATTATCTTCAAACTCATCACCTCACTGTTGCTTAAATGAAATAATTATGATAGATAAAGAAGGACCATCATATTCAAGGTATAATGAACTTTACTTTATGTCCACTAAGCAACCTCTTAAGTTATAATCATCAGTCCTGTAACTTTATATTTTCATAACAAATTTGCCTTCTTAGTTTTGTGATTAGTTCTTCAAAAGAATTTCCCAAAAACTTTCAAGTGCAAGTGCTAATACTAGCCCATTGTTAAATGAGCATCTTTTGGCTCAAAGTGATGATGGTGGCATCTTTTAGATGAATTATATATGACACAACAGTGAAGATGACTTAACAACTGGAAGACAATGCTTCAAATGGTCTAAATGTTTATTGCAAAGCAATCGAGAAGACACAGCTGTGTTTCGGCCAACAGGGCCTGCATCAGGAGTCTCTTGCATTGAAACGTCCACTTGAAATGATGTCTGAAGTCAGTGTAGAAAAAACAAACAAAGTGCTCCGTGCGCCAAAACAGGTGAAAGCTCACACGAGCTTTTGGACTGCAAGCGAAAGCTCATAAGTAAAACTGAAAAATCTTACTTACGCGCTTTCGCTTGCAGTTTCAATGAAGCATCTTCTGCCAGTTGTTAAGTCATCTTAGCTGTTGTGTCATATATATTTCCTACTCTGGAGGATTTGTTTCTTCTGTGTATTGTATTGTATTGTAACATTTATACCCCGCACTTTCCCAGTTATTAGCAGGCTCAATGCGGCTTACAAATATAATAGGTTTACAAGAATACAAAATGGATAAAACAGCAGAATATAGTATATAAAGAGGTGGACAATAAAAAGTGGGTAAGTAAGATGGGTAAGGGAGGAAGGTGGTAGAGGTAGGGAGTAGGAAGAGGGTGTAAATTTGGATATCATGTTGTAATTAAGGAAGAATGTAAGAAATTTGATCTAGTTCTTTAGAAATACTTGGAAGAAAGTTTTATATCTTTGTAAAGAACTGCAGACATTGGAAGAAGTCTGGTGTAAATTAAAAAGGCCTATTAGAACTCAACAGACTCACTTAAGTGATATTCACTCTAAGGATTCTATGTAAAGCTGAAGAAACCAGAATTGACAATATATCCCTGCATCAAACCTATCTATCAAATGATGTCTTATTGCTGGGAGGAAAAGACCTCAAATGTCCTTTGCTAGGCAGCAAGCTTACAAGCTTAATTCCAGCTCATCTTGGACTATTGTCATATCATTGGTCAAAAAACCTCCTGTGCTCCTCCCACACAATCATTCACATTTTCTTGTTTTTTTATTTATCGTTATCAATTTTTGAAATTTTCATTTTAAATACCAGCACCTAACTGTGCTTCAAATCAAACGTTAGGTGTACTATTGCTTAAATTATAACACTTGTAGTGCTGATAGGCCATATGGCCGGTGGAACGCCATATTAGGAGAAAGTCGTAGCACTAATCTTAGCACTTAGTTCCTTGAAGAAGCTCATCATAAGAGTGAAACACAGAGCCCCGTTGGGACAAGACTTTGAAGCTAAGTGCTATACTTTAAGCAATAGTACACCTAATGTTTGATTTGAAGTACAGTTAGGTGCTGGTATTTAAAAGGAAAATTTCAAAAATTGATAATGAAAAATAAAAAAATAAGAAAATTGTAATGATTGTAGAAGGAGCACAGGAGGTTTTTTGACCAATGATATGACAATAGTACAAGATGAGCTGGCATTAAGCTTGTAAGCTTGCTGCCTTGTAAAGGACATTTGAGGTCTTTTCCTCCCAGCAATAAGACATCATTTGATAGGTTTGATTCAGGGATATATTGTCAATTCTGGTTTCTTCAGCTTTACATAGAGTAAATTAAAAAGGGACAGTTAAAGAAATCTTCATTTGTGAAAGATTACAAACTGGAGTGAAGACATTTGTGAGCCAGAAAGAGAGAGTGACTGATTCTGACTCAATCTAAAGTATGGATTGGTGTGAATAAACTATTGGTTTCTGGAAATACTTTTGACTATATATTTTCCTATTATCTTAATATAAGGAAAATATTATTTAATCAGTCTTGAAATTGTGAAATTTACTGGTTAAGCAATAGTGAGGATTGCACGTGTTCAATGTGATAGGTGAATGTGGAGAAGAAATTCTCTGAAGAATTCAGTTCCAATAGAAGATGGATAGATTAAATTAGGGACCATAAAGTAAAGAATAGAACAGGAAACATAGTTAAGGAAGCAATATAATTATTTTTATTTTGGAAAGTTAGGTTTTCCACAGTGCAGAAATCCAGATTTCTGACAGGAACATAAAGTTAGTGTGCACATATATATATAA
Organism: Microcaecilia unicolor; assembly: GCF_901765095.1. Lineage (NCBI taxonomy): Eukaryota > Metazoa > Chordata > Amphibia > Gymnophiona > Siphonopidae > Microcaecilia > Microcaecilia unicolor. The sequence goes on along the minus strand of NC_044037.1, from coordinate 169,385,128 downwards.
GAAGATAGTTTCTCCCTTTATTTTTCTGTAAAGCTAGACCCAGGTATAGATGATCATCTTCTGAAGAAGAAAAGAACAGGAGAAGAAGGGCTGGTCCCAATGCTACAGAGAAAATAAGACATCAGAAATCAGATAAGTGTGCTGCAGCAGTGCTTACATAAACAGTGCATTTCAAGATTGAACAGAATATACTTTTCACAAGGTGATTTATTTGAACCAAAGACACTGAGTTCAAGCAAAGTATATACTTCTCTGGAAGAAAAGGGGTTTATTTAGGGTGCTTACCTGTATTAGTTTAGGATTACAAATCCATTCATCTGGGGGAAAGATTTTCACCAGGAAAGAATTAACTCTTTACGTTCTGGACTATCTGTACCGAGGGATACAGTTTAATCAATTGTATTACTTATCTGATCCTTGCACTGTTTGAAGAAATTTCTTATCTAGAAGAGTTAAAGTTGGTTTAAGGGAATTGTCTTTAAAGGAAAAGTTTTGTGAAGGAATTTAACTTCAGTTGATGTAAAAATTCAGCTGAATTTCAACCTATTACCAGGAGAGTTAATTTCCATTTTGCATTCATAAGAATGGTTTATTAAATTGTTTATTCCAAAGAGCATCTTCATCTGTAATGCAAACTTAAGCAATATTTAATATATTAACCTAACAACTCATGTTATTAAATAAATAATTCATAATCAAGAAAGACGAGAGTGTAACATCTTTTCTCTGTGAAAAAAAATATATATATTTTACTTAGTTCTTTTTTTTTCCTCTCAAGTTTTTTTGGAACTTGAGATGAGGTTAGTTTGTTAGTGAAACTTTTCCCCTTGTCTTTACATGAGCACTCTGTCTGAGGTAACATTGCAGGCAACCAGTGACGCACTTAAATCCTATTCAGGACGGAGTTAGCTCATGGGATTAGGGAGTTTATATTAAGTGCTGCCTTGAATCTTAGAAAAGACAGCTCTAAGCGTAACTGAGTAGGTAAAGCAGTCCATAAAGTAGGAGCAAAAACTGAAATACAGGAATTAAGTGCAGCATGAAACCAAATGTGAAGATGAGAAGAAACTGTGAGAAGATTTTGATGTGCAGAACGTAAAGACCGAGTAGGTAAATAGGGAATGACAGCCCTATTGAGAACATAAGAATAGCCATACTGGGTCAGACCAATGGTCCATCTAGCCCAGCATCCTGTTTCCATCAGTGGTGTGGCAGAAACCCAAATAGTAGCAACATTCCATATTACCAGTCCCAGAGCAAGCTGTAGCTTCCCCATGTCTATCTCAATAGCAGACTATAGACATTTCCTCCAGGAACTTGTCCAAACCTTTTTTAAACCTAGATATGCTAACTGGTGTAACCACATCTTTTCATTGAGTGAAAAAGAATTTCCTTCTATTCGTTTAAAAAGTATTACAATGTAGCTTCATTGGGTGTCCTCTAGTCTTTTTATTTTTTTGAAAGAGTAAAAAAATCAATGTACTTTTACTCATTCTACATCATTCAAGGTTTTGTAGACCTCTATCATATCCCCCCCCCCCCCCCCCCCCCAGTCTCTTTTTTCCAAGATGAAGAGCCCTAACATCTTTAGCCTTTATCATTTTGGCCATCCTCTTTTGAACATTTTCTAATTCTGCTATATCTTTTGAGATATGGTGATCAGAATTGCTCAAATACTCAAGGTGAGGTCGTACCATGGAGAGATACAGGAGCATTATAGTATTCTTTGTCTTATTTTCCATTCCTTTCCTAATAATTCCAAGAATCCTTTTTGGGTTTTTTTTGTTCACCACTGAAGATCCAAATATTCAGTGTTGGTCCTTGGATAGAGCCGAACAGTGAACATCGAGGTCTAAATTAGCTGGCAGAAATGCTGACCACCGCAGGCTGAATATTTACCAGTCAATATTCAGCCCGCAGTAGTCAGTGTTGTTCTTTTTTTTTTAATGCTGACCACTGCAAGCAGAATTAGCTCTGAATATTCAATGCTGAGCCATGTCCAGGCGCTGGCATTGAATATCCGGGGCTAATTCAAAACGTGCTAGCTTCTGGGTCTCATGCAGGCCTAGACTGGCTATCTGCTTGGATCCACATAAGGACCAGTAAGATTTCCCATTTTCCCCTCTATCTGCCCTGGTCCTGATCCCCCGCCCCAGAAGAAAAATCAAGCCCTAGACTGTTCTCACCCTCCTATCCCTTTAGGCCTCTCTTAGCCTTCCTGGAATTTCTCTGGTTGTATCGGGGTGTCATATGGGCAGGAGCAATGCCCATTTGCTTCTATCTATTGTGGGTTTCACCTCAGAATGGCTACCATGACACCTAGCAGCAATATCCTCCCATATGACTCCCTAGACCAACAGGAAGATTCCAGGTAAGCCTGGAAGGGTCTAGGGGTGGGGAGCTGGGGACTCCTACACAGGCTTGATTTTTCTTCATAAGGGAGAGAGGTGGAACAGGACTAGGGGGAGGGGAACTAGAAGCCCTAATGTTGCTACCCAGAAGTTAACTGTGCATCAGCCAATATTCAGACCGATGCCCAGCTAATCTAAAGTTAGTTCAGCTAGTTACAAACCGGTTAAATACTGGCTCCTCCCAAGCTCCACACAGGGACCGCCCCTGCACTAATCAGACAGTGCAGGGGAAGTTTGTGGTGATATTCAGTGACACTGTCTGGTTGTGAAACCAGAGGAGCCAACTTTTCAAAATGATTGGGGGTGCTGAACACAACCCAATATTCTCCCTCCGCCTGCCACCACAAAAAAGAATTCTTAGATTGCATTCAAAGATAACATGAGGCTCCATTTCCCGAACTTTAGCTTGCACACCATTCTCGAGACACTATACACAAATTTGAGCACAAACACACTCAGAACCTTACCATATCATAATAGCACTACTCCCAGGACATGAAGAGCTACAACCTCATGTGTGAAAATGCAGCACTGTAGATACTACACTGGGGTCTTAAAAAACCAATATACTACTACTGAAAAAAATAAAACAAAACAAGATCTCTATGTAGATACCACATGCTAGCAGCATACCGTACCATGGTCACACACGAAAAACACATGACACAACACATGTATCAAAAGGGACCAGAGATCAATATAAAGACCAAAAAAAAATCTGAACTGAAATCCTGAAGAAGTCAGACTTGGTATACAACAATGCTATAGAAATTGAAACTGAAATGCAAAATATCAGAAATGTGCATTTCCAAAAGCTGATATATTCTAATTAATAAATTCAGAATAAAATACTTCGTTCTACTTTTGTTGTCTGAGCATTTTATTTTTTGTTCCCTTTGGTCCCAGTGCCCTTTTCTGTGTCTGTTTGTTTTTTTGTGTTTGCTGTGGTAAGTCCATTTGACATTTCTTCTTGTTCCATGTCCATCATCCTCCTCCTGCATCCTTGTCCTCTCTGTGTCCCTGTCCTTTACCTTTCTCCATTTTCAGCTTATGCCCTCTCAGTGTCCCGATCCAGCCTTTATATTCAGCATTTCCTGTGGCCAGAATCTCTCCCTGTATCTTCCCACACCCCCCTCCACCCTGGGTCCAGTGTCTCTCCCTGTCTTTTCCCACCCATAACCTTTTCACAGTTCAGTATGGCTCCCTCCTGTGTCTCCAGTGTCTCTCTCTCCTCTCTTCCATACAGAATCTTTCTCCATTTCTTCTCCCCCTAGTCTGTTTGTCTCTCTCTCTTTTCCTCCTCCCTCAAGTTGGTCCAGTATTTACCCCCTCCCTGTCTCCTTTCCGTCCAGCACCTCTTCCTGTCTGTCCATCCCTCCCTCTCCTCTCCTCTTTCCTGATCCAGCAGAGCAACACCTCTCTCTCCCCCCCTCTGGCCTCCGAGGACCATTATTTCTCCCCTTTGTCATCCACCCCTCCTGGCTGACTGGTGCTGCTAACTATCTTGATTGAAAGATGCTGCCTCGGGGCCACGGTGTTCCCTGTGAGCCGCGGGGAGCAGGAGAGCTGCCAGCAGTGGGACAATGCATAAACTGACTACCGGAGGTCCTCTGGTGGAGCGTTGCACTTGCCGACGTGCCACCTATGTCAGGTCTCAAAATATTGGGGATGCTCGAGCTCCCACAGCATCCACAGAGTCGGCGCGTATGAAGGAAACTGATTATCAGCGGTTAGGTGACCACAAGAGATTTAACCAAGCAGTTACATTTTTCTGTTTTGAGGATTGTGCTATGGTAGCATTTATACATACCATGTCCTACAAGGTTAACAGAATTAAAACTAGGATATAAAATGAGAAATAACAGCCTGAACAAACTAAATCCTCAAGACCAGACCTTCAGTGAATACAAATAATTCATCTGAGCTTCTGAATTGTTCCTTGATCATAGTGACATTTCTATGAGTGACAGAAAACCCCGTCGTCTCTCTCAAGAGATCCTAATGATATTCTAGCTTTAGATAACATATTTTATCATACTCATTCTTAATTAATTTTAGGACATGAATTAGCTAATTAGTATGATCATTAATAATATAGCTATCATAATGGATAAAAGTAGTTCAAAAGAGGGTGCCTGAACTTATGCAAAACTTAGAAAGTAACTAAGCAAGATGAGAAAACTAAGTATGTGAGAATGGAGGAGGAGGAAGACAAGCAACGCAGAAGCCCAGCAATTAGGAGTCACAAAGCAGAGGAACTGAACTCTCTTCCTTCCCTCTGTAGCAGGTCATGTTTGTTGTTATGTACGTCTCTATGATCCCTTTAGGAAGTGTGGAGTGCACCTGTTGTTACTGTGAGTTATAAATTATAATAAAGCAAGCAGTAGGGACTCTTTATCTTGTCTGAAAGTGTCTGGATATGTTATACCTACCACCTCAGGAACTCAGCCCATGGAGTGAGTCACTCTTATCTGCCTACTCCTGAAACTGTTCCTTCCACCTTGCTGTGCTATATGCCTGGAATAGACATCCTCAGTCCATACATCATAAACCTTTCTCTGGTCCTCTTTAAACCAAGCTTAAAAGCCTATGTTTTTGACACGTCTCTTAAATCTTAACCTTTTAATCCCTGTTTACACCCATGTTGATTTTAATAATTTCCCATAATAAAGGAAACTCCCTAACCTCTTGTCCTGCTTGTCTGACTTAAATAGAATGTAAACTCTGTGGAGCACGAACCACGTTTACGTGAGCATGTACAGAACTGTGCAGTGCTTTTTTTGTGCCGGTACGTGCCGGTACAGTGTACCGGCACCTTTTTTGTGAGGTCCCGCTCCCATCCGTTCCTGCCCCATGCTCCATTTAAATACGATTACCTGGTCGCGATTTTCCTCTCTCCCCTCCCCTTCCCTCCCCTCCATGTCCAGTGATTCTCTCTCCCCTCCCCTGCCCTCCCCTCCATGTCCAGCATGTCCCCTCTCTCCCCTGCCCTCCCCTCTCCAAATCGCAGCGAACTGGTCCGGAAGTGAAGGCAGCAATGAGGCAGGCACGCAGCAGTCAGGTTCCTCTCCTCTCGCGTCGGTTCCCTCTTAACGCGTCCCGCCTTCGAGGTTACTTACATCAGACGAGGGTGGGCCCAGGAGGAAAGGAAGGACGTCCGAAGAGGCAATCAGCTGTTCTTGCCCGTGCAGCGCCTTCACACAGAGGTGAGAAGCGCTGTGAGGGCCCGGTATTAGACGGAGGGGGGCCCGGTGGAGGGGGGAGCGGTGGGGTTGGGGCACAGGGGCGGAGGATGGCGGGAGGTGGAGCTGAGGAGAAAGAGAGGAAGGGAGGGGGGCCAGGGCTGCCTAAAGTTATGATTTTTTAATGCAGGGGGGAGCGGGGAGCAGCGGCGACCTCGGGCGGGGGGGGCAAGGCCGTCCATAAATGACGCTTCTGACGAGTGTATTTGCCCCCTCCCGATCCTTTTTTTTTTACATTTGCCAGGGCTGCCTAAAGTTATGATTTTAATGCGGGGGGAGCGGGGAGCAGCGGTGACCTCAGGCGGGGCAAGGCCATCAATAAAGGACGCTCCTGATGAGCATTTTTGTCCCCTCGTGTTTTTTTTTTTACATTTAAGTTTTTTAAGCCGGGCAGCCCCAACGAGAGGTACAGACCTCTCGTTAGCCTTCCCATAGTTTTCCAGCGTTAGGGCAAGCGGAAAACCTTAATGTATCTCATTTCAATAGGGTTTCTACACAATTTGCTCATCTGCATTCCGTTTTCATTTGCTGCTGCCATCGTCGGAAATTGGGCTTTAGTGCATGCCAGGGTGATCTACTTGTTCATTAAAGGCTCGTTAAATGCTTGTTAAAGGCTCGTTTAGTTTAGTGCATCTTGCCCTCAATCCTCAAGGTCCACATCCCAGCCTGGTTTTCAGAATTTCAAGAATGAACATGTATGAGATCTATTTGCATGCAATAGAAGCAGGGAATGCAAATAGATCTCATACATATTCATTGTGGAAATCCTGAAAACCAGGCTGGGTTGTGGACCTTGAGGACCGGATTTGAGGACCCCTGCTTAAAGCTTTAATGTGTTGCAGTATTCAGTGAGAGGCATTCATTTTGTGCACATCCTTGAACTGAAATGTTGGCATTTGTAATTATGTTCATTTATTAAAATAGACAGAGTATAATTTAGCTCTGTAGCTATTTGGGCAGTCACAGACAAGATAAGTGGTCTGTTCTCTTATGTTTATGAGTTCTGCCAACAGGATATTAGGCAGGAGGATGTAACAGATACAGTACTGAATTAGTAAGATGGGGTAATTTTCAAAGGGATTCTCTGCTAGTAAATGGGGGTTTACCCATTAAAAAAAATCGTCTTTAAAACAGCAGGCAAAACCTAGAAAAAACGGGTAGCCCCAGGGGTAGGGCTTGGGTCAACCCAGCAAAGTACACAAAGGAGTTTATTTGTAAATCCCTGCCTGAATTTCCTGGGTGGAAGTTTGTACTTGCAAATCCTGTGTATACTTATGTATCCATGGTCAGACCTGGATTTAGAGAAAGCAAACTGTTTCTGGTGTCCAATTTTTATAGGTGCCAGAGCACTGCTTCAGCTCACATGCAGTCATCTGCCATGCTGCTGTTTTCTGCAATGGCAACCAACCCATAGCTACAGCAGAACCTCCTGGAATAATATTCAGCTGGACTTATGAGCCCTTGGAATGATCTCACATGAATTTCCATCTGAAGAGTAAGAATAGCCACTGAAGGGCCTGACAGTGCATGAAGGCTCACTAGCTGCATTCTCAATTTCCTTCTAGAAGTGTCTGTTGGTGTTGTGTTTTTTTTTTTTTACTCTTTTGAGATCTTGCTAGGTACTTGTGAACTGAATCAGCCACTGTTGGAAACAGGATACTGGGCTTGATGGATCTTTGATCTGTCTCAGTATAGGAATGCTTATACTTATTTCTTTATGCTGAAAGATGGTTCCTGGTGATTCTGTGTCCAAGGTAAGTGGGCTTGAGGATCTGGGCAAGGGCAATTGGGAGGGGGGAGGAAGGAGGGGACAATGGATCCTCCTCCCATATATCTGAGGATTTCTAGTTGAAGGACTCTCTTCTATTAAATCTGGCCCTACCTATGGTCTCTCAGGGGAAAGCATTTTCAAATTGAAAATTGGCTTGCAGGCCTGGAAAATACCTGCAGAAAGTCTGAAACTGGTATCCCTAATGCTTACTACAACATGCTTAGGGGCCGATGCAGAAAGCTTCCAGTGTTGTTACTGCGGGTTTTACACATTGTAATGAAGGATAGCAATGCAGAAAGGGTTTCAGCTAAGGTGATAACTTGCATGGAAACCCTGACTACACACTGAATTAAGATGAATGCAAATTTGGTGCATTTGCTATCCTGCGGCATGCAAAATTAAAAGCAAAAAAGGGCATTGGCCACATGATTACCATGAGAAAATTTACACCAGGGTCTAGGGCAGTATAGAAGGGTTGGTTGGGAAGAGTGGGTGTCTTCTGGCACCCTCTATCTCCCCCCAATCTGGCCACCCTTCTCCAGATACCTGCATCAGCCCCCTGGTGATCTAGTGGCCCCCTTTCCTCCCTCCCCAATGACCCAACCTAAACTGACCTCCACCCCTACCTGCAGTTCAAAAGGTACCCCTGGTATTCTATTGGCCCACCACCTCCCTCCCCCTACCTCACCTCACCCCCTTTCCTCAAATAAAAGAATTAAGTCCCTGGTATCTTATGGTCCTTCCCACACTGACCTCTCCCTCAGCCCACCAAAGCCCACCTCACTGTACCTAACACAAAAGGCAGGAGCAATGTCCACTCACTTCTACCTCCAGTGCTGCCATCTTGAAAAATGGCATCACCCTGCTCTATGCAGTGCATCTTGGGGATGCAATGAGCAGGGCCTGTCTGTCATATAAGGGAATTTTTTTTTCTTTGAGGAAAGGGTGTTGGGTCAGGGGGAAGGAGAGATAGGCCACTAGACTACTAGGGAAATGATTGTGGGAATGTGGGTATGTGTTTATGTGTTTATGTGGTTGGGTGTGTGTGTGGGGGCACTAGACTACTACAGAAATCTTTTAATTGTATGTGGGGGGAGAAGTCAGGTCAGGTTGGAGAGGGAGGGGCCCTCTACACAGGATTGTAGGTTCTGGAGGGATATGCTGGTATGTTTTGGTTTTGTTCTTTAAATGTCACCCTTCCAGTCAGTCAGAGGCGTAGCTAGGGGTGCTGCCAGGGGAGTGGCCACCCCCCTAAACAGACTTCTGCTGGTGCCGGCACCTATTTTTATGCAATCTGTTGCATTTAAAACAGGCGCTGGCGGCAGTCCGCTCCCCCGGTGCCTTCAACCTGGCTACGGTTCTGCTGTCAGCTGGCGCCTTCAACCTGGCTACGCTTCTGCTGTCAGTGCCTGAGCCAATCACTACTCAGGCACTGATAGGAAAAGTGACATTTTTCAATGCACTGTGCATTACTGCCATGATTTTATGCGGCAGCAATTTACAAGATCATTGATTATAGCATGCTGTGGTATTTTGCAGTAGAGCTGTAGCTCTACCGCAAGGTTTGCTGCATCTCCCCCTTAATACTGTACATTTTAGCTTTATATATTTTACTTCTAGAATTTCATCCTTAAAGTCTATATTATCCTTACAATATAGGCATGGTAATTATATATTTGCCCTTGTGAACTTTGCTTTGTGGGTAACAAGAACCTCTTGTACTCAAAAAGCTGCTAATTTAACTAAATTGACAGCCATTGCAATTAGATCTATTCAATGGTGATAACTACTGATTGAAGTAAAAAAAGACTAAACAATAGCTAAGTAATGAGCTACTGTATGTTTTAGCACTGGGTAATTACTTGACAATAGCAGCCTTTTAACTAAGATAGCTGTATTTTTGGCAGAACAATTAATAAGCAGTTGTCGACTCTAAAGCTGGAATTTCTTGTTAACATAATGCAAAAATTTGTAATATATCTGATAAGTCATAGTTTATGAAGGCTCAGAGCAACAACTTATTTTTTTGAAGGAGGGGGGATTCTTTATGGTCAAGGATCCACATTTGTTTGAATTTAGATTAGGAGCATTAAAAAAATTACAGGCTAAGGGCCCTGTTTACTAAACTGTGCTATAGGCACATGAGCGTTTTTAGCATGCTCTAAAAATTAGTACACGCCAACACTAGAGACATCCATAGGAATATATGGGTGTCTCTAATATTTAGCGCACGTCAATTTTAGAGCACATTAAAAACGCTAGCGCACCTTAGTAAACAGGGACCTAAATGTATTACTCCAATGAATTAATGATAAGTAATCATTTGATTCCCTTCTGCAAAGGTTCTGATACCTTTCATTAGCCCATCATATGAATTATCTGAAGATGTTTATTTATTTAGATTTTTGCTCACACCTTTTTCAGTAGTAGCTCAAGGTGAGTTACATTCAGGTACACTGGATATTTCTCTGTCCCAGTTTGTACCTGAGACAATGGAGGGTTAAGTGACTTGTCCAAGATCACAAGGAGCAGCAGTGGGATTTGAGCCGGCCACCTCTGGATTGCAAGACTGGTGCTCTAACCACTAGGCCACTCCTCCACATGTTGTTACATGTAAACTTTGAAGACTACATAGCAGGGGCATAGCCAGACCTCGAGGTGGGAGGGGGCCAGAGCCCAAGGTTGGGGGCACATTTTGGTGGCCACCCTGCCGCTGCCCCCCTCCACCGCTGCCCCCCCTCTGTTACCTCGCCACCCCCCCTCCGCCGCCCACTGCCACCGCTATACATCTTGGCTGGTGGGGATCCCCAACCCCCACCAGCTGAAACACCACCATGCAAATGCCTTGGCTGGCGGGGGGTCCCCAACCGCCGCCAGCTGAAGACTTTGTCCAGTGCTGGTCTCTGGCAACGCCTCATTGCCTGCCCTGCTCTCTCTTTCCCTCACGTCCAACACACTCCTTTTAGTGAAACTGAGCATGCTCAATTTCACTAAAAGGAATGTGCCCAACGTGAGGGGAAGAGAGATCAGGGCAGGCAATATGACTGCGCCGCTGCAGCCCAGTGCTGGACGAAGTCTTCAGCTGCTGGGGGTTGGGGACCCCTGCCAACCAACCAGTGGCCCCAAATTTGGGGGGGGGGGGGGGGGGGCTACTGCTACATAGATCCTTTCTCCAGTTGTGAAAGAGAGAGCCATGTGATCTTACTAGCTCAAACGTCTTTATCTTTGGATAATTATTACAGTGCTTCAGTAACAGAAACTATTCAAAATACAGTTCTTTATAGAATTGTTCCACCCCTAATTAAATAGTTGTCCAGTCTCAGTTTCAGGGGCTCTTTTACTAAAGGGAACTACTGACGGCCCAACGTGGCTGCCGATGGTAGTTCCATTTCCGGTGCTATGAAGAATGCCTCCATAATTTCTAGTGTGCTGCTAACCCGGTGGTAATTGGTCAGTGCCATGCGCTGCCCAGTTACCACCACCTTACCACCACCTCAGTGGGTGGAGGTAAGTGTTCCCACCTACATGGGCTATTCAAACTTAACTGGCAAAGTCAATATTCAGCGCTGGCCATTTGTTTAAACCAGCAAAGATAGGCCTGCTATTTTGGTGGCCTAATTTGGCTTCCAAACGTAGCTGGCAATGCGCTGAATATTCATAGATAGCCAACTATATTGCACAATATAGCCAGATATCTGCTAAATGTTGACTGGGAATATTCAGTGGGAGATAACCAGCTGTCTTCTGCTGAATGTTCACAGACAGCCGGTTAAGTACTATTTAACTGGCCAGAAGCCATTCCTGGCCAATTAAATAGCACTGAATATCGGACAGATTGTGAATGCTCAAAGTGTCCACCCCCAGCTTAAACACAGGCCTTCAGTCACTTTGGGAAGTTTCTAACAGCCTTGTTGATTGGTCCCTGTGGCAGGCTGTCCCAGAACATCTGCTGACACCTTGCCCATAATTGCCATTCCAATCCAAAACAATTTTAAAGAAATAATCTGTAAATTATCATAAATTATTCTAATTCAAATTATTGTTTACAAAAGTCTCTATCACTGTGACATCATTAACAGTAAGCTGGTACCCTGTTTTTTGCACCAGAATCATTTCTTACGTGAGTTCAATAAAGAAAAGGAAGAAGATGAAACTTCTGGTCTTGAACTATCAATGTCACATTTGTAGATTTCTTTCCATGCTCCTCATTTGGACCACATCTCATAACACAAAGTGAACTGAATGACCTTGTCAGAGATTTTGAACAACCTAAGAGTGGGGCAGAGCTGTTGGATTCCAGACTACAGCAGTGAAATCTCCTGGCAGGTGATGTTAGGGTTTCTATGTTCTATGACCATCAAAAGGATCCAGACAAGGCAAGGAAAAGAAGGCAAAGGGGCCAGAACTGGAACCCATACAGGACAAGGCAAAACTCGGAACTGGATTACAACTGGGACTGGGACCCAGAAATGCAAGACAAGGCAACACACGGAAGTAGATTAAAACTGGGTTCAGAAAAGGGCAAGACGAGGACAAGGCAAGAACTGGATCCGGACAGGACTAGACCAAAAGACAATACAAAGCACAACTAGACAGGCAAGATAGGGCAGGAGCTAGGCAACAGAATAACAGATGCAAGACAATACACAAGGCAGGAACAGGATTCAAGATTCTCAAACAGGATTCAGGATTCTCGAACAGGCTTGACTGGAACAGGATTCAGGATTCTCAAACAGGATTCAGGATTCTCAAACAAGCTTGGCTGGAACAGGATTCAGGATTCTTAAACAGGATTCAGGATTCTCAAACAGGCTTGACTGGAACAGGATTCAGGATTCTCAAACAGGATTCAGGATTCTCAAACAGGCTTGGCTGGAACTGGATTCTGGAACGGGCTTGGCTTGACTGGAACTGGATTCTGGAATAGGCTTGGCTTGGCTGGAACTGAATTCTGGAACAGGCTTGGCTTGGCTTGACTGGAACTGAATTCTGGAACGGGCTTGGCTTGGCTAGAACAGGATACTGAAAGGGACTTGGCTTAGCAGGGAACTGGGACAGAACTAGCTCAAACATAGAGCAGGAGCAGAACCTGGCTCAAACACACACAGGAACAGAACTTGGCAGAAACAGAGCTCAAGAGCCAGGAAGCAAACATGGCAGGCAAAGGATTAAGCAGACTAAGGGAAGACAAAGAAAGAAAGAAAGAAAGAAAGAAAGAAAGAAAGAAAGAAAGAAAGAAAGAAAGAAGCAATGTGCTTATCACCACCCACAGCTGGATAGCAGTGAAGTAATCAGGTATGATGCTGGCTTCTACAGACTCAGAATAAACAGACAAAAACCACATATACAGGAAACAGAACAGGGAATACAGAAACAGAGCTTGGCTAAACACAGAGGATGGCTTAAACACAGAGTTTAACTATAGCAAGAGTCAAAAGCAGGGCTAGACTAAAAGCAGGAGCCAAGGGTAGAATCAAACAGATATAGACACCAAGGGCAGAGTGTGGCTCTACAGCCAGGCTTTCAGGAAACAAGATTTAAAAGCAAACTCACAGAAACAAAGGAAAGCATTGAAACACAAGACTCAGAGAAACATAGCACAGACCTTCAGGAGCAAAACACTCAGGAACAAAGCCAAGCATGGATATGATCTCAACAAGTAACACAAGTGTAACACAACTTAATGCAGAAAAAGGCCAATGCCTAATACTCACCTCCAATAATTTTTAGGGTGTCCGAAATAGGAAGGTTCAGGTTTGGTGTGTTAATAACAAGAACAAATTCACAATCATTAACACACCAAACCTGAACCTTCCTATTTCGGATACCCTAAAAATTCTTGGAGTTACCATCGATCGAAACCTAACATTCGAAAACCAAGTGAAAAATACAACCAAGAAGATGTTTCCACTCAATGTGGAAATTAAAAAGAATAAGACCTTTCTTCCCAAGGAATGTTTTCCATAACCTGGTACAATCAATGGTGCTCAGTCATCTAGATTACTGCAACACACTCTAATGGCCGGCTGTAAAGAGCAAATATCAAGAAACTTCAGACAGCCCAGAACACTGCAGCTAGACTCATATTCGGCAAAACAAAATATGAAAGTGCTAAGCCACTTATGAGAAAAAACTACAGTGGGCTCCCACTTAAAGAACGCATCACGTTCAAAATTTGCTCCCTAGTTCACAAAATCATTCATGGAGCTTACATGTCAGACCTGATAGACTTACCACCCAGAAATGCCAAACGATCATCCCGCACATTCCTTAATCTGCACTTCTCTAACTGCAAAGGTCTAAAATACAAACTAATGCACGCGTTAAACTTTACCTACTTAAGTACACAGATATGGAATGCACTGCCACGCAACTTAAAAACGATTTACGAACTAACAAACTTCCGCAAACTACTGAAGACCCATCTCTTTAACAAGGCTTACCACAAAGATCAACCAATGTGAATATACATAACTCCTCCACACATAGTTAGAACTGCCTTATAATATCTGCTTGTTATACTACTATCATGACTGTTCATTATCATATTGCCAAAGATTCTTCTGTAACACTAAATATCTATTTTTATTATATTTCCACTACTCATGATGTATTGTAAGCCACATTGAGCCTGCAAAGAGGTGGGAAAATGTGGGATACAAATGCAATAAATAAATAAATAAATAAGAGACCTCTTGCAAAGGCAAAACATGATAGTTCCCAGGTGCTTATAAAGGACTTGCTGATGATGTCAGAAGTAGGAAATGAAGCAGAAGCAGGGAGACCAAAGTGAGGCTTGGCTTACAGGAAGAACAACAATAGGGAAAAAGGCAGACTAGAGAGGTCACAGAGCTAGATAAAGAGAAACAGTAGGTCTGAACATAAGGGCACGGCCACAATCATGACACATATACACTACCAAAGGGAAGGTGGGCAATTGTATCTTCTGGAAAACAGCGATGAAGGAACATAACATACCACTCAAGGACATCCACTTCTTGCGAAACTGGGATGAAACAAACGAAAATATACTAAACAAAATAGCAACACTTAAAACAAAAACAAGAAATAAAAAAATAAACACGAACCTGGTTCAATGACGAGCTATTACAAATGAAAAAACTATGTAGGAAACTAAAAAAAACATGGGCGAAAAACAAAACTGACACAAACAAAACCATATGCAGAAAAACCATAAGAACATACACACACACAACATAAAGAAGGCTAAAGCAAACTATTACTGCACAAATGTCAACCCAGAACAGACCAACAGGAAAAAATATTCAACAGAAACACCACCTACAACACATGAGCTCACACAATATTTCGAACACAAAATAGCAAAGACAAGATCAGACCTAAAACCCCCACAAACATCCAAATTAGACTTTTTACAAGACTGCAAAACAAATGACGCCCACACCGCGGCAGACATAAGTACATAAGCACCGCCATACTGGGAAAAGACCAAAGGTCCATCAAGCCCAGCATCCTGTGTCTGACAGTGGCCAATCCAGGCTTCAAGAACCCGGCAAACCCTCCCCCCCCCAAAAAAAAAAAAAATTAATAATGTTCAATGGACTTTTCCCTCAGGAATCTGTCCAAACCCCCTTTAAATTCCGTAAGGCCAGCTGCTGTCACTACATTCTCTAGCAACGAGTTCCAGAGTCTAACTACACGCTGAGTAAAGAAAAATTTTCTCCTATTTGTTTTAAATCTACCATATTCAAAGCTTCATCTTGTGTCCCCTGGGTTTTGTTGTTGTTTGAAAGTGTAAACAAACGCTTCACATCTGTCCGCTCCGCTCATTATCTTGTAGACTTCTATCATATCACCCCTCAGCCGCCTTTTCTCCAAGCTGAAGAGCCCTAACCTTCCTCAGCCTTTCCTCATAGGGAAGTCATTCCATTCCCTTATCATTTTCGTCGCCCTTCTCTGCACCTTCTCTAATTCCTTTATATCTTTTTGAGATGGCGGCGACCAAATTGGACACAATACTCGAGGTGCGGGTCGCACCATGGAGCGATACAACGGCATTAGAACATCCTCGGTGTTTGTTTTCCATCCCTTTCCTAATAATACTCAACATTCTGTGCGCTTTCTTAGCCACGGCAGCACCTGGGCAGATGTTTATTAATGTCTTGTCAATGATGACTCCCAGATCCCTTTCTAGGTCCGTACATCCTAACGCGGAACCTTGGCATGACATAGGCTGTAATTCGGTTCCTCTTACCCACATGCATCACTTTGCACTTGTCAACATTGAACTTCATCTGCCACTTTGGACGCCCAATCCCCCAGTCTCGCAAGGTCCGTCCTGTAATCTTTCGCACTCCTCCTGCGACTTTGACGACCCTGAATAATTTTGGTGTCATCTGCGAATTTAATTACCTCACTAGTTACCTCCCATCTCTAGGTCATTTATAAATATGTTAAAAAGCAAAATATGGTACTCCTTCCAAATCACCCACTTAAACACAGTAAAGGCATTACTGACAAAAATGCACATGCACACTAGACAATTGCCCAAAACTATATGATGAAAGACCCACCGGAATGGTTCAGTGAATACTTCACCAAACACATCACATACATGTTTTCAAAAAGGTCAATTCCCAAAAGACAAAGGTAACGTTGTTTTTCACCCCAATCCCCAAATACACAACCAGCAAGATCAGTGATATCACAAACTATAGACCAGTGACTTCAATCCATTACTAACAAAAACAATGGAGGGCCTAATAGCACAGCAACTAATTGAACACCTGACACCATTCTCAATCCTTCACACTCCAATCAGGTTTCAGACCACAGCACATCACTGAGATGGCCGTAACCACCCTGATATGAAGTTCAGAAGCTTAATATACCAAGGACAGAATATATAACTACTACAATTTGACATGTCAAGCGCGTTAGACCTAGTAGAACATACAACACTAATGACCCTACTCAACACATGGGAATATGCGGCGCAGTGGCAACTAAATCAAATGGATTCCTAAGAACCAGATCCTACATTGTAAGATGTCAACCAGATATCAGCTTCTTGGATCCCAGAATGTGGGGATACCACAGGGATCTTCAATACTGTTCAATGTAATGATGTGCATCCTTGGTAAAAAATTGGAGGTAATGGGCTTCAAACCTTTTCATATACGCAGACGATGTCACCATCTATAGACCATTCAACTACAGCAATACTGGACAAAGTCAAAACAGGCCTGGACCTTATGGAAAACTGGGCAACAACTTTCAAGCTCAAGCTAAACAGAGAAAAAAAAAAAATTCCTGGTCCTATCCAGCCCTCACAACCCCACAGCTCACCAAATTTTCATAATAAACAATCAAACATTGCAAATCAAAACACAACTAAAAATACTGGGTATTTTCTAGACAAACATCTATCAATTGGCAAACAGAACACTTTGGAAACTAAGAAGGCTAAGAAACTATTTTCCCAAACAATCATTCCAGATAATGGTTCAATAAATGATAGTATCACAATTAGACTACTGTAATGTGGCATACATAGGGTGCAAGGAAAGCACACTAAAATCACTACAAACCGTCCAAAACACAGCAGTAAAACTGATTTTCAAATAGTTGAAATATGAAAAAGCTACCCCACCACTCAAAACACTACACTGACTGCCAATCAAAGCAAGACTAATCTTCAAAGACAGCACCCTCATTTTCAAAATACTATTCAGAATGCCACCTGCATATATGCAAGACAAGATAGAACTATCATCAAGAAACACAAGCCCAGAAACTAGAAACTACCTACTTATTCACCTACCCAGCTGCAGAAATATAATGTACAGAACCATCTACACAGTAGGATTCAGTTACCTGGGATCAAAATGGTGGAACTCGAAACCATACGCTATAAGAAGCATCTATAATAATCTTCAGTTTCAGAAAAGAACTCAAACCATACCTTTTCAAAAATTCTATAGCTAACCACGCAAGCCACACATATCCTCTTTTAAGTCAAAACTGTAAAACATTATTGTAACTTACTGTAAATTGTAAGCCACTTTGAACTGAAACTTGTTTTGGATAATAGTGGAATACAAGAATGCATAAATAAATAAATAAATATCAATTATTTTCCCTCTTTCTTAGAGACCGTGTCTTCCAGTCCTTCCAATACAAGGTCCTCTCTTCCCCCGACCCTGCCCCTACCACTCTAAAACACTCTTTCCCCTACACTCAATTCGCTCCGTGGCTCCCACAGCTCATTTTCTCCTGCAAACTGGGCATCCTCCCTGTTACCACAGACCATGCAATCCCTGCTACCCCGGACTGATAGCGCACCTGCTCCTGTAGCTCTCCCAGGCTTGTAGAGCTGCCACTGCACTGCCAATCTTCTGCCTCCTAGGACTGCTGGCAAGCATGGCGGGCTGGATTCAAAGCACAACAAGGATGGCTATGGGGCTGCATGAAAGTTGCCTGTAGGCCATTTTTAGCTTGCACGTAATATTTTGCCCACCCCTGATTTAACTCATTTCTAATTATTAATATCTCTTAACTTTGCTATCTGTGTCAAACATTTGTTAACCTTCCCCCCACCCCCACCCCCAATGTTCTCTGTTCTGCAAGCATTAACAAAACAGCAATCCAACATCAGTTGCATGTTGTAGTCACTTTGGCTTTTGACCAAATTTAATTTATTTGATTTGTAGTTTTTAACTGCCCTATTGAGGACATTTCAATTCTAGCAACAAAACAATTCTGACTGGGTTTAATAAATTACAATAAAAAGTCATTTGGAGTCAAGACAGACTAAACAAGCAATATCTGCATTCTTTTGCAATATGCCATAAATTTATTTTTGTTCTATTCTTGTCCAGAACTTTCATAATTAGGTGCTTAAAAGTCAACATATGATTTTATGCTTTAGATCCATAGTCTAAACAACTAGTTTTCCTATTATTGTCTAGATTTGCATCAAATAGAGGAGTAAGATTTAGCATAAACCCAGTTTCTCTACACTTTCCTGATCACCAGAGATTCATAACAACCAGTACAGAAATACGAGGTGGTCCCGTAAAATGAGGTGCATATATTTTTTTAATGTGTATTTTAACCTTTTTAAAAAATTGTCATTTCTTATATACTGTTGTTGTTGTTTTTCTGTCCCTGGAGGGGTAAACAATCTACAGACTCCTTTTGTAAATCAGCGCTACCGATTAGCATGCGCTGAAAGCGAAGAAGCCCATGGAAATTGAATGGGCTTCTTTGCATTCATTATACTGTTAGTCGGTAGCACTGCTTTGTAAAAGGAGCCCTAAGTTTGTAGCTGAGGAAATGGGCTAAGTGACTTGCTCAAGATCACGTTGCTGCAGAAGGATTTGAATCAGGATCCTCATTGCTCTAGCCGTTAGGCTACTCCTTGATGCCATCATTTTAACCAACATATGTAAACAAAAGTAAAAAGGCAAGATGTCATATATCAAGTCAGATACAAAAGGTTTTGTATCTAATGCATGTTAACTTAAGTTGCATTAGATGCAAATGCTCTGCAGCAACTGCTGGGGGAACTCAGCACATTTGGGAGAGCAGAGCAAAGTTTGTTACCCACAAATTAATTGCATGACATTAAAACATAGGTATGTGAATACATTAGCATGCATTTAGTTCATTAGTGAGCTTTAAAACATGTAGTAACATCTCATGAAGTGCTCTGGGAATGTCTACATGCAGTATGCATATAAGCATATATTATCATTTTGGCACACACACATGTATCTGCTTAAAAGGCCAGGTAATTTTAGTAACATAGAAACTACTACTACTACTATTTATAATTTCTATAGTGCTACAAGGCATACGTAGCACTGTACATCATACACAAAAAGACAGTCCCTGCTCAAAGAGCTTACAATCTAGATAACACAGGCAAACAGACAGAACGATTAAGGGTAAGGGAATAAATAGGTGAGGATAAAGGACAGGGCAAGTGAGTAGTGGTTAGGGGTCAAAAGCAGTGGTAAAGAGGTGGGCTTTAAGTTTGGACTTGAAAACGGCCAAGGACGGGGCTAGACGCACAGGCTCGGGAGGTCTATTCCAGGTGTGAGGTGCAGCAAGACAAAAGGAACAAAGTCTAGAATTAGCAGTAGAGGAGAAGGGGACAGATAAGAGAGATTTATCTACAGAGCAGAGTACCCGAGGGGGGCATAGGGAGAGACGAGAGTGGAGAGGTACTGGGGAGCGGCAGAGTGAATACACTTATAGGTCAATAAGAGAAGCTTGAACTGAATATGGAAACGGATAGGGAGCCAGTGAAGTGACTTAAGGAGGGGGCTAATGTGAGCATAGTGACTTTGGCGGAAAATGAGTCGCGCAGCAGAGTTTTGGACTGATTGAAGAGGAGAGAGATGGCTAAGAGGGAGGCCGATGAGAAGCAGGTTACAATAATCAAGACGAGGAATAATCAATAATCAAGAAACAGAGAAAAATTTAGGCAAAGACCATATGGCCTATCCAGTCTGCCCAGCCATGCCATCTATTCTCCCAATCATTCCCTTAGAGACACTCTGTACTTATCCCAAGCTCTCTTGAATTCAGATACAGTTTTCATCTCCACCACCTTCACCGGGAGGCCATTCCACAAATTCACCACCCTTTCTGTGAATAAGTATTTCCTCAGGTTACTTCTAAGTCTATCCCCTTTTACCTTCATACCCCCTCGTTCCAGAGCTTCCTTTCAATTGAGACTTGCCTCTTGTGCATTTATGCCGTGTAGGTATTTAAATGTCTTAATCATATCGCCCCTCTCCTGCCTAAGTATTGAGATGTTTAAGTCTGTCTCCATAAAGTAAAGGCTTCTTTAAAACTGGTTTTACATGTGAAAACACATTTATAAGATAAACTTATATGTCTGCTATTATGTATCCAATATATGTGCACATATTTTTCTCTAAGTCTACGAAGATAAATTACCGAGCACTGTCAAATTCAGAATCAGTTGTGGTAAGCTCCATCTTTAGAAATCAAATTAACAAATGCTAAACAATTAGTCAAGCCGCAAATGTTCCATAAACATTTGTGCTCATATTTGTTGCCAAGTATGCAATTTCATCAGTGAATGCAGATGAAAGCCTGGCTCCTCTCCTAAGTCTTTAATGACTGCGGCAACTAACCAGCCAGCCACTCAAACTGCATCACATATCTTGCTGCACAGCCTCTAACTGCAACCAGTTACACATAAACTATTTAACTGTACACACAATTGTAACCTCAATCTTTATTTCTTTATAACTTTTTATTTAACTGCAGTCAGAAACAAAGGCACAACAACTGTGTACAAGTACAGGCTTCTTGTACAACAGCCCAAAACAATAAAATCAAGACAGAGCCAACAGCAAAAGAAAAAAGATGCAGTTTACAGAGTTACGTTCTTAGCCCCTTCTCTTATGCTAATCTCAAAACTTGATCCATATGACCTCATTGGCCATAACTTTGCCTCTAGTGGGCTGGTAATTAATTATAGCCTGACAATTCCTGCCAACTTAGGTTTCCAAAACAATAACTCTGGTTTCTTCATCCACTAGAATGCTATGGTGAGTAGAGCTGCATGTAAACAATGTGAATGTAACAATCTGTAATCTTTCCTTACATCATCACCATCCAATTACTCAAAAGACATAAGCCAGGTTTCAGTGCAATCTTCAGGTTCACCATCATAACAACAATCTCATCTTCTATCTGTTTCCAAAACTGTTGAGTACTATTGTAGTAGCCC
Source organism: Microcaecilia unicolor (assembly GCF_901765095.1). NCBI lineage: Eukaryota > Metazoa > Chordata > Amphibia > Gymnophiona > Siphonopidae > Microcaecilia > Microcaecilia unicolor. The sequence continues at coordinate 169,363,948 of NC_044037.1, read as the reverse complement.
AACTACATATGAATGTAATCTCCTATTTACTTACCACTCCTCCAGCCTCTAGGGTCAGTGGAACTAAAGTGGAAAAAAAACATGGGGTAATGATAGTCATGGAGGGGCATAATCGAACGAAAACGTCTATCTCCATGGGCGTTTATCTCCGAGAACGGGTCCGTGAAGGGGCGGACCTGAACCGTATTTTGAAAAAAAAATAGACGTCCATGTTTTATTCGACAATTTGTGAGCTGGGTGTTTTTTGCTTTTTCAGCGATAATGGAAAATGAAAGCGCCCGACTCAAAAACGAATAAATCCAAGGCATTTGTTCGTGGAAGGGGCCAGGATTCGTAGTGCACTGGTCCCCCTCACATGCCAGGACACCAACCGGGCACCCTAGGGGCACATTTACAAAAAAAAAAAAAGGTAAAAGAGCTCCCAGGTGCATAGCACCCTTCCCTTGTGTATTGAGCCCCCAAATCCCCCTCAAAACCCACTGCCCACAACACTACACCATTACTATAGCCCTAAGGGGTGAAGGGGGCACCTACATGTGGGTACAGTGGGTTTGGGGGGGTTGGACGACTAAGCATTAAGCAGCACAATTGTAACAGGTAGGGGGGGATGGGCCTGGGTCCACCTGCCTGAAGTCCACTGCACCCCCTAACAACTGCTCCAGGGACCTGCATACTGCTGCCAGGGAGGTGGGTATGACATTTGAGGGTGAAAATAAAAAGTTGTGAAACATCATTTTTTGTGGTGGGAGGGGGTTAGTGACCACTGGGGGAGTCAGGGGAGGTCATCATCGATTCCCTCTGGTGGTAATCTGGTCATTTAGGGCACTTTTTGGGGCCTTATTCGTGAAAAAACAGGGTCCAGGAATAGTGCCCTAAATTCTAGCTACAAACGCATACTTTTTTTCCATTATCGACGAAAGGCGCCCATCTCTGTTCGGGTGATACTCAGACCTAAGAGTAGTCCCAAGAACTGGACTGGACCACAAGTGGAGTTGACCTGAGGCAGCTTTATTAGTAGCAAAAAAAATACAAAGCTAGCTATACAATCTAACCTATCTGAAGTAAGGCAAATATAAAACTTAGATTAATGTAAAGTAGAACAACCTAGCTGTATAGGGAAATTGAACATAAGCAGCCTAGCTGTGTATCTCACTACAAGCGAAACGAGCAGCCTAGCTATATAGGGAAATCAAACATAAGCAGTCTAGTTGCATATCTCAATATTAGGAAAGCAAAGCAAACATATGGCATACAGTAGAACACAATAGACTAGGCAAAGTCTAGGGGGGGTGACTCACATACGGAGATCAGTGGGCCACCCCGTGGCTCATCGCGGTTGTAGGTGGTTCATTTGCCACCGCTGTTGTTAGCGTTGCTCTGTGTGGGTGTCAATTTTCCTGTGCCGCCCTCAACGTCATCACATTTTGACGCGAGGGCGGAGCACAGGTACAGTAGTAAAACTCACCCTCAACGTTTGCTCCACCCTCATTGTCATGACGTTTGACGTGAGGGCGGGGCCTGGTGGTTACACCACCATGAACCTTCGAACCTGAAGGAACTGTTGTCAGTGGCTTCGCTTCATTGACGTCAGTGTCCTCAGAACGTTGAGGGTGAGTTTTATTATAGTAGATATGCCTTGTTTCAATTGAAACTTCCACACAGCCAATGGGTCTCACAGAGTTTGGTAGAAAATGCAGGAACAGAACCTATTTGCAGTGATATAGACTGAGGTAGAATGAGACGATAATTAGTAATATTCACATTAAATATGCAATTCAAATATATTTAAATCTCTAGACACCAATTAATGCAACTTTCTTTTTTTTTTTTAAGTGTTTTTATATTTCACCACACTACTTGTTGGCCAACATTAGGATAAAAGTAAGCAGCAGTCCTAGGCATTTCAGTTTCTAAAATTAGGTGGATTTTCAGCAAAACTTGGGTATCTAAATGGTTCCTAGAACCAAGATGACTATTGGGCGTTAAGCACTTAGGAGTAGATTCAGTAAAGATCGCTGTAAGTTAGGTGCCAGGATAAAGAGTGCTAAGCATGAATTTTATAATGGCAGTTCTGTATGGAATTGCCATTATATAATATTTATTTATTCAGATTTTGCTCACACCTTTCTCAGTAGTAGCCCAAGGTGAGTTACATTCAGGTACTCTGGATATTTCTCTGTCGCAGGAGGACTCAGAATCCAAGTTTGTACCTGAGGTAATGGAGGATTAAGTGACTTGCCCAAGATCACAAGGAGCAACAGTGGGATTTGAACCAGCCACCTCTGGATTGCAAGACCAGTGCTCTAACCACTAGGCCACTCCTCCATATTAGCTTAAGTCTGCATTTCCACACCTAACTGTGGAGCCCTTTTACTAAGCTGCGGTACCAGGAGCCCTGTGCTAGTGGTAGCGTCCATTTTTGCTGCTCACTGAGGCCCTTTTTACTGCAGTGGGTAAAAAGGCCAAAAAAAGAGATGGCGATATGGTTAAGATTGCACTTACTGTATGGCCATGCTGGGAGAAGCACTTAACGCCACCCATTGAAGTGGTAGTAAGGGCTCCCATGCTAACCCCACGGTAACCACCCAGCATGCAGCACTGCCCGATTACAACTGGGTAACCCCCTGCAGAAATATTTTTCAAATATTTCCGCTAGCGTCGGAAATGCCACAATCTGGGGGTGGATCTACCGCCGGCACCCATGTTGGGCCGGCAGTAGTTCCGGATTACTGCTGCTTTGTAAAAGGGCTACTGTAGGCACTAGAATTTGTGCCAATCACAGGTTTGTGTAAATGCTTATGCCTAAGTACAAGCATGTAGGTGTGTAAATGCAAGAATTCTGTAACAGTGCACCTAGTTATTTATTTATTTTACTTATTAGAATTTAATAAATCACTCAAACTAACTGGCAGACCTGAGTGGTATACAGTAAAATGAAACAAAACAAAAGTATGAAAAGAACTTCATTAATTAGACAGGAAAGTTATACCTCATTCATACCAAAAAGCGGCAAGGCAGGTAGTCTGCCAAATCCAATATGGAAGGTAAAATAACAAGGCAGACCCTGTAAAAATCACATCGTTTTTATGAGACACTGATCCCAGAATCTAGCTTGCATATGTTTTAACAGTTTCATCAGCCAAGCTCTTTTTTGGAATTTTATATCAGCTGGTGACCCACTGCCCCTGATGCAGCCATTTTATACTGGCGAAACATGGCCATGTCGGGCATTTTTTGTTACATTTCTGGGAGCTTTTAATCTATTAATAAAAACTGTGGTTTTTACAAGGTCTGCCTTATTCTTTTATCTTCCTCGTTCATGCCATGCAAACAAGGATCAATTATACAAACTATGGAGAGTAGGAACGGGAAGGACATAACAGGGAAGAGGGAAGGGGAGGGAAAAAGGGAAAGGGAAGATAAAATGTAAAAGGTCAGTGATGGTCCTGTGAGCAGCAACCCCCCACCTCAAAAGTTAGTGTTATAGGTTTGTTGGTGTAGCCAAGTTTTCAATGCAAGTTGCAGCAGCCATTTTATTCAGGCAGCTGATGGAGGCAGGAGTGAGTGGGGTTCACTCCTGCCCCCATTGCTCCTCTGGAACAACAGGGTGTTTAGGTAGGTCTGGAGGGGCCTATCCTTACTGGGGGGAGGAGGGTTGAGAGGGGGTGTGGACCTGTGGGGGAAAATGGGAAGGGATCTTGCCTTGTTGAGGGGATTAGAGATGGGTCTGGGCCTTGCTGAGGAGGGGGTTCTGGACCTTGCCAAGGGACAGGGTGGGAGGGACATTGGGACAAGTAGTGGTGGAGGGGGGATCAGAGGGGCTGAGGTACCTATGTTATGTTATACAGATCCCAGCCATTATTAGCATTAATACCTGTTTTGGGGCAAGCATAAGTGCCTGGTGACTACTCGTTTTCACATGGGATTTGCACCTGTGATTGAGAGAGCAATAGTTATCTCTCTAGTGTTTAAAATAATCTCAGAATATAAAAATGAAAGTGTCATCTCTTAGCTCTTTAATTGGATTTTTCTGGATGTCCACTTTTCTGTGAAATACTACAAAAATAAATAATAAATAAAGAGAATGGCATTTTAGGAAAGATGTACAAATTGGAATTGAGACGTCCAGGTCAGAACGTGTCAAGTTCTGCTAGTGATTTAGAACTTGATCTGCCGACGTCGAGCCTGTTCTAGGACACATGGAGAAATGGACTATAATGTGCTGTTTATTTGTGGTAGGAGAATCCATTTTAGGACCATAAATAGCTAAAATATCAATGGGGGTCAAAACAGGCACATTAAACATTTATTCTGAAATGCCAACATACACATTTATGTGATTGAATATAAACATATACGTTAAGCTATTTTAGAAACATAAACACAAGTGGGAGCACTGCCTATATCCTTCCCATGCTTCACCCTTGTGCATGCCCTCCTTGCAAATACACGCTATAAAAGTTTAAGCAATTTTTTGCAGAATAATGCTTAGGCAGAATTTAAGCATTTATGAATATATGCCAACCAGAAGCATACGATCTTTGAAAGATAATAGAATGATTATATCAAATCTGAAAAGAGCTAGATAAGCGTCTACATAGTCTAAAGCCTTGCAGCGTCTTTTTGTATAATAGTCATCTCCATTTTGCACATACTGAAGGAAATTTTAATAAGTTTAAGGTTTTGTTAAAAGCCTTATTTTTTTAACAGACTTTTGATGTTGAATTGGAACATATTAATAGAATATACTAGCAGGACATACTGGTCATCTGCAGGGCACAAGATTTAGGAGGAATGATATGTTAAGAGTGGTTCTTTGTGTGGATGTTTTTTAGGCTTTCCTGTTATAGTAATGAGTTCCTTTTTAATTTTTTTAGTTATTGTATCTTATTTATAAATTGTAAACTGCTTTGTTTGGCAAAAGTTAAGTGGTATACTAAGTTTTAATGACCATAAACATATATGTAATTATTTTAAACATTTAGGCATGTAACACAGGAGGAGTGGCCTAATGGTTAGTGTAGTGGGTTTGATCCTGGTGACTTGGGATCAATTCCCACTGCAGCTCCTTGTGACCTTGGGCCAGTTGCTTAACCCTCCATTGTCCCAGGTACAAAAACTTAGTTTGTGAGCCCTCTAAGGACAGAGAAATTACCCTCATATAATATTTTCAGTGCTGCATATGTCTAGTAGCACTTTAGAAATGATTAGTAGTAGTAGTAGTAACACACACTTAAATGTGAGTACCTAGTTTATTGACTTGCCCATATTACTTATTTTCCAAGACCTGACCACACCTCCATCCCTACCTGCTTTTCAGGCGCTTTAATAGTCATCTGAATTTAAGACCCTGATGCTCAGTAGCAAATGCAGGCACTAGAGGCCCTTAGCAGCAGACTAGCACCTGCTGGTGCTAAATGCTTAGAGAGCTTCAGAGCGGGGGGGCAGTGAGCACGGCAGAGATTAGCACAAATAGCATGCTAATCTCATTTAAATTAGGTCATTGATCATTTTCTATGTAGCACAATGCTCAAAGAAGAACACCCTGAACAAGGGTGCTCATAACGCCGGGAACTTTATGCCATCCTGCAGCTGCTGTTAGGTATTCTCATAAGTGAAAGTAGCCCAGCAAGTTAGTCCATGCCAGGGAGAAGAAACAGCAGTGATAGGATTGCCTGAGGATTTGTGTCTACATATTTGACATCAATAAAAAGAGACCCATCCACAAAGCGGCAATCCACATTTAAAAATATGTTCCCCATTCTGTATGTGGAGGGCAGAGCTCATGTAAGGGTAGCAACCAGGGCAACTGCTCCATGAATTTTGAATCTTTCTGCCAAGGACAGATTGAGAAGAAGATACTGATGCTCAGCCTTTCTTCCTCCTCCCTCCCTCCTCCTCTCTGGCGCATGCGACTCTTCAGCCCATGCGCCAGGCACCATCTGCCCGATTTACTTCCTCATGCTCGAAGCTAATAGCGTGCATACCATTTGCATACTATTAGCCTCAAGCATAAGGAAGTTATTTTTGGGCGCTGTTGTAGCGGTAAACTCTGGCACTTTTCCGTACAACGCCAGAGTTTTGTGCATCGGGGCATAAGTGCTTAGCAGGGCAGGATTGTTTGCTTTTTGTGAGTCATATATTTGCTCACAAGTGAAAAAAACATATGAAATTCACTCACTGAGACTCATTTATGAACTTGATTACACTCCTATTTTAAGTAGAGAGATGTGGTAGCCGTGTTAGTCCACTTTTAAAGGTAATCAATAGAAATAGAATAAAATAAAACATAGAAAAGAAAATAAGATGATACCTTTTTTATTGGACTAACTTAATACATTGTTTGATTAGCTTTTGAAGGTAGCCCTTCATCGCCAGATCAGAAATAAGCAAATTTTGATAAGTAACAGCTGTGAAGAGTAAGGGGCTGTCCTGTCCTGGGTAAGCCACTAGAAACAGGGAAAAGGTCCAAGTCATTTCATTATTAAGGAGTCCACCAGGGGAGCTGGTAGGGGAATGTCCAGGAAGAGGTTGCTAGGACCAAGGAGAGTCCCGGGCTGGAAACAGGTGTAGGTAGTTATGGGCTGGATCCTGCCTGGAATTAAGGGGAAGAGCCTGAAGGGGTGGAGAAGCTAATTAACCACCTTATACCTGCCTGGGTAGTGAAAGAGAAGAGAGAAGCTGGGACCTGGCAGCTTGAGGAAGAAGATCCCCTTTGAAGGTGCTGGCTGAACTCTGTGGACTTTTTGAAACTATCTGCTGAAAAGGTGACAGCTGCACTACTAGCTGAGAAAGTCTTTGAATGAAAAGCAAAAATGCTTTTGTTTAGCTGTTTGAACTGGGAAAGTTTGAGGAACTGCTTTAAGTATGGAAAGGGTTTAATTAGAAGACTCTGAGTAACTGCCTTTTTGCTGTGTTTAAGTTGAAGAAGAAATGTCTGAGAGAAAGCAGAAATAAGCCATGAAGATTATGTTAAATGGCACCTAATAAAGCCTTTGGTTATAAGAAGCCTGGTGTTGGCGGACATTTGTGAAGGAAGTTAAGCAGGATCAGCCCTGGCCAGGTCTTGGAAGGGTGACCAGTTCACACAACATATATAAGTGAAACATCAAATTATTTCAGTAACAGTCTGAAAGGATGAGGGAGGGGTGGGCTAGTTGAGAAACAGAGAGGGCTGAGAGGATGAGGGACAGGGAGATATGCATGGTGATCAGAGAGTGACAAAGCAGTGGAATTTCATAGTTTATAATGGGCTAGAAAGCCCAGATCTTTGTTAAGTCCTGTCTAGTGGGTTTCAAAATATTTAATCATTTTGACTTTAAAGGTCTTGCATTCCTGTATGTTTTAAAGTTTTCTTTCAGTATTCTCACCATAAAATCATTGGTACAGTGTTCTGGTTTTGTAAAGTGCTGTCCCACTGAGGTAACATCCTGGTTAGCACTGGCATTTTTCATATGATGTCTATGTAAATTAAATCTCTTCTTCAACATCTAGCTTGTTTCTCCAATATATTGTTTTAATTTTCATGTATTGAAGTATGAGTTACTGTTATATATTATGTATCAGTTGTTTTACTCATTATCTACCTACCTTTGTATCTTACCTACAATTCTACTACTACTACTTAGCATTTCTATAGCGCTGCCAGGGTTACGCAGCGCTGTACAAGTTTAAACATGGGGAAGGACGGTCCCTGCTCAAGAGAGCTTACAATCTAAAGGTAACAAACTATGTAGTCAGTGTAGGTATCATGAATGGGGAAGGTGGTTAGGCGCCAAAAGCAAGGGAGAAGAGATGGGCTTTGAGTAAGGACTTGAAAATGGGCAGGGAAGGCACATGGCGTATGGGCTTGGGAAGTCTGTTCCAGGCATAAGGTGATGCGAGGCAGAAGGGGCGGAGTCTGGAGTTAGCGGTGGTGGAGAAGGGTATAGATAGGAGTGATTTGTTCTGAGAGCGGAGGTTACGGGTGGGAACATAGGGGGAGAGGAGGGTAGAGAGGTAATGGGGGGCTGCAGATTGAGTGCACTTGAAGGTCAATAGGAGAAGCTTGAACTGTATACGGTAGTGGATCGGGAGCCAGTGAAGCGACTTGAGGAGAGGGGTGATATGAGAGTATCGGTTCACGTGGTAGATAAGACGTGCGGCGGAATTTTGGACAATTCTAGACAATTCTAGACAATATGAGTCATAAATGTTTCAAATATATAAAGACTTTAATTAGTTTAAAATCTATTTATGAAAGTAAGTATACTTGTTTCTACAAGAAATGATTCAGCAGGTTCCTGAGCAAGCTATAGGGTGTCTATGATGGTTGCAGGTCCATGCTAATGATTGGCTTACATGCATTTAACACCATAGACCTCTCATAGAGCCACATACTAATTATTTCTAATTTGATATTTATTGCTTTGATGACTTGGGACATAATGATCATTAAGATTTTGTTCATATGGTGGTGATTTAAGAACTCTACAGTATATTAAGCAATGGTAAGTGTTACTGGTTCAAAGGATGAAAGATTACATTTAACTAATTGTCATAATTACCTGTATTATGTAGTGGTTACAGAAAGAAATCAGTATAAGACTGGTTGTAATAACTCCAGAGCTCTTGTAATTGTTTCTTAACTTCCTACAGAACAATGGAAACCAGATCTTGTCTTTATAAACATTCAGATTTAATTGGACAACTTTTGCAAGGTAATGAACTCTACAGTGTAAATATAAGCTGGTAGTATTGTAGTTAATTGGTTCTCAGGCAAATGAAAATGATCTTGTATGACCAGTGGCATAGCAAGGGCGTGGCGGTGGGGGCAGTCCACCCTGGGTGCACACTGCTGGTGCTGGTTCCCTGCTCCCTCTGCCCCAGAACAGGTTACTTCCTGTTCCAGGGCAGAGGGAGCAGGGAGCCAGTGGAGCCGACAGGCGCATGGCTGCTCTCTGCACCCTCCAACAGCCAAGAATGCACCGGGGGGGGGGGGGGGGCTTGATGCGCCGGGGGGGGGGGTGTCATTGCGCCTGCGGGGGAAGGTGTTGTGCTGCACCCTGGGAGGACGGACACCGCTACACCTGGGGGGAGGGGTGCACGCAGCGGCGATCCGTCCTGGGTGGCAGCTGACCTAGGAACGCCACTGTGTATGATTGAATTTGAATTTAAAATAAGAGAAATTCTATCACTAATGGGCCCTTTTACTAACAGGTTTTAATGTGTGCTTAGCGTGGGAAAAGCAGGCTATCACAAAACATGCTATAGCATTTTGCGGTATTTTGCCTGTTTGCACATTCTAACTTGCATACCTTTTGAAGGGGGCATGTTGCAGGCAGAGAATGGGCATGGAAACATTAACCAGCTAGCAGGTTCACATGAGCAAGCACTAACTGGCTAATGCAAAGTTAATAAATGAGCACTTACCACCTCCTAAATATGAGTATTTTGAACAGAGGTAGGACTAGGGACATTCCATGAAATTAACTGGTAGCAGGTTTAAAACAAATTTAAGAAGGTGAGCTTAAAAAAGGGTTTGGACAATGTTTGCCTGTGTTAACTGTTTAGAAATTGTACTCACTCAATGCTGCTAAAAGTTCATGTGTTTTACCCAGTGAAATTTTTCTAGCAAAAAAGGTGCCGGTACTCAAATGTCAGGCCACCCTTCAGGGGTTGGGTGATCAATGAGGGACTCACCCCACAATAGCCAGGCCTCCTGCAACCAGTCACAGAATCTATGACATGGCAGAATTGGTGTGTAGAGCCTGAGATCTTTCATTAAAACTTGTGGTTCATGGGTCAATTTTAGCAGACACTGGAAAAGGTGCCGGCATGGGCGTAGACTGGGGGGGCGAGGGGGGGGCAATGCCCCCCCAAACGACGACGAATTGACGGCGCCAGTAGTGAAAAAAAAAACAAGCAGGCACGCGCTGGTCTCCGTCCGCTTCGCTTCCCTGCCCTCTCTGTCTGTGTCCCGCCTTCCTCTGATGTCATTTCCTTTCGGGCGGGACGGGACGCAGACAGAGAGGGCAGGGAAGCGAAGCGGACGGAGACCAGCGTGTCTGTCTACCCCCTCTTTTCCTCCCTCCCTCTGGCGCAGGCAGCAGTCTTTTTCAGCGTTCCTGGCAGCGGTAGCGACGTACACGCTGCCTTCGGCTCTGCCCCGAAGCCTTCTCTTCAAGTTACTGTTCCCACATAGGTGAGAACAGGAACTTGAAGAGAAGGCTTCTGGGGCAGACCGAAGGCAGCGTGTATGTCGCTACCTCTGCCAGGAACACAGAAAAGCTGAAAAAGACTGTTGCCTGCGCCGAAGGGAGGGAGGAAGATAGGGGGTAAACTGAGTCACGATCCTGGACCTCACGGGGGGGGGGGGGGCAGCAGAGAGAAGATGGATGGAACTGGGGGGGGGGGGGAGCAGAGGGAAGATGGATGGGACTGGGAGGGGTGGGGAGCTTGGAGCAAGAGATGGATGGGATTGGGGGTGGTGGGAAGCAGAGGGAAGGAGCAGGAGATGGATGGGACTGGGAGGGATGGGGAGCAGAGGGAAGGAGCAAGAGATGGATGGGATTGGGAGGGGTGGGGAGCAGAGGGAAGGAGCAAGAGATGGATGGGATTGGGAGGGGTGGGAAGGAGCAAGAGATGGATGGGACTGGGAGGGGTGGGAAGCAGAGCAGAGGGAAGGAGCAAGAGATGGATGGGATTGGGAGGGATGGGAAGCAGAGGGAAGGAGCAGGAGATGGATGGGACTGGGAGAGGTGGGGAGCAGAGGGAAGGAGCAAGAGATGGATGGGATTGGGAGGGGTGGGAAGCAGAGGGAAGGAGCAGGAGATGGATGGGACTGGGGGGGGTGGGGAGCAGAGGGAAGATGGATGGTACTGGGAGGGGTGGGGAGCTTGGAGTAAAAGATGGATGGGCCTGGGAGGGGTGGGGAGCAGAGGGAAGGAGCAAGAGATGGATGGGATTGGGAGGGGTGGGAAGCAGAGGGAAGGAGCAGGAGATGGATGGGATTGGGAGGGGTGGAGAGCAGAGGGAAGATGGATGGGACTGGGAGGGGTGGGGAGCTTGGAGCAAGAGATGGATGGGACTGGGAGGGGTGGGGAGCAGAGGGAAGGAGCAGGAGATGGATGGGACTGGGAGGGGTAGAGAGCAGAGGGAAGGAGCAGGTGATAGATGGGACTGGGAGGGGTGGAGAGCAGAGGGAAGATGGATGAGACTGGGAGGGGTGGGGAGCTTGGAGCAAGAGATGGATGGGACTGAGATGGGTGAGGAGCAGAGGGAAGCCTACTGGAAAGAAGACACTGCATAAAACAGAAGACACTGGGACCAAAGCGAATAGAAAAACTAAATGATCAGACAACAAAGGTAGAAAAAAGTATTTTATTCAGAATTTATTAATTGAAATATGTCAGCTTTTTGAAATGTGCATCTGTGATATTTTGCCTGTAAATTTCAATTTTTCTGGTATTGCTGCATGCTGAGTCTGACTTCTTGAGTTAACTTTCCAGTTCAATATTTTGCCTTCATACTTTTTTTATTTCTAGTTCCTTGTGTCATGTCTGTTGCGTCATGTGTTTTTCATGTGATTAAGGTGCAGTATTCTGCTAGCGTGTAGTATTTGCAGCCCTTTTTGTTTTGCTTTTTTTCACGAGGTAATGTATTGGTGTTTTAGAGCCTGATTTAATTACAGTTCTGCCTTTGCATGCATAAGGTTGTAGCTCGTCCTGTCCTTGGAATTAGTGTTGTTATGGTTTAGTAAGGGTATGAGTGTGTTTTTGCACAAGTTTGTGTATAGCGTTTTGCAGTGGAGAGATTGTGTTGTGTGTTGGCCTTACTGAGGTGGCACCAAAACATCAGAAAGGGTGTAGAGCCTAAATCATGACACACTACCTCTTGAAGGATCTACATATAGAGCCTATGAATTTCTAAGGTCAACACTGGCATGGTATGGGAAAGGGAGTGGGGAAATACTACTGGAGATGAAGAGGGAGTGCTAGGAAAGAAGGAAGGAAGGGAGAAAGAGCTGGCTTGATATCTCATACATATTCATTATGGTTATTCCCCCAAATAGCCAGCTCTTTTTCCCTTTCTTTCTCCATATTAGCATATTCATTTGCATATGTATATATGCAAATGAATATGCTAATATGCTCCACCCCATCCTTTGCCCCCCCCAAATGAAACAGTCAAACTACGCCTATGGGTGCCGATACTTAGTACCCCCGAGTACCCACTCAAAAAAAGCACTGGTTTTACCACAGTGCATATAGGGGCCCTTTTAGAAGGCACAGGAGGACCTACACGTGTACAGCCAAATCAGCATTACCGCCCGGTGGTAGAAAATATATTTTCTACTGCAGGCCGCTTACCCAGCGGTAAACAGCAGTTGGCAGGCGCTGCATGCTTACCATGCGGATATCGCGTAAGACCTTACCACTAGATCATTGTGTGGCGGTAAGGCCTCAGGCCAAAAATGGATGTGTTCTGGTTTCAGTTTTAGCGTACGTCCATTTTCCAGCCCCTTAAAAAAGGCCCTTTTTCCTAGATGTAGTAAAAAATGGCCCAGCATGCGCCCAAAAGGTGCGCTCACACTACAACAGGCCACTTTTTACTGCAGCTTAGTAAAAGCTAAATTATCCCACCGATAGGAGGCGTTCTCTGGGACATGCGTAGGTAAGGAGAAATGTACTCAATCAATCAGACAGCATTTTCAACTGTATGGGGGTAAGAAAGTAGGACTGTCTTTCAGGAACTTGTCTAAATCTTCCTTTACCTCAGCTACACTACTAGCCTTTACCACACCCTCCAGCATCAAATTCCATGCCATAATTGCACATTGATTGGGGACGTTATCAATGTGAGCTACAGTTAAGATGGATTAATTTATCACTAACTTATACTGTTTTATCACAGGTTCCATTTTATGCAATGAGAACTCAGTCAGTACACCAGATGGATCCTCTGCAGTCTGATTTCCCCACATGGGTGAATAGAGGGCCTACTATAGGATAAGTGGCCCATCCCTTGGCTGATACCCCTCAAGAAGTACTAAGTAGTAGAGAGATCACTTCAAACACTATGGAAGAACAGAATGTTGCAATATCCTTAAGTCAATGTTTTATGGGATCCTAGGCAAACAAACATGATTAATTTCTCTGATGATGTTACTCAAAACTAGATTAGTGAGGTATAGTACATGTGGTCTATCTCTGTGGATTTTATGAATATCATGGGCACTGTTCCACATAGAAGATTGGTGGCCAATCTATCCAGTCTGGGAAATGGAAAGCAAATTATTCAAAGGGTGAGGTTTTTGCTTGAACCACGGGATTCACTCAATGATAGTCAATGGTAAAGGTCAAGTGAGTGACAAGGAGGGGCATAATCGAAAGGGATGCCCAAGTTTTCCTGGGGACGTCCTCACAGGACGGCTCCAGCAAGGGGCGGGGAAACCCGTATTATAGAAACAAGATGGGCGGCCATCTTTCATTTCGATAATACGGTTGGGGACACCCAAATCAGCAAATATAGGTCGACCTTAGAGATGGTCGTCCCCAATTTTCGGCGATAATGGAAAGTGAGGACGCTCATCTCAGAAACGACCAAATCCAAGCCATTTGGTCTTGGGAGGAGCCAGCATTCGTAGTGAACTGGTCCCACTAACTGAACGGAAAAAGCCCTTCCCTTACCGATCCCTTAGCGATTTGGAAAGGAACAGGCATGCAAGAAGGAAATCGCATGCAAATGAGCTGCTCGCTGTTAGCTCATTTGCACATGATTTCCTTCCTAAGGAGGGGGAAGCCAAAGAGTGCATACTCTCAATGACATTGATCCTGTGATAATATAAAGGGAAAACAAAAACAAACAATCCTGGAAACAACACAGGAAATGACACAAAAAGAAAATTCCAGCTTCCATCCCTAGTGTGTGAGTATAAAGATCACCCAAAGTTGGGTGCCCCAATTTGGTTGTGAGCCCGAGATACACGTGCAACTTAATTAGCTAATGAGCCAATTATAGCCAATAATTGGATGCTAAAAATCAATTATTGACATTAATTGGCACTAATTTGGATTTGCATACACATCTGCCAGCACTGGGCATCAAAATCCCATAGTGCAAAAACCAAAAAGGGGTATGGTCATGGGAGGGGCAAGGGGCGGGTTGGGGCATTCTGAAAATTTGGATGAAGTGTTATAGGATAGCACCATTTACATGCCCAAATACCATTAGCTGGCACCAACATTTACACCAGGTTTCAGCTCGTGTAAATGCTAGCATCCAAATTTGGGGGCGGGGATCAGCACTATGTGCTATTCTATAAAATTCACCCAGCCCAGAGAGCCCTTTATAAAGTAGTGTTTAGCATCAATTTTGTCAGGTCTGTTTTTCTAGTGCCATTTATTGAATCTGCCCCACTGTGTGTAAGGGGGGTAGGAGAGAAATAGCTGCCAACCTGCGAAAGAGAGGTGAAAATTCACCCCTACCCCCTCCCTCCAATCTGAGCTATCTACCATCTACCCCTTACCCCCCCCCCCTCCCCAAACAAAGCAGGCAAACTATACCTACAACAACAATTGTAAAGAGAAACTGGCATATGGAGAAGAAAAAAAATCAGATGAGGATAATAAAATCCTGCTGTTGTGCTTTATGCTATTTCTATAGTTTTTTTGTCCTTTATGTTGACTTGACTACATGGCAAGCTTTATGGAACAGGGACCATCTCTTATATATAATTGTACAATGCTATGTGTAGCACTATAGGAATGATACATAGAATGGCACTAGCAGTAGTGTAATATTAATCCTTAATATATAAAATCCTACAGTATAAAATTGTTCAAGACACACACACAAAAGAAAATAATAAGTAGACCGGAAAGTAAAAGAAAGTCAAGAGGAAGGGATGTTGACCTTAGAAGATGCATCAGTCACATATGAATTGTTTAAACTCTTTCATCTTTTCCAGAAACCTATCCCGGATATGTAGAGCTGACAGATGAATGACTTGCTCATGAGAGATTAAGACACTAGTTATGGTTTAGAATGAATGGGAAGTCTCAGTTGTCAAACATGGATATACTGCAGACTTCTAACACTTCGTCATCATGTAGCACATGAATACAAATTTAGCAATGTAAGAAAATAAAACTCAAAGCTAGAAGGCCCCCACAACTTGATGTATATCAGCAATATCAACACTAGATCCTGTTAGCATTTTTCATATTTCTTCACATGCAAAGCTGCAAAAACCATGATCAACAATGAAGTTTCATCCCAAATCAGGCTGGCTTCTGGAGTTCAAATAATGGGGAATCTGGATGCTTTCCAAATAGCAAGTGTCATAAAAGATATTCATCACGGCCTAAAAATAGGTATTTGAAGTGTGAAACAGGAGAAACTGCCACTGGATCTCCACTTACACCTTCTGTTCTGCTTACAGACATACCTTCAAAGACCTATTCACTCTACACATGTTCTGTTTATTTGTCCCTTGGGGGTCTCAGACTAAATTATATTTACCTCTCTTCCAGACTGACATGTTTGGGCCCCAATACTACCATAGCCAGACAATTTACATATCTTCCTATGGAGGTAATTTTGCAAGTCAAAAAGGCTTGTGATATGTAGTGTAATTTAAATCCCATTTTACATAGATTATAGAGATCAGAATTGAAATGTCTACCTTGGGATGTGATCAGTTCTGGTATATTTTAGGAAAGGATCAGCCAACATAAAGCCTTTTCTAAAAAATATAGGGGTCCTTTTACTAAGGTGCACTGAAAAATGGCCTGCGGTAGTGTAGACGTGAGTTTTGGGCGTGCACAGAATCATTTTTCAGTGCATCTGCAAAAAATACCTTTTTTAAATTTTTGCCGAAAGTGGACATGCGACAAAATGAAAATTGCCTAGTGTCCATTTTGGGTCTGAGACCTTACTGCCAGCCATTGACCTAGCAGTAAAATCTCATGTGATAACTGGGCGATAATGACCTATGCGCATCAAATGCCACTTGGTGTGCGCCCAATACACAAGTGCCAGAAATGAAATTACCACGTGAGCCACACGGTAGCCGGGCGGTAACTCCTTTTTGGCGCATGTTGGGTACGTAGATTCATACACGGCTTAGTAAAAGGGCCCTGTACAGAAGTGCACATGAATTTGCTGGCACATGCAGCAGGAGGAGCCGTTTTACAACTGTAAAAATGTATGGCAGGGACCAAGCAGTTTCCATGTGGAGGTGTCAGCACACACATGTGGAAGAGGCAATTTTGTAGCTTCCACATTTAAGCGCTAACACTTCAACATGTAGCTGCCCCATTTTACAAACCTGTATATGTAAGCGTTGCCAATTAAGTAGTAAGGCTGCAATTTTAACATGGTTTAATTCTGGAGGTGGACAGAAACTACATGAGATTAAGGAGAATGACTCTCTCAATCCCTCATGTAAAGCCCTGGCTAAAAGGAGAACTTTTTAAAACCCATGCATGCTGTTGCATCAGTGTAAAAACCGATATGGAACTTTTCCCTATATACATGTATTCCCTTTGTGAAATAAGGTATAAGAATATAGATTTTAGTCCCATCCAAGCCCCGCTTGATTCTTACCCAAACCACATACCCTTGAGATTTCTACATAATCCCCCAGATTCTATATATGGTGCCTAGAGTTACGCGTACAAATTGGCATGTGTAGCCAATATGTGCATGTAACTTCATTGAGTAATGAGCCAATTAGCACCAATAATTGGATGTTAAGCAATTATCGGCACTAATTGGGATTTACGCACACAGCTCACTAACTACCAAATTCTATATATGGCACCTTAAGTTGGGCGCACTAATTTGGCTGCACAGCCAAATTAATTGCACAACTTAATTGATTAACAATCCAATCAGTGTCAATAATTGGTACTTAACAACAAATTAGTGGCACTAATTGGCTTTAATTAGAATTTACATGTATAACTTTCTAGGCGTATTCTATAATGCAGTGCGTGAAAATTCTAATGTGCACAGTCGAAAAGGGGGCATGGCCATGGGTGTGGAATGGGAGGGTTGTAGGCATTAAAAAAAAACTATGTGCACTATTATAGAATACATCTGATCTGTGCCTAAGTCAGGGGCAGGTATTTAGGCCTGGGTTTAGGTGGCCTAAATGGGTGCACCTAAATTTTAGTCACAAGAATGGCATGCGAGTGTATTCTATAAACTATACCTAACTTAGGCATAGTTTATAGAATCACACTAACCACATGGTTTTATGGCACCGATATTTAAGGTTCCATATACAGTATAGAATTTCCGCTTAAAAGTATTCTATAAAGCAATGCATGTAAATCGTACCACATGGATCTCAAAGGTGGTATGGCCATGGAAGGAGATGGCCAGGTCATAGGCTTTTCCTAAAAAATTACACACAGTGTTATAGAATAACCCATTCCGTGCCTAAATTTAAGCAAGGGTGTTTACACTAGGTTTTCATTGGTGTAATTTGCTGCATCTAGATTTTAGTCACATGCATGGCATTATATATATTCTATATATCACACCTTACACTCGCGCTTTCCTAGCAGAAAGATTTATTGACCCCTAAAGAAGGCATTTGTGCCGAAACACGGACTGTGTAGGGTCCTAATAAAACTTTGTTTGGAGCTCTTACTCCTGTGTTTTGGCTGGTCACTTGGACTTGGTTTTCTTCCAACTTTTGTTTGGTGTGCATGGATATCTCCTCTACATCTTACAAAAAATAGTTCCACATGTAGATGTTTTCCAAGGGTTATTTTCTTTTGGCAGATTCAACTATCTGTTGACATCTATGTCAGCCTGCGGTGCAACTTTATTTACCACCACAAGTGTAACAGGTAGGGGGGGATGGGCCTGGGTCCGCCTGCCTGAAGTGCACTGCATCCACTAAAACTACTCCAGCGACCTGCATACTGCTGTCATGGACCTGAGTATGACATTTGAGGCTAGCATAGAGGCTGGCACAAAATATTTTGAAAGATTTTTTTTTTTAGGGTGGGAGGGAGTTAGGATCACTGGGGTAGTAGGGCAAGGTCATCCCTGATTCCCTCCGGTGGTCATCTGGTCATTTAGGGCAGATTTTTGTGGCTTGGTCATAAAAAAAACAGGACCAAGTAAATTCGGCCAAGTGTTCGTTAGAGACGCCCTTCTTTTTTCCATTATCTGCCAAGGACGCCCATGTGTTAAGCATGCCCCAGTCCCGCCTTTGCTATGCTTCCGACATGCCCCCGGGAACTTTGGTCGTCCCCGCGATGGAAAGCAGTTGAGGGTGCCCAAAATCGGCTTTTGATTATGCTGATTTGGGCGAACCTGGGAGAAGGACGCCCATTTCCTGATTTGTGTCGAAAGATGGGCGCCCTTCTCTTTCGAAAATGAACCCAGTAGGCACCTACGTGTGTCCAACACGCATCAATTTGGAACTATCGCCTGGCTACTGCATGCCCCTGGCGGTAATTCCATTTTTTAAGCACGTCCAATACTCATGACAGAAAATATTTCTTATTTTCTACCGTGTGGTGCTAACCGGATTGTAATCGACAGTGTACCCATGCTGACGATTACCGCCCAGTTAACACATGTGACCTTGTGGCTATCTCAGTGGGTGGTGGTAAGGTCTCATGCCCAAAATGGATGCACACCAATTTTTATTTTGCTGCACATCCATTTTCCGCCAAAAAAAGCCTTTTTTGCAGGTGCACTGAAAAATGGATCTGCGCGCATCCAATACATGTGCCTACAACAGTGCAGACCATTTTTCAGCGTACCTTAGTAAAAGGACCCCTAAGTCAACATTCAGCACTGGTCAGTTAAGATAGGCCTGATTTGGCCACAAAACATAGCCAGCTAGTGTTTGAATATTTGCAGCTAGTCGACTAGGGTCCTTTTACTAAGGTGCACTGAAAAATGGCCTGCGATAGTGTAGACACATATTTTGGGCCAAACAGAATCATTTTTCAGCATACCTTCAAAAAATGCCTTTTTAAAATTTTTGACGAAATGGACGTGTGGCAAAATGAAATCCAGCATGGATTTCAGCACTATTTAACCGTCCAGGAACGGCTTCTGGCTGGTTAAATAGCACTTAACTGGCTATCCGCCAATATTCAGCGAGGGATAGCCGGCTATCTCCTGCTGAATATTTGTGGTCAACACATAGTGGCTAAAAGATTATGGGGCCCTTTTACTAAGCTGTGTGAGCATCAATGTGCACCCAACATGCGCCAAAATGGAGTTACAGCACGGCTACCATGTGGCTCTTGCGGTAATTTCATTTTTGGCGTGCATCCAATATGCACAGCCAAAAAATAATTGTTATTTTCAGATGTGCGTATTGGACGCACACCAATTGGCATTTGACACACATAGATCATTACCGCCTGGTTACCGTGTGAGACTTTACCGCTAGGTCAATGGCTAGCGATATGGTCTCAGACCCAAAATGGACTTTCGGCAATTTTTATTTTGCGGCACTGAAAAACGGATCTGCGTGCGCCTAAAACCCACGCATACACTACCACAGGCCATTTTTCAACATACCTTAGTAAACGGACCCCATATTCCATAACACACAGAAGACCAAGAAGAAACAAAACTCTGCAGAAACACACCAGAACCAGAAAGGAGTGGAGATGACCAAGGGGTGGAGAAATGATCCCAGGAACAATTTTAAAAATAAAAATAACAAAATGCAACTTAACCTTTAGGGACTTTACTTTATTTGTTGGTTTTATTATTTTATGAAGTATTATTTTTTGGACAGCTATTGATTTTATTTTACGGATGTCTATTTTAGCACTTTACTGTTGCATATCTTTTAAGCTTCTTAAAGGGTTTGAATTTTTGGTTCTCTTGCTTGCATAATTTTGATGTCTTTTTTTTTAGAGTGGAGGAGTGGCCTAGTGGTTAGGGTGGTGGACTTTGGTCCAGAGGAACTGAGTTCAATTCCCACTTCAAGCACAGGTAGGTCCTTGTGACTCTGGGTAAGTCACTTAACCCTCCATTGCCCCATATAAGCCA
Organism: Microcaecilia unicolor; assembly: GCF_901765095.1. Lineage (NCBI taxonomy): Eukaryota > Metazoa > Chordata > Amphibia > Gymnophiona > Siphonopidae > Microcaecilia > Microcaecilia unicolor. Next base: position 169,343,923 of record NC_044037.1, on the reverse strand, counting down.
CATTGAGCCTGCCATGAGTGGGAAAGTGCAGTGTACAAATGTAACAAAAATAAATTATAAATAGACATAAGGAATTTTGATGTTATCTACACTATTTATAGCCTTTCTTTTATCAATTAACATTTGTGTATATGCATTATTCTTATAAAATTACTTTATGTCTATATTCAGCTGGCCATAGTAGTGGTGTAGGCAGACATTCAATTTTGGGTGGGCCTGGGCTCAAGGTGGGTAGGTGGGCAGGCACAGGAATCCCCCCCCCCCCCCGCTCTCTGCCTGGCATCTCTCCCCCCCTCACAGGTGATTGAGCTTTCAACTCCCCCTCCCCACAGGCAATCTGGGCTCTCAATTGCCCCTGCAAGCTCTCAACACCGTCCCCAGGTGATCAGGACTCTCAACAACCTCCACCCCGCAGGCAACCTGGGCTCTCAACTCCTCACCCCGATGTTCCTTTTAAATGCCACTTCTTCGCCAGCATCAAGCAGCAACCAATGCAAGCTACTCACCACCAGCCTACAGCCTTCCCTCTGACACAACTTGTTTCCACAGAGGCAGCATACATCAGAGGGAAAGCTGTGAGCTGGCACTGAGCGGTGTGCATCAGTCGCTGCTTGCTGCTGGTGAAGAAGTGGCATTTCAAAGGGGAAGGATGCCTGGAGTTTTTAGCTGGCGGGAGGGGGGGGGGGGGGGAGATCCCTGCCAGCTACATTGTAAGTCTAAGGCAACTGGGTGGGCCTGAACCCAAAATGGGTGTACCTGGGTGTTTTGTTGACCACCATCGGTGTTATTCCCAGATACACAATGTTGGCTAACACATGGCCTCTCAGGTCGATATTCAGAACTTAAGCAGCCAGGGATTGCCGCATAAAGATAGAACTGTGTTTTATGCAGTTACCCTGGCTAGTTAAGTGTTGAATATTGGCACTTAACTGCCCAAGTACCAACTGTGTCCCTGGAATGCCCCCAAAATAAATGACTTTCACTTAGGTGCTAACTGCTAATTTTCAGTGGTGATAACTGGTTAAGTGCCAATGAAAATGAGCACATAGCCCCAAACAAGCAATTTAACTGGTCAGCAGCCATTTCTGGCCAGTTAAATTGTTCTGAATATCGACCAGCAAATTTTTAAGTTGATATTTTAAATGTTCTTTCCAATTTATCTTTACTCTTTTAGTTGACCTTATTTATATTTGATGTCTACATATATGGTAATTTGAATTTCATATTTGTTCATTTTTTAAATAATTTTTAAAAACGTTTTATGGTTATATAGGATCCTTGACACAAGCTCTAGCCAAATTACGGCCGTGTGGGTCAACTTGAATCAAAGTTTTTTTTATATTATATTGTCCCTGTGATTATTTCTGCACCCCTTGGCCATCTCCGCTCCTTGCTGCTTCAACAACATATCCTATGTCATTTCATGCCATTGGTAAAAAGGCTGTTCTTACTAAGAGGTCCTTTTACTAAGCTGTGGTAAGCATTAATTCGTGCTAATCACAGCTTAAAATGACTTACCTTGGGGCACACTGAGGTATCCTGCAGTAAGTTGCAACATTAGAGCATGGCTGTTAAATTGAAAATGGAAAATCGGCCATTTTCTGGCCGCAGCAAAAAGTGGCCTTAGTCCATGGGAGAGACTGGCACAGGCCTCTTTTTGCTGCAGCTTCGTAAATAGGCCCCCAAATGCACCGAGCTAATTGGGTGCTGGTCTGAATATCGGCCAGTGCCCTAACTTCCAAGTCAGTGTACCTACCCGGATATTCAATGCTTGGAGCCGCACATCAGTGGCGATCCTAGCCGGCATGACACCCGGGGCGGATCGCCGTTGCGCCCCCCCGGGTGCAGCGCGGCTCCCCCGGCGAATGACACCCCCCCGGGTGCACGCCGCTGGGGGGGGGGGTGCCGCGGTGCTTGCCTGTCAGCTGAGTTCACTGACTTCACTAACTTCGCTGCAGCTCCCTCTGCCCTGGCTGGAACAGGAAGTAACCTGTTCCGGGGCAGAGGGAGCTGCAGCGAAGTTAGCGAAGTCAGCGAACTCAGCTGACAGGCGCGCGCCGCAGCACCCCCCCCAGCGGCGTGCACCCGGGGCGGGCCGCCCCCACCCCCCACCCCCCTTGGCACGTCACTGCCGCACATTCCCCAGAATTGAACATCCGGGGTTAGTTCAGCACATGGCTGTAAGCAGCATACACAGGCTGAATATTATTTCTGAAAGTTGATGGGTTTTTGTTTGTGCTGTCAAGAGTGCATACTCTTCTGAAAGATTGTACAATGTTAACAACATTGTTGCCGTGATGACATAAGGCAACCCCCCCCCCCCCCAAACCAAACAAAATTTGCAATCCCAGAAATGACATGGGAAGCAACACAAAATGAAAATGTAGAACGAGTAGAAGTGAATCGATTTTTTACTCGTTCCAGAAGTACAGAGACTAGGGGACACCCAAGGAAGTTACATGGAAATACTTTTAAAACAAATAGGAGGAAATGTTTTTTCACTCAACGAATAGTTAAGCTCTGGAACTCTTTGCCAGAGGATGTGGTAACAGTGGTTAAAGTTTCTGGTTTTAAAAAGGTTTTCCTGAAGGAAAAGTCCATGGTCTGCTGTTGAGACAGACATGGGGAAGCAACAGCTTGCCCTGGAATTTGTAGCACGGAATGTTGCCACGATTTGGGTATCTGCCAGGTACTTGTGACCTGGATTGGCCACGGTTGGAAACAGGATACTGGGTTAGATGGACTACTGGTCTGACCCAGTATGGCTACTCTTATGTTCTGGCTGCACACCACTGTTCCCTCTATGCTGAGCGGAAGTCCTCCAGCTGCATTGCTACCAGTGGGTGGCAGTGTTTCAATATTGTGTTTTCAATTGCTAGGGACAGGCAGGTTCCCTGGAGTCCTGCAGAGCTTGCCTGTCCCTCACAGTTGAAAATGTTGTAGTGAAACAGTACCTGTCACTGACAGGACTGTAGGTGGAGGATCCAGCTCAGCTTAGGGAACAGTGCTGCACACTCTACTTCCTCCTCCTTCAGTTCTTTCCCCCAGTCCAGGTTTTGTTCCTCACATTCTTTCTTTCTCTCATCCTGTCTCTCCCCACTCCTCTCCCTGGTCACTGCAAGGGGACTTCAAAATGCCAAACATGATTAATAAAGGAATTATCCTCCATTTCAAGACAAAGACTGGGGTCTCAAATTAAAATTACTTGGATGATAACTAGGAACATACTATTTTAATTTTCAGAAAACCAGATATAAAAACTCTAAAACACAGAATAACTGAACAATGAAATATGGCCATTCAGACTTATTTATAAATCAGTGATTTAGAGAACTTTTACAGTAGAACTATCTTAAAGATAAAGTTACACTTTATTTATATAACTTCAATAGTGCTCAAACAATAAACTAGACTTAGTACAGCAACTCTTTGGCATTTCATTAGTTTTATTTAATTTACAACAGAGAAGACGATAACACAATTACAAGGATATAGTGACTTAAAAGTTTTGCTACTCGCCTATGATTTGTGTGTTCCAGCAGCTATAAGTTATTCATGTGGCATAATGAGAAATGAATGGATCTTGGCTGGTGAACTGCAGTTTGGGGAATTTGATTTTGCAAAAAACCTATTTTTACTAGTCTTTGGCTGGAGCACTCTAAAGCTCATAATATGTTTTTTGCCCATTTTAAAGTGATTACATAACATTGACTAGATAGCTTAGGCAATGCTCTATAATTTGTTTCAGGATAATCTCTTCCCTTGATACTATTAATCATTCACTGCAGGAATGTTGGGAAGGAGAGAGTATAATAAAGCAAGTCTGAAACTTCTATTTGACTGAAAATGTAAAGAAGACTATCTGAAAGTACAAAATAAATTTAGGCTCTGTATTTCTGGGAAAATTCCCATGGACTCCACTACCACTATGATGCAGTTTAGTAAATTATGCAGGGATTTTCCTCATGTTGCCATGGCCAGGAAAATTGAGCAATCCTGGCTATGGCATTGCATGATGGAAGGCCTCATCCTGGCCTGTCTATCTTAAAGGCGCTGGAAGGCCCTGTAAGGAATTCACTCCCCCCCCCCCCCCCAAATCCCTGTAAAAATGTCATGGTGATCCCTGATACTATCTATCTCCTGCACCTCTCCTGACCACTTGGCTGTTAAAATAAAAATTAGTAACCCATGGTTAAGCTGCTAAGCTGGTCTGTAAACCCTTCCCCCTTTTGATTTTTGAAAAGCGTTGATACTAGGAGAAGCTTGTACCAGCTAAATAGAGTGGAGGAGTAGCCTAGTAGTTAGATCAGCAAGCTGTGACCCACAGAGACCTAGATTTGAATCCCACTGCTGCTCCTTGTGGCTTTGGGTAAGTCACTTAGACCCCCTTTAACTAAGGCAAGCTCACGTTTTTAGCACGCACTGAAATTGGGCACGCACTAAACATTAGAGACGCCAATGCATTCCTTTGGGCGTCTCTAATGTTTAGCGCGCACCCAATTTTAGCACGTGCTAAAAATGTGAGCATGCCTTAGTAAAAGACCCCCTTAACCTTCCATTATATCAGGTACAATCTAACCCCCCCCCCCCAATTTACTAAGCCACAGTAGCTGTTGCTGTGCACTAATGCTAACACAGCCCATTCACTTTGAATGAGCTGTGTCAACATTGCTGTGTGGCAGCCGCTAGTGCGGTTTAGTAAACAGGTAGGTTAGATTGTAAGCCCTCTGGGGAGGAGAACAATACCTAGTGTACCTGAGTATAACTTGCCTTGAAACCACATCTGGAGAGGCAGGAGCTAAATACTAGAATATTTACAAATACATGAGATTGAGCAGTCCCATTACTAATATGCAGCAGCACTTAACTGGAAAATGGCACTGAACATTAGCACTGACAGTCATGGCATTGGCTATCGAGGCCATATTCAACCCACAGTTAGCACCTTAAAATCATCTGAATATTGGAGGGATGGGGAGAACAATTTGAACCCAGACTGAGAGGTATAGCTTGGGGGGGGGGGGGGGAGAGGCAAAAGGGGAGCAGCCATACCCAAAAAAAGATTTTGTACAAAAGCAGTGGCTATGTGCATTGGCGTCTGGTCAATACACCCTTGCATAGGTACCCTGACTGTGACCTGCACTCTTTCCTGCTGCCAGGCCAACTCCCTTCACAGGCCTCCCCCTTCCCCTCCTGATCACCCTCTTACAGCCTTTTATGTTCAGGACAGGCATCAGTGGTATCAGCTGTAAAAACAAAGAGAAAAGCATGTTTGGTAGCAGTCAGCAGTGGTATCAGCTGTAAAAACAAAGCATAAGCACATGGGACCATTTCCCTGTACATGGCGCTGCTGCTCTGCTGGTCATGTCCCCATCTGATGTAAATTTCTTGCATCAGAGGGGGGAGGGTGACTGGCAGAGCAACAGCAGCACATGCAGGAAAATGGTCTGGTGTGTTTATGCTTTGTTTCACGGCTGATACCACTGCCTACTGCTGCCAAACTTGACAGGCTGGTAGATAGTGACCAGGAGAGAGAGGGAAAGAGAGAGAAAGGGGGGTGATGCTGGATGAGGAGGAGGATATGAGATGAGTTGATGCTGGATGGGGGAAGAGAGACAGAATGTTGCTGAAAGGGAAAAGAGACAGCGTGAGATGGAATGATGCGTGATTGAAGTGGAAGAGAGCTAGAGAAAGAGACAGGAGATGGTAGACAGCAAGAGAGGTAGATGGAGTGATGCTGAATTGTGGGGATGTGGAAGAGAGACAGTAATGCTGGATGGTGAAGGGGAAGAGAGACAGAGAGAGCATGACGCTGGATGGGGGAGAAGAGAGAGATGGGGTGATGCTGAATAGGGGGATGATGCTTGTGTACAGCCTTAGTTTCTGATGAAGAAAAAAGTGATTTATAAGGAATCAGGGTTGAAAATAGTTCCTGTATCTCTCTCTTCCCTTTACAGGCAGTAGCTCTTCATAATCTTTTTCACAACTATTTGCTTACAAAATGTTTTATGTGGACTTTTTCCCCTTTCAGAAACTACATAAAATTAAAAGGTCGGGTAGTAGATGTGCTTTTGACAAAGTGACAAGGTAAGGTCACCCCTGGAAAGACAGCTCTGAGCCTTTTATCATTTTTTGTACATGCCTTGTGATTAGTTATACTGCCATTACTGGCTGCTCTCAGGTTTTTTTCATTAGCATTGCCAAGTGCTATGTTTTAGTTGTTTGCACTGCATAAATTAAGGCTCAGAATATCACCTCTCTCCCCTATCCCTGACCCCTAACATTTTTAACTGCTGTTTTAAAATCAGTATTCATAGGAATACAGACTTTCTTGGACTTATTAAAAAATACTGTGTCTGAAGGCTCCTTGTCCCCTAGGAGAGGGTTGAGAGTCAGTTCTCATAAAAATGCCCAAAAGTCTAATAAGTTTCATCTGAAAAGAGCTGTCAGAAACATGAGTCCTTCCAGTTCTTCCCTGCAGCTGTTAACTACAGTGGAGCTAGATGTATATATGTGGAAAAAATGGGAGACCAAAGGTATTACTGTAAAATGATGGATGAATGAATGAATCATTGAAGGTCTACTGCTAGTTTTGATTAGTAGAGAATCTAATTTTTCAAAGAATGTAAAACCCGACCATTGGATTAGAAAAGAAGGAAGCAGAAAGCTTGAACTCAAAGTCATCACTAACAGCACAGTGCGTGACATTTTGTGTTTGTGGGGAAGAAGCTTAGTCAAGCAAGCTCTAAACAAAAGAGAGAAGTGATTGCTTTGAAATATATTACTCAATAAACTTAGTTGTCAACATTTGAAAGCTATTGAAGGTATTTTAGGGGAAAAGAGTCTTACTTTAAGGAAAGCCAGTCTCTTCCTTCCTAGAAAACTATCCGATCAATATTCAGTTGGTGTGATCAGCATTTTTTTAAACGTCGACAGTCATTGGCTAATTTAGTCCTGAACATTCAGTGCCGGGCCATATCCTGGCATCGGCTTTGAATATCTGGGTCAGTGGCAAAACCTAGAAGTTATGTGGGTATGGACAATATCCAGTGCAAAGCTATTTAAGTGGTCCTACTTGCTCGGGGCCTTTTACTAAAGCATGCCAAAAAAATGGCCTGCGCTGGTGTAGGTGCATGTTTTGGATGCGCGCAGCTCCATTTTTCAGCACGCCTGCAAAAAAGGCCTTTTTTTTGTGGCCGCATCCATTTTGGGCCTGAGACCTTACTGCCACCCATTGACTTAGCAGTAAGGTCTCACACGTTAACCCTGCAGTAATCATCAGCGCACGTACACTGCTGATTACCGCCGGGTAAGCACCATGCGGTAGAAAATTTCTACCTCGTGTTTTGGACATGCATTAAAAATGAAATTACCGCCAAGGGCACATGATAGCCAGGCAGTAGTTTCAATCTGACATGCATTGTACGCGCCTTAGTAAAAGGGCCCCTTAGCTAGTTGGGCACTAGCACTGAATAATATCTGTGTTTTCCTAATTTCTGGCTCTGCCTAGACCACTACTGGCATTGCCCAGACAATAAAAGAGACCGCAAAATCAGAAGACTGTAGCCCACTTTTAACTCCTAACCCTTGTTCACTTATTCAGAACCCTTATTTTATCATCCTCACTTTGATATTCCCTTATCTCTTGTTTGTCCTGTTTGTCTGTCCTAATTAGATTGTAAGCTCTGTGGAGCAGGGACTGTCTCTTCATGTTCAAGTGTACAGCGCTGCGTACATCTAGTAGTGCTATAGAAATGATAAGTAGTAGTATAGAGGTACTCATAGAATGAGTAGTGTAGCCAGCGGGGCTCTTCCAAAAACAACAGGAGGACAAAAAGAAAGATGCAAAAATGCTTTATTCCTTAAAGTACCCAACACGGCACCATGTTTCAGCTAAGTGCCTGCTTCAGGGGTTTTAAAAGAACGCTCCTTGTTACAGTTTGTCAATGTCATTGCACCTTCTGGTTGCAGAGTTTAAGTTTCCCTTCTGGATTTACTCACCCAACATTTTACTCTGTATCTTTTTCAAGATTGACATTGACAAACTGTAACAAGGTGCGTTCTTTTAAAACCCATGAAGCAGGCACTTAGCCGAAACATGGTGCCATGTCGGGTGCTTTGAGGAATAAAGCATTTTTGCATCTTTCTTTTTGTCCTCCTGTTGTTTTTGGAAGGTCCCTGCTGGCTACACTACTCATTCTGTGAGTATTGCCCAGACAATGCCATGGCAGTCATAGGGGAAATTCACTACTTGGTTAGATGCCACTGAATATCGCCTCCCGACCCGCTCAGCTCAATTTTATCAGGCAGGTATCTCTTCCGTCCGATTAAATTGTTTTGAAAAATGGGTCCTTATTTTTTGCTGAGTAAGAAGTAAAGGGATAAATGGGAACTGAAATTATTTTGCCAGATCTGTTTTCTTCCAAAAGGAAACAGAGCTGCAGTTCACTGGGCTGCCAACAGTTGGCTTCTGAACCTCACACTTCATTTTGGTCCTTCCTCCATATAGGACTGATCCTTCCTCCATATAGGACTGTATTCTATATATGGTGCCTGAAAAATCAGCACCGACAATAATTCCACCCAGGCCTATTCTGTAAACCGCACTAGATTTAGGTGCGGTTTATAGAATTACACCTAGCAGTCATGCCTGTGCCTAACTCTAGGTGCATCCATGTACACCAAGTAAAACTTGGTATAAATACCGGTACTTATGTTAGGCATGGAGCAGGTGTATTCTCCAACCCTGTGCGCATAGGATCCAACTTTTCAAAATGATTTGGGGTGCTCATTTTTTTTTTTTTACAGGTGGTGCATTTCTCCTCTCCCCCTCTCCCCCAATTCATATCCAGCAATTCTCCTCTCTCCCCTGCCCTCTCCTCCATTCATATCTAGCAATTCTCCTCTCTCCCCTACCCTCTCCTCCATTCATATCCAGCAATTCTCCTCTCTCCCCTCCCCTCTCATCCATGTCCAGCGAATTCTCCTTTCTCCCCTCCCCTCCATGTCCAGCGATTTCTCCTCTCTCCCCAAACACCACCTGCCCCTTATCAGCCCCCCCCTCTCCTCCAAGTGCCAGTCCCCCCTCTCCTCTGCCAGTCCCCCCTCTCCTCCGAGTGCCAGTCCCAATCCCAGCCCGACCTCTTCTCCCACAACAGTCCTCCGTCCTTGCCTTCCTGCCGCCCAGAATTTAAAACTCATCTTACCTCGGTCCCTGGCCGGCAACACTGAAAGGCGAGCAGGCTCAGCTTCAGCCTTCCCTTGTCTCTCAGCTCTGGTCCCGCCCTCATTTCTTGTTTCCGCGAAGGCGGGACCAGATCTGAGAGACAAGGGAAGACTGAAGCCGAGCCTGCTCGCCTTTTAGTGCTACCAGCCCTGGACCGAGGTAAGATGAGTTTTAAATTCTGGGCAGCAGGAAGGCGAGGATGGAGGACTTTTGAGCTGGGCAGGTTAAAATATTGGGGGTGCTTGAGCACCCAAAGCACCCACGGAGTCGGTGCCTAAGCCTGCGCGTACATTTTCAGAATGCCCATGGCCTACCCATTTCACATCCATGGCTATGCCCCCTTTTTGGCCGCATGCTTTAGAATTTATGCTCACCAATTTACAGAATACACCTAGCAAGTTGTGTGCGTAAAATTCTAATTAATGCCAATTAGTGTCAATAATTGCTTGTTAAGTGGCAATTATCATCACTGATTGGCTTGTTAAGTAATTAAGTTGCATGCACAAATCCAGAATACAACGGATTTGCACGCACAATTTTGGTCGCCCTATATAGAATCTGGGAGAGAATTACATGAGGCAGAGTCACTAATTAGAAAATTTTGCAACTGCAGTAGTCCATTAGTAATTTGGCCTCTGATGAGATGCAGGAATGAAAAGGTAGCAAAACTGTTATGGTTCACTTTCTGGCAGGTCCTTTACACTTCACTTTTTCTTTTGTTTTAATTTTGAGAAGTCTTTATTCAAATTCCAAAACACAGTGAACAGCAAAGCATATCCAACAAACAAAGAGGTACAATTTATTTATTTATTGGGATTCATTAACCATCTTTATGAAGAAATTCACCCAAGGCGGTGTACAGTAGTTTTAACATAAAAACTGGCAACATAACAATAGTAAAATGACCAAGCTTAAGCATAAATACAATCGAGGTAAACTGGGAAATAGCAAATTGAAACCTAGTAATAGGCTAACATGAAACAGTATCAGAAATATGCACATTTAACAGCACTGTAGAACAATCATATACTATGATGCCAGTACAATACAAATTATACCGTAATAGCATGGAAGAAAAATCAAATAACAGATATGATGTCAGCATAATACCAATGATTATGGCAGACCCAGCTATTGAGAGCATTTAGTTGGGACACGGTGATGTCAGTGTTGGCCCTTGTTGATGATATGTTTATGATACTGACGAATCCTCAGCAAACTTCACCCACGGTTTTGGTCCACTTTAAGGTATTTGGGATGATAGCGGTGTTGAAGTTAAACCTGAAAAGAATCTGAAGCACTTCCTATACACCCTTGTGCTCACCCAGTCTTTCCCCACACATTTTCCTGAACTTGGGCAGGTGACTCTTTGAAATGCCTGAGCATAGGAGAAAGTGAAGTCACTCAGGGGATGACACTTCAAAATGACAGCTCCTCAAACCTCCAACCTAAATTGATGATAGTTAGCGTTTTATCTAGGTTAAGACCAACCTCTGGTGAAGGCAGAGCAGGTAATGATATAATCTGTATGGACAATTGGAAAGAAAAAAAAATCCCCGATTTAAAAATATCTGCATATTTGGGTGCAAAGGAGACCAAGCTGGCACAAGTTAAGATGGCAGAGTCAGCAGCATATGAGGTATCAGAAGTGGCAAGTCTTGGAATAGCCATTTTATATAATAGACCAAAGAATCCTCCCCACAACCTCCTCCCCCAAAAGCCAAGTATCCATCCAGGAAAGGGCCCAGACATCCAATGCACCCCAAAGTGCATTGTCACCTGCCTGCCCCCAACCCATGCCCATACCAACATCTAACAAAAGGAACAATGATGTATAAAAGGGCTCCAAATGGACTCCCATCTAGCTAATGTATGTCCTTGCACAGCCACCAAATGCTCCATCTCACAAATATACTAGAGTTTGGTCACCCAGTGCATCAGGGAAGGCACATGAGGTTGCTTCCAGTGAGCAGTCAGGACCACCCAAGAGGCACACATACTATGATGTACCAACAAGGATTGAGATTTAGGTTTTCCAAAAAGGAATCTTCAAGCAAGCTTTAAGTGTGAGGATAAGAAAAAATATGGCTCAATTGAGTGTAAGCATACTGGTCAGTAGGGAGAAGGTGATAATCCTGCCGCAAATTAGGGAAAGAGAGCAAGGCATCATAATCAAAAAGCTGGACCCAGGTAGCCAAGCCTAATGTGGTCCAATGAGAAAACACTCCAGGAGTGAGACCTGGAGGGAAAAGGGGGTTAAAAGCAATTGGAGTAAGACGAGACAAAAGCTGACCAGGTTTTTTATTTTTTAAAAGGGCATTCCACTAATTGAAAGTAGTAGAAATGGGAGGGCAAAGGTCCACAGGAAGCTGGCAGAACCTACAAAAAAGCCATAACTGGCATTCCCAAGAGCAAGACCCTGCAACAAATTACTCCAAATGAACCCAGAGCTTGTGAGGCTGATCCTGGAACCACTCAAAGGCTGCCTGTGCTTGCACTGCCTTTATAATAACAAAAAGCATTAGGCATTCCAAGACCCCCTAGGGGGCAGGGGACCGGCAGAGCCAACAGCCACATGCTTGTTCCATGCACTCCCTTGCTTGGAGGAAGAGGTTGTATGCTGCCTGGGGGGGGGGGGGGGGGGGGGGTGGAGGTGCGTGCTCTGCGGGGGGGGGAGGGGGGGAGAGTGTTTTGCCCTGGGTTGGGTAGGTATACTACTGCCAATGGAACCAGGTTTGATTCCCACTGTAGCTCATTGTGACCCTGGGAAACTTAATTAACCCTCTATTGCCCCACGTACAAAACTAAGATTGTGAGCCCACTAGAGAGAGAGAGAGAGAGAGAGAGAGAGAGAGAGAGAAAGTACCTGAATGTAATATGTAAACCAACTTGATTGTACTACAGAAAGGTAGTATATCAAATGCATGATCCATGACTAAGGTGTGGTTGCACTGTATGTCAGCAGAGGGTGTTCTGGCTGGTTTCCAGGACTTATGTGGGTGCATGAGTGCCTCCTTGAGACAATATTGATGAGGGATATCTTGAAAACTTGGACCTTGGAGTGAAGATCACAAGCCTATGCAGTAACAGTTAATGCAGTGGGAAAGCACATTATTGCTGTGGGTTGATAGGAGACCTATAGAAAAAAAAGATAGCATTAATTCTAAATAAGTTTTGTACTGTTTGTATACTGTCAGCTTTAGGAAGCTTCCTGTTTACCAGTGAGCCTTATGTGCATGTTAAGTTGCACAAATTAACGACCAACAGAGCTGTGTGACTACAGTAATATGTTAAAACCATCGAGTGAATATAATACAAACATTGCTGCGCTGGCCATATGTTACACTGCTTAATTTCTCATGGTGAGGAAATGTGGATAACATAGGAAAGAAGGTGATGGATTAATTTACCCAGGGCAAACTATTACAATGAAGAATGACTTTCCAGAGGAAAGGAAGAGAAGAATTAGAGCAGGATGGTGAGCATATGGGAAATATTAGAATGTGCTGCAGGAAAATGTAGCTTGACGATGTGCTTAATAAGAAAGATATTTAATCGATGCACAGTGCCTGTGTTGACATATGGGAGTGAGAAATGGCTTGGATAGAGATGTTACGAAGGAAGGAAACAGCAGTACAGGTGTTTCTGGAATGACTTATTGAAATAAATAGGAGACAGAACAAGTGAGTATTCCAGTTGGGTGCCAGCCTCGAAGGAGTAGAAAATAAAGCAATATTGGCATGAGCACACCACTGGACTGCAGGAGAGATGACAGGTCAAGCTAGTTGATGACTGATTGGTAGTCACCAGAGTGTGAAAGAGGCACAGGAGGCAAAAGGAGAAAGGGAGTGCTGAAACAGGGGTTTCCTGTAAAGATCAGCTGTATACAGACCTAGGAACAATTTGCACAAGATTGATTAAAAAATTACTATAGTCATATGAATGCTAGGAAACCACGGATGCACTGGCAATTAGGAAATCATTTTCATGACTGTGACAGCCCAACTGTGTAAAGAATAGTGGAGAGAAACTTCACACAGAAAACACCATATAAATGAGCTCTTAGACACAATGGGGTAACTCTATAAGGAGCCGGGCAGTTTTAAGGATGCACGTAAATGTAGGTAATCTAGTCATTCAAGCACATAACACATGTGTATAAATAAGTAGCATCTGGCTAAGTGGTGTAATTAGGTACCTAGATGTAATGGAACATATATGATAGGTGGGTATTCACGTGTGTGGAGTTTGGGCAGAGCAGGGCTTGCATGGATTAATAAATCTTATAACCTGTGTGCAGTCTTTTGTAATCTAAGTAGAACAATTTACATCAGCTCTATAGCTGATCTAAGTGTTCATGCCTTAAATGTGTGTGTATTTTCAGTCACTTAGGCTAGTATTGTAGAAAGAAAATTAGGCACCTACTTTTCTGTATAGAATAGACTTCAGATAGGCACTTTCCTAGTGCCAAAATCTAAGTGACCCCCCTAAAGAATTACTATTACTGCTATTACTATTACTACTTATCATTTCTATAGCACCACTAGAGCTACACAGTGCTGTACACGTAATTCACTGGATTCTATATATTGTGCTGAGATTTCTGTGCGGAAATCGAAGTGTATTCGATAACAATGTGCATAACCTAATTGGATAACAAGCTAATCAGTGCTGATAACTGGATGTTAACAAACAATTATCAGCACTAATTAGCATTAATTAGAATTTACGCGTGCTACATGCTAAGCATATTCTGTAGAATGGTGCACGTAAATTCTAAGTTGCATAGTTGAAAAGTGGGTGTGGATATGGGCATGGAATGGGCGGGTCATGGGCGTTTATAAAGTCTATGTGTGTTGTTCTAGAATACATCCACTCTGTGCCTAATTTAGGCATCGGGATTCATACCAGTGGCGTAGCTACGTGGGGCCACGGGGGCCTGGGCCCCCATAGATTTGGCCCTGGACCCCCCTGCTGATGACCCTCTTGGCCCCCTCCCGCCGCCAACCCGCTGTCGCCGTCGCCTACCTTTGTAGGACGTCAGACTCAGAAACAGAACGAAGCCTTGCACCAGAAGAAGAGGACCTCAGCTGGTGGGGGTTGGGGTCCCCCGCCAACAAAAGTAGGCGATGACGACGGCAGGATGGTGGCAGGAGGGGGGGGTCAAGAGGGTCATTTGCAGAAGGGGGTCAAAGTTGTTGTTGTTGGTGGTGGTGGCGGCGGCGCCGGGGAGGGCTAAAATGTGCCCCCTCACATCGGGCTCTGGACCCCCCCTCCCGTCGAAGTCTGGCTACGCCCCTGATTCATACCAGGTTTTAATTGGCGTAATTGACCACAACTAAATTTAGTCATGTGGACCAGCACTCGGCATATTCTATAAGGTACCCCTAAACGAAAGCACACATTATAGATTATGCTTTGATTTCCATGCGGAAATCTTGGCGTGATGTATAGAATTTAGCCCCATATGCAGATACTTTCTCTGTCCCCAGTGGGGTCACAATTGCCCTCAATAGGGGTCAATTTTATATAACAGGGTGCCTATAAATATTTGAAAATGCAGTTATTTTTGTACCTTTATAAATGAAGCTCAATGAATAACCCACAATAGGACATAAATGCTTTCACAAAAATGTACACTCTCTTCAAAGCAGGTGCAAAAATGTGTGTGTCCTGAACGCATGAACATATGTATTTTATAGAGTGCGTATGTACCTCACAACTATCCTCCAGTTGTGCTCACGCACTACTCCCAGGAATGCCTACTGTATGTATTGACCGCATCCAAGTACTTGTGCTCTTATCGGCACTCTTAAATGTATGAGCATCTTCGCTTATGCAATTCTATAACTGCCATTTTGTGTTTGTAAAACCAACTTTACACATGGGAATTTTTAAATAAAATTATCCCCATAATTAAGGAATAACATGTTTAGTTTTAGTTTAGTTTATTTAGGGGTACTTTTACTATGCCGCAGTATAAAGTAGTCTGAGGTAGTATGGTCACATGTTTTTGGCATGCACTGGGCCATTTTTTACCACTGCTGGGGAAAAAAAGGCTTTTTTTTTTAATGGGGGCAGTAAATGGCTGTGTGCTAGAATTAAAAGTAGTGCTTGGCTATTTACTGCCTAAGCCCTTATCGCCACCCACTGACCTAGAGGTAAAGGTTCACATGCTACCCGTGCGGTACTCATTTGAAACAATGAGCTGAACTTCCTCATGTAACTGTTCTTCAGATACCTTACTCTTTTTTTTTTCTGTTTCGTTTAATCCACTTTTATATATGTTTTGCTCTTTTTTTCCAGATATATCCTCCACCTTTCTAGACTTGGTTTTCATTCTCTCTCAGACCTTCTATAATAATAGTCTTCCTGATACCAATTTTACCATTTCTATCTCTCTCAACACTTCTTTCATCTTCATACTTTTGGCTAGAAAATTCAACTTTTTTATTCCAGTTCCCACATTTCTCTCAATATTCTTCTGGCACAAATTAAGTTTTTATACCTAATCTGGAGGTGTGAGTCTCAACCCATCTAATACCTAAAATATCTTTGAGTATATTCTCAACTTCAAAATAATAAGGATGTATCTTTTTCCTTGAAAAATTTACTGGTTTTTGCTCACTCTGGATCATATCTTAACCTGAAACACTAGTTTCCATAATTGCTGTTTCATTTCCTCCATTTGTCTCACTAAGAATCCATGGGGAATCTTCCAGTTCTTCCTTCCTCCAGGTGTCTTGGATGCTCATCTGCAAACAAGAGTTCAGAAATCTCTCCCCCCCCCCCCCCACCCAAGCCAATTTGCAGCCAAATAAGCTTTATTTACACTTTACTCCAATTTTAACTGCAAATTTCAACTTCGTTTTGGTATGTGCACATCAAATTCAAATGTTACCACTTTAAACAGTACGAGATCTTTTGAAATTTTTATTCCAGAAACCTCTAGAATCCAGAAATTGATCCTGTCTGTGATGCCATTTTATGTAAGAGCCCTTGCTTTTAGGAAATGATTCTGATAGTTTAAAGAAACATGTCAGCAATGCCAAAATGAAGATACCTCAGACAGGGTATCCTTGGAAAACAGGGAAATCACTTCATTAAAAAAAAAAAAACTAGTCTCAATTTCTCAAAGAATTTGAGAGGAAAGTGAATAATTATGTTAAATAGTTCTCTCAAGAGAAAATATGATACAATTACTGTGTATTTATTTATTTGTTACATTTGTATCCCAACTCACAACCAGCGGGTATAAAGAGTCAATCATGAAACATTAAATGAGAACTGAGGAGGAGGGGACCTCAGACCAGTACCACCTCTTTAATCAATAAGGTGATCATTATGTGGTAACAATTGCATAATCATTGATCCCCTACCATCCTCCTCCCTTAACGGTGTATCAGTACTCAATAACAGTGCTGTACCAACAATAAACATCTCACACCACAGCTACTTAGCTTATTGCTTGTTGCTGCTCCGATCAGGGGCTCCCCAACGGTCCCGTTTCACCAACTAAGGCTTAGTTGGTGAAACGGGACCGTTGGGGAGCCCCTGATCGGAGCAGCAACAAGCAATAAGCTAAGTAGCTGTGGTGTGAGATGTTTATTGTTGGTACAGCACTGTTATTGAGTACTGATACACCGTTAAGGGAGGAGGATGGTAGGGGATCAATGATTATGCAATTGTTACCACATAATGATCACCTTATTGATTAAAGAGGTGGTACTGGTCTGAGGTCCCCTCCTCCTCAGTTCTCATTTAATGTTTCATGATTGACTCTTTATACCCGCTGGTTGTGAGTTGTGATTATTCATATTTCAGCGGAGGTTTCCCTGTGACTGGTTCCGGTGTGAACAAATACAATGTGATGTTATGGAAAGATGAAGTTTATATGGCAGAGCCACAATAAGGATCATATAGCAGAAGAAGAGAGTTATGTCCATTACGTGCTTTAGTTTTCTTGTGTAGCCAAGGTCAGGCATTTAAGTTGGATCGGGAAGGTATGCCTTTTTAAACAGGGTGGTTTTTAGTATTTTCTGGAAGATTAGGTGGTCGTACGTTGTTTTCAAGGCTTTTGGTAGCGCGTTCCACAGTTGTGTGCTTATGTAGGAAAAGTTGGATGCATAGGTAGATTTAAATTTAAGTCCTTTACAGCTTGGGTAGTGTAGATTTAGATATGTTCGTGTTAAATCAGATGTGTTTCTGGTTGGTAAGTCGATTAAGTCTATCATATATCCAGGTGCTTCGCCGTAGATAATTTTGTGAACCATGGTGCAGATTTTGAATATATGTATATTTTGTATATATGTATATTTAAGATAAAATATGACCAATATAAAGGAGCTTAAAATGTTTTGCCCTGAAAATGGCAGATACAAATAGTAACATAGTAACATAATAGATGACGGCAGAAAAAGACCTGCACGGTCCATCCAGTCTGCCCAACAAGATAAATTCATATGTGCTACTTTTTATTTCTACCTGTCCTCTTCAGGGCACAGACCGTATAAGTCTGGCCAGCACTATCCCCGCCTCCCACCACCGGCTCTGGCACAGGGCTGGTGGTTGGGAGGTGGGGATAGTGCTGGCCAGACTTATACGGTCTGTGCCCTGAAGAGTACAGGTACAAATAAAAAGTAGCACATATGAATTTATCTTGTTACTATGTTACTTTGCAGGGCATAATCAAAAGGGGATGACCATCTCTAAGGGCGTCCATCTCTAAGGACATTCTGGCGAAGGGGCGGGGAAACCCGTATTATCGAAACAAGGTGGACATCCATTTTTCCTTTCGATAATAGGGTCGGGGACGCCCAAATCTCAACATTTAGGTCGACCTTAGAGATGGTCGTTCCCGGTTTTCGGCCATAATGGAAACCAAGGACGCCCATCTCAAAAATGACCAAATCCAAGGCATTTGGTCATGGGAGGAGCCAGCATTCGTAGTGCACTGGTCCTCTTCACATGCCAAGACACCAACTGGGCACCCCAGGGGGCACTGCAGCGGACTTCACAAATTGCTCCCAGGAACATAGCTCCCTTACCTTGGGTGCTGAGCCCCCCAACCCCCCTAAACCCACTCCCCACAACTGTACAACACTACCATAGCCCTAAGGGGTGAAGGGGGGCACGTACATGTGGGTACAGTGGGTTTTGGAGGGCTCCCATTTACCACCACAAGTGTAACAGGTGGGGGGGGGATGGGCCTGGGTAAGACTTCAGTCAAAATATGGATCACCTGGGTAAGTATATTTCCATAAGTATATAAGTATTGCCACACTGGGACAGACCAAAGGTCCATCAAGCCCAGCATCCTGTTTCCAACAGTGGCCAATCCAGGTCACAAATACCTGGCAAAATCCCCCCAAAATTCAATACATTTTATGCTGCTTATCCCGGAAATAAGCAATGGATTTTCACCAAGTCAATTTAATAATGGTCTATGGACTTTTCCATTTCTCTATTCTTTCTTACTATTCTTTGTCTTCGAATCTCTCTCTTTTCACACTCTTAATATCAGAAATTCTTTAGATGTGAATATAATCTCAGTCTCTTTTGTGATGTCTGTGTAGATGCAGTAGACTTATCTGTGGTTTATTCAGGTACTTTTGAATCTTTTCTCCTTTCGTGTATATGGTGGGGCCCTTCTTCTTTTCTTTAGTTGTAGATGATGACTAAACAATAGCAGCAGCAGTATCTACAACCTATTTCTTCAAAAGAAAATAAATGGAGAGAAAACTGTTTTCCTGTCTCTGCAATGTATGCACCCTTTTTCTCAGAGTGTTCCTGCAGCACAGCTGGATACCTAATGTACTGTATTTGTTCTAACGACTTCATAACAAAATTAAATTAAATTCTTTGTTGCAAATTTATAACTATCTGAGACTTTAATTCCCTGAACTGAACTAAAAGTTTTTCTTGGATGTCTCACTTCAAACTATTTCATTCTCAGTCTCAAACTCATACTCAAGCATAAGAACACAATAATAGCCATACTGGGTCAGACCAATGGTCTATCTAGCAGAAATTCAAATAGTAGCAAGATTCCATGCTACCAATCCCATTGTAAGAAGTGGCTTCCCCCATGTCTGTCTCAATAGCAGACTATTGACTTTTCCTCCAGGAACTTGGCCAATTTTTTTTTAACTCCTGATACGCTAACCGCTGTTACCACATCCTCTGGCAAAGAGTTTCAAAGCTTAACTATTCTTTGAGTAAAAAAAAATATTTCCTCCTATTTGTTTTAAAAGTATTTCCATGTAACTTCTTAGTGTGTGTCCCTTGTCTTTGTACTTTTTGAAAGAGTAAAAAATTGATTCACTTCTTGTTCTACACCACTCAGGATTTTGTAGACCTCAATCATATCTCCCCTCATCTGTCTCTTTTCCAAGCTGAAGAGCCCTAACCTCTTTAGCCTTTCCTCATATAAAAGGAGTTCCATCCACTTTATCATTTTGGTAGCTCTTCTTTGACTCTTTTCTAATTCCGCTATATCTTTTTTGAGACATGGCAACCAGAACTGAATGCAATACTCAAGGTGAGCTCACACCATGGAGCAATAGAGAGGCATTGTAGTATTCTTGGTCTTATTTTCCATCCCTTTCTTAATAATTCCTAGCATCCTGTTTGCTTTTTTGGCTGCCACCGTACACTGGACAAAAGCATATAGTCTACTGCGACACCTAGATCTTTTTCTTGGGTGCTGACCCCCAAAGTGGACCCTAGCATCAGATAACTATGATTTGGGTTATTCTTCCTAATGTGCATCACTTTGCATTTGTCCACATTAAATTTCATCTGCCATTTAGATGCCCAGTCTTCCAATTTCCTAAGTCTGCCTGCAATTTTTCACAGTCTATATGTGTTTATAACAACCCTGAATAGTTTTGTGTCATCTGCAAATTTAATCACCTCACTTGTTGTTCCAATTTCCAGATCATTTATAAATATGTTAAATAACACTAGTCCCAGAACAGATTTCTGCAGCACTCCACTATTGTCACGATTGTGACTATATTCCCTGTCGGACTTGCTTTGGGGTTCCTCCAGCCAAGCCAAATCTGTTTGTAAATCCTGAAGCCTGTGTGAAAATCCTGAAATCCATTCCAGTCCCGTCTAGTCCATTCCGGGATCCTGTTCCAGCCAAGCCATGCTCTGCTATTGTTGCTGCCAAGCCCCACCCTTACTGGTGACCTCATCTGTAGTACCTTTATTACCACCTGGGAACTTTCTAGTTTGCCTTTGCAACAGAGGACGTCTGATGAGTTTCTCGTCGGTGAGTGTTTGTTGCAGTGCTACCCTGTTACTTCTTATTCTGCCTTTGACCCTGCTTGGTTCCTGGAGTATTCTACCGTTGCTGCCTGCCATTGACTCTGCTTGTTTCTTGGAGTATTCTTCTGTTGCTGCCTGCCTTTGACCCTGCTTGTTGCCTGGAGCATTCTACGGTTGCTGCCTGCCTTTGACCCTGCTTGGTTCCTGGAGTATTCTTCTGTTGCTGCCGGCCTTAGACCCTGCTTGTTTCCTGGAGTACTTGGTTATTTGGCTGGCTGGCTGCTGGACCCTGCAGTTCTGGTTTTTCCTTCTGTCCCATAGTCCTGCCGGCCGCCAGCACCCAGGGGCTCAACCCCTGAGGAACGGCGGTCAAGCGCAGGTGAAGCCTAGCTGTTCCTGCTCTGCCTGTTCTGGCTTGCTCCGCCTCTGCTGCAGCTTCTGCCCGGCGGTTCCTGTCCTGGTTTTACCAGTTCGTCTGTGTTCTGCCTTGTCTCTTGTTTGGGTGGTTCTCCTGCCACTCCTTGGCAGTGGCCCAAGGGCTCATGAGTCCAGATTATTCTAGAGAGTCCAACAACTATTCATCCTCCTCCATTGAGAGAAACAGCCATTTAACCTTATTCTCTGTTTTCTGTCCAGTAATGAATTCCTAATCCACAACAGAATATTGCCTCCTATCCTATGACTCTTTAATTTTCTCAGGAGTCTCTCTTGAGAAACTTTGTCAAAAGCATTCTGAAAATCTAGATACACTACATCAACCGGCTCACCTTTATCTACAGGTTTATTCATGCCTTCAAAGAAATGAAACAAATTGGTAAGGCAAGCATGTCCTTGGCTGAATTTATGCTGACTGTGTCCCATTAAACCATGTTTTATCTATGTGTTCTGTAATTTTATTCTTTATAATAGTTTCCACTATTTTACCCAGCACTGACATCAGGCTTACCAGCCTGTAATTTCCCAGAGCACCCCTGGAACCCTTTAAAAAAATCAGACTTACATTGCCCACCCTCCAATCTTTAGGTACTATGGTCAATTTTAACAGCAGGTTACAGATTATTAAAAGCAGATCAGCAATTTCATGTTTGAGTTCTTTCAGTATCCTTGGATGAATGCCATCTGGTCCTGGTGATTTGCTACTCTTTAATTTGTGAATCTGGCTCAGTACATCTTTCAGGTTCATTGAGATTTTCTTTCAGTTCTTCTGCATCAAACTTGAAAACAATTTCTGGAACAAGTAGATGTCTTAGATCTTCTTTCGTAAAGACCAAAGAATTAATTCAGTCTCACCTTAAATTGTTTTCTCAAATGCCTCAAATTACCTTGAAACCCCAAATTTTAGAAGGCATTTTCTCTTGTTTATCTGTCAGGAACCGACACTGACAGCAAATTTTCCATCAAAAAGAAATTTGTATTCTCCAGGAACTATTTGAAGATTCCTTCAACAGCACTATAATTTTAAAACAGTTCCTAAGAAGATCAGAGTTTAAATATATAAAGTATATAAATATTTCCTCTGATATTAGAGAGAAATCTCCTCAACTCAATAAAATTTTTGTCACAAAACTTCTTGAACTCAACTTTAATTCTTCAAAGTCACAAAGAATAACATCTACTTTAAATTTTAAAATTGTCTTTTCTATACCAGTTCTAAAATTCAGAATTTAATCACTAGCTTATTTACTTCTAGTTAGTCAGGAAAAAATATTAGTGCCGGCGTTTGCTACCGCCCCATGATTAGAGCCCTCGAGCGCGTGAAACAACACGCTCGAGGGCTCTTTGCGCAAGTAGCATGCAAATGTATGCTAAACAGGGCTCAGCGCATTCATCCCCAATGATCAGTGACCAGTGGCAAACCCTACACCAGCACTTCTACCCGATGATCAGAGATAATTACGCTGCTTAAATTTGCATGCATTATCTCTGATCATCGGGGCTTTTGATCATCTGCCTGGCAGTCACTCAATAGCTTCTTTCAGAAAAATGACTCATACAATTTACTCAAAAATGTTCTTAAACACTTCCTCAAATTTACTCTCACACTTTCTCACCAAAGTTATCACACAGTTCTCAAATAAATCTCTAATTAACTTTCTTTAAATGTTGTCATACTCAAAAATTTCCACATAGACCCTATCTCTTCACAGCCCAACTTTCTTCTTCCCAACTGACTTCTAAGCTGTCCCTAGAAACAGATTCCCTCAGAGACCTGTGCAGCCAATCAGATTCTTGCACTGACATTCCATGACTACAGCTTGCCTGCACAGAACAATGCATAGCTCCAAAAGTTTTTAAAATCTTTAATTTAAAACATATTGTGAGAAGGAAGAGGCTGTCCTACCCTGGTTAGGCCCCTAGAGGGCGCTGTTCCCCCTAAAATGTCCATGGAGAAGGGCTGGGTGAGTCACTAAAGGGAGCCAGTAAGGGGAGGTATAGCTGGAGGTCGCTAGGACTGGGGAGAGTCCTGGAGGTGGAAACAGGTGCAGCAGGTTATGGGCTGGGTCCTGTTTGGCCATTAACCACTTAAGACCCCACCTGAGTTGTGAGGAAAGGAGAGCTTGCAGCTGAAGAAGAGGGCTGGTAACTGAAGCAGAGGGATCCCCATGAGAAGTACTGGCTGTGCCCTTTGGACTGGGGGTAGAGGTACTGTGGGTCCCAGCTGAAAAGACTGTGTGTCTAGAACAGTGAAGAGGTACTGTGTGTCCCAGCTGAAAAGACTGTGTGGCTAGGACAGTGAAGAGGTACTGTGTGTCCCAGAGGAAAAGACTGTGTGTCTAGAACAGTGAAGAGGGACTGTGTGTCCAAGATGAAAAGACTGTGTGTCTAGAGCTGTGTGCTACAAGGAGGGACTGTGTGTCCAGGGACTGAGTAAAAGACTGTGTGTCTAGAACAGTGAAGAGGTACTGTGTGTCCCAGCTGAAAAGACTGTGTGTCTAGAACAGTGAAGGGGTACTGTGTGTCCCCAGCTGAAAAGACTGTGTGTCTAGAACAGTGAAGGGGTACTGTGTGTCCCCAGCTGAAAAGACTGTGTGTCTAGAACAGTGAAGAGGGACTGTGTGTCCAAGATGAAGAGACTGTGTGTCTAGAGCTGTGTGCTACAAGGAGGGACTGTGTGTCCAGGGACTGAGTTAGTACTGAGCCCAAATGCCTGTGTGAGAGGGCTCAGGGGGAAGAAATCTATGGATATTGAACTGTGCAAGAAGAAATGTTTAAAATGGAAGATTGCACTGAGTAGGAAGAAATGAAATGGTTAAGCTGGAAGAACTGTTTAAGCTTGTGAAAGTGTTTTAAGCTAAAAGAAGTGTGCCCCAGAGGCTGAAATAAAGATGTGTATGAAAATAGCCTGATTGGTGAGACCTGACTATGTTTGCCTGTTGAGAAGCAGGTCACCCTGAGCACAAAAGGGTAGTAGATTAATTTGCATAAAATCTGCATATTGAGAACCAGCTCACCCTGAGTGAAAGAGGGATCTGGGATCCTGAGGTGGGAGCTTCATCATCACAATAGCCTCATCATCTTCACAATATAAACTCCTCACTTTTGCTTTTAAACACCGCATGTCATCTTGCAGCCATGCTTTTGACCAATTCATGTAAAAACTAATAAAAAAAGGCCCGTTTCGTAAACAAATGAAACGGGCGCTAGCAAGGCTATAGAGAGAGTGAGAGTGTGTATATGTATGTGTGTCTGTGTGTGTGTGACACAGAGAAAGTGTGTGTGTGTGTCTCTGTGTAAAAGAGAGTGTGTACAGGTAGGGTGAAAATGAAGAGACAGCAGTGAAATTTTACATAGGACAGCTGAACCATTTGAGGCGTGTTTGTGTGTCTGTATGAGAGTGTGTATATGTGTGTGGGTGCGTGTGTGTGTGAGATACAGACAGTGTAAGTGTGTGTGTGTGTGTGTGTGTGAAAGTGAGTGTGAAAGGGTAGGGTCAAAATGAAGAGACAGCATTATAATTGTACATAGCACAGCACAAACATTTGAGGCAGTTCTTGCCTTATCTCCCCTGCCGCCCCCTCCATACGCAACGATTCGTTCCTTGTCTTCCATCCCCTCTGTGTCCCGTGTGTGTGTAAGAGAGAGAGAGAGAGGTGCTAGCAGTCCCTGTGATAGTGGCAGGTCAGTTGCTCATTATAGCCAGTTAAGAGTAAGAGTGTGTGTGTATTTTGCTGTTTTTTTTTCCTTCCCTCTTATGCCCTCCGTGTCCGTTGTTTGTGTGGAGAGCAGAGATCTATATGGTCCTTTTAGTGTTGCTGTTGACGTCACGTAGCAACTGTTGCTACTGGTTTTCATTGTTCTGCGATGTGTCTTATGTCACGTTCCGTCGCTTAGTAACGGGTTCGCTATGCGATTGGTTGAGTGTCATTGGTCCGCCCTCGACGTCATGACGTTTTATGTGGGGGGCGGGGCCAACACTCATGGGCGAATTCCTGGTTTCACCACCATGCATTTAGAACGTTGGGACTTGTGGAGGCTTCAGAACGTTGGAGGTGTGTTTTATATAGAGAGATATGAATTTTTAAATCTCAGTATTTCCCTACCCAGGAAACCCATGTTTTTCAACAACTCTCATACATAAACAGCTCCAAACAGGTCATAGCTCATCTCTAACACCTCTGTGCATCTCTATTCTTAAGTTTTTACTGCTGCCAAATCTTTTAAAATTCATAAAATACTTTGAATTCAAAACAGGTGTCAGAGCCAGTCTCCACTAATCTCACTGCTCATGCGTGGAGACTTGGTGCTCTTTTTTTGTTGTTCTTTATTTTGTACTTTGTTTTCCCTCTCTCTTTTTCTCTCCCTATATCTGGCATCTGTACTCTCTTCCTATCTCTTCCCATGTACAGCTTCTTCCCATTTTCCTGTATCCAACATCTTCCCTCCATCTCTCTGTCCTCATCATGTCCAACATCTCTTTTTACAACCCCCCCCCCCTTGATCTAGAATCTGCCCTCCATGCATCTTTGACTCCCTTCCCCTCATGTCCAATATCTCTCTTCAGTCTCCCTATAGTCCCCTCATATCTAGCATCTTCTCTCCCTCCCCTCTACCCTATGATTTGACATATCTCCCTTTTTGCCCTCTTTCTTCTCCACCCTGTGATCCAACAGCTCTCCCTCTCTCTTCCCTCTCTCTATCTCTCCACTCCACCCCATGATGTGACATCTCTCCTTTTCTCTTCCTTCTTTCCTCTCTATCCATCCACCCCCATGATCCAACATCTCTCCATTCTTCCTCCTATTTTCTACTATCTATTTCTCCCTCCCCTCTACCCTGGGATCCAACATCCCTCCATCTCTCCTCCCTCCCTCCCACTGAGCAGGATCTCCCCATCTCTCCTTCTCCTCAAAATCTAGGTTTAGGTTGAACATCTCACCCTCTCCTCTGCCCCACCTGTCCAACATTTCTCCCTATCTCCTCCATCCCCCTCATTGTCCAGCATGTCTCTCCCCTCCCTGCTGGAGTGAGGTACAGTATCTTACCCTCTCTCTTAACCCCCTTCTGTGCCTGGGTCAAGTATCATCCCCCTCCTTCTCTGAAATCCTCCGCTCCATGCTGGGAGAAGTATCTTTCCTGTCCCTTTCTTCCTTTGTCTCTCTTAACCCTCCCCACTCTTTCTGCATGATGCAGCAGCTCTCCCAGCATACCTTTTAACACTTTTTTTCTCACACAGCTTCGGCAGTAGTAGCTTGTCACAAAATGCTGCCCATGCTGGCCTGACATCTTCCCTCAGCCCAACCCCTTTGGAAACAGGATGTTACATCAAGGGATTGGGGCGCGGCAGAGGGAAAATTTCAGACTGGCCTGCAGAGGCCATGTGAGAAGAAAAGTATTGAAAAGTACACTGGGGAAGTTGCCGGATCTGGGGCAGGGGGCATTGCCAATCCGGGGATGGAGAGATTCCATGAGAACAGAGACTTGTCCATTATAGGGGACCAAGTGAGGCAGTGCTGATCTGGTCTATGCCTTGAGCCGGCCCTATAGACATGTACTTACAGAATACTGCTTGGATGGAAACTGGTTATTTACATGCAGGGCTGGCTCAACCTATGGACCAGGTGAGGCACTTGTCCAGGGTGCCAGTGATAAAGGGTGCCAAAATCCCAGTTCAGTCTACCATCAAACTCCTAGAGAAATAGGTTCCAGACTGGGGGGCACAGTGGAGGTACAGATACCAGATTGCAGGTGGTGGTGGTAGTGGTGGGGGGGAGGCAATGAAAATTTGGCTCAAGGCACCACAGTCCCTTGAACCAGCCCTGTTTATATGTATATGTGCACAAATATGCACTGAAATGACTATTTTGCAGATATTTACACATATTTTTGCTGCCTAAAACTAGACAGTTCTTTAAAAGAATTACCCCCTTAATGGCTTCTCTAGAGGAAGACTGTAGGTCAAGGCTAGACACCTGCTTAGTATGGGATAATTTAGTGTTCTGGAAAAGGATCAAAAGATGAATATAATTCTAGGATGCTTCTAGTCAATCTAGGAGAGTTGACAACTCTACTGTTTTCATTTATCTCATACAGAATCTCAAAGTGACAGCAGATTCTCAGATTCCTCCGGCTCCAGATGTCTATAACACAAACTAATCTCAACTCTTTGCTTGTAGCCAACAGTTACAGGGAAAGTAATACTTGCTATGTGGGAGACGCAGTCTGTTTTAAAGTTTCATGCAAGGACTAAAAAGTTCTATACAAATATCAACCCTTCTACAGAAAATGGGTGCTAGCACTGTTGGCTAATATTTGTAATAAACTAAGTTTCAGGAATAAGGATCTGGATTTTTCATGCCTTTAGACCTGTTATATATGATGTAAGGCAGTGGTGTCCACTGATATTCTTTGAAGCCCACAAAGAGGTTGGGTTTGCAGGATATGTTATTAGGGATAGAAACAAACCCATATACGTGCACACAAACACACAGACGCACACACACACACACACACACACACACACACACTCACATTCATACATACTTATATACAAATATAGGCTAAAAATAGAACAAACTTTAGAGATATCTTAACAAAAATCTTTACTGTGTCTTAGCTCAGTTGAATTCACTTCTGATCCTCAAGAGCCACAAACTACTAGCGTCACCAAAATCATAGACTGAGAAATGTCACTAAATTTTACTGCCACTTCATAAATTTATTTTTAAGATTGCTTTGAATTTTGTATAGTGTGGTCCAGTGTTTGGCTAATTCATTGATGATTAAGTACTGAACAATAGTTAGTTTTGAACATGATGTCACTGACTTAGATGCTATTGTATGTCATCACTAGGAGCATCATAGATGCTATTTTATGTCATCAGTAGGAGAATCTGGATAACTCGGTCCAATGGCTTATTATCATTATACAACCCAAAGTAGAGGGTGACTCACGATTGTTAAGATGGGAGTGACGGATGAAAAGGTCTTTATTAAGGCATAAAGAAAAACTCAATATGGATCCATGTTTTGGCGGACTGACCGCCTGCTTTAGGGATCACAAAAACACTATAAAAACAATGAAATATATATATGAGTATGATTAAAAAAACATATATGAGTATGCTAAAAATAGGCATGATAAACAGTTCAAAAGTATATGTATATATATATATATATATATATATATATATATATATATATATATATATATAAAATAAAACATGGCAAACAGTTAAAAGTATATGTAAATATCCAGTTAGAAGTATACAGGGGTATTATATAAAAGGTATAAAAAGGTACAGTCTTAAAATATGGGCTGCATTTATAAAACACATAATACAGCCAAAACAATGATATAATAAATATAAAATAATGAGTGATGGGTTACATATGTGACACAGGAAATAAGACAACAGTAGGCAAAATCTTGCCAGGGCTAAAAACACTAAAAACTGGAGATAGATGTTGGGCAATATCACCAGAAGTAATATGTAAGTCATGTGTACTAGAGGTGCTGAAAAAAGAATCAACCCACCTTCTGAAGCCACTGCACTGACTGGACCTTTTAAAAAGGTGCAGAAGGGTTAACGTGCGGTTAGCGTGCATCTATTGGCACTACCGCCAGGGTAGAGTGTGCACCCGGGAGTAATTTCTGGTTTGATGTGCTGAATCCTACAGTAGAAAATAATTTTCTATCGCAGGAGACATTCCCAGCGGTAACTGGCAGCGAGCCCACGTTGGTGCACGCTGCATGGTTACCACGTGAGTAGTGCGTGAGCCCTTACTGCTAAGTCACTGGGTGGTGGTCAGGGCTTAGTCTGCAAATAGGCATGTGCTAGTTTTAATATTAGCGCAGGCCCATTTCCAGGCTCATTAAAAAAAGGCTTTTTTCCAGCCGCAGGACAAAAATTGACCAGAGTGGACCTGAACAATTGGCCAACACTACCGCAGGCCATATTTTACCGCAGCTTTGTAAAAGGACCCCTGTATGCAGTACCTGATCCAATGTATGGAATTGTTAACAGAAACACCAATAAAGCTGCCAGCTGTAAAAGTTTAAATGACCTCATTAGCTGTTGACAAAACTATTAGAATTAACGAGCATTGCCTTTTAAAAAAATGAATGAAAAAGGTTGAGGTTATAAGAATGATATATAATAACTGGCTATCAAAATTGTTTGTATAGCCAGTTAGGGCAAAAAAACCAGCTGATTAAAAGGCACAAAAACCGCTTTTCAAAGCGTGCCAAAAAGGGGTTAAAAACTGCGGTAGTAGAGCACCATTCACGGAAGAGAGTGTGTATCAACAACTTGAAAAGCTAAAGGTGGACAAAGCCATGGGACCGGACGGGATCCACCCCAGGATATTGAGGTAGCTCAGAGAGGTTTTGGCGGGTCCTCTTAAAGATTTGTTTAATATATCCTTGCAGATAGGAGAGGTTCTGAGGGATTGGAGAACGGCGGATGTGGTCCCTCTTCACAAAAGTGGTGATAGGGAAGAAGCTGGAAACCACAGGCCGGTAAGCCTCACTTTGGTTATTGGAAAAGTAATGGAAGCGATGCTGAAGGAAAGGATAGTGAATTTCCTGGAAGCCAATAAGTTGCAAGATCCGAGACAACATGGTTTTACCAAAGGGAAATTGTGCCAAACGAATCTCATTGAGTTCTTTGATTAAGTGACAGGAGAATTGAATCAGGGACGAGATATGGACGTAATCTACTTAGATTTCAGCAAAGCTTTTGACACTGTTCCCCACAGGAGGCTCTTAAATAAAATGGATGGGCTGGATAGGACTCGAAGTGGTGAACTGGATTAGGAACTGGTTGACGGACAGTTGCCAGAGGGTGGTGGTGAATGGAATTCGCTCGGAGGAGGGAAAGGTGAATAGTGGAGTGCCTCAGGGATTGGTGCTGGGCCGATTCTGTTCAATATATTTGTGAGTGACATTGCCGAAGAGTTAGAAGGTAAAGTTTGCCTATTTGCGGATGATACTAAGATCTGTAACAGAGTGGACACCCGGGAGGGAGTGGAAAACATGAAGAAGGATCTGAGAAAGCTAGAAGAATGGTCTAAAGTTTGGCAATTAAAATTCAATGTGAAGAAATGCAAAGTGATGCACTTAGGGAATAGAAATCCACGGGAGACGTATGTGTTAGGCGGTGAGAGTCTGATAGGTACGGATGGGGAGAGGGATCTTGGGGTGATAGTATCTGAGGATTTGAAGGCAACGAAACAGTGTGACAAGGCGGTGGCCGTAGCTAGCAAGTTGTTAGGCTGTATAGAGAGAGGTGTAACCATCAAAAGAAAGGGCGTGTTGATGCCCCTGTATAAGTCGTTGGTGAGTATTGTGAGTATTGTGTTCAGTTTTGAAGGCCGTATCTTGCTAAAGATGTAAAAAGAATTGAAGCGATGCAAAGAAAAGCTACGAGAATGGTATGGGATTTGCGTTGCAAGATGTATGAGGAGAGACTTGCTGAACTAAACATGTATACTCTGGAGGAAAGGAGAAACAGGGGTGATATGATACAGACATTCAAATATTTGAAAGGTATTAATCCGCAAACGAACCTTTTCCGGAGATGCGAAGGTGGTAGAACGAGAGGACATGAAATGAGAT
This sequence comes from Microcaecilia unicolor, assembly GCF_901765095.1. Classification (NCBI taxonomy): domain Eukaryota; kingdom Metazoa; phylum Chordata; class Amphibia; order Gymnophiona; family Siphonopidae; genus Microcaecilia; species Microcaecilia unicolor. The sequence continues at coordinate 169,313,366 of NC_044037.1, read as the reverse complement.
TGAAGGGGGGCAGACTCAAGAAAAATGTCAGGAAGTATTTTTTTCACGGAGAGAGTAGTGGATGCTTGGAATGCCCTCCCGCAGGAGGTGGTGGAAATGAAAACGGTAATGGAATTCAAACATGCGTGGGATAAGCATAAAGGAATCCTGTGCAGAAGGAATGGATCCTCAGGAGCTTAGTCGAGATCGGGTGGCAGAGCCGGTGGTGGGAGACGGGACTGGTGGTTGGGAGGCGGGGATAGTGCTGGGCAGACTTATACGGTCTGTGCCAGAGCCGGAGGCGGGGCTGGTGGTTGGGAGGTGGGGATAGTGCTGGGCAGACTTATACAGTCTGTGCCCTGAAGAGCACAGTTACAAATGAAAGTAGGGTACACACAAAAAGTAGCACATATGAGTTATCTTGTTGGGCATACTGGATGGACCGTGCAGGTCTTTTTCTGCCATCATCTACTATGTTACTATGTTACTATGCTACAAAGCTGCCAGCTGCAAAAGCAAAAATGATCTCATTATCTGTCTTTAGAACCATTGAAAGTGAGCAAGCATTGTCCTCTGAAGAAAAGTAGAGGTTCCAGTTACAAGAAAGATATGTAAAATACTTAAGATAACCCAGTTAACAAAATTGTATGTATAGTCGGTTAAGGCCAGTTAATTGGCACCAAATCCTCACAGTTAAAGAAAGAGGATTCCTACTGGTGAAATACCCTATCATCCCCACCATATATACTCTACCCAAGATCACAAGTCTTTAACTAACCCACCTGGAAGGCCAATTGTTTCCGGGAAAAAACATTATCTGCTTTTGTTGATCAATGTTTACACCCTCTAGTTCTGAAGATTCAGTCCTATTTATGTGATTCTGGCCATATGACTAACCTATTAGAGGACTTTAATGGTAATTTACATGATGTTCTTCAGGTAATCTTAGTCAAAACCCACAAAACGTGTTTGGGAATGAACCTCTGTACAAGTTAAATCGATAAATCAAGTAAATACAGGGTTCTAAATAAATGAAGCACATATATGTGTATTAGGAGGAAAAAGCCTATTTTACTACAACATATAGTTACGTAAGTCGAAGTTGGACTTCCTCATCGTCGGCTAAAAAACCTTCAGGATGGGACTTGCAAAACTATTTTATAGAGATACATTATAACAAAGCTTTCAAACTTAGCTTAGTAAACTTGGTCTCAATGCTTTTCTCCAAACGTTGACTGTGATCAATGGCGGCCAGCGTTTCGAATTACTGCTTCTGCTTCAGGATCACAGGCAAAGTATTCTGAAAATCAAAATCAACATAGTATTAAAAATTAAATAATGTTATAATCTCGTCTACAACTGTGTGCCTACCTCCGCTCAATCTTGCTGGCAGTTGCAAATGAGATGCCCTTCCTGGAAAATGGCGGGTTTGTTAAAGGACTCCAGACGTGTTACGTCATGCTCCAAATCCCTCCTACTTACATTACCATGTATCTTAGTAACAATGTCCTACTCGAATCGGACATTTAAAAGCAAAATTGAGCGGAGGTAGGCACACCGGTGTAGACGAGATTATAACATTATTTGATTTTTTTTAAATTATATTTATTAGTTTAAATTTTTTTTACCAAGTGTACAACTTGAATAAGGCAATACAGGAATAAGAACAGTAAAACATATAATTTGATTTAAGTAAACCTTTTTCTTTCCTTAGACCACAAAAAAATAAAAATTGTGGGGGAGGATATAAATTTCAGGAGAAAAAAAATAAATGTAAAGAAGAAAAAGATTAAACTTTGAACAATTTAGCATAGCACTACCACCTAGCATACTATTATACAATCTCTTATCATTTGACAGTAAACTATTAATTACTTTAATATTTTATTTTGATTTATGAAGGCTATCAATTGTTCAGGTTGGAAAAAGACATATTTTAGACCTTGGTATTTTACCACACATTTACATGGATAGTTCAAATAGAAAAAAGCACCTAGGTCCAAAGTGTCTTTTCTTAATGCCAAAAAAGATTTTCTTCTTTCCTGTGTTTGTCTAGTGACATCGGGATACATCCATACTTTTTCCACATATAACAAGGATTGTGAATTCTTAAAGAACACACTTTTCACTGCTTCCATGTCTTGTTCGAAAACAAACGAGACAACCAAAGTTTGCCTTTCAGTACCCTCAGTTATGGAAGATTCCAATATCTCCGTTAGATTTAGAATATTTTCTTTTAAATCTTTCTGTGAAGGTAATTGTTGAAATGGATCCGAAGTTTCTCCTTCTTGGTTCTTTTTAATTGGAGTATAATATATTCGGTTTATTGGGGGAATATGATCTGAAGAATAATGCAAAATTTCCACCAAATATTTTTTAAAGATATCAAATGGAGTATATCCAAAACTTTTAGGAAAATTTAGAAGTCTTAAATTCAGTCTGCGGTTATAATTTTCTATTTGCTCCAATTTTCTATGAGTTATAGTTTTATCTTTTATCGTCGCTACTGAAAAGTCTTGAAGCTTTCTTACGTCAGTCTTTATTTCCAATATTTGAGTTGAGGATTCAGTTTTAAATGTTTCGAATGATTTTGATAGTGAATCAACCCTTGTCACTAGTGTGGAAATTTCTTGCATAGAATTAGTTAGTTTAGTGTCCAAGCTGTGGAGAGCTTGCCAGATGCGCTCCAAAGTTACCGGCTCCTTAGATGGTAAAGATCTAAATAAAGCCTGGGAGTCTATAAGTCCCAGGCCTCCGCTTGCATTTCCCCCAACAGTGCCTCTTACCTGAGGCCTTTCTTCTCTGACTTCTGGGTTCGAAGACCTCAACTGCGACGGGGAAGCTGCGGGTGGAGGCGGTGGATTGATATCCGGGGGTGAAAGTGTAACATCTAGCCCCTGGACGAAGGATTCTCCTCCTCCTAAGTCAGCGGGGTTGCTCCCTGATTTTAAGCCAGGCGTCTTCACCGCAAACCTCTCTATATTCGACTGGGAAGGTGACAAGATTCTGACCGTCGAAGTTCCGGTCTTAACCAAGCCTTTTCTTTTGGTATGCGGCATATTCATTATAGGAAAAGTAAGATTTTTCAGAGTTGAGAAGAGAGGCTCTTAAGCATGTGAGGTACGTGCCGCTGAGCCCCCCAAAACCCACTCCCCACAACTGTACACCACTACCATAGCCCTAAGTGATGAAAGGGGGGCACCCACATGTGGGTACAGTGGGTTTGTGGTGGGTTTTGAAGGGCTCACCTTTACCACCACAAGTGTAACAGGTAGGGGGGATGGGCCTAGGTCCGCCTGCCTGAAGTGCACTGCACCCATTAAAACTGCTCCAGGGACCTGCATACTGCTGTGATGGAGCTGGGTATGACATTTGAGGCTGGCAAAAAATATTTGTAAAGGTTTTTTTAGGGTGGGAGGGGGCTAGTGACCACTGGGGGAGTAAGGGGAGGTGATCCCTGATTCCCTCCGGTGGTCATGTGGTCAGTTCGGGCAACTTTTTGAGGCTTGGTCGTAAGAAAAAATGGACTAAGTAAAGTCGGCCAAGTGCTCGTCAGGGACGCCCTTCTTTTTTCCATTATCGGCCGAGGACACCCATGTGTTAAGCACACCCCAGTCCCGCCTTTGCTACGCTTCTGACACCCCCCCCTGAACTTTGGTCATCTCCGCAACGGAAAACAGTTGGTGTCACCCAAAATCGGCTTTCGATTATGCCAATTTGGGCAATCCTGGGAGAAGGATGCCCATCTCCCGGTTTGTGTCGAAAGATGAGTGCCCTTCTCTTTTGAAAATAAGCCTGTTAGTGTCCTAACCTTTGCAACCAATCCTTTTAGCTTTTTTTATAAATCATTTTCCTCTTTTTATTATAGTTGCCCTTTTGAAAATTAAATGCAGCTACAGTAGATTTCCTTTGTGGGTTTATCCCAGATAGTAGCTCAAACTATGATCACTGTTTCCCAGGGGACCCAACACCGCCACCTCTTGCGTTATGCCATGAGTGCCACCAAGGACCAGATCCAAACTGGTTCCCCCTCATATGGGTTCCTGGACCAGTTGCTCCAAGAAGCAGTCATTTATTACATCTAGAAATTTTATATCCCTGGCACTGCCTGATGTAACATTTATCCAGTCAATTTTGGGCTAATTGAAATCATCCATTATTATAGTGTTGCCCAATTTGCCAGCTTTCCTAATTTCTGTAAACATTTCTTCATCTGTCTGTTCATTCTGTTCCAGTGGACAGTAGTACAGCCCTATAAGAATACTCCATCCCTTCACACATGGAATTTCTATCCATAATGATTCCACGCTGCTATCTGTTTCATGTAGAATGTTTATTTTATTTAACTCAATTCTTTTTTTTAATATATAGCGCAACCCCCCCTCCAATTTGATCCTTTCTATCATTGCAATACAATTTGTACCCTGTTAACACAGTGTCCCATTGATTGTCCTCTTTCCACCAAGTCTCTGATATGCCTATTATTATCTACTTCATCATTTAATGCTATATACTCTAACTCTCCCATCTTATTTTTTAGGTTTTTAGCATTTGTATACAGGCACTTCAAAGTGTGTTTTTTTTCCTTGGATCTACAAGTTGCCTAGAAGTTGATGTGGATAATGTTCATCCTTTATCCTGCTCTTTCATTAAGCACACCTGGCTTACTTTCATCATTGTTGAACCCTCTCTACTGGGATTCCCTAAATGTCCTGTTTCAATAGTATCCTTCAAGGATAATTCACATCGAACCATGCGCTGGGGCTTACCTGGCAGTAATCAGGCAGGTTAGCACAGAAGCCCCTATTGCCATCTCAATGGGTGGCAGTAAGGGCTCCCCCACCCCCAAATAGCCATGCAGTTAGTGTTTCACTTACCGCACGGCCATTTCTTTTCCTCAGAAAAAGACAGCTTTTTACCTGCTGCGGAAAAAGGGGGCCTCAGCAGGCATCAAAAACACACATTGATGCTAGTGCAAGGCCCCCTTTTACAACAGCTTAGTAAAAGGGCCCCTTTGGCACTAGCATTTACCCCACTTTTCAGCAGATGTAAATATGGAGCTGAAAGTTTGGGTTTGGGATCAGCGTTAAGTGCGATTCTATAAAGGGTGCATGCATTTGATAGAATTGCGCTTAGCATCAATCTTTTCCTGCACCCATGTTTGAGTACAAGTTATAGAATCTGGCCCTTGGTGTCTGTGTTAGAAAAAACATAGTTCTGGATACAAATTTAATTCCCCCATCCCATCAATTGTGTGAAATTACTACTGCTAATCATTTCTATAGCACTACTAGGTGTATGCAGTGCTGTACTCATTATATGCAGATACTTTCTCTGTCCCTAGAAGGTTCACAGTGACTTGCCCAAGGTCACAAGGAACTGTAATGGGAGTTGAACCCAGGTTGCCAGGCTCAAAGCCTGCTGCACTAACAATTAGGCCACTCCTGCACTCACAGGTAACAAATGATTGGTCTGGCATCATATCATCTGATTCATATTTTCATAGTTTATAAGGGCTACAATAAGATCCCCTTAACTTACAAATACATTTTGGGGTGAAGTTATCAATGTGGGTTACAGCTAAAAAGTGCTATTTTAACACTAACTTGGGCTATTTTAGCACCGGTCCCATTTTATGTAACAAGATGTAGTTATTAATATCTGGGGTTAACAGTGAAATATCACATCCCCCCCTTTACCTCACATTCATAAATCTACTCCATTTCAAATCACAGCTGTTGAATAGAAGAAAAAAAGAGGAGAAAAGCCTCGTTGTTCCATTCTATGTTGAGCTTCTTGATGAGGCTTTATTTAATTCTGGCTTATTCAGAAAGCACTCAATACATTAATCTATGTCAGATCTAAACATCCATCCTTAAAATTGCAGACTTACAACAGGTTTTCTTGAGAAACACAATTTCTGGTTATAAGAAAAAAAACACGAAAATAAATGTATTTGATATAGCGTGGGTCTCTGACTTCCTTTAATAGTGTACATATATCCTTATCTGGAATATATTAACAAAAATGTTACAGATTTTATCTTTTAGTAAATTGGTTCTTCAGCTTGGTCGATAAGTCATTTAATAAGCCAGCAAAGGATAAAGCAGCAGAAGTGCATTAAAATGCAGGCATTATCTGGAATTAATGGGCTGGTGTTGTACACGTTTGTGTGGGTGTATGTTCCTGCTCTTACATTTCTATACTCACAAGGACCAAATGTCCTAACAATTATGGTGCAAACACATACAAGCATGAGAACTAATGCAGTAGTTCATCATAACAGATTATATTTTGAAACCAAGCAAAAAGAGATCCATTACAGGTTTGACACCATGAGTAATGCTGTATAGCTGTACTTTTTAGCCCACAACTATTTTTTTTCCTAAAATGGGAGAGCAATGTATTTTTCTGGGGAAAAATATCTTTTTATTTAGATACAAAACACATTGGAGCCCTTTTACTAAGCAGTGGTAGGGTTAATGCATGGGTAGAACACGCCACATCGACCTTACCGCAGTGGTAGGACACATGCCCTGTGGTAGTTTAGAAGTTGGCGCGTGCTACTTCCTGTGGTAGAAAATATTTTTCTATTCTTTCACAGGGGGCATTCCCAGCGGTAATCAGCAGCATGGCTACATCGGCGTGCACTGCCTGATTACCGTATGAGTAGCACATGATCCCTTACCACTAGGTCAATGGGTGGCAGTAAGTGCTCAAGCAGTAAATTGCCATGTGCTTGTTTTAATTTTAGCACATGGGCATTTACTGCCCCCTTAATAAAGCCCTTTTTTCCCAGCCGGAGTAAAAAATAGCACAGCGCACACCAATTTCATGCGGCCAAACTACCGCAGGCCACTTTTTACCGCAGCTGAGTAAAAGGGCCCGATTGTGATGATCATGAGATTTGAATCATTACTTTGGTAGAATGTTCTGGAACTTATACCAGATATAGATTGTCTTCTGGAAGAATTCTACCAGGACTATGCCACTATATGCCAAAGAGATAGGGCTCTTTCCCCCTTATATCACTTGCTGTATGGTTATGAAATTCATAGTTCCTTTATAATGAATAAGGGTCTCTTTAACGCTTAGCACACGCTAAATGCTAAGAAGCCCATTCTTATAAACTGGACTTCTTAGCATTTAGTGCATGCTAAGTTTTAGCAAAAGGGCCACTAAATAATTCCTTCTAGTAAATAGTCACTTGACTTTTTAAAGTTTTAATTTTATGTATTTCTTATACAAACAAAAACAATAAACAGTGCTCTGTCCCAAGTTCACATTACAGAGATACTAGATCTTATCTATCCAAGCAGAATAGAGACACCACGTAACATTCCCATTTCAGAGACTCTACCTTTACATTGTCCATCTCAGTATCCTAATCTGTCTTCTCCATATCATCAAGGCTTCCCATTCCCAATAAATAACCATGTATTTAATAACTTATGAAATTTCACATAATTTTCCTCATTCTTTTATCTAAAAGGTAATGCATACCTGGAATTGCCCTCCAGCAACATAATTCAAAAAGGTGAGGGATAAACACTGAGGATCCCTATCTAGCAAGATGATGGGATCAAAGCAAAAGAAATGACATAGAGGGGTTTAACCAGCATAGAGAGGCAGGTATAATCCTAAATAAAGGCACAGAGGAAGTAACCTGCATGTTCTGCACAGAGTGGCAGGTATGATCCTAGCCACCTTGCTGGACTGACTATTTGGACCATGCTAGTCTTTATCTGCCATCTGTTAATATGTTGCTATGTAAAGACATAGAATTCTCAATTTTGGTCCCCTCACTGAGAAGTCTCTATTTCAAACTTTCTTCCTTCTTACTTCAGATGGAGACTGGATATCCCATGCATCATGTATAGATCTTAATGTTCTTCCTGTCCAGTAATGTTTAATGCTCCCAAGCAGGAATTTGAACTGCTCCCTAGTAACACTGGGTGTAACAAAATTAAAAATATAAAATTGGTAGCCAAGGCAAAGAGTCCAAAAGTTATACGAACTGGTCTGACAGAATCAGTCAGATTTGCTTCATTCTCTTGCTGACCCATATTGGGCTAGGTTCTACATATGGCACCGTAAAAATTGGTGCCAAAAATATGCCTAGACATATTCTATAAACTATGCCTAAAGTTAGGTGTGGTTTATAGAATATGCCTAGCAGCGGTCTGAATAGTCACTGGTATTTATGCCAATTAAAGCTTGGGTTAAATGCTAGTGACCAGAGGCAGACTGAGAGTGGTCTGCCCCCAAGACACTGAGGGTGATCTGGGACCCCCCACTCGGCTGCTGCCCGACACCCCCCTACTGCCACAGCTGACACCCTCACTGCCCGGCCAAAATGGCAGCCGAGACTTCCCGCAGTAGTCTCGCTGGTCTCTACAGTCTCACGAGACTTCCGCAGGGAGTCTCAGCTGCCATTTGGTCTTTGGTATCTGTTTGAAATGAACTGGTACTTGGAGATCTTGTAGCTATGTCTTGCTATAAGTGTTTAATTCTTTGCTCTATGGTTAACAGTGAAACAAATTTGTGTTGGGCTGAAAAGCAGTTTGAAAGAGTAAAGAAAACTGACTGGATACGACTGTGAGAGGATTTTAATTGTTCATCATCTTGGAAGAACGGAATGGAATACAGCGTTGGCTGTATATCTGAATGTTGAACAACTATTGGACATATTCAGGGATTATCATCAAGACGTTTTTAAGAACATCTCACTATGGACTATAGGAAAGCTGGTATATTTTTGAGGGGGGTATAGTGCACTTTTTTCATATTTAAATTTTTGTAGTGTAAATATTTTTTGCGTTTGAAATAAATTTGTATTTTGTTTATTATATGTTATTATTCTGTATTGAAATTAGTAACTCATTTAAACTTTTTTATTTGTTTGCTGAATATTATCTGAGAAAGTTATTAGTATTGTTTAGATTCCCATTTTTGTATTGTTGTTATAGAATATGGCCTACTGCACATGAATCTACGCGCAGGGATTCATGTCACATTTTCATTGGTGTAAATGCAGGCACTTAGTTTTGAGCACTGGGATATCAACTAAGCATATTCTCTATACCGCACCTAAATCTGGGCATCAGGTATAGAATACACTTAGGTGGAAATGTTTACTGCATGGATTTTTTATGTGCTTTATATAGAATCTGGTCCTTAACGTACAAACTATAATAAATTATGCATGTAAATGTCACATTTAGGCATTAATATTTACACCAGTCATAGCAAGCATAAATGCTAGTGCCTAAATGTAGGGACGTTGGTGCCAACTTGTACCAGTATAATGGGAATTACATAAATGCCTTTATAGAATAGGATCACGGTTCTTATAAAGTGGACACCTAAATTGTGGCATCTAGTAACAGAATTGCCCCCAGTTCGGGGGCAATTATATAACTGGGCTCCCCCTTTCAGGTGCCCCGATGCCACAAGGTGAGACCTTAAACTCTAACAGGAACTGGTGCCAAAATTCCCTCATGCATAACATTTATATGTGCAAGTACACCAGCCATAGACCTGGCATAACTGTGGGCATGTAAATGTGGCTGGTACTCACATAATTTACAGTGTTCTGCAAATCACACTCATCATTGGAAGCCCCGCCCATTGCCTGCCCATGTTCCTCCCATGCATAGGCGCCCGGTATGAGAGGCTTGGGGAGGCTAAGCCTCCCCAGCCCGACCTTCCATGCCTGCTGCTTTCTTCCTAGTGTTGCCCCTCTCTTTCCCCACTTCCGCCCCTCCTCCTGCCTTAGGCTGTAGAAGTTTTCCTTCCCTGTCTCTACCTCTGCCCTTCGTACAGTACTAATTATAAAGCAAAGCTGCATGGGACCGTGTCTCTGCATGCTGCAGCTGCTACCTCATCTTCGGCTGATCTCCTCTGAAAGAGGAAGTTATAGCAGAGGAGGCGGGGTCAGCTAGAGGTGGTAGCTGCAGCGTGCAGAGACCCGCAGTCCCACAGAGCTTTACTCTATAATTAGCGAGGCAGAAATGGCAACAGGAGGGAGGGGGCCTCTGCTTTCATAGGCACGGCTGCTGGCTCTGCTGGTCACACTCCCTCTGACTTCAATTTTCTGTTCCAGAGGGGGAAGGACTGGCAGAGAGCAGGCAGCCACACCTATGAAAGCAGAGGTTCCGCAGTTTTTTTGTTTTTTTTTAAATTGCTGCTGCAGTGCTGCTCTTTTGAGGAGAAGCAGAAAGGTCGGCAGGAAGGGGAAGGGAGTTGAGAGAGAGAGAGAGAGAGAGAGATGCTGGTTGAAAGAGGGCAAAGAGAAAGGAGGGAGATTCTGTGTGTGTGTAGGGGGGAGTTGGAGAAGGAAGAGGCTAGCTGCAAGAGGATACAGAGAAGAGGGACATTGTGGTTGAAAAGGTAGGTGGGGGGGAAAGGTGGGAGAAACACTGATATAAAAAGTGGAGAGAAAAATGGATATGCTGCATGAAAAGGGGGAAATAGAGGGGAGTTGCTGGATGAAAGATGGAAGAGAGGAGACATTTTGTCAGGAAAGGGGTAGATAGAGAGGAAGACACTGGCTGGAAAGGGTGGGGGAAATGCTGCATGGAAAGGGTGGAGAAAGAGAGGGGGAGATGCTGCATTGAAATGAGGAGAATGGAGGGATGCTGGAGGGAAGAGAGGAGAAATACTGGCTGAAAGGAACTGCTTTATAATGCTGCTTATTAAATGGAATACCAAAAATAACACCACCAAAAGTGGAGGAACAAGGACACCCCTACGAGAAGTCACCATTTCGAGAAGAGTAGGGTGTCTGATGACACTTCCAACCACAAAGGGAAAACGTCAAATCCAGTAAGGTAGAAAGTTTATTGAGGTAATAACATTTCTAAGACTCGACACGATGCCATGCTTCGGCATTTTCACCTGCATCAGGAGTCTATAAGTGTATGACCTTCAGTTAATCTATTACTAAAGAAGAAATTGAAATTAGCTTTCTGTACGTACTATTCAGAAGGCTGCCGATCTTGCCATAGAGTGTAGTCAATTCTCTGCAGTGGTCCATAAATCTTTTAAAGTAGACTGATTTCTACAAATAAATCATGCCTCATACATCAAACTAGCAATAAGTGAAGGAGATGAATGTTTTTGTAGTGGCAATTGTCCCATTTTACAACCTGTACATATTTCTTGAATTTACTGGTGGGATCTGCAAGAGCTGCTGCAATTCTATATCTGTATTTGGGAAGTCAATACCTTATCCAAATAATTATTTATGAGCTGGTTATACAGCATAACTGTTCACTTAAGAAGGTGTTTGAAGTTCTTCGCACATGTACAGTATCTGTGAATAAAGCATCTCATTTGGCATCTAGCTTGTGATATTGATTCATGATCTGAAGCAGGGATTGAGAAAAATATGCTGTCTCTATATTTTGTCTTTCGCACACACTCTTAGCTGGTAGTACTTTTTCTGGCTGACTGACTAAATGACTCACTAGAGAGATGGAGCCCTAAGATTCATTATTTGGTGATTTTCCTGCAGGAAAAAGTCTTTGAAAATGTTTATTATTGTACCTATAAGTCATATTTTTAAGAGGAGAATGTTTACAGACTCACTCTTCTTTTTAACGTTGTTTTCACTCCATCCAGAAAAAAGAAGTACATGAATCAGCAATGTCAACTTCTAGACAATGTAACACTTTTTACATGAAGCGGGGAATAGTATGCATTAATGCATGTTAGAACACTTCAGTAAACATAGCTGTGTTGCATTATTTGGACTTGGTTTGATTACTTACTTTTTCCAAATCTGAGCTCAAGGCAAGTTGCAGTTCAGGTACTGTAATGTTTTCTCTGTCCAAGAGGGCTTGCCAAATAGAAAACTATTAAAATATAATGGAAACCAATGTGCTACATCTAGGTACAGAAAAGGCCTCTGTACCTAGATATCTTTATCACTTGTCTAATCCACCATCTGTTCCATTTCTAAAATATCTCTTGCCCTACCAAACCTTTCATTCAAGGAAGGTGAAGATTTGAAATTCCAGATGGTTACTTCACATACCTAGATTAATTATGGAGGGGGAGGGGGGATCATCTAGTGTAATGAGATACCTTTTTTTAAAGAACTGCATTGGCTGCTTTTACTAATACTACTACTATTTAGCATTTCTATAGCGCTACAAAGCGTACATTTGTCTGGTTTGGAAGGAATGTGGGACCCAAACAACTTTTGAATACAATAGGCTTTTATCATCCTTCACGCAGCTTATGTTCACGTTCTCAGAACCTGTTAAGACGTATCTTAGAGAACAACCTGCAGCTGTCACATTTTCTTGTCGAAGTGTTCTCGGCTGTAGGCCCACATTTCTGGAATCAATTACCTTCTGAGGTTAGAAATATTATAGAACTATTATCCTTTAGGAAACATCTGAAAGCACATTTCTTTCAGTTTTCTTTTACTGTGTAATTTCTGATCTTTATCACATTCGCTGCTTTGATTTTGTTTTTCAGTGGTAATCACTGATACATGAAGAAGGTACTATTGATTGTCATGATAAGGCAGATTTTAGATAGTATGTTCAAAATAGAATTGAGACATCCAGGTTGGGGCATGTACAATTCTAGTAGTATTTTAGAAAAGGGTTTCCTAACAAACATGAAGGAATGGATCTGTATGTGCTGGCTACTTGTGGTGGCAGCACCCATTTTGCAACAGTCAATATCTAAAACCTCAGTGGGGGCAATGCGGCAACATACGCATCTAAATGGCAGCATCTACAAGCAAATTTAGTACAGTATTTCAGAACACAGACATTGTGATAAGGATCTGGGGTTGACATTTCATGGTGAAGGGAATGACTTGAATTATAGTACATTTGTTCCCATTTTAAGAAAATATAAATTAAAATAGAAAGTTTTTCTTTTACAAGTATAGGCCACAAGTCCCATGAAGCAATGGGGCATGAAATCAGCAGCATCAAGCTTAGGGGAAAGTCCGGGGAATATTGGTGACTCAGCAGGCTACTAGCCTGTTCCTGGCTATCAGCAAGTTACCAGTTATGCTGATTAGTTGGCTCTCTCTGCTTGCTGAGACAAACTGCAAACCCAACAAATGCACACATAGGGAATATTAATATTTCCTATACGTTTATTTCATTTTTTTTAGGGTAGCCAACTTGCCTGGTTTTCCAGTGGCCAGGCCAGCTGCCGACAGAATCTTAAAACCAGCCACAGAAAAGGTGCTTCTTTTTTTTCTGCCTTAGGCTCCCTTCTCCCTGCTCCTCATGGTCTGGCTGTTCTCTCTCCCTTCCCTTCCCTGGTTTCCCTTCCTCCATACTGCAGTCTGATAACTCTTTCTCTCTCTCTTTCCCTCTCCCAGGCTCCCACAGGGCCGGTGTGATCTCTCCACCTCTCACCCCCAGCAAAAATGGTTTTAGGATATCCTTCATATATAACTTATTTGACAACTAACAGCAGTCTCATAACCACAGCACCATTTTAATACAAACCTTTCATTTATTTTGGGAACAAACATAAGATGTAAAAACCTTTTATGCACACAATTTAGAAATAGAAAATTTGAGGAAATATGTAAAATTAATGAAACTACAATAAAATATCACAAAAAAAAGGTATACACCATCAAAGAGAAATGCTCTGATTGTAGCACAAAATATGAGAATATACCTGCAAACCTGTGAAAATGGGGGGCTAGCTTAAAAATCTTTGCAAAATCATACCAAGTTATTAACATTTACACACTAGTCCCATATTCTATATAGCACGCCTAAAGATCCACACTGATTCTATAACAATGCACACAATTTAACAACAAATTAATGAGCACTGATAATAGCATTTAACAAGCAATAACGAGCACTAATTGGCACTGATTATAATGTAGGTGCACAACTCACTAAACGTATTATATAACGATGTGCGCTAAACTTCTAACATGTGCAGGCAAAAAGGGGCGTGTTTATTGGCAGGGAAATGGGCATTTCATGAGCATTCTAAAATGTCTGCGCCTTCTAAAAGAATATACCCCAGTGCGCCTAAATGTATGTGCCAGGATTTAAGCCACATTTTCCCTTGTGTAAATGGATGCACATAGATTTAGGTGCTGAAATATCAACTAAGCATATTCTATAATCGACGCCTAGATTATAGCATGCACTTAGAGGTCCTTTTACTAAGGTGCGCTGAAAAATGACCTGCACTGGTGTAGATGCATGTATTGGAGGTGCACAGGTCCATTTTTCAGTGCACCTGCAAAAAGAGGCCTTTATTTTGGCCAAAAATGGACATGCGGCAAAATAAAAATTGGTGCAGGTCCATTTTGGGGCTGAGACCTTACCGCCACCCATTGACTTAGCGCTAAATTCTCACACATTAACCGGGCAGTAATCATCAGTGGACATACACTGTTGATTACCACCCAGTTAGTGCCGCATGCCAGAAATTTTACAGCATGCATAGTGGACTCTCGTAAAAAATGAAATTACCACCCAGGCCTCACGGTAGCCGGGTGGTAGTTCCAAATTGGTGCACGTTGGGCACGTGTAGGCGCCTACGCAGCATAGTAAAATTTCCCTCGCCAAATTTTTGGGCACCATATATAGAATCTCCTCCTAGAACAGTGATTCTCAAACCCGGTCCTGGAAGCACATTAGCCAGTCAGGTTTTCAGGATATCCACAATGAATAGTCATGAGTCAGATTTGCATGTAAATCTCTCTCATGCATATTCATTGTGGATATCCTGAAAACTTGACTGGCTTGGGTGCCTCCAGGACCAGGTTTGGGAACCACTGCACTAAATATTGTTCAAAAATCATCTATTGCCTAAACATCTTTTTAAAGGTAGCCCTGGATGAGAGGTTTCTGAAAAGATAGGTTATAATGCCAAGAGCACATATGAAGGTTTGGAAAAAAATGGACCTCCAATAATTAATTACTGGAAATGGATTAAATCTTCAAATGTTAGAGGAAGAAACTAGACACTAATATTCAGAAGAGAATGTTTGGGTTTTTTTTTTAAATTTTTGGCTTCTATCCATAGGTATGAAGTTTGAAAGATGGCATTTTATTCTTTGTTGAAAGCTGTAAATATACTCGAGTTGAAAGTTTACACTTATTCTAGACTAGCGGGTTGGTGCTTGTCTTTAACACGGATGGTTGTGGATTCTACACTGACAGTGTTAAACTTTTTTATTTTTAAAATTTGGAACAACAAATATATATAGCCCTGAATGACAGCTTTCCCAAAACATAAGTTATAATTCCTAGACCCCAGCAGTTGCTTAGATACTAAGGTTTGAAAATCTAAAAAGTAGACCTGAATTAAATAGTCACTGGAAAGAGAATAAACTCTGAAATTTTAGAGTATAAAACTAAATACTACTCTTCAGAGCAGACTATTGCAGGTTTTTGTTTAAATTTCTTCTATCCATAGGTATATGGTTTCAAACATGGCATTTTATTGTTTCTATAAAGCTATAAATATATGCAAGTTGAAGTTTACACTTATTCCACACTCACTAGCTTAGTCGTTTGCCACTTCTCTTCTGAACTTGGGTAACCACAACTTTGTTTTACATCATCAAACCATTTTTTGCTTGATTTCATTGTTTTTTTCTTAAAAATTACCTTTCTAGTTATTGCTCCTTGCAACCCATGAAATTCTTATGGTGTTCACACCACTTTTCCTACAGTTGGCCAACCACAGGTTTCAGTTCATGCAATTACAGTTTTTTTGTGAACTGCCAGACCTTTATTGATGGTCTGCCTTATTTACTTTCTCTGTTCATAAAAACATCTCATAAATCTCACAAATCTTTTGTTATTTTGTTCAATAATCTTTACTTGTCCATTTCACACAAGCTTGACCAAATAAACTTGTACTTTTAGACTCACAATAAAAGACATGACAAAGTTTAATGTTGATCCCACTAATTACATTGTTATATTTTGCTATAATGGAATATAGTAAAAACAGTTTTAAAATATCCTTCATGCATATTATTTGATAACTAATACCATTTTCATACCAAAAACACCATTTTAATACAAATCTTTCATGGATTTTGGGAACAAACACAATAAGATTTTAAAAACCACCTATTATACTAACAATTTACAAATATAAAATTTTAGGAAATATGTAAAATTTAATGAAACTACAATAAAATTCATGAAAAAAGATATAGACTAGCAAAGAAAAATGCTCTAATTCCAGCACAAACAAAAAACCCCCAAGAATATACTTGGCAACCTGTAAAAGTGGGGGACTAGCTCAAAAATCTTTGAAAAATGATGCCAAGTTATTAAAACTTACACACTAATTTTCAAAAATCATGCATTGTCTAAAAAGTTTCAAATTGTTTGTCTGACATTGTATGCATTCTACAAAACATTCAATGAAAATATTGCTATTTTCAAGTATATTCTGTGATGTCTCACCACCAACATTTATTCCTCTCACATAAATTACACAAACTGGTTTATTAAATCCAGAGAACCTTAACTTTTCAAGTAAGGTTTCTTTTTTAATTTCATCAACAGTTCCAGTGTAGTTTCTCTGTTTTCCTAAGATCCTCACCTTTTAATGTTTACCTATTTAGGCCATTAGTAAACAACTTCTATGGGCAGACAACTGACAACTTAACAAATGCACCATCACCCAACCTATAAATAACTATTCTGGGAAGTTCCTGGAGATCTGGCCTTTCCTATGTATACCCATGAACAGAGACTCCAAACTTCAAGGTAGTTCAATACCATTTTAATTTCATTATTTTACTTTTTCAATACTGATCACAGTCAAACTGTTGTTCATATTTTATTTTCACCTTAATTGTCTTAGGGGCCCTTTTACATTGCCCTACCACCCCACAGATTGAATCCACCTCCCCAAAATTACTTCCCCTAAACCTACCCCAGCACCCCACAAACTGCCCAACCCCCCAAAACTACTCCAAACAACCACCCCACCAAGCAACTAATTGCTCCCCCCCCAAGCAACTCCTCTACCACCCCTGAAAAGTTAATGCTGCAGCTTCCCCTACTACTGTGTAAGATTTCCTATCCCAAAACTATCCACCACAACTTTCCTCATGTCACAAACAGTCCCAACCTCAAAACCCCCACAACTACCCTCTCACCCCACAAATTTCCTTACCCCTAAAAACTAACCCCTGCAATATCCCACACTACCCTACAAACTGGTCCATCCCTCCATAACTGCTCTGTCACTCTCTATATTGCCTTCCCCCCAAACAAAACTACCCTCACAACTGCCCAACCACCCCATATACTGCCCACCACAATTGCCTCAACATACTGACACATATAGATGGTTTGGAAAGAATTCCATGAGCTATGCTCTGCATGCTTGCCCCACTTGACATCTCTAGTATATTCATGTTTTCCATAGTATAATTAAATACATTTACAAAAACAGCTGGGAATGTGTCATTTTATGCCATTGTATATCATCATAACAATTTCTGAAGTGCAGGGGAATATTTAAAGAGCTCATAGGAAGCAATAGTGATGAAAGGCTATATTTGAATTTGGCCAGGTGCATCCTGTAATACCATGAACAAGAATATGGATTGCAAGGCATATGTGAAGCCAGTTTATAACATATTTGTTCACTGAATATTCATTTGTGTAATTGTGATATACTGAAACATTCTTTGCTTGATGTTTCACCAATATTAAAACAGATGAGTTTCTAAAAGTGGAAACATTAAAGGCTAGGGGGTCCTTTTAACTAAGGTGCGCTGAAAAATGGCCTGTGGTAGTGCAGATGCGTGTTTTGGGTGCACGCAGAATTATTTTTTAGCGCACCTACAAAAATGTCTTTTTAAAATTTTTGCCGAAAATGGACATGCGGCAAAATGAAAATTGCCGCGCGTCCATTTTGAGTCTGAGACCTTACTGCAAGCCATTGATCTAGCAGTAAGGTCTCACATGGTAACAGTGTGGTAATGGTCTACGCGCATCAAGTTCTGCGCATTAGAAAATAAAAAAAATTTTTCAGACGTGCGTAGCGGACGTGCGCCAAAATTGAAATTACTGCAAGGGCCATGCGGTAACTGGGTGGTAACTTCAATTTAGCACATGTTGGGTATGCGTAGACACCTACACAGCTTAGTAAAATGACCTCTAGATTTACTAAAGTGCATTAAGGTACATTAGTACACATTAGTGAGTTATGCACTTAGGGGTCTATAGTCAGCATGGTTTAATCAGGCAGGAGAGGCTTCTGCTTGCTTAATCTGAGGAAAGGAGGAGTAGGAGGAGTAGGCTCTTGAACAACACTAGTAGGTGACGTAGATTAGGAACAATCTCTTTATTTAAATATACACTCGACTCAACACAGCCGTGTTTCGGCGCTACAGACGCCTTCTTCAGGAGTCTTGTGATATATAAATATACGAATATTAAGCTCAAAGAGAATGAAAGCAAGGCTTCTGCTACAATTGTAATCCACTGCCGATGCAGGAAAAAAAGCTCAGCGTATTCAATTGCATCGGCAGTGGATTACAATTGTAGCAGAAGCCTTGCTTTCATTCTCTTTGAGCTTAATATTCGTATATTTATATATCACAAGATTCATGAAGAAGGCGTCTGTAGCGCCGAAACACGGCTGTGTTGAGTTGAGTGTATATTTAAATAAAGAGATTGTTCCTAATATACGTCGCCTACTAGTGTTGTTCAAGAGCCTACTCCTCCTACTCCCCCTTTCCTCAGATTCTACTTTTCGTAGGAATTTGTGTACCTCCACCCTTGTGGTGGTTTGGCTTGCTGTTCTGCTTGCTTAAACCACACTGAGTGGGCTGTTCCTGGATTTTCACAGTGCCGCTGAAAATCTGGTGTACTGCTGCGGCACTGCCTGGTTAGTGCCAGGGCAACCATGGGGTGGTGTCGGAACAGTACTGGAAGATTTGCTGGCGCCAGTGATAACCAGTGTCAGTAACCTCATTCCTAATCATACAGATAGGACAGTACAAAAAAGCAGCCAACACCCACTTAACTTTCAGGTCCGCTGAAGATCTGGCTTTCAATGCCAATTCCCGGATATGGCCCGGCGTTGAATATCTGGGTCTAATTCAGCTTGTAGCTGTCAAACGTTTTTAAATTGGTGATTGCTGTTGGTTAAATTTTACCTGAAGCTGTTGGTAGGTTTTAGTCATTAGGACAGGGATTTTCCGTGCACTGTTGTTCTGAGCATAGTGTGGAATTGCTAATGAGCTCATTTTAATACAAACAAGCTAATTAGCATAACACTTTTGGTCACTGCTTACATGCATGGTAAAGCAGTGGCCAAAAGCGTATGTGCATTAGCAACAAAAAAATGTTTAATTTAGACTGGAGTTGGTCCAGAAGGCAGCTACTAAAATGGTCAGTGGTCTTTGCCATAAAGTGTATGAGGACAGACTTAAAGATCTCAATATATATACTTTGGAAGAAAGGCATGAGAGGGGAGATATGATAGAGACATTTAAATACCTATGTGGCATAAATGCAAAGGAGGTGAGACACAATTGAAAGGAAGCTCTGGAATGAGGTGGCATAGTATACTGTACATGTGAAAGGGGATAGACTCAGAAATAAACTAAGGAAACATTTTCATGGAAAGGGTGGTGAATTTGAGGAATGGCTTCCCACTGGAGGCGGTAGAGACAAAAACTGTATCTGAATTCAAGAAACTTGGGACAAGTACATAGGATTTCTATAGGAGAGAATGGGATAATAGATGGCATGAATGGACAGATTGGATAGGCCATATGGTCTTTATCTGCCTAAACATTTCTATGTTTTTATGTTTTCTATGGAGGTCTTTTACTAAGTGGCGGTAAGCGTAACGTGGGCTTACCACTCACTAAACCGGAAGTAAAGCTGGGCTACCACAGCAGCCCGGAGGTAGTTCCCACCCCCAGCGCATGCAATTTACGGCACTACAAAAATATTTTTATTTTTGTAGCGCCGGTGTTTACCTGGCAGTAATCTTGGGTTAGCACGGGAGCCCTACTACTAACTCAATTGGTGGTGGTAAGTGCTCCCCCTCCCCCGAAATGACCACAGAGCAAGTGCTTCACTTGCCGCATGGCCATTTGTTTTAAAAAATTTTTTTAAAAACAGCTTTTTACCTGTTGTGATAAAAGGGGGCCTCAGCACACGTCAAAAACATGTGCTGAAGCCAGCGCAGGCCTCCTTTTGCCGCTGCATAGTAAAAGGACCCTTATGTTTTTAAATGATGACTGCTGCTGTCTCAAAATTGATCTACTAATCTTTGGTTAGACTTTGAGATATCTGGTCAGTTTTTGTGATGAGTGGCCACAAAATATAAAAAAAAATATTCATGTAGTTAACTCCAAAGTTAACCAAATAAGGGTTGTTTAGCTCAAGTTATCTGCAGCAGGGCCCATAGGAGTAAAATGAGCCTTGGTGCAGATAATTCGAGCTAAGCTTTAGTAAACAGGGGGGAAATTCTTTTGAATGTCAACCTGTTCATTTTTCTAAAAGTTCCATGATTGTAAACCAGAAGCATGTCTGTTACAGCTAACACCTTCCTTTTCTTTTTATACAAAAGGCCCAAACTAAATGTCCACTTGCTGTCTTAACGCAGGCAACCTATTGTAAAATTACCCTCATTCTGTTTCAGGAAGATCCTATGCTCCATTGTGTTCTGGCTGGTGGATATATTTATAATTCCAATTGATGTGTCATTTGAGGAAGCATTGGTCTCAAGTACAAAGAGCTAATTTTACAACAATTTCTTCTTTAGGCCCACATATGCCATTCTTCTAGAATCTCTCTTCATCATCTTCCTTCAATTACATAACATTTGCAGCATCATTTTGCCCCTCAAGCAATAATCCTCACTTTCTGATCTTCAGGGAAGACGTATACATACCATAATGCAGTCATGCTGATTGTCAAATTACATTATTTCTTATGACATCAGATTTACAAAGCCATCATATCATAAGCCAAATGCCACTGCCCATGCAAGCTGTATAATCAGCACTATTACAAGACAGAAAGTGTATATTTATTTATATTTTCTGCAATAAGGAGAAACCAAGAAAGAGCATAATGATCTTCTTTCATTTTCTAGCCATTTCATATGACTATCATGAATTAATCACTTCAATCAAATCACATGTTTTTTGGCATAGATGCCTGTGTTTTGTAAAATAACATCTATATTTCATGGATATTAAATCTGGAGCAGCTGTTACACTTATCTGGTAATTTCTCTCTCTCTTTTTTTTTTTTACATCATGATAAAATTAAAAGGCACAGACAGAAAAAACTCATACTACTTTTCCCAGCATCACTAGACGATGGCTGTAATTGTCTCTTCAAAGATATGATTTCTACAGAAAATAATATCTTATATTAATGCTACAGCAGATAACAATTGATGTGTTGCCTATAATCAGAGGGTGCATCATCAACTGCTATTTTTCATTTGGGTAAAAAATTACATACCAGCATTCCAGTTCCCGATAACTTTCCTGAAATGAAGAACAATTTAATTTTGTTCCAATTGGGCAATAGCTTCAATGTACCTTGCTGCACAATTAAAAAAAAAAGAGTATTAAATAAGGAGAGGATTTTCAGGGTAGAAAGCTTCCATTGAAGTCTACCAGAAGCAAAGATACTTTACCACCAGAAGCAGGAAAACCTAATGACATGAAGCCTAGAATCATGCCTGTTTGCTTAATTCTGGTCGCCTGCTGTAGTAACCTTTGTAAATTAACTATGTTGCTAACATTTTAAATTTCAGTTTTTATTATTATTGAATCACTATAAAAAAACAAGCCAGGTATTCCTTACAGAGAATAGACTTCATTCATCTACTGTTTCTTCATCAAAAAACAGCAAAATAAATTGAGGGAATGCTTGTATTTTGAGCCTGATGGTCCCACAAAACACACAGGCAAATGATCAGTGAAGAAGAGCAGACCAATGTGATGAAGTAAAACAAGATTTATTCAAAGCAGATGGGTTAAAAATACAGCGTATTGTAACCATCCAACATGGCCATGTTTCACCCTCTCAAGGGCTGCATCAGGGATTTAACATAAACCGGCAGGGTATATTCAGAGTTCTCCCTGTCTGGTTAATACTGGGAAAAAAATGAACTAACCCCTAATTACAAATTCCATCACAATTCATTCTTCCTCTTAGAGGAAACACAAACTTCTGGGCTGATGTACTGTATTTTGAGTGGTTGGCTGGGGAGTAGTTCTAATAATGTTTTGTGTCTGTTTCTTAGCCTCTTCCCTCCCCAACATGCTCTTCTTTTAAAAGAAGATTAACTTTCCCACACAGGGAGAGCAAAGGGAAAGGAGAGGGGAGTATATGGATCCAAAGACTAGTTAATGTTAAAGAAAGCCATTGTTGCTTGTTTTAAAGCAGCAGAAACAAACAGGAGACAGTCTACTGCAGAAGCAGAACAGACATCCAAACAGCAGCAGCAATCTTAGGAAGGACAAATACAGCAAGAGTTTATCCAAATGTCAATTTTAATGGAAACAGGACCCAACTTGGCCACGTTTCGGAAAAACCTTCGTCAGGGGTCACGTGGGTTTCCACAGTACATTGACAGATTCAAAGCATGTACTGCAAAACCTGTGTTTAAAAGAAAAATTTAGTCCAATGTCAAAAGTAAAAGAATTGGATCAGAGCTTTTTCTATGGAGATACTGTTGGCTGAGATCGAGGGGGTCTTTTACTAAAGCTTAGCTTGAGTTATTTGCAGCAGGGCTCTTACATGGTGTTAGTAAAACATCAACGTGGGGTACCATTAAGATGTATAAACTTCCCCCTTTACTTTTAAAAATGTTGATTTATTTTCCTCTAAACAAATTCTACTTGTTATGTATTTTGATTTAATTCTTGTTATATGGAGGGAAATTATCTAGCTATGTTAGGGCTCTAAGTTAAAATTCTTTTCCCCTTTAACACATGTTAAAGGGCACTAACGTGATTTAAGTTACCATAAATATTATTTATTTATTTAGACATTTATATCCTGCATTTTCCCAAACAATGTTCAGGTTCAATGTGGCTTACAGATACAAATATTTAGAGAAAAACATACTGTATAGTTCAGTTGACTGCAATTAAGCATAATTTATTTTTATTTCTTTTTAGATTTAGATTTTGCTCACACCTTTTTCAGTAGTAGCTCAAGGTGAGTTACATTCAGGTACTCTGAATATTTCTCTGTCCCAGGACGGCTCACAATTGAAGTTTGTACCTGAGGCAATAGAGAGTTAAGTGACTTCCCCAAGATCACCAGGAGCAGCAGTCGGATTTGAGCTGGTCACCTCTGGATTGCAAGATCAGTGCTCTAACAACTAGGCCACTCCTCCACTCCATTGTATTTTACAATAAATCTTACAAATCAAAACAGAAAAACATGCAAATTTGATAATTTTTTTTTTTTACAGGTGGTGCACTCACGTGAAATGCAATACTTCACTTAGAATCATTGATTCTCCTGAACCCAACCTTCTGACCCTAGAAATAACCCCTACCCCCCAACCCCTCAAAAATCCCTAGTGGTCCACTGAACTCCCCAGCCTCAGATATAACTTTCCCCAACCCTGGCAATCCTGCTGACAATCCCTCCCCCAAAATCCCTGGTAGAAAAACTACTGAAGACTCACCTGTTTGAACAAACTTACGGAAAGAGCCAAAACACATAGAAACCAAACTCACTGTTCACCAACTCAATACGTATCCACTTCTGATCCCTCATCCCTTTATCCAGTCAATCATTCACTTACTCACGGAACTATGTACATTATATGCCTAGGTTTCTAACAATGCCCTTTTTTCCCATTGTCTCCTTCTAATGTTTCTATGTTGATGTCCCATTGTTATATTCCCATTGATATTCGAATGTCTCGCACAACTCTGTTCAATGTAATCCATAACCTAGTCGTAACAAATGTATTTCTATTATTCATGTCTTATTGTAAGCCACACTGAGCCCGCAAATAGGTGGGAAAATGTGGGATACAAATACAATAAATAAATAAATAAATAAATAATGCAGCAATAACTAAGGCACTGCGAACTATATAGTAATGAGATGCAAATCATTCAGATGCATGGAAAGCAGCTCATTACTATGTAAAATTTATAATGCAACTTGGGGTGAAAACTGCACGAGGCTTTGAAACAGGAAAAAGCTGGAGTTATTTTACCATCTCTGGAGCATTTGTCCTCAGTGCACCCTGATACTCTTGGGCTGCATCTTAAAGGGGCTGTATTACTATGCCCTCACTCCCTCCCCAAGTAGCATTATCACACCCCAATAAAAGGCCTTCCAAGTAGCACCCTCAATAAAAGCTCCCCCCTCCTGAGTAGCACCCTCTTGATCAAAGCTCCCCTAATCCAAAACCCTCTGACCAACATACCCCTGATCAAATTCCCCTTGAGTAGCACTGACCAATCCAACCCCCCCTGAGAAAATAACCCCCATCCTAAGGGCCTTTTCTAAGTATCACCCACAATCCACAGTTCCCTCAAAGAAACCCCTGAAACCCTGGGTGCCCACTGGCCCTTACAAAATAGTGTTCCTAAAATTCTTTTATTTGGCAGACTGACCTCATACAGTGCATTCCAGGATGTACTGCATGGGTTCAGATGCCACCATTTTGGAAGATGGTAGTATGGAGGCAGAAACAAGTGGGCAATGCTTCTGCCTCTCAACTTCAAAGTACACATAGAGAAGGTTTGTGATGGGGGGGGGAGAGACAAGAGGGAGTTGCTGGGGATTTGGGTATAGTAGACTACCATGGATTTGGGGGGAGGGATTGTCAGCAGGATTGCCAGGGTTGGGGAAAGTTATATCTGAGGCTGGGGAGTTCAGTGGACCACTAGGGATTTTTGAGGGGTTGGGGGGTAGGGGTTATTTCTAGGGTCAGAAGGTTGGGTTCAGGAGAATCAATGATTCTAAGTGAAGTATTGCATTTCACGTGAGTGCACCACCTGTAAAAAAAAAAATTTTCAGCACCCCCAATCATTTTGAAAAGTTGGCTCCTATGTTGGCAGGTACTTATGACCTGGATTGGCCACTGTTGGAAACAGGATACTGGGCTTGATGGACCTTCTATCTGTCCTAGTATGGCAGCACTTATGTACCTATGTACTTATATGCTCATAAATTTAGGCCTGCCATTCATTTGCCTAGATTTATGA
This sequence comes from Microcaecilia unicolor, assembly GCF_901765095.1. Taxonomy (NCBI): domain Eukaryota; kingdom Metazoa; phylum Chordata; class Amphibia; order Gymnophiona; family Siphonopidae; genus Microcaecilia; species Microcaecilia unicolor. The sequence continues at coordinate 169,288,174 of NC_044037.1, read as the reverse complement.
GCCTAATATTGAAAATCAGTGCTAAACTCCTCACTTCCTTTTCCCACCCTAAATCCGCCCCCATGGCAGAATGATTTTTCAGCGCGCCTGTAAACAAAAGGCCTCTTTTTTCCCAAAAATGGACGTGCGGCAAAATCAAAATTGCCGTGCATCCATTTTGGGTCTCTGACCTTACCACCAGTCATAGACTTAGCGGTAAAGAATTTGGGTGGTAAGGACCTACGCGCATCAGATGCCACTTGGTGCGCATCAAAAAATAACATTTCTTTTTCAGGCGTGCGTAGCGGACGTGTGCCAAAAATGAAATTACCGCAAAAGCCACGCGGTAGTCGGGTGGTAAGTGCATTTTGGCATGCGTTGGGTGCACTTAGAGGGGCATAATGGAACAGAAACGCCTATCTCCATGGGCGTTAATCTCCGAGAACGGGTCCGTGAAGGGGCGGACCGAACCGTATTATCGATAAAAAATAGACACCCATGTTTTATTCGCCAATGTGTGAGCTGGGCGTTTTTGCTTTTCAGCGATAGTGGAAAAGGAAAGTGCCCAGCTCAAAAACGAATAAATCCAAGGCATTTGTTCGTGGGAGGGGCCAGGATTCGTAGTGCACTGGTCCCCCTCACATGCCAGGACACCAACCGGGCACCCTAGGGGGCACTTTTACAAAAACAAAAAAACAGGTAAAAGAGCTCCCAGGTGCATAGCACCCTTCCATTGTGTGTTGAGCCCCCCAAATCCCCCTCAAAACCCACTGCCCACAAGTCTACACCATTACTATAGCCCTAAGGGGTGAAGAGGGGCACCTACATGTGGGTACAGTGGGTTTGGGGGGGTTGGACGACTAATAAGCATTAAGCAGCACAATTGTAACAGGTAGGGGGGATGGGCCTGGGTCCACCTGCCTGACGTCCACTGCACCCCCTAACAACTGCTCCAGGGACCTGCATACTGCTGCCTGGGAGGAGGGTATGACATTTGAGGGTGAAAATAAAAAGTTGTGAAACATCATTTTTTTGTGGTGGGAGGGGGTTAGTGACCACTGGGGGAGTCAGGGGAGGTCAGCCCCGATTCCCTCTGGGGGTAATCTGGTCATTTAGGGCACTTTTTGGGGCCTTATTCGTGAAAAAACAGGGTCCAGGAAAAGTGCCCTAAATTCTAGCTACAAACGCATCCATTATCGGCGAAGGGCGCCCATCTCTGTTCGGGTGATAACCACGCCCCAGTTCCGCCTTTGACACGCCTTCGACACGCCCCCGTCCACTTTGTCCGCATCCGCGACGGAGTGCAGTTGAAAGCGTCCCAAATTCGGCTTTTGATTATACCGCGTTATTCGTTTTTGTGAGATAAACGCCCATCTCCCGATTTAGGTCGGAACTTGGGCGTTTTTCTCGTTCGATTATAAGCTGGTTAGGCACCTAAGCGGCTTAGTAAAATGGGCACCTCAGCTGGTTAGCTGCACCTGAGTATCCAAATTTAACCAGTTAAAATTAACCAGTTAACTTCATTGCTTAGCAGTTTTTTGAAAATGTATTCCTAACATATTAAGCTTGTCCTTTATATTTGTATTTTAATCTTCTTTTTGACATCATTCATACTTTCTCCCAGCTGGCGTTAATAAAGTCTTCAGCATCCATTCTTCATTAAGCTACACCGTGTTATAATTAAATGTGTTTCTAACTATGCTGCACTCTAGGGTTACTCTTCAAACAATTCCCAGTGGATGTAAGAAAATTCTTTGAGGTGTCTATATTAATGTGGACATCATTTGAAAGACATGGCTATATATGTAACAAAGTCCAGGTCTGCGAAACGAAGATTGCTCAGCAGTTAGAGCAGAGGTCAGAAACAAGAGAAAATGAGTAAAATGCTGTTTGGTTCCTGAACTTTTACTGTATATTGCATGATATAAAACAAAAAATGAATTTCATAAAACAGAATATGAATGCAATTACTATTCTGACAACATCAAATTAGTAGTTTATTATACCAGCTGAGAGATTCTGGGAATGTATTGCTGAAGAGAATTTTTAATCTGTTCAATAACAGAGTTTTTTTAACTTCATTAGAAGTGTGCCTTTGTGAACACATATTCAGTTTGCATGGGTGCCTAAACATTTTAAAGGGCATACAAATCACTTGGGAGTATTTGTATCTATGAATTAACATGTGCACAATCAATTTGTGTGCACAAAAAAAGTATTGTGTGCAATGAGTACAAAATCCACAAATGTGTACAAAAATGAAAACAAACGCAGATTGATAAAACTTTGATCATACACATCCCTGCTGTTTATACTGGAAGCTTTAAAATAAAGAGATTTGGAACTTAGAAAATTTTAAATTAAGGTTTAGCTAAATCTAAAACAAAAATATCAGTCATATTTATCAGAGATAGAATAAAAATGCATTGCTAATAGCAGTATGAAGTATGTGTGCATACAGAGGGTATTTTTATAAACCCTTTTTTTTACATGGTGTAAATCACTGTGCCTAAATTAGACGCAGATCCCCCAAATTCTAACACACTGTGCTCAAATCCTAGAAATACCCATAACCTGCCCCACCCATACCTTCTTTTCGTATCTGCGCAGAAAAATGTATGCGTGCATCTTTGTAGAATAGCGACTATAACGATTGTAGAATAGTTACTATAACGATGCACAAATATATTCTAATTAGTGCCAATTAGTGCAATAATTGATTGATAGTGTCCAATCATCCTCTCCTCTCCATATAACAAATACAAACCCACAACCATAAATACTCCCGGACATACCCTCCCTATCTCGGACAGTTTGAAAATACTCGGTGTCACACTCGATCACAACCTTACCCTCGAGAGCCAAGTAAACTCTGTAACAAAGAAAATGTTCTATTCAATGTGGAAGCTCAAACGATTAAAACCTTTCTTCCCAAGAGCAACTTTTCCATACCTAAGACAATCAATGGTCTTAATTCAACGGAATCTACGCAGGCTGCAAAGAACAACTCATAAAAAAACTCCAGACCACCCAAAATACAGCAGCCAGGCTGATATTCAGCAAAACATGCTTTGAAAGTGCCAAACCCCTCCGAGAAAAGTTGCATTTGCTCCCAATCAAAGAATGGATCATCTTCAAAATCTGCACCTTAGTCCACAAAATCATATACAGCGTAGTCCCAGAATACATGACAGACCTCATAGACTTACCAATAAGAAACAAAGTCAGATCATCAAGATCTTACCTAAACCTACACTACCCAAATTGCAAAGGACTGAAATACAAAACAACTTACGCAGCCAGCTTCTCCTACATAAGCGCACAATTATGGAATGGGCTCCCAAAAGCTGTGAAAACAATCCACGACCACTTCAACTTCAGGAAATCACTAAAAACCAACCTCTTCAAAAAGGCCTACCCCAACGACCCCACATAACCCTCTTCATCTACCAACACAGCATGACTATGATTGAACAGGGCAACATGCAATCTTCATTCTTTCTGACCCTCCACTTATACTTCATACGATCACTATACAACTTTGTATTTGTTATCCACTGACTGGGCAAACACCTTTGACTGTACTATGTAAGTCACATTGAGCCTGCAAATAGGTGGGAAAATGTGGGGTACAAATGCAATAAATAAATAAACAAATGCAATCAGTGCTAATTGGCTCAGAAAGCAATTAAAATGTGCACCCAAATTGGGCATGCATTTAATTTTGTGCATGTAATTTTCAGTGCTATTCCCCCTGATTTAGTAAAAGACCCACTTAGGCATTTTTTCCAATTTGTGTGTGCAATTTATTAGAATACCAAATCAATTAGTGCCAATAATTAGCTTTTTAACAAGCAATTATTGGCACTAATTAGATTAATGTCTTTATTATATATTTTTTAAAAAATTAAAATTTGGACAGTTTTAGTTTTCTATATTTATAAAAAAGAAAAATTCTAACCTTCTTTTAACACTCACTTCAAACATTAAAAACAAACGTTTATATATATATATATATATATATATATATAAAACAAAGAAACATTTTCAATTTTACATTTTCAATTAGATTTAATTGAGACTTACCTGCGTAAAGTTAGGCGCAGTTCTATGCACATTTTGAAAAGGGGGCATGAAAATGGAGGGTCAAGGGTGTTTTGAGGCGGATCAAGGCATGATTTTGAGTTATACACGTAATTGTAGAATAATGGTTCTCCATGTGTAAATTTAGCAGGGCATCTGCACTATGTTTTCGTTGATGCAAATGGCTGCACCTAAATTTATGCACAACCTCTCCGCTTAAGCATTAATTCTATAAATCATGCTGAATTTTAGGCACAGCTTATAGAATATTTGTTACGCAGGGATTTTTTGGCACTGATTTTTTAGGTACCATATATAGAATCTACCCCTATATATAGGATTAGGGCATAGGTGTGCTCAGGGGAATGAGGAGAATGATGATTTATGTGCAGATTTTATAAAATGCACCCTATTATGCCCATTGTTCATTTGTATATTTACACCTGATCTCAGGGAGGTGTATTATCTGTGCCTTCAATCCCAGTGTGATTTCTGCAAGATTTTTGCTAATATTTTATATACACACATATCATCTATAAGTCTTTATAAAATAGGCTAAAAATAGATGCCCTCCTGCACTATTAACTTAGGCATCTTGTTATAAAATAAACCTCACAGACTCACAGATTATAAATCTTAACGGCAAGGCATGCTATGGAAATCTGTTGTCTCTCTCACCATGGTAAAGCATAATACAGTAATATAGTAGATGATGACCGGGTATACCTTAAAAAATCTAGGGGGTCTTTTACTAAAGATTAGCTTGAGTTATCTGCAGCAGGGCCAATTTTATTTCTGTGTGACCTACTGCAGATAACTTGAACTAATCTTTAGTAAAAGACCCCCTTAGTGTATGCTAAATTGATCTGAAAGCATATTTTAGATAGAATGTGCAAACAGAAACTGAGACATCCAGTTTGGGATGTATCAAGTTCGGCTTGAATTTTAGAACAGGAATGGATGCACCACTTACATACAGTGGAAGCCTCCATTTTACAAGCATCAACAACTAAAATATTAATATGGGCAATATATATGTGTATGTGCCGGCACTTGTACACTACCAATTGTATCTGTTATCCTGAAATGAATATATCATAACAAAACTCTGTGAATCACATTGAGCCTGCAAATAGGTGGGAAAATGTGGGATACAAATGCAATAAATAAATACAAGTGCATGTTGGTATTTCAGAACATAAACGTGTATGTGTTGGTACGTACATATGTATCTGCCATCTTTGAAACATGAATGTCTATCAGGCTGATATTCAAAGTGATTTAAAAAAGCAGGAGAGCCTCCTGGCATTTATTTAAATTAAAATTTTTATTCCACCTAGGTGGTTTCCAATAAAATGTGCATAATAAAACCAAAACACACAAGACACAAACAAGTCAATCTTCACCCACTAAATGTAACCACATAAACAGTATAGTAATCACTATTCAAAGGACTTCTGCTACAAAAAGCTGTGTTTTAAGCTGTTTCTTAAATCGAGAAACATCACTGCATAAACGTAAATGAGCTTTGAGCAATTTAAATCACTTGCGCCTGCCTAGCCGTCGATATTTAGCAGCATTGAACTGGTCAACACGATTGAATATCAGCACTCACCGACCATGTTGGAAGTGGGATGGTAAGGGGTGGTACAGGAGGCAGAGCTGGGGAGGAGCTGGGAGTTATGCAGGTGCTGATAATATTCAGTGTTGGTGCCAGCATTGCCAATCAGGCATGTTGAACCACATAAAAAGCAGTCATAACTTTGTCAAGTTAGTTATGCAGGTTACGGCACAGAATAATGCATAACTTCTGGGTCCTAGCTTACAGAGTACAGTGTCCTCCATTCCTCTCTCGCCCACCCTGGCAAGCTCTGATTGCCTCTCCCACCCAGACACAGTCTCAGACACCCTCCCACCCCAACAACACAAGCACTGACCCTCCCGACACATTTACAGACCCCTTTTCCTCTCCCTGATACAATCATGGACCCTTATCACCCCAATTAGAACAGGACCCCCCCAGGCCTATCATAATTCTGGGTGGGCCTGTGAAGTGATGGGGCAGGATTGAATCCCACTCGCTCCTGACCCTTGCAGCTCCATTGTGAAAATGGCCACCGCAACCTCTAGCAGTAGTCTCTCGGTACTGGTGTTTTAGTTTTTTACTTTTTTGGAGCTTTTAAGGCCCATTATTCAATTTAGCTACAAAGTCTGGGATACTAGTTTTTACCTGCATGCATAATTTTCCAAAGGAATTATGTTTATTAGGCTCTTTTAATATACTGCCTTTCACAACAAATCAAAGTGGTGTACAGCAATTAAATAAGAATCAATAGAGGAATGCAATTCACAATAGGAAAGCCTAATATAGCAAAAGTAGGAGAGGAGGGGCATTAGGGGACAGGAGAGGGGTAAGGAGAGGAGAAAATAAATGCTGCCATTAGGTCTTTAGCCCATTAAGCCACCAAGTAAGAACTTGGAAAAGATGCAAGCCTTTAATAGAGATCTACATTTCTTGTGAGAACACTCTGATCTAAGGGAAATAGACAGAGAATTTCATGAAAAGGATGCAGTGCATAAAAAAAGATGAGTGTTTCATAGCCTCAAGGTGGTAGTAAAAGTTCGTAGGAATTACAAGATGATACTCAAGAGGAACAAAAGGTGCAAGTTCGTGTGGATGCAACAGGGTGGGGTTGCAGAATGGAGAACCCTATGGGTTGAGGTCAGAATCTTGAACTGAATCCTGTAATTGATAGGTAACTAGTGATGTCAGATAAAATGTAGAGTGACATGGTTACAAGGTTGTGAATCTGTGAGGTCTGATAAAGGTATTTTGGATGGATTGAAGTCTTTTGATCATATAGCAGTATATCAAGCACTTGGAAATAAATAAGTAATGTTACGGTAATCTAGTCTAGAAGCAATGGAGCAAAATAGCACAGGCAAACTCATCTAAAGAGCTATAGATAAAGCAGATGTGCCAAAGGGCTAAGAAACCTGAGTGAATGACAGTGTTCAGATGAGGGTGGAATGATCATTGTGAATCCAAGGGGACTCTGAGATATTTGAAAGAGTCTACTAAGGTCAGGATATGCCCCTGGAGGGCGGGAACTGCAGATACATGAACTGGATGGCCTGTTATCCAGGAGGCAATAGTTGAGGGAGTTAGAAGGAGGCAATTGGTCTTGAGCCAATCATCAATAGAATTGAGACAATATTATAATGCTGCAAGATTGGGATTATAAGGGTCTTGTATATATAAGAACATAAAAGAAAAGCCATACTGGGGTACTCTGATGGTCCATCTAGCCCAATATCCTGCTTCCAGTAGTATCCAATCCAGGTCACAAGTACTTGGCAGAATCCCAAATATTAGCAAGATTCCATGCTATCAATCCCAGGGACAACAGTGACTTTCCCCATTTCTATCTTATAAGCAGACTGTGGACTATGGATAGTATGGAAACCAAGGGAATGTCATAAGTTTAGAAATATGCAGTAACCGAGTGACTCTGTATCAAAGATGCAAGTTGACTGAAGAAAATATTGAACAGAGTAGGGGCGAGGATAGATCCTTGGGGGACACCACAAGGAAGAGAAAACAAAGGAGATTTTTAGTAGTGAGTCAATATGGAGAAGTTTGTGCCTGTAAGGTATGACATAAACCACTGATGGACTATCCCAGAAGTTCCTACATCAGAAAGTTGTGAGAGTAATAAGGAATGGTCAACTAGGTCAAAGGCTGCAGTCAGGTCTAGACAGACCAGTCATACTGCGTTACCACAGTCAAAAGCAGCGTGAAGATCATTAGAAGGGAGGTGAGTATAGTCTCCATCAAATGCCCAGGCCTAAAACCTAATTGATGCAGATGCAAACATTAGAAGCTTCTATGTGTTGGGAGAGTTGATTCAGAACAACACACTTAGCCAATTTAGACATATAGCAAGGATTGGAGATCGGTCTATAGTTGTCAGTTGGAAACATAACTCTTTCTATTCATCTGGGACAAAGCCTATGATAAGCTGTTGCAGATCATGCAACCCATGTACAGGAATTTCAAACCAAGAAGGGGGAGTTGGGTACAAGGAGCTCATAGTTTTGTTTACAGTGCCAACCATTTTCCCCAGAATGGTCAGTGAGGGAAGACTGAACTTGCTCCAAGAGTCACTAACTGAGCTGAAGCAGGAGGCAAGAATGCGCTTAGGAGTACCCCAGAAGATAAGGGAGTAGAGACAGAGGGGGAGCCTCAGTTGGTAGGGATCAGAGGCAGAACAAATCAGGATCAAAGGGAGTCAAGTTTAGTAGAAAAGCTTTGCCCAAAAGCAGTGGCTGTGAGATGAGAAGGTAAGAAAGGTTTTAGAGAAAGAGTGGGAAGATGAGAAAGAATGGAAAAAAAAGTTGTTTTAGTCTGTTTGAGGAGTTTTTGATTAGAGAGGTATTACACAGTTCCTTGAAAATGGTAGGAGTGTTGAAGCTGCCTACATTGCTGTATCTTGAACGAAGACCTGGAATATCACCATGCTCACTCAATGTGTTGGAGCTGCCTTAAAAGGGGGTAAAGATCGCCTTGAGACTAAGGCTTTCTTGAAGTAGATGCTAAAGGAACTATGAGAGGGAACAATTTGTTCAACTATCAAGAACAAAACAGAGTTCCACATGGTTGATTGTTCAGATAACAGAAGAGAAAGAAAATTATAACTATTGCTGAATGCAATGAAATACATCAATATAATGGAGGAGTGCATGATTCTATCTGCAAATCACCTGTTTACTGGCAACTATATTTTCCAGGGTGACAGTTTACCCTGTTATGCAAAAGTGGTCATTGCTTGGAAAAAATGGAATAAGATTGGCACTTTGGATTGACATTCAGTCACAAGACTTGAATCCAACAGAAAACTTGGAGATATAAAATTGTGGTCAAGATATCTGTGATTCAGCCAGGCAACAAAAGAGAGATAATAGAGCATCTCATGACACCTTGGAACTGTGTTATCAACAGAAACCACTTTATCAAGCTGGTCCATTCAATGCCCACATGGTGCAACACCATTTGCAAGAGCAAAGAATGGCTCATCACTGACACAAAGCAGATGACCATTTTCATGACCACTACAAAAAAAATTGTAAATATTACTATATAAATGTCTTGCTCATGTGCCTTAGTCATAGAGAGGGGCATTTTCGAACAGGGACGACCATCTCTAAGGGCACCCATCTCTAAGGATGGTGCCGTGAAGGGGCGGGGCAGTGCATATTATCGAAACAAGATGGATGTCCATCTTTTGTTTCGATAATACAGTCGGGGACACCCAAATCTTGACATTTAGATCGACCTTAGAGATGGTCATCCTTGGTTTTGAGCGATAATGGAAACCAAAGACGTCTATCTCAAAAACGTCCAAATACAAGCCCTTTGGTCGTGGGAGGAGCCAGCATTTGTAGTGCACTGGTCCCCGTCACATGTCAGGACACCAACCGGGCACCCTAGGGAGCACTGCAGTGGACTTCAAAAATTGCTCCCAGGTGCATAGCTCCCTTACCTTGTGTGCTGAGCCCCCCAACCCCCCCCCCCCCAGGTCCGCCTGCCTGAAGTACACTGCACCCACTACAACTGCTCCAGTGACCTGTATACTGCTGCAATGGACCTGAGTATGGCATTTGAGGCTGGAATAGATGCTGGCAAAAAAGTATTTTTAAACTTGTTTTTATGGTGAGAGGGGGTTAGTGACTACTGGGGGAGTAATGGGAGGTCATCCCTGATTCCCTCAGTGGTCATCTGGTCAGTTAGGGCACCTTTTTGAGGCTTGGTCGTGAAAAAAAATGGACCAAGTAAAGTCGGCCAAGTGTTTGTCAGGGATGCCCTTCTTTTTTCTATTATCGGCCGAGGATGACCATCTCCTAATCACGCCCCAATCCTGCCTTCGCTACCCTGCCAACAGGCCCCTGTGACCTTTGGTCATCCCTGCGACAAAAAGCAGTCGAGGGTGTCAAAAAAATCAGCTTTCAATTATGTCGATTTGGACGACCTGGCGAGAAGGACGCTCATCTCCCGATTTGTGTCAAAAGATGGGCGTCCTTCTCTTTCGAAAACAAGCGTGAGAGTGTCATAATTGAAATGAGTCCAAGTGAATAGCTCCACCTTCGTATTCCCTTTACAAAGTCCTGTACCTTGTGTAACTCATACAATATGAATGAGATGCTGGAATTTCTTGATATAATAGTAGGCAAAACAGCCTGAACTGTTGATATAATTTTTTAGGCATTACTTTGTAATAAGCAGATGAGAAGAGAACAAAAAATTGTTCATTTTGTTAATTCCTGACTTTCTCACACCACTTTAAGCCCACCTCAAGAGAACATGCAACCTGGTGTAACATGGGGAGAAATTCTACAGTATTGAGCGGTGGGAATTTATCCTTATTGTTCACCAAGTTTTTGGTTTTGTATATATGTGATATTTCAAATGCTTTTCAGCGCTGTATTTGACCAACTAATGAGAGCAGATACTTACATTTTCCTGCATCAAATTTTTAATTCAGCTCTGCAGTCCTTTTCATCTGTGTGCTTCCTATACCTGGTTGTTGCTTTTTCCAGTGCTCAGACAATGTGGCACCAGAGCTTGCCAGAGATTTGGGGGAATTTCAGATAGGAGGTTGAATCTCAGAGGGGGCTGTCAAAACTTGCCGCCAAAACTTTTGTCTTTGGGCCATCTCCCACCACTGAACATTCCTACTCAGGGGGATCCCACTGTTTATGCCTTTGTTTTCAGGAGAAAATGAATCAGTCTGTTTATACCTTAACAGTGGGGCACTAAAGACACTTGCTTACACAAGGATTCCTGAACGTTTGGGGCAAGCATCAGAACCATAGAGGTTACTGGCTTGTTTCCAGTGAGAAGGTGTGGGGACCCTTCTCACCCCATGAAGTTCGAGGTGGAGGAGAGGGGAGGACTCAGAAGAGCTGGCCATTACTTCCAGAAATCCCGATAAGACATGCTGGGGGAGGGGGTGGGAAGCGAGAAAGAAGTGCCGTTCACCCAGTAGGGTAGGAGAGGGAGAGAAGTGGTGACTACTGCAGGTGGATGTGCTGCACTCCAAGGGGGAAGGGGAAGAAGAGGAAAGGGAGAAATGCAGGACACCACAGGAGAAGAAAGAATATACTTGAATATAAACCCATCCCCTTGGCTTATACTCGCGTTAACAGTCTTCCCACCTTTTTCAGGGACAGGGGGGGAGGGAGGAACTACTAACTCGGCTTATACTTGAATAGGCTTATATTCAAATATATACAGTATTATTAACCTCAGGTCCTATTTTATGCAATGGGAACTACTAACGGTTGAGGTAATTTTATAAAACATTTTCAGTCATTAAACGACTTCTATAAAATCACCTCACGCTTAAAGATATGGGAAGGCAATTAGCCATATATCTTCACATGACTTTATAGTTGGTATTTTGAAGCGAGGAGTGTGGGCAGAGCACAGGTGAAGTCATGATTTTAATGTGTATTTTACAAAATACTTACAAGAAGGTGTAAATATATGTGGCTTCAACCTAAGTATACTTTCTGTGAGGTTTGTGCTTGTATTTTATAAAGACAAAGGTGCCTATAAAATAATCTTAAAATGCAACTCACTTAGGGCCCCTTTTACCAAGCTGCAGCAAAAGGGGGCCGGTGCTGGCATCGGCCCACATTTTACATGCACTCTGTCTCTGAGGCCCCCTTGTACCGCAGCTGGTAAAAGGGAAGTCTTACCTTCAGGAAATGGCTGTGCAGCAAGTAAAGTACTTGCCGTGTGACCATTTTGGGAGGGAGCTCTTACTGCTACCCATTGAGGTGGCAGTAAGGGCTCCCATGTTAACCCAGTGGTAACTGGGCAGTGATTACCGCTGGGTACACTCCGGCACTACAAAAATAAATAGCTAGGGCTGGGAAGTACCGCCAGACTTCCTGTATAGCAAGTGGTAAGCCCGCGTTGGGCTTACTGCTGCTTATTAAATGAGACATTAATGCAAGACAGTGTAAACATGGGTGGAACATGGACATGGCAAGGGCAGGTCCAACATTTATATGCATAACTTACAAAATAGTAGTTAGGTGCTAAATTGCCACATTTATGAGTGCCCACTTACACCCACTGTTACCTCTAAGCTGAGCGGGATTCCTCCACCTACAGTCCTGCCAGTGGGTGGTGCTGTTTCACTATCACATTTTTAATAATGAGGGAGAGGCAAGCTCTACAGCACTTCAAGGAACCTGCCTGTCTTTAAAGACTGAAAACACAATATTGAAGCACTACCCCCTACTGACAGCAATACAGTTGGAGGACTCCCGCTCAGCTTAGAGGAAAAGTCCATAGTCTGCTATTGAGACGGACATGGGGAAAAACTGTTTGCCCTGGGATTTGTAGCATGGGATTTAGCTACTATTTGGGTTTCTCCCAGGTACTTGTGACCTGGTTTGGCTACTGTTGGAAATAGAATTCTGGGCTAGATGGACTACTGGTCTGGCCCAGTGCTTTCCATGTGGGTGCTCTCCTTGCCCTCTGGTGGCCAGAACTGGTGGCTGCTATGGGCTGTTTTCTGCTGTCTTCCATGTTCCAGACTTCAGTGAGTCTGGTCTGGATTTTCCAGGTTGCCAGACTTGCTCTGCTGGTTTGTCCATGAACAGCAACCTTACTTGGCTGGTGATGATTGCAGCTGTGGGTCAGCTGCTGATGGGCTTATTAGCTTCTGTGAGCCTTGCTCACAGGCATAGACTGGGGGGGGCAAGGGGGGGCAATGCCCCCCCAAACGACGATGAGGCGCCGCCGCGCCATTAGTTAAAAAAAAAAAAAACACATGCACGCATGCGCTCCTCTCCATCCGCTTGGCTTTCCTGCTCTCTCTGTCTGCGTCCCGCCTTCCTCTGATGTCAGAGGAAGGCGGGACGCAGACAGAGAGGGCAGGGAAGCCAAGCGGAATAGCGGACGGAGAGGAGCGTTGTCCGTCTACCCCTCTCTCTTCCTCCCTCCCTCCCTCCGCCGCAGGCAGCAGTCTTTTCCAGCGTTCCTGGCAGCGGTAGCGATGTACACGCTGCCTTTGGCTCTGCCCCGAAGCCTTCTCTTCAAGTTCCTGTTCCCGCATAGGTGGGAACAGGAACTTGAAGAGAAGGCTTCCGGGGCAGACCGAAGGCAGCGTGTACATCGCTACCGCTGCCAGGAACGCTGAAAAAGCTGAAGACTGTTGCCTGCGGCAGAGGGAGGGAGGGAGGAAGAGAGGGGGTAAACGGAGTCACCATCTTGGACCTCGCGGGGGGGGGGGAGCAGAGGGAAGATGGATGGGACTGGGAGGGGTGGGGAGCAGAGGGAAGGAGCAGGAGATGGATGGGACTGGGTGGGGTGGGAAGCAGAGGGAAGGAGCAAGAGATGGATGGGACTGCGAGGGGTGGGGAGCAGAAGGAAGGAGCAACAGATGGATGGGACTGGGAGGGGTGGGGAGCAGAAGGAAGGAGCAAGAGATGGATGGGACTGGGAGGGGTGGGAAGGAGCAGGAGATGGATGGGACTGGGTGGGGTGGGAAGCAGAGGGAAGGAGCAGGAGATGGATGGGACTGGGAGGGGTGGGAAGCAGAGGGAAGGAGCAGGAGATGGATGGGACTGGGTGGGGTGGGAAGCAGAGGGAAGGAGCAAGAGATGGATGGGACTGCAAGGGGTGGGGAGCAGAGGGAAGGAGCAAGAGATGGATGGGACTGCGAGGGGTGGGGAGCAGAGGGAAGGAGCAACAGATGGATGGGACTGGGAGGGGTGGGGAGCAGAAGGAAGGAGCAAGAGATGGATGGGACTGGGTGGGGTGGGAAGCAGAGGGAAGGAGCAAGAGATGGATGGGACTGCGAGGGGTGGGGAGCAGAGGGAAGGAGCAAGAGATGGATGGGACTGCGAGGGGTGGGGAGCAGAGGGAAGCCTACTGGAAAGAAGACACTGAATAAAACAGAAGACACTGGGACCAAAGCGAATAGAAAAACTAAATGATCAGACAACAAATGTAGATAAAAGTATTTTATTCATAATTTATTAATTGAAATGTGTCAGCTTTTTGAAATGTGCATCTGTGATATTTTGCATGTCAATTCAATTCCTTCCTCCACATTAGCATATCCATTTGCATATGTATATATGCAAATGATATGCTAATATGCTCCACCCATTCTTTGCCCCCCCAAATGAAACAGTCAAACTACGCCTATGGCCCTTGCTTGCCTGGCCTTGGTATCAAAGGTCTTCCATGAGTTCCTGTTGGTTTGTTCGAGTTCCTGCTCTGAAAGGTCTGTGTGTTTGACCTTGCCTGTTCCTGGACATCTCTTGAGTTCTGCCTGCCTAAAGACTCTGGTTAGTTTATGGATTACCCTTGTTTGCTGCCTGCCTAGAGACTTTGCCTGGACCTGATTACTGCTTTTGTTAGCCACCTGCCTAGAGACTTTGCCTGGACCTGACTTCTGTTATTGTTTGCTGCCTATTATTAAAGCCTCTTCTAGCTATATTCTGTGGTTCCTGCCTGTTGTGTTCAGCACTGCTTTCTGCTTAGGTGATTTGCCTGCTGCTGCCGTTCCTTGGCAGTGGCCCAAGGGCTCACAAACCTAGTTCCTGCTTTGAGAACGTGATAGCTATTCTTATGTTCGTATTGATGTGTAAGTGCGTGTACCTAAATGTGGAGGAGTGGCCTAGTGGTTAGGGTGGTGGACATTGGTCCTGGGGAGCTGAGGAACTGAGTTCAATTCCCACTTCAGGCACAGGCAGCTCCTTGTGACTCTGGGCAAGTCACTTAACCCTCCATTGCCCCATGTAAGCCACATTGAGCCTACCATGAGTGGTAAAGCGTGGGGTACAAATGTAACAAAAAAAATGTTGGATTTACGATAGCATTCTATAATGGTTTCTGGACACGCAGATGCCATTATAGAATTTGCACTTAGTGTGCTGCATCTTAGTACCTAATGTTTGGCAGCCTTTATAGAATTGCCCCTATGCATGTATGTTAATAGCATTAGTGCACTCAGGGGTCTTTTTACTAAGGTGCGCTGAAAAATGGCCTGCGGTAGTGTAGATGCATGTTTTGGACGCACGCATAATCATTTTTCAGCTCACCTGTAAAAAAATGCTTTTTTAAAATTTTTACCAAAAATGGACGTGCGGCAAAATGAAAATTGCCATGCGTCCATTTTGGGTCTGAGACCTTACCGACAGCCAATGACCTAGCGATAAAGTTTCACATGGTAACCGGGCAGTAATACATAAGTACATAAGCACCGCCATGCTGAGAAAAGACCAAAGGTCCATCAAGCCCAGCACGCCGTCTCCGACAGCGGCCAATCCAGGCCCCAAGAACCTGACAAAAACCCAAAATTTAATATTGATCAATGGACTTTTCCTTCAGGAATCTATCCAGACCCCTTTTAAACTCGGCAAGGCCAGCTGCCATCACCACCTTCTCCGGCAATGAGTTCCAGAGTCTTCCTACGCGCTGAGTAAAGAAAAACTTTCTCCGATTTGTTTTAAACCTACCACATTCTAATTTCATCTTGTGTCCCCTGGTTCTATTATTGTTAGAAAGTGTAAACAAACGCTTCACATCAGTCCGCTCTACCCCACTCATTATTTTGTAGACCTCTATCATATCACCCCTCAGCCACCTTTTCTCCAGGCTAAAGAGTCCTAGCTGTCTTAACCTCTCCTCATAGGGTAATGATCTACGAGCATCAAATGCCACTTGGCATGCGCCCAATAAGCACTTCCGAAAATAAAAACTAAATTACCACAAGCGCCACGTGGTAGCTAGATGGTAACTCCATGGTAACTCCATTTTGGAGCGCATTGGGCGCATGTAGACTCTTACGCGGCTTAGTAAAAGGGACCCTCAAATGCCATCTAGCTAGCTTTTGGAGTTAGTTGGACAAACCCCTATGTCTGAAATGTTCTCTCCATTCAGCAGATAAAATTTGCCTGAGAAAAAGTTATCTAGCCAGAATAAAAGGTTCTGCTGGGGGCATTCTTAGGCCAGCACTGGCTGCCAGAATTTTGCAGGAACCACAGACTGATCCATTAGCAAGCTTAAAAGTTAACCAGACATCATTGTCCAGTTAACTTTAGACCAGATATTCAGCTTGAGTGGATTAGGACTGAGTATCTGGATAAAGTTAACTGAACAAAAACAGCTGAGTATTAGCCTCTGAACTGCATTTCTTCTGAGACCTTCATTGGCTGTATGTGAGTCCCTGTATTTATATCATAGGTGGAGATTTCAACTGCATTCTGAGCCATAGCACGAATAAATGAAACAGTCTTCTCAAAGTTCTATTCTAGTCTACTTTATTCACTCAGCTATTCCCTGCAGACATGGAACTGGAAGATTTATAGTATAGAGAACGTCCTGTCTTGAAACACATGGTTCTACTTTAGTTACCTAACAGAAATAAACCATATTCCTATTTCTTCAATAATTGCACTTAATATTGGATGGATTCACCACTTTTCACCTCTTCAATCTTTCTTGGTCTTTAGGCATTCTACTCTTGCAGCCTTCCACAGCTTGTGTGTAATTGACAAGGTGGTCTCAGAAAACAGAAACTGAGAAGTTGACAGGTAAAGGAGGTCATTTTAGAAAGGTTAGGCTCATTTATATATGCAAGAAGATAGTTTACAAGTATATCGAGTATGGATGTGTACGTAGCACTTATTGAAAAAACTCTACTTACACATGTCTAACCCTTATACACACATTACAAAGGGGTACATTCTGAGTATAACTCGAGCAGACTTAGAAAGCATGAATGTAGTTCCTATTTTGCAATTGCATTATGTGTATACCTACAAAAAAAATTTCCCGCTCAGCATTTATATCTGCTCAGATTAATGTATAACTCTATGCTAATTGCTCACTTGGACATGGGCTTTCGAGATCTGATCGAGGGAACAATGTTCCTACCTATCTGATGTTTAATGCCATCTCAATGTTCATAACATTTGAGTTTTGGAGCTTGGATCCTTAACTAACTCCCTCTGGATGTGCAGTTTTGCAAAATTTGGTATTTAGACTAGTGAGTTCCAACACTTAGATGCGCGGGTGGCACAGTCTGCCATTTTGAATACAGAAACCCAAGTGTCACCACTCTATTCTTGAATGTGCTTTTCTTGTAAAATGTATAAATGCACATTTAAAAATATAGAAACAAAGAAAATAATGGCAGATAAAGAACAAATGGACTATCTAGTCTTCCATCCATGTCATTTACTATCCCTTCCTCTCCCTTAGAGATCTTTTAATCAGATTTGTCTGACAAGACCTACCTCAGTAAAACCATATTGCCTCAGGTCCTGCAATCCATTAGATTCCAGAAACCTGACTATCCCCCACCCCTTTTTTTTAAGGAAGTATTTCCATTAATTTGCTCTTCTTACTTCCACAGGCTTATATTATGTAATTTACAAAAGGCTCTGCATCCAGCAATCCCTTTGTGTCATCTAATCGACCTTCCAGCCAGAAATGGATCCAAATCTTCAGGAACATATCTTAATCTTCACCTTCCTAATTGCAAAGGTCTTAAATATAAAACCTATTAAGCATCCAACTTCTCTGTTATAGGTAGCCAACTCTGGAACGCCATACCAAGATACATCCGAACAACCAACGAACACCTACCCTTCCGAAAGCTGCTGAAAACTTACCTCTTCAAACAAGCCTATATAAATGACCCAACTTAATTTATGAACCTAATCCACACCACTACATTATCCATACCTTTATCCTTCCCCCCCACATCTGTTCCTCTTGTCCTACTCTTTATAACTATGTTTCTCCGGATACTGTGTACCCATACATTGTAAGCCGCACTGAACCTGCTATTGAGCGGGAAAGAGCGGGGTATAAATGCTACAAATAAATAAATAAATAAGCTGAAAACTGTGGGATGTTCTTCTTCTGATTTGGACAACATATACAAAATTGGTCTTAAAACCTCTTTAGAAATGCATCAGCAACAACTGAGGAATTATGCTTGTTAGTCTTACACTCTAGATTCACAGGGTAATTCATTTTCAGCTTCTCGTGCTTTACATTAGCAGAGAATTGAGGGAATATAAATGTGCAGAACACTGAATTACTTGTTAATGAAAATCTGTGCGACATCAAGAGAAGGCAGAGTGAGAACACTCCTAATAAGAAGAGAATCTCACAGCATTCATTTACTATTATTGACATGGGAGGGGGAGTGAAAAGTTAAAATCTGGAAAGAAGGTGGATGGTGTTAACATGTTTTCTACTCTTTCAGATTGTTTAAACAATTTTGAACTGTATTATCCAGTATTATAAAATGAACAGCCTGATAGAGGATGCAAAATGCTTTATTTGCTGTATAGTAAAAAAATAGCTGTAAAACAAAGAACTCTAAAGTACTTAAGCATTATGATGAAATAAAAACATTTATCTGGGTAGCTGTACTGCGATTTGGATAAATGCTGCTGAGAGATATTCAGTGGCACTACCCTCCGATGACCCTTGAATATCTTTACAGACTGCCTCAGTACTGTGCAGATACTGCCCGAGTAGTCCAAGAGCAGTGTTGGGGTGGAGACATATGTTATCTGGATAATTTAGGATAGAAAAAAAGCTATCCTAAGTATTATCCAGATAAATTATCTGGAAGTGGCTGAGTATCACCGCTATCCAGGTGAGCCTGCAAAAAGGTGGGAAAATGTGGGATACAAATGTAACATAATAATAATACATAGTAACATAGTAACATAGTAGATGACGGCAGAAAAAGACCTGCATGGTCCATCCAGTCTGCCCAACAAGATAAACTCATATGGGCTCCTTTTTGTGTATACCTTACCTTGATTTGTACCTGTCCTTTTCAGGGCACAGACCGTGTAAGTGTGCCCAGCACTATCCTCACCTACCAACCACCAGCCCCGCTTCCACACCCGGTTCTGGCACAGACCATATAAGTCTGCCCAGCACTATCCCCACCTCCCAACCACCAGTCCCGCCTCCCACCACCGGCTCTGGCACAGACCGTATAAGTCTGCCCAGCACCATCCCCGCCTCCCGCCATCGGCTCTGCCACCCAATCTCGGCTAAGCTCCTTAGGATCCATTCCTTCTGAACAGGATTCCCTTATGTTTATCCCACGCGTGCTTGAATTCTGTTACCGTTTTCATTTCCACCACCTCTCGCGGGAGGGCATTCCAAGCATCCACTACTCTCTCCGTGAAAAAATACTTCCTGACATTTTTCTTGAGTCTGCCCCCCTTCAATTTCATTTCATGTCCTCTCGTTCTACCTCCTTCGCATCTCCGGAAAAGGTTCGTTTGTGGATTAATACTTTTCAAATATTTGAACGTCTGTATCATATCACCCCTGTTTCTCCTTTGTTCCAGAGTATACATGTGCAGGTCATCAAGTCTCTCCTCATACATCTTGTAACGCAAATCCCATACCATTCTCGTAGCTTTTCTTTGCACCGCTTCAATTCTTTTTACATCCTTCGCAAGGTACGGCCTCCAAAACTGAACACAATACTCTAGGTGAGGCCTCACCAACGACTTATACAGGGGCATCAACACCCCCTTTCTTCTGCTGGTCACACCTCTCTCTATACAGCCTAACAACCTTCTAGCTACGGCCACCGTCTTGTCACACTGTTTCGTCGACTTCAGATCCTCAGATACTATCACCCCAAGATCCCTCTCCCCATCATTTCCTATCAGACTCTCCCCGCCTAATAA
The DNA here is from genome assembly GCF_901765095.1 of Microcaecilia unicolor. Classification (NCBI taxonomy): domain Eukaryota; kingdom Metazoa; phylum Chordata; class Amphibia; order Gymnophiona; family Siphonopidae; genus Microcaecilia; species Microcaecilia unicolor. The sequence continues at coordinate 169,268,347 of NC_044037.1, read as the reverse complement.
ATACGTCTCCCGAGGATTTCTATTCCCTAAGTGCATCACTTTGCATTTCTTCACATTGAATTTTAATTACCAAACCTTAGACCATTCTTCTAGCTTCCTCAGATCTTTTTTCATGTTTTCCACTCCCTCCCCGGAGTCCACTCTATAACAGATCTTAGTATCATCCACAAATAGGCAAACTTTACCTTCTAACGCTTTGGCAATGTCACTCACAAATATATTGAACAGAATCGGTCCCAGCACCGATCCTTGAGGCACACCACTAATCACCTTTCCCTCCTCCGAGCGAATTCCATTCACCACCACCCTCTGGCTTCTGTCCGTCAACCAGTTCCTAATCCAGTTCACCACTTCGGGTCCTATCTTCAGCCCATCCAGTTTATTTAAGAGCCTCGTGTGGGGAACCGTGTCAAAAGATTTGCTGAAATCTACGTAGATTACGTCTATAGCTCGTCCCTGATTCAATTCTCCTGTCACCCAATCAAAGAACTCAATGAGATTCGTTTGGCACGATTTCCCTTTGGTAAAACCATGTTGTCTCGGATCTTGCAACTTATTGGCTTCCACGAAATTCACTATCCTTTCCTTCAGCATCGCTTCCATTACTTTTCCAATAATCGAAGTGAGGCTTACCGGCCTGTAGTTTCCAGCTTCTTCCCTATCACCACTTTTGTGAAGAGGGACCACCTCCGCCATTCTCCAATCCCTCAGAACCTCTCCCGTCTGCAAGGCTATATTAAACAAATCTTTAAGAGGACCCACCAGAACATCTCTGAGCTCCCTCAATATCCTGGGGTGGATCCCATCCGGTCCCATGGCTTTGTCCACCTTTAGCTTTTCAAGGTGTTCATACACACTCTCTTCCGTGAACGGTGCTCTATCCACTTCAATCTCGTTTGTACTTTTTGCAGTCCATCGCGGTCCTTCTCCAGGATTTTCTTCTGTGAAAACAGAACAAAAGTATCTATTTAGCAAATTTGCTTTTTCTTCATCATTATCCACATAGCGGTTCGCAGTATCTTTTAGTCTCACAATTCCCTTTTTAGTCATTCTCCTTTCACTAATATACCTGAAGAAATTTTTGTCACCCCATCTTACATTTCTAGCCATTTGTTCTTCCGCTTGCACTTTCGCCAGATGTACCTCTCTCTTGGCTTCTTTCAGTTTCATCCGGTATTCCTCCTCGTGTTCCTTTTCTTGAGTTTTTTTGTATTTCTGGAACGCCAACTCTTTAGCCTTTATTTTCTCAGCCACTTGCTTGGAGAACCATATCGGTTTCCTCTTTCTCTTGCTTTTATTTACTTTCCTTACATAAAGGTTCGTGGCCCTATTTATAGCTTCTTTCAGCCTGGACCACTGTCCTTCCACTTCTCATATTTCCTCCCAGCCCATCATCTCCTTCCTCAGGAATTCCCCCGTTTTACTAAAATCAGCACGCTTGAAATCCAGAACTTTGAGTTTTGAGTGGCCGCTCTCCACTTTGGCTGTAATATCAAACCAAACCGTTTGATGGTTACTGCTGCCCAGGTGGGCACCCACTCGGATATTTGACACGCTATCCCCATTTGTGAGCACCAGATCCAGCGTCGCTCCCTCCCTCGTGGGTTCCATCACCATTTGTCTGAGCAAACCACTTTGGAAAGCATCCACGATCTCTCTACTTCTTTCAGATTCCGCAGACTGAACCTTCCAATCTACATCCGGCAGATTGAAATCTCCCAGCAACAGCACCTCTCTCTTGTTTCCCAACTTTTGAATATCTGCGATCAGGTCTTTATCTAATTCCTCCAATTGTTTTTGAGGTCTGTAGACAACACCCATGTGTACAGAGGTTCTATCCTCTCTTTTTAAGGTGATCCATATCGCTTCTTCCTTTCCCCAGGTCCCTGTCATTTTGGTCGCCGTGATATCATTTCTCACATTTAGAGCTACTCCTCCACCTTTACGACTCTCTCTATCCTTCCTAAATAGATTATAGCCTGGTATGTTTGCATCCCATTCATGGGAATCATTTAGCCACGTCTCTGTGATTGCAACAATGTCTAAGTCTGCCTCCAACATCAGGGCTTGAAGGTCATGAACTTTATTGTATTAGGTATCGAAAAGTTGCTCTTGGAAAGAAAGGTTTTAATCGTTTTGAGCTTCCACATTGAATAGAACATTTTCTTTGTGAGGATAAGGTTGCGATCGAGTGTGACACCAAGTATTTTCAAACTGTCCGAGGTAGGGAGGGTATGTCCTGGAGTATTTATGGCTGTGGGTTTCTATTTGTTATATCATATGGAGAGAAGAGAATGAGGCAATGTATTTTTTCGGTGTTCAGTTTCAGTTGGAATGAGTTTGCCCAGGAGTCCATGATGTTCAGACTATCATTGATTTTGTTGGTTATTTCTGTCAGATTATGTCTGAAGGGGGATGTATATTGTAACATCATCTGCGTAAATGAATGGGTTAAGGCCTCGGTTGGATAAGGACTGGTCATCATGTTGAAGAGTATTGGTGATAATGGTGATCTTTGAGGTACACCGCACACTGCTTTCCACGGTGGTGATATGTTTGACTTTGATTTTACTTGATAAGTTTTGGTGGTGAGAAAGCCTTTGATCCAGTTAAGTACATTTCCTTGAATCCCAAAGTGGCCTAGTATTCTTAGTAGTATGTTATGGTTTACCATGTCGAATGCGCTCGACATGTCGAACTGGAGGAGGAGTATGCTTTTACCTGTGGCAATCTCCTGCTTGAATTTGACCAGGAGGGTGACTAGGACAGTTTCAGTGCTATGGTGGGATCGGAATCCTGATTGTAAATTATGTAGTATTGAGAACTTGTCCAGGTATTCCGTAAGCTGTTTAGTCACAAAGCTCTCCATCATTTTTACTACTAATGATATAGACGCAACTGGGCGGTAATTGGTGATATCGTTTGTGCTTTTCTTGGCGTCTTTTGGTATTGGGGTGAGTAGGATGTTGCTGTGTTCCTCAGGGAAGAGACCTTGTTGTAGCATGAAGTTTATAATAGTACCTATAACTTCCACTCTAGACTTTCAGAGGGAGCCACTATCCAGATACTGCCACTGAATATCTGGATTATTTTACTCATGTCAATCATAGTTTAAAAAAAAAAAAAAAGAAATGCTGACCACCACATACCTAATATCTGGAGGACTAATTTAACAAAAGATAATCTTAAAAAGTGAACCTTCTTGGGCCCCTTTTACCAAGCTGAAGCAAAAGGGGGCCGGTGCTGGCGTTGGAGTGTGCTTTACATGCGCGCTGAGGCCCCCTTTTACCACAGCTGGTAAACGAGAAGGTCTCACTTTTCTGCAGGAAATGGTTGGGTGGCAAGCAAAGCACTTGTCGTGTGGCCATTTCAGGGGGAGCACTTACCGCCACCCAGTGGTGACCAGGCAGCGCGCAGCACTGCCAGATTAAGGCTGAGTACAATTTGGCGCTACAAAAATAAATAAATTTTGTAGCACTGGAAATGACTACGCGGTAGGGGTGGGATGTACAGCTGTGCTGCTGCAGTAGCCTGGCAGTACTTCTGTTATAGCAAGCAGTAAGCTCACATTGGGCTTACTGTCGATTAGTAAAAGGAGCCCCTTGATTATATACAAATCAAACTAACATTCCTATTTACTAAGCCGCGCTAGAGGCAACACTGACACAGCCCATTCAGCATTAGTGCACCGCCAGCCGCTAGTATGACTTAGTAAACAGGGGGGTAAGTAATTGACCCCCAAATTCCATAAATGGTGCCTTAAGTTGTGCATGATAATTTGATAGCATGGCCAAATTGCACCCACAGCTTAATTGATTAAGAAGCCAATCGGCGCTGATAATTGGTACTTAATCATCAATTAGTGGCACTAATTGGCTTTCATTAGAATTTACACGCACCATGTTCTAGGCATATTCTACAACATGGTGCACATAAATTCTAATGCTTGCAGCTGAAAAGGAGACATGGCCATGGACATGGAATGGGCGGGTTGTAGGCATTTCAAAAAACTATGGGCACTATTATGGAATACACCCGATCTGCTCCTAAGTTAGACGCAGGTATTTAGGACTGGTTTTAGGTGGCCTAAATGGGTGTGCTTAAATTTTAGTCGCAAGAATGTGGCATGCGCACATTCTATAAAGTACTACTAACTTTAGGCGTACTTTATAGAATCACACTGTGCGTGGCTTTTCAGCACCGATTCTTCAGGAGCCATTTATAGAATTTGGCCCTCAGTGAATTAGAACAGAAATCTGTGTAACAAAAGATTTTTAGTATGTTTCACTGTTGTGACTGTGCTTTTCGAGAGGGTCAGTCCATCTGTCTATCTGTCCATCCATCTGAATGCATAGGTCTGTTTGTGTACAGGTATGCTTAAACAAACCTAAGTGTAATTGTAGAGCAAGAAGAAGCAGCCACTGCACACAGCGAAGAGAATCACAGGATGCCATGGAGAACCCAAAATCTGCAGCACAGGAAGAGGAAGCCAGATGCTGCTCCATGATGAAGAGGTGCAGTGTGTCAGAGTGGGTAGGTAAAAAGAAGGTAAAAGGAAGCTGGGAGGAAGGGGGGAGGGGAGTCGCCGGGGGCAGCAGCAGCGGCGCGTTCAGCAGCAGCATGGAAGAAGGTAGGAAAGGGGATATGGAAGGACACGCTGGGCATGAGGAGGGTAGAAGGGGAGATCAGGGGACATACTGGACATGGAGGAAGGTGGGAAGGGAGATTAGAGGGACACCCTGGGCAAGAAGGAAGGTGGGAATTGAGATTGGGGGGACGACATGCTGGATATGATGGAAGGGGAGTTTGAGGGGGCATGCTGGGCACAAAGGACTGGGGGAGGAGAGATTGGGGAACATTCTGGCCTGGGTATGGAGGGGGTGGGAAGCGAGATCAGGGAGGCATGGTGGAAGTGGAGATCATGGAACGTGCTGGGCATGGAGGAATGTGGGAGATGAAATGGGGGGGGGGTCATGCTGGGCACGGAGGAGGGTGGAAAGGGATATTACATGCTGGGCACAGAAAAGTGAAGGTGGAGGAAAAATCAGGGTGTGGTGCTGGAGAGGAGGGAAGGTGGAAAGAGAGTTGCTGGAAAGGAAGGAAGGTGGAAGGGAAAACCAGGAAAAGATGCTGGGTAAGAAGGAAGGGAAGGCAGGAGAGATGCCTGGCATACTACTACTACTTATTTATATAGTGCTACTAGATGTATGCAGTGCTGTATAGTAAAAAAATAGCTGTAAAACAAAGGACTCTAAAGTACTTAAGCATTATGATGAAATAAAAACATTTATCTGAGTAGCTGTACTGCGATTTGGATAAATGCTGCTGAGAGATATTCAGTGGTGGCACTACCCTCCAGTAGAAAAGGAAAGAGAAGAAAGGGGAGATGTTAGAAATGGGTGGGGAAAAGAGATGGAGCGCTAGGTACGTAGGAGCAGTGAGAAGAGGGAGCTGAAAGACTGAAGCTGAGAAAGAGGAATAACATTTGAGAGGCAAAAAAAATGTATCGGAGGAAGCCGAGAATGAAAAAAATCAACATCTGAGTGGAAGATATTAAGAAAATAGGAGGAGAGAAAAACATGGCAAATGGACAGGAGACCCTGGACAGCGATCTAAGAGATAAGAAGGAGCAGAGACTGGGACCACTATGCTTAGCAAAATAAAATTACCAGTAATAAAGGTAGAAAAATAATTTTATTTTCCATTTATTGAATCCAGTGTGTCAGTTTTGGGAATTGACATCTGCTCTCTTTATATTTGGAAATGCAACATTATCTATTTCTCTGGTGTTGTGCTGCATGTAGAGTCTGGCGTCTTGAGCTTTCAAGCTAATCATTGTTTACATATTTCTACTTTTAGGGGCCCTTTTACTAAAGCTTAGTAATGCGCTAATGGGAATTAGTGTGCGCTAAGTGCCCTGTGACCCATAGGTATAAAATAGTATGTACAGCATTTAGGGCTGCTAATTCCATTAGTCAGTGCTTTTTTTGTAGGAAAAAAGGTACCGGTACTCATTATGGACTGGGTCACCATCTATGGCTCTGCCCCTATGGTAGCCACACCCACAGTAGCCACATCCCTTACACCAGCCATGGCGCATATAAACAGGTAATCACAAAAGAGAGGGTAATACAGCATACAAGCATACAATATAGACAAGAAAAAGCAACACTGAGCCTTCAAGAAAGAGACAATGGCAGTCCTTTATTGTGAAAAAGACCCGACACGGGCCGTGTTTCGGCGTACAAGCGCCTGCCTCAGGGGTCAAAGTGTGTCTTCACAATATATGAGCAGGAATGTTCAGACAGTCTGAGTAAATTGCCAGCCATAACTGAGCGTTTGTTCAATCCTAACAGACGCTGTCTGTCTGAAAACTGCGTCCCGCCCTCACAGAAGGGAAATTACATCAGAGGAAGGCGGGATGCTGAGGGACGGGAAGGCTGGAGGTGAGCCTGCCTGCTGCTTTCACTGTCGCTTTGCCGCTGTGACTTGAGGTAAAAAATAAAGATTTCATCGCAGGGCAGCACGTATGGAAAGTCGGGGCACTGAGGGTGGGTAGGTGAGCCAGCCCTGAGAAAAAAGGTGCTGCTACGCCGTACCGGTGCATACTGGCACAAAAAAAAGCACTGCCATTAGTACTCACTAAACTTTAGTGAAAGGGTCCCTTAGTTTGTGGTCACTTATTCTGTATTTGTGTTTGCAGGTGTGACCAAGCAAGGGCAGATATTCAGTTAGTGTTGATTGTTGGGACCTGTGGTGGTAGTAGTAGTAGTAATCCAGCTTGTTTAATTTTCCCACTATGTATATTGATGCTCTGAGCTCACCGCAATATTTCCAGTGCTGCCTTTTCCTAGGAAGGTCCTTGTTGGTGCTGTTATGGAATGGTAGATTTGTGTCATACAGGTCCCAAGTGACTTTTGTAGGGTTTTGTATAAATTCATAATATGCCTCCAACTGGAGAGAGGTTATGTTGTCGTGTTCCTTACATTAATGTTTGTTTTTCTCTTCTTCTCCTCATTGATGTAGATTTTGTGATGCTTGTTTGTCAATCTTTTTTAAGTACTGTGTAGTAAATACTCGAATAAAAAACAATTATTTTATATTTATTAATTAGAACGTGTCAGTTTTAAGAATGTAAATATGCTAGAGCTGGTTTAAGACTTGGCAGGGACCTGTGAGAAAAATCTCACTCATTTGGCATTCAGTCTCCAGCATTGCAGTGGTAAATCTCCAGCACTGGGATGGGCCACCCTTGGCATCTCTGCCCCCGAAAAAGGCACTAGACCACCTCTTCAAAGTAAAGGCTGCAGGGGTGATGGTAGCATGTGGGGAGGCAGTGGTAGCGTATAGGGGGGCAGGGGTGGCAACAGTGTGTGTGTGGGGGGGGGGGGGGGGGGGAGGCAGAGTACTCTCAGTGCCCGGGAGCCCAGAGTACTATCAGTCCTCCCCTGCATTGCACAATGCAGCTGTAAGCCAGTGAATAGCTATCCTCTGGGCAGCAAAAATGAAGACTAGCCTTTGAATGAACCCATTGGATCAGCATTTGATTCCTAATCAAGGACACACGTGCTAGTTATGGGCTCCTATGGGGGGGGGGGGGGGGGAGGACAGAAGTTTCCTGCCAGCTGCTCAGCAGAAGATAACTATTCAGTGGTTTTAATCATCTTTACACAATATGGATGATGGTTTCAGCTGTAAGTCTCTAGCCCTCCCTTTTGAGAGTCATGGGTTCAATCCTCAGTGAGCTCAACAGCCAAGTGTTACTTGACCTGTGATGCTGAAACTCTATGACAAGCAATCAAACAAACCAGCTTCACTTACAAATGCCATGGCTGAAGACGTCATCATGAATCTGAGATCAGTACCATTTCCTTGGAATTTTTATCTTGGGTTTTAGAGAGAGGGAAGCTTGTGCTAGGAAATTATTGGCTTCACAGGAAAAGGGATGAAAAATAGGCTTAGAGACAGAGACAAGAAAAAGAGCACACACAGGGTCAGGTACAGAGATAATAGGCACTAATTGATTTTGTGTGTCAGAGAAGTCAAGCTTTAGGATGAAGAGTAGATAGACTCCATAGTAAGAAGCTTGATAGAAAATAAACTGCCCCTCCCCCCAAACCTACCAATGCAGGTGCCACTTCCCTTCTAATGCTTTAGGATCTTCAGCCAATGTTGGTGGTAATTTGCTCCTTCCCCTGTGCGTGTTATATAAGGCAAATATATGCCTATATTGTCATATGAACTTAAAATGGCACCTTTTTGCTACTTGGACATAGACAACCTCTAATAAAATTACCCTCCATACATGTAGGAGAAGAAGGTGATATTCCACTCCACAGAAAAGTGACTGCCTTCATCAGTGCCTGTTCTGCCCCGTATTCATGGAGGCAGTCATAGGCGTAGTTTGAATGTTTCATTTGGGGGGGGCAAAGAATGGGTGAAGCATATTAGCATATCATTTGCATATATACATATGCAAATGGATATGCTAATATGGAGGACGGAATTGAAATTTACAGGCAAAATATCACAGATGCACATTTCAAAAAGCTGACACATTTCAATTAATAAATTATGAATAAAATACTTTTATCTACCTTTGTTGTCTGATCATTTAGTTTTTCTATTCGCTTTGGTCCCAGTGTCTTCTGTTTTATGCAGTGTCTTCTTTCCAGTAGGCTTCCCTCTGCTCCCCACCCTCCCAGTCCCATCCATCTCTTGCTCCTTCCCTCTGCTCCCCACCCCTCCCAGTCCCATCCATCTTCTGTTCCTTCCCTCTGCTCACCATCCCTCCGTCCCATCCATCTTCTGCTCCTTCCCTCTGCTGTGCCTGACCTGTCCCAATCCCATCCATCTCCTGGTCCATCCCTCTGCTCCCCACTCCTCCCAGTCCCATCCATCTCTTGCTCCTTCCCTCTGCTCCCCACCCCTCCCAGTACCATCCATCTCCCCACCCCACCCAGTTCCATCCATCTTCCTTCTACTGCCCCCCACCCCCCCCGCGAGGTCCAAGATCGTGAATCCGTTTACCCCCTCTCTTCCTCCCTCCGGTGCAGGCAACAGTCTTCAGCTTTTTCAGAGTTCCTGGCAGCGGTAGCGATGTACACGCTGCCTTCGGTCTGCCCCGGAAGCCTTCTCTTCAAGTTCCTGTTCCCACCTATGCGGGAACAGGAACTTGAAGAGAAGGCTTTGGGGCAGAGCCGAAGGCAGCGTGTACATCGCTACCGCTGTCAGGAACGCTGAAAAAGACTGCTGCCTGCGCCGGAGGGAGGGAGGAAGAGAGAGGGGTAAACGGACACGCTCCTCTCCGTCCGCTTGGCTTCCCTGCCCTCTCTGTCTGCGTCCCGCCTTCCTCTGACGTCAGAGCAGGAAGGCGGGACGCAGACAGAGAGGGCAGGGAAGCCAAGCAGATGGAGAGGAGCGCGTGCCTGCATGTTTTTTTTTAACTAATGGCGCGGCAGCGCCTCGTCGTCGTTTGGGGGGGCATTGCCCCCCTCGCCCCCCCCCCAGTCTACGCCTATGGAGGCAGTGTATATTGTTATGTATATTTAGTATGAGTATTATTTGCATTTAATTGCATTGTCTGTGTAACAGCACTGTGTATTAAGACTGCTTTTCCTATAGTTGCAGTATCCTGTGATTGACTCCTTGTGAACTTTCCCTATTGGCTGTTTGCGCTGAGCTACAGCCAACCCTCCCTGCCCCTGTGGGCTGTGTGAGAGAGTCCATCTCCCTTGCCTGCTTTGGTGATCAGCAGCTGATCTAGGGGGCTGATGTCTCCTTAATCTACTATATTTCCAACAAGGTTTTTCACCATTTCCCCAAGTCATTCCCATTTATTTTCCCTGAGTTACTCCCCCTTATTCCCCTTTGAGTGTTACAGTTTTTCCTCTCAGCTGATCTGAGGTTCTAGTCATCTCCTTGTTTCTGGAATGGCTAGATACAGACTATGTGCAGAAGGCAATAATTCTGTTCTAAGCAACTGAACTGTAAATTAGATTTTCTTTGTTTGTTATTAGTGCTACAATAAAGAAGATTTGCTTAAGAATTGAGAGTCTACTGGTAAAGCTTCTACTTGGGGATAGTTTAAGCTGGCTGTTTAAGCTACACTATACTTTGCCTAGAACAGCACAATGCTCATTACCAACCCCTCACCATAAAAACAAAATTTTACCTGCATGTCATGAGAAAAAGTTTACCAATCTTTACAATAAGAATAAAGTAATCTCAGGAAAAACACAGGAGTAAGTCTAAAATTTCAATGATTTATGTAGTTACTGGAAATGTATATAAATTTTCAATAATGATATGTTTTGCTTGTTTCCAATAAAGAATGGAATTTATTTAAAACATGTCTTAACTAGGGAGCTGGCCTAGTGATTCAGTGACAGTGTTGTCCATTGCCACATAGGATACCTAGTCTGGATACTCAAGCTTGGTTTCTCTTCCTTGAGCCACCTTGAGTGGAGTTCCTAAGGAGGCAGCATTCCATTTGTAGGAAGGAGTCCTAGCAAGAAGTCAAGGTCGTGGTGTCTGTACTCTGACTCTAGAGGAAGCCATAGTCCATGATTACTGGGTAAGGTCTGTCAATATAATGCAGGCTGGGTTAGATTTTGGAGGAGAGGGAAATATAATATGGGGGAAATCCAGAAAGTTGCAAAGTCTTAAGATGCCAAAGACCAATTGCAATTGTGCTGAAAGCATGAAGGTGTGAGGCTCCACTGCCAGCCTACAGAGGTCTGAGCTCATGGGATAATTTTGCTGGGGTGAACTTCTGACCTCCTACTAGCTGGTAACAGAATACCTTACCAAGCAGACCGGCCATATTTGTTCACATCATGGCTACTCTTTCCTGCCAGAGGCCATCTTGCTCCTGTCTGAACTACTATATAAACCCTAGTCACAGTTTGATTTTCTTGACAGAACTTGGTGTGCACTACTTGGTGCTGTTTTGTGCTTTGGCTGCCCGCTTCACACCAAATTCTATTCAACTTGCTAGACATTAGCATGTGCTAAAATCGCTAGTGTACCTTAGTAAACAGGGTCCCAAAAAATGTAAAATGTGCACGGTTAGTGTAAGCTAATTTTTAGCACACGCAAAAAACACTAGCACACCTTAGTAAATAGGACCCTAGGTTTCATTGCATATAAAGGGACCTATACAAAAAAAAAGGCACAAGTTAGTGGTAAAGTAACATGTCTTAACAGTAGCCCACATTGATAACTATGACCCTTAAATTTTTCATATATAGTCACAAAATGCTTTTATGAAGTATAAAATATGGTTTAAATCCTCATCACGATAATAAATCTGGTAAAACATTTTATTTAAAATTATACTTATTGAAGTTTCAAAATTACCAATTAACAATAAGCAATGTATAAAAACAGTGTATGGAATCAAATAACATAGAATCCAATTATATAAAGTAACCCCTCAATGCCGGTACATGAAAGAATACATAACGACAGCTTAACGATTTCCTCCCACCCATCCACCCATCTCACCTATCCCACCCTTCCTTTCCTCCCTCTCTTCCCTTACTTCCTCAGAATCTTCTCACTTGGATAGGGTGCAAAATTAAAGCTCTAGATCATTTATCAAAATAGAGCGAACTCTTGCAGTTAAAGTGTCCAAAAAGGGTGTCCATAATCTCAGGAAATGGTGTTTAGCACTGGTCAACCTCATGTCTCCACTGAAAGGCACTCTATGTGCAAACGTTCTACATCCCCTGCCAGATGGGCTGGCTTACACCACATTGGACAGAATTCCCTGCTGATATGACATCAACCTCTGGCAGCCAGGGGAACAAGGCGGCAGATAGCAAAATATAATCTAATCTGCTTTCAGAGGATGTGCTCTAGAAACATGTGTAAGGCCAACCTCTCCCAGGTGATGAGTTCACCAAATGTCTAACAAATCTAAACTAGGGCAAAGGAGATCTCCTCTCTAATGTGTGGAAGGAGCTCGAGCTTTAGCAATGGGTTTCCTATCATGAAACGCGTCAGCAACTGATTTAAAATCTCCTCCTATGATAATGGCACTCTTCGGTAGGCTCAAAAGAAGTTTAAGTAATTTTGGAAAGAAAGATCTATCTGGCAGGGTCAGGGCTTATAAGACACCAACAGATAAGGTACCCCATAGAGGAAGCAGTGGAGAACTACCCATCTACTCTGTTCCTCAGTATAAACATAGTGTTCTATAAACAGAATGGCCTTGCTGATAAGGATCTGCACCCTCGCCCTGCGAGTCATTGGCCCTGAGGAGGAGTAACAACTCCCCACTCACTCTCTCCATAATTTCTGATGTTCCTGTGGGGTCAAATGAGCTTCCTGCAACAAGACCACCCTTCAACAAGGGCACCCCCATCCCCTGACACTGCATGGCCGTGAAAAGATTTTTCCTCTTAACTGGGGAGTTTATCCCACAAACGTTCCACATTAGAACAGTAAAGGCCATCAGGTCAAGGGGCGGTCAGGAAGGCCATCAAGAAAGTCACCCCCTATACAACTCCAAAAGAGTTTAACTCAGGAATATAAAGAGTGTGCCACGGGAAAAGAATTAGCATAATTAGCAAAAATAGACATAATAAACATAAACTTTTCAGATCCCAACCATTCCCATCAAATCTCCCCTTCCCACTCCCCCCAACAAGAACCATAAACCAGAATTAGTATTTCGTGTGCTACACCCTTCAAAGTGAAACTGTATTACCATTGAGTCTCACACAGAAAATAATGCAGGATAATGAAGCAACAACAGTGTCTTATGTTATTGGCATATTTTGTGAAGCACCCCCAGACTTGGTAGATTAGTGCTTCAACCAGTTGCTTCTTGTTGCTCCAACCAGTTGTGCCTGCAAGAGACGGTAATGCAGAAAGTGAGGCAGATTCTGACAATTTCCACAATCCAGCTCTCTGTAGATGTTCTTGTGCTTCCTGCAAAGTTTTAACCTTATGGGGCTTGCCCTGAACCATAAATGTGAGCCCAAAAGGAAAAAGCCAACGATAGTGAATGCGTTCTTGCTGCAGAAGTTGCGTGATGGGGTGAAGCTCTCGTCGTCTCTGCAGTGTAAGAAAAGAAAGATCTTGAAATATCATGATTTCAGCTTCATGATATGTGATCTGTCCCATCTTCCGCACCAGAGTGAATATTTTCTCTTTTAACTGAAAGGAGTGAAAACAGGCAATAATGTCTCATGGTTTACTGTTTGTTGGCACGCCCAATGCACGGTGCGCTTGCTCAAGCTTAATGTCCTTCGCTTTAGAGATATTATGTTCAGGAAGTTCAGACAAGGTCAGCAACATCTGATAACTAATCACTTGCACTATAGCAATATAGTCCTCACCTCCAGTGGATTCAGGAAGTCCACAAAATCTTATGTTTGCATGTCACGCTCAGTTCTCTAAATCATCAAGGTTTTCAGTAAGTTGAACAAGATGCCCAGTGGTCAAGTCCTGGAGAATATCTATTGCTGTGAGGCATTCCACATGGTCATCTAGTTGTTGTTCCGCTTCCTCCATGCGTTTCCCCAAGTCCTCGAGACCACCCCACAAATCCTGTATAAGCGTTTTCAACTCACCCAAGTGAGCCGCTACGTCCGCCTGTAGTGCCAACTTTAATTTATGCAGTAACTGCTGCAAATCATATTTTGTCAGTGAGGCCTGCAAGTTTCCGACCAGGCCGGCTGACTCTGCCAGAGAGAGTGGCTGATCAGCATCCTCATCTAAAGGTGCAAAATGGTTAGGCTCCATAAGCAGGCCGCTCTGGTCTTCCTGCAGCTGTGCGGCAAAGTATTGCTTGATTTCACTGGGGCAACGATACACCGTCTCTGACTCAAGAATCTGAACTCCATCGATAAAACGAAAAGATATCCACTATGTTGGGGGTGCAGATGATGCAGAACATGCAAATTACTCAAATAAGGTAGGGAAAGCACATGGAACTTCTGGTTTAAGCTGCCATCTCATTGATGACGTCACTGGAAATCCCTGGTAAAACATTTAAAAAAACTAAAATCAATAATAAAAAAACAAAACAAACAATATCTCGAAAACAAATTGGCATACTCAATCCACCTTTCAAAATGGCTGCAGTCAGGGTTCAGATCAGACCACTGAATGATTACAGCATGCACTGACCATAGCTGTATAAAAATCTACTGTTGACCAATCAGAAAATAGATGAACAACACACAATCAAAACTTTAAAACACTGACCAAGCACAGCATTAAACACAGCATATCTGGTGCAACAGAATTTTTTTTTTTTTTTTGGGGGGGGGGGGGGTTAGCGCTGGGGGCTTACCATCTCCCAAATAGGTGACGGTAAGGGCTTCCCTAGGAAATGGCCGCACAGCAAGTGATTAACTTACCGCATGGCCATTTCCTTTTTTTTTTTTTTTAAAGGTCTTTTACTCACTGTGGTAAAAGGGGGTTTCAGCATGTGGCAAACCCACGTGCTGACGCCTCTACAGGGGTCCTTTTACCGCAGCTTGATAAAAGGACACTTAATGAGGATATCAACTAGTTTTTTATATAGCTGTAAGCAGCGCATGCTCTAATCTTTCAGCATTCTGAACCCTGACTGAACACATTTTGAAAGATATTTTTTGGTTTGTTTTTGTTATTTTAATTATTAATGATTTGTGTATGTGTTTCCCAGATTTATTGTTGTAATGAAGATTTAAACCATGCTTTTCCTTTGATAAAGGTGTTTTGTAGCTATTTATGAAATACTTAAATATTCTTGGATCACCTCTGCTTTTGATTTTATGTAAAAATTAAATTATATATGGATGAATGATAACAAATCTGTGTTCAGGAAAAGCAAGACAGAACAGATGAGCCAAGACTTAAGGAAAAATGGATTTGGTGGGTTTCTCATTTTGCATCTCAACAAAATGCTTACTATAATCTAATCCTGAGCAGAGATGGACTAAGATGGATAAGAAAAAATAGCCAGTCCTATCAAGATGGCATGCAGAAATAAGAATAAATTGGCAATGTTTTTTAAATTAAATCACATGTTCTTTTATAAAGCTGCAGGATTTCCAGATTGATAGAACACAATTTTTTAAGCACTTAGCAGCTAAAGCATTTTACAGCTGCAACTTTAGATACAATTTAGAGTGAAATTGTTCTCACGATCAAATCAATCTAAGATGATCATAGTTTTGTCCCTTATAAATGTCTCTATTTTTTCCTTTACTCAATAGTATCAGGAGATGGATACTGTCAATCTTTATCCAAAAGCTAAAAAGTGAACTTCTTTCATAGAATTTTAAAAAAGGGTGTGTTTACAATATATAGATTACCATACTTTACATATATTTATGTTTATTTATAAAGATGGTCTTAAATGCAATTTTGGAAGAATATTTTAGGGATTTTGGAGAAGATGGTTTTGATGCATTTCCAAATATCTTGGTTGGACATACTGGGGTTCATTTTCAGCCAACTAAGAGCTTCTTTTACAAAACCGCGCTAGCGATTTCCCATGCAGCAACTGAGAGGAAGCCCATAGGAACTGAATGGGCTTCTTTTCATTTGCTGCGCAGGAATTGCTGGCGAGGCTTTGTAAAAGAAGCCCTTAGTCACCATATTATGGTTCCAGCACTTAGGGGTCTTTTTACTAAGCTGTGGCAAAGGGGGGCCTGTGCTGGCATCAGCACATGCTTTTGACGAGCGCTGAGGCCCCCTTTTACCACAGCGAGTAAAAGACTGTTTTGTTTTAAAAGAAATGGCCATATGGCAAGTGAAACAATTGCCACAAGGCCATTTCAGGGGAAGCACTTACTGCTTCCCATTGAGGTGGCGGTAAGAACTCCTGTACCAACCTGAAATGGTGCACAATGGGGGTGGGATCTTCCGCTGGGCTGCTGCAGTAGCCCGGCAGTACTTCTGTTTTACCGCCGCTTAGTAAAAGACCCGCTTAGTTTTAAATACCTATATTCAGAGGGCAAATTACCAAGGTGCAGTAAAAAGTGAGCTTTTACTGCACATTGATTTAAAAATGGAGTCACCAACTTGTGGTATCTCTGCACCACAGACTGTTGACTCCTGTGGTAAAGCATCAATGCTGCCTGTGAGCCACCTTTCACACAGTGTTGATCCATTGGCCTGGGAGCATCAGGCCACCAAGCTGTGGCCCAAAACTCCCTGGGACCATGGTGTTGTCCCCTAATCAGCACCTTAATCTTCCCCGATCAGAGCCTCCTGATCAAAACACCCTGATCACAACCCTATCCTAATCAGAACCCCCCTTTCAGAACCCCCAACCAAAATCCTCCCATCAGAATCCCCAATCTAAATCCACCCTGATCACAACCCCCTAATCAAAACCCACCTCTCTGATCAAACCTCCCTCCTCCTGATGAGACTCCACACCTCCAAGGACCTCCCAACCCCATATAAGGAAACATGACCCCCTAGCAGTAGTACCATGAGATTACAGCTAGGGAGCTATTTTGAGAGATGGCACCATCAAGGGCAAGAGTGACTAGGGATTGCTCCTGCCCAAGGACTCACTAGACCACCAAGTATGGGCCAGTAGGTTCCCAGGGTTAGAAGGGTCACTTGGGGTAGGTTCTTTGAGAGTGGGGGTCTGGTCAGGGGTGCTTTGGATCAGGGGATTTTTGATCAGAGGGATTTTGATTGGGGTGTTGTGATCAGATAGGGGTTGTGATGGGGGGTGTAGGCGCTGTTTGTGGGGTGGGGGTACAGCACCATAGCTCCTTTAAGATGTGGCATGTGAGCACCATGGCTTAGTGAACAAAGATAGGCCTGCTTTTTATATAACCTTATTTGCCTGCTTAGCCTGGCTGGTTAAGTTTATTAGGACTTAACTGGTCATGCCCCTGGAACAGCCCCAAAATCTCCAGCTTTTTTCGGTGCTAACCATGCATTTTAAGCTGTGATTCAGGGTTAAATGTCACTGAAAATGACTGGTTATCTGCCAAGATGTGAGTTAACCAGTCAGCAGTCATTCCCGGTCAGTTAACTCACTTTCAATATTGGCCAGTGAGATTGACATGGATTCATTTCAAGATTCAAGAACCATTTTCTCAAGGGCACATGAGACACTCTGAGAGTGAATGCACATCAAGTTCATTGAAGGAGAATTATACTGTATAGAAGAAGCTAACAGATCAGCTGCTTATTTGGAATTTATAACTTATTCACCAGTGATCTTGTGTGAATTTATTTAGAGACTCCCATGGGTCTGTGTTGCATGAGATAAGATAGTCAAACTAAGATTAGAGAAGTAATTTATTTCCCTAGGTGAAGCTGTACTTGAAGTATAATAGAACCGAGAAAAACTTGACTTGAATTTATTGTCTGGTTAAATGATTTCCTCCATAATCTTTAGATAGTTGGAGATAGGATTCTTACACTAGAAAGATGAATTAATACCTATGGAATCAATAAAATGGCTTGCAAGCACCAAGTTAATGGTTTCACATTAAGATGCTGGTTATGGGGGTAATTTTGTAACTGCATAAACTCGTAAATAGTATGCACAGACCTTTCTCAGTGTGTGTACTGCTGAATTTTTAAAACAAAAGTATGCATGTACTTCTGATTTAAAAATGATCCCAGTGAATTTACCTGCTTATATGTAAACTTGCCCTTTGGTATGCACAAGTTTCCTTGATTAATTTACAAAGAGCTATCTCCTCCCCACCTTCCTCACCACACCCATCCCCAGGAATGAATGTCTCTGCTCAGTCTTGTTATACATATCCTATATATGCACTGTCCCCTGCCCCCGTGAACTCACTCCTTCTCCCTCACCCCTCCTCCTTTTTCCCTTTGTACTCCATTCTTCCTGCTTTAGCATAATGCTTCCTTCTCCCATCTCCACCATCTGCTCATTAGCCCCCTTCTCCATTTTCCTTGTCCCCCAATCCAGCATCTTCTTATTGTCTCCCTATTAGCTCCTTTTTGTATCCAATATTTCCCCTGCCTATTCCCTGCTTTTCCCCACCCACCACTCTCCTAACATGGTGCAGCATCTTTCCTCTCATCCCTCCTCCCCACATGATTCTGCATTTCCTGTCCTCCTCCTCCTCTCTACCCCTTCCCATCCAACATCTCTTCCTCTTGCCTACTCCCTCCCCGAAAGTCCACCACCTCACCCTAGACCTCTATCTCTCATGAGCCACACCCTTGTCTTAAACCTCCTTTCTTCCTGTCATCAGAGCTGCAAGAGTCGGTAGTAAAATAAAGGAGAACAGGGCATGCACCCTCATGCTGAAGCACTCTGCAAGGCTCTGCTGGTCCCACCCCCTCTGATGCGTATTTCCTGCTGCTGAGAGGAGTAGAATATATAGAATAAAAATGTCTAAAGAAATTTCATAATCATGGCAGCTTACTTGAGAGGGCCCTCATAGAACACCGCTCTCCCATCCTTTTCAATATTTTAATGAATAATTGTACAGGCAGTCATACTCGCATAATTTGATTATTGTACCATTATATATGGGTTGAACAGAAAGACATAAGAAGAGATTACAGTCATTACAAAATATGGCTGCTAAGTTGCTGAACAAGGCTTTTCTGATACAGTTATATTGACTTTCCATAGAAGCTGGTGTAATAATTAAACTAGGCAGTTAAGGGCCAATATTCAGACCACGGGAGTTAGGCCAACTAACTCCCATGGAAGGTACTGAGCCTGGATATTCAATGCCGGGCTGTTTCCAGTGAATATCCGGTTTATTTTTGGATGGTTTAAAGATGATAGGCTATATCGATTACATATACTTAGCTGGTTATCTTTAAACCGGCCAAAGATATCCTACCTTTTCACATGGCCAAATATGGCCACTAAACTGGCTTTAAAAATAGGTAGATAGCTGGTTGTATCGGGTGATATAACTGGCTATCTGCTGGCTGCTAACTGGGGATACTCTGCGGGGATAACCAGTTATCCCCTGCTGAATATAGCAGATAGCCAGTTAAGCACTGTTTAACCAGTCAGCAGCTGTTCTGGCCGGTTAAATAGCACTGAATAGCGAGTGTTTTATATTCAGCTCTATCGTATATGAGTCAGATGATAATTTTTCCCCTTCAATAAATTGACACATAATAAAGGCTAATTGTCTCTTCATTTCCTTGTTTTAAAGGAGTAAAATACAAATGGCTGTTTTCCTCATCTTTCTTCTATCAGGCTCCCACTATTTGGAATTCATTGCCACTATAGGTTAGATTGGAAGCAAAGTATGCGCAATTCCATAGAAAACTAAAAACATGTCTTTATCAGAAATATGTAGCAAAATAGAACTTATAAACATTTTAGTTTTGAATTTTATGCAGTTTCCAGAAATATTCTGGTTTCTTTTCCATTTGTGCTCCGCATTGAACCAAATTGAATGGGTAATAATGAAATAAAAGTCTTTTATATTGTATTGTATATGGATGTCTGTCAGGTTCAAATCCCCTCTCCCCTCAGTTCCTATCTCTCCTCCCTCTCCCCCCCCCCAAAAAAAAAACTATTAGGCACTTCTTGACCTCTCCCTCAACAATAATGTATCCCCCTTCTGCGGTCCAGAAGGCCCTTTCCATACCCCAGTAGGCTCCCCTAGGCATACTTTCTCAGCCCTGGTAGTCTAGGGGTAGTCTAAAACTTGCCAACTCAGTACTGGCTCCCACTGGCATAGCTAGGTGGGGCGCCAGGTGAGTGGCCGCTCCCCCAAACAGAATTCTACCAGCGCCTATTTTTTTCGTCCTGTTGCACTGAAAATGTGCGCCGGCAGAAGTCTGCTTTCACTCCCCCCACACCGTCAACCTGGCTCATCCTGGCTCCGCTTCTGCTGGCTCCTTTCTTCACCATTAATTGCTTGATACAGGAACCAGGATTCTCTTTTCGTCCTGAGTGTGTGAAAATGCTGTGTGTAGAGGTGGCTTACAATTTACATTTTGGTGGAGTTACAATAGTGTAGTGCAATGTTGAGAGGGCATCTATAGTTCATGTGGTTAGTCATAGAGTTTTGAAGAGATACATTTGAAGTGGAAAAGGTAGTGGTAGCTTTTGTGTTCAATTGTAGAGTTTTGCTGATATTTATTCATATAATTTTTGAAGAGGTAGATTTGAAAGGAAGGCGACAATATCTTTGTGATTAGTTATAGAATTTTTTGAAGAGGTAGGTTTTCATTTCTTTTCTGAACTGGAGGAGATTTGTGATACTTCTTATGGTTTTTGGTATCGAGTTCCACCATTTGGAACCCAGGTGAATAAATCCTGCTGTGTAGATAGTTTTGTAGATGGTGTTTTTGCAGTTGGGTAGATGTATTTTACCCCAAGTCCCACTTAATTTAATAGGACCTTGTCACTAATAATGCACATTAATAATAAATTGAATAAAATGAAGCAAAATATATAAAGGAGAGCAGTCACATGTTGTTCTTTAACTTAAAAAAAAAAAAAACCAGACAGCTAACATATATTGAACCCCATTCTTTAATCCCTTCAGACAAAATGGTAAACGCTATAATTACCATCATACCTGCAGAGAAGATGGGAAAGCAGACAGACAGTGGGAGTGGTAAAGGACAGAAATAGAATGAAAAAAAAAGAGGAGGAAGGGTGCAATGTATAGTTACAATCAAACTGTGAACAATGGAAGATAAAAATATCCTGCTCTGCAACAAAAAGGAAAATGACATGCCACAATGCACTGACACTCACCTGCAAAAGCTTGATGGCTAGCACAATAAAATGTCTATTTCTGATAACAGAAGCACATGGAAAGTTTCATGATTCATCTGGCCTGTGCTGTACACATCTAGAATGTATTCTATGATGTTGGATAATTATGGGTAATAAGCATGCAAGTGGTTACTTGACACTCAGCAAGCTCTCATGAAGTCTTACTACCAGAGCACCGTTATGATACAGACTTGCATGCAAACATACAGAAACACACAAAGACAATGCAACTGAAAAAGTTGTACTCACAAAGTACATTGTATGTTCAACTGCTGAACACCTCTTACAGCTATCAGGTTATCCTGTCACCACAATAGCCCCTCACTCTGTATTCTTGAGACAGAATGACAGACTATGGGGGTCTTCTACTAATTTGCACTAGCGCAGGGCCGCAGAGAGGAGGGGCAAAAATCCCTGGCGTCGGGGTCTCTCTCTCTCCACTGCATGGAAATTTCTCTCATGAATATTCATTATGGACCAGCTTTAGGATTCACTGCCATAACCTTTATAAAGGGATAATATATTGATACACAGAAATTAATCAAATGTAATACTATGGAGCAAAATTCAAGGATGCAAGGGAAAAGGAAGAAGAAGAAGATAACAACTCCTCCTTGGAAACAGTGCATTGAAGGAAAAATAATTCATTGTAAGCAGAGGTATCCCTGATAGACGAGTATCTAGAAGGATCAAGATCACCAAAGATAATGAGAAAGATACAAACCATGAAATTGAAATATGCTGCATCCATGGAAGAAGATCTTAAATTCATATGTCCCAATAATAAATTCAAAGTAGCAGCTGAAGCACAAACATTGTGGAGAACCCAGAATAGTTCTACAGGGAACTTGGAAAGATCAATAATACTACTACAAATAGCTGTAACAAAAACATTCTGGAGAAACTTACACGAGGACCCTGTAGAGTACAATTGAGAAGCAGAATGGTTACCCTATATACAGGAGACTTTAGAAAAGGCAAACACCTAAGTTATGGAAAGGCCTAATATAACAACAAAAGAGTTGGAAAATAGGTTAAAAAGATCACCAGTCTGAAAGAACCCTAGAGCAAATGGAGTGACCAATTTGGGTAATAATCAATACAATAAGACAGCAATTATGATAATATAACCAAAGTATTGTAGACACATAGAGCCTCTACTAAACTGCATAAGAACTATAACATAAGTGTTACCATGTTGGGACAGACTGAAGTTCCATCAAGCCCAGTATCCTGCTTCCAGCAGTGGACAATTCAGGTCACAAGTACCTAGCAAGATCCCAAAAGAGTAAAACACATTTTATACTACTTATCCTAGAAATACACGTCTTGTTACTATGTGTATGATATTACTCTAGTTTAAGGGAAGTCTCATAAAGTCACCGGGGTTGTTATAACACCAATCGTGGCGAACCTCTACTTTGTGACAGTTATAATCATCGACTAACCCTCCTCCAACCGCTGTTTTTGTGTCTTTTTTATCCTTTTTTTCTATTATACGTTTATTTGATTGTGGAGGTATTTGATACAAGACTTCTGTATGCACACTATAGATTCATCTGCTCAGAAGAAAGGGATCCCCAGAAGCTTAGCCAAGATTGGGAGGCAGAGCCGGTGGTGGGAGGCGGGGCTAGTGGTTGGGAGGCGGGGCTAGTGCTGGGCAGACTTATATGGTCTGTGCCCTGACAATAGCAGATACAAATCAAGGTAAGGTATACACAAAAAGTAGGACACGTGAAATTATCTTGTTGGGCAGACTGGATGGACCGTGCAGAGCTTTTTCTGCCATCATCTACTATGTTACTATGTTACTATCTGTTGGACGATGTTGAAAAAAATATATATAACTAGGCTGTACTTGTTTTAACGATAACAAATATAAGATTATAACTTAACTTATATATCCAGATGCTAGTGTCACCTCGACAGGTGCCTGTTTCGCTCACCGTGGCTTTTTCAAGGGATTAATCGCACGCTGGTTCTGGAATGGAACAGAAAAGTATGCACCAAACAACATTGTCATCCAGTAAAGTTCTGGCGTACAAAAACATCACGACTTCTGGCTCACAGTATTACAGCCTTCGCTTCCACTTTCTGGGTGTTCGTAATGCGCTCATAGCAGCGTTTTATAGATGGTTCCGCTTTGTGCAGTTCCTGTTTCCGGTTGCCTGAATAGGGTGCCTCACATAAAGCACCCCCAACGTAAATACGTATTAAGGCCCTTTGGTTCCAGGGTATCCAGGTGATAGATCCAAAAAGTCTCTTCCTGTAATAATTTTCGGTTCCTGTTTCCTCCTCTGGTGGTTGCAGCAACATGGTCTATCGCCATGCATTTAAGGGCATCTGCTAAAATATGTTGATGTAGACATACAGTTATCGCATCATTTATTTCACACAAAAGTATTCAAAAACAGACAAAGTATTGTAGACACATAGAGCCACTACTGAACTGTATAAGATCTATAAAATAAGTGTTACCATATTGGGACAGACTGAAGTTCCATCAAGCCCAGTATCCTGTTTCCAGCAGTGGACAATTCAGGTCACAAGTACCTAGCAAGATCCCAAAAGAGTAAAACAGATTGTATACTGCTTATCCTAGAAATAAACCATGTTGCTGCAACCACTCTTTGGCTGGTTTCTCCTCAGAGGCCTGTCTGATATGGGTAACCCTTCAGCACAGTCCTCTGAGTCATTGACACACAGAAGCCCCTCCACCACTTCAAGGTGGTGTCCCTTCGGAGGGGAGCAAAAACGGAATTTAATTTTGTTGCTTCAAGACACCAGTACTTCAGTAGTTTGACCTATTGACTGAGAGGGTCTTTTACAAAGACGTGGTAGCGTTTTTAGCATGCTCTAAACTCTAGAGATGCCTATAGGAATATATGCTTATAATAAATACCACCCAACCAGCACGCTGTGGGGACTAATGATCAAAGCAAATGATTAATGTCCCAAACATGTATGTAAAGAGCAGGATTTTACAACACACCATCTGGTGCATGGGGATAATCAGATTAACTGCCTCTCACAACCATACGAACAATCATGTTCTCTCGCTACAGGCGAAATGGTGTGGAGCAAAGCCTCATGTAATCCCCTTACTTCTTTTATCTGTATTCTTACATCTTTTATAACCCAAAACTGTGCAAATTTGCAAGAATAAATATATACATTGCTTCTAAACATTCACTTATCTTTAAAAGGCAGCAATTTAACAATAACAGGGAACCCCCGCCGACATGGCCAAGTTTCGCATGGTGCTTTATCAAGGAAGAGGCTCTCTGCAACATAAACCATATAAACATTACTATTCACACTTACAAAAACAACCATCAACTTACTAACATTACAATAGCATCATTACCGTTTCATCCTGCATACACTCCTGTATATCAAAAAATGGCCGCGGCGTTTCTACGCGAACCTTGCATTTAAATGAGCTACAGCTGATCAGAAAAAGAGCAATGCGATTGGATAATCAGTCTAAACAAAACAACCAATGAAACAGCAGCCAATACAATTACATCATCGACCACCAATCTATTTCCGAATTGAGCGGGCTGCTCTACGGAGCCTAGCAGACCAACTCGAATGAGCCACAGTCCCAGGCAGCAAGTCAGAACATTGGAGGTGAGAATTACTATATAGGATCTGCAATATCAAATCAGAAATAATTATTTAACTGAATCAAAGCTGAAATCATAGCCTAGCCCCAGTCTTAAACATTATATGCTTGTTTTGCATAGTATTCTTAAAGTTAATATAGCCATTACCAGTTTAAGAGGCCCTTTTACTAAGCCGGTTAAGCGTCTATGCGCACCCAACATGCGCCAAAATACAGTTACCTCCCAGCTACTGTGGGTCTCTTGCGGTAATTTCATTTTTTGTGATTGTCCGATACAAGCGTCTGAAAAATAATTTTTGGACGCGTGCCATTGATGCACGTAGATTATTACCGCCTGGTTACCGTGTAAAATTTTACCACTAAGTCAATGGCTGACAGTAAGGTGTCAGACCCAAAATGGACGCACGCCAATTTTGATTTTGCTGCACGTCCATTTTTGGCAAAAATTTTAAAAAAGGTATTTTTTGCAGGTGCGCTGAAAAATGGATATGCGCGTGGCCAAAACACGTACCTACACTACTGCAGGCCATTTTTCAGAGCACCTTAGTAAAAGGACCCCTAAGTTCTTATGGAATAGAGTTTTAGCAGGAAGGACCTGTATAAGAGAAAACGTTCCTTTTAGTCCTAAATAAACTCATTTTAGTTAGAACTCCAAGCAGCTAAAGTTAGGAGAGTTACAACTGTCAGTGTAGCCAATTAAGTAGTGAGGCAGCTATGTTTATTTTCCCCTTCATTTGAAGAAAGAAATAAACAATGGTGGATTAAGGAGAATTACTCCTTTAATCCATCATAAAAAGCCCTGGCCGAAATAAGCACATTTTAAATTCTTGTGCATGCCTTAGAGATGGTATAAAACTCTATGGGAAATATGTTCCTATAACTGTGTATTCTCTTTGCAAAATGGGGAATACATATGTAGATTTTAGTCCCACCTAAGGCACACCCAAACTACACTCCCCTGAAATCTCTGCATGGTATGGATCTCCACATACAACTAGCAGCCTTCTGAAATTGCCATTTACATGTGTATATAATCTACATGTATAAATGCTAGTATATACACATGGAGATGCTTCCAAAATAGCCCCCACAATAAAAATTGAATATTTAGACGTCTCCCTTGGTTTCTGTGAAGGCCTGACTGTCCTACTCCTTTTCGCTGTACTACATTGACGTAGGGATTTTGGGTTCTCCACCTTCTATGGTCGTTCCTTGTTCTCCAAAATAACCCCCTCCATCTCAGAGAAACATAGAAAATGATGGCAGATAAAGATCATATGGTCTCTACAGTCTGCCAATTCACACCAATTACTAAGCTCTACTATCCTTTCCTCTACCTCAGAAATCGTCTTGAGCTCAGGCACACTCCATATCTTGTGTACTCTTTAGATAAGGTCACCAATGGTGTTATTCTTATGAATACTTCTCTGCATCATAAGAGGAGTGGGAATGGAGAAGTTAGCAGACAAGGTGTAGAAAATAGAGTCGCTTGGTGAGTGACGTGCTGGTCTTGAAAAAGACTTTTGGGGTGCAATGCTAAGACGTATTAGCGTTATCTAGCTTTACAGTTTGCATTGTACCCCAAAGGTGTAAAATATTCAGACTCCTGAGGATGGCACTTGCAGTGCCAAAACAGGGTACCTTGTAGAGGCTCTATTCATTAAATTATACTTCCAACTTCAAACATCTCTGGTTTGTTCATTGGAGAGCCTGGTTCCATTCCCACTCCTCTTTTGCTCCTGAGATTATCCGTGAGACATTGTTGTTCTTTATCCACTCTGGTGGATTTGTTCTCCTCTACTTCTCTGCATTCCAAATACATTTATATTTCTCCTATATTAACTGGATCCAGATTCTCAGGACAGAACTGATCCAGTCCTGGGTTTACCCCCAATGCATGCTTGGACTTGCAGTTCTGCTTTTCTTAAAGAATGCAATAGGGAAATCAGAACTACGAGGACCTGCATGCAATGGGGTTAAACCCAGGACTGGATCAGCCATATCCTGTGAATCTGGATCCAATTGGCAGTCTTACCCTATGTTTCCTTTTCTGTTTGTTCTTTGTTTTCTGGTGTGCTTGTGAGGCTCAACATGTGTTCCTCAGTGAGTTTCAAGTTTTGGCAGTATATAGACCCCTAGGACTTGTTATTCAAGGAAGTATCAGACAAACAGCATTCATTTTCACTTTCAACCCGTATTCTGGGTAGTTATGTGAGCAGCTAGACTGCCGCAGGATTGTGTATATATATATATATATATACTACTACTACTACTACTACTACTACTACTATTTAGCATTTCTATAGCGCTACAAGGCATACGCAGCGCTGCACAAACATAGAAGAAAGACAGTCCCTGCTCAAAGAGCTTACAATCTAATAGACAAAAAATAAAGTAAGCAAATCAAATCAATTAATGTGTACAGGAAGGAGGAGAGGAGGGTAGGTGGAGGCGAGTGGTTACAAGTGGTTACGAATCAAAAGCAATGTTAAAGAGGTGGGCTTTCAGTCTAGATTTAAAGGTGGCCAAGGATGGGGCAAGACGTAGGGGCTCAACAGCCTTCAGTAAGGCAGCTCATTGCATAATGAACAGCATGGCAAAAATCCATCTACACAAAAAGACCTTAAAGAGACCTTGAGAATCTTTGGAGATGAAGTGCCTGGACTAAACATACAGGCTGTAGAATATATATGACAATTTTTTAAACTAGGTGCTAACATTTGCATATGCATTACCAGAGGCATAGCCAGACCTCAATTTTGGGGGGACCTAAGCCCAAAGTGGTGGAGAGCACATTTTGTCCCACCGCTCTCTGCCCCCACCGCAACCCTACATACCTCGGCTAGCAGTGGTCCATAAGCAGAAGCCTTCCTGTGGCAATACTCAGCACCACTCTGTCTGCCGTGCTTTCCCGCCCCAGCACACATGCTTGGTTTTAGTGAAATTGAGCATGCATGAAGCTTGCACATGCTCAGTTTCACTAAAACCAAGCATGTGCACAAGGGAGAGAGCAGCAGGGCAGGCAGTGTGGCAGTGAATATCACCATAGAAATACTTCTGCTGGTAGGGCTTGGGGACCCCCACCACCCAAACCAGCAAACTTTGGGGGGCCTGAACCCAAATTGGGGGTCCCAGGCCCCTAAGGCCCCCCATGGCTACACCACTGTACAGTGCTACATGTGTAAATATTTTGAATACTAACATATACATGTGTATGAGTGCACTTATGTCTATATGTGCTAGCACGCCACCCAGTGGCATACCTACCTTTGTGGCCATCCAGGGTGGAGCACTCCCCATCCTCTGAAAAAGTGAGTGCATCAAGAAGGAATGCGGCTGTTGGCTCTGCCAGTCCCCCTGGCCTACAACAGGAACTTGACGTCAGAGGGGGCAGGGGACCGGCAGAGCTGACAGCCATGTGCCTCCTCAACTCACCCCCTTGCTACCTGCACCTGGGGTGGACTGCTCCTACCACCCTACCCTTGGTACACTAGAGATACTACCTAAGCACTGTGCTGCAAATATCCATTGAACTTACATAGCACATATTTGCAAGAGACATATATACAGGGGAAGAGCATAGATGGGACATAGGCAGGGCTCCCAATTATGCACATAACTTAAAGAATACTGTAAGTTACCCGCAGCCCTGCCTTACTTAGGCACTTGCGCTTATACCAGATCTAGGACTGCTGTAATGGTGCATGCCTAAATTATAGGCACTTCTATACTGGGTTATACTAGGTACCTAAGTTCCATTATAGATTGGGCTCCTCCTACACACCTTCAGAGTGCTTAGAGGTACCCATTTATAGAATTGTCCCTATGCACCCTCTACTTCATAATTCTACTGATGCACACATGAGTGTTTGCCAGCAGACCTGAAGAAAAGGGTTTTCATTAGAGGCGGTGTGAGCCTGAGTGATTGCCCTCCCTTACTGCATAATCATGTCTGCAGAGAACCCCAGGTCAGTGGAGCAAGTGGCAGATGGACTATGACACCACTTGGCAAACTGGAGAATCCTTTATGGCTCAAAAAATATGGGGCAACAAAATTTGCAAGGTTAGATTTTATTTGGCAACTAATGCATTAATAATGCGTAAAGAAAGTGGGATATACTAGTCAGTGTCTGTGGGGCCCACTCTTTTGAATTGGTCCATGACGTTATTGCACCTGGGAAGTCCACTGAGACATCCAAGGAGTTTTCTGGTTGAGCTGCATAAGCATTTCTCACCAGAACCTCCAGAGATAGAGAAAGAAGCATTTTTTTTGTTCTATAAATAGTATCAGAAGCTAGAGGAGAGTGTTTCCACATGTATTGCTGAGCTATACCATCTGGTGCAACATGAAGTTCCTAAATT
The DNA here is from genome assembly GCF_901765095.1 of Microcaecilia unicolor. Lineage (NCBI taxonomy): Eukaryota > Metazoa > Chordata > Amphibia > Gymnophiona > Siphonopidae > Microcaecilia > Microcaecilia unicolor. The sequence goes on along the minus strand of NC_044037.1, from coordinate 169,239,644 downwards.
TGAAAGAAAAGCTGTGAGATTAGGCAATATGTAGCCTGTATGATGTTCAAGAAGAAAAAAGAGGGCCCAAAGAACACCAATCAGACAAAGCAGAACAAAAAGCACAAATGGACCTTCAGGAACAGGACACATAGAAGGGCTTTCCAACAAGATCATCTACAATTTGGAATTAGTGTATCTCCTAGAATTTTTCAGTGTTTCATGGAAAACATTCTCAAAAGAATTCCTTGAGTTGTCCCTTATTTTGATGATGTTCTGATTGCTGCTGCATTTGTTCTGCAGCTTACTGTACACATTTGGGAAATGCTATGCTGATTTTTTGAAGCCAACCACTGAATTAAATGAGAGAAATATGCGTTTTGTGCTCCCAGGTCTGGCTTAACCATTGGACCAGGTGAGGCACTGGTTCAGGGTGCCAGCAATAGAGGGCCCTAAAATTCCCAGCATCTGATGTCACTACCAGTTCCTGCCTCCCCTGATCCAATGGTTGAACCTTCCCTTCTGACCCCCTCCCACCCGCAGTTCCAGTATCTGATCTCTCCCTCTTCTTCCTCTGTCCAATACTCTAGCATCTTTCCCCCTCTCCATCCCCCAGTCTAATCTCTCTCTCTCCCCCTCCCTCCCTGTGGGTCCAGTATTGCTCCTTCTCCTCCCCACAAGCAATCCTTCAAATTATCTGTGAGTTGCTGGTAGGAGTAGCAATAAAGACAGGCTGCCTTTAGCCCACCCCTGTGTCTTCCCTCTGCCGTGTCCCACCTTTTCTGATGCAATTTCCTATGGGTGGACTGTGACAGAGGGATAACCCAGGAGTAAATCAAAAGCAGCCTGTCTTTATCATTGCTCTTACTGGCAATCATAGCAAGTTTGCAGGGCCAATGGTAGGGGGATGGGAAGGAGAGGGAATGATGTCAGAACTGCACAGAGGAGGGGGAGAGAGGCCAGGCCAGAGTAGGGGTGGGGAGAGAAGGGGAGAGACACTGGACCAACAGAGAGAGGGAAAAGAGGGAGACCCATAAGGGAAGGAAATAGAGAGAGAGAGATTGAACCACAGTGAACTGAGAGGAGGTGCCAATTCAAGTGTAAGGGGGAACCACTGATGTGTGTGTGGTGGGGAGAGGGTACCAAAGCAAGATTCATGGCACCCCAATCCTTTGAGGCAGCCCTATCTCCTCCCCAGGCTGAATTTCTTGGATGTTATGACTGAGGAGGGGAAGTTATCAATGTGGGCTACCATTACAACATGTTATTTTTCCGTTATCCCTAGGTTAACTAGGTCTCATTGTATAAAATGGGACATATGCTAAAATGTCACAACAAGCATGACAGCAGCTGTGCTAGTGGACTGTCAATAACATAACTGCACTTACAGCCTCCTTTTAAGGTGACAGTAACTGCAGCCATGCTATTGCCCATTGGGACAGCTAGCACATAGGCCAGGATTGTATGCTAGCTGTCACAGCCAACCTCCCCTCTGCTTGACCATATCATAACGGGTATCCACCCACTCATGTGATAGGCAGCTAATGTGGGAATTTTACCTCACTGGCTCCTTTTTTAATGCAGAGAACATTAGTGCAGTAAAAGCTGTGGGACCCTTTTACAAAGCGTTACTAAGCCCAACGCAGGCTTACCATTCGCTAAAAGGGAAGTACCGCGGGGCTACCACAGCAGCTCGGCAGTAGCTCCTACCCCCAGCACGCACAATTTCCGGCACTACAAAAATATTTTGTAGCGCCAGTGTGTGCCTGGCAGTAATCGACAGTGCTGTGCGCTGCACAATTACCGCTGGGGTAGCATGGGAGCTCTTACTGCCATCTCAATGGGTGGCAGTAAGTGCTCCCATTTGAAATGAGCGCGGCAAGTGTTTCATTTGAGGCACATCAATTTCTTTTTTAAAAAACCCTGCCTTTTACCCACTGTGGTAAAAGGGTGCCTCGGCGCGCATCAAAAACACGCACTGACACCAGCGAAGGCCCCCCTTTTGCCGCAGCTTTGTAAAAGGACCCCTGTGTTAGCTGCTTAACACATCTTAGTAAAACATCCTTCAGTTTCTTTCCCTTGCATCCTCCCCCCCCCCCCCCAAATGGTAATATCCCACACTCACTGCAACACATTTCCTAAGCTAAGCAGTGGATGTATGATCAAATACATCCTAGTGTTCCATGTCAGTGTCTGCAGGAAGAGAAATGAATTGCCCACGATCATTGATGTAAGGGACATGTTTTATTGCATGCCTGCAATACAGTCATGTTTATTCAACGCAGTATTTTTATCGCCTGCTTTTTATTTACTTTTTAAAATTTTGTCCTTAATTCTTTTTAAAATGCTACACTTTTCCCAACTAAATTTGGAGATGCACCCGAGTTTAATTTTTTCCAATTTACTCCACGAGTGTTTCAAATGTTAAAACCTCTTCACTTGCAAATCCTGCCCCTTTATTATGCCTTCCATTGACAAAAATCCCTCTGTGCTTTCAAATTTGTTGTTAATTGCTCTGACAAAAAACCAAACTCTATGCTGTCATCAAGAGCTAATGAAAACAACATCAAGCTATATACTTTCCTGCTCATCTCAGAGGCCAAGTTTTCACTGATTATTCTGAATAGGTAATAGTTCTTTGTGACAAACTAATGTTCTCGATTTTTTTGTTGTATTTTTGTGGGAATGCACACCATCAACTGTGCATCCTTTTAAAAAGCTGAACTTCTGCAAGAGGCTTATTTATTTTAGTAAGTTTGAATGCCCAAACATAGGGCTGGATTTTCTAAAAGGCACTACCATATTACCAAGTTAGCAGGTATTAATGCATGTTATTTACTGCAGGCTACATTTTAAACAATGGGACCTAATTGCTAATGAAGCAAAGAGCTGATATTCAGCCCATGGCAGGCAGCAATTTTTAAACTGCTGACAGCTCAGGCAGAATTAAACCCTGTTATTCAATTCTGGCCATGTACAGGCATTGACATTGAACATCTAGGTCAACAGAACTGGCACCTGCATAGCTTAGCAGCCATAAAGGACTAAATTCTATATATCACACCTAAAAATTCAGCGTCCAAATGTAATTCGCTTAGGTGTATTCTATAAAGTATGCTTTAATTTAGGCGTACTTTATAGAATAAGCCTAAATTTCCAATCACATTTTTCTTCCCACCCACGATTAGAATAAAACTTACCATTTTATATTCCCTCCCCCTTCGGTAGCCAGGCCCTCCCTTATTTTCATGACCCCCTTACCAAGGTCACGCAGGCTAAATTTCAACCTGTTGTTGAACACTCCTTGCCATCTCAGGGCTACGTAATCATTTCATTGTGCCATTTTCCATGTCTGTTTAAGGCTTGGACAATCACTACAAGTTCACAAAATGTTATAAGTTCTATTCTCATGTTTACCAGATAGTTCATTGTTAATTATTCAGCTAAATGTTATAGTCACATGCTCATTTGTTCTTACTTCACTAGGTTCTATGTAATTCTATTTACTCGTGTTCTATGTAAGCCACATTGAATCAAACATGTTTTGGAATAATGTGGGCTATAAAAACTAATAAATGAAATGAAAATTAATATGCTGAGCGCGGTCCACTCAACTAAATTTAGTCATGGTCAGTTATGCTAAGTAAAATCTAGTGTACATCCCAACTCCTAAATTAGGCGCACAGCGGGTGTATTCTATAACATTGCGCATAGATTGTAGAAACACACATGACCCACCCGTTCCACACCCATTTTTCATCTATGCGACTTAGACTTTACGTGCACCACGTTACAGAATATGCTTAGCAAGTAGTTTGCGTAAATTCTAATTAATGTAAATTAGTGCTGATAATTGGTTGTTAACATCCAATTATCAGCACTGATTAGCTTGTTATTAATTAGCTTATGTGCATTGTTATGGAATAAGCTTCAATTTCTGTGTGGAAATCTTGGCACGATATATAGAATCTCATGGAAAAGAACTGCCTTTTTTGCAGTCCTATCTGCCCACTTAACTGTGCGGCACTGGTACTGAATATGGCAGGTATCCGTATACAAGGGAATTATGTAAATGGCATTTAAAATTGCACATGCAAATTTCAATGCAGGCCTAATTTGCACTCACAATTTAATTAAGTAATGAGCCTATAAGCGCCAGTAATTGTCCACTAACAATCAATTATTGGCAATAATTTGGATTTATGTGTGCACCTTCCTAAGTGTTATTCTATAAAGATGTGCGTAGAAATCCTTTAATGTGCAACTGAAAAGGAGTGTGGCCATGGGAGAGGCATGGAAAGGTCAGGGGATTTCACTTAAGATGCGTGCACTAGTACAGAATTTGTGGGATCCGCTCCTAATTTAGGCACGGGGGTTTACGCCAAGGTTCAGTTGGTGTAAATCCTCGTCCCTAAAACTCATGTGCAAATCCCAGCGCTAAATGCTATTCTATAAACGGCACCCAACTTGGAGCACCATTAATAGACTAGTTCTCAATGTGCATTTTTTTCTGCACCCAAATTTGGACACCATTTCTGAATTTAATTCATAACTTCAAGCTCCTCCCTGACTCTGCCCACTGAGTGGGCAGTTCCTCAGCAGTCAAAGCCGATATTCAGTGACAATGCCCAGTTAAGTGCTGCTAAACATTAGAGGTCAGGATGATGAGAGTGATTACTTAAACCACACTGAATGCTGACCTTCAAATTAACAGTGCACATGTTAATGCAGTAGTGCAGTGTTTTCCAAGTCCGGTCCTGGAGTACCCCTTGCCAGTCAGGTTTTCAGGATATCTACAATGAATATATATGAAAGAAATTTGCATATAATGGAGGCAGTGTATGCAAATCAAATTCATGCATATTGATTGTGGATAGCCTGAAAACCTGACTGGCAAGGGGTACTCCAGGACTGGACTTGGAAAGCACTGCAGTAGTACACTTTAGTAAATCTAGAATCTAGCTGATAATCTGCTTTTATGGTAGTTCTATTAACTGTAGATTGTCACACAGCATTGCTTAACTCAACTTCCAAGTAGCAAGGTTCTCAATTTTAATAACCCCTTTCTCAAGTCCATAACTTGCTCCCATAATTAGAATGTACCATTGTAGGTGGCAATTCACATTGTACTTCTGATAAATCAGATAAACAGTTTTCAAGTTCATGCTAAGGAAAACTAGATTGTTTTCCATTCTGTACTGAGAACTCAGTATTCATCAGTATTTGCTGTGTACTTTTTTTTTTTTTTTTTTGGGGGGGGGGGGGGGGTGAGGAGTAGCACTCATTTTGTTTCTCTGTATGGTGGGTCCAGTCTCTTAGGCACTTCTCTCCATTCCCCATCCTCTCTCCTATTTTGTTTCTTTTCCATCCCCAGTTTTCTCCAGTTTCCCCATCTTCACCTCTCTTTTGCAGTCTTCCCCCATCCCCCTCCCCCATCTCCACTAGACTTGAATGAATGAATGAACACAGACATTCCCACTAATCATGGCCTCTCTTGATCTCCATGTGCATTATGGCTCCTCTCCACATCTCCTTTGCCTTTCCTCTTTCTTGTCCTTTAATATGAATGCCTTGGATGTAGCACAGCTGATGCTGGCAGCAGACTCAGTAGGAAGTGCTTCACCTGCCTGATGCAGCAGCATACTAGGACAGCAAGAGAGAGGAGGAAATGAGGGACAACCTAATGAGAGTGACTTCATGTTTATTCAATATGATAAAACGCCCTTGGCTCAGTCAAAGAGTGCACATTATAAAAACATAAGTAGAATCACCATTAACATAGGAAACATTAGTAAAAATAACAATGTCAAACACAGAAGAAAGGTTTACAGACTTTTTCTAGGGAGCTATACAAAGTATCCATTTTAGGGTTCAGGACTATGTATTGTTACAGGCCTGAGTAAAGTACCAAGGGATTCTTTTACTAAGGTGTGCTGAAAAATATCCTGCAGTAGTGTAGGCGCGTGTTTTGGGCGCATGCAGAATCATTTTTCAGTGCACTTGCAAAAAAATGCCTTTTAAAACGTTTTGCCAAAAATGGACGTGCAGCAAAATGAAAATTGATGCGTGTCTATTTTAGGTCTGAGACCTTACCACTAGCCATTGACCTAGTGGTAAAGTCTCACACGGTAACCAGGCGGTAATGACCTACACACATCAAATGCCACTTGGCGTGCGCCCAATACACACATCCGAAAATAAAAATTATTTTTCAGATGCACCTATCGGATGCATGCTAAAAATGAAATTACTGCAAGAGTTACGCGGTAGCTGGGCAGTAACTCCATTTTGGCACATGTTGGGTGCGCGTGGACGCTTACGTGGCTTAGCAAAAGGGCCCCCAAGTTAGTAGGCTCACTTCTGGTAGGAAACCTCTATAGCCATTGGGAAACATGTTCCATTAAAAGAGAGACATAGTAGCAGAAAGATGGAAAATGTGTAGCCTCTTGGTGAATTATGTACAGTAGATTATTTTGAGCAGAACGCATAATACACACAGGAATGTAAGGGGTAAGCATATCCTCTAAATATTGGGTAGAGCTGGGATAAAGAACTCAGTGGGTCAACAGTAATATCTTGAATTTACATCTGTAGAAGATTGGGAGCCAATTCTGGTCAATCAGAAGGGGGTCACATGATCAGGCCTATAGATGTAATATAAAAATTTGATGGCTGTTTTTTTTTTTTGTCAACTGAAGTCTGTTTAATGCTGAAATTTTCAGATCACTATAAAAATCATTAGAATAGTCCAAGTCGGTTAGAATCAATGCATGCCCTTGAAAGTCATTGCTCTCAAGTAAATATGTAATGGAATGAACGTTATGAAGTCTTCTTTCTATATCATAATTTGCTCAACTGATCAAATTTAGAGGTTGAAAAAAGTCTAGGTGGACCCATTTAGTGGAAAGGCCTACCTTCCTGACTCAACCTAATTTACCTGTTCTTTGTTATAGCAAAATCCATGGACCTTATCATTTTTTATTCACTCTTATTATCTCTGTTTTTCTACACGTTACCTATACGTTTACTATTTTACTATTACACTGTTTAATTGTATTTTACTGAACTGTTTGCCCTACGGTCTTGTGTAAGCCACATTGAGCCTACTACTAATGGGAAAATGTGGGGTATAAATGTGTTAAAAAAATAAAATAAAATAGAAGGTAATAGTAAACCATATTATTTCTGATTTTAAAGGGATAGGATTCAGCCAAAACCAGGACAGCCATCGAGCTTACTGCATCCAGACACTCATTATGGGTGCTAAGGTACAGAGAGTCTGCATCTGTATAGGTGATGAGTTGGGTGATAACTACATTAAAAAGCCATTTACCACAGAGTACTAAACTTTGGTTTCCAAAGGTGACATGAACAGAATAAATAGCATAGGACCAAAATGATCTTTGAAGAGCATCATAGGTCAGAGGATGAATCGAGGACAGGGTGGACTTCCACTGCAACCAAAACATCCGGTTTCCTAGAAAAGAGTTAAACCACTCTAAAACAGTTTCCCCAAGGCCAAGCTCTTCTAACGTGCAATTAGAAGGGAATGATCTATTGAACCAAATGTTGATCTTAAATCCAAAAGCACCCAGACTGCAGATTTTCCTATGTATAGATTGGTACAGATATCATGACCTATGCAAAAATCTGTGATGAAATATATGTCTCTTCAAGGACATCCAGCTGCTGACTAAACACTGTTATTTTGAGGATCATTGATACAAATGACAAGTTGGAAGTAGTTTGACATGATAGCCAGCACTGTTCCCTCTAAGCTGAGTGGGAGTCCTCCAACTGCATTGCCGCCAGCAGGGGGTGGTGCTTCAATATTGTGTTTTCAATGACTAGAGACTAGAAGGTTCCTTGGAGTCCTGCAAAGCTTGCCTGCCCTCACTATTAAAAATGTAATAATGAAACAGCACCTCCCACTGGTAGGACTGTAGGTGGAGGACTCCTGCTCAGTTTAGGGGAAACAGTGATGGCCAGTATCAGAGTTATTTTTGAATAAGAGAGACTATATATGTACATCTTTCCAGCTACTGGAAATCGAGCCCTGAGAGGGGCTGGCATTGGCCATCATCAGAATGAAAGAAAGAAGGCTAAATCATAGATTCTTAACTAGATATTCTGGCACAGGTTCAGCCAGGAAAGTTGACAAATTCAGAGATAGTAGCATCTTTTCTAGACTGGAAGGTAAATTAAATGCATGCCGGGTGCTGGTTTAGATAGGGGTTATGCTTTAACACATTATTATCAGAAGGAGCTGTGGCTGAATAGTTAAAGAGAAATTCCCTGTTCAAATCAAAAACTTAGAGCATAATATTCAAATGGACTTTTACATTCAATGGCTGCTATTAAATGTACAAAGCCGCTATCCATGGATTTTCAATAGCACTATCTAGATAGTGCCAGGATGGAGTTAGGGTGGAACAAATAAGCTTTATGCATAGTAGTGGTATTCAGTTACTATGAGACAACTCCATAATGAGCACTAAAAGTTAGCTGCCAAAACTCTGTGCACTAAGATAGTATTCTATAATGACATCTGTGCATCCAGATTCCATTATAGAAAAGGGCATACTGCTGCTACTACTACTACTACTTATCATTTCAATAGTGCTACTAGACATACACAGTGCTATATCATAAATTGCCAAGCTCCATTACTTCCATGTTAGCCTGTTAGCCAATGACAGGGCATGCTATTAATGGCTATGGAAACAGATCCTATACAACATGGGATTTCCTAGATATTTACCAGAGTGAGAGAGTGAGTGAGTGAGTGGAAGAGAGTGAATGAGAGGGAGAGTGAATAAGGGAGAGTGAGAAAGTGGGTGAGTTGGAGTATGTGAAAAATTGTGGATTCCAGCCCAGCAGAGGGACTGAAAAGATGTGCCATGGAGAAAAATGTCTTGCTGAAGCGGGGAGGACAAGGATCTCTCCCTGGGCAAAAGTGAGAAATTCCTATACAAACTGAGCTAACATCAGAAATGCTGCTACAGTGGAATTTTATTTTTATTTGTTATATTTGTAACCCGTGCTTTCCCACTCATGGCAGGCAATGGAGGGTTAAGTGACTTGCCCAGAGTCACAAGGAGCTGCACCTGGAATTGAACTCAGTTCCTCAGGACCAAAGTCCACCACCCTAACCACTAGGCCACTCCTCCACACTCCAAATTCTCTTTTCAAATCAGATTCTTTTTGGAACAGTACTGACCTGACAGCAACTAGCAAAGTCTAAGTCCATTCACCAAACAGGGGGTAAGCTAGAGTTAATACATGGTATTGACTCTGTGTGGAAACATTAAACATAACATCTTATTGAAACATAGAGATTGTAAGTTTTTGCATATTTCTTTAATCAGACTTTAATTAAAATTGTTAATTAATCTGTGTACCCGTTAATTTAAGTTAAATAACAGCCATACTTTAATTCCCAAGCAAAGTTGTATTCTCTGAGCACCTCTCGCTTATATAAAGCATACCATTAGGAGAGTATTCACATAATGCCTAATAAGGTATAAACAGATCTTCTAACAACTGGTGGAAAATGATAAGAATGAAGTTTCAAGTAAACTTCTTGGGATAACAGGGGAAACTTAGATTAAGATAGGATTTTAAAATGGAAGACAGGGAAACCATTTTTCTCTGAGATGATTTCACAGTGATAGACCTAGAATGGCACAAGGACTGGCTGTTTCTCTGCAATTCACCTTTGGATGTTATTTTTAAGTTATAGTGTTTGAGTTGGACCCACAATGAGCCAGGAAGAGCTGGGGCAATGTTTGAATTTGTGCATACATGTTTTGATATGTTCTGGGTCTAGCTGAGATTCTCCTTGAATTAGGATATGCAGCCCCAGATATACTAACGGTATTGAGGTGCTGGACAAAAGGAAAGCTCTGAGAAGGGGGCTGTGAAGTGAGTGTAACCCTTTGTCATATTATAGCCCTGAGTGGGAGGGGTCCAGCATGGAAGGCATGGATCCATCTCATACTTAGGGATGATCTGATTTGTGGAGTCCTGGTGTGGGGAAGAACTGATGACCTCGGTATATATAGGAAGGACAGTGCTGTAAGACTTGCCCTTGGTAGCCTGCATTGAAAGACTCCTAACCCCTGCCAAGTGATCAGTTGGGCCGTAAGAGGGGTACCTGCTGAGCCAGCCTTGGTGGTGGATACAGGATCAGGGTCATTATTGTCAAATTACTGAGCCATTCAGAGGAGTCGATTTGCGGTTGAGATTGAGGAGTTTCGCCACAACCCAGGCTCGAAGGTAGGACGCTGTCTGCCCATGAAAGACTCCTGAAAACCCCCTGAAAGACTTGGACAATTAATGCTGGATACAGATCTCCGTTGGTAGTGTTACTACATCAGAGACAATAATTGCAGGGTGTCACCTGGCTACAGGTCAGATGTAAGGGGCTTTGTACATGTGCCTAGCCCAAGAAGGAAAGATTGCACGTTCTTGTGACTTTGTAAAATCAAGCCTGTGATAAATATCTTAATTCTATGCTGAAAAGTTGCTGAAAACTGATGTTGAGTTCCAGTTGTTAAATAAAGTTCAGTTAATTTCTTGCACTCTCCTAACTACTGTGTAGTTCCTGTGTGGGAGCTGAAGGGGATCTGAAGTAAGCAGTGTATATCCAGCCTCTCGGACTCCTTGTGAGGCCAAGAGAGGGAGGGGGTTACATAAGGATGTTGGAAGTAGCCTATGATAAAATGACAAGATGTCTGAGTAATCTCACACACCCTCAAAGTTTTCCTTCCACCTCAGCAAAAGCCCTAGGACTATAGAACATGGGAAAGGGAGGTGGGCTCCCATTGGGGTCCTTGAACCTGAAGCAATGGAGGTACCTTGGGGGAAAAGTCTTATTGACTGAACCCCCTGTATCCAGGACAAGCAGTTTGCAGAGAGGCCTGTTCTTCTGTACCTTATCTCAGAGAAAGAGCTGTGGAGAGCTTTTACTGTTGACTTTTCAGCTAGCAAAAAAGACATGTCTGGGGAACTTCTGTTATCTATTTGCTCTGACAGGATTAGCTCTGTTAGGAACAGGTTTGCAATTGAGTTTGCTAAAGAAAACTATGTATTTTACTGACCAAGAAAGTTTTCTCTTACTCTTCAAAATTCAATTTCTGTATCACTAATTTTGCATTGTGAATCTTTTAATTTGATGCCCAGAAATAAAGCTTTTAATTATTTTAGAGTGAGATTTTCTTTACCATCACCTTTAGATTAAAAGCATAGGCTTGAGGAGGGGTTGAAAACATATGTCTACATACAATCCCCATAACACTACTACTTTGTATCATTTCTGTAGGGCTACTAGACGTATGCAGCCCTGTACACTACTACTACTACTACTGCTTATCATTTCTATATCGTTATTCAGGGCTGATGTTGGAATCTGCATGCCTAAATTTTGGCTCTATGGCTTATGTCATGTAAAAAATTCAGGTGTTAATGTCAGTGCCTAAATGTTAAATCCAATTGAAAGGACAAACTCAAAATGCAGGGCTACATAAGCAATGCAAAAACATTCCCAGCAAATATAAAGTTTGAAAAAAAATGTTAAGAACATTTTATATATTTTTTATTTTTTTTTTGTGGGGATCCTCAGAAGCCTGGGTAGCTGAATGCATATATATACTTTCATCATCAATCCAAATTTTCAAGAAATACCTTCTATTCAAAAAATGTAGAAGAATCAATAAGCTACTTAGCGTTCAAGCTGTCAAAATCGTAACCTCTGCCAACATGACTGGGTTTCCATAACTTCGGAGTAGCCTAGTGGTTAGTGCAGTGGACTTTGCTCCCAAGGAACTGAGTTCAATTCCCACTGCAGCTCCTTGTGACTCTGGCCAAATCACTTAACCCTCCATTGCCCCTGGTCCAAAATAAGTACCTGAATATATGTAAACCACTTTGAATGTAGTTACAAAAACCTCAGAAAGGCAGTATATCAAGTCCCATTTCCCTTTCCCTTTTAGCAAGGTGCACCAAAAAGTGCCTGCACTGGTGTAGATGCGTGTATTGGACATGCGCAGGTCCATTTTTCAGTGCACCTGCAAAAAAGGTCTTTTTGGGGGGCTAAAAATGGAGGTGCAGGAAAATTGGCACGCATCCATTTTGGGCCTGAGACCTTACCGTCACCCATTGACTTAGTGGTAAGGTCTCACACATTAACCAAGCGGTAATCGTCAGCGTGTGTACAATGCCGATTACTGCCCGGTTAGCGCCACATGGTAGAAAATACAAAATATTTTCTGCTGCGTGTATCAGACGCATGTAAAAAATGAAATTACTGCCCGGGGCTTGTAGTAGCTGGGCAGTAGTTCCAAATTGATGCACACTGGACATGCGTAGTAGCCTTAGTAAAAAAGCCCCTTCATCAGGGTAGAGGTCCACTAAAAAACAGAAAAAATATGTAATATTTATTTTTTATTTATTTATTGCATTTGTATCCCACATTATCCCACCTATTTGCAGGCTCAATGTGACTTACATAGTTTTGTTAACATAGTCATTGCAGACATCCAAGAATAAAATGTAATTCTTTCTTAAAAGATGACAGAATTCACAACTGCATCATTGCAACACTTCTTCCAACAGTGGGAAAATGGCGGCAGCATCTCTGTCGCTATACTTATAAAAATCAACTGATACACAAAACCCATTCTGATAGGCTGCAAGAAAGTTCACTCACAAGAACTGCCCAATCAAGCTAAAGACCACCACTCCAGCATTCAGTCCTTTAAGTAGCACTGTCTTCAAGTGGTAAATCAACCTCTGCTCTTTATAATTCAATAGCTGTAGTTTTTATATTAAAACTTCATGCTGGTGTAATTAGTCTTCATAGAATTAATACTTCAGGAGAGGAAAAGAGGAGAAGGTTATTACTTTATCTGCTACCAGAGGTACGGTTTTCAATAAAAAGGAAGGTGGCAATTGTAGCTAGTCTTATCTGAACATAGCTCTGAAATAATAGCAACCTAAATTTCTTTAGTTCGGATTTACCAGGTAGTTATGTTATGCAAGGGTTAATCTCTAAACCCTATTGAGAACCAAAAATGCTGGAACTCTATACAATAATATATCTTAAAACTATAAATCTTTAAGAAGCAGGGAAGGAAGTTTGAAAGTTGTAGAAAAGACGTGAAAGGGAAAATTAAAACAGTTACTTCATTATTACGGAACACATCCCCAATAGAGAGCCAGGAAGTGAACTTCAGCACTAGTTATTTTAAACAACGTCACAAATAAACAGTGTTTTAGATGGCATATAATATAGAACCTTTCATAGGAAATATCTGAAATAATTATGCAATTTTCAAAGAACACATACACGGACGCACACCTATGCAACAGATATAATAGAAGCCATGGAAAGACCTGAAAGTGTTTATTAGTATGATCCACCTGAAATTGCTATTACCTCAAGAGGGGTGACATCAGGATTAAGCCCAAGGGGTGGGGTAATATAAAGGGAATTCCATATGCCCAAATAATATATCACCTGAGAATGAAGTTTCCTGTCTCGCACAATACCTTCTAGCAATTTGTAAGACCAAAACTCCCCCTCTAGTTTGATAGCTTGCCACCTTCTGGAATGGATGATGACAAGCTTGACGAGCTTTGTGTTACCCCTCCTCAGAGGGGGTGACAAGTGGGGAATGTATAATTATAGTACAGCAAGAGGCCCTCACTGGATGCCCACCGGAAGGGTGGAAGGCCAGATTTTAGGACTCAGGCTGTAAAAATACCAGCTAGGTTTAAAAATCAATGACTGGCTGAGCAAGGACTTGCTTTTCCTGCAAGTTAATATGTGTTCTAGCTTAAGACCTATCCACTGGAATAGTGGTGGGCCAAGCTACATAGCTTTAAACAGCTGAAAAGCACTGACTAGGCCTGATAACAAGATGATGGCCTTATAGCAGAGAGCCTGCAAGAGCAAGGACTGCTTGGTGAGTTCTAATGAAACCTGGTGCAACTTCCAAATTTAGTGTAACACACATGATGTAGAAATTAAAGACAGAAATGATAAGAAGTTTGGTTCATAACACGGAGTCTGTCTTTAATAAGTTGGCACCCAGATCACAAGATGTTATGAAATTGATATATCTAAATTTAGATATCTTCATAACAAGAGTTGTTTTGTTCTTGTTTGGATGTTTGGATACCCGTATCTAAGGAAATGTTTACAAAAAGGGAAATGTCTCAATCTCTCAAAATAGCTAGAACAGGAAAGGAGATGGTACAGATGGACACCTGGCCGGAAAGCAAAGTATGATTCATAGATTAAGCAATATTAGAGAAAAAAAGGACCAGATACTATATAAGGAAGGGCATCAGATAGATCGTTGGAGGTTCTCCCCAACGCATCTAGGACGCAGAGCTCCAGTCAGCTGAATCCAGAATTTGTCTGATGAATGTATCTGATTAAAGTCTGATTTGCAAATAAACTCTTCATTCCAAATGATGATTTGTGGGCTTCACTTAATGATGAAAGGCTGTAAGTATAAATGCTTTTGCTACATCAGGCTATCATTCGCTGCATTGTATAACCTGTAGTCTAAATCCAGTTTGTCATAAGGCTGGTATCTTTTCCTTAGACCTAATGTCTCCCTTAGAGGCGATAACTCCTTGATTATCCCAGTACTAGTGTTATTTAGAGATGGAGTCAGATTTAAGGTCACTCCAGCCTTCTTGGGGGGGCTCGGGACCCCCCAATTCTCAACACTGTTCAGCACTGAACCCTAATCTTACAATGGATAACAGCTCAGTCATCTATTATATGCAGTTCTAAAAAATGTTGCTTACATGATTATGTGCCCTTGCAGCCTAATATATATAGGGTGATCTTGTCACCCAATTAAGAAGCATCTCTCGGAATATAAGTTAAGGATTGTCAATAAGATCTTTACAGCCAAGCACTTTTGAGATCTTGCCAGGTACTTGTGACCTGGATTGGCCACTTTTGGAAACAGGATACTGGGCTTGATGGACCTTCGGTCTGTCCTAGTATGGCAACACTTATGTAGTTACAGTGGTGGAAATAAGTATTTGATCCCTTGCTGATTTTGTAAGTTTGCCCACTGACAAAGACATGAGCAGCCCATAATTGAAGGGTAGGTTATTGGTAACAGTGAGAGATAGCACATCACAAATTAAATCCGGAAAATCACATTGTGGAAAGTATATGAATTTATTTGCATTCTGCAGAGGGAAATAAGTATTTAATCCCTCTGGCAAACAAGACCTAATACTTGGTGGCAAAACCCTTGTTGGCAAGCACAGCGGTCAGACGTCTTCTGTAGTTGATGATGAGGTTTGCACACATGTCAGGAGGAATTTTGGTCCACTCCTCTTTGCAGATCATCTCTAAATCATTAAGAGTTCTGGGCTGTCGCTTGGCAACTCGCAGCTTCAGCTCCCTCCATAAGTTTTCAATGGGATTAAGGTCTGGTGACTGGCTAGGCCACTCCATGACCCTAATGTGCTTCTTCCTGAGCCACTCCTTTGTTGCCTTGGCTGTATGTTTTGGGTCATTGTCGTGCTGGAAGACCCAGCCACGACCCATTTTTAAGGCCCTGGCGGAGGGAAGGAGGTTGTCACTCAGAATTGTACGGTACATGGCCCCATCCATTCTCCCATTGATGCGGTGAAGTAGTCCTGTGCCCTTAGCAGAGAAACACCCCCAAAACATAACATTTCCACCTCCATGCTTGACAGTGGGGACGGTGTTCTTTGGGTCATAGGCAGCATTTCTCTTCCTCCAAACACGGCGAGTTGAGTTCATGCCAAAGAGCTCAATTTTTGTCTCATCTGACCACAGCACCTTCTCCCAATCACTCTCGGCATCATCCAGGTGTTCACTGGCAAACTTCAGACGGGCCGTC
This sequence comes from Microcaecilia unicolor, assembly GCF_901765095.1. Taxonomy (NCBI): domain Eukaryota; kingdom Metazoa; phylum Chordata; class Amphibia; order Gymnophiona; family Siphonopidae; genus Microcaecilia; species Microcaecilia unicolor. The sequence continues at coordinate 169,223,763 of NC_044037.1, read as the reverse complement.
ACATGTGCCTTCCGGAGCAGGGGGACCTTGCGGGCACTGCAGGATTGCAATCCGTTATGTCGTAATGTGTTACCAATGGTTTTCGTGGTGACAGTGGTCCCAGCTGCCTTGAGATCATTGACAAGTTCCCCCCTTGTAGTTGTAGGCTGATTTCTAACCTTCCTCATGATCAAGGATACCCCACGAGGTGAGATTTTGCGTGGAGCCCCAGATCTTTGTCGATTGACAGTCATTTTGTACTTCTTCCATTTTCTTACTATGGCACCAACAGTTGTCTCCTTCTCGCCCAGCGTCTTACTGATGGTTTTGTAGCCCATTCCAGCCTTGTGCAGGTGTATGATCTTGTCCCTGACATCCTTAGACAGCTCCTTGCTCTTGGCCATTTTGTAGAGGTTAGAGTCTGACTGATTCACTGAGTCTGTGGACAGGTGTCTTTCATACAGGTGACCATTGCCGACAGCTGTCTGTCATGCAGGTAACGAGTTGATTTGGAGCATCTACCTGGTCTGTAGGGGCCAGATCTCTTACTGTTTGGTGGGGGATCAAATACTTATTTCCCTCTGCAGAATGCAAATAAATTCATATACTTTCCACAATGTGATTTTCCGGATTTAATTTGTGATGTGCTATCTCTCACTGTTACCAATAACCTACCCTTCAATTATGGGCTGCTCATGTCTTTGTCAGTGGGCAAACTTACAAAATCAGCAAGGGATCAAATACTTATTTCCACCACTGTATGTACTTATGTAACATTGGTCTGATCATCAACATCAGTGACAAGATATTAGATGGCAGATTATTGGTGTGGTTCAGCTTAGGTGGGAGGAAGGGAATTCTGAACAGCTCTTGAATTTTAAAGAGAAGCGGCAGATTTATCAATTGAAGACGCTGCAGCCTAAAGAACTGAATGCTGAATTGGAGTGGTAGACTTTAGTTTGATTGGGTAGTTCTTGTGAAAGAACCTTTCTGCAGCTTATCAGAATGGGTTTTGTGTATCAGCTGATTTTTTTAAAGTATAGCAGCAGAGATGTTGATGCCGCCATTTTCCTGCTGTTGGAAGAAATGTTGCAGTGATGTAGTTGTGAGTTCTCTCACCTTTGAAGAATGAATTATATTTTCTTTTTGGATGTCTTCTAATATATATTTTTTCCTGTTTTTTCGCAGACCTTTATGTATGCAGTGAAGATTGATGAAGATATTTTATTTTGAGACTTTGAGAACTGCTGCACATGTGTGGTGAACAATTTGGTTTATTATTGGACAACAGCTATGGGTTGTTTCAGTCGGTTATCTAGTGGGATTGGTAAATTCGAGCTGCTGTTATTTTGGGGTTTGGTTTTAATATTGTGAATTTAATAAAAATTGATATGTATTTTGAAAAATGCAAGGTGGTACTACTTATCTATCAACCCAATCCTTCTGCAGTTTCCAATGTCCCCCTGCATTCAGATGCGTTTCCTGTAGGAAAACAATGTCTACACCTTTCCTCTTTAAATATGTTAGCAATTTCAGTCTTCTAATAGGTGATTGGAGCCTATCTATATGAATAGTTAGTATTTTTAAGGCAGCCAACACCTTATTTCTGCACAGTAAAGATGTTTGGAATGTACCTGCATGTCATATGACCCTTTGGGATCTCCCAGCCAGACCCCATCAGGTTAGTATATTTTCTAAGGAATGAGCCATAGCCAGCCATTTCCCGTCCCCCAACCACCCACTGCACACTTTATCTTCCATTCTTTCCCCAGTTATATCAACCCTCCCCCCCCACACACACACACATACAACCCTGTCACACATCCAAATATTGCAAATAACATAGTGCCTTCCCTTACATAATTAAGAAATTCAACCACTTCCCACTTTCTCACCTCCTCCCAGCCCTCCCAGAAGTCCGAACACTATCCAAGAAACATTGAAGAAGTGCCCAACTACAACCTCCTACCCCCTCCCCCCAGTTAAGGAATAAGAACCTCCCACAACCAGCATGAGGAGTAAATATTTAAACCAATCTGCGTTCTGCTCTGCCAGCCCAACTGTGACAGAGTACAGCTAAATTTCTGATAGAAGAAAGCATAAACTGGTATAAATTCCAAACCCTTTGCGGCTTGGTGCTTAGCCTTTAATGGCCCTTAATAGCCATCATACATCAAGTGGGTGCAGTATTCTGAGTGCCGAGAACCAGTAAGATGTGTCTCTCTAGGACTGTCTTGACTCAGACAGTTCATCTGCTTTCTCAAAGCTTAGCATGGGCAATCTTTGTACTATACCACTTTATCAGTTTTGACCACATCCTTGGATACAGTATGAAAATGCTGGCGATGTCTCATGCATACAGAATAATACAACATGGGGAGTCCAGTTGCTCAGTCCCTATAGTTTTCCACTCGCAGATCACCTGCTTGTGCATGCCCTTCAACAAACACTCAATGCTTCCATCAAGTAATAGATGCTGGTTTGATTATTGTAGATGACCTGAAGAGGGGTATCCATGTTCTGCAGGCCAAGTGTCTGAATAGATATCTGTAGTAATCTGGCTTGTTGAGTTTTCCCACTTGGTGTATGTTTTAGGGCGCACTGTAATATTCAGAGTACTGCCTTTTCCTAGGTATGTTCTTGAGTGAGTTTTGGAAGTTGATGCTGTTATGGAATGGTAGATACTTCTATAAGTCCTGAGTAACTTTTGTAGAGTTTTGTCTTACATCACAAGATACATGATTCTGGAGAGGGTTTATGCTGTTGTTAAGCAAATTACACCAGAAGCAGACATTTATTTTGTATGATGAGCTCTATAGGGAAATGTCCTGATTCTGCTCTTTACTCACAGTTGTGTCAGGAAGGCTTCTGTGGATGCAGAAACACATAGATAGACCAGTGTATAGGGTCAGCGGTCACTATTTTACAGGGCATATAACAACTGCAAAACATTTTGCTGAGTACAGAGTTTACAATATTTTCGTTATTTGTAGTATATAACCCTTTTATATGCTCTGCTGCTGGTAACAGGGGATGTGGCTTCACTGGGGACATAGCCATGGATAGTCCACCTGACAAATAAGATTGGCCATGTTTGAGTATCAGCACCTCTTTTCCTTGGAAAAAGAAACTGGCTAAAATGCGATCCCAAGCCCGAGGTCCATTCTGGTCCAGTAGCTTCTCTACCCTCCCCCACTGCAGCAGTTTCATACCCCCCAACCCCACCTCCTCACTACTCCTGCTGCTTCCAGTGAAATTAAAAAAAAACTATCCTATATAATAAAAAGCACCTCCAACATTCTGAAGCCAGCAGCCTTGCTGTGAAGCCTGAAGTGTTCGTAGGCATCATAATAGCTCCGCCCACATTCTCAGCTGATTCCAAGGCAAGGGGAGGAGTAGAGAAATACGCATGGGCGGAGTGTGTTTCCCTACTCCTCCTGCCTGGAAAACAACTGTCACTGCGCCGCTTCCTGCCACTTCAGAGCAAGTGGCAGGGAGTGGCGCAACAACCTCCCCCCCCCTACTCGGCGCATCAACAAAGCCATCGCGTACCTCTGCTAATCTGACGGATCCAAAGTTCTGTTCTCGGCTGCAGGGTGTGGCTTCATGATTGAGCATCAGTGGAAGTTTCTGTGCGTGCGTTTGATGTCAGATGCACGCACATAGACTTCAACAGATGCTCAATCATGAAGCCACGCCCCGCAGCTGAGAAAGAACAGAACTTGATCCATCAGCTCAGCAGAGGTACGGCTTCAGGGGAGGTATTTCAGAGGAAAGGGTGGTGTACAAAGGGTCGCGGTAGGGGGGGTGCAGGGGACATTAAAGCGGAGGGGAGTTGAATGTGAGGGAGGGGGGTAGTCTGGAATGCGGTGGGAGGGGCTTGACGGCCCTTGAACTGGGAGGGAGGGACATATGTGTGGGTGGGTGTATGGATGTGCTTCGGGTGGGGCCCTTGAACTGGGAGGGAGGGGGGTCTGCAACTCGGGAGGGAGGGAGTTCTGCAACTCAGCAAGGAAGGAAGGAAGGGAGGGAGAGGGGATGGAACTCGGGAGGGAGGGGGGAGGGGTATGGAACTCGGGAGGGAAGGAAGGGAGGATGGGTGGGAATTTACCTTGCTAGCGCCCATTTCATAGCGTTTCGAAACGGGCCTTTTTTACTAGTATATATATAAAAACAGCATAAATCTTCAGCGACACTGATGACTCTTCCAGTCCTGTCCCTTCTGATGTAGACTTTCTGTTTATGAATATGAGGGGTAGGACTGGTAGACAGAGTCCAAACAAATTTCAGTTTTGGTTTCGACTTTGGTGCCGAAACAGGTCTGAAATTCACATATGGCCGTGTTTCAGTTTTGGACGAAAATGCTAATGCATTTTTGGCTGGAACCAAAACCTTTTTGCTATGTCTTGTGGGTCTCCAGTTTCGGCTGACACTGAGAAGGGAATTCAGATTTGGGTTCTGTTTTGGCTGACACTGAGCAGGGAATTTTGGCTGCAGATTCAATTCCAGTCACCCTGTACTGGCAGAGCCAACAGTGGCACAACCTTTATACAGGTTATTTGTCCTGGGTAATGGCCTGGCTATGTGGTGGGTAAGGAAACTATGCCACTGGAATGGAAGGGTGTGGGGTGCAGGGACATCCACAAAACTTTGCCCAGGTTAAAGCAGCCTTGATCAGATATTTGGGTACTTTTCTTAAAAGGGGCAACTTTATCTAGAGCTGATCTTAATGTATCATTCCTGCTGCAATCCTGTTCTTCCTGGGAAAGAACAGAAAGACTAGAAAGAAATTATTGACATTTTAATGATATAGGGTCAAGATTTTGATGTTGAAGTCCTCCAAACAATGGTTTTTCTAATAACCAGAAAACATCCTCCATACAAAGACTGAAATGAAAGGAAACAAAAAAATGATCTGTCTAACAGATTGGAGTGACCGTAGTTTTAGCATCCACAATAAGGGCTGGATTTAGATAGAAAAAACAACCAAATTATAAGAGAACCTAGACCCTACATGTGACCAGAGAGACTGAACTGAGAAAATCCCAGGTCTGCCACCAGTTAGAAGTCTATTTTTTGGTATTTTATGATGTGAATATTAAAATCTCCTCAAGCCTGGAGTGGAGCTGGCGGCAAGAACAAGAAAATTATAAAGGTTATCATTACTGGTGAGTAGTGCCTCTACCTAGGAGTGGAGCTGGCAGCAAGAGCAAGCTAACTGCATGTTACGAGGTTTTACAGCAGTGGCCCACCCAGTTTCACTTTAAGTCCACCCAGTGGTGACACACATCATTGGTGTAGCTGGTGGGATCCCTGGGCCCCGCCAGCTAAAGAGTCCTTTCTGCCTGGAGTTTCCCTAGAAGTCTCAACCCAGCAGTAGTCAACAGTGTACTTCCTGGCACTGCCCCCCCCCCCCCCCTCTTGTGCATGCTCAGTTCAATTGGCACCACCGCGCATGCATGCACAGGGATTCTGGTTGAACTGAGCATGCGGGGGGGGGGGGGGGGGGCAGTGCCTGTGTAGGCGGCTGGATATGCACTGGTGACTGGTGCAGGAATGAGACCTCGGGCCTCAGGGGATGCCAGAAGATTCTTCAGCTGGAGGGGCCTGGAGATCCCGCCAGCCAAGTTATTTATCTTTATGGGGTAGGGAAATGGACAGAGAGGAAATGAGTGGATTATGCCCACCCAGTCCACTAGGCCCACCTAAAAATTGAGGTCTGGCTCAGGGGCATAGCCAGACCTCAAGGTGGGAGGGGGACAGAGCCCAAAGTGTGTGTGGGGGACATTTTGGGCTGTCTCCCCGCCGCTGCTCCCCCCCCCCCCCCCACCGCTGCTGCTGCTACTCCCCACCCACTGCCACTGCTGCACATATCTTGGCTGGTGGGGTGTCCAACCCCAGCCAAACATACCTTTGCTGGCGGGGGGTCCACAACCCCCACCAACTGAAACGTTTGTCCAGCGCTCGTCTCCGCCACAATGCCTGCCCTGCTCTTTCTTCCCGTCATGTCTTGCATGCTTGTTTTAATGAAACTGAGCATGTGCACATGCTCAGTTTCACTAAAAAGAGCATGCAACAATGTGAGAGGCAGAGCAGGGCAAGCAATGAGATGGAGACCAGTGTAGGACAAACATTTCAGCTGGCGGGGGTCAGCAATCCCCGCCAGCCAAACCAGGTGCCCAGAACCAATTTGGGGGGGGGGGGGTCCTAGGCCCCATGGCCCCACGTAACTATGCCACTAATCTGGCTATGCTACTGTTTTACAGAGATATACTGACTAGGGGAAGTCCTGCAAACCCTTTCTTTCAGGTATTACCTGGCAATAACAGAACTGAGCTGTTCTGATTTCTCAGTGATCTACTGGAAAATATAGCTAAGCATATATTACTACTCAACAGCAGTTTCAATTTCTGTTATAAAAACAGACTCATGTGTTGCACAGCTAACGAAGTTATTATGCTAATAATGTAATTATCCTTAACGAATCCTACGTGCTAATTTGTCACAAATTGTACCTTGCGCATCGCAATAATACAGGTAATTTTTAGCAATCTAACACAGAATTCCAAGAAATAATTAAAACCACAGCCTTACAACCTTTTGGGAAGCCAGGAAAGGTATCACTAGAAAGCCCTTAAATTGATAGGATGGCTCAATATAAAGAATGCATATACATAAAAGACCAGCTAAACCCTAAAAAAAGGTTTTAACAAATCACTTTATAGAAATCTAACACATTAATTCCAGCAAACACATCCAATAACTATCACATACGTTTCATGGGTAGCAATAGAAAGAATGCACATATATAAAAACCCAGTTAAATCCTAAAAAAAAGTTTTAATAAATCACTTTATAGAATTTGTTTTCACATTAATTCCAGCAAGCACATCTAAAAATTATCGCATACTTTTCAATGGAAAAGCAGAACAGAATTGAATATTTCTAAAGCAGGAAAAAGACCTTAGAAAAAATTGAATCCACCTCTCTTCCAAATTATGGTATTCAAGACTTATTGCCAAATTGTAATAGTGTGTCTGTGTGTGTGTGTGGGGGGGGGGGGGGGTGGGGGATCAAAATATATTGGGGTCCTTTTACAAAAATGTGATAAATTTTGCACTTGCCTTATCTTTTATGCAAAACTTAATATGCAGTAAGTGGAAAACTGTACCTTAAATGCAGGGGGGGGAGAGGGGGTGCCCAGAATCTGCCTTGCATTCACTGTACAGGCGATGTGTTACATACAGTGCCAGATACCTGCAGAACACCTGTGCTATCAATCACTACATGTAACATGGTGCAGGGTCAGGAAAAAGAGCACCTCTTACACAACTCTTACATACGGAGTTTTAGACCGATGATAGAAACTGAATTTCAGTTAAAAGTGAGACTGAGTTTAACCAAAGATTGTCATCCATCTGGTTTCTGAGGGCTTTTCTCCTATACAACATAATAACGGATTTAGTTGGATGCTTTTTTAACTAGTGCATATTGTTGTTAGTATCAGGAAAAAGAGTACAAGTACCAAGAACCTCCCCCCCACCATCCTTTAGCCCTATTTCTCCTCCCAACCATGTCCAGTACCCTGTAGCCTCTCCCACTACTGTCCAGGGCCCGTAAGGCCCCTCTCAACATTGTCCAGAACCCTTGATTCTCCTCCTGATATTGTCCAGTGCCCCAATGCCACTTCTGACAAAGTCCTGTGCCCCTGATGCCTCTCCTACAACTTTACAGTGCACCCAATGCCAATCCCAAAAGTCCCATGCCTCCAATTACCCTCCCAACACAGTCCAGTGCTCCCATTGCCCCTCCTGACACTGTTCGGTGCCCTTGATGCCTTTTCTACCATAATGTCCATGCCCTCCAATCCACCCAGCCAAAATCCCTACCCCGAGAAGAAGCCCTGTCTCCCCAACATTAGGGCCTTCCTCCTAGATCACAAGCCTCCCCCAACCCCAGATCACTTCCCCAGACCTATCCAGGGTCTCCATGGTGGGTTCATGGTGGTCAGGTGGCAGTTAAGCCCCATTGCTGTTACTCAGGCTGTGCCAAAATCCAAAATGGCTGCCATGACCCCTAGTCATCATCTCACAGTATTGCAATAGTACCATGACATTACTGCTAGGGTTCATGGTAGCCATGTTGCATCCTGGTTCAGTCCCAGGCAGCAGCAGTGGAGCTATGCTATCACCCAGCCACTAGGAACCCACCATGGAGACTCTCAGGTTAGTCTGGGGGTGGTCTATAATCAGGAGTGGGGAGAGGATCAGGGTCTGGGTGCGCAGGCCCTAATGTCGGAGAAGTTGGAACTTCTTCTTAGGGAGCAGGGATTTTGGCTGGGAGGATCAGAAAGCATGGATATTATGGAAGGAAAGGCATCAGAGCTCTGAGCATCATTGAGAAGGGCATCAGGGGCACTGGATATTGTCAAGAGAAATATTGATAGCACAGGACTTTGTCAGGAGGGGCATTGAGACACAAGACTTTGTTGGGAGGAGTGATGCCACTGCACCTGTCTTCAGAGGTCCTGTGCACTGGTAGCACAGCTGCACTTATTCCTTGCTTCACAACTCCTTGTTTTGAAGTCTGAATCTTCAGAGCCTGTAAACACTAATACCCTGGTAGGGTGTGACCAAACAGTTTTAACAGTGCTGATTAATATTTTTTTCTGTTCTATAATTTTTTTAATGTACTGTTCCTTTAACAGTGATTTCAGTAAGAGCAGTTGCTTCCTTCTTTTTCCTTCCTGTTACCATTCAGAAAAGCCTCCAGACACAGCTCCTTAGATGAGGGTCCAGTTCCCCTAAAACTCTTCTCCCTGTATTATAGCTACTTCTCTCTCTCTCTCTCTCTCTCTCTCTCTCCTTACTTGCACTGATGCAGGACTAATCACATGCTCTGTATATAATATTTTTCTTCCTAGTGTGCCTTCCATTTGGTTTTTTTTCCTGTTCCTTGTCTCGTTACTAGTTACAGATCATAACATCACATGGACTATTGACGATTTAGTACTTTTTTTATTTTCCTAGAACTTAAGGTATCACGCGTTATGCTTTCCAGACAGTAAAAACATGATTTGGATTCACATGCCAATGTCACCATTCTTTTAAGTTAACACAGTTTCTCCTTAGCATTGAAATAACCTGCAACAATTGCCATCTATAGATTCCATTTAATAATCAACTTTCAGTTAGTGGGAGTGTGAAAGAGAGAATGCAAGGAAGAAAGAAAATTCAAAATATCAGCAATAAGAAAGCAAAGTATCAACCAACTCACATAGACGTACAGAGGGGTCCTTTTACTAAGCTGCAGTAAAACGTGGCCTGCAGTAGTGTAGGCACGTGTATTGGGTGCGCGCTGGGCCAGTTTTTACCGCATCTACAAAAAATGGGGGTTTTAATGGGAAGGTAAAGGGGTCTGTGGTAAAACTTAAACCAGTGCATGGCCAAAACTTGCCTGAGCCCTTAATGCCACCCATTGATCTAGTGGTAAAGGCTCACACGCTACACTTGTGATGACCAGTTGGCGTGTGCCAAGTGCCGATTACTGACGGAACCGGCATGTATGTAGGAAATAAATAAATAATTCATTCAGACGTTATGGGCGCGCATCAAATCTGAAATTACTGTCAGGTGGGTGCACTGGCCTGGCAGTAGTCTCATTTTGGTGCGTGCTGCATGCGCGTAGAGCCTACCACAGCTTAGTAAAAAGGTCCCAGAGATATTTAAAAGCCTCCTTAGGGACAATTCAATAAAGGATTTTCCGTACATGTATGCTTGCATTTGCATATAAAAGGTCTTATAAAATTACCCCATGTGAACAAGTATATGCTACATAGACAAGAAAACCACCAAAGTAGAGGAACAGGAACCACTATGAATGTGATGAACCAGTGGTAGCAGAATAGGGATGTGGGGATGGCTCTTCCAATACTAACCAGGGAGTCAGAAATCTTGTCACACACAGACTTTATGATCATAGATCTAGGAGACAACATGGAGCCATGTTTCGGCGTGGCTGCCTACCTCATGAGTCTGTAGATGTATATACAGCTTTTCATAGCTTTGCATGACCATCCTATCTGCGACTAGCTGAGAATGCGCTGCAATACTTAGAGATTGCCATTTGTGCTTTCATACTGTCTAACACATAGATGCATATTTTCAGACCACAGGAGTTAGACCGGCTAATTCCTGCAGTCAGCCCTGAGCCTGAATATTCAGTGCTGGGCTATTTCTAGTGACCAGCATTGAATATCCATTATTTTTGGCTGGTTTCAAGATAAACAGCTAAGTCAATATTCAAACTGAGCCGGTTATCTTGAAAGCGGCCAAAGACATTTCACGGTTTTATGCAGCCAAATATGGCAGCTAAACTCACTTTACAAATCGTTGAATATCGTGGGGATATTCAGCGGGGAATATTATCATATATTATCATATATCTATGATAATAAACACTGTGAGGGGGATAATCGAACGGGCACAACCATCTCTAAGAGTGCCCATCTCTAAGGACAATGCCACGAAGGGGCGGGGCAACCCGTATTATCAAAACAAGATGGGCGTCCATCTTTCGTTTCAATAATACTGTCAGGGCAGTGGCGTAGCTACTTGGGGCCTGAGGGGGACTGGGCCCCCGTAGATTTCAGTGGGGACGCCCCTCCCGGCGAACCCACCCCCACCGCCGCCTACCTTCCGTTGTGCTGGCGGGGGACCCCACTCCCCACCAGCCGACGTCCTCTCCCGTAGAACACAGCGGTACTGGCAGAGAAAAGTCTTCTTCCTTGCATGCTGACGTCCTGCAGAACGTTCTGTTCTCTGAGTCTGACGTCCTGCACGTACAACGTGCAGGACGTCAGCATGCAAGGAAGAAGACTTTTCTCTGCCAGTACCGCTGCGTTCTACGGGAGAGGACGTCGGCTGGCGGGGAGTGGGGTCCCCCGCCAGCAAAATGGAAGGTAGGCAGCGGCGGGGAAGGGTTCGCGGCGGGAGGGGGGTCGGCAGAGACGGGGGGGGTGACAATGGTGGCGGGAGGGGGGCGGCAGCAGGGGGGGCTAAAATGTGCCCCCTCCCCTCGAGCTGTGGACCCCCTTCCCACGCAAGTCTGGCTACGCCCCTGGGTCAGGGTTGCCCAAATTTCAACATTTAGGTCGACCTAAGAGATAGCCGACCCAAATGTTGAGATCGTTAACCTTACAGGTGGGCGACCTCGGTTTTCGCCGATAATGGAAACAGAGGACACCCATCTCAAAAATGACCAAATCCAAGCCCTTTGGTCGTGGGAGGAGCCAGCATTCGTAGTGTACTGGTCCCCCTTGCATGCCAGGACACCAACCGGGCACCCTAGGGGGCACTGCAGTGGATTTCACAAATTGCTCCCAGGTACATAGCTCACTTACCTTGTGTGCTGAGCCCCCAACCCCCCCCCCAACCCACTCCCCACAACTGTACACCATTACCATAACCCTTAGGGATAAAGGGGGGCACCTAGATGTGGGTACAGTGGTTTTGTGGTGAGTTTTGGAGGGCTCACATTTACCAGCACAAGTGTAACAGGTAGGGGGGATGGGCCTGGGTCCGCCTGCCTGAAGTGCACTGCACCCACTAAAACTGCTCCAGGGACCTGCATACTGCTGTCATGGAGTTGGGTATGACATTTTAGGCTAGCATAGAGGCTGGCAAACAATTAAAAAAAAATTTTTTTGGGTGGGAGGGGGTTGGTGACCACTGGGGGAGTAAGGGGAGGTCATCCCCGATTCCCTCCGGTGGTCATCTGGTCAGTTTGGGCACCTTTTCGAGGCTTGGTCATGAAAAAAAAATGGACCAAGTAAATTCTGCCAAATGCTCGTCAGGGTCACCCTTCTTTTTTCCATTATCGGTCGAGGACGCCCATCTCTTAAGCACGCCCCTGTCCCGCCTTCGGTACGCTGCCGACACGCCGCCAGGAACTTTGGTCATCCCCGCAACGGAAAGCAGTTGAGGACGCCCAAAATCATCTTTCGATTATGCCGATTTGGGCGACCTTGGGAGAAGGACGCCCATTTCCAGATTTGTGTCAAAAAATGGGCGCCCTTATCCTTCGATTATGCCCATATATGTGTGACAATACTTCTGACCTGAGGCGTAGCCTGACCTCAATTTTAGAGCCGGGGTCTGAGTCCAAAGTGGGGGCCTTTCCGCTGCTCTGCACCCCTACTGAAACCCCACATACCTGGGCTGGTGGGGGTCTCCCAGCCGCAGCAGTAGAAGCCTTCCTGTAGCGATACTTGGTGCTGCACTGCATGCCCTGCTTTCCCACCCTGGTGTGCATCCTCGGTTTTAGTGAACTTGAGGTTTTCAATAGAAATCAAACAAAATAAAACATGGAAAAGAAAATAAGATGATACCTTTTTTATTGGACATAACTTAATACATTTCTTGATTAGCTTTCGAAGGTCGCCCTTCTTCCTCATTTCCTTATTTCCGATCTGAGGAAGAAGGGCGACCTTCGAAAGCTAATCAAGAAATGTATTAAGTTATGTCCAATAAAAAAGGTATCATCTTATTTTCTTTTCCATGTTTTATTTTGTTTGATTTCTATTGAAAACCTTAAGAGTGGACTAACACGGCTACCATACTCCTCTACTTAAGTGAAATTGAGGAAACTCCGTTGGCAGGGCTTGGGGAACCCCGCCAGTCAAACCAGCAAATTTGGGGGACCAAGATCCCCCATGGCTATGTCATTGCTCCTGACTCTCTGGTTTGTGTTGGAGGAGCCATTCCCACACCCCTACTTTACTACCACAAGTATATGCTAATGACATTCAGGCATGTTTGGGAGAAGAGCTGTGGCAATGCATTGGTGGTATCACAAAGTACACAAATAGGCGATAAAATATGCACCTATATATCTGTACTTCAGTTGCATAAACTTTCATAATGTATGTGGCTGCATTTCAGTCATGTTTTTGGCTGATTTTTTGCTGGTATTTTATAGAGACACGTAGGTGCCTATGATCTCCTAACCTCGTTATGACAATTACCCTCCACATGCGATTCTTCTCTGAGAGAGATCAGACTAGTGACATCTCCGTGGTTCCTCAACTCAGGTATTTGAGTCCAGTTTTCACATTTCTTTCAGAATATTACAACTTTTAAAAAACAAGGTAAGCACAGTCCAAGATTCCTGTTATATATATCAATAGACAAGACAGAAAAAGAAAAGATTGGAAGCTTGAGTACACTTTACAGAGGAAAAAAGCACTTCTCTTCTCCTCTTCTCCTCTAGGTGTCACTGTAAGACAGCAGAAGACCCTCTGGTTCTCCTCTCCTAACATCCATTCATAAAGCGGAGACTGATTTGTGGTCCTGCCCCAGTGTTTTTATGTAGAAGAACAGGCATCTTTACTTCTCTCTATTCTAAATTTGTTTTTCTAATTTCTCTTCACTTTTATGTTTACCAGCTGCTTTATGACCAGACAGAGCCTTCCTTGCACACTCTCTTTCTTTCTTTTTTTGTTTTTTTTTGTTTTTGTTTCTAGAGACAATCACTGTCTCTGGTCCCAGCTGCCACTACTGATTTTTCATTACAGTTTAATTTAAAACTGGGATTGGACTGGAAATGTCTTTTGGCCATGTGGGGTTTGCAAAGGCCTGTGATTTTATTGCCAAAGGCACACCACAAATGTTAGTTACTACTAGGTCCCCCCCATCCCCCACCCATAGGACAAATGCTAGGAATAGGGGTAAACAAGGGATAAAGAGATAAAACCACATCAGAGCCAAAACAAAACAACTCCATTTTATTTATGCCTTGGCTGGATTATTTGAAGTAATAGGGATAGAGAACATGTCCCATGATAATACTAGGGGAATCGGCCTGCATCACAAAGAAATACACTGAATGTTGGGTAATGCTTTTCTTCTTCTGAAAGCTGTTTTTTTTTTATTGGCACCCATATAGCACACAGAGTTACATATTTAATTGTCTTGAAACAAACATCAGTTCATTAAGTTCATTCTTCCTGAAACTATGCATTTGCAGGCCAGTACTTTGAGTGATCCAGCAGAAGGCAAAGAAAGACTGAATAGCTTCATCCAATAATGTTCCCCAGATGAGTCTTTGGCCCCAGGAAGATGACTGGAACAAACCCCTAGACTCAAAGCTATTGAATGCCTAGCATCAACATTAATCTCTAGAAATTCATCCAAGTTAATATGGGAAAAATACTTACAGACGTTTAGACTGTGTTATCAACAGTGCATTATCCAACATTTTCTCCATAGTAGAAAATGACACGTTCATCTGGATAAGCTTAAACTTGTTTCCCCTTAATCTTAATGGGCGAAGTTGTGCTCTGCATGTTACATAATGACCTCAGATGTGTTTCTAGAGAATGATCAGATCTAGGGATGCATATTTGTTAGTGCACAACCAGTTTATCAATGTACTTTAAAAACTTTAGCACATGCTAAATTGATTTAACTTACAAATGAATTTGTATTAGGTCAATTAGCATGTGTTAAAAAGTTTTCTGCACTTTAACAATTTTTATTAAAACAAATATGCGATATTTCCTTAATTATTACTTCGAAAGGAGTGAAGCCTGTGAAAACTGGGATTGCTTTAATCAGTGGGATTTGAATTAGAGAATGAAGTATATGTATTGTTAAATAATTTCTGGTTTTTAAAAGAGAGAGAATGCAATCAGATATATTATTTCTAACTAAAATTTGGACAATAAGTATGTTCTCAATGAAATTAATTGACCATACACCGTATTTAGCCTTGAAGAAGCCAACCAGATGATCAATGCGGAATAATGAATTAGGTGAGTAATATCTGGGGATAATCAGGTTAATACCATGTTTTCTTTTTTCTGTTTACTGTTTAATTGATCTCCTTGTCTTATTTCACTCTCCCTATTTTTCTTCACTTTGTAGTGTAAGAAAGAGAAAGATTGTATATAATCCATATATCTAGTTGGGATTGTTTTCTTTTTATTTTGTATTAATGTGCAGTCATCTCTGTATTACTGTTTGCAAGTGACCCTTGTAAAATTAAAAATTATAAATAAATGATAAAACAAATATGCGAAACAAACAGAAAAAAAATTCAAAAATCAGGAAAAAAGGACATACTAAAATGTTTGCTCTCTGCAGATCAATAATCATGCCTCCCCACTCCTCACTTTTCTTATTTCCCAAGGAGAATAGCTTTTGGGTGAGTTGATGTGGGAATGGGGTGCACTGTGGGCACAGCAGTGGTTTGCTTTACTTTTACATCATTTCTATGATTTTTGTATTTCTGTTCCTTTTTGAATTTTATTAATTTGTATTGCACACCAGTTGAATGATAAACTGAAACTTAAAACTTTCTTCATATTAAAATCCTCCAGCCTTTAACTTTCTATATATTTTTAGAAATTTTCTGATATTATTCTGAAGCATGAGCCACAAGTAGACATAAATAAAAATTCCATTGCTGTGGTAACTATAAGCCTATGACTAGTGAATTTAAACTAGTTTAATTTTAAATTTTAAATTTAAAGCAACCCTACATGTGAAGTCCAAACAGGAGGAAGTAGGGATGCATGAAAAACCTTCCAATCCAAACACAGAGACATGGATAATTCTGAAACAGTTTAAAACATACAAGAAGGCTTGACATTGGCCCATGTTTCAGTGCATAGCACCTGCATTAGGAGTCGTGTTGATCGCATCAATGGTTGGTTGTGAGGTCCGTGACAGGCCATTAGTATAAAAAATAAAAAATTGGTTATTTTACTGCTGCAGTAAAAATGGCCTTAGCAAATGGGAAAACCTCGCATAAAGGCACACTAAGGCCATTTTATACCACAAGTTAGTAGAAGGACCTCTAAAGCAGTACATGCAAGGGCTACCTTTTGCTGAGGTTCCCTTGAAAATGTGTTTTCCAGTATCTAAATGCTACTTACACCATCTTTAGGTTTTCAGGGGCAGCAGCAATTTCTAGTTGATTCTGTTCTTTTTCAAAATAGCACCAACTGACCTGAGATTGCACAGAAGGCAGAGCCATCATACATTTTTAATTACTGGGGGTCAGTTCCAGTTTGTCATGGGACCCGCTCACAAAAATTTGTTTAATGGGTTATATACACAGTTTTATTTATCTCACTAATGCCTCTACTCTGAATGAATTGAATTTGTTTCAGGAAAGAAATAACTCTAGGTATAGAGGCCAACCGAATTTCAGTTTCAGTTTGAGTTACAGTGCTGAAACTGACACAAAATTCCTTTTCTGTCCAGTTTCAGTTTCAGCCCAAAGGCTATGACCATGGGTTCGGTTTCAGCCGAAACTGCCCGTATGATTTTGGTGGAAATTGAAAATGTGTGCTTTATCCAGTTTGTCTCCCCCCTTCCATTTCCCACTGAGCAGGTAGGTGCCCCTCTCAGGCCTATTTTACAATTCCTGGTGGTCTAGGGGTTCAGTCAGATCAGGAGTGATGCTCCTACCCATGCTGGCTCTGCTCTCAAAATGGTGCGATGACCTCTAATGGCAATCTCACAAGATTGCTGCAAGAATTCATGGCAGCCATTTGAGAGTAGAGTTGACATGGAACTGGGGATCAATCCTGCCCTGACTACTCCACTAGACCACAAGGGTTTGTAAGGTAGTCAAGGGGGGGAGAGGTACTCTTTGCATCCTTTTAAAATGTGTGTGTAATGCAATTGCAAGTAATGCAGTTATGATATTGGGAGTTTAAATCTTTTATTTACCTCCGTCCCAGCGTCCGCGTCATTTCAAAGCCCTGTCCATCTCTAGCCTTCCCTCCCTTCGTGAGTTCGTTCCCGCAGAGTCCCGCCTTCTGACGTCATTTCCTCGAGGGTGGGACTCTGCGGGAACGAAATCACGAAGGGAGGGAAGGCTAGAGACAGGCAGGGCTTTGAAATGACATGGATGCTGGGATGGAGGTAAATTAAAAAAGACTTAAACCACACAGGGTGGCAAGAAGAGAAAGGGGGATGTTGGGGGGAGAAGAGGGTGGACAGGTGGCCATAAATGGGAGGGGGACGGGGGCAAAGGAGAATCGCTGGACAGGGGCAGGGTGGGAGAAGAGAGAAAGGAGATGGGGGGCGCCAACTGATAGTTCGCAGGGGGGGCACCAGAGACCTTAGGACCAGCCCTGCTTCCAGGCTCTTGTTGGGTATGATGAAGATACAGCGCTATAATACTTGTGGCGTGCAGAAGCTAGATTCTGTGACAAAGGAACCTGCAGTGATTATTTTCCAGTACAAGTACTGGTCAGCTTGTAGTGTTAGTAGGGAAATGATATTACAATGAAATTAAGTTTATATATTATCTTTTATTGTTTATTGCTTATTGCAAGCAAATCAAGGTGGTTCACAAAATCCAATTAAAAAGATAAAAAGAAAGGAACTTCATATCTTAATATGAAAGAATTAACCACAACAGGCATACAGAGAGAGAAAGCACAATCTTACAACATAACAAAGAATATTGATGTCAGATATATTAATCATCAAAAGCCAGTTGAAAAACATGAGTCAAGTGAAGTCCAAAATAGAGAATAAGAGCTTTCTAACCAAAGATGCTATAATGCTGGTGACAAAAAATAAAAGGCAGAAGACTGGGTGGACGCCCATCTGGTTTTATACAGAGGAGGTAAAACAAGTCTATTATCAGCTAGAGATATGAGGATACATGATGGTGTGTAAGGTATAGTCAACAAAGCCAAGTACGGAAGTGAGGAAGTGTGGAGAGCTTTATGCGTCAGAGTACAGAGCTTGAATTTGATTACCTTACTCTATTGGAAGCCAGTGAAGGTGTTTCAAAAGCGTAGTAACATGGTCATAGTGGGCAGCTCAGCAGATGATCTGGGCTTCAGTGTTATGGAGCATTTGAAGATGTTTCAAATTGGGCTTAGTAATCCCCACATAAGCAGCATTACAATAATCATATCAGAAATTGACGTAAGGATAAGAAAGAGAGCAAACCGATTTAGTATCCACCATATTACAAACTGATCTTAATTGGCGCAGATAGTAGAAACCTGTTTTATTCTTTATTTCCATTTGCTTTACCACTTTAACTACACATAGAACCAAGTGGTTTACAAAAACTGAAAATTTACACAAAAATACACTGAACGTAAAACCAATGGTTT
This sequence comes from Microcaecilia unicolor, assembly GCF_901765095.1. Taxonomy (NCBI): domain Eukaryota; kingdom Metazoa; phylum Chordata; class Amphibia; order Gymnophiona; family Siphonopidae; genus Microcaecilia; species Microcaecilia unicolor. The sequence continues at coordinate 169,205,636 of NC_044037.1, read as the reverse complement.
ACAAAATCAAGGTCAAACAAAAATTGGAAAAAGGAGCTAAAATTCAAATAGATTAGAGGGGAAACAGGCTAAAAAGGAATTTAAAAAGCACACAACTAATGAGAATCAAAGGGATGAAACAATAAGGGCAAAAACTAAAGAGAAGAATGTGTGAAATTTGAGGGGCAAAAGATAGAGCAGAATTAATAATGATCCCTAAGTACTTGAAAGAAGGGACGGTAGTGATTTGCCTAACAAACAGAACTAGATTTAGTGAGGGAGGAGATAGAGAGCCTGTGATCCAGCTTACAATTGTCTCATTGGGGTTGACTACAAGGTGTTGGGACTTGCGCCATGAAGCAGCTTCTCGCAGACAGCTTTGAAGAGGGTACAAGTTAATAGCAGAATGGTCATCAAAAGAAAACTATCTGCTTAGGAATATGCGCTTATACCCAAAGTCTGAATTAATAAGGCCAAAGGACTAACAAACAGATTAAAAAGTGAAGGCGATAGGACTGATTCCTGAGGAACACCGCAAGACAGTGTGTGCAAGGAAGATCTAGATGAGGATTGGGATACCCAGAAAGACCGGTGTTCTAGGAAGGAGGCAAACCATCTATAGAGTGTTCCTGAGATACCTAACAAGCATTGGAGAAGAAGGTCATGGTTAATCAGGTCAAACGTGGCCGATAAGTCTAGGGACACCACCAAAGCTATTCTACTTTGTTCCAGATGAAAATGGAGCTCACTTGGGAGAGCAGTAAGGTCAATTTTGGTGCTGTACCCTGATCTGAATCCTAATTGTTGCGGATGCAGGCATTGATGGACTCAATGAAACTCTGAAGTTGTTGAAGAACCAAGGTTTCAATAATTTTAAAAAGAAATGGCAAACTAGAAACTGGCGATAATTACCTGGTTCTAGAGGATCTCAATGATTTTTTTTTTTTTCAAAATTGGCCTAAGCAAGACTTTTTTAAGTGATGTAGGCACAGTGCCAGAAGAAAAACAGTTCACAATCATTGAAAAAATGAATGGGAGTAAACTCAGAGATGGCACAGTATGTATCGCTCTTGATTGTAATTTTTATAGCATATAGTCCTCACGTTCAGTGACATCAGTATGCTTTTTTTTTTTAATTCTGGATTGTGCATCAGGTTGGTAAAATGTCCACAGTGTAGACCAGTGTCTGGACTCTTTTACTCTATTTTAGTAAGAGTCTATGTCATACTTGTCCTTAATCAGTTTTATAACTAAATTCAAAACAGGAAACATCTAAATGTGACTTTCTCTTGTTACTTATGCACAGTTTGAGTAAGCATAAACAGCTGGTTTTCATGATTTGTTTTACACATTCTCACAAAGTCCCTGTCTCAGAGGATAATTAACTACATACGCATTGACTTGGGAACCTAAGTGTGTCAGACTTGTTGAGATTGAGAAGTCCTTGATAAAATGGCTCTCTTAGTTGTCAGCCTATGCTTGCAGTTCCTGGGACTGGACAATAATAATTTCCTGTAGGTTCAGCAAAGGGTTGCTGACTGCAAGCTCTGACAATCCTCAGTGGGCCTCATTGGTTCACATTCACACAACCAATCTTTAGTTTTCGGTTTTGACTTCAACTGAAACCAGGTGATAAATTTGCAGCTGGAGTTTCAGTTTTGGCTAAAACTTTAAAAAGCAGTTTCAGCCAGGTAGCCTGCCTTGCAGCTCTGTAGCTTCGGATCTTTTTGTGGGGAGGAAACATGTACATTGTCTCCGTACCTCCCCAGAAAACCATGGAAACCAGATGGTGCCATCTTGTTCCCTTTTACTCTGTTCTAGTGTACTGGAATGGAATAGAGAAATAGCAACATGTCTGTTTCAGAGCCTTTTCTTGTTGCCTTTAAAAAGGCAGTACCATGATCTTCACAGCACATTGTAGTGCTTATTATTTCAAAAGAGGATTTGACTAGCAAAACTGTTTTTCTAAGGGATCCTTCTACAAAGGTGCACCAAAAGTGGCATGCGGTAGTATGGGCGAGTGTATTGGATGTAGAAGTCTGCACGGGAACGGGGTTTGCGGGGATCCTGCGGAGTCCACGGGAATCCCACGGGTTCCCCCCCCCTGGTCAGCGGGAGTGCTGCGGGGACGGAACGATACATGCAGGATTCCCGTGGGGATGGAGGATCTTCTGGCGGGATTCCCGTGGGGACGTGCGTCAGCTCAAGTTGCAAAATCGCAGCAGTGATCCATTTAAGCCACAGGGGCGGTCACCCCTTCCTTGGCTGTCACCTCCACCTCCGAGTCCTGCGCTTTAGGCTTGCAGTCGCAGCGGCATGGCTAAAGAAGAACACACACACAAGCAGAGCTTGTCCTATTGGCCGGTGAAAAAGTCACGGCCGGCCAAAAAATCGTGGCCAGCCAAAAAATCGCAGCCAGCCAAAAAAAAACGCCCCCCCCCCCCCCCCCAAAAAGCCGCCCAAAATCCGGCAACTCGTAAACGGCATGAAAAAGCTGCAACAGGTCACGGAAAGGAGCCCACTACTAGCCTGGTAATATCAGTCGAGCAGCAGAAGATTCAAAATTTAAACAAAGCATCGTTATACGAAGATTCAAACAAAGAATGTCATGGTTACACTTTACTTTCTATGCTGCTGGTTTGCCCCTTCTTCTTTTAGTGGGCGGAGACACCAAGCTCTCCTCCAATGAAGCGCCACTCAGAGACAGAGAGCAAGAGAATGAAATTTCTCTTCTTTTTTGCCAGCCAGTTGGACTTCGTTAATGATGTCATACTGCTGAGAATAGCAGGCTCCAGCCAGGTCCGCGCTACCAGTGAATAAAGGCAGACTCTGACCATGCTTAGAATCAGACTCGTCATCAATCATCTCCAAGGAGGAAGCACTTGGATCAAGCACATGGGCAGCACAGCAGCAGTGCTGTAGGAGGAGAGAGAGGAGAACAGCAGCAAGCAGCAGCACAAGGAGCACTGCAGGAGGAGAGGAGGAGGACTTCAGAGTAATTGTGATTTATAGTAGTAGTAGTAGGAATACATACTTTCTTTTTTTATGGGGATGGGTGGGGATGGAGGAGATCACCAACGGGGATGGGCGGGGACAGAGGAGATTACTCACGGGGATGGGTGAGGACGGGTTAGATTCTGGCGGGGATGAGAGGGGACTCGCGGGGATGGGTCGCATCTCTGTCCCCGTGCAACTCTCTAATTGGATGCATGCTGGACTGTTTCCCCACCGCATCTGGAGAGGGGGTGTGTGTGTGTGTGTGTGTGGGGGGGGGGGGGGGTTGGACCGGGAAATGGATGTGTGGCAAAATTAAACACAGCATGCGTCTATTTACAGCCTGAGCACTTAACACCCCACAGACCCAACATAAAAATACCTGGACACTTGCGTCACAATGTAACCAAAGACCGTAACAGACATTACCTGACTCTTCTTCCCCCTTTCCCTCTCTAAGTTCCCCCCAATTGTACCTACCATACATGTACCTCATTCTACCACAGTATCACTTTCCGCCTCATAATCGAAAGTCAAAGGCGTCCAAAAAGCGACCCAAATCGGGAGATGGGCATCTTTTTCGCATGGGTGCCCAAATCGGTATAATCAAAAGCCGATTTTGGGCATCTTCAACTGCACTCCGTCGCGGAAACGGCCAAAGTTGACGGGGGCATGTTGGAGGCATGGTGAAGGCGGGACTGGGACGTGTTTATCGGCCGAGGAGAGATGGGCGCCCTCGGCCAATAATCAAAAAAAGAAAGGCATTTTAGTGCAAATTTGGGTCACTTTTTTTGGACCCTTTCTTTTCACGAACAAGTCCCAAAAATGTGCCTTAGATGACCAGATGACCACCGGAGGGAATCAGGGATGACCACCCCTGACTCCCCCAGTGGTCACTAACCCCCTCCCACTCAAAAAAACCAACCTTAAAAACGTTTTTTTTCCAGCCTGTATGCCAGTCTCAAATGTCATACCCAGCTCCATCACAGCTCTATGCAGGTCCCTGAAGCAGTTGTTAGTGGGTGCAGTGGACTTCAGCCAGGTGGACCCAGGCCCATCCCCTCCCTACCTGTTACACTTGTGGTGGTAAATGGAAGCGCTCAAACCGCCCCCAAAACCCACTGTACCCATATCTAGGTGCCCCCCTTCAGCCATAAGTGCTATGGTAATGGTGTAGAGTTGTGGGGAGTGGGTTTTGAGGGGATTTGGGGGCTCAGCACCCAAGGGAAGGGAGCTATGGACTTCAGAGGTAGTTTGCTTTGTTTTTTTAATTGTTACAAGTGCCCCCTAGGGTGCCCGGTTGGTGTCCTGTCATGTCAGGGGGACCAGTGCACTACAAATCCTGGCCCCTTCCACTACCCAATGCCTTGGATTTGGTTGTTTTTGAGCTGGGTGCCTTTGGTTTCCATTATCGCTGAAAAACAAAACCGCCCAGCTCAAATCCGCACAAATCCAATGCATTTCGCTGGCACAAACCATATTATCAGAAAAAAGATGGACGCCCATTTTTTCTGAAAATACGGTTTGTCTCGCCCCTTCACATACCCGTTCTCGGAGATAGACACCCATGGAGTTGGGTGTTTGCATTCGATTATGCCCCTCCATTTATTCATTCACACCATGTATTTGATCAGACCGGAATCGGCTAATGCTGTTAACGGTAATATGTAAGCCACATTGAGCCTGCAAAAAGGTGGGAAAATGTGGGATACAAATGTAACAAATAAATAAAAGATAAATAAATAAACACCACCCACTGACTTAGTGATAAGGACTCAAGCGTTACCTGCGCGGTAACCATCCAGCATGCTCCAACTGCCGATTGCCGCTAGGAACGACCCCGCGGTAGAAAATTATTTTCTACCCCAGGTTTTTAGCGCACAACAAACTTGGAATTACTGCCAGATGCACGCGCTAGCTCAGGGGTAATGCCGATTTGACGCATGCTGCATGCGCGTAGGCCCTTACACACCTTTGTAAAAGGGCCCCTGAATTTGTCTGAAAAACCTTACCTAAAAAAACCCTTAAAATTTATAACTTTACTTGCATAAGACGGCATTATATCCATTTTTAAACCGAGCTTGACTTAGGGGCCCTTTTACAAAGCTACAGCAAAAAGAGACCTTAGTGTGCCCTTACGCAGGTCTTTCCAATGCACTAAGGCCATTTTTACTGCAACCCCCCCCCCCCCCCCCCCCCCCCACCTCAGCATTTTTGCCTCAGTAGCAGCGACTCATCTCTGTTGCCTGCAGGCTTCCCTCAACCATGCAGCGACACACCTCTGAAGCCTGTAGGCTTCCCTCAATCATGTCCAGGAAATAGGAAATTACACCAGCAGGGTCAACACAGGGAGCGGATGATCAGAGAAGGTAGGAGGGGTTGCCGGGCCACAGGAGGGGAATGCTGGATCCAGGGGTGGGAGAAAGAAGAACAAGGTGGCTGCTACTGAACTTTTTTAGTGGGCCATTCAGGATGGACCTGAGCTAAGAATGGGTGGACCTGTGCCCACCCAGTCCCACCCGTGGCTATACCACTGCTTTGAGGGCCCTGTTGCTAAAGTTTGATACGCAGTTAGTACGGTTTTAGCATCTACTAATTGTTTGCTCACGGCCACACTGGTTGTTATTAGCATATTGCCATATGCGAATAACAACCAATATGGTAAATATTCCATGCTAACTGCTTAGCACAGGATAGAGTGGTGACCGAGCAGGTCATAGACTATGATTAGGCATGGACTGCACATTGCAGTTAGTATACAGTAATTAGCTTGTGCTAAAAAATGTGCAGTTAGCATGGGTGCACTTAATGCCACTTCATGAGATGGCATTAGACGCAACTATGCTAATTGCATTTGATGTTATGCATGGTAGGGGATTTGTCTGTGCAATAACAGCAGGAGGAATGCTAAACACACGTCTAATAGGTACTGCACAGCCTTTGCATTTACTGCGTACTATTTTTTACACCTAACACACATTCCCCCGGATTCTATATATGGCGCATTTGAGTTGCAGGTATAAATTTGGGCGTGTGCCTTTGTGTGAAGAAATGGAGTTTTTGAGAATCGCCTCCTGTAGCATGAGTAATGAAACATATTCAAGGTTCATTGTGATTCATATCTTGAGATATCCTCAGTTATTCGATATCTTGAAAAAGTGAAGATGCAGATACTTGTAATACAGGAAAGACAATGTGACAGCACAAAGAAGAAAGATGTTTTGAGCAATGCGAAAGCAAATAAGACATTTGAAAGCAAGGCTCAGCCTGCTGTATCCAGCATAGGACAAAGTCACTATAAATAATAAGGCCCAAAGCTGCCGAGTCACCCAGCTCCGGAAGAGAGACATTTCACCCAGTTTTGGCTTTGAAGTAATCCTTTTTTGTACTCATTCGGATCAATGCTAAAGGTCCCATTATGCATCAGGATGTGTTATTAGAAATCTAGAACTGGTCTAAAATTCCATTCCTAGAACTGAGTAACTTGGCTGTTCTGAAGCATAAAAACATTTGATGATCCTGACAAATAAGGTTATAGTGATTCGATATCAAAAAACAGATTGGAGACCCAGTAATTCATGTATGTTTTAAGAAGAAAGAGAATACCAGCAGGGAGACAGTGAGGTCCCAATGCTCAAAGCTTACCGTGCTTGCAACTTTTGATTTAGACTTGTTGTAGCCAGTCTATCACGCATCTTATTCCGCGTCTAATGCACAAAGGGGTTCTGTGTCGCTTTTACTGTTCGCCATAGCAGCTACTGATAATCCTAAGCAAATATATTACAACAAGCTTATTAGTATTAAAATGACCATGTGCACTGCACAGAAAGGATTGCCTACCTTTAATGTGCAAAATTTTTCAACAGGTCTGGAGCTGTTGTTCCATGAGGGCGACTTCTTGGTGGAACAGTCTGCTTGCATTTTTTAATCGTATCTGCACATGTGTCTGTTTTATGTGTGTGTGTCCTGCACACAACAGTAGTGTTAAAAGTTGTTGTGGAACATTTTTAATAGTATCTGAGTGTGTATGTGAAATGTACCATCTGTGTGTTTTGTGTGTGTGACCCATACATAACAGTAGTGTTAAAAAGTTGCTGTAGAACAAAAAAAAAATTCAGCACATCTCATTTGCATGCAATTTTCTTTGAGCATTGGTTGCTATATTGAAGTTGATAAGTTCAAGTACAGCTATAAAGACACTGCGACTTTTGAGCATCTGCCTCTTGAGTTTTATGTGCTGTTCTCTTGGTTAAAGTGTTATTAATAAAGAGTAGTAAAACTTGCATTTACCACATGGTAAGTGCCTAAATTACTGTGCAGTAATATAACCGATATAACTGGCTACCTGCCTATTTTTAAAGCCAGTTTAGCGGCCATATTTGGCCGCATGAAAAGGTGAGATTTCTTTGGCCAGTTTAAAGATAACTGGCTAAGTCTGCCGGTTATCTTTAAACTGGCCAAAAATAAACCAGATATTCAATGTCAGTCACTGGAAATGGCCCAAATTGAATGTCCAGGCTCAATGCGAACCACGGGAGTTAGCCAGTCTAACTCCCGTGGTCTGAATATCGGCCTCTATATACTTGGCAGTTGCTTCCGGATGGAGAAAAGGCAAGGAGGAAAGGTGCCCTATGTCCTAGTTGACTCAGGGGCCCACAAAATTGTGATCTGTCCCTGCTTAAATGTTTTGGCCTTTGGAGTTGCCAAGGTCCCCAGCATCAGGAGTAAGGTTTTTAGGTAGGTCTTGGATTTTTAACAGCCCATTCTGAAGAGCTCACTTTTGAAATCTGCTTGCAAATTTAGGGCTTGGCGCCCACAGGCCTGCAAGCTAAGTAGGAGGGATGAAAATAGTCCTCCTTATGTGAATCAATAAGCTTTGCCAACAACCTATGGTGCCAATAGAAAATATGGAGATGAAGATTTAAGAATGCATAAAGGAACAGAGATTATCTGAGAGACTACATCTTTGTTTTATAAAGACTACAAGAACATATGCATTATCTTTAAAATGACAAGCTTAATGGGGTCAACTGTTATAGAAGCTCTGTGTGTAAATTCATAAGAAAAGGAGACAGTCTGAGAATTTTGGAGAGATATGTTGAATTTAGTATTATGTGGGAGCCATCTGAAGTAGTGCTCTAGATCTAATGCTAGCAATGATAATATGATTTGTATGTTATGACTGCTCATAATTCTGAGCCAAGGACTGAGGAAAATAATTATACAATGTGAATTAAACTGTAAAAACAAGAAACCCCAGCTGGTTTATGTACAAAACATAAAGGCAACCTTCAAGATACTTCTTGGAAAATGTAACAAACACATGCAGAACTATGCTTTCATGTAATTATTAATCAAGACATCTCTGGGCCTTAAATGTGACTCACTACGTTTTGTTTAAGGGGATTTTTATTCCCTTACGGGAAACCTATGGTTCCACGCTGGATAGTATATGGAAACAGGAGCCTATACATCCCCAGAAAGTAGAAAGGAGGCATAGAGTGTGAGTGGACTGAACCATTGATCTGGTGATCTGTTCTAGGAATGACAGAAGTGGTACAGTCCAAGGGTTTATTGAGCTGTTCACAAGGAGATTGGGGAGTAGCGTCCAGGTTGAATATAACTCTGAGGTGGAGCTCCAAGAGAGTGGAGTCAGTTTCCACTGGAGAGGTCATTTGAACTTAAGGGTCTGAACTGAAGGAGGTGTCTCTCATCTCTTGAGGCGATGGTGCCTTGGGACAGTGCAACAATCAGCCTGTGTAGACCTGGATGTACCAGCCCCAGGTAAAAGGAACCTTGGAAGGTGTTGGAATGTAATTGTATTTTACATGCATTGCCTGTCACCTATTATTTCTCTGTGATTACTCTGTGACCTCTGATGTGAATTACTTGGAGAGGTCACACAGCTATGTAACTTCCTGTGGGGGTTAGATGCAGCAGATGCAGCACATGGAGCACATGGAGCTCATGATCTCTCCTAACCTGAGAGGATCTATGGTGGTGTGAGCATCCATTACCATCTAAGCACATGGAAGGAGCTGATAATACAAATGTATAGTAATATGTATATATAAGCCTGTCTGATTATAATCTAACTGCAAACTGTGAGTAAACAGATGTTTTGTTACTTCAACTTTAAAGTGACTCAGCAGTGAATTATTCAGGGGTGAATGAGAGAGAGATGAAGAAAGAAATTAACATTTCTAAAGCTGAAGCTGTGTGTACTAAGATCTGCTAATTATTTACTACAAATAATCCAACAAAAGGGTTATGGGCCCAGGGCCAGGAATTGAAAAAGAAGAGAAATATTACCAGGCAGAAAAAAAGGCCACATTTTTCTCTTAAGTTTTAAAGGAAAGATTCAGTCTGTCTCTCTCTCCCCCCACACAGCAGACAGAAGGCTAAGAAAATGGCTGAGGGAAGAAATTCACCATTGTTCTATTCTCTCAAGGTGCCTAAATTAACTGAGTTTAATTATCAGCAGTGGGAACTAAGATTCATATGTCTCCTTCGAGCAAAAAGATTAAATATATGCTTAGACCAAGACAGAACAGCTGAAAATATGGCTGAATGGGACAATGCAAACTATTATGTGAAGTGCATGCTTTTGGAAGCTCTCTCAGAGAAACAAGCCATATTAGTGGAGGGAAAAGATACACCAAAGGACATTTTATATAAACTGAGAACTATGTACGCAACTACATATGCAAAGCAGCAACCAATTTGGTTGGCAGAGTTGAATGAAACCAAATTAAGGGATAAAAGTAAATGTAATGATCACATTATGCATCTTATGTCTTCATTTCAAAAGTTAGAACTTTCTGGAATTCCCATGTGTGATGCATTGAAAAGAGCATTTCTTTTTACCTCACTATCAAAGAAGTTTGATGTTTTTAGGTCTGTAAATGAGGCCATTGAAGGGCAATCTTTTGAACAGGCAACATCAAAACTAAGGCAGGAATGCATAATAAATGATTCTGAGGAGATGTGTTCTCAAAGCAAGTCAGAGAGAAATGAAACAAATTTCTTGGCAAAGAACAGAGGAAGGCGGAGCTATGGGAAAACTCCACCCAAGGGCAAGCTGATTTGCTATTCATGTGGAAAGGAGGGACATGTATCTAAATGGTGTAAGGAAACACAAAACACTCCCTCTAGCTCACCTAAGCCAATGGAACTAAAGAATTTTCAAACCAGGAAATGTATGAAGGACAAAGATAAACACAAGGGCTTTCTAATGGCAGAAAAATCTTTGACTATGGTAAATAATAATTCAAATGAAAGTACTTGGATTTTGGATTCGGGGAGCACATGCCATTTAACCAATTCTAAGGATTTCTTTCAGGAAATGTGTCCAGAAGAAGGTATTCTTAAAACTGCAAACGCAGGGACTGCTAAGATCCAAGCAAAAGGTATTGGATTCTTAAAATGCAAAGTGTCTAATGAAGTTAAAGAAATTCCTGTAAGTGATGTCTTGTATATTCCCCAAGCAGTTTGCAATATGCTTAGTGTATCTACATTAGATAAGAAGGGATTTGCGATTCATTTTGAAAACAGTAAGTGCACAATCTCTAAAAATGATGAAGTGTATGCTGAAGCTTTTATGCATAATGATGTTTATAAACTGAGCATTTCAGGTGAAGCCTCACATATGGCGCAAGTAAGGAAGAATGATGGTAAATGTAGTCTGGAAATCTGGCACCGCCGCCTGGGACATCGTGATTCTAAGGTGATCCAGGATCTTTACAGTAAGCAACTGGCCACCGGCATTCAGATAAGTGCAGATGCTGGTAAAATGGAGAAATGCATAGACTGTGTTACTCAAAAAGGTGTGAGACCCTCATTTCCTGCATACACAGGAAATAGGAGTAATAAAGTGCTGGACTTAATACACAGTGACTTATGTGGACCGTTTAATATCCCATCATTGGGAAATAACAGATTTGTGCTAATATTCTTGGATGATTTCTCTAGATATTGTGTGGCCTATTTGCTGAAAGAAAAAAGTCAAGTCACAGACATGCTGAAGAAATACGTAGCCATGGTGAGCAATAAATTTGAAAGAAAACCAAAGGTTCTTCAGACCGACAATGGTGGTGAGTTCACTTCACAAAGCATGCGCACATTTATAGAACAAGAAGGCATTCAACATATCACAACAGTAGCTTATACACCAGAGCAAAATTCTGTTGCAGAGAGAAAATTTAGGTCACTTGTGGAAATGACCAGATGTATGCTGTCAGATAGCAATCTCCCTAAAAGACTATGGGGGGAAGCAATTCTCACAGCAGTGTACCTACAAAATAGAATGCCAACTAAAGGCGCTGAGCGCACACCACATGAGACATGGCATGGTAGGAAGCCAAACCTGTCACACATAAGAACATTTGGAAGTACAGCATATGCTCATGTACCAAAGCAAAGAAGGCATAAGCTGGATTCCACAACAGAAAGGGGCATTTTAGTTGGCTATGCTCCAGGACACAAAGGATATAGAATTTTGAATCTGAAAACTGGCATTGTTGGCATAAGACATGTTACATATTTTGATGAAAACAAAAGGGTTGATAAAGGCTGGATTATCCCAGATGAGCCTTATCATCCAGAATATGAAACTAGAACCATAATAGACATGCCAGTGTATATAAATGCCATACCAAGGCAGATGTCTGAAAGCAACTCATCTGTATCTAACGAGGAACAGGCAGAGGAAGCAGACACAGAAAGGATCATTGAAGAAGACAGTACAGTTGGAGAAGGGGAATCAATTGGAGAAGGACTCTCAGATTTTGAGGATGCGGAAAGGTCAGACCAACCTGTAGTCAGACGCTCATCCAGGGAAAACAAAGGTGTTCCACCCCCAAGACTGTCTTACCTAACAAAGTCAGCAGAAGCTCAAGAGCCCTTAACATGGGATGAGATTGAGAAAATGCCAGCAGAAGAAGCTGCTGAATGGCATAAAGCTGCACAAGAAGAAATTGATGCATTGGATAAAAATAATACTTGGATTCTTACAAAATTACCTCCTGGCAAGAAAGCTATAGGATGCAAATGGGTATTCAAGTTAAAAAGGAATGCACAAGGAAAAGTGGAAAGGTATAAAGCCAGATTAGTGGCAAAGGGATATCTTCAAAAATATGGAGAAGATTTTGATGAAGTGTTTGCACCTGTAGTGAAACACACGACAATCAGAACACTTCTGAGCATTGCAGTCTCAAAAGGCATGCAAGTCAAACACATTGATGTGAAAACAGCGTTTCTTCACGGAGATATAACTGAAGACTTGTACATGGAACAACCAACAGGTTTCATAAATACAAAACAAAGACAGCTAGTGTGTAAATTAAACAAAGGTCTTTATGGATTAAAGCAAAGTGCAAAATGTTGGAATGATAAATTGCATGAAATATTGACAAATTTAGGATTTAAGCAAGGTGAAGCAGATAAATGCTTGTACACTAGGTGCACAAATGGACAATATGCATACATTTTAGCTTTTGTTGATGATCTGCTCATTGCAAGCAAAAGTGAGCAAGAGTACAAGGACATTGTAAAGTGTTTAAACCTCAATGTTGAGATAAAAGAACTTGGAAATGTGTCATACTATCTTGGTATAGAAATTGAGAAACAAAATGATGGTTCTTATCTTCTAAGCCAGAAGCAGAAAATAAATGAGCTTATTGAAAGTTTAGGTATGCAAGATGCCCAAGTTGTAAGCACTCCCATGATCACTGATTTTCTGAAGGATGAAACAGTAAGAGAACCTTTACCAGATAACATCCAATATAGATCAGCCATAGGTAAGCTTTTATATCTAGCTACCACATACAGGGCTGATATAGCAAATGCAGTAGGAATTTTGAGCAGAAGGGTCAGCTCACCTACCAAATCAGATTGGACTGCAGTTAATAGGATGGTAAGGTATTTAAAGGGTACCATTGATTGTAAATTAAAGATTTCAGCCAATAGTAATCCAAAACTAATATGTTACTGTGATTCAGATTGGGCAGGGGATCATTCTGATTATAAATCCACAAGTGGATATGTGTTTATGTATGGAAATGTACAAATTTCATGGGCCAGTCATAAACAAAGTATTGTGAGTCTGTCTTCTACAGAAGCTGAATATGTGGCCGTATCGGAAGCGTGCAGAGAACTGATGTGGATTGAAAAACTTTTGCTGGATTTCGGAATAGCTGAAAAGAGACCAATCCAGATAATGGAAGATAATCAGAGCTGCATCCGACTGTCACAGAATGACAAGGTTCAGTCACGCACCAAGCACATCGCAACGAAATACCACAACGTGCGAGAGCTGGCGAAAGAAGGGGTCATCAGTCTACACTATTGTCACACCAGTGAGATGACAGCTGACATCATGACCAAACCGTTACCCAGAGAACATTTTGTGAATCTGCGTATAAAGCTTGGACTTTGTATGAATAAATAATTGCATGACAGTTATGCATGAGAAGGGGTTTGTTGGAATGTAATTGTATTTTACATGCATTGCCTGTCACCTATTATTTCTCTGTGATTACTCTGTGACCTCTGATGTGAATTACTTGGAGAGGTCACACAGCTATGTAACTTCCTGTGGGGGTTAGATGCAGCAGATGCAGCACATGGAGCACATGGAGCTCATGATCTCTCCTAACCTGAGAGGATCTATGGTGGTGTGAGCATCCATTACCATCTAAGCACATGGAAGGAGCTGATAATACAAATGTATAGTAATATGTATATATAAGCCTGTCTGATTATAATCTAACTGCAAACTGTGAGTAAACAGATGTTTTGTTACTTCAACTTTAAAGTGACTCAGCAGTGAATTATTCAGGGGTGAATGAGAGAGAGATGAAGAAAGAAATTAACATTTCTAAAGCTGAAGCTGTGTGTACTAAGATCTGCTAATTATTTACTACAAATAATCCAACAGAAGGAAGGGTCCTGTCTTTAGTTCCAAGAGTTTAGAGATTTTGGAAGCAGAGGAATCTTCCATCTAAGCTGTTATTCCAGTGTGAAGGATAAAGGATAAAGCTACCCACTCAGTACTGCATATAAAATTCCACAGCCCAACAAGATAGATAGATAGATAGATAGATAGATAGATATAGATGTCGACAACAGGGTTTTGGAAGAATCAGGAACAAATGGCACAATTCTACCCACTTTCTTTCTCAGAGATGCTACAAATTATTGCAGGTCAGAAAATGAATGTAATTAAGCAAGATTTACATTTAAATCTTAAAATTAACACCCCAAGGCTGTGCGTTTAGTTGCAATGACAGGATTTGCTTCATCATTTCTTGTATAACTCTAGATATATACAAATTTTCTGATTGAAAGTGCTACATCTTTTTAGCAAAAGTAAAGTTTTTGTGCCCAATTCTGATTAGGCTCCATGTGAAGAGGTATATAGACAAGATCTCAAGTTCTCCTTAAGGGATAATAACCCAGCCCACCTTAAAAGGGGTCTAGCTGATTCCAAGGGCATGGTCCAGGCAAGGACTTAAAACCTCAAGCCCAGAGTGAGAGAGGAAGGTCACAACCTGGAGAAGGGAGCACCTCAGCATATGCTCACACCGTAATATGTGTAATAGAAATAGATGTTATGCAGCTGAAAAGGCTTGCAAAGGTAAAACAGGCATTCTTTTGTGCTTGCAAGAAAATAAAGAATTTTCTTTTTATTTGAATCTTAGTTCAGCTGACCTTTATTTGTTAAAAAAAAAAGGCCAGGCTCAAAAACCCTGAACAATTGCTCACTCTATTATACCCCAATACAAATTAGGCAATCAAAGTGGCTCATGACATAATCTCTTCCTGAAATTCTTTGAGTAAAGCAGACATATCTAAACTGTCATTTGACAAGTATGAATTTTTGTGCCACTACATCTCTTCCAGACTTTGCTTTCCTCTTCGTAGATAATATACTTTACTGAGAGGTGAAAAGGTATCAGCTGTTACTTTTTAAGCTCCTCTGCATGTTTTTCCTCAAAATAACCACTCGAGAAATATGAGCAGATCTGGGAAGTTAATTAAACACGATTTTTACTCCTATTTGCATTTTCTAAAAATTCCAGCTTATAGTAGAGTGCTATATTATCCTTGATCAGGACAGCACTATATAAGAGACCTGCTCTTCCACCTTGATCAAGTGTTGCTTCAAAATTCGCATTGAAGGAATCCAGTATCTGCAATGTGGATACTATCTCTGAAGTTACAGTGCAAAGTTCATTTATGAATCCAGAGAGAGATTTATCCATGCTTGTAGTGGCTATCAAAGCCTGTTTTATGTTTATCTGAGTCATAGAACTTATGGGTTTAGGCACTTGGAGGGGCATCAGTGAAGTTACTTCTCTATCCTACACAACTCCAGTGGCTTGGGCTGTTCTCCACTTGGAATCCTCAGACCAAATTTCACCTAGACCACTTTCACTTAACTAAACTAAACTTGCTTCTTGGACTAGTGGTGATTAAGTGACCTCATGGTTAGAGCAATGGGCTGAGAACCAGGAAAGCCACCACCTTATATTCAAAGTGATTTAAATGGCCAGGAGAGGCTCCTGGGCAATTAAATCACTTGTAAGCATAAAAATAAAAAAAATAAAAAAATGAAACACAAAATGTGTGTATAAACAAAATAAAAATCAGGAAAAGACGACACAAGAATGATGCAAAAAATAAAAAATTGATTAAAATAATATAATTTATTAAGGTGATATGACTCGACACAGCTGTGTTTCGGCCAAACCGGCCTGCATCAGGAGTCTGTTACACCATGTGTATGTTCTCTGGCAATGTAAATTCTTGTAAGGAATTCAATAAAATGTTATTCAGTAACACTCTACCTTTAAAAAGGCTGTGTGCGTAGTTTAATGACAATCGTAATGAAGAATTCTGTTGTGAAAAGTGTAGCTATATCTTATGGAGCAGAGTTTCAAAGCTACTGGTGTAACAGACTCCTGATGCAGGCCGGTTTGGCCGAAACACAGCTGTGTCGAGTCATATCACCTTAATAAATTATATTATTTTAATCAATTTTTATTTTTTGCATCATTCTTGTGTCGTCTTTTCCTGATTTTTATTTTGTTTATACACACATTTTGTGTTTCATTTTTTTATTTTTTTTATTTTTATGTGTATATTTTTGGAATTTTTTTCCTTGTCACAATTTTTATGTTTTTTCCTGTTTCCATCTTCCTTTCCATTTTTTCACTTTATTGGTATTTAGTGTCATCTTCGCTGTTTTTGTTTATTGTTGTTTTTGCGAAGACAGGTTTCTTCTGTATTTGGTACAATTAAATCACTTGTCCAGGGCTAAGTGGAAATATTCAGCCATACTTAGCTGAACAGTGCTGTTGAATATTACCTCTAACCAGTGAGGATAGGGGTAGGTCATGTGTAGAGCAGCCACCTAACCAGTTAGCACTGATGTTCAGAACTCTAACTGGCTAGGAACCTGCATAAATTTAGAACAGAAAAAAGGCTGTCCTAACTTTATTCTTTGAAGGTAACTGGGCACCAGTCTGAATATCAGCTGGTGCCTGGTGACATTCCAGATAGTGGCTCTGGCTGCCTCCCACCATCCTGATCCCCTTTCCCACCACCCAGAATGAAAAGAATCCACCCCCTCAGCCTGATCCCTCACCTGAAAATGCAGCAAGTTAGGCCCAGGCCACTACTGCCAGCACCCCCCCCCCCCCCCCCAAGCCTACCTTGAAGAATCCCTGGAGGTCCAGTGGTAAATGACCAGAAGCATTGCCCACTCATTCCTGCCCATATCTGAGGCCACTAGAAAAAGGATGCCACAACCTCAGGTACCATGGTACTTGAAATACCATGAGGCTGCTGCTAGAGGTCATAGCAGCCATTTTATAGTGGTCTTGGATGGGCAGGAGCGAGTGGACATTGCTCCTGACCATTTACCATTGGACCACCAGGGATTCTTCAAAGTAGGCCCAGGAGGGCTGGACCTACCTTGCTATATTTTCATGGGGTGGGTGGGAGGAGGGATCAGGCTGGAGTGATTGGGATATGGGAAAGAATTTCTAATGCATGTACCAGACAATATTCAGCCATGACCTACATGGCACTTATGCAAGTCCCAGCTGAATATCAGCCAGTACCCACATAAGACCCAGTGGCCAGGGCACACTGAATTAGCCCTGGATATTCAGCTCAGAGCAGCGCGTGCTACGGCTTTCATATACTCATACAAGCTGCGTGTATGAAAGCTGACTCTAGCTTTTTTTCCCAAACTTATCAGAGTCACAGGAAGCTCGACAAAGCAGTGATTGCAGCAAGCCTGTGATTTCTGGAGAGATGTGCTCTCCCTGTCTGGCAGCAGCATGGAGCAGCAGTCTGACCACTGGAGTGTCTCCTGTGCCTGGCACCAGCACCCTTCCTCAGCAAGAACTGACTTCCACACGTAAGCAGGGGCTTCTAAACTATGGTAGTGAAACACTCACCCTCAGATCCTCCTGTTGACTGCACCGCCAACAAGCAGCCGTCATGCAACGACAGCTCCTGACAACCTGTAAAAATTAGTTTTATAATCTTTTATATAATTACCACTGATCTTGCACCGCTTGCAATCAGTCGCTTAGTTCTGTAATAATGTGCATTTGTCTAGCGCTTTTAGTATTTCATTTATTTGTTTCTAGGCAGCAAAAAATAGAGGGTCCAATAGTACACAAAATACAGCAAACAAAAATAAAGCACAAAAGGGCCTCCAGAACTGGAACAATGGTACAATCTTTAATGAAATTGACCCAACACGGGCCATGTTTTGGCGCTCAATCGCGCCTGCCTCAGGGGTCGAGATAAATATTCCTTTAAAAATGCAGTTTCAGTCTGATTGTACCTAACACTTTCAAAATCCGAATGAGGTTCCGAAAAAATGTTTTGGTATATTAGGTAAATTGGGCCGGACACATCCGGAAACTGGTCATTATGCCATTTTGTCATTCACTTTGTATGATCGTTCAGTTTATCACCTCAGCCAGTATTCAGTTCCTTTCCCTACTCTGCTTTATAAGCTTTCCATATGTTTTCACTTTATTTGGGTTTCTGTGCTTTCTCACAAGCTTTTTACACACATTTTTAGATGTGTTCACTTTGTTCTGGTTTCTGTGTTCACTCATTGTTATTGCACAGTTATATATGTCCTTTCAGCTTGTCCATAGTTAATCGGTATGTCTTAGTGATATGACAGCATATATTTTTTTTTAGGCAGAACCATGTCTTAATGAGGTGACAGTACTTTCTATTGGAAGCACCATATAATTGTTTTCTTCTATTACATATCCTCAAATTCTGGTTTTAATAATATTATTTGTTTTATAGATTTACCTTTACATAATAGGAATTTTTAACCTAAGTGGTTTTATCAAATCTCTTGTATTGTTATTATTTCAGGTATGTGGCCCCTTTTCACGCACCATTATTTTTATGGTTCATGTGTTAATTTATTCTTATGTTTATTAGCACTGGTAGGAATTGTAAAAATATATATAAAATCAAAGCAAACAACATAGTATGAAAGACTAATCCAAAAAAACTAAAACAAAAAAACAAAAAAAGTGCTTTATGGGAACTGCAAATAGTCACAGGGAATGGAGATACTACCTAAAAAGGAGGAAAAATTGTGGATGAGATAGATGAGTATAGGCAGCACACTGTGAGTACACGTGTACAAAAAAGAAAATCAAATATATAAGAATATAATGTAAATGGGATTTAGGGCCAAATCCAAAAGTAATGTGAAAATAAAAATACATTTAAAGGGTCAGTCCATTAAAAACAGTATACCAATGACAACAACAAAAAATGGCATTGATGAGCTAACTAATATACAGGTGGCACAATCAAAGAAAATATGCTCTTAACCCCAATGCAGTTGTAAAAAAAGAACTACTGTGTAAAAACAGTGAAATGACATGTGGTCAAAAAAAAAAAAAAGAAACTGTGAGTGAATATAGAATCCAAGAAGTCTTATGCCTAAATGCAAAATGGACTGTAATCAGTGAAACCTGAAAACACACCATACAGGACATACAAAATTAAATAAATGAATGAATTGAACTTGATGCAGGCACTGAAATAGTCACAGAAAGACATATGGGTGATCTATAAAAACTCATGTGTCAAGTAAGAAGACTCATATATGGTACATGATAAAAATGTCAAACCAATAAACTAGACAATACAGACTTTAAATAAATAAAAATGTGAATATTGTAGCTGGGTTGCCCATCCAGGTTCAACCCTGCTTAGCTGCCTCTTCCTCCACACAACTGTTGCCTTCACTCCACAGCAATCTCGCTCCTCTGAGCCTTGGCTCCAGGCCCTGTGAACTCCCAGGACTTCCTCCTCCCTCCGTTCCTTTCACAGAGGCACATTCAAAACCCAATGTTTATAAGTAAGAGCTTTTATTTTCTTGCTTCAAATCAACAAAACACCCTTCACTCCAAGTTGTTTAGGCTAGCAGCACAGAGCACAATTCAGGTTCAACACAGTCAAATTCAGGTTCAAAAACAGTCCATATAACTTCACTTTAGCTCAGATTACTTCACTTAGGGAACAGTACATTATCAGAGGGAAAAACCAAATAGCTTGGTAGGTTGCAGCCCAGACCTTTTTAGTATGAAACAGTTTACACAGTCTTTCTTGCACCTTCTTACAGCATGGTTACACAGCTTTATTCCCACCTGGTTCAGGCTGGGGTTTCAATTGTGCCCAGCTCTCTTTCTCTCCCACAGGCTGCACCTGTTTCCTCTTTAGTAGAGATTTCCCCCAGTGCCTCAGCCTCTCTCCTCCGGTCTTCCACCAGTCTCTCCAAGGTACAGCTAACCACCCTCTTACAGCAGCTTTTTGGGTTTGAGCCAGGGCTCCAATCTCCATCTGTTCCTCCCCTAGTCCTTCAGTAATCTCCATTTTATCCTCCTCTTCAACTTCCCCTGCCCCCAATCTCTCCAGCTGGCCCTCATCACCTTCCTCAGAGACCATTTCCCAATCTTCTATCTCCTCCCCTAACTCTTGCACAGCCGGGTGGGGAAGAGAAGGATTCTGGGACTGGTAGTTCCTCCCCTTCTTCCTTAACCCAGCCAACCTCTCTGCCTCCGATAGCCCAGCTTTCTGAATGTGGGTGTTGTGCACATGAATTCTGCCCCATTGGGATTCCCCGGCTCCCTGTACCCCCTTTCTTCGTGCCTTCCCGGATCCCCTTTCACCTGCACTCTCACAATATATATAAAAAACACATATATAGTACAGGAAGTATATAAAAACGAATGAATAATAAACAGAGTACAAGAAAACCCACTGGAAACTGTGTGAATGAAAACATGTTGATAACACCAAAAACTGAAGACAAAATCTACAAATAAAAAGATCATCAGTTCAAAATGTAAAAGCAGCCAGCTAACACTGTGGAATCAAAAAAATGTGATAAAAGTTGGTCATTAAAAAGTGTATAAAACAATATATGTAATAAATTGATAATCGAAAGCCAAAAATAGCTAAGAGAAAGACATACATAAAAATCAATATGTAATAAGTAGATCATAAAATTAAAATGTAACATAGATTTACAGAAATGGCTTCAGATTCAATTCTAAGTTGAGAGCATCCGGAATTACTGTGTTGAACTCAAAAATATAACGTTGTTGCCATTTTAATTTGATGGTCTTAAGAACAAGAAATTGCAAGTCTTCAAGAGTGTGGTTCTTGGACTCAAAAGAACTTAAAAGAGCAGAGAGGCTCAGTGAGAGAAACCTTTTGATACTTTTAAGACCAATTCATTGACTTCAGCATCAGAGGCATTGGTCCCCATGGCTGGAGGAGTTCACTGGACACTGGGGCTGCATTGGCATCAAGGAGGTCTTCCCCTGCCTCTTCATCAGGCATCAGTAGGGCCCTACTGAACTAGTCCACATCTGGACTGTCATTAAGGACACACTTGGATTTGACATCTTCCTTGGCACTGAGGGATCTCAATGTTGTGCATTCAGCAAAGGTGAAGAAGCACCAACATTGGTCCCATTTGAAGCAAGATGCCAGGAGTCCTGGGTCATCAGTACCTCCGATACCTGAGAAGCATCAGTGCTACTTCTCCTCTGTGGAGTTGGTGCCGGTGTGTCAGTCTCCTGATTGCCGGCATTGGCATCTTCACAGGCTGTCTCTGAACAGATACCAGCCCTGCCTTTACCAATGCCTGCCTCTGAGGAATGGTTCTGGACATGCTGCAGGAGGAATTGGAGCAGATCTTGGCCTGGTGTGATATTGAGGCTCCAAGGGAATTGATGCCAACCATAGTTCTGCCTCAGCCGATCCTCAAGACCATGCATTATCTGTCACCCATGTGTTGACACTGGTGCCTAGAAGGGTGAGGGAGTCAGCTTTGAAAGAGGGAGTGCTCCTCTCTAGCCCATCAGGAGAGAAAGCTCCTTGATGTCCAGGTCAGGATATGCCCCTCAGTGCTCAAGCCTGAGTCTAGACATCCATCTATTCATCTCAGGCAGACACAGACTAAGCCTTCTGCAAAAGAGTTCAATGCTGAGTCTGGCAGTGACCATTTCTGGGTGTATAATGTGGAACCAGAGGGGATCTTGGAGGAGGCCTCCTTTGGTCTGTCTGCTCCCCACTGCAAGAAAGGAGAAAGACCCCCTCCCCTCAGAGGAGCTCTTCTTTGTTGGAGGTCTGAGGGAAATGACTAGGGCTCTTCCATTTCATTTGGAAGTTGAGGATGAGCCCATGGATACTATGTTGAATGCCCTTGTCTCCTGAGGAAGTCATGACAGTGCTCATGCATGACATCCTGCGGCAGGCATAGATGAAGCATTGGGAGACCCCTTTCTCTGTGCAACCAGTTCCTAAGCAGGCAGAAGGCTTCCAGATTCCAGAAGGCCCAGCTTCCACACCACACTATGGTGGTCAAATCCACTCTCAAGAGAGCTAGGAGTTCTAGAACCCAAGCCTCAGTGCCCCGAGGGCAAGATGCTATGCTCTATGGAATTAAATGACACTTCCCAGTCATGGAAAGCATCTCAGATGCTAGGTAGGGAAACACCACTACCAGTATCACGTCCTACCATTTGGCTACTCATCTGCTCCCAGAGTGTTCACCAAATGTCTGGCCATAATCGCAGCAAAAACTGTTTGAGTACCTCCTGCACCTCTGAGTCTGATTTGAAGACCAACTCTGTAAGGGTTCACCTCAGTGTGATTAGTGCCTATCATCATCGTGTAGAAAGTAAGCCCTTCTCTGTTCAGCCTCTAGTTGTTTGCTTCATAAGAGGTTTGCTGTTGACAAAGCCCCGCATCAAACCTCCGATTGTGTCATGGGACCTCAATGTTAAGATAAGACATTAATCCAGACTACATCTCCCACCTTACTCCCCTTTACATTGCCTATTTCTACCTACTCATCTCATCTATTATTCTGGTATACTTAACTTTTACCCTCTCTAATAATATTCTGTATTCCTTTTACTGTGTAGGCCGCATTGGGCCTGCTTTGAGTGGGAAAGCGTGGGATACAAATGTAATAATAAATAAATCTTCACCCAGCAGATGAAAGATACTTTTGTGCCACTGGCAATATCCCACTGTGCATGCACAAGTACCTTCCCATCAGCCTTAACTTATATAAAGTGTCAGTGACCTACAGGCCCTAGTAGTTGATCTACCTTATACAAAGTTTCATCATAATAGAGTAGTTCTCTGCATGCATCTTAAGTCCCTTCCTAAAGTGGTGTTGGGGTACCTGAACAAGTCAATTGTCTTTCCAACATTTTTCCCCAATCCTCATGTCCATCCTGGTGAAAATGCACTGAACACCTTGGACTGCAAGAGAGTCTTAGCCTTCTATCTGGAGTGGACTAAAGTAAATAGACAGTCCACACAGATTTTGTGGGGGATTTTGTTGTTGTTGTTTTTTTTTTTTAACCCATACTCTTAGGCCCATTTTTATTCTTTTCTAGGCTGCACTTTCACAAAAAAACTGCATATAAGTTAAGGTTGATTGGTTTCTGGCTGGCCTTGCTGTTGCAGGGCCCTGTTGTTCTTGATTTGTTGTTTTCAGTGAGCTTGGTAGCTAAGGATTCCTAAATGTGAGAAACAATGTCCTGCTTGGCCTTGGAGAAAGTGAAGTTACTCACCTGTAGCAGGTATTCTCCGAGGACAACAGGATATGTATTCTCACATCCCTCCCTCTTCCCCTAGGAGTTGTATTCTTTTAGTTTGATATTGTACTGCTGGTTCTGTGTACTCACAATGGGCAGGAAGGCACTTGCACATATGTGGTGGGAAACTACCAAAGGCTTCTTAAAGCGCCATCAGATGATGTCACCCAAATGTGAGAATACATGTCCTGCTGTCTTGTTTGTACACATACTTGTACATATAAATTTTATGAGGCCTATTATATATAAATTTTATGAGGCCTTTTACATGCCTACATAGACATATATGTATGAAAAATCCTTTATACAACTACTTCCTAAGTAATTTTTTTCAGGACCTATTGAATGTTTCAAGACAACTGAATCATATTATATTTTTTACTGCTGTAATTGTCTATTGCTCATGTTTGATTTATTCTTGCTGTACACCGTCTTGAGTGATTTCTTTCAAAATGGTTGTAAATAAATCCTAATAAATAAATACATTGCATAATTCTTGGAATAAGACATGTGGGATGAAATTGTCACTCTTTGTTTACTGAAGATCCAACCCCTCAAGAGAGATTCAAGCCCTGCATTTTCTCTTTTAGGATCTAGTGATGAAATTTACCAAGAGTTAGCATAAATTATTTGAATCTGAAGAATATTACTAAAAAATTCTTTCTAGATATCAGTTGTAAAGTGGTTGTTGTTTATTCTTTATACCTTCACTAGGACTGCTTTAGTTTGTATAACCTATGTGAAAAAGTTGTTTCTTGTGATTGGAAATCACATGAGGCATGTCAGTGGCTCTTTATCAGTCATGCCAAAAACAATTAGCATTTCCATCCCAGTAAGCATCCTATCTTTAACTAGCAGCACCGGTTTGGATGGCAGGAAGAACTCTATTATCTTCATAGATCAGGCTGAGTCTTCACACTTTGCACATTTTCAATCTCCTGTCCAACTGGCCTAGGGCTATGCTCCGGATGTTCAACATGTTTAGCACTGCGATGAAACTTTATTGTCAGCATTCTATGTTAAGCATCCATAGTTCTGCTTACAGTTTAATAGTAATTATTCAATTGTCAAGTACCTTTATGCCTTTTCCTGTTTTAGAAGCAGTTACACATTTTTAGAAAATCTGAAATATGGTTTTACTTTTTCCGGATCTCACTGATAGCATTTGGTTAGAGCCATAAATAGTTGCACATTTCCATCCTGGACTGAGATTGTAGCACATTATGGCTAAGCTAAGAACAAACTCATAATGTTGCCACTGAACACAATACCATAGTTTAATTTTTCTTTGCTATTAATATTCTCATGGTGTAATGCCCCTTAGTGTGCCCATTTGTGGACAATTTGGTGGGCAACTTGTTAGACTATCTAAGAGTTGATTCTGGAGCTCTTTTTTTTATTATTGTGAGTTTGTATTACCATGATGAAGCCACTCTTTTGTATAAAGCAGCTTTTTCAGTTCTTGTGTGGCACTGGGATTTGTCAGTATCCAATTTCTACAGCTTCCTTCTTATTACCATCAGCTAAATTTCTCTCTAAACAAGCTGTAGATTCAGAATTTGGAAAACAAACAAGTTATAATAATTCAGTTTTAATTGGAAATAGAAGTTGTTATGGTAAATGTCAAAACCATCAGAAGCCTTATCAGAACTTGAAACTCATTCCCCGCACTGACTATGGTCTTACTCTGGATTC
This sequence comes from Microcaecilia unicolor, assembly GCF_901765095.1. NCBI lineage: Eukaryota > Metazoa > Chordata > Amphibia > Gymnophiona > Siphonopidae > Microcaecilia > Microcaecilia unicolor. The sequence goes on along the minus strand of NC_044037.1, from coordinate 169,180,785 downwards.
CATAACTCCGGTTCCTTACGTTTATTTTAATGCAAGATCAATTAACAGCAAGACACATAATATTATTAGACATTTGATATGTGGCTCTAATGTAGGCCTGGAGTCTATTTCAGAAACTTGGCTTAGGGATTTCGATACTTCTAAGTTACAAGACCTCTGTCCTGATGGCTACTCTTTCTATCATAGTTATAGACTAACGGGCAAGGGGGTGGATTAGCAATAATTTACAGATTCTAATTTTTTAATTATTTCCTCTGTCTTCTATACAACGTGAGGGTTTGTTAAAGTTGGTAGACGATTTTGACCAGGGCCCACTGGTTATATTACTGGTATACTGTCCACCTGGACCCTGGTCTAAGATCCAACCAACCTTTTTTGACACTCTTATGCATATTGCTGCCCAATTTTCAAAAGCATTAATTATTGTGGATTTTAATGTATATTTAAATGACTCACAAGACTCTAGTGGAATAGCTCTTACAACACTGCTATATAGTTTCCATTTTTATTTACCACCTGCTGTACCAACACATGATAAAGGTCATTCTATTAATGTCATTGCACATTCTGATACAACAGTTGCTACTACTCATATCTCTGACCATAGCTGGCATCCAGTGACTTGGATGGATCATTTTCTTGGAAATTTACTTTGCCCATTTTTATGTCGAATATCTTTAAGCTTTCCCAGCCTAGACTGCTTCAGTCCAGGGTGAAAATTGATGGTTCTCATTACTGAGTCAAACTTATCTGTTCTTTCTAATATTGAATCCAATTCAGATCCAGCTAGGTTTTTGGATATATGGGATCAGAAGTCAATTGCACTCAGATGATCTAGCCCCAAGTAAGACTAGAATGCATGGTACTTTCAACAGTTTTGTACCGCTAAGCAGAAGTGTAGAAGGTTAGAAAGAATTTAGAAGAAAACTAGATGTGACTCAGAACTGGAAGAAACAAATGCATTGTTATAAATGTGAGATTAATGAGGCTAGGAAGTTAAATTATTCTGATAAAATAGGGATCCAGTGTTCCCTAAGGTACTTTTAAAACTTTGGAGTGAACTCACCTCACAAGTTCAATCTAATCAAGTAGTTGGATGCCCTACAGCTGAGACTATGTCAAAATATATTTTTTTACAAGATCAGTACTCTCCAGAAGACCTTTGGACACAATATGGGTAACTGTTCACAGGTATCAGAGCAATACAGGACACCAACCAGGAACCCTAGACTTGGTCGTTTCTGATTTTCGGCGATAATGGAAACCAAGGATGCCCATCTCAGAAATGACCAAATGCAAGCCCTTTGGTCATTGGAGGAGCCAGCATTTGTAGTGCACTGGTCCCCCTGACATGCCAGGACATCAACCGGGCACCCTGGGGCACTGCAGTGAACTTCATAAATTACTCCCAGGTACATAGATCCCTTACCTTGTGTGCTGAGTCCCCCCCCCCCCCAAAACCCACTATCCCCAACTGTACACCACTACCATAGCCCTTACGGGTGAAGGGGGGCACCTAGATGTGGGTCTCCGTATCTCAAAAAAGATATAGTAGAATTGGAAAAGGTACAGCGAAGGGCGACGAAAATGATAGTGGGGATGGGACGACTTTCCTATGAAGAGAGGCTGAGAAGGCTAGGGCTTTTCAGCTTGGAGAAGAGACGGCTGAGGGGAGATATGATAGAAGTGTATAAAATAATGAGTGGAATGGATCGGGTGGATGTGAAGCGACTGTTCACGCTATCCAAAAATACTAGGACTAGAGGGCATGAGTTGAAGCTACAGTGTGGTAAATTTAAAACGAATCGGAGAAAAGTTTTCTTCACCCAACGTGTAATTAGACTCTGGAATTCGTTGCCGGAGAACGTGGTACGGGCGGTTAGCTTGACGGAGTTTAAAAAGGGGTTAGATAGATTCCTAAAGGACAAGTCCATAGACCGCTATTAAATGGACTTGGAAAAATTCCGCATTTTTAGGTATAACTTGTCTGGAATGTTTTTACGTTTGGGGAGCGTGCCAGGTGCCCTTGACCTGGATTGGCCACTGTCGGTGACAGGATGCTGGGCTAGATGGACCTTTGGTCTTTCCCAGTATGGCACTACTTATGTACTTATGTACTTATGGGTACAGTGGGTTTCTGGTGTGTTTTGGAGGGCTTGCTGTTTCCTCCACAAACGTAACAGGTAGGGGTGTATGGGCCTGGGTCCGCCTGCCTGAAGTGCACTGCACCCACTAAAACTGCTCCAGGGACCTGCATACTGCTGTCATGGACCTGAGTATGACATCTGAGGCTGGCACAAAATATTTGTGGGAAGGGGTTAGTGACCACTGGGGGAGTAATGGGAGGTCATCCCCGATTCCCTCCGGTGGTCATCTGGCTGGTCATTTCAGGCACCTTTTTGTGCCTTGGTTGTAAGAACAACCCAACCAGGTAAAGTCATCCAAGTGTTCATCAGGGACGTCCTTGTTTCTTTCGATTATGGGTTGATGACGTCCAAGTGTTAGGCACGCCCAAGACCCACCTTTGCTACGCCTCCAATACGCCCCTTTGAACTTTGGCCGTCCCTGCGATGGAAAGCAGTTGGGGACGTCCAAAATTGGCTTTTGATTATGCCGATTTGGACGACCCTGTGAGAAGGACGCCCATCTTCCGATTTATGTCGAAAGATGGGCATCCTTCTCTTTTGAAAATGAGCCCAATAGCATTATAGTAGATGATGGCAGATAAAGACCTATATGGTCTATCCAGTTTGCCCAACAAGATAAACTCATAGCATAAGGTATGATATAATACTGCATATGTATACTTGATCTTGATTTGTGCTTGCCATTTTCAGGACACACATCATAGAAGTCTGTACAGCACTGGCCTTGTTCTCCAACTACTGAAGTTATCAATGAAGCCCCATTCCAGCACATTTTCTAATCAGGAAGGATCAGGGAACAGACAGGGTTTGGGAGGCTCAGCTGACACAGTAAAGGAGCTATGTTCCTGGGAGCATTTTATGAAGTCCACTGCAGTGCCCCAGGGTGCCCGGTTGATGTCCTGGCATGTCAGGGGGACCAGTGCACTACAAATGCTGGCTCCTCCAATGACCAAAGGGCTTGCATTTGGTCATTTCTGAGATGGGCATCCTTGGTTTCCATTATCACCGAAAATCAGAAACGACCAAGTCTAGGGATGGCCATCTCTAAGGATGACCAAAATTTCAAGATTTGTGCATCCCTGACCATATTATCGAAACGAAAGATGGACGTCCATCTTGTTTTGATAATACAGGTTTCCCCACCCATCCTTCTGGATGTTTTGCGAGGATGTCCTCAACAAAACTTGGGCTTCCCTTTCTATTATGACCTTCCACGTATCACTGGCAATATCAGATTGATATCATCAGCATAGGAGTAGTAAGTTATCTTAAAGAATTTTAACAGCTGTTGTAATTCACTCAGGTAAACACTAAATAAAATGGGAGATAACGAGGAGCCCTGAGGGACCCCCCAACTCATACTCCAGGAGTTGGAAAAAGAACTATTCCAGACAACCTGTAGATTCTAATATTGAAGGAAACCAACAAACCATTTATAGACCATTTATTCATGACTGAAACAGGTGTAGATCAAAATATCTAACTTTTAGCCCTGGACATTTTTTCTTTGTTCTGTTATGGCAGAAAAACATATGTAATCCCCCATTATAAAAGGGATTATTAAGAGTTGCACTCTCCAGAGTCACTGGGGGAAGGATTAGAGGTGTAAGAGGAATGGGGATTCAGACCAAGGGAGTGCATTCTGGAATAATTTTCAGAAAGAAAATGCTGCTGAGTGATGATTGATAGTTGGGGAGGAGATAGAGTTGATAAAAGGGATTGTAGAGAGGAACACAGGGTCCTTGGTTACCTGTACCCCCGTCACAACCCTTGGAGGAGAGGTGGGGGGGTCCTAGAGTGGCAGAATAAACCTGGGCTGGATTATGGAGAAGCTGCTGTCCCTAAAAGTGGCAAATGTGAAGGAATATAGAGCTCTGAGTGGGTAAGGAGAACCAAGCCCAAGAGCAGAAACTAGAGTAGGGGAAGCCTGTTCAAGGCCAGGGTGCAGCTCAAGAAGTGCATTACTGAAAGGAGGACAGCCAAAAGGGTCTGTTTTGTGCCTGAAGGAGGTGAATTGTAATCAGGAATACCAGGAGCAGCCTTGGATTATTGTTTGCCCCAATGGGATGGGTAAAGGACAGAAGGTGGTGTAAATACTGAAAGTTGCAAAGAAAATCAAGTTTGGAAAGTGGTTAAGGTTGTAATTCACAATCTTGAATGGACAAGAGGATTTGTATTGTACAGATGGCGTTATAGATAGCTGTATTGTTTGTTGCAGAACAGTTCAGTAAAGTTGAGTTTGCATTAAATGAAATCCTTGGAGTGCTGTGTAGTTCTTTGAAGCGGAAGTGAAGACACTTGCTCTCTGGACTGGTAAGACCTCACTGAGAAGCCCACTTAATTTCGCAAAACCCTGGATCTCTATTCCGGACCGTTGACTCACTCCCAAGCTCGACTGGTGAAAGCATCGACTATATATGTTGGAGAGCTGAGTGGAGGGAAGAAGAGCTGTGAGTATTGATAAAGTGTCCTGGGTCATGAGAGCAAGGGGTTGGAGAAGTTGTCCGGACCCCGAGGAACTGGGCTAATGTGGGTCCGACCCTAGGTTACACGTCCAAGTTTATGGAATGCCCAAATCCCACCCCCAACACACCCTGTGTTATTTGGACACACTGCAGATGAGCTGCATAGAAAAACATCTTTAAAATGGGTTTCAAGATAGCAATTTGGATGTTTTGGACAAGCAGTAAAGTGACCAAAATCCAATCTGCTCTTAGCATACAAAAGAACTGCCAATCAAGATGAAGAAACTACACTGCCTGCCGTCATGCACAAAATCTCCAAATTACACTTATATGGAAGGCTAACCCCCAGTGGTAGGACTGAGACTGAGGGTCAGCACTGCCACTTTGAACCCGGAGCCAGATGAGGGTGGGAGCAGAAGGGGACTGCTCTTACCCTATCCCACTAAACTATCAGGGATCACCTCTGGGTAAGTCCTGGGGGATGTCTAGGGATCTGAGTAGACTGGAGCATGAGGGGAGGGATTGAAGGATCAGAACCACAGGGGGGGGCATATTGGGAGAATCAAAACTATGGGAAGTATGGCTAGAGGGATTGAAACCATGGGTGTATATGGGAGGATCAGAACCACGGGAAGGGGGAGTAGGGGGAGGATCAGAACCATGGTGGCAGTACGGAGGGATTGGACGGGAGGATCAGATCTGGTGATGGAGGAGGTGACTGGGTTCAGAGATTTGAGAGTCAGTCAACAACCTGGAAATTATGCAGGTTTTGACCTATATTCATTGCCAGCACCCTCATAGCTAAGTAGCCAAAGACATGACTGTCTTTTGAGTGGTCCTATCTAGCCCCTTAGCTATGTGGGAACTGGCACTGAATATAGCTTGTACCCACATAATTGCCAGCTCCTTCTCAACTCTGCTCCCAGACTGCCCCAGCACTGCCCAGATTCCACCTAGTGATTAGTGCTGATATTCAGTGTCACCAAAAATTGTTGTGAAAATTTAGGTGTGCACCTAATTTGTACACGCACTTGAATTTAATAATGAGCCAATTAGCACAAGAAATTGGCTTTTTAACAAGCAATTATTGGCGCTAATTGAAAAGGGTGCGCGGAAACGGGAAGGTCATGATGTTTCGGGACAGAGTGTGAGCATGGATTCCAGTTACACGTGCAATTATAGAATAAAGGAGTTCTGCATATAAATTAAGGCATGGGCATTTGCACCATGTTTTTTCTGGTGCAAATGGATGTGCCTAAATTTATGCACAACCCCTATGCTTAAGTGCTATTCTATAGACCATGATTTTTTTAGGCGCGATTTATAGAATTCACCCCTAAATGCTGCTGAATATTGGCAACAGGCCTGATCAGCATGGTTTAAGTGGACAAAAGTCTTTTATGGCTAGATTCTATATATGGTGCCTAGCATCTAGGCACGTCTGATAGAGATGCCTAGGCATACATGCACCTAAATTCAGACACGATATATAGAATGTGCTTGAGCTGGGCGGATGCGACTAAATCTAGGCATGTCCATTTATGCCAGTGAAAAACTGGTGTAAATGCCCACGCCTACATCTACATGTGCTGGTATAAATTCTGTAACTGCGTGCGTAGATGTGATTGATAGGCCTGGCATGCCCACAGTCCACCCATGACTGCTCCCCCATTTTGGCTGTGCATGTGGGGATTTGGACTGTGTGTGTCAGAATTTACTCATGCTGCTTTGCAGAATACACCTAGCAAAGCATGTGAGTGAATTCCTATTGAAGCCTATTAGTGTTGCTAATTGGTAATTATCGGCCAATTAACAACACTAAATGGTATGTACAACAATTAAGGCACATGCGTAGATTAGGCACATGCACTAATCTACATGCGCCATATACAGAATCCTGCGGTTAGTGTCTATAAATGTAATAAATGAAAGGAAATGAAATATACATCATGCATATTGATTAGGGACATTCTGAAAACCCAGCTGGCTGAGGCAGGTGGAGGACTGGTTTGAGCAACACTGCTCTGAAATATGCTAGCTGCACTTCCTTGTAAGGAGCAGTAAACCTTCACCATTAACTATCATGTAGAACTTTCCAGTAATTGGAGTATAGATGTAAATCTACTGGAATTTTGAATTACAGAAGAAAGGGAAAATTAAGAAATAATTAATTGTACTGGAGAAATTACATAGTACATGACATAGATAGATAGATAGATAGATAAACATATTTTTCCTTGAACAATTATGAAGAAATCTGCTGTATACAATAATTTTTTTATCAGAAATGAACAGCATAAACTACACTTACGTAACATCTGTCATGGACTATATCAATATATAACTGTTAAACAAATGGAGAGACATATGTTCAACATGGAGCCTAGTTTAAGCTCTGAAGTAAACAAATCACACTATATCATTTTAGTTTTGTACAAAAATAACTTGAATTTCATTTAAAGTTTGAAATGATATCATGATAAAGAAGAAAACAGAACCCGCACAATTTGTTTAACATGTTAAAAAACACATTTGAAAGTTTGGACATCTGTAAATTGATCAGTTGTCTGAAAATTTGTTCTGAAAAAACTTTGAGGGACACAATTCTTTCCTCACTGTCTTCTGATTCATAGAAATCTTCACATATATAATCGGTTCAGTGTTTTGTGCTTGTTTCTTGTCTGTGTTCTGCTTCAAATTTGATCTTGCAGGAGCGTGTCCACTAGTATTCATTCTTTGCCTATGATGGACTTGGTTGCCAGCTAATGTTCTCTGTATATGCTCCAAACCTGTAACACAGAACAGCATATACGGAGCCAATAGCTGTCTCTAAATCTTTAATCAATTAAAAACAACCTCAATAAAAGTGGAACATAAGTCCAAAACACTTTATATAGTAGTCCATATGCCCAGTGCCTGCTTCAGGGGCAAATTTATAAGTGTATATGGACAGACAATTCACCTAAGCAGTTGCCTGAAATGATTGTAAGGTTGAATGTGTAGGTGTCTCCAGCATCGACATAAATATAAATCAGATCCCGGGGGGGCATATGAGCTATAAATATCTTTAAAATACCCAGGTGGATTGTCTGTCCATTGACACTTCCTGATTGCTGACTGTAATGTCATTGACAGTATATATAATCTTCTTTGCCATAAAATGTATACAGTTCCTATTTCCAATGCTAGTAGTCTTCTCTAATTTTTAAGTCTGGGACAATTTGAATCCAAATGAATTGAAGGACAGCCACCAAATATCTTCCCATGCAAGGCCTTGACATTGCTGATCAGTGTGTGTCAATGACATCCACCAGGGCCGGTCTTAGCAAGTGCGGGGCCCTATGCAGACCAATTTGATGGGGCCCCATCCTAGCCCCGCCCTAGCTCCAAGGCACGCCACCCCTCCCTCCGAGCTCCAATGCCCCCAGCTCCAGGGCTTGTCGATCCTGCAGTCAGTGCCAACTGAAAGCCATGTCTTTTTCACAAACACAGATACACACTAATCCACTATAGAATAAGTAATCATAAACTTTCTATTTAGACAAAAAATAAAATGAAACCCCAAGATGCCAGACTCTGCATACAATGCAACACCACAGAAACAGAAAATGTCCCCTAGTACTGTGCAAAATATAAAGACAGCAGATGTAAATTTGAAAAAAAACTAACAAATACCAATCACCACTTTACAAATTAACAAATAGAAATAAAACAAATATAGAAAATAAAATACCATTTTATTGAACTAATATATTTAACTTTCAGAGGCCAAAACATCCTTCTTCAGGTCAATACAGTATAGTACTGTTACAGTATCCTATCCTGACCTGAGGAAGGGGGTTTTGTTCTCTGAAAGTTAGCCAAAATGTATTAAAATTAGACCAATAAAAAGATTACCTTGTTTGCATGTTCTATTATAAACATTTATTAACATATCTACAATACTACTTTATCCTAAAGCAAAAAAATTTAAATATATATTTTATTTACAGTTTGTTGTCTCTGGTTTCTGCTTTCCTCATCTTTTCACTGTCTTCCTTCCATCCAGCATCTGTCTTCGGTCTCTCTCTGCCATCCAGTGTCTGCCCTCTCTGCTGTCCCCTCCATCCACATCTGCCCTCTATCTGCCCCTTCCATCCACCATCTGCCCGTCTGCCCCTCTCTCTCCCCCATCCATTCACTGTCTGCCCTTTCTATCCCTTCCATCCACTGTCTGCCCTTTCTCTCTGCTCCTTCAATCCACCATTTGCCCTCCCTCTCCCATCCATCCAGGATTTGCCCTCCCTCTTGCTCCCCCATCCAGGATCTGCCCCTCTCTCCGCCCCTTTTTTTCAGTCCCCAGTTCCAGCCCCACTATCCCACCAGTCCCCCATTTCAGCCCCAGGCCTTTTCTCCCACCAGTCCCGAGCTTCAGCCCCCCAGCCACTTCTCCCTGTCCCCTTTTCAGCCCCCAGTCCCCCGTTTCAGCCCCTGCCCCTTTTCAGTCTCCAGCCTCTTATCCCACCTAACCTCCTTTTCAGCCCCCAGTTCCAGCCCCCTTCATCCACATGCCTTGTATTAGGGCCCCCCTTTTCAGAACCATTCTCCCACCTGACCCACGCATACCCCATTTTCCCACCAGCCCCAGGCATGGCCCCCATTTTCCCATATTGCCCCTTCTCAGACCCAGTCCCCTTCTCCCATCCAAGAACCCCAGTCCCCTCCCCACCCGTCCCCTTCAAGCATCCAAGAACCCCCTCCCCATCCCCTTCTCCCATCCTTGAACCCCCTCCCCACCTCAGTCCCCTTCTCCCATTTAAGAACCCCAGTCCTCTCCCCACCCATCCCCTTCTCCCATCCGAGAACCCCCTCCCCAGTCTCTCCCATCCAAAAACCCCAGTCCCCTCCCCACCCGTCCCCTTCAAGCATCCAAGAACCCCCTCCCCATCCCCTTCTCCCATCCTTGAACCCCCTCCCCACCTCAGTCCCCTTCTCCTATTCAAGAACCCCAGTCCCCTCCCCACCCGACCCCTTCAAGCATCCAAGAACCCCCTCTCCATCCCCTTCTCCCATCCTTGAACCCCCTCCCCACCTCAGTCCCCTTCTCTCATTCAAGAACCCCCTCCCCAGTCTCTCCCATCCAAAAACCCCAGTCCCCTCCCCACTCGTCCCCTTCTCCAATCCGAGAACCCCCTCCCCAGTCTCTCCCATCCAAAAACCCCAGTGCCCTCCCCACCCGTCCCCTTCAAGCATCCAAGAACCCCCTCCCCATCCCCTTCTCCCATCCTTGAACCCCCTCCCCACCTCAGTCCCCTTCTCCCATTCAAGAACCCCCTCCCCAGTCTCTCCCATCCAAAAGCCCCAGTCCCCTCCCCACCCGTCCCCTTCAAGTATCCAAGAACCCCCTCCCCACCTCAGTCCCCTTCTCCCATTCAAGAATCCCAGTCCTCTCCCCATCCGTCCCCTTCTCCCATCCGAGAACCCCCTCCCCAGTCTCTCCCATCCAAGAACCCCAGTCCCCTCCCCACCCGTCCCCTTCAACTATCCAAGAACCCCCTCCCCACCCCCTTCTGCTTCTCCCATCCATGAACCCCTCCCACCTCAGTCTCCTTCCCATTTGAGAACCCCCTCCCCACCCCACCCTTCCCCCACCTGAGAGCCCCACACCCTTCTCCCATCTGAGTCCCTCCCCACCTACCAGCTCCATTCTCCTGCCGCCCAGGCCCACCACCCTCACTGCCTTAAAAAAAAACCCAATTTCAAGCGCTGGAGTAACAGGCAGCAGCGCCTCGCGTCTGCCCTTCTACTAAAAATCTCTTCGACGCGTCATTGGGCCTTCCCACATTGAGTCCCGCCCTCCTCTGAGGTAACTTCCAATTACCGCGAGGGCGGGCGGGACTCAATGTGGGAAGGCCCAATGATGCGTCGAAGAGATTTTTAGTAGAAGGGCAGACGCGAGGCGCTGCTGCCTGTTACTCCAGCGCTTGAAATTGGGTTTTAAAGGCAGGACAGGACGAGCAGCGCCGGGAGCGGACTCGGAGCACCCCCCACCCGCTGACATCTGGGGCGGAGCGCCCCCACCACGTCGCCGTCGCGCGTTGCTGAACTTGGGAGGGAGGGAGAGTGGTGCTCGGGCGGTCGGGGCGGGGCTACCTGAGGCGCGCGGCGCGGGGCCCCCCTGAGCGCGAGGCCCTATGCGGCCGCCTCGGTCGCCTTGCCTTAAGACCGGCCCTGACATCCACCCACCAGCCTGCTTTTAAACTTTTTATTGTATGTATCCTCAAGGAAGTGGGCATTTCCAAATATATTCTCTTCGTCTATTGAGACATGCCTTGTCCTTTGAGCATGTGGTTCTTCCTCCCATTCACCTCTGTCTTTCTGCCATGAGCTTGGGAAGAGAAGCAGAAAAAAGCCAGAATGAAGATGAGGGCCACCTCAGAGGTTTCCAGGGGCCACCATTGGCCCCTGGCCTTGCATTGAAGAACACTGTCCTATGTGACCAAAAAATGCTAAAGGGAACTTGAAGGAGGTCTCAAATTATAGACTGGTTGCCTCCATACAATTATTAAGAAAGATCATGGAGGGCTGGGTCATCAATTGTTAATATCTTATATTACTAGCTATAATTTGTTACATCCATCACAGTCAGGGTTTGTAAAGGGTACAATACTGAAACCATCTTAGGGGCCTTGGTAACCCATGGGAAACATCTGCTAAGTCTGGAGCAGTGTGCTATTGTCATTCAATTTGATGACTTAGTTGATCATGAAACTTTGTTACTTATGTTAGATAGTTTTGGAATACAGGGCACAGTGCTTAATTGGCTTAAGGGTTTCTTGACTAGTTGTTACTACAGGATCAAGATGCAGAGTATAATGTCAGATGCTTTGATTTCTTTATGTGGAGTACCACAGGGCTCCCCTCTTTCACCCATTTTATGTAACCTACTATTACCGCCATTAGGTAAAGTAATTGATTATTTCAAATTGAATGCTTTTGTGTATGCAGATGACATTACTATCTTGATGCAAGCTCTGAAGGAATATGATGAGTTGATAAGTAGAATTCAGAAATAAGTAGAGACAATACAGCAATTGGCTATTCATTTTAGTCTAAAGCTTAATCAGGACAAAACAAAATAACATTTTTAAGGGTAGGTTCTCCAAAGAATATAAAGTGTAAAGAGGCCTTTGCTATTGGGAAGCAAAAAAAATTAAATTTGACTTTACCACCTGAATTTTAGGGGTAGAGGTGAACAGTCAACTTAGGATTTTAGATCAGGTAAATAAGGTGGTTTACATTGTTTTTTCTATTAAGGAAATTAAGAGTTATTCAAATACATTTTGAGACATCTTGCTTTAGGCTTATAGTGTTGCTCTCCAAGTTAGACTACTGTAATATAGTGTATGCTGGCTGTACTAAGGAGGTTTTGAAAAAGCTTAAGAAGGTTCAAAATCTAGCAATTGGCATTATCTTTTCACTATGTTGGGATTAACATATATCGTCTTATTTTCATAAAATTCACTGGTTACTAGTGTGAGCAAGATCACATTTGAAACTATGTTCTTTGGTTTTTTGATCCCTGTCTGTGGACATCCCTATTTATCTGAATATTTTTCTGTTTTGAGTAGACAATTGAGACAGGGCCAGGTTGTTCTGAAATTTCCTTCAATGGTTGCAGTTAAATCTGTTAGATAGTTGTCTTCTTCTTTGACCTATCAGGCTGCTTTGATCTGGAATTCCCTTCCTATTTCAGTTTGGGCATTGTGTGATTATTTAAGGTTTAGAAAACAATTAAAAACTTTCTTTTTTAGTACATATGTGGGTTGATTTTTTCAATGTTGCTAAAGCTGTAATTCCTGAGTTGTGATTCGGTATCTTGTTTTTGTGATCCACATGGAACTAACTGTATAGGCTTGTACAGAATATGAAACCGATGTGTAATGTGCAATGTAATGTAAGTGTTAGGCAGGGATAGGCAGCTAGAACATTTTTGTTTTATGCAATCTCTGGGAATGTTTGTTTTGATTCATTTTCATTTGACCATTTTGTCATCATGGGAGCAAAGTTGCCGAGTGCACAATCTTTTGAAAGAGTGCAATCTATTTGCAAAGAGGGCGAACTGTTTCAGAAAGAGTACACACATATGCAGTAGTTCACACACGTGCAATGTTTTGAACAGATACACAATCACAAAAAGAGTGTGCAGTTCTTGAAGAGTGTGTCCTTTTTGCAAATTGTGCACTCTTTTGAAATAGTATGCACTATGGTCATCAAATGAAAAGAAACTTAAAATCTGTTTTTTCTTGCTCATTTTTACTCGTTAATGACATGTAACGACATGGAATATGTCACTGACATTTTCTGTGTTGTTGCAAATGAAGGCTCAACCCTAGTATTAGGACTAGAGGTGCTCATTTTCAAAGCACATAGACTTACAAAGTCATTTGCCTGCTTATAATCGAAAGACAAAAACGCCTATATTACGACCTAAATCGGGAGATAGACGTTTATCTCACAAAAACGAGTAAATCAATATAATGGAAACGAATGTTTCAGTGCGTCCATGTCGCTCGTACGTTCATGTAAAAACGTCCAAATAAGAGGCGTGTCGGGGGCGTGTTAGGGGCGGTGATACGACGTGGACGTGTACAACGTATAACGAATAGCGAAATGGCTCTGGTTGAGCGGGAAGATGGGCGTAATATGATGGACCCGAAATAAAAGCGACCAGAGCAAGGGGGAAATCGTCTTTAGACCCATTAGCAATTGTGCGTAGTTGAAGAGTGGCGACATTGTTGGTGGAAGAGCTGAAGTGGTGGTTGCAGAGAGAAAGCCGAGCGTGTTGAGTACCTGTGACGGTCGTCTGTGTGCCCTGCCTCTTTTTGTGTCTTACCCTTTGACCGTTCCTTACTCCTACTCCTTTGCTCCATCGCCCCCTTCCCCTCCCCCATCCCTCCCCATTCACTCTTCCCACGTGTATACTCTATTCCCTGACCTCCGTTTGTCTCTGTGTTCCTGTACTGTTTGGCGAGTGAGTGGCCAGAGGGCGTGGTGGCTGGAAGTGACAGATCTGTGTGTGTTGGTGTTTGACTACTAGTCCTAATACTTGCACTGGTGGTGGGGATATGGATGCACTTAATGCACTTGTGGCATGCATGCTACACGAAGAGGCCACGCACCACAGGAGGTATTCACGGCCCCGAGTGTTTAGGCCCCGCACCACCTTCCTACAACTCACTGACCAGCAGTGTCTAACAAGGTTCAGATTTGATAGGGCCACCATTCGTCAGCTGTGTGAGCAGCTGAAACCCCTCCTTCAGCCCTAGACACGTAGGAATAACCCCATCCCTGCCCACCTCAAAATCACTTCCTCTCTCTCTGTCCTGGCCACTGGCAGTTTTCAATCCGTATTAGCTGCTAACACAGGCCTCACCCAGGCTTCTATTTCATACTGTCTCACCCAGTTCCTGGATGCCTTCATAACTCACACCTCACACTACATCACTTTCCCCACCACCCCCCAGGCCCTGCACAACAACATGGCCGCCTTCTATGCTCTTGCTAGATTCCCCTCGGTCATCGGTGTGATAGACTGCACACATGTAGCCCTCAGACCCCCCCAGGCACACGAAGCCACCTACAGAAATAGGAAGGCATTTCATTCTATGAACATGCAAGTTGTATGTGATGCCCAGGGGGAGATATTAGACGTGTGTGCCAGGTACCCCGGCTCCACCCACGATGCCTACATCCTACAGCACTCGGGCATCTTCCGCAGGTTCCAGCGAGGGGAGTTCATTGGTGGATGGCTACTAGGTAAGTGCTCTTCACATATCCAAAGATGAGAACTATGAGAATGCCCACAGTCTACTTGCCGGAAATACATTTGCCTTAATGATTGCAAAACTCAGCCATACATGTATCTTATTTCAATACCTTCATAAGTTGACTCATTTTTTGGGGAACCCTCGGACGATACCACTAAAAGGCAATATCATACATTTCTGCCTAGTGGCTCAGCATCTCTTCATAGGGTCTTCCCTCCATAAACTATAAGTGCTGTTTTTTAATGCTGTGACAAACAAACTCAAAAAGTGCCAAAATAATATACGTGTTATAAATAAATAGAGAACTCTTAAAAAACTTATCTTGAGTTCTAGTCCATGTCTCGCTGGTGTGATCCACTTAGGCTTCCCCTAAATTGCGCCCGACGCCGTGGGTTTCAAAACTTGCATCAGGGACTCGGGTTAAAGACCCCCTTAGATTCACAGCGATATACAAGCATTTATATATGAACAAAGAAAAAAACATACATATATATTTTCAGTATGTAGTTATCTCTTCTTTCAGAAACTATTTTGGTAAGGGCAATGAAGTGAATATATTAACTAGCGCCAGATTTTTGCTCTTACTTCTTTTACAGAGACGTCACTAGGATGCGACATTGTACTACAGCCTTTAAATAGCGCCTTTTAAGAACATTCGAGTGCAGTGTTTTCGGATGTCTATGCTTGTATATCGCTGTGAATCTAAGGGGGTCTTTAACCCGAGTCCCTGATGCAAGTTTTGAAACCCACGGCGTCGGGCGCAATTTAGGGGAAGCCTAAGTGGATCACACCAGCGAGACATGGACTAGAACTCAAGATAAGTTTTTTAAGAGTTCTCTATTTATTTATAACACGTATATTATTTTGGCACTTTTTGAGTTTGTTTGTCACAGCATTAAAAAACAGCACTTATAGTTTATGGAGGGAAGACCCTATGAAGAGATGCTGAGCCACTAGGCAGAAATGTATGATATTGCCTTTTAGTGGTATCGTCCGAGGGTTCCCCAAAAAATGAGTCAACTTATGAAGGTATTGAAATAAGATACATGTATGGCTGAGTTTTGCAATCATTAAGGCAAATGTATTTCCGGCAAGTAGACTGTGGGCATTCTCATAGTTCTCATCTTTGGATATGTGAAGAGCATTAAAGTTACCAAAGAGTTTTGTGTATAAGGGAGATTTAAGTGGTTTCAGGTTACTAGGTAAGTGCAACATGCATGTACCACCCATACTATACCTCCTCCACTGGGCAACCCTCCGCCCTGGCTTCCTTCACAACCCACTATCCAAATCCCCCCGCCCCCCCTGTACCTGCTCCAAGCAATACACACTCATCTATCTCATTCTGCTTTTCTCCAAAGGTGACCGAGGCTACCCGCAGAGGACATGGCTCATGACCCCCCTGATCCACCCACAACCAGGGGCAGAAGAAACCTACAACAGGAGACATCGCAGCACCCGGGGGATCATTGAGCGCACCTTTGGTTTCTTGAAAAACCGCTTCCGCTGTCTGGACCGGTCTGGAGGAGAGCTGTTCTACAGTCCAGAAAAGGTGGCTAAGATCTTTGTGGCGTGCTGCATGTTACACAATTTGGCCCAGCGCAGAGGACAGCCTCTCCCAGAGGAGCCACAGCCACCACCAGAAGAGGCCCCAGATGAGCTGGAAGAGGAGCCCCCTCCACCCCCAGCCCACAGAGCAGAGCTCAATGCCTACCAGCTTGGCGTAAGAGCAAGACAAAGACTCATTGAAACAAGTTTTAGGTAAAAGTAAGTGAACATTTATTTATTTACATTAAGTGCATGTGTTACTGTGTTCAACCCCACCACCACCACCACCACCCCCTCCCACACCCACCCCCCTCCCACCAACCCTCACCCTACAGCATGTCCCATCACTTTCCCCTTCCCTTCCCCCGTCCCCTCCTACCCCTCCCACGCCCTTCCTTTGCAGCTGGTGCTGCACGGGAAGTCTCTTCACCCTCTTCTGAGCTGCTGCTCCCAGTGTCCTCCTCCCTATCCCCACGGCAGCCTGCGGCTTCGGCTGCACCGTGGAAATCGGGCCACCTTGTTGGTTCTAGTGGTCTGGCCACAGGACCCAGAATGGGAGCAGATTTGGTGGGTGCTGCAGGAGTGGGTGCGGAGGCCGATGATCGCAAGCCCACCTCTTAGCTGGTGGTTGGTGGTTAGTGGAGGAGGACGTTGATGGCAGGGGCTGCTCCAGCAGCACGGGGGCTGGAGTAGGTGCTGTGCCCTGAGGGCGCAGTTGTTGGATGCTCTGCTCCAGCCGTGTCAGTTGCTGAAGCACCTCCTGGTGGCCTTCACGTTGTGCCTGGAGGAGTTCCTGGTGGGCTCGCTGCTGTGCCTCCAGTGCTTGGCGCTGCAGCTCGAGTTTCTGGTGCCGGTACTCCTCCAAGCGCACGTTGTGGCGGAGTAATTCCGTGGCCAGCTGCAGGAGTTGCCTCCTTTGGTCGGATGGCCTCTGGCGAGGAGCTGGCCCCTCCTCCTCCTCACCAAAGTCCTCCGGTGCTGGAGGTGCGGCCTCTGCTGGTGGTGCATGTGCCTGTGCTGCAGGTGGTGGAGGCAGAGGCTGGACTGGTGCAGGTGGTGGTGGACGCAGAGGCTGGACAGCTGGTGCAGGTGGTGGAGGCTGGATTGCTGGTGCTGCAGGGGGTGGAGGCAGAGGCTGGACTGCTGGTACTGCAGGCTGTGGAGGTTGAGGCTGGACTGCTGGTGTAGGGCGTTGGCCTTGCAGGCCACTAGGGCCAGCCTCCTCTGAGTCATCACCTGTATAGCACAAGAGTGAGGAATAGTGTTGGTGCAAATAACCCACTTTTGTCTTTCAGCATTCATATACATTGGCATGTCCCCCAACCTGATGACCCAGCAAAGAGATGGTGAGGAGGAATGGAAATGACACGGGTGTGAAAGAGAGAGGCCCACAGGCAGCTGGGTAGAGGTGGTGGATGAGCAGCCAAGAGAAGGACACCACTCACAACGTTGTGGACAAGCTGTTTGTTGTATAATTGTTAAATTGAACAACATTGCAGCATGTGTTGTGTTACTACTGACTTGCTAGACTGCATAGAACTGCTTTATAACCCCCATTACAGGCTCCTTCAGTTGAATGCATGTGGCCCACACTCAGTAGAGCACAGAGGTCACAGAAGGAACTAGGCACAGTTTGTTAATGGGAAAATAGGAGGGAGTAGTAGGGAAGGAAGGCCCCCAAAGTTCTGCCACAGTAGTAACCTACACACACCCATAGGAGCCAACTGGAAAGTAGTATTGGGGGTGCTAAGCCCAGTGCCCAAAACTCCTCCCTGCACAGCTACATGATCTTTCCTCAATATTGGGGGTGCTCACACACCCACAGCACCCACCCTGTCTGCTTGCTCCTATAACACACACGACCACTACCACTACTCAAATAGTGCTTACAATTAAATTAAGATGCGCACACAGGACAAGTAAGAGGAAACCCAATGACAACGGTAGGGATAGGGAGTAAGAGTACAGAGCTAGTGAGTAGGGGTTACCAGGTCACAACAGCATCATAAAGGTGACCTGTTAATGTACATAAAGACAGCCAGAGACACTCCCCCCCACCTCCCTCCTCCTGCCCCCCACTCCTCACCTCCCTCCCCCTGGCCCCAACTTCTATAACACAAGTGTACTGCAGCACAGCAGATACCCCAACTGCATAATGAAACACCTACCTGAGTCCTCAGCCTGACCCGAGGTGTCCAGGGAGCCAATCCCATGGATGCCCTCCTGGGGTAGGAGGGAGTGCACCATCAGTTCCATGGGGGTGAGGTTGGCTGTGTCATGGCCTGGGGGATTGGCCCCCGCCTTCCTCCTAACATCCCTCCTCAGCTTCCGCCACTTCCTCTTGCAATCCTCCACGTCTCTCCCAGCATGGAACACAGCATTCAGGCTGTCCCGTACTGCCTCCCATTCGCGCTGCTTTGTGGTTGCAGCCAGCCTCTGCCCTGTGGGAGCAATCAGACTCCGGTGCCGCTGTTGTATTTCCTGCACCAGAAGCTCCACCTCACCTTCTGAAAAATTACCCTTCTGGGTCGGGGGCATACGTGGTGGCATTGTACCAATGGGGTTATCGAAAATACGGAGTGGGCGTTTATACAGTCGCCAAGAACGCCCATTGAGACGGGGGAATAGGCGTTTCTGATATGGGCGTTTGTTTTTCAATTATACACATAATTCCTAAGCGTGCCCAGCTCAGATAGCGATTAGGAACACATGATTTCGATTATGAGTAGATAAGTATGGGCGTCTCCACCTGCCTTCCCTTTCTTCATTGCCATTTAACCTGCCATTTCCTGCACTGAGACCTTGCCGGTTGTTCGTTATAATCATTTACAGGGTTTTACCCTCACTTATATGAAGGTTTGTGTTTAGCAATGTATGCTTGGGTACACCTGTGTATTTAGGGGAGGGGGGATTATTGTTGGCCCTCAGCCACCACGCCTTCCGTTTCCTCTCTTCCACATCCCCTGATGCTCCCTTCCTTTCTCCCATTCTCTCTGCCTGGTTGTAGCAGGCAGTGTGTGGGGGCCACGAATTTGCTACACTCACCCCAAATCAAGCACCCCTCGGTAAGGGTCATTTCAATCAGGGAGACGTGCAGCTAATGTTCCAGAAGATAAAAGGCGCACTACACAGTCTTGAAACAGACGTTCATGGTAAGCTCTCATTTGTCTGCCACCTCTTCTCTTTGTGCTCATAGTCAAGGAGTGTGCATTCACTGTATGTATGTAGTCTGGAGTCAGATCTTAGGTAGCTCTCTTTTCACCAGGTTCCTGTGCACTGTACTGTGGGGTTGGCAGGTCCTCAGTGGTGTGGGCCAGCTGTTGGAACTGCTGTATTGGTTCCCGGTAGGTTCCATCTTCCTTGTTTATGTGGTGTACCTCAGTCCCCATTTATGAAGTGGCCACCCATTCTCAAGGTCCATAGGCGGGGGAGGGGAGAATGATTTATGCAATGGATGTGTTTAGGACATTATGGAACACCTTCCTAAATTCCTCCATAGGTAGTAGGGAACATGAACATTGTTTTTAATCGGTAGCCTGGACAAAATGCTCAAGGTGGCTACAGGTACTGCCACTGAGGCCTAAGACGTGGTGGTGAGGAAGAGGGGTGTGTGTACATGTGCCAACCCAAAGTACCTTTAGGTGGCTAAAGCCTGGTGGCTGCTGTGGCCTACTGGTTAGAGCACCAGCCTTATAATCATAAGGTTGCTGGTTCAAATCCCACCTAAGGCAAGTCACTTCAGGGACAAACTTTGACACAAACCCAGAATACCTGAATGTAACACACCTTGATCTACTACTGGAGAAAGTGTGATCACAGCTGCAAATAATGAGCACCATTTTTATTTGTGCCCTTCTCTAACACAAGTATTACATTGCAACTGTGATGAAGTAACCATCCATCTATTGGGTTTCCCATTGTTTCCCCTTTTCTCCTCAGCATTATATACCATAGCTGATGTATTCAATGTGAAAATATGAGCCAGCTGTTTGTAGGTCCTTCTTGCCCCCCCCCCCCCCCCCCACCAATGTGGCTTGTGGGTAAGGATATGTGTCCATCACACAGCAAACACTGTGTATGTGCTACCTGGGGTTATGTGGAAGTGTCTACTTGGCAGATCACACGTGGTACACTATTAATCTCTTATTGATGGCACTCTGTGTTGTGGGTCAGTATGGTGGAGGGGAGGGAGGGAGGGAGGGAGGGAGAGATGCTGGCTGGCCATTTGTATTTATGAACACAAATATCCATCCAGGCTCCCCGGCCCAACCCCCCTGCACATATGGCCATGCAGGTTGGAATGAACAGGTGGCCTTCTGTATGGCCAACATTCTCAGACATACATCACCTTCTCATTCACACAGCACATTTAATGCTATGCATATTGCTGCCTCCTTCCTCTCAACTCAACAGCACCATTTGCTGATATGTAATGCACAAGGGAGACAAACACACACACACACCCTGATAGTTATAGTGTAAGAGAAACATTTATTTCCCCCCACCCCCACCCCTACAAAATAACCCCCAACAATGCCCTCCTCCCCCCACAACTCCCCACAGAACCCCAACAATTTCCTCCTCCCCCCCACAGAACCCCAACATTTCCCTCCCCCCACACACACAACCCCAACAATTCCCTCCCCCACCCACTCCCCACACCCCCAACACGCCCCCCCCCAATTTAAATTAAGGGCGGGTACGCCCTCTGACCAAGGCCCTCTGTAGCAGGGCAATGAGCAGGCCCAGCAGTACCCTTAGTGGGCCCTGGAGCTGCTCATTGCCCTGCCGTAGGGCTCTCACCTCCTGCAGCAGCTGGTGCTGGCCAACTACAAGCTGCTGCTGGCCATCTACCAGCTGCTGCAGGAGGCGCATCATGGCCCCTGCGCCTAGGGCTGCTGGAGGTGGGGCATGGGCTGGAGCAGGCCCAGGGCTTGGAGCAGGCCCAGGGGACAGAGCAGACCCAGGGGACGGAGCAGACCCAGGGGAACGCGGTGGGGCAGGTGATGGTGCTGCTGCTGCTGCTGCCGCAGGGGATGTGGATGGCTGAGGGGAAGGAGAGGGCTCTGCTGCTGGTACAGGTGGGGAGGGGGCCTCCATATAGTCCTCATCTATGATGAGCACCCCCTCCTCCGAGCCCGATGACTCCTCCTCCTGCGCCTCCTCATCCTCCTCCTCCTCTTGGCTTTCCTCCTCCTCCTGCTCCTCCTCCTCCTCCTCCGCCTCATGCCTTTCCTGCTCCTCCTGCTCCTGCTCCTGCTCCTCCTCCTGGAGGTGGTGGCCCTCCTCATCTTCCCGCTCGGCTTCCTGCTGGTGGAGCCCTGTGTATGTAAAAGGAGTGTGATTGAGATCAGCGCATACAACATGGCTTGCATAGTGCAGTAGCTGGGTGGCGTGAGGCAGGGGATGGGGCAGGGTGTGGTAAGGCGTAGCCTATGCCCATGGGGAATGAGCTGCATCAGATGACATGACACAGAACCCTGGAACCTCCTCTGACACACACCACACAGGACATGTTGCCATACCAAATTCATTGCTGACCAGCATGTTTGCATTGTGAGATGCAACGAGGGGTTGATGGGCAGTTGTTGTAGGATTTATTGGGGGGGGGGGCAGTGGGAAGGGTGTTGAGCACAAATCTTTTATGTGAGTTAGGCCATGACATGCAGTAAAAGTAGGGCCTCAGGCAGGTCTACCAGGACACACTAATCAGCCACCACAGAAAGGGGAATAGTAAAGTGAGGCATATCATCTCATTCATCTCGGGGGGATGGTCGGAAGTTGCAGGCACACTCATGGGAGAACCCCTGCAACCTGCATCCTTGATCTGGGACAGATATGTTATTACTTACTAGTTGGCTATTAGGCACATGGGAATTGATATTGTACAACACATTTGCATTATTCAAGAAATGTATTTACTAATCTGTACAGGTGTCCTGTTTTTGAATACTTACGGCGAGCCCTGAGGTGCCTTCGCACCGCCCGGATGAGGTCGGGCCTCTCCCGCCTCACACGGCGGAACCGCCTCCTGAGGGACTCCAGGTCCCGGTGGACTCCAAAGCGTCTGTAAGATATAAGTTTGTAGAGCAGGGGTCAGGGGGGGGGGGTGGTCCTTTTTGTCCTCTGCACACATTCATTTGCTATTCAAATACCAGAGAGAGAGGGTCAACGGTGTTGGGGGGGGGACCACCTCCATTGGTACTGAATCATAGGAGCCACCTTTTTACCATTTTGGGGGGTGGAACCCCCAGTGGACATGACCCCTCCCTCCATACATACAAGGCATTTATTTTATATTGGGGGTGGTCAAGCACCCACAGCAGCCACCGAGTTGGTTCCTATGCAGATGATGCCAGAGAGGTGGGCATGAGGCCAGACAGTACCGTTTGTATACATTATAATGTATGCTTGTTAAACTACTTTATATGTGTTATCATGACCATGTTATAAAGTATGGTATACGTTTCATTGGTCTCATGTTTCCACTATTCGGATGCGTTGTAAGCCACATAGAGGCTGCAAAGAGGAGTTGGAAAATGTGGCCTTCACATAACTAACAAAATTGTCACATAACACTAATATAATAGTCACATAACTAACGAAATACATTCTTGTAGGGATGTGGGAATGGTCGTCCTTTCAATAACATACAATTTATTAGTGATTGTGCATGTTCCTATATTACTCATGATCCTTGCATGGACACTCCAGTTACTGGTGGTAACATTGATGACGGAGCTGTTATATGTGTAGGTACAGGAGGGGAGGGGGGTTGGCCCATAACCTTACCTTTCCAGCCTGTCCCTGATGCGGGACCAGGCTCGCATGGCCTGGAGCCTGGGGGGCAGGTGGTGGTGCTGTACAAAGAGCCTGTGCCGGTGCCTTAGGCACAGGCGCACCAGCAACAGGCTCTCCTCCTGGCCGAAGTTGGGCTCCCGTCGCTGCGCCATGTTTCCACGTGTTGGAAAAGAAGTGCCTTATATAGACGACTTTGCATGAGGGACGTCGTTTCATGCACAGCTCCATATATGGATGACCATTCCATATATGGCCCCTATCAGCACGTGGACGCCCTCGTAAGCATAGACGTCTTTGACGTGCACATGCCTGCACGTGTGTGGAACGTGCCTTATATAGATGAGTATGACGCACCCCACCCGACCCTTTTCACATATACACAATATGCATATAGCTGCATGTTCAGTAGGTGTACAGTGCATGCAGATCCGGACATGCAGATGGGCACATATGATGAAGGTATGGGTGGAGCAGCATGATATGTCTGTAGTTGACACATATACGCGTTCCTCATATTTTCCCGTACCTGGATGGCCTGAACAACATGTACTGTACTTGCGGTACACCTATATACATTATTTTACACACTTTGTGATTTGGTCGTTTGCACCTGCAATAATCGACCGTGTTAGGGCGCCCAATTTAGTCACGCTTATGCGCTCGTCATTTGATTGTTTTCTTACAGGGATAATCGATTATTGAACAACGCCCACACTATTTTCCGATTATACATGTCTATTTTTGGACGTTTTCGTAAGAACGTCCTAATTCGTACTTGGACGATCTTTCGATTATGCCCCTCCACGTAACCTATGTAACCTTCTAAATCTATGTGCTTTGAAAATGAGCCTCTTTACCTTATAACTAGACAAATCTTTTGCCCTAGCCCTGAGAAATGGTATTATCTTGTCACCCATGTACTTCAAAAGTCTATGTACAGTGGTGGAAATAAGTATTTGATCCCTTGCTGATTTTGTAAGTTTGCCCACTGACAAAGACATGAGCAGCCCATAATTGAAGGGTAGGTTATTGGTAACAGTGAGAGATAGCACATCACAAATTAAATCCGGAAAATCACATTGTGGAAAGTATATGAATTTATTTGCATTCTGCAGAGGGAAATAAGTATTTGATCCCCCACCAACCAGTAAGAGATCTGGCCCCTACAGACCAGGTAGATGCTCCAAATCAACTCGTTACCTGCATGACAGACAGCTGTCGGCAATGGTCACCTGTATGAAAGACACCTGTCCACAGACTCAGTGAATCAGTCAGACTCTAACCTCTACAAAATGGCCAAGAGCAAGGAGCTGTCTAAGGATGTCAGGGACAAGATCATACACCTGCACAAGGCTGGAATGGGCTACAAAACCATCAGTAAGACGCTGGGCGAGAAGGAGACAACTGTTGGTGCCATAGTAAGAAAATGGAAGAAGTACAAAATGACTGTCAATCGACAAAGATCTGGGGCTCCACGCAAAATCTCACCTCGTGGGGTATCCTTGATCATGAGGAAGGTTAGAAATCAGCCTACAACTACAAGGGGGGAACTTGTCAATGATCTCAAGGCAGCTGGGACCACTGTCACCACGAAAACCATTGGTAACACATTACGACATAACGGATTGCAATCCTGCAGTGCCCGCAAGGTCCCCCTGCTCCGGAAGGCACATGTGACGGCCCGTCTGAAGTTTGCCAGTGAACACCTGGATGATGCCGAGAGTGATTGGGAGAAGGTGCTGTGGTCAGATGAGACAAAAATTGAGCTCTTTGGCATGAACTCAACTCGCCGTGTTTGGAGGAAGAGAAATGCTGCCTATGACCCAAAGAACACCGTCCCCACTGTCAAGCATGGAGGTGGAAATGTTATGTTTTGGGGGTGTTTCTCTGCTAAGGGCACAGGACTACTTCACCGCATCAATGGGAGAATGGATGGGGCCATGTACCGTACAATTCTGAGTGACAACCTCCTTCCCTCCGCCAGGGCCTTAAAAATGGGTCGTGGCTGGGTCTTCCAGCACGACAATGACCCAAAACATACAGCCAAGGCAACAAAGGAGTGGCTCAGGAAGAAACACATTAGGGTCATGGAGTGGCCTAGCCAGTCACCAGACCTTAATCCCATTGAAAACTTATGGAGGGAGCTGAAGCTGCGAGTTGCCAAGCGACAGCCCAGAACTCTTAATGATTTAGAGATGATCTGCAAAGAGGAGTGGACCAAAATTCCTCCTGACATGTGTGCAAACCTCATCATCAACTACAGAAGACGTCTGACCGCTGTGCTTGGCAACAAGGGTTTTGCCACCAAGTATTAGGTCTTGTTTGCCAGAGGGATTAAATACTCTGCAGAATGCAAATAAATTCATATACTTTCCACAATGTGATTTTCCGGATTTAATTTGTGATGTGCTATCTCTCACTGTTACCAATAACCTACCCTTCAATTATGGGCTGCTCATGTCTTTGTCAGTGGGCAAACTTACAAAATCAGCAAGGGATCAAATACTTATTTCCACCACTGTACTTCAAAAGTCAATGTTCTGTTCTGCTAGATGTTCTACAGGATTCCTGAGAGAATTCCACAGACTCCTGAAGAAGAAATGATCGACAGAATCCCTAAGAGTTATCTGCTGAGAAGAATAATGCTGGCATGTTTTCTGACAATGATGATTCCAGAAGAATCTGAAGACACTATGGGCACTCAGAATGACCATATAACACCCTGCAGGACCTTTTGTTTACCCAATATAGACTTTATTGACAGGACCTGCACCAGAAACAGGACTTAACAGTACCCTAGAACATAGAGTTTGAATGGTTTAGGAAGTTAGTTATTTCCTCTCTACAACTGGCGTTCTTTTCTGCCTCCTTATTTTGATTGGTTTTTATTGTAAACCACTTTAATTTGCCTGCCACAAAAGTGGTATAACAAATTTAATCAATGATAAATGATTGTCTTAAGAAAACGGTGTGGTTCCAAGTCAAAAGAAAGTAAATCAGCCATATTGCAATGCTGAGTAGAAAATGTCAGCAATCTCTCTGGAGTCAGAGCTGGCAGATTTCCCTGGATATGTCAGAGCTGGTCAAGTCCCCATTATCTGCTTGTTCTTTTTCATTTTGTACACTTCCCTGACTGGATACTTTATGATGGTATAGGTCGGTCAGGCAGGAGGCAATGATGCCACCTCCTTCCAACTCTGACCTTCCAGCCTTTGCCTAGAAGTTTTCTTAAACCTCTGATCCTCTTTCAGACTGCTGTTTAATAGGGGTCTAGATCATTTCAGACAAAAAAAGGGCTTTTATACACAAGCATGAATTTACACTTATGTAGGATGCACTGTTAAGTATTGCAGCTCCACTTCAAGTAATATATTGTGAGATGAGGAAGGGGGATTTCTTGAATTTTGCCCCAACATTGTGGATTTTAGCTTGAAAGATTTTTTACAATTTCACAAAATAGATACAAATTTGCCCTTACAGTTAAAGTTTCTGGGGCTGGCAACCATATCAATTTAACTGCCAGCGCTGACATTTAAATGACTACATCTATTCAGCACCACTATATGTATGGACAGCAGCCCTGAATATATGTGTCATACAGTCACTGCACTGGCACTATCCCCCTATTTCTATAAATGATGCACACAGTTAGGCATGCAATTGCACGCCCAGTGATAGAATAGCTTCAATTACACACATAACTTAATTATCTAATTGACACTTAATTGACAATACGTGTCCAGAATTGGCATTAACAAACATTAACTGGCACTATTTTGGAGTTACCTATGTAACTGATATATGCTCTATTCTATAAACTTAGTGCTAGATTCAGTAAATGGCACCCAAACATGAGAAACTGGAAAAAAAATCAGTGCCCAGCTTTATTCTAGAAAGAACACTCTTTATAGAATAGCATTGGGTGTGAGGAATGACACCAACTGAAATCAGATATAAATTCTGGTGTGCAAGTTGGGTGTGCATCAACGGTGTTCTATAAAACTGTGTGCAATTTTTCAGAGCGCCCTTGACCTGTCCATGCCCCTCCCATAGGAACACTCCCTATACATGTGCACAGAGATACACTTGGGCGCTATCCTATAAATGGGCATATAAGTGTATTACTGCACCAATCTGCTGTTTCAGACCCATTTTGAGAACTTGCATCTGCAACTTGCACTGAAATGAAGTATGCCTAAATGTATTCTATAAAGTACACCTAAATTTAGGTGTACTTTATAGAATAAGCCTAAATTTTGTCGAGCGCGCATCCATTTGACTAAATTTAGTCACAGGAAGTTAAGCCAAGTAAAACTTGGTATAAATGCAGACACCTAAATTATACACAGATCGGGTGTATCTATAACCATGTGCATAGATTTCAGAAACGCCCATGACCTGCCCATTCCATGCCCTTGATCATGCCCCCTTTTCAACTATGCAACTTAGAATTTACATGCATCATGTTATAGAATATGCTTTGATAGTTCTAGGTGTAAATTCTAATTAATGCCAATAATTGTTTGTTAAGTGGCTGTTATCAGCACTGATTGGCTTGTTAACTAATTAAGTTGTGCGCATAAATCCAGAATACAACTGGATTTGCACATGTAACTTAAGTTAGGCTATGTAGAATACCTGGGATAGTTTGCATCATAAGTACATAAGCACCAATTTTACCTGCCCACATATATACAAAGTCACTCCAGCTATATTATAATGTGGAGCCACATTTTACATGCTCAATTCTAATGGCATTTTATAAAAGGATCTACTGATGCAGAGACTATTTTTAAAAATACCTGCAGCAGTGCATGTGTAATTTGCAGTGCATTCACTAGGAGTGGCCATTTATAAAGATACATATTTAAAAATGAACAGCACACACACAGCAAAAAGCAGGATTCTGAACTGTTAAGGGAGGGAGGGGAGGGGGAGAGGATTAGGGGGGGTAATGGTGTGGAGGGTTTGTATGGGAGTAAAGGGGGGAGGGGGAAAAAACTAAATGAAAACCCTATGATTGGCACTTGCTTTGTGCAGATCTAACACTCTTCTTTGTCAGTTCTTTGTGGAATATTTTTCTTTGTGATTATGATATTTTGCATTGTATGATGTTGTGCCAATAAACAATATTTAAAAAAAAATGAACAGCACAGTGCTAGCAGCTTCCAAATGGAGGTGTCGACCTTTATGCAGGGGAATTTTGGTGTTGCATCTTCCACTTGTAAGTACCCATAATTCAACATGTAGCTTCCCCCATTTTCCAAACTACAGTATACCAATTAAGTAGTGAGGCCACAATTTGAATATGGGTTCTTTTCACAGGTGGACATAAACTGCATGGCATTAAGGAGAATGACTAAAAGCCCTAGCTGAAACAAACATTTTTTTAAAACCTATGCATACCTCTGAGCAAGTTTAAATCCCAATATGGGAATTTTTCCTTATACATATGTATAGTTTTTGTAAAATGGGAATAAAAGTGTAGGTGTTCATCATGCCCAAGCCACGACCCCTTGAAATCTCCACTGGATGTGGATATCCATGTGTAAATAGCAGCATTTACAACGTATATCACATAGCTGTGCAAATACTGATTTCATAAAGGCACTCTTTAAAAGTGATTTGAAAGCTTGGCTGTTCAGTCAGGCTTATAGTGATGGCACTTGCAGTGGCGTTCCTAGGGGGGGCGGGGGGTGCGGTCCGCCCCGGGTGTATGCCGCTGGGGGGTGCCACGCGCCTGTCGGCTCCACTCGTTCTGTGCTCCCTCTGCCCTGGAACAGGTTACTTCCTGTTCTGGGGCAGAGGGAGCAGGGAATGAGCGAAGCCGACAGGCGCGCGGCACCCCCCCAGCAGGTAAAAATGCACCCGGGGGGGGGGGTCCTTTCGCCGGTGGGGGGGGCGCATCGGCGATCGGCCCCGGGTGTCAGCCACCCTAGGAACGACACTGGGCACTTGTTCAGGGTCCCGATAGGAGTGGCCTAGTGGTTAGGGTGGTAGACTTTGGTCCTGAGGAACTGAGTTCAATTCCCAGCACAGGCAGCTCCTTGTGACTCTGGGCAAGTCACTTAACCCTCCATTGCCTGCCATGAGTAGGAAAGCATGGGGTACAAATGTAACAAAAAAAAAATCTAGTTCTCCCCTCCTTTCTACTGGTCCACTCTCTCTACCCTTTCCCTTTCTTTTCTGTATGATTGCTATGCTGTCCTGTTGATATTGTAGTTCCATTACTTTTATTTATTGTTATTTTTTATTTTGTCTGTACACCATTCTGCTCTGCCTGGCAGTTAGAGTGGTATAGTAAGTTCAATAAAACTATAAACCACTTAGATATGGTTATGTCTCCAAAATAGTGGCCATAGGCAAATATGTTGCACATACAAAGTAGGCTGAATGTATGAACATATGCATGTGCATGTTCCATTCTAGCATAGATCCCTGTGTAAAATTACCCCACACAATGCTATAAGCAGAGTACTTTATCTCTGCCTGGTTTTATAAAGGTAATATGGAGGGGCATAATCGAACGGGGGCGGCCATCTATAAGGGCAGCCATCTCTAATGACGGCCCCGTTAAGCGGCGTACCCTACTGTATTATCGAAACAAGATGGCCGGCCATTTTTCATTTCAATAATGCAGTTGGGGCCGGCCAAATCTCAACATTTGAGCCGCCCTTAGAGATCACCAGCATTAGAGATGGCAGCCATTGGTTTTCGCCGATAATGGAAACCAATGGCAGCCATCTGAAAACCAGCCAAATCCAAGCCATTTGGTCATGGGAGGAGCCAGCATTTGTAGTGCACTGGTCCCCCTGACATGCCAGGACACCAACTGGGCACCCTAGGGGGCACTGCAGTGGACTTCATAAATTGCTCCCAGGTACATAGCTCCCTTACTTTGTCTGCTGAGCCCCCCAAAAAACCCACTACCCACAACTGTACACCACTACCATAGCCCTTAAGGGCGAAAGGGGGGCACCTAGATGTGGGTACAGTGGGTTTCTGGTGGGTTTTGGAGCACTTCCATTTACCACCACAAGTGTAACAGGTAGGGAGGGGATGGGCCTGGGTCCACCTGGCTGAAGTCCACTGCACCCACTAACAACTGCTCCAGGGACCTGCATAGAGCTGTGATGGAGCTGGGTATGACATTTGAGGCTGGCATAGAGGCTGGCAAAAAATGTTTATAATTATTTTTTTTTGGGTGGAGTAAGGGGAGGTGATTCCGATTCCCTCCAGTGGTCATCTGGTCAGTTCGGGCACCTTTTCAAGGCTTGGTCGTGAACAAAAAAGGACCAAGTAAAGTCGGCCAAATGCTTGTCAGAGCCGGCCTTCTTTTTTCCATTATTGGCTGAGGTCAGCCATCTCTTAACCACACCCCCGCCCCGCCTTCGGTACACTGCTGACACGCCCCCTTGAACTTTGGCCGGCCCTGCGACGGAAAGCAGTTGAAGCCGACCAAAATCGTCTTTCGATTATACCGATTTGGCCGGCCTTAGGAGAAGGCCAGCCATCTCCCGATTTGTGTCGGAAGTTGGCCACCCTTCTCCTTTGAAAATAAGCAGGACTGTGTCAGAGACTGTCCATTTCACACAAAGTGATGCTTCAGTACTATAAGCAATGTGTCACCAGCTGACCACGGCAAAATTCCTAGACTCTCTCATTTGCAGGAAATCCCTCTCTTCCCACAGTGGGAAGACGTTCTCTACCTTTGACAAAGCAATGATGGCAGTATTCACTACTGTGCTGAGTATCCCCCCATGGGGACTTTTGGTACCATTAGAACGGCTGCTAGGAGAAGAATCAAAATGGCTGCCATGACACCACTGAAGAAAGCATCAGTTGGGTATCCTGGAACATCAACAGCAGCATTTCATTCAGTCCAATGAAGATTAAAAGCACTTCAAGCAGCAGCTGTCGGAAAACAAGATGCTTTGACCTGAAGACACACTCATGGAGATAAGGAATGGCTAAGATTAGGATCCTAACTTCAGGTCAAATAGTTGTTTTTCAAATCCCTGATTGCAGTTATAAGATGAAGCATTATTTTATTTAGTGAAATATATTGGGTTTCCTAATGGAACTGATTCCAGCAAGGTTGAAGAGTTTACAGACTGTATTCCTAGATATTTCTTGCATTTGCATCATTTAATTCATATGCTGACTGCATGACTTTTAGTAAAGTCACATGATCTGCTTCTCTTTCTTCTGCAAAGGTGCTTAACCTCCCAAGTGTCCTTCAGCAGCCAGTTAACCCCCAAAGTGTTCTTCAGTAAAGTTGATTAATCACTCATGGGACTTTTAACAAAGATATTTAACCTTTCCACTGGTCAATCAATACTGATTGTGCAGATAGTGTAGCATTTCTTCTGAATATGGAATTTGTACTTAGAATGTCATTCTTTCTTTAGCTGTATAATAAATGTAAATTACTTGCTTTTATTCCAAGTTGAAGCAAGTATATCATATCTATTGATAGTTTTCTTTCTTCAAATTATGGGATCCTTTTACTAAGATGCGCTGAAAAATGGCCTGTGGTAGTGTAGGCACGGGTTTTGGGCGCACGCAGATCCATTTTTCAGTGCGCCTGTAAAAAATGCCTTTTAAAATTTTTTGCCAAAAATGGATGTGCGGCAAAATAAAAATTGGCGCATATCCAATTTGAGTCTGAGACCTTGCCACCAGTCATTGACTTAGCGGTAAGGTCTCACGCATTAACCAGGCAGTAATGACCTACGCGCGTAGAATGTAACTTGATGCACATCAGAAAAAAAAATTATTTTCAGACGCATGTAGTGGACGCGCGTTAAGAATGAAATTACCACAAGGGCCACGTAACTGCAAATTGGCACACGTTGGGTGCAAATAGGCGCCTATCCAGCTCATTTTCGAACTACAAGGCCGGCCATCTTCCGACACAAATCGAGAGATGGCCAGCCATCTCCTAAACGCGGCCAAATCGGTATAATCGAAAGCCGATTTTGGCCGGCTTCAACTGCTTTCCATCGCGGAGCCGGCGAAAGTTCAAGGGGGCATGTCGGCAGTGTACTGAGGGCAGGATGGGGGCATGGTTAAGAGATGGCCGGCCTCAGCCGATAATGGAAAAAAGAAGGCCGGCTCTGACAAGCACTTGGCCAGCTTCACTTGGTACATTTATTTTTAGGACCAAGCCTCCAAAAAGTGCCCTAAATGACCAGAGGACCGCTGGAGGGAATCGGGGATCACCTCCCCTTACTCCTCCAGTGGTCACCAACCCCCTCCCACCCAAAAAGAAATTTAAAAACATTTTGTTGCCAGCCTCTATGCCAGCCTCAAATGTCATACCTAACTCCATCACAGCACTATGCAGGTCCCTGGAGCAGTTTTTAGTGGGTGCAGTGCACTTCAGGCAGGCGGACCCAGGCCTATCCCCCCCCTTCCTGTTACACTTGTGGTGGTAAATGGGAGCCCTCCACCCCCCCCCCCAAACCCACTGTACCCACATCTAGGTGACCCCCTTCACCCATAAGGGCTATGATAGTGGACTACAGTTGTGGGGAGTGGGTTTTGGGGGGATTTGGGGGGCCTCAGCACACAAGGTAAGGGAGGTGTGCACCTGGGAGCAATTTTTGAAGTCCACTGCAGTGCCCCCTAGGGTGCCCAGTTGGTGTCCTGGCATGTCAGGGGGACCAGTGCACTACAAATGCTGGCCCCTGCCACAACCAAATGCCTTGGATTTGGACGGGTTTGAGATGGCGAACATCGTTTTCCATTATTGGCGAAAACCGATGCCAGCCATCTCTGACATTTGGCCGGCCCCAACCGTATTATCGAAACGAAAGATGGCCAGCCATCTTTTTCGTTAATACGGTTTGGGAATGCTCTTTGCAGCGCTGGCCACATAGATTGTCTCCCAGATAGATGGCTGGCACCATTCGATTATGCCCTTCCACGCGACTTAGTAAAAGGGCCCCTATATCCTTTACATACACAAATTGTTGTAAAAGGTGAATGATGAAATAAGCTCTTATATCACATGGCTCTCATGATACCACTTGGCACTATGTCCCTGGGAGATGAAAATTCCATCTGGATAAATGTATTTTTAGATGCTGATTTTGCCCTGAGGTATTATTGATTCATCTTAGGAAAATGCAATTTCTTTTCCTGTTAGATTCCTGAAGATTCAACTCTTCCTACCCAACCACCTATTCCTCTGTGTGCCCATTCACTCAAAATGTTTGTAAGTACAAACAGGCTGATATTTAAAGCAATTTAAGCTTCTACCCACTTAAATCACCTGTATCTGCCCCCCCCCCCCCCCCGATATATTCAGCGACACTAAAGCAGGCAGTGTCGTTGAATATCACCTCTGAGTGCTGCCAAAAAATGGGGCAGGTTGGGGCAGTATGGGGGGATGGCGTTAGGGAGGAGCCCTGGTTATGCAGGTGCCGATAATATTCAATGCCAGCTCCCATGTAGCCAAGAAGACAAATTTAGGACAGCTCATAAGCATAACTATTTTTAAGTTCTCCCTCCCCTGAAGCAGACCACCACTTCCCTCCCCCCTCCTCCGAGGCTGAAATCAGTCTTAAACCCCTCCCCCCGCTGACTTCTAGGTAGGCCCCAAATTTGTGTGCACAATTTTTGGTGACTTTTATAGAATTAGTGGGATTCTGTCCCATTATGACTTGAAAAATTTCCATTTTCACAGAAAAAACCCTCTCAGTTTATTGTATTTGAAAAAGAAAGCTGACCTCTATATTATATGTCAGTTTTCCATTGGCATGAGAATTCTTAATTCTTTTTTAAAAAAATACTATATAAGATATATATTCAGCTCAACTGTCATTTGTCAGAAATCTGTCATTCATAACAAATGAGATGTTATCTCTGACAGTGCTTGAAGGGTAAAAGTGACAATGGAGGGAAAAAGCAATTGTAAAACTAGTTATCCTGACTAATCTTGGAACAGCACGTATGCCCCAAAATATTGAAGTTTTGACTTTTCACCACCTTTCCAGCTGATCGATATTTCCTGAACTTGCCTGTCATGAGTTCTTTTGATAATATTCTTCTGATGAAACCAGGGCAAAGGCTGGACTACAGCTTTCTCCTCTTCCTGTTTCCACCTGTCAGAATAGGAAATACATCATTTAGAAAGCCAAATACATAAGGAACAGAAATAGTGAACACTGTATGAGGGTCAAGGATAAGTATGCAGCAGGAAGTGAGAGTCTATATATACTTGATAAAACACAGGAAGGTCTACATCTGCTTTCCCCTGTTTACACTCTTTGCACATTCCAGGAAGAAATACATTTTTTGCTTGGATCAAAAATGAAATGTAAAGTAATCTTTCTTCATATGAAAATGGTTCAGGGCTTATTTCATGTTTTCATAGGTGTTTTTTCATCATGCATAAAAGTAACTGTTAAAATGCAGTAAAAATTCTTGTTCCCAAATTAGACTGAGAAAGCTCCCTTTTCTAAACCTGACAATAGTAGTAGTAATAGTAATATAACAAATTTAATATTTTTCTAGTATAGTAACATAGTAACATACTATGTTACTGTGAGGGGGATTATAGAAATCTACCCCTCACCCTTAAGAACAGTTCCATAGGCAGACTGAGCCACCTTAAGAGCACTAGTCCCACCCAGGAGGAGAGATGGAGCCTAAACCAGGAAAGAAGAAGGAATCAAAGTCCCAGTGTGTGCCATCACCACCTATGGTTAAGAATTGTGACCGACTGAGGTAAGCTGCTTTTACTTCTTGTTTGAGACTGACAAGCCTTGCTCTGAGGTCTGGCTGGAGCCAGACCCTAGTACTCGGAGAAGAACTGAGAAAGACTCACAGGTTGTGTTTGGGGCAGGGCTGCCCTACCAGCCACAGACTGTGTTCAGGCCTTGCCAGCCTGAGGCCTGCTTAAGACTGCACATCAAACTACAAAGTTGTTCTATCTTTTGTTCCTGGTTCTGTGATGTAACAGGCCTCAGGATTCAATTAAATAAACACTTGTTCTCATTTACATCCCTTTCTCCAGCAGTGTTATTTCACAGGCCCACCCTAACCCTTGCTTGAGGCATCACATACTCCATCAGATTGTATCCTAATGTACCTTACAATTATATCATCTCAGAATTAAACATGCTGGCACCTTTAGGGTGCAGACTAAAAACAATGGCCCTCAGATCCCATACAAAGCAAAATGATTTAAATAAGATCATTCCAAGAGAACAACACAGCATGAATAATATTATATAGACCTGATATTGTTTCAATAGGGAAAAAAAACTAGAACATCTCTGGATTATTTGTCTTATAAAAATCCAGTATATTCTCCTTATCAAAAACATTATTTGATTAAGATCCATTAGGAGGGAAAAACCTGTAAAGCTGAAGAGTGTAAATAATGATGCTTGACAGAAGCCTAAATTAGGTGCAGATCGGGTGTATTCTATAATAATACGCATAGATTTTAGAAATGCCCATGCCCCTCCCCTGGCCACACTTCCTTTTCAACTATGTGACTTAGATGTTAGGCGCACCACATTATAGAATATACATACGAGTTGTGCATGTAAATCTCAATTAATGCCAATTAGTGCTGATAATTGCTTCATAACATCCAATTAACAGTGCTGATTAGATAGTTAATTCAGGGGTCCTTTTACAAAGGTGCGCTGAAAAATGGCTTGCTGTAGTGTAGGCATGGGTTTTCGGCAAGTGCTGATCCATTTTTTAGCGCACCTGTAAAAAAGGCCTTTTTAAATTTTTTCCAAAAATGGACGTGTGGGCAAAATGAAAATTGTCACATGTCCATTTTGGGTCTTAGACCTTAGCACCAGCCATTGCCCTTGTGGTAAAGACTCACACCGTAACCGGCAGTAATGACCTAGGTGCACCAAATGCCACTTGGCACACGTCCATTACGTGCGCCCGAAAATAAAAAATATTTTTCAGACGCACGTGTCGGACACACACCAAAAATGAAATTACTGCAAGAGCCACGCGGTAGTCGGGCGGTAACTCCATTTTGGCACATGTTGGGCGCGCATAGACGCTTACGCAGCTTAGTAAAAGGACCCCTCAGTTATGTGCATTGTTATAGAATATGCTTCGATTTCCATGTGGATTTTTAGGCACCATATATAGAATCCGGGGGTTAGGGGCTGATATTCAGCCAATGGTAGGCAATGCAGTTAAAGCCTGCTGCCGCTGCTCAACCCAATGATTCAATGCCGTGTCATATCTGGCGATCAGCTTTGAATTTCTGGGGGGCTCAGAGGCTTTTATTTATTTATTTTTTTACTGAACAAAGCATTTGTTAACAGCATGACAATAGTAAAATGGTCAAGCATATGCATAAATACAATAAACAAGTCAAACTTGGAAATGGCATATTGAAACCTAATAATAGGACTCACATGAAACTATATCATAAATATTCACATTCAACAGCACTGTAGAACAATCATATAACTTAAATGTTGATACAATATAAACTATACCATAATAGATAGTATGGAAGAAAATTTATGGAAGAACATTCAAATAACAAAGATATAATACAATGACAGCATGATACCAATGAAATACCTATCCCCCTGTTTACAAAACCGTGCGACAATATCTGCAGTACCGCACCACCAGCCATTAGCATGGCTTTGTAAACAGGGGCTCTAATAAGCACGCATTAGAACATTCAAATAACAAAGATATGATGTCAATTCCTTTCCTATAATATGGCTTTCTATATAGCCATGGAAATAAGATAGGTAGCAATGACTCATGACTTTTCCACATGAGAATGGAGAACAGAAGATCTTTATTGAAGCACCAAATCAAGAACTGACACAGGGCTGTGTTTTGGTGGTCAATCTTCCTGCATCAGGGGTCTCATTCAAGCACTACAAATCAAAATCAATATAAAAATAAAAACAAATACAAATAATATACAGATAAAATACAGAGTAAATATGGTAAATTCATAAAATATACCAGTAAACATCAAGGACTGATTAATTCAAGTATATTATGTTGAACTATATATAGACTATACACTTGAAATATAAACTTAAAATAAAAATATGCATGGGCAGTTAAAAAAAGGATGGGCTAATCAATGAAGATGATTGTGAATGTAATACACAGTACTGAAGATCACCTCTTAGAGAGCAAAACACTGTGGGGCTGTTTTTCCCGTGTGCCAGGGCTCTTTTTACCATAGCGGGTAAAAAGACCCCAGGCAATATGGCCATGTGATGGGAAGCCCTTACCACCACCCATTGAGGTGGTGATAAGGGCTCCCGCGCTATCCCGATGGTAACCGATTACTACTGGATTACCACCGCACAACCACAAGGAGTGGCCTAGTGGTTAGGGTGGTGGACTTTGGTCCTGGGGAACTGAGGAACTAAGTTCATGTCCCACTTCAGGCACAGGCAGCTCCTTGTGACTCTGGGCAAGTCATTTAACCCTCCGTTGCCCCATGTAAGCCGCATTGAGCCTGCCATGAGTGGGAAAGCGCGGGGTACAAATGTAACAAAAAAAAATTCTGGGG
Source organism: Microcaecilia unicolor (assembly GCF_901765095.1). Taxonomy (NCBI): domain Eukaryota; kingdom Metazoa; phylum Chordata; class Amphibia; order Gymnophiona; family Siphonopidae; genus Microcaecilia; species Microcaecilia unicolor. The sequence continues at coordinate 169,143,470 of NC_044037.1, read as the reverse complement.
GTTTTCTTTTCCCCCCAGAAATGGCGTGCGATTGTGGTGGGACTACCACTAGCAGCTGTGTTGGGCCGGCGGTAGTCCCGAAAGAGCAAGCGGTAAGCCCACATTGGGCTTACCGCTGCTCTTTAAAAAGGGCCCCTGTGTATGGTGCTGGAATGGGATGAATCACAAAGGGTAACAGAAATAACTGATGTACTCTGCAAACTGAAGGAGACGAGGGATACACGGTCATTACTCATTATACAATAAAAGCTGTATTATAAAAATATGTAGTATAAAAACTGTATAATAAAAACAAGTAGATAAAGAAACCATAACTGGCAGGCTAAAATGGTGCCAATACCGGTTATCTATACAAATGGTTATAGACATAGCTGGTTAAGAAACAGAGCCGGTAAAAACAAGTGGAAAACTGCTTAAAAAACGGGCATCCATAAAAATGGCTATAGTCATAACTGGTTAATAAACATAGCCGGTAAATACAAGTAGAAGATTCTGGGTCCCTTTTACAAAGACACGGTAGTGTTTTTAGCGTGCACTAAAAATAAGCATGTGCTAAATGCTAGAGATGCTAATGTATTCCTATGGGCGTCTTCTAGCGCGCTTTAGTAAAATACCCCCTTAATATCATAGAAGCAATGGAGTAAATATAGCAAGTTGGTTAAGGATTAATTATGGGAACTGCCAAAACATTTAGTGAGCCTTCTCCATAATAAAAGATGAATCCTGAAGCTGTTTAGAGGTGAGGAAAAGAGAACATTATCCACCAAATAATACAAAGCAGAAACAAGGAACTTTTTAAAAAAAATTGACTGTCCCACTCAAAACCAGGACTCAAGTTTTTAAAGCCAATAAGTCCCTTCTTCTGAGTTGGGTCCAAAAAAGGAATCAGGAACAAGTACTGAACAAAGTTCCCTTAAACAGATCCCTCACATGTCCAAGGCATAATTCCAACATTATAATCCAATCAGGTTCTTGCAGAAAACTTAGCGATAAAGTTCTTAAGGTCACTAACTCGATGGAATTCTCCAGAATAACTATCAAATTCAAAGAGTCACTTTATGCTGTCATTCAGGCATGTTCCCCCAGATCAACATTGGCAGTAATACCATATTTATGAAGTACGTAATAAAAGATGTTATCTGTAGAGGAGTCCACTGTCTGAAAGGCATCTCATAGCCAGTCCAACATGGCCTCACTTCTTTCCGCATCTAGACCCAGCTAACTGACAGAAGGAATAAGATGATCCCAGGTCAATGACACTGTTTATTCCACTCAAACACTCCTCCCATTCCCCTAAACTGGGGGAGAGGCTGCCTGGATGTTCCCCTCCATGAGAGCAGAAAACCATACCTCCTTCTTGTACAGTGAGCCCTCCCAAGCTCCCAGCTGGACTGATTCTGAGTTGCGAAAGTGTGCTTCACACATCAGCCTAGCCAACGTATATTCCAAGTTCAGCCCTAACTTCACTCTGTTACTGGGCGGACACCATAATTCTCAAAGAAAGGCTGACCGGACAATGTGGCAAGGGTCCTCAGGCATGGAAGGCTAAGTCTGGGGTTTTCCCTTCTCTTCCGTATCTCAGAACCAGAAAAACTGTGATAATTGCAGAGATCTGTCCAACACAAGCTCTTCTGGCACTAATCTCCAGCAGGTTTGGGACACAGTTCATCTGGTTTCTCCTCAGAGATCTGTTTGATATGGGTGGCCCTACAGCATAGCCCTCTGAGTCATGGAAACAAACAAGCCCCTCCACCACAACAAGGTAGTGTCCCTTCGGAGGGGCTTCTAGGTTTTCTTATATCGTGCCCCTTGTTTTATTTTTATTTTTCATCTAGAGTGTATACTCTGCTGCGGATGTTAGTATTATCTGCAAAAAGACAGTCTTTTTCTACTAGCCACTCCTCGGTATAATTTATGGAAATATTAACTAGAACCAGACCGGAACCTTAGTCCTGTTCCACAGTTTATCGGTCTTTAGAAATAGTAGTTTTGTCGTATAAAGTTTAATTTTCTATGACAGTTCCATTCTTCTTCCCCCCCCCCCCCCCCCCCACACACACACAACATCTGCCAACTAAGTGCCAATTTGTGCCAACTGTAATGCTGATTTTATCGGTGTGAACATCTGTCCATGGGGAACTGAATTCGAGGCACTCATTCATGTCACATATAGTAAATTACTGCTTATTATTAAGATGGTAACAATTTTTGACAAATAATGACCAGAGGTAGATAGGAACTAGCAAAGGCTCTATATAACTGTACCAGCTGACCTAAATATCCACTCACCTCTCATTGTATTCATCATGATCTGGATGTATCTATAGTTCCGAGTTGATGTCCTGCTTCCTCATTAAAAAGCTAGCTAATACTTAAACTATGTTTTAAAGTTTTCCTTTAGTGTAGACATTTATTTTTAAAAAACATCATTAAAATGCTCACACACACCTAAATGTCTTTTCTATTGAGGAGATGCATTGCAAATGTGGTGGTTACTGTGAGTGTAAAGAGAATTAGTTGTATTAAAATGCATAGGAAGCAGCAAAACCATCTTAACAGAGTGAGTCTGATTATGCTGAGGGACAGAACACAATAAGGTATCACCTATGGTCAGTTACAGAGGGTGACAGAGCAGTAATTAACTTTCTCGTTAAGCTGCCGATAAAGCAAAGACTGATGTGTTGCAGGGGATGCAAATGAAGGCATCAATGCACCCTCACAACTGTGCCATTACTATTAGTCATTAGGAGTTGAACTGCCCTTCACATTCTATAGTTCATTAAGTCAGGGATGTAGAGAAAAAGGGATGATCATTCATGTTTTGTTTCCTTTGGCAGGCACAGGCAGCTGTCCGAGCATCTGTCACTAGTCCATGGAGATCACAAAACATAAGGAAGGAAATGGCTGGTGGGTATCACAGTTCAGTCACAGCTCCTCCAACAAATAGAACAGTCTAAAGGGCTGACTCTGTGACTTAGATAAGGCCACACGTGAATCAAGGCAGCCGCACTGACAGGAAGAACATTTTTTATGAAATCACTGGTACACAAGCTAATCAGAAGTAAGCTCCCAACAGAGACTCAAAAAGAAGAGAATGGCACACATCCTTGCAATATATCCAGCTGCAAGCTATGCCAAAACATTTCACAGGACCCTACTGTCATTCACAAAGGAAAAATATTCAACATAAAGGAATCCTTTACATACACATCTTCCAATGTGGTATACATCATTCAGTGTAAAAAATGCTATACTGGAGAAACAAGCCAGATGCTAAAGACAAGATTTAATTTACATAGACATCACATGAAAAAATGCCAGTGCCAGCCAGGATGCCATGCCTGTGGGGCAGCACTTTACAAAACCAGAACAATGTACCAGTGATCAGTGATTTCATAGTAAGAATCCTGAAAGGTAACTTTAAAACAATACAGGAACGTAAGACCTTTGAAGTCAGAATGATTAAATATTTTGACACCCACTAGACAGGATGTAACAAAGATCTGGGTTTTCTAGCTCATTATAAACCATAAAGTTGTACTGCTCTGTTTGTCACCCTCCTGTCTCCATGTATATCTCACCTATCCACCCCCATCTGGTTAGACTGTCACTGAAATGCTTTGATGTTCCCAGGCATATCTCCCGGTCTCTCACCCAGAGGCGTATCTGGACTCCGGCGGTAGGGGGGCCAGAGCCAGAGGGAGGGGCACATTTTAGCCCCCCTGCTACCGACCCCCCCCTCCCGTCACCACCACCACCACCACCGACCCCCCCCCCCCCCCGCTGCCATTGCCAGACCCCCCCACCACCAACGACTCTCTCCACCCCCCCCTCCCGCCGCCAACCCTCCCCCCTGCCGTCGTTTACCTTTCCTGGTGGGGGACCCCAACCCCCCACCAGTCGAGGTCCTCTCTTCCATTGCAGGCTGCAAGTTGCAAAGCTTCCTATAACTTCTTCTGAGTCTGACGTCCTGCACGTACAACGCACAGAACGTCAGACTCAGTTTCAAATTCCGAGTCTGACGTCCTGCACATTGACGTCAGACTCAGAAGAACAGGAAGCTTTGCAACTTGCAGCCTGCTGCAATGGAAGAGAGGACCTCGGCTGGCGGGGGTTGTGGTCCCCCGCCAGGAAAGATCGGCGACGGGTTGGCAGCGGTAGGGGGGTCCAGGCCAAAATCTGCGGGGGCCCCTGCTCTCACCTATCCATCCCCATCCTGTTAGACTGTCACTGAAATGCTTTGATGTTTCACTTATATATACTGTCATCTACCAAAATTTGCTTATTTCCGATCTGACGAAGAAGGGCAACCTTCGAAAACTAATCAAGAACTGTATTAATTTATGTCCAATAAAAAAGGTATCATCTTATTTTCTTTTCCATGTTTTATTTTGTTTTATTTCTATTGATTACCTTTAAAAGTGGACTAACACGGCTACCGCACCTCTCTACTCATGGATGACTGGGGAAATTTGGAAGCAGTGGCTAAAGAAGTTAGACGCTAGAATGCGGGCACAAAAGCGTCAGATTTTGTTGCTTTGTGATAATTGTACTGCACACAGTGATGATGTCAGGCTTTCTAACATCAAGGTGGTCTTCCTCCCACCAAACAATACCTCTCTGATCCAACCTATGCATCAGGGCATAATAGCCAATTTCAAAAAAACATTATTGGGCTCTTGTGCTATGTCGCATGATGAGCGTTATGGATGACCAGACTGGTAAGGATAAACGTGCTGTTGAACTGGCTCGTAATCTATCACTGTTGGATTCCCTACATATGCAGAAAGAAGCCTGGAATTGTGTTACACAGGCAGCGATTGTGAACTGCTACAAGCGGACAAGCGTTGTTAAGGATGCAGCTGTTGCAAATGCGTCAGATGAACAGGCTATTGACATCCCAGCCGGTGTTACTGAAGAGGAGTTTCATCACTACGTAGCTGTTGATTACGATCTACAAACAGCTGATGACAGCACTGATGTCCAGATATGTGCCTACATGCAGCCAACGGCTGATGATGAAACAGATAATGAAATGAGCAGTGAGGCACATGCTGACGAAATTCAACAACCTCTTGTCACTTTTGCAAGAGCGCTGGAGAGTCTCAACACCGTGCGGGCATATCTGGAGGCCACTGGATGTCAGTGCTATGACAGTTTTTACCATCTGGCAGACGTAGTCTATGGAACTCACAGACACAATAGTGTACAGAGGACTATCACTGTTTACTTCAAGTAAGCCTAACGTCAATTAACGGAGACTGTATACTGTACGTATAATAAACAGTACTGTACATATATTTATCAGATGTCAAACTTCTTTGGGTCACAACGGTTAAGTGCACGCTCCAGTTAACTGCATGTATTTCTTTGGTCCCAGACCCTTGCACTTAAGTGGATTGCACTGTATGTATATATATATATATATATATATATATATATATATATATCTCACTCCTTTAGGCACAAGGCTATTCTTCCACTGCAGCAGATGTAAGATAATATATATATATATATATATATATATATATATATATATATATATATATATATAGTATTATCTTACATCTGCTGCAGTGGAAGAAAACTAAAATATCTAGGCTTCGATTCCCCCTGATGTTCCTTGTGACCTTGGGCAAGTCACTTACCCCCTAATTCTATATATAGCATTCTGAGTAGAGAGGTGTGGTAGCCTTGATTGTAGGATTGTATTGAATTCCTTCAATACATACCATCCTACAATCAGATTCAAAATTGACTACTCCCCAGAAAAAGTCAATTTTTTGGACACCACAGTCCCAATCAGCAATGGCAATATATAAACATCTATATACAAGAAACCCACAGACAGATGCAGCTACCTCCACAACTCCATCCTTCACATACAAAAAGATCCATTATTTACAGCCAAGCCACAAGATACCACCGTATCTGCTCTGACCCAGGGGACAGAGACAGACACCTAGAAATCCTGGCTGCATCCTTCAAACATAAAGGCTACAATCCCAAAATAATTTCCAAGAATATTGCCTCCTCCCTCAAAACACCCAGGGAAAATCTACTACAGTACAAAGAAAAAAAGCCACAGACAGAATCCCCCTTATAGTGACATACAACCCAGAGCTGGAAAAATTAAGAAGAATCATAAAAGATCTACAGCCTCTACTCCAGGAAGATGAATTACTGAAAGAGATATTCCCATCCCCACCAGTGCTAGCTTTCAGACAGCCACCCAACTTAAAACACAAGCTAGTTAGAAGTAAGCTCCCAACACAGACTCAAAAAGAAGAGAATGGCACACATCCTTGCAATAAATCCAGCTGCAAACTATGCCAAAACATCTCACAGGACCCCACAGTCATTCACAAAGGAAACACATTCAACATAAAGGAATCCTTCACATGCTCATCTTCCAATGTGGTATACATCATCCAGTGTAAAAAATGTGACCAAGGATGCTATATTGGAGAAACATGCCAGATGCTAAAAACAAGATTTGAAGTCAGAATGATCAAATATTTTGACACCCACCAGACAGGACTTGACAGAGATCTGGGCTTTCTAGCCCATTATAAGCCATAAAATTGTAAATTGTACTGCTTTGTTTGTCACTCTCCTGTCTCCATGCATATCCCCCTGTCTCACCCATCCACCTCCATCCCCACCCTGTTAGATTGTCACTGAAATGCTTTGATGTCTCACTTATATATACTGTCATCTACCAAGATTTGCTTATTTCCGATCTGAGGAAGAAGGGCAACCTTCGAAAGCTAATCAAGAAATGTACTAAGTTATGTCCAATAAAAAAGGTATCATCTTATTTTCTTTTCCATGCTTTATTTTGTTTTATTTCTATTGATTATATATAGCATTCAAAATTGTGCGTGCAAATTTAATTGCTTAACCAGCCAATTAGTGCTGATAATTAGGCACTAACAATTAATAATTGTGGCTAATTGGCAATAATTGGAATTTACATTCACATTTTATAGTCACTATTCTATAAAGATGTGCACATAAAATTTTCCACACAGATCTGAAAAGGCAGCATGGCCACGTGAGGGGCATGGCTGGGTCACTGGCGGTTCTAGGATTTGCTTGCATTGTTATAGAAATCAGGGGATCTGCATCCTATTTAAGTGCAATGATTTACACCAGAGTTCAGTGGGTATGAATCCTCACGCCTAAAGTTGGTCATGAATCCCAGTGCTGAACTCTATTTTATATACGGTGCCCAACTTGAAGAACCATTTATAGAATAGCGTTTAGCATACCATTTTTGGTGCCCAATTCTGGGTACCATTTACAGAATTGAGTCCTTAACCCTCCATTACCTCAAAAACAAACCTAGGGCTAGATTTAGTAAAGTGTTGTACTGTGCAAGCACTGGTAACACTTATCAAACAGGTCCCATTGCATCAAATAGAACTGTGGACAATAATGTATGTTAGCACAACTTTAGTAAATCTTGCCCTTAGATTGAAAACCCTCTAAGGACAGAGAAATACCTACTGTACTTGAATGTAAGAAAGTGGTACTTTCGTACTCATCTATATGTTACAACTTTGACTTACCCTTCACTACCAATTATAATGTTCTAGTACATATTGTACATATAGTAAACATGTGGAGGAGTGGCCTAGTGGTTAGGGTGGTGGACTTTGGTTCTGGGGAGCGGAGGCACTGAGTTCGATTCCTGGCACAGGCAGCTCCTTGTGACTCTAGGCAAGTCACTTAACTCTCCATTGCCCCAGGTACAAATAAGTACCTGTATACAATATGTAAGCTGCATTGAGCCTGCCATGAGTGGGAAAGCGCAGGGTACAAATGTAACAAAAAAAAATATTGTGTTGTCATTGCAAGTAGTATACCATGCCATACTTTGTATTGTTGTTCAAATATTTTTACTGCTCTAATTGCCTATTGCTCATGTTTGATCTATTCTTACTGTACACCGCCTTGAGTGAATTCCTTCAAAAAGGCGGTAAATTAATTGTAATAAATAAATAAATCATAAGGTACCAATGTGTGATAAATTCAATGGATCCAATATTTAAAATGAATTATTCTGATAGCGGCAGCCAACATCTGGATAATTCCATTAAGGGCCCTTTTGCTAAAGGGTTGGCGCACAGCAACAGGCTTGCCATGTGCCAATCTGGAACTCCCACTGGAGCCCTGCGGTAGTTCCCACCACCAGCGTGTGCCATTTTTAGCACTCCAAAAATATTTTCTATTTTTGTAACACGGGTGCTTACCTGGTGGTAATCGGGTAGCTCAACATGCTGCCAGGTTACCACTGGGTTAGCGTAGGAGCCCTTACTGCCACCTCAATGGGTGGCGGTAAGTGCTCCCCTCAAAATGTCCACGCAGCAAGTGGTTCACTTACTGCATGGCCATTTCTTTTTGAGAAAAAAAGAGAGCCTTTTACCCACTGTGGTGAAAGGGGGCCTCAGCGCACATCAAAACTATACGCTGACAAAAGCACAGGCCCCCTTTTACCGCAGCTTAGTAAAAGGACCTCTTAGACAGCACTACCCATGGATATTCAGCTACATTGTCTTAAATAGGAGAAGTCAATAGATCAAAAAATATGAAGAAGAGCAAACTTCACTAAAATAACCCAAAGTAGCCATGTTTTGCCTATGGCAGGCTGCTTCAGGGGCAGTGACTAAAGGGGATACTAAAAGCACCCTTCCCCTCAGTGGCGGTATGGACCCCCATGTATAACTGACTATCCCTAGAGTTAGGTGGAAGGCCCACATTCTACCCTCACTCCACCCCAGCAGTGTAAGAAGATAGTGCCACTGAAAATTGGCAGATAGGACACTAATCTGTATAGCAGCTGCCACTATACCGATAAGTGCTTTTTTAAGGGTAGCAAAGTTAGATGCATATAAGAATAAATAAATAACTATCCAACACTGAGTTTTACTTAAGCAGATATCTGAGCTCCAGAACTCCCTTTCCCCCCTCCTTCCAACTGTAGCTTTGCCTCCAGATCTGTAGGACATATTGATTCAGTCCTGGTTTTACCCTACTGGCTGCATAGACTTGTGGTTTTGCTTTTCTTAGGAAAATCAATAGAGCCATCAGAAATTCAAGTCCATGTAGGCAGTGGAATAAATCCAGGACTGGCTCAACCTATCCTGAGAATGTGGAGCCAGTTATTATTCCTACCTGAGCACATCAAATTGGGTATTTCATAAATCTCCCTTAGCAGTTCATTCTGCATCAAGTCATAATACAGATGCTGGATGAAACCCAGTTGTTTCATTGAAGTATCCCATTTTAAATATTGGTTCACTCTTTTAAAAGAGCCAAAAGGAAATGGTTTTCTTTCCCATTTCTTCTCTCTATAATCTTCCCACTATAAAATTGTATATTTTATGTGCAGCAAGAAGGTAATACTGGAGTGTAGTACCGGAAGACTGGAGGGTAGCCAATGTTACTCCGATTTTTAAGAAGGGTTCCAGAGGAGATCCGGGAAATTATAGACCGGTGAGTCTGACGTCGGTGCCGGGCAAGATGGTGGAGGCTATTATTAAGAATAAAATTGCAGAGCATATACAAAAACATGGACTGATGAGACAAAGTCAGCACGGATTTAGTGAAGGGAAGTCTTGCCTCACCAATCTAATGCATTTTTTTGAGGGGGTAAGCAAACATGTGGACAATGGGGAGCCGGTTGATATTGTATATCTGGATTTTCAGAAGGCGTTTGACAAAGTGCCGCACGAAAGACTCCTGAAGAAATTGCAGAGTCATGGAATCGAAGGTAGGGTATTATTATGGATTAAGAACTGGTTGAAAGATAGGAAGCAGAGAGTAGGATTGCGTGGCCAGTATTCTCAGTGGAGGAGGGTAGTTAGTGGGGTCCCGCAGGGGTCTGTGCTGGGTCCGTTGCTTTTTAATGTATTTATAAATGACCTAGAGATGGGAATAACTAGTGAGGTAATTAAATTCGCCGATGACACAAAATTATTCAGGGTCGTCAAGTCGCAGGAGGAATGTGAACGATTACAGGAGGACCTTGCGAGACTGGGAGAATGGGCGTGCAAGTGGCAGATGAAGTTCAATGTTGACAAGTGCAAAGTGATGCATGTGGGTAAGAGGAACCCGAATTATAGCTACGTCTTGTAAGGTTCCGCGTTAGGAGTTACGGATCAAGAAAGGGATCTGGGTGTCGTCGTCGATGATACGCTGAAACCTTCTGCTCAGTGTGCTGCTGCGGCTAGGAAAGCGAATAGAATGTTGGGTGTTATTAGGAAGGGTATGGAGTCCAGGTGTGCGGATGTTATAATGCCGTTGTATCGCTCCATGGTGCGACCGCACCTGGAGTATTGTGTTCAGTACTGGTCTCCGTATCTCAAAAAAGATATAGTAGAATTGGAAAAGGTACAGCGAAGGGCGACGAAAATGATAGTGGGGATGGGACGACTTTCCTATGAAGAGAGGCTGAGAAGGCTAGGGCTTTTCAGCTTGGAGAAGAGACGGCTGAGGGGAGATATGATAGAAGTGTATAAAATAATGAGTGGAATGGATCGGGTGGATGTGAAGCGACTGTTCACGCTATCCAAAAATACTAGGACTAGAGGGCATGAGTTGAAGCTACAGTGTGGTAAATTTAAAACGAATCGGAGAAAATTTTTCTTCACCCAACATGTAATTAGACTCTGGAATTCGTTGCCGGAGAACGTGGTACGGGCGGTTAGCTTGACGGAGTTTAAAAAGGGGTTAGATAGATTCCTAAAGGACAAGTCCATAGACCGCTATTAAATGGACTTGGAAAAATTCCGCATTTTTAGGTATAACTTGTCTGGAATGTTTTTACGTTTGGGGAGCGTGCCAGGTGCCCTTGACCTGGATTGGCCACTGTCGGTGACAGGATGCTGGGCTAGATGGACCTTTGGTCTTTCCCAGTATGGCACTACTTATGTACTTATGTACTTATGTACTTGAACTAGTTCTGCTAAAGAATATGCAACTTTACAATATTCAAATCTGTGCAGACAGGTTCAAAACATGCACGTTCTTGTACCCAGAGATTTTACACCAGATCTGGAAAGGAAAAAAATGATTATACTTTCCCTTTTAAAAGTGCATAAAAGAAAATTACCTGCACAGATTTGCACCTTGAAGGTTATTTTTGCCTGAAAGTTTATGTGTGTTGTTCCTCCCCACGTCCCCTACCCCCACCCCATCCCAGCAACACCTCAACAAAAATGTTGGAAATAATATATGTACTATGAAACTATGTGAATACAGTAATACTTTTACAGGGTGCATGATTTTCAGAGAGCCCTTTTAACCAGGCAAATAATCACTTACTGGAGTAAACGGCATTTCAAAATTGCCCTGCTTATGAGCTGTAATCTCTGGACTCACAGTAATACTGTTTGCCACGAGCATAACTGGCTGATGTTTCTCTGTTTCCAATAAAATCAACTTGTGCAAAAAAGATGTTCTTTACAGTACATGACTGCTGAGTCTGATGACATATTCTGCTCAAACACAGGTTGGAACACAGGCACAGAGGGAAGATAGACAAGTGTATTTAACCTTTATTGTATTGATTAAGGCCCAGGAAATGAGTACGTAATGGACCATAAGAATAAATTATGTGATGGTGAGGTGACCTTTAAAAATGCATGCTCTTATAAGCAGAAGATGTCACACGGCTTCTTTAAATAACATTGGTCCTTCTTCTTATATCCCCTTTGAAAACTGTCATGCAATAATACGCGTGGCCATGACTACAAAATACGCTGGGATTCTGTTCGGATGAAAGAGATTAGATGAGGGTTATTAGTAGCAATATTAATGTCATCAACTGTATTATTACAATTATTGCAATTAGCATAACTAGATGACTTTTAGAGACAGATATATGTGGTGGAAATAGAGTTCTGTGTTCTGACCCTGGCAAGAAATTACTTTGGCTGATCAGCTACAGATGCTGCTGGTAGGTAATGAGTGCATTCAGTTGTCTTCTCTTTGTTTTGAATTTCTATTTGAGATGCAACACATTGACTTAATGAGATACAGACATTGTGCTGTGTCAGGAATTCAAAGAAAATAAAGGGTGAAAGGGCCCATGTTCAGTGATACAGTTGGCAAAGATTCCTGCATTTCTTATGCATAGCTTTTTTCCATTGTATTGCACTTGCATCACTATCCTAAGTTTGTACTGAAAGAGCACTCTATTGAGGGTTGTCATTTGATCACTGTAAAATGAAATTCATCGGGACAGATCTTCAAATGTCACACGTGCATTTCTTCATCCAAATTACTCCTGGACTATAATATTCCACTACAAAGTCTTCTTTGAAAATCATTTAAATAAAATACAGTATTGTTCACTTTCATTTCATTTATTAAAATTTGTACTTGCAACATTACCAGAGGTAGCCTGGGCAAGGCACAATTCATTATAAAAACACAGCAATTCAAAAATATAAAACAATCAAAATGCAACAAGAAAAAACCATCCTCAGTGAGCTATAAAGCAAATCAGAAATAACTTTAAGCCAAATTCTAATAGCATACGTGAATTAAAATGGTACATGTAGGGGATAATTTTATCAATGGACGCTTGCATGATTAGAAAAGGCAACATAGGTACCAATGTGCTTTTCTAAATACAATCCCAGAATCAGTACCAAAGAGCAAACTATTCATGCATAAATTCATAACTGTTCTAAAAATAAGGTGTAAATATTTCTTTCAGTGTTCTCTCCCCCGGATTCTATAAATGATGCCCAAATTTGGGTGCAATCCTGAGATCTGCACACAAATAAATGGCCCCCTTCTTTATTAAGTTGTACTAGCGGCTGCCATACACTAATGTCAACACAGCCCATTCATTCTGAATGGGCTGTGTCGGCATTGTTGCGTGGCAGCCACGCTAGCGGCTTAGTAAATAGGGGGTAGATAGCAAGTCAATAATTGACTGTTAACAAGCATGGCTGATGTATATGCAAATTACCAGAGATAATTGGTGAGATGTTGTTTGTTAATACTTTATACACCAGTAATAGAATTTTATATCTAACTCTGTATTCTACTGGTAACCAGTGTGATTGTATGAGTACAGATGAAATATGATCAAATCTAGGTAGACCATAGAGAATACGAGCAACAGAATGTGCAATTTGCAAAGATCTTAGTCTTTTCTTTGACAAACCTATAAGCAGACTATTTTTTATATTTAAGCATTTATGTTCCACATTACATTGTTTCAATGTGGCTTACAAACAAAAAAGAATTGTTACATTTGATGAAGTTACTGTGTTAGAGATTCTAAATATTCTTAGCGTGTACGTGAGAGACGGTGGATGTGTACTTCTAGGTTTTTGGGGATAGTGTACAGTTGGAGTTTGCAGTCAGTGGCTTGTTTGTGGAAGGAAAGACAGAGTTCAAATTAATGGCGAGGATCAAGTTAACATGGTACATTTTGGTTGATATGTCTGACTTGGTGATCCCCTGATTCATAGAATAATTTTTTGAAGAAGAAGGCTTTGAGCTGTTTACAGAAAACAAGGAGTTGTTTATATTTCTTAAGATCTTTGGGAGTGCATTCCAGTTTTGCATGCATATATACTGTATGTAAAGCTCGATGTGTAAATTGATATGTAGCACAGACCCTTGCAACTGGGGAAGTAGAATGTTGGGTAGTTTCTTGATTCCTTGCTGATGTTGCATAATGGTAGAGTTAGTAGGTTTGCTATGGAGCTGGGAGCAAGGCCAAAAATAATTCTGTATGCCAGTGTACAGAGGTTGAATGTTATTCGTGCTTTCACTGGGAGCCAGTGTAAGGCTTGGAGTAGTGGGATGGCTCTGTTGAAGCGAGATTGTCTGTGAATCTGCAGTTTGTAGTTTTTTCAGGATTTGATCTTTGCATCCAGTGCAGATTCCATTACACCTTGTCAAAAGGGATGTAGATAGATATATCTGGATTGAAGCTGTTTCTTGCTAGTGTGTTGGCTAGTGATATAATGATTATGTTGAAGAGTATAGGTGAGATTGGTGATCCTTGCAGGACACCACACTCTGCTGGGAGGGGCATCAGTAGGTCAAGCGTAAACCCAAGTTACATGAATATATTTCAGAATACTAGCGCAAATATTTACACCAGTTATTGAGTGTAAGTACTCGAATCTAAAGTTGGGCACACTTATACCAGTATTCTATAATGGCAATTATGGCCCTTATTCTACAAAGTTTATGCTCCTAAATTTATGCTCCTAAAATTTGTGCTTCCAAATTACAAGCAGAATCTATGCTCCTATATACATTTGAGAGCATAAATTATGCTCATAAGTTTAGGAGTGTAAATTTAAGGAGCATAAGTTTACATAAGTACATAAGTACATAAGTAGTGCCATACTGGGAAAGACCAAAGGTCCATCTAGCCCAGCATCCTGTCACCGACAGTGGCCAATCCAGGTCAAGGGCACCTGGCACACTCCCCAAACGTAAAAACATTCCAGACAAGTTATACCTAAAAATGCGGAATTTTTCCAAGTCCATTTAATAGCGGTCTATGGACTTGTCCTTTAGGAATCTATCTAACCCCTTTTTAAACTCCGTCAAGCTAACCGCCCGTACCACGTTCTCCGGCAACGAATTCCAGAGTCTAATTACACGTTGGGTGAAGAAAAATTTTCTCCGATTCGTTTTAAATTTACCACACTGTAGCTTCAACTCATGCCCTCTAGTCCTAGTATTTTTGGATAGCGTGAACAGTCGCTTCACATCCACCCGATCCATTCCACTCATTATTTTATACACTTCTATCATATCTCCCCTCAGCCGTCTCTTCTCCAAGCTGAAAAGCCCTAGCCTTCTCAGCCTCTCTTCGTAGGAAAGTCGTCCCATCCCCACTATCATTTTCGTCGCCCTTCGCTGTACCTTTTCTAATTCTACTATATCTTTTTTGAGATACGGAGACCAGTACTGAACACAATACTCCAGGTGCGGTCGCACCATGGAGCGATACAACGGCATTATAACATCCGCACACCTGGACTCCATACCCTTCCTAATAACACCCAACATTCTATTCGCTTTCCTAGCCGCAGCAGCACACTGAGCAGAAGGTTTCAGCGTATCATCGACGACGACACCCAGATCCCTTTCTTGATCCGTAACTCCTAACGCGGAACCTTGCAAGACGTAGCTATAATTCGGGTTCCTCTTACCCACATGCATCACTTTGCACTTGTCAACATTGAACTTCATCTGCCACTTGCACGCCCATTCTCCCAGTCTCGCAAGGTCCTCCTGTAATCGTTCACATTCCTCCTGCGACTTGACGACCCTGAATAATTTTGTGTCATCGGCGAATTTAATTACCTCACTAGTTATTCCCATCTCTAGGTCATTTATAAATACATTAAAAAGCAACGGACCCAGCACAGACCCCTGCGGGACCCCACTAACTACCCTCCTCCACTGAGAATACTGGCCACGCAATCCTACTCTCTGCTTCCTATCTTTCAACCAGTTCTTAATCCATAATAATACCCTACCTCCGATTCCATGACTCTGCAATTTCTTCAGGAGTCTTTCGTGCGGCACTTTGTCAAACGCCTTCTGAAAATCCAGATATACAATATCAACCGGCTCCCCATTGTCCACATGTTTGCTTACCCCCTCAAAAAAATGCATTAGATTGGTGAGGCAAGACTTCCCTTCACTAAATCCGTGCTGACTTTGTCTCATCAGTCCATGTTTTTGTATATGCTCTGCAATTTTATTCTTAATAATAGCCTCCACCATCTTGCCCGGCACCGACGTCAGACTCACCGGTCTATAATTTCCCGGATCTCCTCTGGAACCCTTCTTAAAAATTGGAGTAACATTGGCTACCCTCCAGTCTTCCGGTACTACACTCGATTTTAGAGACAGATTGCATATTTCTAACAGTAGCTCCGCAAGTTCATTTTTTAGTTCTATTAATACTCTGGGATGAATACCATCAGGTCCCGGTGATTTACTACTCTTCAGCTTGCTGAACTGACCCATTACATCCTCCAAGGTTACAGAGAATTCGTTTAGTTTCTCCGACTCCCCCGCTTCAAATATTCTTTCCGGCACCGGTGTCCCCCCCAAATCCTCCTCGGTGAAGACCGAAGCAAAGAATTCATTTAATTTCTCCGCTACGGCTTTGTCCTCCCTGATCGCCCCTTTAACACCATTTTCGTCCAGCGGCCCAACCGACTCTTTGGTCGGTTTCCTGCTTTTAATGTATCTAAAAAAATTTTTACTATGTATTTTTGCTTCCAACGCTAATTTCTTCTCAAAGTCCTTTTTTGCCCTCCTTATCTCCGCTTTGCATTTGGCTTGGCATTCCTTATGATCTATCCTGTTACTTTCAGTTGGTTCTCTTCTCCACTTTCTGAAGGATTGTTTTTTGGCTCTAATGATTTCCTTTATCTTACTGTTTAGCCACGCCGGCTGACGTTTAGTCTTTTTTCCCTTTTTTCTAATACGTGGAATATATTTGTCCTGAACCTCCAGGATGGTGTTTTTAAACAGCATCCACGCCTGATGCAAGTTTTTTACTCTGCGAGCTGCTCCTTTCAGTCTTTTTTTCACCATTTTTCTCATTTTGTCGTAATCACCTTTTCTATAGTTAAACGCTAGCGTACTTGATTTCCTAGTTTCACTTCCTTCAATGCCAATATCAAAACCGATCATATTATGATCACTGTTATCAAGCGGCCCTCGTATCGTTACCCCCTGCACTAGATCATGAGCACCACTAAGGACTAAGTCTAGTATTTTTCCTTCTCTTGTCGGCTCCTGAACTAGCTGTTCCATGAAGCTGTCCTTGATTTCATCAAGAAATCTTATGCCCCTTGCGTGTACAGATGTTACATTAACCCAGTCTATATGCGGGTAATTGAAATCCCCCATTATTATTGTGTTGCCCAGTTTGTTTGCGTCCCTGATTTCCTTTAACATTTCCGCATCCGTCTGTTCGTCCTGGCCAGGCGGACGGTAGTACACTCCTATCACTATCCTTTTCCCCTTTGCACATGGAATTTCAGTCCACAGTGATTCCAAGGAGTGTTTTGTTTCCTGCAGAATTTTCAATCTATTTGATTCAAGGCTCTCGTTAATATACAATGCTACCCCTCCACCAATCCGATTCACCCTATCACTACGATATAATTTGTACCCCGGTATGACAGTGTCCCACTGGTTATCCTCCTTCCACCAGGTCTCAGAGATGCCTATTATATCTAATTTTTCATTTAGTGCAATATATTCCAACTCCCCCATCTTATTTCTTAGGCTCCTGGCATTCGCATATAGACATTTCAAACTATGTTTGTTGTTCCTAAGTACATCATGCTTAGTACTTGACAGTATTAATTGGCAATCTTTTGTCTGATTTTTATTGTTATTTAAAGATACCCGATCTACTACAATCTCTTTTGCAACCTCACTATCAGGATACTCTATCTTCCCTGTTATGGTGATATCTTTGAAAGATACCTTATCCCGAACCATGCTCTTTTGAGCGACTGTCGGCCTTCCCCCCATTTCTAGTTTAAAAGCTGCTCTATCTCCTTCTTAAATGCATAAACTTTGTAGAATAAGGGCTTATATGCTTAATTGCTGATTTAGAATTAATATTTAGAGCTAGATTGAGGAAATAGTGCTCAAAAACTGGCCTTGGAAAAAAATTGATGCTCAGTGTTATTCTATACAGGATGCTCCCAGCTGAATGTCCTTTATAGGATAGCATGTAGTCTCAGATTGCTGAGGCGTTTTAAAGATTATTTAACTCCACAAAACTTTAGGACTTCTGTCCACAAAGGAGGGGGGAGGGGGGTTTGTGGAGAATGTAGTGCCCATCTTTACTTGGTAGGATCTGGATGTCATGAATCTCTTGAACCATTTCAGTACTTCTCCACTGATACCGATTTTGTCTATAAGACTTACCAGGATCTTGTGATTGACGATGTCAAAAGCGCTTGACAAGTTGAATTGTAGCAGTAAGATTTTCTTGCCTGTGCTGATCTCTCTTTTGAAGTTGGCTAGTAGAGTTATTAGTACTGTTTCTGTGCTATGGCGTTTGTGGAATCCCAACTAGGATTCATGGAATTATCATCTGTGATTGAGATAATTTGTTTGACTCCTGAGGCAGGCACTTTGTGTGTGTTTTTGTGTGTGTGTGTGTGTTCTGTTTAAATATATGATTAATCTACAAAGACTCTTGAGTGGCCCTGGTGCAGCAGTTTGTTTACGGTAAAATGCTGGCCACATTGAAGTGTGATGGAACCATTCTAATTCATTAAAAGGTAAGTTTCGCACACATTGGGATCCTTTTACTAAGGTATGCTAACAGATTTAGGGGCCCTTTTATTAAGATGCGCTGAAAATGGCCTGCGCTGGTATAGACACATGTGTTGGACGCACGCAGGTCCATTTTACAGCGAACCTGCAAAAAAGACCTTTTTTTGCCAAAAATGGACGTGCGGCAAAATAAAAATCAGCGCATCCATTTTGGGCCTGAGACCTTACCGCCACCCATTGACTTAGCGATAAGATCTCACATGTTAACCGGGTGGTAATGATCAGTGTGCATACACTGCCAATTACCGCCCTCTTAACGTCATGCAGTAGAAAATAGAAAATATTTTCTGCCGTGCTTTTTGGATGCGCATATAAGTTAGAATTATCGCTCAGGGCTTGCAGTAGTCAGGCGGTAGCTCTAATTTGACGTGTGTAGTATGCACGTAGGCACCTACGTGTCTTAGTAAAAGGGCCTCTTAATGCACGATAACGATTAGCATGTGCTAAATGATAATTGGCTTCTTATCATTTAACATATGCTAATCATTAGCATGCACTAAATCTATTAGCACACCTTACTAAAAGGACCCCAATATGTTTTGGATACAATTTGGATGTAAAATATTTGAAAATGAGAGGAGAAGAATTATATTTAGTAAAAGAAATACTTTTTTTGTAATTCAAAAGAGGAAGTTATTTTTAAGACGGTGACTGAACAATGGATAACTTAAGAGTGGTTGTCAATCTTCTGAAAAATTTTCCTACCCAGTCTGTTTGTAGCCTTTTTTTTTAAATAAAACATGTAGAAGTAATTAAGCTCAACATTCTATTTTGTGTATTTGACTTATAGTGGATATTATAGTTTTGTGATTTGTTGGTGATTTACTACCACTGTCCTCTGTTATTTGAGTTATTTGAAATGTAATACAGAGGGAGATTGACCACAGTTCTGGTTCAGGATACTATACCGGGCTCTTAAAATGATGATGTTTCTTATTGGCATTATGCTGTTGCTTGGATATGGTTGTTATGATATGCTCAGGTATTGCAACAAATATAAAGTACAAAAAAAGAATCTACTGCTTCTCAATCATGTCAGATTAACAGTCCTAGAAACAAAAGTTATCCATTGTCTATAGAATAGAAGAGGCTCGAGAAGCAGCAATAGGAGAACCTTGGGTAAATTTTTTCAAAAAGGCAATGAATAAATCCTCATAAACATAAATAAATAAATAAATAGTACATCTCCAACTTGCATGCTTCAACTTGATACTAGAAGATTATGTTTAGTAGGTTTGAGATTATTTGACCTTACAATTGAGACTGCCATCTGAGATGACAGATTTTACTAAATAGTTAATTGCTTCCATAGTAATGTTGACACTTATCCCCAGAGAAATGAACTGAGACCAGTTATAAGTTGAAAATCATGTGGTCAGACTGTATTGTTCATAGTCCTTTCAAAAAATAATCTTCTTCCCTATTACTTGTTACATGCTCATAATGACCATTAGATTACTAATTACTTTTCCCAGACATTAATTATTAATAGCTGATTAGTTTTGCTTCAAAGATGATTAAATTTTCATAAGATGTCAATAGAAAATGAATCATCAGAGAACGATCTCAGTCATACCTGACCTTGCAGGCCAATGATTTTTGCCAAGGCCATAGAATGGATAAATCCCTTTTCACACTTAGTCCTAGGAACTGCCATTGTCTGCAAGAAAATGGGAAAAAGGCTGAATAATATTAAAGAAACCTCTTACCAATACAGAGGAATGCAGCAAAGCTTTCCCTTCCATAGATTTCCCTAAATAGCAATAAAATGGATTGTGTTATGGCCCCGGTGAATGGCACCCTGAGGTTTGAGTTTTCAACTGACATACAGCAAAAATATATTGATATGCTTGTATGTTTAGTGAACTGCCACTGCAAAGATCAAAGATCAAGAAGGCACCATGATAGCAACAACAACATCAACAATAAAAAAGGCACTTAAAAACATGTTTCAAACATGGAGAATAAAATAGCCTAGGCATTTGCTCCGAAGGAACTGACCAGGACTGACCAAAGCTAAATTATAGGATTATAAAAGAGTTCAAAATGAACTGAAAAAATGTAATTCATAAGTGGATAGACCTAAATATGTTGTGTATGATATACATATAAGACTACAGGAGCAAAATGGAAGAGATGCCATGATGTGGTGGTGTGTGCTGGGGAGAGGGGTTTAGTGTGTGCAGGGGGAGGGGATGGGTGGAGGGAAGGGGTTGTGTGCTGAAGAGGGGGGTGAGTTGTGTGCTGGGGAGAGGGGGTGGTGGTGGGGATGCTACAGAGGTGCTGCACACAAATAAATAGTGCACTTACCTTTACTGAAAATTGGTGAGAATGAGTCTTTGTATGGCGCAGACCCCAGATGGTGTGCTCCCTGGTCAGCTCTGTGTTCAGGGGGGCTCCTCATCCTCTCGGTCTGGTGACTGTTGCTGTAGTTGCTGTCCCTTCTCTGGCAGGGCCTGACTTCTTCGGAGAGTCGGGTTGTGCAACATGCAGGAGGCCAAGAAAACATATGAAAGCTTTTTGAGGCTATAGAGGAGCTCCCTTCCAGACCAGTACAGATATCTGAAGTGATTCTTGAGCTGGCCAAAGGTCTGTTCTATGATGGTGCAGGTGCTCTTGTTCCTCTTATTGTACTCCTACTCTGCCTCATTTTGGGGGTGCTCTATCAGAGTCATGAACTGGGTTCACTGGGAGTACCCTCTGTGACCTGTGGGGGGAAGCAGAATCAATGACATGAGTGTGTATTGGCTGGCATGGTGACCTTGTGGAGATGGGGTAATGGTTGTGGGTTGTGGGGGCATCTAGAAGGAGACTGTGTTGGGAAAAGGGGTAAAGGTTTTGAGAATACATGTACTGCTTACCTAGGAGCAAACCACCAGCAATCTCCCGTTGGTCAAACCTGCAGTAGAATCCTGAATGCTGGAGTATGAAGGCATCGTGGGAAGAGCCTGGGTAGCTGGTACACACATCCACAATTCTACAATCTCCCCTTGGGTATCACACATGACCTGCATGTTCATGGAGTGATAGGATTTTGTATTCCTGTAGATGTCCTTATATGCCTGTGGTGGTGGTGGTGGTGGTGGTCTGAGTGTGACATATGTGCAGTCAATGATGCCTATGATCAAGGGGAAGCAATCTATGATGTAGAACTGAGCCATGTTATTCTGGAGTGCATAGGCAGTAGTGGGGAAGGTAATATAGTCAGATGGGCGAGAAAGGCATCAAGGAACTGGGCAAGGCAGTTGGAAATGGCAACTGGGTGAGGCCTGCATTCTGCTAGCACTGACTGGAAGTGCCAATGATCAGAAGGCAAGGGATGCAGTGACCTTCAGGTGGACTGGAACAGGATTATTCCTGCATGTCCTGAGCTGTAGGACGGGTTGTAGCTGCTCACAGAGGTGCTGTATGGCAGCCCTGTCTGTCACAGTCTGTCATGGAGTCCGGAGTAGTGAGCCCTTGAGCCACTGCCAGTGACCGGCAGCAGCAGGTGAACCACCCAACAGGAAGTGAGGCTGAATACAGACAGCTTGGTACAAGCAGGACCGGAACTAGAAGGATGGGAACTGAAGCTGTAGATGAGCAGGGCTGGAATAAACAGGACTGGAACAACCGGATTCTGGAACGGGCTTGGCTTGGCTTGGCTTGACTGGAACCGGATTCAGGATTCTCAAACAGGCTTGGCTGGAACAGGATTCTGGAACAGGATTCGGGATTCTCAAACAGGCTTGGCTGGAACAGGATTCAGGATTCTGGAACAGGATTCAGGATTGTCAAATAGGCTTGGCTGGAACAGGATTCAGGATTCTGGAACAGGATGACGTGCAATCCATCAGACACACTAGTAACATAATCCCTTTTTTGATTATTTGGCTGTTTTTTAATTACATTTTAGAAAACCTCTGTACATTTTTTTACTTCAGTATAGATATCTCATTAACCCTGACAATAAAAGAAAACTGTGTAGCCCCTGATGCAACACTGTGTAAATTGTATTAATGCCAATTAGTGTTAATAATTGATTATTAAGTGTCATTATTGGTGCTGATTGGCTTGTTAACTAAATAAGTTGCAAGCGCAAATCCAGAATATGATTGGATTTGCGCATGCAACTAAGTTTCGCTATATAGAATCTGGGGATAAACATCTCAATTCAGACTTGGATGTTTTTTCAAACATGTCCCCCACATATTCTCTTTATGTTTCATATAAATGTACTTTTAAACATTATTCCAGTTTCAAACTTCTGATTCCAATTCCAAGCTTTTCTAATCATATAAATATATGAGCAGTGCTGGCTATAAAGACTGTTTCCAGTTCAAAACTTTTATCATTATATATTCCATAGCGTCCCACAGATCAATCCAGAGACTTGTGGGTTGTGTCCCTCTACCAGCAGGTGGAGATAGAGAGAACCTATGAGGTTTGCTATATCTGAACCTGTGCAGCCAAGTAAACCTCAGTATTCACTCTATCTAGCAGGTGGAGAGACATCTCTGTGCAGCTCTGGTTTGATCTGGCTACTGGTGTCCTTTGGGCCTAGTTTAGCATAGTCAGGGGTTGAGTGGCTGTTTGTAGCTTCTGGTGTACACCTGGTGGTGCCTGGTCCCTCCCGGTCTCCCCCTACCTTTCCTCCATCACCCGGGGCTGTGGGCCTGATCAGGTGTTGCCTTTCTTTCCTGAGAAAAAAAATAAAAAAGGTAAGCGTCTCTTTAAGAGACTTTCTTTTTGTTTAATCATATGGAGGAGCTAGACAGGCTGCCGAGTCTGTTTAAGGGGCAGGCGTTTGTGGAGCATGTCAGTGCCTTCTGAGGCGGCTAAGCGCTGCTCCCGGTCTGGTGGATGGAGAGCTGCGTCGGGGGAGTGTGAGTCATGCCGCCGTCAGCCCACAGCAGGTGATCAGCGCGACGGGGGTTCCCCTCAGGTGTCCGGTGAGTTGGAAGCGCAGGGGATAGTTTCAGCAGTTTCTTCGGGGCAGTTAGTGCAGTGCACGTCTGCGGGCGCCATTTTTTCCTCTCATGCACGACCAGCTCCGCACGTGGCGGTTGACAGACAGGAGGCACAGCGTGTTTCTGTGGCACAGGCTCCGATGGAGGAAAGCAATTTAGAGGGAGCAGGGGAGTCCCTTTCAGTTCCTTTTTCCCCGGATTTTGTTTTATTAATGCACAATGCCTTTCTTCTGAAGAAGTCAGGAGCTTCTCTTCAGGCAGCCCTGTCTCTTCCTCAGCAAACTTCGGCTGCTGCAGCCTCTCAGTCGTTCCTGCCAAAACGTCCCCAGTTGGAGATTTTGGATCCCGAGGAGCAATCTGACACAGATGGCCTGGTTTTGTCTCCGGGATCTCCTTCAGAATCATTGGATTTAGCAAATTAAGTCACCCTGCCTTCTGAGGAGGGGGATGACCCTACGGCTGCCCACCGTTTTCGCAGGGAAGAGCTTCCCTCCCTGATTATTAGGGCTTTTGAGGTTTTGGCCATTTCACCCCCTGAATCGTCAGGGGGAACAGGTCCAGTGCCCTCTATTATGTCTGGCACCAAATGCCCACCTCGTTCCTTTCATGTGCATGAGGCCATGAAAATCCTTATTTCAGCACAGTGGGATACGCCGGACAGTGGGCTTAAGGTTGCTAGAGCTATGTCGCGTCTTTACGTACTGGCTGCTGCTGACTTAGACTTGCTGAAGGTTCCTACAGTGGATTCATTAATCACAGCAGTCACTAAGAAAACCACTCTCTCTGTGGAGGGTGGCACGGCGCTCAAGGACCTTCAGGATCGTAAGTTGGAGATTTGCTTGAAGCTGTCCTTTGAAGTAGTGGCCCTTTCCTTGCAAGCTTCAATTTGTGGCTCCTATGCGGCGCGGGCATGCTTATCATGGGTACAGAAAGCCTCCTCTCCAGAGGACCTCATGGCTGTTTTGCCGGCCTTAGAGTCCGGTTTAGCCTTCCTTGCGGATCTTCTTTATGATCTTTTGAGGGTTTCAGCAAAGGAGGTTTCCCTAGCGGTCACCGCTCGTCGCTGGCTGTGGTTGTGACATTGGGCTGCAGACGTGGCCTCTAAGTCACGGTTGGCAAGGCTTCCTTTTAGGGGAAAGCTTTTGTTTGGGACAGACGTAGAACAAATTGTGAAGGACCTCGGTGACTCTAAGGGCCAACACCTCCCGGAGGACAGGTCCAAATTTGTGCAAACGGCGGGACCTAGACCTAAGTTTAGGGATACATGTCATTACCGTCCAGGTTGCGGGGCCTCTTTTCAGAGAGCAAGTCTTCTCAGAGACCTCAACCCTTTCGAGGTGACAGGCGGGCCTTCCTTTCCGGTAACAGAAACCAGCCCGCAGCCATGTCCTCCCAATGATGGGGCCCTGGTCCATCTCCAGCCAGTTATTGGGGGCAGGCTGTCCCTATTCCTGGTGGAGTGGACCAGGGTAACATCCGACGGATGGGTCTTGGAGGTTATCAGAGACGGCTACAAGTTGGAATTGGCTCGTCCGATAGTAGACTCGTTTCTGGAATCTCCTTGCAAATCTCAAGTGCATCAACAGGTTCTTATGCATTCGGCATTTCCACATGGAAACCCTCCGCTCGATGATCACAGCGGTACAGCCAGGGGAGTTTTTGATGTCTCTCGCTCTCAAAGAGGCCTATTTACACTTTCCAATTTGGCCTTTTTCTTAGCTTTGCAGTGCTCGGTCGTGATTTTCAATTCAAAGCAATGCCCTTCGGCCTAGCCACAGCACCTTGGACTTTTCCCAGGGTCCTTGTCATAGTGGCGGCCTATCTCAGAAAGGAAGGGATTCAAGTCCATCCTTATCTAGATGACTGGCTTGTGCGGGCGTCTTCTTTCTAGGAGAAATCGACGTGCAACTGACAGAGTGGTCGGGTTGCTTCAATCGCTTGGTTGGGTGATCAACTTCCCAAAGTACAGCCTTAAGCCCTCCCAGACACTGGAATACTTGGGATTGTGCTTCGATACCCGAATAGGGTTAATTTCTCTTCCTTCAGTTCGAGCACAGTGGTTGCAGGGTCAGTTGCGAGCTCTGTTCCAAACTCCGAACCCGCGGGCTTGGGACTATGTACAAATTCTGGGTTCCATGGCCTCCACCTTGGATGTTGTAAAGTGGGCCAAAGCTCACACGTGCCCCCTGCAGTGGCACCTTCTGAACGTTAGTCTCCTTTCTCTGAGGATTACGAGGTTCATGTTCGACTCATCTGCACACAATCATGCACTGGTGGTTCATTCAAAAGAATCTGGTATCAGGCATTCCTCTGAAAACCCCAGAATGGAAGATCGTGACCATGGATGCGTCACTGTCTGGTTGGAGGGCTCATTGCCTCCAACAGATGGCCCAGGGCATTTGGAACGCAATGGAGGCGTCTTGGTCCATCAACCGCTTGGAGTTGCAGGCGATTCGTCTTGCCCTTCGGAAGTTTCTGTCTCTCCTCCGTGGTCGCTCAGTTCGAGTTCTCTTGGACAATGCGATGGCAGTCGCCTACGTGAAGCGTCAGGGGGGCACCAGGAGTTCACCACTAGTGCGCGAGGCGGCCCTGATCTGCCGTTGGGCAGAGACTCATCTCTCTTTCTTGACGGCGGCTCATAGAGTGGGGGTCACAGATTGTGCAAGCGGACTTTCTCAGTCACCACCAGTTGGAGCCAAGGGAGTGGACACTTTCCCCTCTGGCCTTCGATCATATAGCTGCCCATTGGGGGATGCCGGTGATGGACTTAATGGGCACTGCATTCAATGCGAAGGTTCCCCGTTTCTTTGGCAGGGGAAGAGAGCTGGGCTTGGAAGGCATCGATGCTCTTCTACAACCTTGGCCCAGGGGCATGCTCTATGCCTTTCCCCCATGGCCTATGGTGGACAGGTTACTGATTCGCATTGCCAGTCATCCCGGTCGAGTGATCCTGGTGGCCCCGAATTGGCCCAGACGTACCTGGTACGCGGATATGGTCAGGCTCCTGTTCGATCATCCTCTCCGGCTCCAGGCGCAGGACGGTCTCTTGCTGCAGGAACCAGTCATGATGGAGGATCCCTCCCCCTTTGGTCTTACGGCCTGGCCCTTGAAAGGGCAAAGTTGAGAAGGAAAGGGTATCCGGACGCAGTTATCGCTAAGATGCTTCAGGCTCGAAAAAGATCCACCTCGATAGCTTATGCTAGGGTGTGGCGTACCTTCGATTCATGGTGTGCAAGTTCGGGATTGTCAGCGGCTTCAGTATTGGTTATCCTCACGTTTCTTCAGGAAAGTGTACAGAAATCACTCTTGTTGAGTTCTCTTAAGGTGCAGGTGGCAGCTCTGGCATGCTTTAGAGGCAGATCAAACTTCAGCGAGATCAAATGTCCATTGAAACAGTACAGACTTCAAAGCTTTTTAAAATTTACCCAAATTGCTTAAAGCTCCCAATCTGCGAGGCAATGCATTCCATAATTTAGGACCTATCAAATAAAAAAATTGAATTTCTATATTTGTCCAAATGAATTATCCAAAAAGACTGACCATCTAATAAATTAACTGATGATGATCTTAATGATCTGATGCATATGTAAACTCGAGGCAATAACAGAAGATACTTTATTTGTCAAAACCTTAAAATCAAGCAATAAAATGTTATACTGTACCTTCTACTCAATAGGGACCGAATGAAAATAGAGCAAGAGTAATTTGTTCAAATCTAAACAGACTGATAAGCATTCTGTACGATCTGCAAAGACCCTAACACATGCTTAGGCAAACCAGACCATTGTAATAATCAAAATGAGGTACAATCAGACTAAATAACTGTTTGAAAATTCTCAGGGGTCAAATAATCTTTCAAATATCTGATAAATCTAAGCTTTGAAAAAAAACAAGCCAATGACCTTAAGTACATGGGATCGCGTGTTCAAGGCTGGATCAAAAATCACACCCAGTGAGCGAATGAATTTACTACACGGTATAGAAATCCCATCAATACAAAATAACTCAAGATCTTTCTTCTCTCTTGTGCCTTTTAATATTGGATTTATGCTCATACATTCTTACTCTTAAACATTTTGATGTCTGCCCAATTTAGGTCTTATTACTAGGACAAATAATGCAGTCTACCACATAATCACTCGTGCAGTCAGTGAAATATTACAAACTATAAACACCGTTACCTAGAGGATTTTAAAATTCTTTCAATTACAAAAGGATCCTTTTACCAAGCTGTAGAAAAAGGACACCTGCGGTGACATCGACACAGGTTTGCTGCATGCCAAGGCCCCCTTTTGCTGCAGTGAGTAAAAGGAGGGTTTTTTTTTTCAAAATGGAAATGTCTATGCGGTAAATTAAGCATTTGCCATGCAGCCATTTCCTGAGGGAGCCCTTACCGCCTCCCATTAGGAGGCGATAAGGGCTCCCATACTAACCCAGCGGTAACCGGGCAGCATGCAATGCTGTCCAATTACAGCCAGGTAGGCCCCCGGCACTAAAAATATATATATTTTCCAAGCACCGGAAATGGTGTGTAGTACATACTGGAACTACCTCTAGGCTCCTGTGGTGACCCAGCGGTAGGGTCAATTTGTCACACACCATTGTCGCTGTAGCCCTTCCATTGCTTTTTAAAAGGGTCTCAAAGTAATTTCACAGATCTGACAGCTACCACCAAAATAAAGATGTGGACCAAGATCTTATGCTGGGCCACATCTTTATTTTCAATCTTATTGATTGGACAAAATGTCTTTTAAATTTCTTCCACTGGAATAAGCAATTCTCAATGCACTGTTGGCTAGTGCAAGATGCATTTCTCTCACTGTTGTCTAATCATTTTTTCTACTGCAGAAATTTGTCAACAAAATTTCAAAGTGTATGTCTATACAGGATCCTCAATAGTATGTTTACTTCTATAAGTTAAATCAAATCCCATTTATTATATCCCTCTTTGGGACTGAGTTTATGGACACTGTCTTTGGTGGCTTCTCTATTTCCTGCCTCTTCTTCCTCTTTAGTGCCCATTACCACTCCCTTCTAAAAGTTTTGTTACTCATTTCCACTAGAATTGCTACTGGATGAGGAATCTCCTACTGATTAATAGAAAGGATCTTCTTATCCAGATTGGAGAGACATCTATCAACTCATAGTGGGCGAATAGCCTAGTGGTTTGACCACTAAGGAAGCCCAGTTCAAATCCTGCTGCTGCTCCTTGTGATCTTGGGCAAGTCACTTAGGGGCTCTTTTACTAAGCCGCGAATGCATCTGCGCGCACCCAACACGTGCCAAAATGGAGTTACCGCCTGACTACCACATGGCTCTTGCGGTAATTTCATTTTTGGTGCGCATCCGATACGCATGTCTGAAAAATATTTTTATTTTCAGGCCTGCGTATCGAACACACGCTAAGTGGCATTTGGTGCGCATAGGTCATTACAGCCCGGATTCTTTACCGTTAGGTCAATGGCTGGTGGTAAGGTCTCAGACCCAAAATGGACGCATGGCAATTTTGATTTTGCCCCATGTCCGTTTTTGACCAAAAAAAAGGCATTTTTTGTAGGTGCGCTGAAAAATAATTCTGCATGCACCCAAAACACACGACTACATTACCGCAGGCCATTTTTCAGCACACCTTAGTAAAAGGACCCTTTAATCCTATATTGCTTCAGTTAGAATTTTAGACTGTAAGCCCTCTGTGGACAGAGAAATACCTAGTATACCTAAATGTATCTCATCTTGAGTGAAAACTGAAAAAGGTGTGAGTCAAATCCAAATAGATAAATAAGTAAATTGGGTGCCAGCACCATTACCTAGGCTTGTTCCTGAATTCTATTGTGTGTTTGTTCTGAGTGTGCATTGATCTGTCCTGTTTAACTATGATATTCCTTTCTGGTTTTTATTATTATTTAATGTACCTCACCTTGATTTGCTTTAGTGATATAGGCGGAACTAGCAACAATAAACTTCTGTACTCATACCAGAACAGGAGAAATGTTCCATACTTTTTGTACTAGCCCCAAACACTGCAGGCAGGCAAAGAAGGTCATCTTAACCAGTTGTGTCACTACACCATGGAAAGACTCATGATAAAAGGTTCTGCGGACACTGATATATGCAACCACTCATAGTAATAAATGTTAGATCTCATCCTGACTAAAAAAAACCCAGAACAGCCACAGAGAGAAAATTCCAATTGCCCTGACCCAAAAATTACCTAATGGGCTAATACAGGGACATTCCATTTCATCACTACATAAGTACATAAGTATTGCCATACTGGATCAGAGCAAAGGTCCATGAAGCCTGTATCCTGTTTTCAACACTAGCCAGTTCACAGGAACCTGGCAGAATCCCCAAAACTAGCAAAATGCCATGTTGCTTATCACCAGGGATAAGAAGTGGCTTTCCCCAAATCTACCATAATAGCAGTTCATGGATGACCAAAATAATAAAGGAATGGAACTACTCCCCTCTGAAGAAAAGCTAAATAGGTTAGGGCTCTTCAGTTTGGAGAAGAGACTGCAGAGGGGAGATATGATAGAGATCTATACAATCTTGACTGAAATGGAATGGGTAAACTTATTTATTTATTTATAATATTTATGTCCCACACAATCCTAATGTACTCAGTGGGTCACAAATAAACATTCATTACAAAAATACATAATTAAAACGTATTTAACATAAAACACTTAAAAATAATGCCCAAAATAAAATTACTAAATGGGGGAGCCCTTATCGCCTATTTAGGAGGCATTAAGGATTCCCACGCTAATCCAGCGGTAACTGAGCAGCGCGCGGTGCTGCCCAATTATTGTGGGATAAGCCCTGGTGCTAAAAAAATTTACAGGAGCCGGAAATGGCGCTTGGTACACACTGGAACTACTGCTGGGCTCCTGCAGTAGCCCGGCAGTAGGGCTGATTTGTCACACACTATTGCCACAGTAGCCCTACCACGGCTTTGTAAAAGGGCCCTATAGGACTTCCAGTTAGAAAGAATACTTTTCTGTGCTATGGTTATAAGTGAGTCAAACAATTTTATATAGTTATCTGGTATAGCTATCTGGGGTGAGCAGGATTTAAAATAATGATTGAAAGTAATATATCTGTCTGTAGATTAAAAATAGTAGGTGTTAGGTGGTCACCTGAATATTTTCTCTTTCCGGGAAAACCTCCAGGTCTAGCTGCATCTCAGTCACTGCTTGTTTGCCATGCTATGCCAGCGGCTAGAGTAACACTAGCTACCTATTGGAAGTCCACACTAGTCCCTTCTTTGGTAAACTGGTTGAATAAGTTGTGGTACATTTGTGAAATGGAACGATTGAGGGCTATACACTGTAAAACTCTATCTAAATGGGAGGTGGTTTGGGAGCCTTTTAT
Organism: Microcaecilia unicolor; assembly: GCF_901765095.1. Taxonomy (NCBI): domain Eukaryota; kingdom Metazoa; phylum Chordata; class Amphibia; order Gymnophiona; family Siphonopidae; genus Microcaecilia; species Microcaecilia unicolor. The sequence goes on along the minus strand of NC_044037.1, from coordinate 169,112,772 downwards.
TTCACATTGTTCCTTTTAAGCACAGTATTTTATGGAGGTGGGGGTGGTTTGTTTTTTTTCTTCACTGTATTTGTGTTTGGGGTTTTTCTTTTATAAATTATTATAAAATATAGAAGTTGTATTGTGTTTTATTTCATATTATGTGGGGGTATATGATACTTTACTGCTGTTTACTGTTGTTTGCTTATCCTGTTGTGTTTTACTCTTTGTATTATCTCTCATTGTTTAATAAAAATTGTTTAATATAGATTATGGTCTATATTTCCTTCCAGAGAAAATACACAAGTTCACAATCATATAGAATGTAAGATAGAGATCCTATTTCTTTTTGACAGTTCCAGCAGAAATGCAATGAAGTCAAACCTGATAGTAGTTCTATGCATTAAGAAAAATACTGATTGAAGAGAACTGATAGAAAGCAAAGGTCTCTTTGATTTTGTCCATAAAAAATATAGGCATAATTTTTCAGAGAATTTGTTTCCATTTCCCATGTCTTTTGTAAAATCTGTATTGTCTTAGAACACTCAGGTGAAAGCAATTTATAATACAAGGATGCTACATGACCTATGGAAAGAAACAATTTTACAGTAGAGATTAGAGATGATGTTTCTTTAGAAATAAGGAGAGAACGACCCCAAGGCATGGAGGAATGCTCTATCCCTATGACCGTAGCACAGACAGACCAAAGAGTAGGATGGGTTGGCTCTTCCAGGGGACACAAAGGAAATGCAATAATTCTCTTTGGTCTTTAGACATACAGTAAGGTTCATATGTTTCCCTTTTTTAAGACAGTGGTACAGCTGCAACAATCTGAAAAATTGGAGGAACCTAGAGGGAATTTTTCTTGTAATGTTGAGAAGGACATTGAAGTGTTACAACTGTCCCAAATGTCTCTCAAAGTTCAGATTCCTTTCCTGTCCAGTCTCTCCAGTAGTTGAATGATCCCTTAATTTTAATCATATTTTTGAGCCATATAGAGACAGAGTTTTTAATGGGGTGTTCTAAATTTTGTCTAATTCTTGGAGAATATTGTAAGTAGTGTTCTTGGAGGATATTGTAAGCAGTGTTTAACAACAAATTAGTTTTGACAATATGACAGGCTAAAATTGAAATGAAGGGAACAATGTAGGGAACTGGAATAGGTTGAAATAGAGATGCCTCAAAGGTCAACCATTGTGGAATATATGTAAGATCTGAAGAGAGCCAGTTGTTGTTAGAGAATAAAAGATTTATGATACATTTAAAAAAAATCAGGAAATAACACACCTGATTTTTCTTTAGATTATTTAGGGGCCCTTTTAATAAGCCACGGTAGGCTCTATGCACATGCAGCGCATGCCAAAATGAGACTATTACGAGCCCTCCTGGTGGTAATTTCAGAGTTGGCATGTGCCCAAACGTCTGGATGAATTATTTATTTATTTCATCCTACACACGCCGGTTCTGGGGGTAATCAGCATTTGGCGCGTGACAACCGGTCACTGCACGTGAGCCTTTACCGCTAGATCTCCCTACATTCCTCCCCGTGAACTCCACTCACTGGACAAATCTCTCTTGTCATCCCCCTTCTCCTCCACTGCTAACTCCAGGCTTCATTCCTTTTCCCTCGTGGCACCTTATGCCTGGAATAGACTTCCTGAGCCTGTACGTCTAGCTCCATCTCTACCTGTCTTCAAATCTATGCTGAAAACCCACCTTTTCACAATTGCTTTTGGCTCCTAGCCACTTCTCAATTGCCCTCCCCTTGTTCCTTCTCACCCAGTACTTCCCTCGCCCTTAATTGTCTTGTCTGTCTGTATTGTTTAGATTGTAAGCTCTTTTGAGTAGGGACTGTCTCTCTCTGTGTCAGGTGTTCAGCGCTGCATGCGTCTGGTAGCACTTTACAAATGCTAATAATAATAATAATAGATCAATGGGTGGCATTAAGGGCTCAGGCCAGTTTTGGGTGCACGTTGGTTTATTTTTATTACAGGCCCTTTTCTAGTCCCATTAGAAAAACCCCATTTTTGTAGATGCCATAAAAACTGGCCCTCCAACAGAAAACGAGTTCACAATATCAATGTCTCTGGTAACATTCAACTGCTAATAAACACAAACCAGGACTCAAAAGCCACCTACTGCGAGTAAGTGTAGTAACAAACAGTTATTTCACCCGTATGTGATCAATAATTTTTAATTTTTATGTGTAGAGTACCCTCAGATATAAACCACCGTGACTGCAGTCAATAATGCTGCTACAACGTGGCATAGCACTTCTTTCATTGGGTAACTCCTACTGAATTTTTTTGGGGTAAAGAGCAACCTCTGCTCATATTTTTTTGCATCCCAATCACCACAGTGCTATAAAATCACTTATTCATTTGTTTAAAAGATTACATATACTAGGTGAAAAAAACTGTACACTTATCTCGTGAGTTCTTGCCTCTCTGGCAGAACTGTGTTGCCTTGCTGAAACAATTAGCAATTGCCTTCCCCTGGATCCGCCCGACTCCGCGGGGTTTCAAAACAATTTCCTCAGGGACAAAGGGTTAAGGCTACATAAATCGCTTCTTCTTCTTTATTCTGTCTCAAGCAATCCACAAAACAAGTTTTTTTCACCTAGTATATGTAATCTTTTAAACAAATGAATAAGTGATTTTATAGCACTGTGGTGATTGGGATGCAAAAAATATGAGCAGAGGTTGCTCTTTACCCCAAAAAAATTCAGTAGGAGTTACCCAATGAAAGAAGTGCTATGCCACGTTGTAGCAGCATTATTGACTGCAGTCACGGTGGTTTATATCTGAGGGTACTCTACACATAAAAATTAAAAATTATTGATCACATACGGGTGAAATAACTGTTTGTTACTACACTTACTCGCAGTAGGTGGCTTTTGAGTCCTGATAAAAACTGGTCCAGCATGCGCCCAATACATGTACCTACACTACTGCAGGCCACTTTTTACCGTGGCTTAGTAAAATGACCTCCTATGTTTTTGGCAATGCTAAGTAAACCATTTGCATGCGTTAAAAAAAACTAACACACCCATAGTGCACCTTAGTAAACATAGGTGTGAGTTTGGTAAGGATGGAATTATCAGTGTCCAACCACTTAGGGTGTTCTAAGGGAGCAAGAAATTGATTTATAACAGATAAATTATGATCAAATTCTGATTTATATATATAACTCAGAGTAGAATTGTTGGAATGCTCGTGAAACTTCTAGTGAGGTAGTGACCTTTGTGGTAGAGAGTTTAATTGATTGGATTTGCACTTTTAATCTTTTCCTTTTAAGGTAATTTGCAAATATTTTGCTACTCTTGTTACATTCAGCATAATGTTTAGTTTTATAAGTAAAGATTTCTTGGTGAGCCTTTTCTCTGACTATTTTATTATAGCAATCATTTAGTTGGAGATTTTTATTATTAGACTTTTGATATTTCTTTTTCTAAATATTTTATCTGTGTCTATAAGAACTGAAGGTTTATGGTTTATGATTTATTAAAAACTTTCTATACTGCCTACACTAACTAGTAGAACTGAGCAGTGTACAATATTAATTAAACAATTGGAAAGGAAAATAAGAAAAGAACTACAATATATGGTGGGACAGAAGACATGCAAAGAAAATTTAAAACATACAAACCATAGTGTAGAAAAAGAAAGAAAAAAAAGCAAGAGTAACAGATTTAATAACTAAAATAACTGGGTATTTTGCTCTTTGTTTTTGAAAGAATTAATAGAAATCATTTCCCCTCTCGGGGAAGCTTTAAATGCCTCTCATGTTATAATAGGATTAGTATCAGAGATGTTATTGAACTGAAAAAATTCTTTAATTAAGTTTTGAATACAAGACTTGATGTTTTCATTATTCATGAGATTAACATTGAGTCTCCAGATAGGGGATCTAGGGAGGTTAAGAGTGGTCCAGTTTAGTGTTAGTGTTATTTGAGCATGGTCTGAAACCACAATAATTTATATTGTGTTTTATATTACCCTTTGTAGGTGGGGTGAGGTCAATAAAAAGAAATCAATTCTTGAAAAGTTGTGATGAGGGAAGGAGGAAACTTATATTCCCTAGAATCAGTGTTGTGTTCTCCAAAGTTCTAATAAGTGATATTGATCCATCAGAGAATGCAAGTCATTATTATTTATTTATTTTTAAGTATTTATATACATTTTCTTACAGGTACTGGAACTGTCCCTAATAGGCTCACAATCTAAGTAGTATATTGTACCTGGGGCAACCAGGGCCGTGCTAACCCGATAAGCGGGGTAAGCACCGCAGGGGGGCGCCTATCTTCAAAGTGTTCTCTGTCATTAAATTTCCTTGGGCAGCACTGAGGGTCTGACTCCTCCCCTTGCGCCTGCGTTCATTCCACTCCCTCTTCCTTGCTGTCTGACGCCGGAGTGCAAGAATCTACTCACCTAACTGCATTCTCCAAGAAAAAGTGCCAAAAACAATGAAAAAAAAATCACTGAAGACAGAAGAAACAAAAAGTTACTTGATTCAGAAGCCTGGCACCCCCAGTTACCAGCGAGGCCAATTGCATCTTAAGTTAACTTGCGCAGAAAAAAAAAGGCGTTGCCGTGAGGAAAAAATAAAAGTCTGCCATCAAAATAAAGGTTGCTTCTAATACTGAAATAAGGTCATATTGATCAAACCTCAAAGGCACATACTTCTTACTATAACACCTAGAAAACTTGTAAAGTCCCGGACTCATCTGCCTAGTAGCTTCAGAAAAAAAAAAAAAAAAATGTATCCCGAGTTCTTTGCTTCAGCCGGCTTTTTCACACCTCCGGAGAAGCTAATGGGTCCAGGGGAGGGGCTATACAATTCTTTGGTGACAAGACAGACAAAGATACCAAAAACCCCTCCCACCCCTATGTGCCCCATTGGCTGATTTAAGCGGCACTAATTTAATTAGACAACTACTAATTGGAACAAGTCACCTGAGACTCTTACGATACAGAGACTGGTTACCAAATTAGAATTCAAACGTTCTACAAGCAAGTATTTTCTTTCTGGTTTTGATCTAGGGGAAATATTTTGTATTGTTACTTTTATTGTTAGGCTCAGCTTTACTCTGCATTTCACGTACAGGCCGTTCAAGTAATACTGTTGAGTTTTTTTACTCTTGTGATTCGTCTCGCAAGGGGGGGGAGGGGAGGTTAGGGTCTGTATTTGCCTAAGTACACACTCCTGAAGCTTTTCTGTTCGTTCGTTAACAAGGAGTCAAATGTCTAAGGTGGTTAGATTTAATTTATGTCTGAATAGAGTAGACGGTGGCAAAGTGGAGTAGTCTACATCTCAGTACAAACAGGGATATTTTTTTTTTGTTTGTTTGTTGCCTGATGAAAGATACTTTGTGTGTTTGGACTTTGTTCACGTGGGGGACTCGTTATCAAGAATCATAAATGATTTTTGCTTAAAGCATGACTGCAGGTTGTCTGTGCACGACGGGGGTGGGGGTGTTTGTTTTCTATAGCTTATGCATGTGAACTGCACAATTAAATACAAGTACTAAACCTACTTTCGGCAGCAACAATGACTCCACTATAAATCTTTAAAAAGACTCCATTTGGAAAACAACATATTCTAGGGACTCCAGTTTTCAGAAAGAGAATTACTTTAAAGGAGAATCGCTTCCACGCGTTCAGTGGGCTTCTTGCTCCCTCGTGCCCTGTGAAGTTAAGCGCAAGAGGGCTATTGAGAAGAAGGTTGAAAGGGCCCCTTAGCCATTAGTTTCTAAGTTTCTTAGGTGCTTGTTCACAGATTTGCAGCATCTCAGGTTTACTGAGTGAGACTCTTTTGTGCCCAAAACTATCTCGGTGAGGTAATTAAATTTGCAGATGACGCAAAACAATTCAAAGCTGTTAAAATGCCACATGGTGGGGGGCACCAGAGACCCTAGGCACGGCCCTGGGGGCAACAAAGGGCTACGTTACTTGTCCAGGGTCACCAGAGATGCAGAGGGAATTGAATCCTGTTTCCCAGGATCTCAAACCACTGCTGACCGTTAGGCAGTGGTGGGAATCAATCCCATTCCCTAGGTCTATAATCTGGTGCATTAACCATTGGACCATTAGAAGTAGAATGCCTATCTAAGAAGATATCTAATGGGAGGTTAAAGTCCCCAGCTATTTGGAGATGTAAAGAACCAAAATCAGCTAAATAAACTGAGAAAAAAATCTGGATTATCTGCATTTGGGGCATATGATCTCTTCATTATATATAGGTGTTTTAACAATAAGCCTTCTACCATCTGTATCTGAGCGCTTATCTAAAATTTGTATGTCTAACGTTTTATTACAGAGGATAAGCACTCTATGTTTTCTACCAATAGAGGATGCATCTGTGGAGGATCCAATCCAGTTACACTTATCTTTTCATTTTTTTACTTCCCGACTAGATTATTGCAACATTATCTATGCAGGTTTACCACATTCTACAATGCGGAGATTACAAACACTCCATAATACAGCCATTAGGTTGTTATGTCGTGCCCACCAATCATCTCACTTCTGCTGAAAAATCAAATAATATATAAAGTTGCTTTGATCATCTTTAAGGCTTTTCGAATTGGTATATAATATTTCAGAGAATAAGAATTAGTATAGTAATCCAATGTAATCTTGATAGCAAGTGGAAAGCTATTAACTCATCATTCTTTGAGACTGCATTTGATCCAGGTAAAGTTGAAGTTTCTCCAGGGAATCAAATGATCTAGTGGAGTTATTAAGGGCCACCGTCATGCGGGCAAATCGGGCTCCAAGCAATTTTAGTCTAGCTCTCATATCAAGAAACAACTTTCTTTTTCTGGCAGTGATTGTAGCTAAATCCAGCATGATGAGAATTCTTTTTCCATTGAATTGTAGATTAGATGCTGCATGAGCCTTTGTAAGTATCTTTAGCACTTGTGGAAATCTCAGTTTAGCCACTATTGGTCTGGGATGTGAAAGGCCCAGCTTGAGGAATGACAGGCAACCATGTGTAAAAGAAGCCAATCATGTCGGAACCCTCTGCTCCCTCTTGAAGGCCTATAATACAAATGTTCTTCTGTCGACTTCTATTAGAGAAGTCTTTGAATTCTTTTTCTATTTTTTTGAGATGTTTAGCAGCTTGTTCTTGGTGTTGGACCAGATTTAAAGCAGTCTGATCCACTTTTGTTTCTAGCTTTTCAAAGCAGGTTTGAAATGTCAACATTGATAAGGTAAGTGAAGTGAGATCAGTTTTTAGCTCTCTGGTGGTTTTAAAATGTAAGGAGCAAGATTTCTAAATGCTCGTAATTTTTCCATCATAGTGTCTGCTGGTGTTTGTACGTTCTTACCGGTTGCCGTTTTTCCAGGTCGTGGTGGATTTGGAGGGCAATTGAAGAGAGGGTTCAAAAGTACACAAAGTCAAACAGCAAAAAGAAGCACAAAAGGGCCTCAAGAACTGGAAAAATGGTACAATCTATATTAATAAATCCCACCTTGAATGTTCTGAAGCTCACTCTAAGGCAGAGAAGCTCACTCCAAAGCAGAGAAGCACAAAAATCCTGTAGTCTTCATAGGCTAGGACCAGTCACCCTCACTCATAGACCCGCCCTCAGCCACGCCCCATCTGTACATAAAATGCTACCTCAACATTCTGAAGACAACCTGCTGAAGCCATCTGCAAAATCCCTAAACAGTTCGTAAGTTCATGGTGGTGAAGCCATCCAACTCACCATGTCTCTCTGCCCCGCCCTCGAGGGCGGAACACAGAGAGTAAAGGGATCCATAAAGGCACCCCTACCAACTGGCAACCCCCTCCAACAAACAACGACCCAGGCAGGGGGAGTGTTTCCGTACTCCTCCCCCTGCCTAGGAATCGCTACAGACTGCTGGCAAACTCCCCAACCACACGACCACAAAAGCCACCCGCAACCACCCCCCCCACACACACACACAAACACACACACACACACATACATACAAACAAACAAACACAAACACATACACACACATAAACACACACACACACACATAAACACTCACACACATAAACACACACACAAACGCAAACACACACACACAAACACATACACACAAATAAACACACACACAAACGCAAACACACACACAAATGCAAACACACACATACACAGAAACATACACACACACACACAAACACACACACACACAGAAACACAAACACACACACAAACACAAACACATAAACACACACAAACACACATAAACACACACACAAACACACATAAACACACACACAAACACAAACACATACAAACACACACACACATAAACACACACACACACACATAAACACACACACACAAACACACACACACATAAACACACATGCAAATGCACACACAAACGCATAAACACAAATGCACACACACAAATGCACACACACACAAACACAAACACACACACACAAACACGCACACACACACACAGAAACACAAACACACAAACACACACACACACAGAAACACAAACACACACACACAAACACACAAACACACAAACAGACACACACACACAAAAAAAAACACACACAAATACACACATAAACACACAAACACAAACACACACACACACACAGAAACACAAACACACAAACAAACACACACAAACACACACACACACACAAACAAACACACACACAAACACACACACACACAGAAACACAAACACACATACACACACACACAGAAACATACACACATACACAAACACACATACACACAAACGCAAACATACACACAAACACACATAAACACACACACAAACACACACACATAAACACACACACACACACACACATAAACACACACACAAACACACAAACAAACACTAACACACACAAACACACAAATGCAACACACAAATGCACACACACACAGAAACACAAACACACACACACAAAGACACAAACAAACACACAAACACACAAACAAACACACACACACACACACACACTTGCAGAGTACAGACCTGTGGTGAAGAGGTGCTGAAAGGAGAGCTGCTGTACCCTTTGGCAAGGGATGAAGTACGGATCCTGGGTCTCTGGGTAGGCAGACAGGACTATGATACGATCAACTGGGAGAAGGGGCTGGGGAGAGTCGAGGAAAGGGTGGCCCAGTGGAAATCATATAAGTTGCGGTTTGTGGAAAAACTGCATGTCATTAAGACCTATCTGATACCCCTTCTCCTGTTCATATCCAAGTTCTGTTTACTGCCTATATCGTTACATGCCAGAGTATACAGCTTGTTTTTCCAACAGCTATGAGGGAACAGGATGAATATTATCCGGAGGGAGGTGACCTATTTGCCCAAAAGGGAGGGGGGGTTGGGAATGGTCAACCCCGTGGTACATTTTAGTTGTTTCTTTTTCCAACAAAATCTGGGAGGGGTCTTGCGGGAAGGGAGGCCGGCTTGGGCAGACAGCATGGCCTCCTGGCTTCAGCGGTACTTGAGGGATTGGGTGAGGGGAGGTCAGGCAATGCCCCTGCGAGGGAAGGCGGGATACTTGCCACAGTACATCTCACCTCTGTTGAGATTGGTGAAGAGATGGGGTATCACAGTACAGGAAATCCAGAAGGAGGACAGGAGGCAGCTACAACACCGCATTATTCAGACACACTTTTCAACACGTCTAGCCTTGAGGGACTGCCCAGGTCCAATACAGGAGGAAGGTCTGGCTTTCCTCAATTCATCATGCCTCCCCGGAAGATCGCGGACATGGCCTGGCTGACTTTCCACAGCCGGCTTTATGTTCGAGCTAACATGAAAAATAGAAACAGCAATGATCGTAAGTGCCCGAGGGGGGAGTGCGTGACGGAGGATGAAACAATGGACCACTTTCTCCTCAAGTGCCCGTTCAATCAACAAGTCTGTCAGGCAGTAGCCCGCCAATTAGGGATTCCTTTCTTCCACCAGCTATCTTATGCAGAATGGGCCTATGGAGGGTTTCCAAAAGGAAAGGGGTGGTGTAGGGAGACACTGTATATCATCGCTGCAGCCCTTTGTTACTTCCTGTGGCAGGCACGCTGCCAAGCTTCATTATATCGGAAGTGGCTGTCTGTACAGGAGGTGGCAGGGGATGTGGTACATTTTGTCCAGCAGCTGGCAGTGAGGGAGAAGGAGCATTGTTCTGGACTACAGTGGGCAAGGCATTGGAGGGGTTTTTCGTTTCAGCCTCCCTGAGTGGGAGGGTTTGTTGAGGGGCGATGGGTTTTGGCCAGTAATGTTTTATTTATGTATTAGTTAGCGGGTTTTATTGCTTGTTTTATCGCTTGTTTGTATGCTTGGTTTGTCTTGTTGCAAGTTTCAATAAAGACAATATGAAACAAACAAACAAACACACACACACACAAACACACACAAACACATACACACACACACAAACACACACACACACACATACAAACACACACGCACACAAACACACACAAACAAACAAACACACACACATACATACAAACACATACACACACAAACACACACAAACAAACACACACACACACATACAAACACACACACACAAACACACACACACAAACAGCCTCGACGGTGCACCTCTAAGTGCCCCCCCGCCGCATCGCCACAACAACCCGTGCAACGGGGCATCAGAAAGCCCCTACCCCCTTCCCTCCTCGCCGCATCACCCAACCCCTCCCCCGCCGCTTCACCAAGCCCCCCCCCCCCATATTGACCGCCTCGCCACCCGCGACCGCTAATACAAACTCTGTCCGGTGGCTGCTGCTGCTTCTATTCAGCAGCAGCAGCCCGTACATAAAGAAAACAAACAAACAAAAAAACAACCCCCTAAAACGCACCTCCGTGGAGAACCATCTCACATTGGCTGACGTCTCTGCAGCCGCTCCTCCTCTCCCCTCAACGTCAGTGCCCCTGCCGGAAGACCCCGGAGAAACGCCGAGACGTCAGAGGGGAGAGGAGGAGCGCATGCTGAGACTTCAGCCAATGTGAGATGCTTCTCAACGGAGGTGCGTTTTAGGAGGATTTTTTTTTTTTGGTTTTCTTTATGTACGGGCTGCTGCTGCTGAATAGCAGCTGGACATGGGTGGCTGGAAGGAAGCAGGGGGAGGGGAGAGGAGGGTCGCTGCACATGGGTGGCTGCAGGGGGGGGCAGGGAACAGGGAGATAGGGATGGGGCTCCACACACCACATGGGTGCCTGCAAGGGGGACAGGGGATACAGGACGGACACTGCAGGGCGGGCAGGGGGACAGAAGGGTTGGTGGTCATCAGGGGGGACAGGTGGGTCGATGGACATGGCTGGCCACAGGGGAGGAACAGGGAAAAAGGAGAGGAGTGTCCTCAGACATGGGTGGCTGCACAGGAGAGGAGGGTCGCTGGACATGGGTAGCTGCAGGGGGGGCAGGGGGACAGAAGGGTCACTGGACATGGCTGGCTGCAGGGGGGACAGGGGAGAGAGGAGGGACGCTGCACATGCGTGCCTGCAGGGGGACAGGAGGGATGCTGAGGGGGGGGCTGAGACCACATGGGTGGCTGCAGGGGGAGCAGGGGAGACAGGAAGGACGCAGCAGGGGGAGAGGAGGGTTGATGGGCATGGGTGGCTGCAGGGGGATGCTGGGCATGGGTGGCTGCAGGGGGAACACGGGGAGAGGGGGGTTGCTGCACATGCCTGGCTGCAAGGGGGCAGGGGAGAGGGAGGGGGTGAGGGGGTTCCTCACACCACACACGCAGTCACTCATTCTCTATCTGCCACATACACTCTCACTCACACACTCACTGTCTCTCACACACTCTCTCTCTCTCGCACAAACACATACACTCTGTCTCTCTCTCTCTCACATTCTCTCTCTGACACACACGCTCCATCTCTCACACACGCTCTTTCTGAAACATACACTCCAAGGAAAACCTTGCTAGCGCCTGTTTCATTTCTAACAGAAACGGGCCTTTTTTACTAGTCTTTAATAAGATAGGACCCGACACGGGCCATGTTTCGGCGCCCGAATGCGTCTGCCTCAGGGGTCAAACTGAAGTCAATCTTCACAAGTTTTAAAGCCGATTGTACCAGAATCCGTGTATTCACTTTCAACGTTCTTTTAAAAGAACCGCCAAAAATGTTTTTACATTTACATTATAAATGTTTCTTATATATTTGTTTGCATTACATGTCTTTTATATATTCTTTTAGACTCCTGAGGCAGGCCTGTGGCCGAAACACAGATCTGTGTCGAGTCTGTAATAAAATTTGCTTTCTATAATCCAACTGTCCAAGTCTCTGAGGTTATTGGTCCAAAATCTTGCTACTTTTTTGAATTCTGTCAGGTACTTGCAGTGCATTTTTTATAGCAAAAAAGGTGCCGGTACTCAAATGCTAAGCCACCCTTCAGGGTTGGGGTGATCACTGAGGGACCCACCCCACAATATCCAGGGCCCCTGCAATCAGTCACAGGATCTATCACAAGGCAGCATTGGTGTGTAGAACCTGAGCTCTTTCATTAAAACTTGAGGTCCATGAGTCAATTTTAGCAGAGAATAGAAGAGGTGCCGGTACTCAGTATCCCCAAGTACCCCTTCAAAAAAAGCCCTGGGTCCTTGTGACTTGGATTGTCCACTGTTAGAAACAGGATACTGGGCTAGATAGACCTTTGGTCTGACTCAGTAAGTCAATTCTTATGTTCTTAAAATACTGGGAAACCCCTGAGTGGGGGTTAGAGTATTGTAGGAGTATCCTTTTCTAACTTCCCACAGGAATCTGTAGAAGAAAATCTGCAAATGAACATCTCCATTACCCCCCCCCCCCCCCAAAAAAAAAAAAGATTCCAATTGCCCAGCTCTCTCATAGGGTGCCCTATGTTCTGAGAAAGAGGCAAGGCAACCATTAAGATGCCTTCATGTATCTTGGGCTAGATTCAACACCCAAAATTAGGTACCGGGATGATCCATACTAAGCTAGTATTCTACACAGGGCACTCTGAATAGAGCATCCTTTATAGAATACTAATTTAGCATGCATTTTGGGCTAGATTGTATATATGACACCTGAAAAATCCACATGGAAAAAAAATTACGTCTAGAAGTATTCTCTAAAGTACGCCTAAATTTTATAGAATAGCCTTAAATTTCTGCGCTGTATATAAAATATGCCACGCATCTCACCACATGACCAAATTAGGTCATGTCCAATTAGGCCACATTTTACTTGGTGTAAATCCAAATGCCTAAATTAGGCACAGATCAGATGTATTCTATAATAATGTGCATTGATTTTAGAAATGCCCATGCTTCACCCATGGCTAAGCCCCTTTTCAACTGTAACACTTAGAATTTAGGCGCACCGCTTTATAGAATACACTTAGCAAGTTGTGTGCGTAAATCTCAATTAATGCTTGTTAGCATCCAGTTAACAGCGCTGATTAGCTAGTTAACCAATTAAGTTATGCGCATTGTTGTAGAATATGATTCGGTTTCCAAGCGGATTTTCAGGTGCCATATATAGAATCCGGGAGGTTCATGCCTAACTTAGCATAAGCATTTATGCCTGCCAAAGGCTGGTGTAAATGCTCATGCCCAAATACTGTCAGGTGCGCAGATCCAAGTATTCTATAATTGCATGCCTAAATCCTGGGAATGCCCTTGAGCTGACCATGCCCCTTCCATGGCCACACTCCCTTTGAAGTTGTACACCATATTATATATATATATATAGATATAGATATAGATATAGATATAGATATAGATATAGATATAGAGTAAGGCATAGGAAAGATTCACACATAACTCATAATTACTACTAATTAAGTGCTTGTTAAATACAATAATTAACACCTAATTAGTGTACATGCTGATTTGTGATCTGCACCCAAATTTGCACACCCAAATCTGGGTGACCTATGCAGAATCTGGGGGCTTGTGACTATGAGTAATTAATTTATTTAACCCAGGGTTGTGACAGAGTTGAACTCTGAATGTTGGAATTTTCTGGCCATATAGGCAAGGATGCAGCAGTCAATTGTAGTGGCTCAGTGAGTAATTGTGAGTCTGTAAAGTTTAACTAGTTCAGTATTCCCAGAAAGAAGGCTCTCATAGTGGTAAAGTGTTTGCTACTACTTTTCCTTCAGCTCAAGAAATATCTACATCTGCTTGAGATTACCTTTGGATCGTTTTTCGTTTATTCATTTTACTATACCGTCTTAAATAGAGAGGTGTGGTAGCCGTGTTAGTCCACTCTTAAGGTTATCAATAGAAATCAAACAAAATAAAACATGGAAAAGAAAATAAGATGATACCTTTTTTATTGGACATAACTTAATACTATACCGTCTCAAATTGTGGTTACAAAACAAAAACGGTTTACATGTTAATATAAATAATTCTTCCTGGAAATAGTTAATTTAGGAGTGGAGGAATAGCCTAATGTTTAGTGCAGTGGTCTGTGAACCTGGAGAACTAGGTTCACTTTCCACTGCAGCTCCTTGTGATCTTGCACAAGTCACTTAACCCTCCGTTGCCTCAATTACAAAACTTAGATTGATCATCTATCCACTAGAAGAGTGGATAAATGATCAATGCTGTACCTAAAGCATCCCGCCGCCGTGGACCCTGAGGAAGCATAGCGAAATGCTGGCCATCATTGGCCCGGGGGCGTGTAGAGTTTCAGCATAGCAATGGCCTTGTTTTGAGCTGGACTTTAATTGTGAACTCTGAAAACACACACATTTTTGTACCCTTTAAAGCATCATTCCCGAGTGTTCGCGTAGAGTAAAAGGAAAAATATGTCATTTGTTATTTTTTTCTCCTGATGAAATAGCGAAACAGAGGGATTCCTATAATTGTGAAGAAATCAAAGATATATAAGCTAGACTGAAAATTAACTAACAGAAGATGTACATGTCTGATTGAAGATGTTTGCAGACTTGGGACATCTTGTTTAGAACATTCGCTTAGAGCGGTATTGGGAATGATGCTTTTTAGCACTTCTATTGTGAAGCTAGGTATCAGCTTTTGTTCCCATTTTGTGATTTTTTTGACATTCTGACTTTAATGTGTTTTCCAATTTTACACTTTATATTTAGAGTGGTAAATGTGGGTTATAGTTTGAGCACTTAAAGCAAAATTTGTCACATTTAAAACTTCCCCTTCTGTTTTTTACTGTAGACTTTTTCTCCTATTGTTAAGATTTTGGGAGTTTTTACTCTGCAGGTGTTTTCGGTTGGTGGTGGAGCCATTTCAGTTGGTGTCCTAAATATATGGTACCCTGGGCTTATGAGGCTACATTATTTATAAATATAGTGACTTTGGATATAAGTGCCAAACTAATACCTTATATTCAGGGCATAGGTTTATTTAATAGTTTCTAGATTGAATTGCTCTGTGCAGTAATTTTTGATTTTTGAGATTTATATACTTGTGTAATCCACATCCGTTTTATGTTTGTTTATGGTGCAAACAGTTATGTCATGTGCCATGTCTATGGCAGGGGAAACTGTTGGCACTTAAATGCAGCATTATAACATGTAAGTTGCAATATTCTGTTACATGCATAGCTGCGAAACCTGTCAGTGGCCCACCCATACACCACCCACACTCAACTTGTGCACATAAATTATAGAATAGTATGTAACACTTATTCATGTAAGTGTGCATAATCTCCTGGATTCTATATATGATGCCACTCCCAAAATGCATGCACAAATTAATTGAATAATAAGCTCTGAACCATCAATAACTAGGTGCTAACAACCAATTATTGAAGTTAATGGGCACCCATTAGAATATTCTCAGGGGCATAATCGAAAGAGAAGGGCGCCCAACTTTCGACACAAATCGGGAGATGGGCGTCCTTCTCTCAGGGTCGCCCAAATCAGCATAATCGAAAGCCGATTTTGGGCATCCGCAATGGTTTCCCATCACAGGGACGACCAAAGTTCACGAGGGCGTGTCAGCAACATAGCGAAGGCGGGACGGGGGCGTGGTTAAGAGATGGGCGTCCTCGGCTGATAATGGAAAAAAGAAGGGCATCCCTGATGAGCATTTGGCCGACTTTACTTGGTCCCTTTTTTTTCATGACCAAGCCTCGAAAAGGTGCCCAAACTGGCCAGATGACCACCAGAGGGAATCGGGGATGACCTCCCCTTACTCCCCCAGTGGTCACCAACCCCCTCCCACCCAAAAAAAAAAATGTAAAAACATTTTTTGCCAGCCTCTATGCCAGCCTCAAACGTCATACCCAGCTCCATGACAGCAATATGCAGGTCCCTGGAACAGTTTTAGTGGGTGCAGTGCACTTCAGGCAGACAGACCCAGGCCCATCCCCTCCCACCTGTTACACTTTTGGTGGTAAATGTGAGCCCTCCAAAACCCACCCGAAACCCAGTGTACCCACATGTAGGTGCTCCCCTTCATCCCTAAGGGCTATGGTAGTGGTGTACAGTTGTGGGGAGTGAGTTTTGGGGGGCTCAGCACAAAACGTAAGGGAGCTATGCACCTGGGAGCAATTTGTGAAGTCCACTGCAGTGCCCCCTAGGGTGCCCGGTTGGTGTCCTGGCATGTGAGGGGGACCAGTGCACTACGAATGCTGGCTCATCCCAGAACCAAATGCCTTGGATGTGGTCATTTTTGAGATGGGCGTCCTCGGTTTCCATTATCGGCGAAAACCGAGGTCGCCCATCTCTAAGGTCGACCATCTCAACATTTAGGTCAACCATCTCTAAGGTTGACCTAAATGTTGACATTTGGGCGCCCCCAACCGTATTATCGAAACAAAAGATGGACACCCATCTTGATTCGATAATACGGGATCCCCCACCCATTCACAGGGATGTCCTCAGAGATGGGCGTCCTTAGAGATGGTCATCCCCGTTCGATTATGCCCCTCTCTATAAGGCAGCGTACCTATGTCCCATAGCACTTAACTCAAAAGGGGAGTGGCCAAAGGAGGGGCATAGGAGTGTCTTGCGCACACATATAGAATACTGAGTCAGCACGCCCAACTTGGGTACCAGCATTTACACCAATTTTCTGCAGGCATAAGTATGATGCTCAAAGTTTGGGTGTTGGGAATTGGCGCTAAGTGCAATTCTATAAAGAGCATACGCCCTTTGTAGAACCATGCTTACTGTCAGTCTTTTCTGGTGCCCATTTTTGTGTGTGTGATTTATACAATCCAGCCCTATACGTGTATAAATTCTAGAATTCTGTAACTTATGTATGTAATCAACCCCCAAGTTTAGGTGGCAAGTTATAGAAGAGTCCTTTTACTAAGGTGCACTAATGGATTTAGCACACGTTAATCATTAGTGTGCGCTAAATGATACAATGCCTATTATATTACTATGGGCATCTTATAGCATGCGCTAATCATTAGCATGAGTTACATCTGTTAGCACACCTTAGTAAATGTACCCCAGAATGAGGGGGCTAATACTTTACTTATGCAAGTGGACTTTAAAAAAATTACCCACCTGATATACAAGTAAACATTTATATGCACATAATCTTGGTTGGTTGTTGAACGAAGCCTGTAACACCCCTTGCTGAATGAACTATTGGATTGTCTAGAATTGGATCACTACAACTACTACTACTACTACTATTTAGCATTTCTATAGCACTACAAATCATACGCAGTGCTGCACAAAGAGCTTACAATCTAGTAGACAAAAAATAAAGCAAACAAATCAATTAATGTGTAGAGGAAAGAGGAGAGGAGGGTAGGTGGAGGCGAGAGGAAAGAGGAGAGGAGGGTAGGTGGAGGCGAGTGGATACAAGTGGTTACAAGTCAAAAGCAATGTTAAAGAGGTGGGCTTTCAATCTAGATTTAAAGATGGTCAAGGATGGGGCAAGACGTAGGGGCTCAGGAGGTCTATTCCAGGCATAGGGCGCAACAAGACAGAAGGAGGAAGTCTGGAGTTGGCAATAGCGGAGAAGGGAACAGATAAGAAGGATTTATCCAGGGAACGGAGTGCACGGGAAGGGGTGTAGTGAAGGACGAGTGTGGAGAGATACTGAGGAGCAGCAGAGTGAGTACATTTATAGGTTAGTAGAAGAAGTTTGAACAGGATGCGAAAACAGATAGGGAACCAGTGAAGCGACTTGAGGAGAGGGTAGTATGAGCAAAGCGACCCTGGCGGAAGACGAGATGGGCAGCAGAGTTTTGAACCGACTGGAGAGGGGAGAGGTGACTAAGTGGGAGGCCAGCAAGAAGCAGATTGCAGTAGTCCAAATGAGAGGTGACAAGGGTGTGGATGAGGGTTTTGGTAGAGTGCTCAGAAAGAAAGGGGCGGATTTTACGGATGTTGTAAAGAAAGAAACGACAGGTCTTGGCGATCTGCTGGATATGAGCAGCTGGATATGAGCAGATCCCCTTATCCTCCCTTCTACTTCCTACTTCCCTTTTCTTTGTTTTTTCTGTGTGAGTGAACTTGCTATTCTGTCCTTAATTGGAGTTCTTTTCCTACTTCATATTTTAGCCTATACTCTGCTCTGCTCTGTCTGTCAGTTGATTGGTATAGTAAATGTTAATAAACTATAAAATATAAGTTAACCGGACTGAAGGCATGGTTGGGGAGGAGTTAGTACATAAACACAGTTGAAAATTCAAGTGTATGCATATAAATTAACCCTGAAAATTTGTGCACACCAAGAAGCACCTGTAGACATGGTTTCTCTGAGGTAATTTTCAAAGCAGAACTCTACATGTAGTTTCAGTTTGAAAATCTGGCTGAATCCACATAAATAGAATTATCAGAGTACTTTTTTACATATGCAATTATAAAATTACACCCCCAAAGACCCTTCCTTTGAAAATATCTGGATTAAATTCTATTTTCCTGGATTGTGCTCTGTATGAACCAAAAATCTGCTCTGTCTCCAGTTTCATTTTTATACCATATTGACTGACTCTGATGGACAAAACAATTTTATATTGGGCCTTATCTCCACCATCTCATTTCTCCAATAGCTGCTTTCTACCAGAGCTAATTAAAATAACAGAAATGATTTATAACAAGTTCTTGCTAAACGACAAGGTGAATCAGTGCCATTGATGGCATCTGTTGTATTAAAAGCAAACATTGCAAGTTCTAATTGCACCCTTTAGCAGGCATTAGAACTGATCGACATTATCATCAGAAAGCAGAGCGAACAAAAAAAGAATTCATGAAAATGGACAATAATAATTGCTGGCTATATTATGAAGCAAACAGAGAGGGTGATACAGCATACACAGAAAGTATACAAACAAAAAAAGCAAATCTGGGCCTTCAAGACTGAGACAACAGGAGTCCTTTATTAACAAGTGACCCGAAACGGGCCATGTTTCGGCGTTAAACAACCCCTGCCTCAGGGGTCAGGGTGTAACTGGTTTATTTGAACGACAAGGTTACCACAGGAGTTTTATCCAAACACCGCAGCTGTCTTTGTCGACAGACACGCTTGTTTTTGGAGTATGTGTGTGTGTCAGAGAGAGAGAGAGTGTGTGTGAGAGACAGAGTGTATTTGTGTGTGACAGTGAGTGTGTGAGAGAGAGTGTATGTGAGAGAAAGAGAGTGAGTGTGTGTGGGGGGGGGGTTCCGAGTTCCATGACCCCCTCCGTCCCTCCCTCCCTCTCCTCCCCTCCGAGTTCCAGGCCCCCCTTCCATCTGAGGTTCAGGCCCCCTCCCTCCTTCTCCTCTCCTCTCCTCTCCCTCCTCTCCTCCCTCTCTCTCCTCCCCTCCGAGTTCTTGGCCCCCCCATACCTCCGAGTTCCATGCCCCCCTCCCTCCTCCCCAGCGTGTTCCATGCCCCCCTTTCCTCGGAGTGTGTATGTTTGAGAGAGAGTGTGTGGGTGAGAGATGGAGTGTGTATGTGAGAGAGAATGAGTGAGAGAGAGACAGACAGAGTGTGTGTGTGTGTTTGTGTCAGAGAGAGACAGAGTGTGTGAGAGACAGAGTGTGTGTGTGTGAGTCTGTGAGTGAGAAAGAGAGTGTGTGAGAGAGAGTGTATGTGAGAGACAGAGAGTGAGTGTGTATGTGTGTGTGAGAAAGTGAAGCCTTCAAGCCTTGAAGCATTCATGCTCTGTAAGGCTCCATCTCCTCAATTGACTTCACTTTCTCGGCTTCAAAATGTTGGAGGTGCGTTTTATTATACAGGATAAGAAGGAGAATATTTATTTTTATAACACTACTGGACATTTGCAAAGGTGTACAGTGATAGTAATTATTCAGGTACAATATGTCCCTGCCCCTATAATTTGCATGGGTAACTAAGACAATGGCAGAACAAAGGACATTAATCAAAGCAATTTATAAAGGTAAACATATCAAATTACCTTTTGAAAATTTCTCTTCTTATATCAAGTATGAATTATATGTGGAAGGGCATTTTTGATATGACATCTAAATCCAATTTTGGATGTTTTTCTATGTTTTATTTTACGTATTTTGATTACCTTTAAAAGTGGACTAACATGGCTACCACATCACTCTATTCAGGACATTTTGATGAAAATGTCCAAAAATCAAGTGGCAAACATACCCCTCCCCCCACCCCACCCCCCATTTACTAAGCTATGTTAACGGCTGTGGTGCATTAATGCCGACATTGTTATCGGCCAATTATCATCACTGATTGGCTCGCTACTCAATTGAGTAGCACACGTAAATTGGCTGCACGCAGAATTTAATGCATGCTACTTGCCACACCTTATATAGAATCTGGGGGATATATGTGTAAAGGTCATTTAAGTTTTGCTCTGATTTCACTCACATTCTATATAGGGATCCTTTATATTTATCCCAAACATTTTTTAGTTCTGTCACTGTTTTTGTTCCCATCACACCCACAGGGAGGGCTTTCCAGGCATACACCACCCTCTCTGTGATAAAATATTTCCTGGTTAATCCTGTAGTATGATGAGATGGTGATGTTTTCTTTTTTTGAATGACTGTGCTATCCTTTATTTTTAGTGGCATTTCATTCATAATTTTCTTTGTTTTAATTTATTGTAAACCACTTAGATCCGCGAGTCTGTATATCAAGCTTTAATAAACTATAAACTAAACTATAAACTGATGTTACACCTAGGTCTATCAGTTCTACCACTTCTCCACCTATGGAAAAGATTTGTTTGTATAATAATATATTTCAAGTATTTAAATGTCTGAATCATATCTCTCCTGTCCCTTTTTTTCCTTTAGGAGTATACATGTTCAAGGGTTTGGCTCAAACCCATACCATTTTTGTCATCTTCCTCTGATCTGCTTCAAGTCTTTTTATGTCATTAGCAAGATACAGCCTCTAAAACTGAACACAATATTCCAAATGGGGCTTCACCAAGGACTTGTACAGAGGCATCAACACCTCCTTTCTTCTGCTGGTTATGCTTCTCTCTATGCAGCCAAGCATCTTCTACCTATGGCTATCACCTTGTCACATTGTTCCGCGGCCTTGAGGTCCTCAGAGTTTATCATCCCTAGATCCCTATCCTGGTCCATGCATACCAACCTCTCACCCCCTATCACACGCAGCTCCTTTGAATTTCTACACCCCAAGTGCATCACTCTGCACTTCTTCACATTAACTTTTAATTGTGAAATATTAGATCATTTTTCTAATTTTTATAGATCACTTCTCATGTTTTAATTTAATTTGAATTTGATAATCTATCTTTACTGGTGCACAGATCAAAGAGGTTTGCAATAAAATTCAATTTAAAACATAGGGAAAGACAGTTACAACAGAAAAGAAAACTTCTATATAAGAAAAGTAAGAGATACCACAAAGAGAACATTGATAAGAAACAGATAACTGACTCACTTATGACCCACAGCCCTTTTTTCAGTTCAATATATATATTAATTTATCTTGCAAATAACCAGTGAATAACAAACAAGAAAAATAACACAGAACAGAAGTGCACCAACTTTAGAAAATACCAATTACATATCACATGTCACAGCTATTATGATTCACTCTGACAGAAATCATGTAATGGAGCCCAAATCCTCATATTTCACTATACAATTACATTTCTCAGCTGCAACACATTCAGATTTGGCAGTAAGACAAGCCATATTCCACCATGTATTAATATCAATCTGTTTAGATATCTTTCAATGCATCATGATATATTTTTAGAGCTAACATAATCAGAATATCAACTAGTTTCCATTATTCTGTATCTAGCTCTACTGAGAGGACTATAAAGTGCCAGATAAGAATATAATACATTAGTGTATCAGATATGGACAGTAATTGACTTATGGATTTTGCCATACTTTCTTCCAGAAGTGTTTCACAAATAAACACTGAAAAGCATGTGAGGCAGTGTACCAGATACTAAACCATAGGACCAACATAACTGCAATCCTTTAGGACTGAATTGTGCATGGGTGTTTGGGGTACATATTGTTCTATGCATAATAAAGTATGCAAGTTGAATCAAGGCAGCGTATTTTGAAGTTTTGGTTAAATTAGTCCATACATCCTCCCATTGTTCTGAAGACAATACTCCATCTATGTCATTCTCCCAAGCTTTCTCAGTACCCAAAAGCCTTCAGAAATGGTCTTTTCGAAAAACTTTATACCAACCAGACTCCACTCCTTTGGAAACATCCAATCTATGACACCACTCTCTACACAGACCGGTTCATAGTCAATGAATTGCACATATTTTAAGGCTTGCTGCAGACAATGTCTCAACTGTATGCATCTGAAATAATGATGAGGAGACAATAAGTGTCACATGTCACGGTCGTGCCCAGGTTTCAGGCTCTCAGTCATCTTGCCCCCTGGTGGCCAGACCTGGTGGCTGCATTGGATTGTCTGTGTGCTGTTTCCCGTTCCAGACTTCAGCCCAGTCCAGTCCGGAGTTTCTGGCCTGCCAGACTTGCTTGTCTTGTTTGAGCCTGCACAGCACCCGTAGCTGCCTTGTGATTGCTGCAGCTGAATCTCAGCTGCTGCTGGGCTTATTAGCCTTTTGGAAACTCTCTGCTTTGCCTTTGCATCGCCTAAGGCCCTGGTATGTTGGGGTGTTGGTGCACTTCTGCCTAGTCCAGTTATAGTCTGTAATTCTTGCCTGATTCTAGTTTAGTCTTTGTGTAGCTTTGTGTTCTGTATTGCTTGTTTGCTGTATTGCTTGTTTCCCAGTCTTGTTTCTTGTTTGTATGTCTTTGTCTAGTTCTTGGTTGCCTGTGTTTGTTCAGTGGCTGCCTGGCAGCTTTCAGTTCTGTCTCTTGTCTGTCTGAAAGTCCTAGCCTAGTATTCTGCCTAGCCTCCCTGTGTGTTCTAGTCCCTGTGTGTATCCTGCTGGTGTCTAATTCCGGCCCTGTCCGGCAAGTCCTGCCTGCCACCTGCACCCAGGGGCTCAACTCCTGAGGAACGGTGGTCAAGTGCAGGTGAAGACTAGCCATCCCTGTCAGAGTTCTATCTTATCCCTGTGAGGGGTGGTTTTGCCTTCCACTGCCGCTCCTCGGCAGTGGTCCAAGGGCTCACAATCCTAGTTCCTGCTTTTTGGAAAAGCCTGACACATAATTCTATAGAAGTATACCAACGTTCATTATCCATTTTTGGACAATTCTCCACAAACACATCTTCACCCTGAATCCAAAACTGGGTATTATACCATGTTGGCATAGTAGTAGTATGTACTCACTTATCCCCGGATTCTATATAGCGTGCCTAGAGATCCACACCAAAATCCATGTGAATTCTGTAACAACATGCGTAACTTAATTGGCTTAACAATTCAGCATTGTTAATAGCATTTAACAAGCAATAATGAGCACTAATTGGCAATAATTAAAATTTACACACATAACTCGCTGTGTATTTTGTAATGAACTGTGCATAAATTCTAAAGTGTGCAGTTTAAAAGGGGCGTGGCTATAGGTGTGGAATGGGTGGGGAAATGGGCATTTGTGGGCATTCCCAAATTTACATGCACTGTTATAGAATATGGTCCTGTCCACATACATCTATGCTCAGGGATTTACCCCACATTTTCATTGGTATAAATGGATGTGCATAGTTTTGGACGCTGGGGTATCAACTAAGCATATTCTGTATACCACAGCTAAATCTTATAGAATATGCTTAGGTGAAAATGATTTCTGCACAGATTTTCCAGGTACCATATATAGAATCTCCCCCTTAGTGTGAACATAATCCTCTACCACTTCATAGGCTTTGATGGTTGACAAAATAACCAAATTTAACCACAATTTGCCTTTGGGTCTGGGCACATATAGAAGAGAGATAGGATGACATAATTCTTTCCCAAATTGCAACCATCTGGGCTGATACTCTTGCTGATGGTTGAGCACCCATAATGCCCCCTGCTGCATTATAAAAGCAAGAAGATTGTCATAAAAACTAGGAAAATCAAGGTTGACAGTATTCTTGGCACATTTTCATTTCATTGTCGCTATGCAGGAGGTTTATTCTTCCACAAAAATCAGAGTAAATTTTTTAAAATCTCTTTGCATGTCTGAGGACAAAGTAGAATAAGTAGTATACTTAAGGCATAAGCAGTTTTTGGCATAATCATCACCTTTAAAGTATCCAATCTTTCCCAGCAGGACAAATGAAGACCACAGTGAGGTTAAGGATAATGGTTTGTAGTAAACAGTCTGTATTCTGCTGAATAGTAGCCTTGAGCATACTTCTGAAATGGATTCCTAAATATTTTATCCCTTCAGGTCCCTACCACAAATGATGTTTGAGTACCTCTTCCCTGGCATCAGAAGTAGAGAGGTGTGGTAGCCGTGTTAGTCCACTCTTAAAGGTTATCAATAGAAATCAAACAAAATAAAACATGGAAAAGAAAATAAGATGATACCATAACTTAATACATTTCTTGATTAGCTTTCGAAGGTTGCCCTTCTTCGTCAGATCGGAAATAAGCAAATGTGGTAGCAAATAGTATATATAAGAGAAACATCAAAGCATTACTTTGACAGTCTGACAGAACAATTTATGGATAGAACTTCTATCTTTGTTTATAGATCTTGTATCCCAAAAGAGACAAAAACTTGGAGATTGTATCCAAAATATCAGAAAGAGAAGAAGTAGTATACAAAAGCACATCATCTGCATATCCCAACAATTTCGCAGAAACACCACCACAACAGACACCCTCAATCTTGCCGCATGTCTGTTGTGGGTTAAAAAAGCTCAAATAGTTGATTTTTGACAAGTACTCTCATTGAGGGTGCTGAATATAAGATATTAATTATCATTATCAGTTCTTCTGTGATATCAAACCAGCACAGCACGTTTAACAAATAGGACCATATGATCCTATCAAAAGGGTCATACTCTCCACCCCACTACAAATCTCAGGCAATATCCATTACCTTTATTATTTCTCCAATTGGTCCACCAGTCAGTCTTAAATCTATAACCCCCTGAATCAGAGGCAGTAGTCTTCCCAGTGGGAGCTATTTGGGGGCTGCTAGCAAGGGAGACAAGCATCAGAGATGACTCCTGATGTTGTGCCCATAATAATGTTTGCAAAAAGTCTCATGTTATTACTGGAGTAGCATCCTGGCATAAAACCACTGCGGGCTTACCATGAGGCAATATGGAACTATCGCCAACCCAAAGCGGGTGCCGGTGGTAGGTCTACCCTAGCACATGTCATTTCCGGCACTAGAAAAAATAGGTCCTATTTTTTTTATTGCAGCAGTTACCCAGCGGTAATTGCAACTTAGTGAAAGGGCTCTTTAGGGATTAGCGACTTTTGGAAGGCCAAATAAAAGTCTACAGTCAGGTCTTCTGGGCCAGGAGCTTTCCATTTCATCATATCCTTTAAAGCATTCATTGACATGCAGTGGTGTGCTGGAGCAGGCTCTCACAGGCTCGCAAGAGCCGGTTGTTAAGTTTTTAAGAATTTTGGGAGCTGGTATTTAAAATAGGGCCCTCCATGGCTACTTTAACAACTGGCTCCCAAAATGTGGGCTTGGGCCCCCTGCTGAATTCTCTTTTACTTTGCTAGTGGGGATGTTGAGCCCTGCCAGCCAAGTAAATTGACTGCTGCTGTTCCCCGCTCCTTGTTTCCAGCTCTGAGCAGCAGGCTGGGACTTCTCCAGCATGTGTGAGAAGTTTCAGCATGCTGCTCAGAGCAAGACCTTGGGAGTGGGGCAGTCCATTTATTGGCTGCCAGTAAAGGTATGCCTAGTGTGCCCCCATGAAGGGAGGGAGGAGAGAGAGGCAAGTGTTGCTCCCCCCCCCCCCCCACCTGCCACCCTTGGCCCTTCCAACTGCAGAGCTGGCTACGTCCGGAGAAAGAGCCTGTTGTTAAAAATTTACCAGCACACCCCTGTTGACATGTGTTACAACTGTAGCATGTGGTAAAGATTCAAAGCCCCCCCCCCCCCCCCCAATGTGTTGTCCGCAGCAGAAAATTCTGAAGTATAGAAGTGCCTTGTGACTTAGCAGAGTGTTAAACCTGTATTTTGCATGATGTGGTGTGTGAAGCAGATCCATATTATGTGGATTAGCCTGACACTGCTATTCTAGCTGTTTATTATCAGATTCCCATTAGAATAATTCAGTATTCTGTTTCTTTCACAAGTCAGCACTCAAAGCCAGAATATGGCTCCTGAAATAAATGCATCCAGTAATACTGGCATTCCATACAGAGACCTTATTGATGGCAAAATAATTCACTTATGGATTTCCATCTTTTCATAAATTGCAATTCTCCCAACAAGCCTGCATTAATATCTACCTTGGTCTGGGAGGACTTCTACTTCAATCATATATTTAGGAGCTCTTATACAAATTGGCGGTAAGCCCAATGCAGGCTTACCACACACTAATCTGGAGCTACTGGCGGCCCAACGCAGGCGTTGGTGGTAGTTCCAGCCCCAGCGCTCGCCATTTCCCACACTGGGGAAAATAAGGCTGTCATTTTTAGCATGGTGCTAACCTGGCAGTAATCAGGCATGGCCGTGTGCTACCCGGTTACTGCTGGGTTAGCGCAAACAGCTCTTACTGCAACCTCAATGGGTGGCGGTAAGTGCTCCCCCTCACATGACCATGCAGAAAGATCAATCTTACCGCATGGCCATAGCTATTTTTAGCCTTTTTTTACGCAGCATGCGGCAAAAAGGGCCCCCATAACTTGGTAAAAGGACCCTTTAGAGAATGAAATGTACATGATCAGATACCACAATGTTATCAATATCTGCTGAATGCACTTGATCGAAATGCAGGCCACTGATGAAGAGGTAATAAAGTCACGAGTAGGAGGAATGATTCAAGGAGTAAAAATTATAATCTCTGCTCCAAGGTTGTAGCAGCCTCCAAGAACAACTAGGTTAAGATTTTTCTGAAGGGATTACAGTTTCTCCCAGTGTTTCATCCTCCTATAAGATACTGTAGATTTATAGTCCAAATAAGGATCCTCAACAAGATTAAAGTCACCACACAGCACCATCTCTTGCAATTATATCAGCTAGACTATGAAAGAACTCCAGATAATCACTAGGAGCGTAAATATTGATGATAGAAAGGCAACTGTCTTGGATTTTAACAATCACTGTAACCCATCTCCCCTCTGTATCAGCTGCCTCATCAATAATATATAAATCTAGCCATGTACAAATAAGAGCAAGCACACTGTTTCACTTAGCACTGGAGAAAATGTGGGAGGAGCAGCCCAACTTGTGATTTTCTTTGACTGAACTTCAGTAATATGAGTTTCTTGAAAAAAAAAAAAAAAGCAAACAAACATAAAGAGGCATAATCGAACGGAAACGTCTATCTCCATGGGCGTTTATCTCCGAGAACGGCTCCGTGAAGGGGCGGACCGAATTGTATTTTCGCAAAAAATAGACATCCATGTTTTATTCGACAATTTGTGAGGTGGGCGTTTTTGTTTTTCAGCGATAACGGAAAATGAAAGCGCCCAGCTCAAAAACGAATAACTCCAAGACATTTATTCGTGGGAGGGGCCAGGATTCGTAGTGCACTGGTCCCCCTCACATGCCAGGACACCAACCGGGCACCCTAGGGGGCACTTCTACAAAAACAAAAAAAAAAAGGTAAAAGAGCTCCCAGGTGCATAGCACCCTTCCCTTGTGTGTTGAGCCCCCCAAATCCCCCCTCAAAACCCACTGCCCACAAGTCTACACCATTACTATAGCCCTAAGGGGTGAAGGGGGGGCACCTACATGTGGGTATAGTGGATTTGGGGGGCGGTTAGGAGGGCTCCCATTTACCAGCACAAGTGTAACAGGTGGGGAGGGGGGATGGGCCTGGGTCCACCTGCCTGAAGTCCACTGCACCCCCTAATAACTGCTCCAGTGACCTGCATACTGCTGCCAGGGAGGTGGGTATGACATTTGAGGGTGAAAATAAAAAGTTGTGAAACGGCATATTTTGTGGTGGGAGGGGGTTTGTGACCACTGGGGGAGTCAGGGGAGGTCATCCCTGATTCCCTCCAGTGGTCATTTGGTCATTTAGGGCACTTATTGGGGCCTTATTCGTGGAAAAACAGGGTCCAGGAAAAGTGCCCTAAATTCTCGCTACAAACGCATATTTTTTTTCCATTATCGGCGAAAGGCGCCCATCTCTGATCGGCCGATAACCACGCCCCAGTTCCGGCTTCACCAAGCCTTCGACACGCCCCCATCAACTTTGTCCGCATCCGCGACGGAGTGCAGTTGAAAACGTCCAAATTCGGCTTTCGATTATACCGCTTTATTCGTTTTTGTGAGATAAACGTCTATCTCCCGATTTGGGTCACAATATAGGCGTTTTTCTATTTCGATTATAAGCAGGATAGTAACATAGAGGGGCATAATCGAACGTTGCTGGCCAAATAGATCGCCGGCGATCTATGTTGGCGGCGGCACTACAGCTGGTCGGAACCGTATTATCGAAAAAGATGGCCAGCCATCTCTTTTTTTTGATAATACGGTTTAGTCCGGCCAAATGCTGTGGAGTTCGCCGGGTTTGAGATGGCCGGGTTTGTTTTTCAGCGATAATGGAAAGTTATGTCGGCCATCTCAAACCCCGGCCAAATTCAAGGCATTTGGCCGTGGGAGGAGCCAGCATTTTTAGTGCACTGGCCCCCCTGACATGCCAGGACACCAACCAGCCACCCTAGGGGTCACTGCGCTGGACTTCAGAAAAGCTCCCACGTGCATAGCTCCCTTACTTTGGGAGCTAAGCCCACCAAACCCCCCCAAACCCACTACCCACAAATGTACTGCACCCACTAAAATTGTTCCAGGGACCTGCATACAGCCTCTAGGACTTATTCCTGCTGTATAACTTTGGCACACCAGTTCACACCTGAAGACTAATCTCTCTGAAAAAATCTTTTCTTGAAATAACCATGTTTACTCACAGTTA
The DNA here is from genome assembly GCF_901765095.1 of Microcaecilia unicolor. NCBI lineage: Eukaryota > Metazoa > Chordata > Amphibia > Gymnophiona > Siphonopidae > Microcaecilia > Microcaecilia unicolor. Next base: position 169,083,458 of record NC_044037.1, on the reverse strand, counting down.
ACTGCAGATCAGAGGTTGTGCCCCACTGGCAAAGAGTCCCCTGGTACTAAGATTAGCAGTAGGTCAGAGCTGGCACAGTGGTGTACAATGCCCTCTTTCAGCACCATGCAAGGTAAGAACTACGTTCTCTAACGTGGGTAACACAGGAAAGGGAACTAAAACTGGCTTACAAAAATGGCCACTACCGCATGGACTACAACAGGAAACAAAACAGGGCACACTCTGACCCAGTTAGCAGGGGGAAACAGCACCATGGGAGTAGAGCCCAGTACCCTACACCCACCATAATGCATTGCTAATGTGACTCTGCAGGGCACCTAACAGAAAAGGTGTCACACTTACCTGAGAGCCACATCGCAACCAGGGAAAGACTGTCGGAGGATACAACACATTCTGCTGTCATGGAGGTGGGTACGGCATTTGAGGCTGGCATACAGGCTGGCAAAAAAGGTTTTTAGTTTTATTTTTTTAGTTTGGAAGGGGATTGGTGACCACTGGGGGAGTATGGGGAGGTCATCCCCCATTTCCTCCAGTGGTCATCTGGTCAATTGGGGCACCTTTTTGAGGCTTGGTCGTGAAAATAAAAGGACCAAGTAAAGCTGGCAAAATACTGCTTAACGACGCTTTTTTTTTCCATTATCGGCGAAAGCCGGCCATCTGGTAGTCACACCCATGCCCACCCATGCCCCGCCTTTGCTAATCTACCGACACGCCCCCTTGAACTTTCACCGGCGAAGCGACGGGAAAGCAGCGATGCAGTCAAAAATGCCGCTTTCGATTATACTGATTTCGACACTTTTAAAAAATCACCGGCCATCTCCCGATTTGTGTCGGAAGATGGCCGGCGATCACTTTCGATTATAAGCTGGATAGTAACATAGTAGATGACGGCAGAAAAAGACCTGCACGGTCCATCCAGTCCGCCCAACAAGATAATTTCACGTGTGCTACTTTTTGTGTATACCTTACCTTGATTTGTATCTGCCATTGTCAGAGCACAGACCGTATAAGTCTGCCCAGCACTAGCCCCACCTCTCAACCACCAACCCCGCCTCCCACCACCGGCTCTGCCTCCCAATCTTAGCTAAGCTTCTGGGGATCCCTTCTTCCGAGCAAGATTCCTTTATGTTTATCCCACGCATGTTTGAATTCCGTTACCGTTTTCATCTCCACCACCTCCCGCGGGAGGGCATTCCAAGTTAGTTGCTGTTGAGACTTGGAAGGAGGAGGAAGTGCTGCCAGAGGCTCTGCAGGCTTCCAGGGGGAAGGGAGTGAGGCCTAGCTCCTTCCCCAGAAATGAGGAAGGTCCCTGGGGAGCGGTCCTCAGGAAAGCCCCAGGCCAGGGGGTCTCCTGGGGCCAGGGACCAGAAGGCCAGGAGAAGTAGTTCCCTCTCTGGCAGGGCTCCAGAGAGGAGGGAAAGGAGCCCTGTGGATCGAAGAGTGCAGGCTTCCACGGGAGGAACCCAGACCGATACCCCCCTCACAGTGGCACGCCATCTAGCAGGTGAGGGGGGGGAGAGAGCTGGGGGAGGCCCCAGAGAACAGCAGATTGGAGAAGGAGAGGGAGGAGAGAGCAGAGGTAATGGAGATCTGCCGGGAGGCCCTACCGGTTTCAGAGGAGGAGGACAGTGACTCCTCAGAGGAGGAAGATTTCACAGACTATAGTCAGGATCCAGAGGACCCGACCAGTGGCCTGATTCAAATGGTGAGAAAGATAAAAAGCACAGAAAAAAGAGGTGGTGGAGTTGGGGGAAACGGGTTAAAATGGCAAAAGCCCTGTGTAAACTAGCCCCAGTGGAGCACCGCAAGACTTATACAAAGGAGGTAACCCGTTTGCTCAAGCTTCTTCAAAAGAAAGAACATTTGCTGGGGGCATTGAAAAAGGGCCCTGGGAACCCTCTGAGAGAAGTTTACATTAACCGAGAAAGAATGGCCTTGGAGGGAAAGGCCCTGACAACCTTCAAACAGTCACAACAGCAAACAGAGAAGGAGAGTAGGAGCTCAGACCTTGGACCCCAGAACACCCAGGGGCCAGAGGAGCTTCCTGGGCCCAGTACCCAAAAGACATTACAGTATATGCAGTACCTTGCTAGTCAGTCTGGGTCCCTTCTGGCAGCTTCTGGAGCAAGCAGGGCTGGAGAGGCATCCTCGTTAAGGGAACCTGAGGTTGGAAAAACTGAACAGGAAAAAAGTTTTAAAACCCAGACTTTTCCTCTTGTAGAAACAGGGGCTGGAAGTCAGGAGAGAGACTCTTTTCTACACCAGTGATGGTGGAAGCAGAACTGAAAAACTTACTTGAGCAAGAAGCAAGAGGTCAGCAGAGGCAGTTGCAGCCACAGGTTTTGTGCCCATTGCCTGCAGCAGGAGTTGAGAGCAGCAAACAAACACTGACTCCATTGCAGCTGGGGAGGCCCCACCCACACAGCACCAGGGTTGCCAGGTGGAAAATTTTTTTCCAGCCTAAAGGAGCCCAAAATCCAGCCCAAAACCCGCCCAAACTCAAACCCCGCCCTGACACCCCCGCCCCGTGTCATCACCCCCGCCCCCAGCCGTCATCAACCCGCACCCGCCGTCATCGGCCCCGCCTCCCCGTCATCGGCCCCGCCTCCCCGTCACTAACCCCGCCTCCCCGTCACTAACCCCGCCTCCCCATCACTAACCCCGCCTCCCACGTCACTAACCCCGCCCAGAAACGTCATTAACCCCGCCCACCGCGGCCGAAAAAGCCCGGCGAAAAAAACCGCCCCGAAGCCACAAAGGAGCCCAAAAAACCGCAACCCGCCGCGGGCAAAATTTCCCGCGGCAGGTCGCGGAAAACCGCCCAATTGGGCGGTAAAACCGCCCACCTGGCAACACTGCACAGCACTGAGGGGCTGGAGGTCACAGCCAGGCAGGCTGCAGCACTGCCAAAGACTGAGAATGGTGAGGTTTTAGCAGAGGAAAACCTGGTGACAGAGAGTGCTGCAGCTGGACAAACAACAGGTGAAAAGGAGGGGTTCTTGATGAAGAAGGCACAGGAGGATCAGGAGTGTTTGCAACAAACCGGCCTGGCAGCAGAGCAAGAGGCTCCAGCCAATCGGGCTGTGGGAGCAGGAAAGACTGCAGAACAGCTACAAAGGCTGGCAGGTGAAATAGCTGCAGCGCCAGAAGATTCCCCATGTGTGAGAGGGCAGGCACTTCTGGAGTGTGGGAAGCCTCGTCCGCTTGGCGAAACAGCGGGGCTGGAGGATTCTGACGGAGCAGAACGTTGGGGGGCAAAAAGGGACCCGGTCCAGAGAGCAGGTTTTGGGCGGGAGGGAGGGGTGCTTGCCTTGCCATGCGCACCAGAAGTAAATTTAACTGGTGGTACTAGGGATTTTGATTCGGCCAGGCAGCGGGGGTGGTTGGCTCTGGGGGGAGGGGTTGATTCGACGGGAGGGGAGGGGGGCAGGGGCACTGGGAGGGGACCAGTTATATAGGGGAACCTGCTCTCAAAGTCCCTACGGACCAAATCGATGGGGAGACAGGCAGGGTTTCTGTTGCAGGAGGCATTGAACTGATGGACACTGTGACTACAGGGGATACGAGTGCTCAGGGGGTGAGGGGTGCAGGGGACCAAGGTTTGCTGGTTGAAGGGGTACAAGGCCTGTTGGGGGGAGGGATAGGGAGGGAGGCTGAGAAATGGGGAAGGCAAGAGAAGGAGGATATGGTGCATCAGGAGCGGGGGGGTCCCCGCGCTGGAGAAGGGGGGGGACGGTGGGGGGGGCGGTCCGTCCTTTGCGGCGGTGGTGGGTGGAGGAGGCGGGCGCAGGGGAACTAGGGGGGTAGGGGGCAGCGGGGAAGGATGGGGAGGGGGGTGGGGGGGAGGCCAGGTTCCCAAAAGGAGGAATGTGGTACAATTGAGATGGGTGGGGGAGGGGGGGATGCCAAGCAGGGATGTGGTCCTGAGATTGGTCCCTTGGTCTAGGATTCCTCCCAGAGGACCTCTTATGCCTGTATTCATCCGGTGAATATACCAGAATACGATATCAGCTTTCTAACCCAGAGAGGCATGGAGGTCTTCTGGGAGAGATACGAAGGGGGTACGGGGGAGAGGGACTGGAAGAACTACCGGGCCGTACCGATCAGACAGACCCGACCTGGTGCAGGTAACCCTTCTGGTTCGAAATGAGTCTCTATCAGGGGCAGACCTGGCTTCTGGCTACAACGGTACGCAGAATTGCGTACACCCTTGTCCAAACTCCCGGACCCCAGTAGGGTGTGGGCTGGAGGTTGGGGTGCGCAGGTTAGGCTGAGGCAGGCAGGGCATGTCACCCAGCACATTCCCTCCTCGGCGTTCATCGGCAGGGATCGGGATTCTCTGCTTTTATAAGGGGCAGCCACGGCAGTGTCACAAGTGCGGTCGGTTTTAGACATTTTAGTATGTCATGCCCGGTTGTAAAGTGTGGAAAGTGCGGGTCTAAGGAGCATCCCACGGAGTCCTGTATGTCTATTCGGTGCAACTTGTGTGGGGGTCTGGGGCAGCATTTCGAGCCTGCCCTTGGGCCTCCCATAATGGGGGTGAGGAGGAGATAGATAGGGATGTTTCAGGTCAGGGGGAGGGGGGAGGGGAAGCAGACCATGTACAGGTTCCCGGGGCGGGGGGGAAAGGGTCCAGGGAAGGACAGGGGACAGGTAGAGGGGGGGGGGCTTGGGGGAGGGTCGGAAGCGGCAGGAAGGGGAGGATGAGGGCTGGATGTGGGTGTCCAAGAAACAGCGGAGAGGAAAGGGGGGAAGGGGGGTGGGAATGGGGATAGAAGTAGGGAATAGATTCAGGGGTTTGAAGGGGAGGGAGGGGATGAGGAACTGGCTGGTGAGGAGGTAGAGGATGGGGGTAGCCGGCAGGACGGGTTGGGAGGGAGGGGAGAAGGAGTGAGGGGAACAGCGGGTAAGAGGAAAGAGAAACGGGGGGGGGAGGTTTTTGAGGGACAAAGAGGGGGGAAGGGTAGGGGGGGAGGTGGGTGGATCGGGGGAGGTGACGGCTGATGCAGGGAGGGGCGGGAGAGGAAAGGAAGGTAAGAAAGGATGTAGTAATGCAGGACCCGTGAGGGGAGGGAGGAAGGGTCGGAGGCGGGATTGATGGGAAGGGTGGAAGAAGAGGAGGTAGTAGGGGTGGAAGAGGGGGGAGAGGAGGGGGGCAGGTCGGTTGATGATCCCCAGGGAGGGAGGGAGGTGGGTGAAGACAAAAAGAAGATAGGGAGGAAGAAAGCAAGGGTGGGGGAAGGGATGTTTAAGCTAGGGTCCGGGATTGGGCGGAGGAGGAAGAAGAGGGTGGAGGGGAAGGGACCATGGATGATGGTGTGGAGAGAAGGGAAGGCAGCCAGGAAGGCGGGGGGTGTGGTAGCGAGGACTGATGGCGGGGACTGCTATTGTGTTCGCCACACTTAATGTGGCTAGTGTCGCCTCCCAGAGGGCAAGAAGCTTGGCATTTGATGGCCTCTCGGCTGTGGGAGGCGGACTGTTTCCCTCCTCCAGGAGACCCGGTTGCAGACGCTGGAGGACATCCGGCGGGCAAAGAGGGCCTGGAGATGGGGACCCTCTATCTGGGGTCTGGCCGGGAGAGGTATGGGGGGATAGGCATCCTCTTTAAAACCAATAAAGTAGAGATTCAGAGGGTGGTGGAGCTGGGTATTGGTAGGTGTTTGGTGTTGGACGTAATATTGCGGGGGGTGGCCTTGCGGGTGATTAATGTGTATGGACCGCAAAGCAAACAGGGAAGGTCTGCATTGTTCAACAAAATTAAGCCTTACCTATACACTTCAAGGCAGTTGGTGTGGGGAGGAGACTTCAACACTATCTTACGGAAAGAGGATAGTGGGGGGCGGGCAACACAAGTACGTTATGATGGGGTTCGACTAGCGGGGATTATGAAAGGAGCAGGGCTGGGTGGATGTACATATTGCACTTGGTGGTGGGAATCAGGGTTTCACCTTTTCACAGGGCACCTGTAGGAGTAGAATTGACCGGTTTATAGTTCGGGAAGGGGCAATGTAGGCAGGCGCACTAGGGTGGTGGAAGTAGATTTTTCTGACACAGGATGGTGATGATAGAGTTGGGGGGAGGGGGGGCGTGCAAGCCTAGGGAAAGGGTTGTGGAGATTGAATCTCAATGGTTGAAGGAGGGGGTGTTGCACCAGGACGTACCTGGAATTCCTAGCAGACCAGGTGTCCATTCAGGGTGTCTTCCCTTCCCTCAGGGACTGGTGGGAAGTACTGAAACACCGCACCAGAGGGTTTTTTTCTTCCGTCAGGCAAGGCGGGAGGGAAGGGAGGCCACCCGGTTGGGGATCGCCCTGAGAAAGCGACGGGATAATCTAATTTCCCGGGGGGGGAGGAGGGAGGATATTGAGGTACTGCAGCAGGAGGTTGAAAGAGTACAGTACAACCGCTACTCTTCCCTCGTCTACGAGCGGGACTTCGGGAAGCTGCTTGGTCCGGACCACGTATGACTGCTGCAAGGAACGAAGGGAGAGGAGGGTGGTGGGGGGGTTTAGGGATGGGGGGGGGGTGCTCCAAGAGATCCAGGGAAGGTATTTTGCGGGTGGTGGGGACGCATTTTGGGCGGGTTTTCTCGGACCTACAGTTGGGACAGAGGCCATGGGAAGATATATTGAGGGGACCCCGGGGGTGGGTAACTGGGGGCCCCATCTTCAGGTCTTAACGCAGCCGTGGACGCTGGGTGAGGTGGAGGAGGCCATTGGGGCCGTGCGGCGCAGAACAGCACCGGGCCGGATGGACTTCCGGCGGAGTTTTACCAACGGTTCAGGGACCAGCTGGCGCCGCTCTTGCTGGAACTCTGGGAGGAGGCGCGAACAGGAGGATCCTTGCCGGAGTCTATGGGAGGATCAGCATTGGTCCTCCTTAGCAAAGGCAAGGATCCTCAAGACGTGGCGAACTGGCGACCAATAGCACTATTGAACAGCGACCGGAAGATCTTCGCCCACATGCTTCATGCTCGCATGAGGAAGGTCTCCGGTGAAGTGCTAGCAGTCTCGCAGAGGTGTGGGGTCCCAGGAAGGGGGGTGCTGGAGGCAGTAGCCTGGGTGAGGGAGGGCTTGGAACATAGCCGGGTGGGAGATGGTAGGTTGGTCGTGGCCTTGGACCAGGACAAGGCTTTCGACCCGAGTGCAGTGGGAGTTCTTGTGGAAGGTCCTGGATCACTATGGCTTCCCGGGGGAGTGGATTCGCACAACTGCAACTGTTGTATGCTGGGGCACGATTTTTTCCCCTGGTGAATGGATGGAGGGGGGCGGAGGGTGGGGGTCACGGCAGGGGTGCCCATTGAGCCCCCTGCTGGTACGCTTTTGCATAGATCCCCTGGTGCGGAGGCTAGGAGGAGGGGGGGGAGGGAGGGCTCAGAGGGGTAGAGGTTGGCAAAGGGAACGTATTGAGAGTCATCGCTTATGCAGACGATGTCACCGTTTGGGTGGCAGACCAGAGGGAGGGGAGGATGCTGCGGGAGACCCTTGAAGAATATTCCAAGGCATTGGGGTCACGGGTAAACCTGGGTAAGTGTACTAGCTTGTGGGTGGGTCCAGAGGAACGGCGATTTAACCTAGGGGGCGGGTTTCCTGCAGGGGTTGAAAGAATGCGGGTGTTGGGAGTGTATTTTGGGGGGGGGGGATTACGGGCGGCGGAGAGTTGGGAGCAAAAGATATCGGAGGCAAGGGAAAAAGGTGGATCGTTGGAATGGGTGGCGGATGTCCATGGCAGACAGGGTCCGGTTGTTGAAGACCCAGATAGTCCCCATGTTTCTCTTCTTGAGGTTACATCTGCCTTTTGCCGGAATGCTGTTTCACTTCATTGTACAGCGTGTTTTTTCAACCTTTTGTGGGGCAACAGGATGAACCCGGTAAAACGCAATATTACTTACCGGTCGCCGGAGGAAGGGGGGGTGGGGATGGTAAACCCTGTCTTGCTATCTCCTCCCTGTTCATCCAGTTTTAACCTTGGGCGGGGGGGAGGGCCGGAGGCCCCAGGGTGGGCACAAAGTGTTGTGCAGTGGTGGGAGGGATTTTGGGGCCCTTGGTGGGGAGGGGGGAAGGTGGGGAGGTTGCGGAAGGGTTTCTCAGAGGGGGTAGGCTACTACAAATCCTTAGTAAAGCTGGTCCGGTTGTGGGACATTACATGGGGAGGAAATAAGGGCGGGGCAGAGGGAGAGCTGGGTGGAGCGGGTTCGCTCTCAGCATTTCTCATCTCCCCTGACTCTTAGGGATGCTCCAGGGCCCGTGCTGAGGCAGGGCCTGGGCTTTATTTCATCTAGACGACTCCCGAACAAGTACAGGGACATTGCCTGGCTGTCCCTTCACGGTAATTATATGTTAGGGCAAATATGCACCGAAGCATGCAGGACCGAAAACTGCCCGAGGGGGGAGTGTGCTGGTCAGCTGGAGACGATGGACCACTTCCTTATGGAGTGTCCATTCTCCAGAGCAGTTTGTGGAAGAGTGGCCGCCTTGTTGGCCATCCCAGCTTCACGTCCTACACCTATGCAGACTGGGTGTACGGGAGGCAGCAGGGGACGGGGCGGCTGGAGCCAGGTACCCGCCTTCCTCATATCAGTTATTATCAGGTACTGCCTGTGGGTGGCCCGATGCGGGGTGTCTATGCGCCAGGAGTGCAGGTCGGCTGAGCAGGTTTCCTGGGACGTTGTTCCGAGCCGTCAGGAATTGGCACGCTGGGAAAAGGTGGAGGGGGGGTACATAATTTTGGGGTTTTGGTGGAAGCATGTACGCTTGAAGTTGATTTGAATGTATGGTGGTGGGGGGGATTTGGGGGGGGGACGGGTTTTATCGGGTTTGTATTTTTTGTATAAAAGTGTAGTGGGGCTGGTTTTACAACGGCATGATGTAATGTCTTGAATATTGTTTTTTTCCGTTTTATTTAATAAAGGAATTCTCCAAGCATCCACCACTCTCTCCGTGAAAAAATACTTCCTGACATTTTTCTTGAGTCTTACCCCCTTCAATCTCATTTCATGTCCTCTAGTTCTACCGCCTTCCCATCTCCAGAAAAGGTTCGTTTGCAGATTAATACCTTTCAAATATTTGAACGTCTGTATCATATCAACAAACAACATCAGGTGATATTACAATACATATGATAAAATCTTTTCCTGCTTAATAGGGTTATGGAAGTCATTAATATTACATAAGAACATAAGCATTGCCATACTGGAACAGACCAAAACTCCATCAAGCCCAGTATCCTGTTTCCAAACAGTGGCCAATCTAGGTCACATGTACCTAAGAAGATCCCACAAAAGTAGAACATATTTTATGCTGCTTATCCTAGGAATACCCTTTAATTTCAATAAACACGATAATAGACTATTGCTTAAGCGCGCTAGCTTAAGTCCTGGATAGTTAGAGATTCACTACCAATTGTTACAATATAATCAAATGTGATCTGAGGGGGGAATTTTTAAGTCTCATATATTCACCTGAGCGTCAATTGCTATTTACGCTCTATTTTTGAGCGTGTTGCCCTGAGGTGTAGGCATGTAATCATCGATTCAACCCCCTCCTACCAAATTCCCTTTCTTTTGTATAAACACTATTTTGTTAATTTTTTTTTTTGTAATTTTTAAATTTTATTTTGTGCTACAATACTTGATTGTGCTTCTTGCTTCTTGCTATAGAAGTACACAATCACTAGATCTAATGTAAATTGCTTCCACTAACTGAAAATGCACTCTATACAAGTACTCTTGTCAAAGGAAAAATGGCCTCACAGAGCTCCTGGATCAGTACGATCTCTTGGAGCTTAAACGGACCAAAAATGATCCTCTGTTCATCAACGGCCATAAAAAACCTTTGATCTTAAGGAGGAGGCACAGAGGAGTCAACTAGAGCTAGTTTCAAAACCAGCCCCGCCACTTAGACCCTGAAGCAGTGGCACAAAACGCTGGCCATCATCGGCTAGTGGTGTGGGGGAGAAGAAACCTGCTCCAGCATTATAAGTTACAACGTGCTGGTAGCGAGACATGACTGAAAGATAAGTTCCTTTCAGTTTGATATATTTGCATGTAGCTAGTGTTGTGAAAAATCGATATAATAGCAATGAGAATTTAAACTGTATTGCAACAAAAGTGAAAGTGACTACTAGCTACCCGTCCTTAAGATCAAAGGTTTTTTTATGGCCGATGATGAACAGAGGATCATTTTTGGTCCGTTTAAGCTCCAATAGATCGTACTGATCCAGGAGCTCTGTGAGGCCATTTTTCCTTTGACAAGAGTACTTGTATAGAGTGCATTTTCAGTTAGTGGAAGCAATTTACATTAGACCGCAAAACAGTGGCCATTGTCAGGGTGATCTATGCAGAGATAAAAAGCTAAGTAATTTATCTTTTTAAGTAAAAGAAATATATTAACATTTGGGAGGTTTTTAAGGCCATGATTGAAGACCACAGGTGTAAAGTTATATACACCTGCACATTTCTGAGGCTTTTTCCTCCTGGTTAATTGAAATTAAAAAATTAAGAATTAAAAAACCTTAAAAATTTTAAAATGTCAGCATTTTAAAATTTTGAATGGTCTACAAGAATACTGTACACTGATCTAGTGAAGGTTTGTTTGGTTGCAAAATATCCAGGGTTTATGCGTGGATGTGCAAACATATATATATGCATATATGCTAATATTGTAATCATTTACCCTTATAATTGGCCCATAAATATTGGCACCCACTTTATATTTAAAAACGTATTTATTTATAAACATTTGTATTCTGCAACTATCCTCCTATGTGCATACTTTCTCCTTGAAACTTGGTACAAAATCCACAGAGAAAAAGGGTACCTGGTCAAAACAGCCACGACAAAATGGCCATAAAACACAAAATAGTCCCCCCCCCCCCCAAAAAAAAAAAAACCCCAGACAAAAAAAGCCCCTGTCAAAATAGCCTCTGACAAATCACTACCTGACAAAAGGACCTGCCCATAATTTGGCCCCCAACAAATGAGCCCCCTGTCAAAAGGGCCCGCCTCCAAATATTTTACCTGTTCTGCTCCTGCAAACTATGTGTCATTCTGAGTCCTGCTGCTGCTTTGAGATGAGGTATGTCTCCCTTTACCCCCCCCCCCCCCACACACACACACAGTTTCCATGCTCACTGTCTGGAATGTGTCCCTCTTTCTCCTGCCTGCCCTGTGTGATCCGGTATGTCTCTCACCCTTCCCCCTTGATGATCCTCCAATGTTCCTGTGGGTTGCCAGCACTATCAGCAAGGGAGACAAGCTGTTTTAGCAGGTCCCGGAAGTGTTCCCTCTGTTGTGTCCCACCTCATCTGGCACAATTTCCTGTGTCCATGTAGGCAGGACACAACAGAGAGGACACTTCCAGGGCCAGCCAAAGCTTACTTGCTGACACTTCCAGCGGCCCACAGGAATGGGGAGGGCGGGGAGCAAATAGATACTGGACTGTGCAGGGCAGACAGAAGGAAGAGGAAGATATGCTGGACTATGTTGGGAGGTAGGTAGGAAGGAAGGGTAAGACATGCTTTTCCAGACAAAGGAAGGGAGAGAGATGCCAGAATGCAGGGAAGGGGCCAGTGGGACAGAGATGACAGAAACAGAAGTTAGGAGATAAAGATGCTGCACTGGACAGGGAGCTGAAGGAAGAGAGCTCAGATGAGTGAGTGGGGAATAGAGGGGGAGAAGAGATGCTGGATCCCCAGAGGGAGGGAGGCAGAATTTTACTATACTTCTTGTTTTTGTGAAGGGCTATTTTGTCAAGAAATATTTTGTACAGGAGCTATTTTGTTAAGGGCTGTTTTATCAAGGACTATTGTGTTACAAGGCTATTTTGTCTGGACTATTTTGTCTAGGTTATTATGACAGGGTGCCACAAAAAGTACCCATTGACTTTACCCCAGGACAGACAGGCTTCAAAATACCATCCTTGGAACATGCCCAAAGCCAGAAGGTGTGTCAATGGGAGAAGCAAGTCTTCAATCATAGCTTTCTTGTCTCTTTGCCTATTGCTGAATAGACCAAAGAAAAGTACTAAACTGTAATATAATAGTGAGTTTCTAATGTTATTAGTGCAATGTTTACAAAGCACTTATCTTTCTATTCACTTGTTACAAATGTCTACACATAAATATCTCTGTCTGTAGTATCGAGTAGGGGTATACAAAGGGAAATTTTTCATTGGCTTTGCTATTTTTTATTTGCTATTTTTATGTTCATATGCTATTTCATTTCAGTGTATGCCAGCATTATATAGCACATCCTAAAACACTTTCATGTATTTTAACATGAGATAACATTTCTTTTTCATTTTAGCATGTGTTGGCATCTGGAGGGTGTCATAAAATGGCTGAGCCACCACCTTTACACTCTGGAGCTAGACACAGAGATGGGAGAAAGGTGAGAGACCAGGGCATGTCAGATACAGTGAGCTGGTGTACCAGGGGCACTGGCTTTGAGCTGATTAGTGGTTAATTTTTGTTACATTTGTACCCCACGCTTTCCCACTCATGGCAGGCTCAATATGGCTTACATGGGGCAATGGAGGGTTAAGTGACTTGCCCAGAGTCACAAGGAGCTGCCTGTACCTGAAGTGGGAATTGAACTCAGTTCCTCAGTTCCCCATGACCAAAGTCCACCACCCTAATCACTAGGTCACTCCTCCACTCAGCAAGTTACAAGGCTTATGCAGGCCATCAACTGGAGGAGTGGCCTAGTGGTTAGAGCACTGGTCTTGTAATCCAGAAGTGGCCGGTTCAAATCCCACTACTGCTCCTTGTGATCTTGGGCAAGTCACTTAATCCTCCATTACCTCAAGTACAAACTCAGGTGAGCCCTCCTGGGACAGAGAAATATACAGTGTACCTGAATGTAACTCACCTTGAGCTACTACTGAAAAAGGTGTGAGCAAAATCTAAATAAATAAACGCAAAGCAGGCATCCAGGAAAAGGGTCAGCAGGCCAATTTTTTCTCTGGAGCCTATCTCAAGGGAGCTGTTGACCCTCCCACCCACTCATGCTTTGTTGTGATTGGGAGGAAGTATAGGGATAGGAGTGGTCAGGGTGATTTTGTTGAAGCTGTGAGATTGAGGTGGGGTGTTTATGGTCTAATAAAGGAGAAATGTGAAAAGTATTTGTAACCTGCGTGGGAAAGTTTAGGCTCATGTGTGCCACTATCATGAGCTCAAGGCTGGGTCAATTTTTGGTTTGACATTACCGCAAGCTTGTTGGGGAACATATCCCCATGAGGATTTTGACTTCACAATGTGGCTGGTTTGTAACCAAGAAGTCCAGAGTGTCATTGTGGATGTGATATGGGATGGAAAGTGTTCATTGTTTTTAAGATGGTATATGCTATTGTATCTGTATAGGCCAAAGAAGAGATGTCAATGTTTATTTCTAGTTATATATGTTATGGGCATTGCTAATGAAGCTGCAGCCAGTCTATGCCACACATTACTTTCTGTTTAATTTGAGATTTGTAAAGAGGAAAGTGGGTGCGAGTACTGATGTTAATTTCTTGTTAGCATATATTATTGAGTATATGTGAAATAGAATAATGTGTGTTAAAATGAAACAAAACTCAGTGAAATAAAAATTAAAATCCCTAACAGCATGTTTTTATGTACTGCATGAACAATAAGGGCCTCGTGCATTAAGCATTTCTCTATAAACAAAGAATGCAATAAACCCTTCAGTAATTAATGGGTCCTTTTACTAAAGCGCGCTGAAAAATGGCTTGCGGTAGTGTAGGCGTTGGTTTTGGGCACGCGTCGATCCATTTTTTTAGCATGCCTGTAAAACAGGCCTTCTTTTTTGGGGGGGGGGGGGGGGGAAATGGCCGTGCGGCAAAATCAAAATTGCCACGTGTCCATTTTGGGTCTAAGACCTTACCACCAGCCATTGACCTAGTGGTAAAGAATCCGGGTGATAATGACCTACGCGTGTCAAATGCCACTTGGTGCATGCCCGTTCCGCGCAACCAAAAATAAAAAATGCACAAAAAATGAAATTAGCGCAAGAGCACACAGTATTCAGGTAGCAACTCTATTTTGGCACGTGTTGGGTGTGCATAGACACTTGCGCGTCTTAGTAAAAGGGCCCCTAAGTAATGCCCTTGATTAAGCCAATTCAGTCAGACCCTATGGAGCCTGCAGGCAGTCTTTTCTTAGGCATTTAGGACCATAGATCTTAAAAAGAAATGAGGTGAGAAAGTCTTTTTTATATAGAACATTGAGATCAGAATTCAGATGTCCAGGTCAGGCCTTGCTCAATTTGTTCCCATGCACTTGGAAGCAGCGATTTTACAACTTCCACATAAAAGTGGCACTGATTCCATGTGCAGCTGTCCAATTTTGCAAATCTGTAAATACAGCCAATTAAGTGGTGAGGCCACAATTTTTATTTGTAATTATTTTGGAGGCAGAAATAAACAATGGGGGATTAAGGAAAATTACTTCCCCATTCCTTCATGTAAAGCCCTGGCCAAAATGAGCACTTTTCAAAATTCAATGCATGCCTCTGAGCTGGAATAAAACCCGATGGAGAAATGTTTTCCCATAAACATGTATTGCCATCATAAAATTGGGAATACATGTGTAAATCTTTATCTCACCCAAGGCACACCCAAATCATTTCCTTATGATGTTCACTTGAAATCTCTATCTGGTATGGATCTCCAAGAGTAAACAGTGGCTTACTGAAATTTCCATTTAATATGTGTATGCAAACTACATTTGTAAATACCACTACTGAAACATGGAGAATCTTCCACCCAATAACCCAGACCTATTGGCAGCTTAATGGGGGGGGGGGGTTAATTCCATTAATTTGCCCGTAACGCGACTTAAACAGCCCTAATACTGTTTTTCTAAAAATACCATGGCAATATTTAATTTGCTGTGGGTTAGTTAGTAATGAGATGCAAAATGTCCAAATGCATGTTTTGCATCTCATTACTTTGCAAATACCCTAATGCGACTTGCATTGCAAGTCATGTTAGGGCCCCAAACCCACAGTAAAATAACTCCAGCTTTATGCTAGGGTTATTTTACCATCCAGGAGCATTGGGCCATAAAACAGTGGCCCGATGCTCCTGGGCCACTGGCTGAGGGTCTCCCCAGACTTCTGCCCCCCCTCCACTTAAGTACTCCCCACCTAAGCACACCCCCTCAGAGTTGAAAACCCCCACTTCCTCTCCCCACCTGAAAGGGGTCCAGGGTCTGGGAGGTCTTCAGAAGTCCCAGGGGCTCTTTGGGCAGCAGCGATGCCCTGTCACTCCTGCCCTGTCCAGCACCACCTTCAAAATGGTGCCCCTAGTGGTCATTTCATGCTACTACTGTTAGGGGACCATATTCTATATAAGGAAATTTTATATGAAGTATGACCCCCCCCCCCCCCCCCCCAGTGGTAGAAGCATCGCTCTTGCCCAAAGAGCCCCACAGACCCTTTGCGTGTCTCTAGCATTTAGTGCGTGCTAATTTTTAGTGCACACTAAAAACACTAGTGCACCTTTGTAAAAGTATAGAAGGAACTTCAGGGATGAAGCCAAAAGTCATGTGCATAGCAGTGATATCTCATAAGGCTTAATTTTATACAGAAAACTTATCTGTATAAACAGAGGATCACAAATTTAGCCACCTATATCTTGGCTGAATATTCTCATAAATATATACAGATAAATTATTTAATTATGGAGTCAATATTCAAATGACATTTTGGGGTCCTTTTACTAAGGTGTGGTAAAAAGTGACCTGTGCTAGTTTTGATGCATAAAATTGGCGAATGCTGGGCCATTTTGTAGTGTGACAGGAAAAAGGCCTTTTTAAAAACGGGGCAGTAAATGGCCATGCACTAATAATAAAATTAGCACATGGCTATTTACGGCCTGAACCCTTACCGCCACCTATTTAAAAGGCAGCAAGGGCTCGTGTGCTACTCATGCAATAATCAGGCAGTGCGCAGCAATGTGGCCATGCTGCCAATTACTGCCAGGAACGCTCCCATGGTAGAAAATAGAAAATTATTTTCTACTTTGGGAAACTACACCTTTCCTATCCAAGATACTTGAACGTGCTGTTCACCGCCGTTGCCTTGACTTTCTTTCATCTCAAGCTATTCTTGATCCACTTCAATCTGGCTTTCGCCCCCTTCATTCAACTGAAACAGCGCTTGCTAAAGTCTCCAATGATCTGTTCCTGGCCAGATCCAAAGGTCTCTATTCTATACTCATCCTTCTCGATCTATCTGCTGCTTTTGACACTGTTGATCAAAGCCTACTCCTTGATACGCTGTCCTCACTTGGATTTCAGGGCTCTGTTCTTTCCTAGTTTTCTTCTTATCTCTCCCAGCGTACCTTTAGTGTATACTCTAGTGGATCCTCTTCTACTTCTATCCCACTGTCAGTTGGTGTACCTCAGGGATCTGTCCTGGGACCTCTTCTTTTCTCCATCTATACTTCTTTCCTTGGTACTCTGATCTCATCCCATGGTTTTCAGTATCATCTTTACGCTGATGACTCCAGATCTACCTCTCCACACCAGAAATCGCAGCCAAAATCCAGGCCAAAGTATCAGTCTGCCTGTCTGACATTGCTGCCTGGATGTCTCAGCGTCATCTGAAACTAAACATGACTAAGACTGAGCTTCTTATTGTTCCCCCTAAACCAACCTCTCCTCCTCCCCCATTCTCTATTTCTGTGGATAACACTCTCATCCTTCCTGTCTCATCAGCTCGTAACCTTGGGGTCATCTTCGACTCCTCCCTCTCCTTCTCTGCACATATTCAGCAGACTGCTAAAACCTGTCATTGCTTTCTCTATAATATCACCAAAATTCACCCTTTTCTTTCTGAGCACACTACCAGAACCCTCATCCACACTCTTATCACCTCTCGCTTAGACTATTGCAACTTGCTTCTCACAGGTCTTCCACTTAGCCATCTCTCTCCTCTCCAATCTGTTCAAAATTCTGCTGCATGACTAATATTCCGCCAGTGTCATTATTCTCATATTAGCCCTCTCCTCAAGTCACTTCACTGGCTTCCTATCCATTTCCGCATACAGTTCAAACTCCTCTTATTGACCTATAAGTGCATTCACTCTACAGCTCCTCAGTACCTCTCCACTCTCATCTCTCCCTACATTCCTCCCGTGGAACTCTGTTCACTGGGTAAATCTCTCTTATCTGTACCCTTCTCCTCCACTGCTAACTCCAGACTCCGTTCCTTTTATCTTGCTGCACCATATGCCTGGAATAGACTTCCTAAGCCGGTACGTCAAGCTCCATCTCTGGCCGTCTTCAAATCTAAGCTAAAAGCCCACCTTTTTGATGCTGCTTTTAACTCCTAACCCTTATTCATTTGTTCAGAACCTTTATTTTATCATCCTCACTTTAATATTCCCTTATCTCTTGTTTGTCCTGTTTGTCTGTCCTAATTAGATTGTAAGCTCTGTCGAGCAGGGACTGTCTCTTCATGTTCAAGTGTACAGCGCTGCGTACATATAGTAGTTCTTTAGAAATGATAAGTAGTAGTAGTAGTAACTTCAAAACTACCACCAGGCACTCACATTACCTCGGCAGTAGGGTCGATTTGGGGTATGCTACCCACTCAGTAGCCCTACCATGACTTAGTAAAAGGTTCCCTTAGGTTTTGAAGATGCCAGGGTTTGTGGTCCTGGTTACACTACATGGGGAGAGGTAAAGGTTATAAAAAGAGAGAGATAACCTTGGTTATTTGAGATTGAAGGTTCATGGCACTGTCATCCAGTTTGATTGAATAAGAACCTCAAAAGGCACAAAGGAAAGTGCTGAGTAAAAAACAATATTTAAAAAATGAATAAAGATTTAGAACAAATGCTGTTTTTTTTTAATGTTGTATGCCTAAGGGCTGATCCATTATCCACCTGTTGGCTAAAGGAATGAAATATGAACCCCTCCAGTGGAAGGATTTGTACTAGCTGAGGGAATAGACATGGATGTTTTTGTCAGATTATTCACTTGAGACAGTTAAATTTACTGTACCAACAGTCTTTAAATATTTATGCATCTGATTAGTTGAGAAAAGTCACATGTTAGCAAAAGTCATTGTTTATATTCTTAGAGGTCAACAGTGCCACAGTTGTGATTTATTACATATAAACTGCATTTTTTTAAGAAGTCATTTGACTCAGAAGCCAGCAGTATTTGCATGCAACTATCTTTCTTTATGAGACAGAACCAACCATAAATGTGCCATTTTCAGATCTCCCACCTGAAATTTACTTTACACAAGTTTATCCAAATGGGAATTAGAGACTGGGGAGGTGTGAACAATTTGAGCACTTCAAAGTCAGATTAGAAACAAATATCAGCCTGGTTCAAGTTTGACAAAAGTTTAGGGCTTGTCTTACATTTGCAGGAGATGCTCACCAAACAACTAACTTCCACAGTTTTGATAAATTAGACAGAAGTAAAACCCTGAGTCACAGTTCTGAAATTAGACAATTTATTTTTTTTCACCTAGGGAAAACCAGCTTGTAAAATTTTGCTATCTGTCAACACCTCTTCTCCTGATACAGCCATAATGGCTATACAGTCAGCCTAAGACCTAGGCAACTCTATACACCTCACCCTAGTGAAACAAAGTTGTTTGTCACTGAAGTAATGAAGAGAGGATAACACCAGAAAGCTAGCCATACCAGGGGCGTAGCCAGACCTAGCGGTGGGAGGGGGCCAGAGCCTGAGGTGGGGGGCATATTTTGGTCTGCTGCCCCACCACCACCTCACTGCCCTGTCACTCCCCACCCACTGCCGCAGCAAATACCATGCTCAGTTTTACTAAAAGGAGCATGCCAGATGTGAGGGGAATACAGAGCAGGGCAGGCAATGTGACGGTGCTGGAGAACGTGGCGATGCAGGAGATTGGCACTGGACAAGGCTTCAACTGGTGGGGGTTAGGGACCCCCACCAGTAAAAACCAGGGGCCCAGAGGAAATTTGGGGGCCCAGTCCCCGTGGCCCCACGTAGCCTACGCTACTGAGCCATACAAGTATTAAATTAGTCCAAAAAAAGGTATTACCTTCCTTGCTTGTTGACCCTTATTTCTACTTATCTAAGTAGCAACTATAATTCATTGCCACTGACCGATATTTTGGTCAGCAGAAATGTGACAACAAAAGGCCAATTAAATTGATATTGTCCAGGACTTATGGCAGATATTTCCATAATATTGATGCAGCTCCTGAAATCTTCTTTGTAGTATTTGGACTAGACAAATTGTAACAGTTCCTGGTATGGTACCATTTCAAGCTTGATGTGACCTACGAGTTTATGATGAGTCATATTTATCAATTTTTCTTCAAATAAAAAAAAAAACTAAAATTATAAAATACTTTAAATGGCTAGCATATGATTTTGAATTTCACTCACAGTTCTATAAGCAGCCAATGCAGTACATGCATAATGAGACTAATTCAATCTACTTCATTTTTTCTATATACTACTTTGGCTACTAAGTTTGGAACTCATTGGAATTGTCTTTTTAGGAAGCTCAACATAAATTGCATTGCAGTAGTCAAAATGATTTTAAGATTATGCATCAATTATTGTCCTGTATTCAAAAATGAGGACATAATTATTGAACCAACCACATTCCTGTTCAAGCTTTTTTTTCTTTTCTTTTCTTTTTTTTGTAGACGTTTGTCAGCTGGAGTTCCGGAGCAAGCTTAGGGGCCCTCTTACTAAGCCACTTAAGCGTCTACGTGCACCCAACGTGCGCCAAAATGGAGTTACTGCCAGACTACTGCGTGGCTCTTGCGGTAACTTCATTCTTGGCGCGCGTCTGATACACGTGTCTGAAAAATATTTTTTTACTTTGGGTGCACGTAATAGATGCGCAAGTGGCATTTGGCACGCGTAGGTCATTACCACCCAGTTACCACTTGAGTCTTTACCGCTAGGTCAATGGCTGGCGGTAAGGTCTCAGATCCAAAATGGACGTGCAGCAATTTTCATTTTGACGCACGTCCACTTTCGTCAAAAATTTTAAAAAGGCCTTTTTTACAGACACACTAAAATGGATTGGCGCACACCCAAAACCCACGCCTACACTACCGTAAGCCATTTTTCAGCGTGCCTTTGTAAAAGGACCCCTTAGTATCTAAAAAACTACTTCATTCTATACTAGCAACGATATCCACTTACATTTAAAACTTGCTTATCATTGAGTTTAGGAGAATTATTCACCCACAGGATCTGCTTTTCCATTCTCACCCACCCGCCTCTCATATTAATTTGCTTTATTTTGTACTAGCATGTGTTAGTTAGAGAGCAATTCTAAACCTATGCATCTATAATTAGGTGCCAAGAGGGCATCTAGTAGCAGCCCATTCTATAAAATGAAAGTAGGCACCTAATTTCCTTTAAACAATACTAGCATAACTAGGTATATATTCATCTATGATTTAGGGGTGAACAGTTACATCAGCCATAGAACTGGTGTAAGTGTGCATACCTAGCTGTAGGAAAGACACACCTAACTTATAGAATTCTACAAGTTATCCCTGAATTTCTATAAATGGTACTTAAAACTGCATGCACAAATTTGGGTGCATAACAAATTTGCACATGCAATCTAATTGAATAATGAACCAATTAGTTTCAATAATCAATTATTGGCACTAATTGGCATTAATTGAAATTTATGCGTGCATTTTCAGTTACAGAGATCTGTGCATAAATTTTATGTGTGGCTCCAAAAAGTGGGCACAGCCATGGGAGGGTCATGGTCGGATCAGGGGCATTCCTAGAATTTATTCGTGCTGTTATACAAGGGAGATCTGTGCCTAATTTAGACACAAGGATTTACACCAGGGTTTGATTGGTATAAATCCTTATGTCTAAAGAAAGGCATGGACCAAATTCTATATATGGCGCCTAAAAAATTGGTGCTGAAATCAGTGCCAACTGGCCGAATAAGCGTATTCTATAATTGGTGCCTAGATTTAGATAGCTGATCTCTGAAAGCCTTTTCAGCGTTCCAGATCACCTGAAGCTCCAGGAGATTGATCTGAAGGTTTGTTTAATGGAAGGACCAAACTTCTTGAGTGTGAAGCCCACCTACATGAGCTCCCCATCCCAGGAGAGATGCATCCGTAACCAGCACTTTTTGTGGCTGAGAAATTTGGAATGGAAGTCCCAGAGTCAAATTGGATCAAATTGTCCACCACCAAAGAGAGCGTACAAACTCTGGGGACACTTGATATGTTCACAGCTCAAATTGAAGATACTTCTGGTGGGCTGGAAGTATAGGGATGTGAGTATATGCATTCTTTAAGTCCAGAGAGCATAGTCAATCGATTTTCTGAATCATTGGGGGAAGGGTGCCCAGGGAAACCATCCTGGACTTTTCTCAGACTAAAAATTTGTTCAGGGCCTTTAGGTCTAGAATGGGACACATCCACCCTATCTTCTTCTGCACAAGGAAGTACCTGGAATAGAATCCCTGCCCTTCTTCCCCTGGTGGAATGGGTTCACCGCATGGGCCTTTAGAAGGGCAAATAGTTCCTTTGCAAGTACCTGCCTGTGCCAAGAATTGAATGAATGAGCTCTCAGCAGGCAATTTAGAGGTTTGAGATGCCAATTGTGAGTATATCCAAGAAGGACTATTTAAAGAATCCACCGGTCGGAGGTTATAAGAGGCCACCTTTGGTGAAAAAAGTTTAGCCTCCCGACCAGCAAGTCTTCCTGGACGGACACTTTTACTGTGGCTATGTTCTGCTGGAGCCAGTCAAAAGCTCATCCCTTGCTTTGACTGTGGAGCAGCATGGGCCTTAGGCGCATGCTGTTGACATGAAACAAGTGCACTGGGGCTGAGCCTGAGTAGGCTGGCGATCCAAGGGTGTGTACCTACACCCGTTCCCTTCTAATTGAGGAGGTGGATGCAGAAGGCGCCCAGCGGGAGAGAGAAGAGATTGTATCATTGTGCTTCTTGATTTGGTCAGCGACCTGCTCAACCTACGGTTATCCCCCCTCCCCCCCGGCAAGGAGCATCCACCAATTGTTCCTCAACAGAGTGTTCCAAGTCAGAAACATGCAGCCATGAGAATCTGCGCATTTCTATACTTTGAGAAGAGATCCTGGATATATCAAAAATGTTGTAAATGCCCCGGATCAGACCTTTTGACACGCCTTCTGCTGCTTGACCAACCGGCGAAAAGACTCAGCCTGCTCCGGAGGGAGTGCATCCACCAAGTCCGACAGCTGTTGTACTGAGTTTCGCAAGTAGACTCTCGTGACGAGCTGGTAGGACTGTATATGGGAGATGAACATTGGAGTCTGGTACATCTTCCTCCGAAAAGAATCCAGGGTTCTAGCTTCTCTGCCTAGGGGTGCCGAGGCATAGTCCCTAGTGTTCCTGGCTCTTTTAGAGTGGACTCCTCCACCATGGAATTGTGAGGTAACTAAGGCCTAACAAAACCAGGTTCACTGTGGATCCGATACTGGGTGTTGATCTTCTTGGGCACAACAGGGACCGACAGAGGGGACTCCCAGTTCCTGACAAGGACTTCCTTGAGTGCCTTGTGGAGAGGGGCAGTCACAGCCTCCTTAGGAGGAGATGTGTAGTCCAGGACCTTGAGCATCTTGGCCTGGGGCTCATCCTCCACTTCCAAAAGAAATGGAATGGTGTAGTGCTAATTGGGAAATTAGCGCATGGCATTACAGGAAACTAGTCAAATGTAGCCATTTTACCTCTGTGCTCAAAGTCCTTGCATTGTGTGGAAAACCCACACACTACAAACAGCGCCGGCCACTTTTGAATTTCTTTTGTTGGGCTAATGCTGAGATGATCTCTGGAGTAGAAGGACATTTGTGAATTATCCTCCCCCTTTTTTTCTCTCCTAGTTTCTTTTTCCTAGTCTTACCATTTGCTTCAACAGTTATTTCTATTGATTTCTTCTCTGTTTTGAGGGTTGCATAGTACATATTATTTCTGTGAAAAGATTGTTTTCTCTTATTATTCTGGTTTGAGGTATTATATTTCTGAGGTGCACTTTCTGTCAAGTATACAAATTGGGCACTTGGCACACTCTCAGCTCTAGATCTATAAATCTACAAGCACACAGGAGTCAGTTTTCGATAGAAAGTGGAATTTATTAAGGCCGCAGCCAGGAACGTAACACATATTTATTTTTAACAATATAACACTTACGGAACACTTCCATAACTGTCAAACTGTTCTTTTCTCTCACGTACCCACTAACATATCTTTCTTTCATCAGATTTGAGCTTAACCAACATAGCTAAACACTTTAACTTACCATTAACTGTCCAAGTGCTGTGTACCCGGCCCTGACTGACATCATATTCAGCCCCCAGCTGCGACTAAGGTTGAAAACAGGGTGGGTAGGTAGGGAAGTGCTGCCCTGCCCTAGCTTTCGAATGTTGATTTCCCTACTTTCTCTATTTTCTAACCTTCTTTCCCTGCCTTTCGCTCCTCCTTTCCTCATTTTTCCTTACTTTACCCTTAACCTTTTCCTCTCCTTCATCCTCCTATTCTCCCTCTCCCCTTTCATCTCTATGCCATTCATCCTCTTCCCCCTGTCCCTCCTCTTCTTTTCTGCTCTTCGTTGGCCTTCAGCCCGTTTGTGGTCGGCCTTCTCTTAATGTGGTTGCCTTGTTCTCAAATTGGGCACTCAACACACAGTCAGCTCTGGATCTGTAAACCTACAAGCACACAGAAGTCAGTTTTCAATAGAAATTGTAATTTATTAAGGCTGCAGCCAGGAACATAACACATAACATTTATTTTAAATAATATAACACTTCCATAACTTGCAACATTCATAATATCTCACTCCTGCCTGGGTACACAGCCTTCATTATTTGCCCTCTCCTATTGTCTCTGAGGTGTTGCCATCCAGCACCCTGTCTCTGTTTTCTGTGCTGTTTCTCTGAGCACACGTTGTCCTTTATCTTATCCCAGTGAAATATGTGCCTACACTGTTTTACACAGAGGCATACAGTATTTTCATAGCACTTAGCCCTCCAAAGTTCCATAGGCCTCCTAACCATCCAAGCCGGAAGACAAAACTGCCCAACTGTTCTTTTCTCTCAAGTATCCACTAACATGTGACAATATCTTTCTTTCATCAGATTTGAACTTAACCAACATAGTTCAATACTTCATTTTCAACCATTAACTGTCCAGGTGCTGTGCACCCAGCCCTGACTGACATCATATACTGCCAAAGCCCTCGGCAGCGACACCGCATACTAAATGCTAGAGACACCTCAGTTTCTTTTTAATCCTATACAACGGAGGGTGGGGGGGGGGGGGGATTTTCTTAAAGCTAAGTAGGATATCAATGTTATTGTGTAAACCCATATGTTCACTGTTAAGGGCTGCATAAATGATCTCGTGACCAGAATAAGTTCACTCGTGAGAGTATATTTCTGCTTGATATTGTATGAAGGGATAGACCGGTGGTACAGCATACTGTTTCAAGTCCACATCCAAAAGCTCTGTGCTACACCTCGCGACCCCTGACGCAGGCGCTGTGCACCGAAACACGGACCGTGTCGGGTCCACTTTTATGATTGTTTCATCTAAATATTTGATTAAAGCTCTTATTCCTTTTTTTTTTAAGGCTCCTGGTACTTTTAGTTTTGCTGCTTGCACTGTTAAGGGCTAGCAGAGAAGGATGATTCGAGGAACTGTCCTTTCTGGGTATTATGTTATTCTTCATTATGTTGTCTGATTATTGGATCAATTTCCTTTATTTGTGGACATAAGTTATAGCTTTTTTGTTTCCACTGTAATTGTATATTAAGAATATTGTATTTCTTATTATTTCCCTGGTAGATGGTAAAATGCTATTTATTTGAAAAGGTTTGTTCTGGCTCTTCTAAAGATAAATAGACAGTATACTGACTTATGCAGCTAAAATTTATGTTTTTATTTATTTATTTGTTTATTTATTTATTTTATTTTATTTATTGCATTTGTATCCCACATTTTCCCACCTTTTTGCAGGCTCAATGTGGCTTACAATGTATCATTGTTGGTATATAATAGATAGGAAGATAACAATTAGTGTTACATAAAGACCATGATTAGCGTAATAGAAATTTAAACAAGCAGATATAGGGAAAAGACTTAAGGGTCCTTTTACTAAGTCAAGCTAAAAGGTGGCCAGCACTGCAGCCACTTTTAGCATGCCAGTAAAATGGCCACTTTTTTTTTTAATGGCCATGCACTAATTTCCCCATTGTGGTAATTTCAGTAATGACCACCAGGAGCCCTTACCGTCACCTACTCCTGTGCTAATCAGATACATGCGGTAAAGTGCCTGTGCTACTTAATTGAACAGGCACGTCTACTGACCGCCCCCCAGACACACCTCCCATTGCAAGAAATAAAAAATATTTTTTATTGCAGGCGTAGCACATGTTGATGACCAAACTAACGTAGGATGCCTCAGTGCATCCCACAATATTGCACTTTTAGGGCCCAGTAGGCCTATGTTAGGCCTACCACACCTTAATAAAAAGGCACTTTAGCATGCTGCAAAAGTTAAATAAAAGCACTTAGGGGCCCTTTTACTAAAATGCACAGGCGCCTACACGTGTACAATGTGCATCAAATTAGAAATACTGCCCAGCTACGGTGTGCCCCTAGCGGTAATTCTAATTTCTACACATGTCCAATACGCACGGCAGAATATAATTTCTATATTCTACTGCGTGGCGCTAACTGGGCGGTAATCGGCAGTGTACACTCACTGATGATTACTGCCCGGTTAAAGCGTGAGACCTTACCACTAAGTCAATGGGTGACGGTAAGGTCTCAGGCCCAAAATGGACGTACATTGATTTTTATTTTGCCGCATGTCCATTTTCGGCAAAAAAGGCTGTTTTTGCAGGTGCACTGAAAAATGGACCTGCCCGCATCCAATACGCACGTCTATACCAGCACAGGCCATTTTTCAGCGCACCTTAGTAAAAGGACCCCTTAAGCAGATAGCAACCTGTGACAGTTGCATAAGTGGTTTTGAATGTCAACCTCTACATTTGTGTGCACAAGCATCCTCACAAGTGCACAAATTTAGGGGACCTTTTACTAAGCTGCGGTAGGGCTAATGTGCAGGTAGCACATGCCAAATCACCCTACCACTGGGGTAGCGTGGGTGCCCAGCGGTAGTTCCAAAGCACGCTGTTTCCCACAGTAGAAAATAATTTTCTACTGTGGGGGGGGGGGGGGGCCGTTCCTGTAGGTAATCGGCAATGTGGCCGCTGCCTTGTTACCGCATGAGTAGCGTGTGAGCCCTTACCACCAAGTAAATAGGTGGCAGTAAGGGCTCAGGCAGTGAATAGCCGTGCGCTTCTTTTAATATTAGGGCATGGCTATTTACTGCCCCATTTTAAAAAGGCCTTTTTACCCGCCGCAGTAAAAAAGGGCCCAGCGTGTGCCAATTTCATACATCCAAACTAGTGCAGGCCACTTTTTTTTACAGCAGCTTAGTTTAAGGGCCCCTTAATGTCCAATTATGTCTTTGTGCAGTATCTTACTTCATAGAAGACAACATGCAGAAAATGCAGAGTCCCTAAAACCTTTGGGCCCTGTTTACTAAGCCACGTTGTAGGTGCGTTATCGTTTTTAGCGTGTGCCAAAAATTAGCACGCACTAATGCTAGAGACATCCATAGGAATATATGGGTGTCTCTAGTGTTAGCTCGCGCTGATTTTTAGCACACGCTAAAAACGCTAGCGTATCTCAGTAAATTTGGCCCTTTGTTAAAAATAATTAATACACTGATCTTATCTCAGCAGACAAATTCATGAGTATATACTTCAAAATAAAGGAAGTCAAGGAAATTGTACCAAGTTACAAGGGGCTAATGATTGTACAAAGACGCTAGGGAGCCAAATGCCCAAGCTCATGCTCCAACCATGAATCTACATTTCCTTCAGCTCCAACAGTCATTTAGAATTTATGTCATGTTTTCATGCAGACAGAATGCAAATATGTAATTCAAATCGGCAAATTGAATAATGAAAATTGATACAAATGTAATTCCTTATATATGGTCTTATTGGCTCAGTTCTAAAAAGATTTCTAGCCTAACCATATTAAATGAATTCCTGAAAACTGTGATATGAGTGTAATGGAACAAGAGAATTAGTTTCCCATTTAGAAGTAATATAATAGGACATTTTATATTGTCCATGTTAAATAAGGATGATTGAAATATTTTTCTTTATTTTCACTATTTGTCTTACGGGTACTGTGATTTTAGCAATATAGGGAGCAGACCAAAAAATGCATTACATATTAACTTCAGATATTTAAAGAAATAGTTTATATTTATTACTTGTTCTCATACCCTTCAGTAATGTATATGCTTTTGAAAGCCTCATTGTTAAAAGGACATTTAAGAGGAATTGAGATATCCAGGTCAGAATTTGCTCAGTTCTGTATTTTACAAAAGGCTCTGCTGAATGTACATATATATTTGCTTACATGTCTAGCACCCAGATAAATCAGTACTAGGCCAAACCCAGACACAGGCACTCAATATCTGGTATAAGCTGGCCACCAGAAATTATCTGAACCTATAGGCTTAGGGCTGGGATGGTCAGTACTGATTTTTAGGGGCATAATATGAAAATAAATAATGCTGCTGCAATTCTATGGCTGTCCATTTGAGCAATAGTCATTCATGGCTCTTATTACTAAGCCGCATAGAGGGGCATAATCGAACAGCGCCGGCCATCTACAGGGCCGGCTCCTTAAAAGGGCGGCGCCAACCATATTATCGAAAAAGATGGCCAGCCATCTTTTCTTTCAATAATATGGTTGGTGCCGGCCAAATCTCAACATTTAGGTCAAATGTTGAGATCGCCGGATTTAGAGATTGCTGGCTTCGGTTTTCGACCATAATGGAAACTGGGCCCAGCCATCTCAAACCCGGCAAAATGCAAGCCTTTTTGTCTTCGGAGGAGCCAGCATTTGTAGTGCACTGGCCCCCTGACATGCCAGGACACCAACCGGGCACCCTAGGGGGCACTGCAGTGGACTTCAAAAATTGCTCCCAGGTGCATAGCTCCCTTACCTTGTGTGCTGAGCCCCCCAAATCCCCTCCCCCCAAAACCCACTCCTCACAACTCTACACCACTACCATAGCCCTAAGGGATGAAGGGGGGCACCTACATGTGGGTACAGTGGGTTTTGTGGGGGAGGGCTCAACATTTACCACCACAAGTATAACAGGTAGGGGGGTGGGCCTGGGTCCACCTGCTAAAGTGCACTGCACCCACTAAATACTGCTCCAGGAAGCTGGGTATGACATTTCAGGCTGGCATAGAGGCTAGCAAAAAAAATTTTTTTGGGTGGGAGGGGGTTGTTGACCACTGGGGGAGTAAGGGGAAGTGATCCCCAATTCCCTCCGGTGGTCTAATTTGGGCACTTTTTTGACACTTGGTCCTAAAAATAAATGGACCAAGTGAAGCCAGCAAAATGCTCGTCAGGGCCAGCTTTCTTTTTTCCATTATCAGGCGAAGCCAGCCGTCTCGTAACCATGCCCCCGTCCCCCCTTCGCTACCCTACCGAAATGCCCCCTTGAAGTTTGGCCGGCTCCACGACGGACAGCAGTTGGCGCTGGCCAAAATCGGCTTTCGATTATACCAATTTGGCCGGGTTCAGCAGATCGCCGGCCATCTCCCGATTTGTGTCAGAAAATGGCCGGCGATCTCCTTCGAAAATAAGCTGGATAGGCACCAACGCACGCTGAATGTGTGCCAAATTGGAATTACCACCCGGTCACCGTGTGGCCCTTGTGGTAATTTCAATTGTGGTGCGCTTCCACTATGCGCATCTGAAAAATATTTTTTAATTTCTGGCACGTGTAACGGATGCGTGCCAAGTGGCATTTGAAGTGCGTAGGTCATTACTGCCCAGATTCTTTACTGCTAGGTCTATGGCTGGTGGTAAGGTCTCAGACCCAAAATGGACGTGTGGCAATTTTGATTTGCTGCACATCCTTTTTCGGCAAAACAATAGAGGCCTTTTTTAAATGCGTACTAAAAAATGGATTGGCGCGCACCTAAAACCCGCACTTACACTACCGCAAGCCATTTTTCACCACACCTTTGTAAAAGGGCATCTCAGGTAGTGTCAAACTCCGGAGAAGAGTAGTGAGTCCCTGTGTCAGTCAAAGTCTAACAGCCGAACAGCCCTGACCTTACCTTGGGAAATGGAGATGACAAACCAAGGTACCACAGCACAGTCCAGGTCCGGGCAAAGCCAGGCAAAGCACCGTCCAGGTCCAGGCAAGGCTCAAAGGCAGGCTGCCAGCAGAAGCACAGTTCAGGCCCCAGCAAGAATACAAAGGCAGGCAGCCAGCAACACACAGTCCAAGTTCAGGCAAAGGTAGAAAGGCAAGCGGCAAGCAAAACATAGTCCAGGTCCAGGCAAAGGTTCCAAGGCAGTTGGCAAGCAAAACACAGTCCAGGTCCAGGCAAAGGTTCCAAGGCAAGCAGCAAGCAAAACACAGTCCACGTCCAAGCAAAGGTACAAAGGCAGGCGGCAGGCAAAAGGCAAAGTCCATGTCTAAGCAAAGGTTCAAAGGCGGGTTGAAGCAACGAGAGAAAATAGGCACCCAGGAATCCACACAAGTAGAAGCCGAAGCAACGACCTCCACCAACTGCTATTCTTAAATAGCCCCCTCCAAAGGAAGTCAGGAAACAGCTGACAGGAGGCGTACCCCTCTGGAACCTTCCAAGAACCTTGGATTGGCTGGCCAAAATGGATAGGCGGCGACCAGCCGCGATTAGCCAATCCGAGCGTCGGGGGAGTATACACAGTGTTCCTGGGCTCCACGCTCGGAAGAGAAAACCATCTTTGGGGATGCCGGCACTGCAAAGATGGCCGGCATTCCCCCGCAGACAGCGACGCGGCACGGAGAGCCTAGCCGCCCAGACGGCAAGCAACAATACAGGAGCACCGGAGAGTCCCAGCGTCTGCCCACCCATCTCGGCCAGCGCCTCCCCAGCAGACCCGAGGCACGCAGCGGCCGGAAAGAGATCGTCACCGGTGAGGGTCGCAACACGTAGGAACCACTCCTACTTGGATAGATGCCACTCAGTACTGGGCTCTTTATTCATATAGGGACCCTTTTACAAAGGTGTGGTAGGCACTATGTGCATGCAGCACTCACCAAAACGAGACCACTGCCAGGGTAGCTTGCCCCCCTGATGGTAATTTCAGATTTGGTGTACACCCATACTGCCAGGATAAATTATTTTTTATTTCCTACAGCACATGGTGTTTCCAGCATTAATCGGCAGTTAGCGTGTGACCGCTCATGCCAAAACACATGCCCATACTACTGCAGGCCGCTTTTTGCTGTGACTTGGTAAAAGGACCCCATAAAGCCCCAGGATTTTGATCACAAACCAATTATGCAGTCAGCACTAGCTGGCAACATAAATAGTTTTAAAAACTGACCCTTCTGAATTTTCCTTCTTTTGATTCAGTCTGCAATAGGAAAATATTAGAAATATCTATTTCCTATCAAGCAGTTCAGATCTAGAATAGCCTATAACCACTGATCAAGCAATCATACTCTTATCCTGTGTTTCATAAAAATTTAAAATTTCTGATTAATTCTAATAATTGTTAACATTTATGGAATTTAATTGTAAATTGATTTTTTTCTGTATTATAGTAAACTGCTTTGGACCTACATTGTTAGGGATACAGCGGTCTAGAATCATTGAGATTAAATTAGAGTAGATTTGCATACTTTAGTAACCTAGAAACAAGACTCAAACACAACAAAATCTTTGCATAACCGTATTCTTACACAGCATATTGCATTAGAGAGTTTTGGTGCAGTAAATTGTTAGCTGCCATGTTGTCCATGGCAGTGGCGTAGCCAGACCTGACATTTTGGGTGGGCCCAGAGCTAACATGGGTGGGCACTATGTATAAAAAGCATGAGTAGTGTTTCTTGGCATACTACAAAATAATGCCTTAGAATGCACTTGATGATGGATTTCTCTGCCCAACAGCTGCCCTGCATCAACATAAACCCCAAACATATTTAATGGAAAAAACAATATTTTTAAATATAGTTATGTTATGCCATATCAAACTTGACCAGACATAAGTCCATTCTTAGCTAGCATCAGCCTTTCCCTTCTGTACCTTACTCTCTCCTCCCCAACCATCCCCACCATCCATCCCATAGCTAGGCATCAGCCCTACCTTACCCCCTCTCCCACTCCTCCCTGTAGCCTAGTGTCAGCCCTGTCCTACCCCCTAGCCATCCCCCATGGTCTGTCATCTCCTCCCCCCTCCCCCAAAGGACACCAGCACTAAATATAATTTTTCTTTAATGTCCTGGTCCCTGCAGAGCCCACCTCCACCCAGAGACCTGCCTACATTAAATTTAGAACACTTTTTTTTTTTAAACCTGGGCAATGCAGAGACCAACCTCACCCAAAAACCCACCAACATTTACAACCTTTTAAAATTTTAACCTGGTCACTACTAAAATTTATTGTTGGTGGGTTTCTGGGTGGGGGGTGGGCTCTTCACTGTCTAGGGCAAAATAAAGGTATATTTTGGACTCTTCACTGCCTAGGAAAAAAAGGTATATTAATGATTATGCATACCTTTTTTTGTCCTAGGCAGTGAACAGCCTACCCCCACCAGGAAGCCACCACCAGCCAACATTACACTGTACACATTAAAATTAAAACATTTTATTTATTTTACCTGGAGGACAGCTGTCTTGCATGTGGTGGCAGGAGCACCCTGCTCCGTTCTGTGTGTGCTGGCTCCTATGCCTGTTCTGGCCTGGGGCCCCAGGGCAGTGCTGAGGGTGGTCAGGGGAGGGGGAGGGTCAAGAAATGGCTGATATTGCTCTAGAGGGCACAGTAAAGGAGCCACAGCAACACTAATTTAAGCACCAGGTCACTTTGCAAATGAAAGAAGCAACATAGACATGCCTCTGAAAGGATAAAGAGAAAGCTGAGGCAGAAATTAAGGCAGTTTTCAAAGGAATTTTCCTAAGCCAATTCTGCTGGTAGAAAATTGCTCTGTGCTGAAAGGATTACAGGTTTCACAGCTTCCCGGGTCTGCAGTGCACTGTGGCGCCAGCGTGCACATGGGGGGGGGGGGGAGCAAGGCAAAGCAGCAGAATCCAGAGTGAAGATAGAACAGACCTCTTAGTGAGTAGCGTCGTGGGAGTGCAGCGTTAGACTGGCCAGGTCTAGATCAGGAAAGGGGACCCTAATTAAGAAAAAAAAAGTTAAGTCTAGGAGGACTGGAGGGCTGCTGGCTACCGAAACGCTGCACGTCGTGGAGGCTCGGCGCCAAAGCGCACATCCTATCAGGACAACTGGGTGGGCCTGAGTATAGTTTGGGTGGGCCTGGGCCCACCCAGGCCCACCCGTAGCTACGCCCCTGGTCCATGGACCATTTTGGCTTCCTATAAAAGATATTTTCTCTACAGCATCTTCTACCTATAGCTCTGTGCTGCTTTCAGGTATGACTGACTTTTCTTTCAGAATGTTAACCTAGAAGCTAGACCTGGTTAAAGATCCTAAGGACTAAATTTAGGTTCAGTACCATTCAAGTGCATTCCTGTTAAATCCTCTTCCCTCTCCCAGGATCTCCTTTACTAAGGCGCATAGGCGCCTATGCGCGTCCATCGCGTATCAATTTGGAACTATCACCCAGCTACCGCGAACCCCGGGTGGTAATTCCATTTTTTACGCACATCCGAAATATTTTTTATTTTCTACCCCGTGGCATTAACCGGGCGGTAATCAGCAGTGTATGTGCGCTGACAATTACCACCCGGTTAACATGTGAGATCTTACCATTAAGTCATTGGGTGGTGGTAAGATCTCAGTCCCAAGGGCGCGCACCAATTTTTATTTTGCCGCAAGTCCATTTTCAACCCCAAAAAGTCCTTTTTTGCAGGCACTGAAAAATGGACCTAAGCACATCCAATGCACATGCCTACAACAGTGCAGGCCATTTTTCAGCACACCTTAGTAAAAGGACCACCCAGAGAGGAAAGAATGTAACATAGTAACATAGTAAATGACGGCAAATAAAGACCTGTATGGCCCATCCAGTCTGCCCAACAAGATAAACTCATTTTACATGGTATGTGATTAGTGGTGTGCTAGAGCCGGCTCGCACTGGCTCGCAAGAGCCGGTTGTTAAATTTTTTACTGACTTGCGAGCCGGTTGTTCCTGAGAGCGAGCCGGCTCTCCCTCCTCCCTCCCTCCCTCCTACAGGGTCCACTCGCTCGCTCCCTCCCTCCTACAGGGTCTGCTCCCTCTCTTGTCCAGTGAATTCTTCGGGGCAGGCAGTCTTGCCTGCCTGCTGCCGGCTCTGACCCTCCACCGCTGCCGGATCGCTCTTTAAAAATGACTGCTGAGACTTCCAGGAGCGGCCTCGCAAGACTTCTGCTGAAGTCTTGGAGGCCGCCCTTGTAAGTCTCGGCAGTTTGAATAGCGATCCGGCAGCGGGGAAGAGTCAGCACTGGCAGCGGGCAGGATAGACTGGGGATCTTTTCTGCCTGCCCCGAAGCATCCCTTGGACAACCTCAGTGGCTGGAGGGGGGCAGGGGAGAGAAGGGAGTCGCTGGACATGGATGGCTGGAGGAGGGGGGGCAGGGGAGAGAAGGGAGTCGCTGGGCATGGGTGGCTGGAGGAGGGGGAAGGGGAGAGAAGGGAGTCACTGGACATGGGTGGGTGGATGGAGGGGAGGGCAGGGGAGAGAAGGGAGTTGCAGGACATGGGTGGGTGGGTAGGAGAGAGAAGGGAGTTGCAGGACATGGGTGGGTGGATGGAGGGGAGGGCAGGGGAGAGGAGGGTCGCTGGACATGGGTGGATGGAGGGGAGGGCAGGGGAGAGGAGGGTCACTGGAAATGGGTGGAGGGAGAGGAGGGTCGCTGGACAATCCTATATGTAAACAAGAACATCATGAGCTCAGTGGACAAAGCCCTTATATGGTTAGCAGCATCACTGATCACATGACAACTTTTTAAAAATATATCTTCATGGATATATGGCTTTATTCTGGCAGGTATCAATCACTATATGGTGAAAATTTTGCCATATAAAAATTGGAGGTGTTTTGGGCTGGCAGGGAATGGGGCTGACATTTATTCATTAAGCAGCAGTACTGAATCACTGAACAAGTTTATTTGTCCATGCTGCTAGCCTGACTTAAACGGAGAAGTTATCCATTTACAATTAAGCCTAAAGATTCAGCCACCTACTTTAAATGCATAAAGTTATTAAAAAACATATGTCCATGACTTATATACATTAGCTGTCCTGTTGAGTATCTACCCCCATGCTTTAAAATGTTAAACAATGTCACATGACAACTGTCTGATTAATGTGTCGTCTGTGAGTTTTCAGGCTAGATTGCCAAACAGGAAATAGATAAAATTATAAATTTGAAAGCAATCCATAGTGCATTGGTTGTAAGTACTCTGGGGATTGAGAAAAACCTATTGTAACTGAATGCAACTTGCCTTGAGCTACAAAGGAAAAGGCACAAGCTAATTCTAAATAAATGAATAGATCTCTGCGAATTTGAATCGTGAAGGTGCCTGTGTTCTCAAGCTGATATTGAAGTCTCAATCTCATGAGATCAGCACCTGCACAGCTCAAACTCACAGAGACCTGTGCGATTGCAACAGTGAGTATTTCTACTACCAAGCGGAAAAGAATACATAATCTGTTTCAAATGCTGATTGGTCAGGGCATGAGTGACCAAACCACTCCAACGTGGATATTTAAGTAATACTATGGGTTTCATTTGTTATGTGTTGGTGGATGTTTAAGTGGAACAAAAGTGGCCATTAATCAAAATTCATATACGCTACTCTGGCTTAACTCTGGTGAGCAGATAATGTACTTTACTTATGGCCCCTTTTCCCAAGCAGTGGTAAAAGGGGCCCTGAGGTGAAACACTTGCCGTGCGGCCATTTCCTGCGGGAGCCCTTACCACCACTTATTTAGAAGGTGGTAAGGGCTGTTGTGCTCCCCCAGCACTAACCAGGCAGCACACAATGCTGCCTGATTACCATAGGGTAAGCCCCTGGAAATGGCTCATGGTAGTGCTAGATTGGCACGTGGCAAAGCGGTGGTATGGGTACCGCCACTTTGTAAAAGGGGCCCATAATGTCTTTTGCTGAGCAGGCATGGAGGGGCATTTTCTATATGATGTCTCAATCTAACGAGTGGAATACTATGATTTGAAGTTATGTGGGATTGCTGGCAGGGGAGTTCCGTAATGGAAAGTTTTGGCTTTGGTCCTATCAATTTTTTGCTCTGGATACACTGATTTTTTGCTTTGGACCCATTAATTGCTATGACTGTATGAAGTTTACGTCTGTGCATTAAGAACATATGGGCTGTATAACATCTAAATTAATCGTAATGATCTTCGTTTATCTTGCAGTGACGTTGACAGAATTATTTCCGGTTCAAGTCACATTAAGGGTGCCTTTATAAGCTGTAATAGTGCACTTTTAGTGAGTGTCGCACACATGGTTCAGTCAAGAAAAGATGGCTGCAATTTAAGTTCCTGGATGGCTTAAACCCAAGTCCCTGAGGAAAGACTTTTGAAACCCGCGGAGTTGAGCGTTTTCAGGGGAAGCCTGCCAGCCAGTCGCAGAGAGCGGCTGTGGAGAGTGGAATAAGAAGCGAGAATGTAGAGTGCACACTGAAAGAAATGTTTAGAGATAAGTTCACATTTTTTGATTTACTAATTTATATTATAGCACTATTAAGAAAGGCAATAGCACATACACACAATAAAAGGAGAAGTCCGATGAAAGAAGTGCTATGCCACTTGGCAAAGAAATTTACTTGCCTTAAAAGTGGTTTTTGCTGAGGGCTCTCTCTAACAAAGCTAAAAAGCAAACAGTAAAAATATAGTGAAAAGTGTTATTAAAAAGACATTCACATTTGTATATGAATGTTTGTATTGCTGTTAGCCACTGTTGTGTAGCAGCATTTAGTCTTGGTTCTATTTTAACATATCAATCTAACGTCTAGCATACATCCATAATCAAACTAGAAAAACGTCTAAATTTCTGGTTCAGTTATGGCATTCTGATAGATGTTTTCAAGCTGACCACGTCCATCTGTAAGTATCATTAGGGGGGGGAGAAACATCCCTGGGAAAAACATAGAAAATCAAGTCATAGGCAGGTCTGTCTGGCAGCATTCCTAGTGAACTGACCACACAGACATCCCACCAGTGCAGAGGGGCAGTCTAGTGGTCAGTGCAGTGGACTTCATATAAAGAGACCAAGGTACAAATTCCACCTAAACCCATTCATATTTTATGGTCAGTCCTCCAGGAACAGAGAAAACCTACTGTACCTAAAGTTCCACCACTAGAATAGCCTTCAGGCTTGCAGGTCGCTTATATATTTAGGTACAGGAGGTATTTCTATGTTCCAGGAGGGCTCACATATTTGTACTGAAATGAAAGAGTTAAAGTGGGAATTGAACCTGGGTCCCATTGTTCACTGTCCACTGCACTGACCACCAGGCAACCTCGTCCACTTGCTAGCTGCTGTCTTAGGAATTGCCATATCATCTTGAGCTGTCATAGAGCCTGGTGTCTACTGCCACATCTTTGGGGGGTAGGAGGGGGGTCAGTGACCACTAGGGGATTAAGAGGGGGGTCATGCCTTCATCTCTACAGTGGTCAACTGGTCAGTTAGGGCAACTTTTTCTGACTTTATCATGACTGGACCTTTTTTTCTGTTCCATTAACACAGAAAAACGTCCAGACTATAAGCCTACCCAAGACCTACCCAAAACATACCTCCAACATACCTCCTTGCTGTTTGGATGCACTTAATGAAAAACATCCCAATTCTGCTTTTGACAGGAAAAACCTCCATCTGTAGTTTGTGCTCCTTTTGAGACTTTTTGTCTTTTGAAATTGAGCACCATAGCTTCATTTCTATAGCAGATGCAAACGTCTTCATCCTAAGTGATGCTATTTTATGTCACACTTATAAACTGTCTTCCTCAGAAAAAAGGTCATGCCATCTGTCATGGCCATGGTGATGCCCCTTACCCTGACTCACCTCCTTCCACCAGTGGTTGAGCTCTGTGACTTTCCAGGGGTTTCCGGTAGTCCTCCTGATTCGGCATGCCATCTGCGCAGCCTTCCCCAGTGTTCTGCTGGTCTGATGGCCTGCTCCTGTGCTTCATCCCCAGTGGCAGTTGACACCAGCTCCCTTAGGCGCACACATGCATTGAAGAATTCACTTTAAAGAGCCAGTAGCGGGAACTCATCCAGGATATCCGGTGATGACATCAGGAAGCTGGGGCCTTATAAATAATCCTGGGGCTCTTCCATGCTGCCTTTGCAACAAGTCACCTAGCTCTGCATGGGGTGAGTTGCTTCACCAGTTCCTGCTCTGCCCAGTTCCTGTGGCCCG
Source organism: Microcaecilia unicolor (assembly GCF_901765095.1). Lineage (NCBI taxonomy): Eukaryota > Metazoa > Chordata > Amphibia > Gymnophiona > Siphonopidae > Microcaecilia > Microcaecilia unicolor. The sequence goes on along the minus strand of NC_044037.1, from coordinate 169,045,989 downwards.
TTCCTGCCTGTTGCCTGCTTAGCCCTGTTCCAGGGTTCCTGCCTCTTGTAGCCCCCAAAGGTTCTTCTAAGAACCTCCATCTGCCTTGGTTCCTGTATGTCACTCCAGTCTCCCTGCCTTGATTCCTATATGTCTTTCCAGTCTCCCTGTCTTGGTTCCAGTGCATGCTAACACTAGAGACAATGGGCATCTCTATCGTTAGCACGTACTAATTTTAGCAAGCCTACAGCACGGCTTAGTAAACAGGGCCTTTAGTCATCTAAGTGGCACTGTCCCTGGAATACCCCAAGCCCTTCCCCCTATTTGGACAGAAATTGATGGCCATGTAATGATTTAAATGCCCAAAATTAGCCATTCACATGGTCTAATTTAAAAAAAAAAAAGGAATGTGGTCTGCAATGACAACATCAACATAAATTATTTTTAACATGGGGCTGAAAGTGTAAATGGAAAAGGAGCACTTTCATGATAGCCAGCTGATGCCACTTCTAATGTTACAAGTACATAAGTATTGCCATTCTAGGATAGACTGGAGGTCCATCAAGCCAAGCATCCTGTTTCCAACAGTTCCCAATCCAGGTCACAAGTACCTGGCAAGATCCCAAAAAAGTACAATACATTGTATGCTGCTTATCTTAGAAATAAGCAATGGATTTTCCCCAAGTCCATTTTAATAAAGGTCTATGGACTTTTCCTTTAGGAAGCCATCCAAACCTTTTTTAAACTCTGCTAAGCCAACTGTTTTTACTACATTCTCTGGCAACAAATTCCAGAGCTTAATTACACGTTGAGTGAAGAAAACTTTCCTCTGATTCATTTTAAATGTACTGCTTTTAGCTTAATTTCGTGCCCCCTAGTCCTTGTATTTTTGGAAAGAGTAAACAAGTGATTCATGTCTACCCATTCCACTCCACTCATTATTTTATAGACCTCTATCATATCTCCCCTCAGCCGTCTTTTCTCCAAGCTAAAGAGCCCTAGCCACTTTAACCTTTCCTCATAGGGACGTTGTCCCATCCCCTTTATCTATTTCGTCGCCCTTCTCTGTACCTTTTCTAATTCTACTATATCTTTTTTGAGATGCGGTGACCACAATTGAACATAATATTCAAGGTGTAGCCACACCATGGAGCGATACAAAGGCATTATAACATCCTCATTTTTGTTTTCCTTTCCTAATAATACCTAACATTCTCTTTGCTTTCTTAGCCACTGCCGCATACTGAGCAGATGGTTTCAACATATCATCAATGACGACACCTAGATCCCTTTCTTGGTCGGTGACTCCTAACGTGGAACCTTGCATGACATAGCTATAATTCAGGTTCCTCTTTCCCACATGCATCACTTTGCACTTGCTCACATTAAACGTCATCTGCCATTTAGACGCCCAGTGTCCAGTATCCCAGTCTCGTAAGGTTCTCTTGCAATTTTTCACAATCCTCCCACGATTTAACTACTTTGAATAACTTTGTGTCGTCAGCAAATTTAATTACCTCACTAGTTACCCCCATCTCTAGGTCATTTATAAATATGTTAAAAGGTAGCGGTCCCAGCCCAGACCCCTGGGGAATTCCACTAACTACCCTTCTCCATTGAGTATACTGACCATTTAACCCTACTCTCTGTTTTCTATCTTTTAACCAGTTTTTAATGCACAATAGGGCACTACTTCTTATCACTGTCCAATTTCCTCTGGAGTCTTTCATGATGTACTTTGTCAAACACCTTTTGAAAATCCAGATACACAATATGGACCAGCTCACCTTTATCCACATGTTTGTTTACCCCTTCAAAGAAATGTAATAGATTGGTGAGGCTTAAAGGGAAAATCTACTTGTGTTTAACTGCATAAGGAGTTTTGGTAAATAATAAACATAGATAAGGCTAGAGTAATTTAAATACAGCACCGTTCTTAGGGTTGTGTGAGCAGTGCAGCCACATAGGGCACAAATAGGGAGGGGCAATTGCTTCCAGCCCATCATTTCTTCTAATTGGTGGTAGTGAAGTGGGCAGGGCAGGGCAGAAAGCACCAATGGGAGAGTCACACAGGATGCAACTCTATCTCAATACAGTTCTGTAGATGGTGAGAGAGAGAGAGAGAGAGAGTTAGAAAGAGAGAGAGAGAGACATAAATCTATATCAGGATTCCAACTGCTGTCCCTTGCACAACAGAATCTATTCTAGAAGTATGAGGTGATTCTACCAGCAGCTAAATTCACTTTCAGCTTAATAAAGAAGAATACATTCCTGTGTCAAATAGATTTACATTTCTTCATGTTTCAAAAAGTCATACACAAACTGCCAAAGTCATCAGATTCTCTATTCGCCAACTAATTCCCAGTTTAGGGCTTTTGTGAGAGAGCTAGAGATACAATTTCTCATGAAGTGTAATTAATGGAAATTGTCATCACTACAGCCTCACTGCAGTGGGCAATTCTGTCTACTTCTCTGGGATTCAATTTCCCAGCCAGTCTTGGCAAAGTCCAGGCTAGTAGATTTATCACTAAGGTCCACATTTTCAGTAATAATACTTCTCTTGAGGAAGCTGTCAATGCTACTCATGTACTCAACAGGAAACTGGATCATTGCTTCTTCATTCCTGAGTTTTAGCTGTGGTTGTCCCTGCCCATGGGAATATTAGGCAATAAGCTGCTACAATTTCCCTATTCCTACAGAAAACCCAAAAGATGGATGTAAAAGAGGGTTTCAGGGAGCCATCCAGGCTTTCCTCTGCTCCTTTCTCTCCCCCAAATTTTATCTCTTATAAATTTTCTCAGTTTGGTCAGTCTCAAGCAAGATTAGACTCTTATTACCCATGCTTATTGGGATGTGCTAGACAGGAGTGATCCAAATCTTAGCAGTGACAACTTTCACCAGTGGGATATCAAGCTTTTTAATAAACATTGCATGCTGCTGTTAGTTGCACCATTTATGCCTGCCATTGATTGATTTAAAAGGGCACACCTATATGTAGGCTTGCCAATGCAGGTCTTTGCTAGTATTCCATAACAGAATTCGGGCATCCAAATGCTATTATAGAATAGGCACGGCCTGCATAGCATTGGAGCACCTACAAGGGGGCACCCAGTTATAGAATTGTCCCCTTAGTGTTCTATAAGATAATTTCTGTTTAGAGTCATAGGGAGGACTGACCTACAAAGAAAAAAACTTTTTAGTGTGGTGAATCAACATCAGTAATGATAAAATAGATCATTAACTCTCTGGGACGATAGGATCCAACCTCTTGTTCTTCAATAGAGGCCTAACAGCAGCTTTTTTCAAACTCCATGGAACAGTTCCCTACTGCAAAAGATTTATTGACTAATTCCACAAAGAATAGAGTAAGGATTCTAACACTGATGTTGTAATCCATCTGAGGACACATGAACTGGCCAACAATAACATACAGAGAGAATTCCAAAAGCTGGGGGAGGAACTAAAGTCTTTGGTACAGACTATAGCTTTTGGTGAAGTACTATAGAAAGGGAGATGAAAGACTACATAATACAGAGAACTTCAATAGGTGGCTCAAAACCTGGTATCAATGAGAATGTTCTAGATTCATAAGAGAATTGGGCAATATATGAGAAAAACAAAAGGCTATACTGTAATAATGGGCTATATCTTTCAGGGACAGGAAAAAGGATCCTTAATGAGAAATTCAGACAATATGGTGGTTACTTTAGAAGCTCTATTCTTGTTTTCAAGTCAGAAAACTAGCATTTTAGACATCCATATTGCATGGATGTTCAAATCCCAATTATATAAAACTAGGATATTGACATCTAACATTGCAAAATGTCTATATGGCAAGGAAGCATAGTTTGTGTATGTTGGGTGGGACTAGGAAGGAGTCAAAATATGGCCATCTAATTCCGATCATAGAAGGGGAAGGGATGACCATATCTAAAAAGATGGACATTGTTATTTAGACCTACTACTTGAAACATCCAGGTTATAGAAAAGTGCTCTGATTGAGCAGCTATCTAGTGGAGGGAATGAGCGTGACACTTCCTTAATCTCCCAGTGATTGCTGACCCCCATTCACCTCCCAAGAATGTGAAACTGGTAAGGGATATTAGGCTCTATGACAGTTTCAGGTATTGTGGACATTCTTAACAAAAAGGCATGCAGATCTGAGGAGTAACCTAATGGTTACAGCAGTAGAATGAGAAGCAAGGGATCCAGGTTCAAATCCCACTTAATCTGTTTATATTATTTTAGTTTGAATTGTGAACCCTTCAAGAACAGAATAATATCTGTACCTGAATATACAAGACATCTGAAAGCCTGAAGCCTGTAGAAGTGGTGTACATTCAGGTATAGTAGGTATTTTTCTGTTTCTGGAGGGCTCACAGTTTAAAAAACAATCACAAACAGCTGAAGTGAGATTTGAACCCCAATCCACTGCTCTATTCATTGGGTTACACCTCTCCCCCTACATGGAAAGCTGTGTGGCCATTTTGTAAAATGTATGCTTCTATGCTACCACACAGACCTCCATGTTCCTTGTTTTTTTTCCATTCATAATTTGGACCTTTGAGTTTGTTAAATGGGTGTTCAAGCTGGACCTTTCCAGCACATGGACGTCCATCTCACATGTATTTTAGAACAGGCCATATCCTGTTCCAAAATACATGTGATATGGACATCCATTTATGAGGTACTGACTTGGATGTCTGTTTTCTGAGTTGGACGTCCTTTCTAAAATGCCGCTCTACATAGCTAAACGTTTAGATTAGAAAGTGGAGGTAGCAAACAGAAGCAGGTAAGTTCAGGAAGTCACCTCCAGGAAAAGGAAAAGAATGATAGCAGTGGGCATGATAATAAAATAAACCATCCTAGCAACTCACTTATCAACAACAAAGTAGAAGGAGAGACTAGGCAAAAAGATGTATAGACGATGAGACAGTCAATAAAATATAGCTGGAAAGCAATGAGCGCAGTAGCTCCCAGTTTAAGAAGCAAAGGGGTCCTTTTACTAAAGGGTTGCTGCATAGCAACCCGGAACTATCACCGGTCCAATGCGTGTGCCAATGGTAGTTCTACCACCAGCGTGCACCTTTTCTGGTGCTAGCAGATATATTTTAAAAATATTTCTGCGGGGGTTACCCAGCAGTAATCGAGCAGCATCGCGGGCTGCCTGGTTACTGCTGGGTTAACGTAGGAGCCCTTACCGCCACCTCAATGGATGGTGATAAGTGCTTCCCCTCCCCCCAAAATGGCCATATGGCAAGTACAAACTTACCACATGGCCCTTTTTTTTGCCTTTTTACCCACTGCGGTAAAAGGGGCCCTGGCGTGAGTCAAAAACGGCCACTGCCACTACCGCAGCTTAGTAAAAGGGCCTCAAAGAGCACGATCTACAAGCCCTGCTGTTAGAGGCAGACTTAGATATTTTTGCTATCACAGAAACTTGGTTGAATTACCCCTCATGAATGGATTGCAACCACATCAGGCTATTATCTCTTCAGGAAAATTAGAGATGGCCAAAAATGTGGAGGAGTAGCTCCCAAAAGAATGCAACATTTGAAACCTTAACGTGTTGCTTCAAGGCAAGGAGGATTATCCAGTAAAAAAAAAACAGAAGTCATTTCCTTTAATTAAACATGAAATTATTCTTCCTGATTCAAAAACACCAGGCATGTAAGCAAAGTGTTTTTATGGCTTCCAGCCTCAAGCTCAACTTATGAAATGTGTAATGTTTTACAGAGCCGATAGTGAACAAAACACAGGTTTCCCAAACCAAACATTAAACCTAATACATCTTCTATGATTATTGCAGCAGGAACTTCAGTCACAACAGATAATCTCTGAGTTTTATGGGCAGTATTAGTGCTAATTAAACTGTGGAAATGGGGCCGTACCGAGATTTAATTTTCAACAGAATAACTCTTCTCCACAAATTGTGTAAACTTTAGCTAAATACAGCACTGTAAAAATCCAAGATTGTACAGCCACAGTTTTAAAAAAAATCTCTTTTTTTTAAAATTGTCCCAGAGCCAATTGAATATGTTCTTTCTGTTCTTTTTCACAGATATATTGCCTGCACTCCAAGCTCCAAATGACCTGGAGTAGCCATTAGGAATAATGACATAGATTTCCTGCTAGGCAGGATGTGAAGCAGACTAATCTCTATTTGAGAAAATGGAATGTTCACATTCACCAATCAGGTTCAAGATTTAGCAAAATTAGCTGTATGAGTCCAACAACGTTAGCCAACTTTAAAGAAAAAATGTTTTAAAAAGTCATAGTTTTACTGTGTTCCATTGTATTACAATGATAATTGTCTTTGACTTGATTCTGATGCTCTCACTACAGCACAAGACATCTAACTTCTATTGTAGGTTTTTACTGCTCAGTATAACACAGTGGTATTCACTGATGATCCTCAAGTACAGCAAACGGTTTTCAGGATATCCCTAATGAATATGTATAAATATAAATCACTATCTGAGTATCCCTATTTCAATCTATTTACAATATAAATTATCAACCATTGAAAATTATTAACATTAAAGTGCTATGAAATCTAATATATTTTCTAAATAATATTAACCCAACTATCCATCTCATCCTCACCATTCATTCCTCCATTCACTCAAGTGGGTTCAAACAGCCACGGAACTCTTTCAACCTCAGATACTTCTAGCATCTACTTCCATGAGGGTATTCCGCTGTTCAAATTCAAGTAATTAACTTTTTATCAGTAATACACTTTTTTCAGCAATGATCCCATATGTCATCTCTTAATAAGTGTCCATCATATTTCAGTTGCTATACATTAATGTCCACTTATCATCATTGCTTTTATTCCAGTGATTGTGATTCCCACGTATATCTCCAAACATCGTGTCCAAATCTCAAATGATGTCTTATCCAAAGCAATGTTCTTAATGTAGCAATAACCAATCCGCCGTTCCCTCAGTTCAGTTCTTCCCATAAAGTCACAGAATTATCTGCTTCTTGAAACATTGTCAAACCCTACACAAATTTGTGTTTTGCTGAAAGCGTCATCAGGGGTTTTAATTTGTAATTTTAGAACATTCTCTTGGCCGCACTGCCAGAGCGAACTTCCAAACGGTCTCAGGAACAATGGCACCGCTGAAGTCTACAACGCTGTGCATTACTTGTATTTGAACAGAGCGATGCCCTCATGGGAGTAGATAGAAGAATCTGAAGTTAAAAGAGTTCCGTGGTTGTTTGAACCCACTTCAGTGAATGGAGGAATGAATGGTGAGGATGAGATAGAGTGTTGGGTTAATATTATTTAGAAAATATATTAGATTTCATAGCACTTTAATGTTAATAGTTTTCAATAAAGACATTTTTGAAATTTTCAATAAAGAGTAAGGTAGTTACTTGATGGTGGATAATGAATATATATGAGATATAGGTGCCAACATTTCAAATGACTGCCAATCATAATGCGAATTAAGGATGGGCTGTCATTTGCAATGACATAGGAAATGCCTGTGACATATACTATGCCATTGCATGCCTTTACTAAACAAAAATGAACAGAAAAAAACAGAACATAACATTTTGTGTTTTGTTATTCACCAATCATAGTGCACATTCTCTGGAAATAATGTACACTATGTGGAAAGAGGACACAGTGTTTCAGAAAGAAGATGCACTCTTTCCTGACAGTAGAACCAGCACATATGCGGGATCCATTATGCATGCACAAACATACTTTCATAAAATATACATTCATAAACTTGTGTGTGAATGCATGCCCTCTGGAAAAACAGTGTGTCTTCTTCTTGAAATAGTGCACCCTCTTTCCACAGAGTGCACTATGGGGGTCTTTTAAAAAGTGGCGGTAAGCCCACATGCTAAAACGGAACTACCGCTGGCCCAATGCAGCCACTGGCGGTTGTTCCAGCTGGAGTGCGCACCATTTCCGGTGCTCCATTAATTTTTTTCCCTAATGCGGCGCTAATCCGGTGGTAATCAGGCATCGCTGTGTGCTGCCCGGATACCACCAGGTTACCACAGAAGCTATTGCTGCCACCTCAATGGGTGGCGGTAAGATTTATCTTACTGCATGGCCATTTTTTTGGGGGGGGGGGGGCATTTTAGCAGCTGTGGTAAAAAGGGTCCCTGCCTGTACTGTAGGGCCATTTTTCCCGCAGCTTAGTAAAAGGACTCCTTTATTTGCAGAGTATGCACTATTATCTGCAATTGACAAAAGAACAAACATGGCAAAGAGAAAATGAATAAAATGAAAATTCCCATACACAACACAGGAAATAACATGAAATGAAAATTCTCTAGCTGCCCGGTCCTAATACAAATTACCCCTTGCTGGACACAGTAAAGTAGTTTACTCAATACTGAGGATGCTCAACATCCACTGGCATCCACAGAGCTGGCTCCTATGCTATGAAATATAGCCTCTGGATGCAAATCTATATTATACAAATTAATCATATCTGTTATAGGAATGTTCTAATGTGTTTATCTTTTAAGGTGTTTCATCTGTATTGTTTTGGCACAGTAAGAAGGGCATTTTTGAAAGAACGTCCAAGTCAGAATTGGGATATCCTGCTTATTCTGTCCAAAAAAAGTCCATCTCACAGGCATTTTCGAACAGGAAAAACATCAGGATTTCCTGTTTGAAAATACGTGAGAAAGACATAGTTGTGCTGAAAACACATCCAAAATGAACAGCCATTTTCCAAAATGAAACATCCAAAATATGAACGCCAAAAAAGCAGGCAAAAAAAACGTTTGTCTGGCATCATTTGTACAAATATATCCACACAGATATCCCTGCAGGGCAGAGAGGCAGCCTAGAGTAAGTGCAGAGGACTTTCCACAACAGGACCCAGGTACTAATCTCACCTTAATTCCAATATATGTTATTGTAAACCCTCCATGAACAGATAAAAACCTACTGAACCTAAAGGTACACCACTACAATAGCCACCACCCTTGCAGGTGTCTTATAAACCCAGGTACAGTAACTATTTCTGTGTTCCAGGAGGACTCACATACAGTGGGGGAAATAAGTATTTGATCCCTTGCTGATTTTGTAAGTTTGCCCACTGACAAAGACATGAGCAGCCCATAATTGAAGGGTAGGTTATTGGTAACAGTGAGAGATAGCACATCACAAATTAAATCCGGAAAATCACATTGTGGAAAGTATATGAATTTATTTGCATTCTGCAGAGGGAAATAAGTATTTGATCCCCCACCAACCAGTAAGAGATCTGGCCCCTACAGACCAGGTAGATGCTCCAAATCAACTCGTTACCTGCATGACAGACAGCTGTCGGCAATGGTCACCTGTATGAAAGACACCTGTCCACAGACTCAGTGAATCAGTCAGACTCTAACCTCTACAAAATGGCCAAGAGCAAGGAGCTGTCTAAGGATGTCAGGGACAAGATCATACACCTGCACAAGGCTGGAATGGGCTACAAAACCATCAGTAAGACGCTGGGCGAGAAGGAGACAACTGTTGGTGCCATAGTAAGAAAATGGAAGAAGTACAAAATGACTGTCAATCGACAAAGATCTGGGGCTCCACGCAAAATCTCACCTCGTGGGGTATCCTTGATCATGAGGAAGGTTAGAAATCAGCCTACAACTACAAGGGGGGAACTTGTCAATGATCTCAAGGCAGCTGGGACCACTGTCACCACGAAAACCATTGGTAACACATTACGACATAACGGATTGCAATCCTGCAGTGCCCGCAAGGTCCCCCTGCTCCGGAAGGCGCATGTGACGGCCCGTCTGAAGTTTGCCAGTGAACACCTGGATGATGCCGAGAGTGATTGGGAGAAGGTGCTGTGGTCAGATGAGACAAAAATTGAGCTCTTTGGCATGAACTCAACTCGCCGTGTTTGGAGGAAGAGAAATGCTGCCTATGACCCAAAGAACACCGTCCCCACTGTCAAGCATGGAGGTGGAAATGTTATGTTTTGGGGGTGTTTCTCTGCTAAGGGCACAGGACTACTTCACCGCATCAATGGGAGAATGGATGGGGCCATGTACCGTACAATTCTGAGTGACAACCTCCTTCCCTCCGCCAGGGCCTTAAAAATGGGTCGTGGCTGGATCTTCCAGCACGACAATGACCCAAAACATACAGCCAAGGCAACAAAGGAGTGGCTCAGGAAGAAGCACATTAGGGTCATGGAGTGGCCTAGCCAGTCACCAGACCTTAATCCCATTGAAAACTTATGGAGGGAGCTGAAGCTGCAAGTTGCCAAGCGACAGCCCAGAACTCTTAATGATTTAGAGATGATCTGCAAAGAGGAGTGGACCAAAATTCCTCCTGACATGTGTGCAAACCTCATCATCAACTACAGAAGACGTCTGACCGCTGTGCTTGCCAACAAGGGTTTTGCCACCAAGTATTAGGTCTTGTTTGCCAGAGGGATTAAATACTTATTTCCCTCTGCAGAATGCAAATAAATTCATATACTTTCCACAATGTGATTTTCCGGATTTAATTTGTGATGTGCTATCTCTCACTGTTACCAATAACCTACCCTTCAATTATGGGCTGCTCATGTCTTTGTCAGTGAGCAAACTTACAAAATCAGCAAGGGATCAAATACTTATTTCCCCCACTGTATTTGTATAGAAATTAAAGAGTTAAAGTGGGAGTTACACCTGGGTCCCATTGTTCAAAATCCATTGCACTGACCACTAGGCTACTCTTTACACTTGCTTGCTGCTCTATTAGGAATGACCATAATATCTGAAGCTGTCATAGAGCCTGGTATCCAATCCGCCTTATTTTCGAAAGTGATGGGCGCCCAGATTTCGACCCAAATCGGAAGATGGGCGCCTTTCTCCTGTGGGCGCCCAAATCGGTATAATCGAAAGCCGATTTTGGGCGTCTTCAACTGCAATCTGTCACGGAAACGGGCAAAGTTGACGGGGGCGTGTCGGAGGCGTGGTGAAGGCGGGACTGGGGCTTGGTTATCGGCCGAGGAGAGATGGGCGCCCTCGGCCGATAATCGAAAAAAGAAAGGCGTTTTTACTGTGAATTTGGGTCATTTTTTGGACCCTTTTTTCCACGAACAAGTACCCTAAATGACCACATGACCACCGGAGGGAATCGGGGATGATCACCCCTGACTCCCCCAGTGATCACTAACCCCCTCCCACCATAAAATAACAAACTTTAAGAACTTTTTTTCCAGCCTGTATGCCAGCCTCAAATGCCATACCCAGCTCCATCACAGCAGTATGCAGGTCCCTGGAGCAGTTGTTAGTGGGTGCAGTGGACTTCACCCAGGTGGACCCAGGCCCATCCCCCCTTACCTGTTACACTTATGGTGGTAAATGGGAGCCCTCCAAACCGCCCCCAAAACCCACATGTAGGTGCCCCCCTTCAGCCATAAGGGCTATGGTAATGGTGTAGAGTTGTGGGCAGTGGGTTTTGGGGGGGATTTGAGGGGCTCAGCACCCAATGGAAGGGAGCTATGGACTTGGGAGGTATTTAATTTTTTTTTTTACTTTTTACAAGTGCCCCCTAGGGTGCCCAGTTGGTGTCCTGGTATGTGAGGGGGACCAGTGCACTATGAAGCCTGGCCCCTCCCACGACCCAATGCCTTGGATTTGTTCATTTTTGAGCTGGTCCATTATCGCTGGAAAACGAAACCGCCCAGCTCAAATCCGCACAAATCCGATGCATTTGCCCGGCACAAACCGTATTATCGAAAAAAAGATGGACGCCCATTTTTTCCAAAAATATGGTCTGTCCCGCCCCTTCACGTACCCGTTCTCGGACATAGACACCCAAGGAGATGGGCGTTTGCGTTCGATTATGCCCCTCCTCGTCACTTTCACTTCTTAGGGGGTGGGGGGTAGTCAGTAACCACTGGGAGATTAAGGAGGGTTCATGCCTTCATTTCTCTAGTGGTCAGCTGTTCAATCAGGGCAACATTTTGTACCCTGGATGTGATTGAAACAGGTCTAGATAAAAACATCTTTCTTCTTAAACGTGGACGTTTCTTCCCTTTCCATTATCGCTGAAAGATGTCTTAATTTTGGGCCCACCCTAGTCCCACCCAAAACACTCCTCCAACGTGCCCCCTTGCTATTTGGATGAACTGCAGTGTAAAACATCCGAATTCTTTCTTTCAAAAATTGCGATTTGGATGTTTTCAGCAGATGGATGGGGGGGGGGGGGGGGTTGGCCATTTTGAGTCATCCATCTACTTTGAAAATGAGCATCTAAGTATCATATCTATATTGTCTGAATGTTATTGCACCCTGCCTAATATGGTGTATCATGTGTATTCCAGGGGCGTATCTGCTCTTCAGCGGTAGGGGGGGCCAGAGCCGAGGTGAGGGGGCACTTTTTAGACCCCCCCCCCGCTGCCACACCCCCCTGCCGCCGCCGCCGCCATCTTCGCCGACTTGACCCCTCCCCCCCGCTCGCTCTCTCGCTCGCCGTCGCCTACCTGGGCTGGCGGGGACCCCATCCCCCGCCAGCTGAAGTCTTCTTCCTTCCTTCCAGCCCAGGTAGGCGACGGTGAGCGAGCGGGCAGGCGAGCGGGTGGGGGGGTTGACGGAAGGGGGTTCAGGGCCAAATCTACGGGGGCCTTGGCTCCCGTGGCCCCATAGCAGCAACGCCCCTGGTGTATTCTGTCTCTCATTACAATGTCTCCAAATGGGTTACCATTGCACATACCATTTCAGGAAGGAACCTCATTCCTATGCCAGGACATATGGAGTATTCCAGGGACCTGCTTGCTGCTCTGGCTACAACATCTGAGGTTGTCATAGAGGCTGGTATGTATTGTTTCTTTCACATCTTTGTGGGGGGGGGGTGTTAGCTGGTCAGTGACCACTGGGGGAGTAAGGGGGGGGGGGGGTCATGCCTTAATCCCTCTAGTGGTCATTTAGGGCATCTTTTTCTGACTTAGTCATGATAAAAACAGGTCTAGACCAAAACATTTAAATTGTCGAAGTGTATGGAATGCCCAATTCCTGCCCCTAACATGCCCATTTCTGATTTGAACACACTGCCGACGAACTGTATACCAAAACATTTAAAAAATGGGTTTCGAAAATAGTGATTTGAACGTTTTGCAAGCAAAACATCTAAATGCCAATTTGTGCCGCTTTTTCAATATGCTCTGAAAAGTTGCACAGCCTGATGGGGGAAAATCAACAATAACAAAGCTCTTTCAAAAAAGTGAGCCTTAAGTCCTGACTACAACTTTAGTTCTGAAGCTAGTTTCTAAAGTATAATAACATGGTAGATTATTCCAGAGAGTGGGGACCAAACAAAAGAATGTCATGTGTCAAGTGGATTCAAAACTAGTAACTGTGGAAAGGGTTAACAAATTATCAGTTATTGAATGATCACATTGGGGGGGGGGGGGAGTGCTCTGCAGGGGGGAGGTGCTCTGCAGCATGTATGGAATAGTAACCTGGGACTGTGGCTTCCTCAGAGACAGCTTAAATCTCTTCAGTTCATTCACCTTACTAAAGTTAATTTGTTTGTCAGACAGCTAGATTCTTTACTTTCCTCTATGTCCAGGACCAAGCCTGTGAAGGGAGAAGATTCATTTGCACTGGCATCTGCGAACAAAAAGGTCAAAAAGAAAACCCTTGATGCAGGAAAAGATGGTGGCTGCTACGAATGAACCTACACTGGATGCAGTTATACAGCAGAACTACAAGGTTTGTGCTAGCTGTTGCAAACTAATTGACAAACCACCGGAGAGATTAAGGAATGAAGTGAGCACTGAAGGTTGTAAGTATTAAGCAACTGGACAAATTCTCAAGGGTGCCTTGATAGCATGTCACTGTGGAGTGCAAAACAGAAAAAGCTTCATGAAATACTAGGTTTGACAACAATCAGTTGGAGAAACACCCAACCAATAGTATGACTTGTACAAGATTTATTTAGATTTTGCTCACACCTTTTTCAGTAGTAGCTCAAGGTGAGTTACATTCAGGTACACTGGATATTTCCCTGTCCCTAGAGAGCTCACACAGTCTAAGTTTGTACTTGAAACAATGGCGGGTTAAGTGATTTGCCCAAGATCATAAGAAGCAACAGTAGGATTTAAACCAGCCACCTCTAGATGTCTAAACCAGTGTTCTAACCACTAGGCCACCCCTCCACACCACTTATCAAAACACAAGACCCCCCCCCCCCCCCCCTCCCAGGAACAACCCATATTGTTTGCATTGGTTTTCACTGGTAGAGTGTTCCTCCGTCTGTTTGTTGTCCTTGCACCTAAGGGGCTCGTTTTCAAAAGAGAAAAGTGTCTTGAAAATGGTATAAAATGGCATTTGGATGTTTTTCTCCCCAAAACATCCAAATCGTGATTTTCAAAACTCAGATTTGAGATGTTTTTCTCTGCAGTGCATTCAAATCACAAGGGGCCTTTTTGGGAACGGGATTTGGGCATTCCCACAACTTGGACATTTTTCTGCCAGAATGGAACAAAACAAAAACGTCCAGGGCTAAAAGTTAAATGTTTTGGTCTAGACCTGTTTCAATCAGTCCTAAGTCACAAAAAGGTGCCCTAAATGACCAGATGACCATTGGAGGGATTAAGGCATGACCTCCCCCTTACTTCCCCAGTTGTCACTGACCCCCTACCACACCCCAAAGATGAGAAAGAAACAGTATATACCAGCCTCTATGACCGCTTCAGATGTTATGACCAGTCCTATTAGAGCAGCAAGCAGGTCCCTGGAGTAGTGCAGTGGATTGTAGAGAAAGGGGCCCAGGCCCATATCCCAATCTATCTGGTAAACTTGTGGTAGAAAGTGTAAACCCTCCAAAACCCACCAAAAACCTACTATACCTACATATATGTGACACCTGCAAGCATAAGGGCTAATATAGTGGTGTACATTTGAATACAGTAGGTTATTGGTGGATTATGGAGGGTTCAATGTAAGTATAAGGAGTTAACGGTGAAATGTGTACCTGGGACCTTTTATGTGAAGTCCACTGCAGCGCCCCCTAGGTGCCCCACTGTTCTGCTGGGATGTCTCTGTGTCCAGTCTACTAAGAATGCTGCCTTCCTCCCTACCCCCATACACCCCAATTACTTGTTTTTATGCATTTTTCCTTTGGATGTTTTCTTTTTTTCAAAAATTGTTCTAAAAGATAGACACATTGAGCACAAACACATCTAGCAAATGGCCATTTTTGAAACAAAAAGTTGGACATTTTTCTGGTTTGAAAATGATCATGTTCGCTACTGGATTTTTTGATGTTTTTCGCAAAATCAGATTTAGATGTAATATCGAAAATGCCCAAGTCAACCAAGCAAATTAAATTTATATATTACCAGCCAAGGCAGAGTTATTTTAAATAACTGTAATGGGCCTAAGTACCAGAAAAAAAACATAAAGTTCTTCTCCTATTTAACCCTTTACTTGGCAGGGTAACACAATGTAAGTCAATCATTAAACCCAAGTCACTCATTAATCTTAAGGACAGAAACTTCTTTCTTTACTCCTGGGTATCTCAAGAAACATCTTAACATCTTAATGTTTTTTCAGCTGGGTTTTGGAAAGATAGCCTTATCATCATATTCTGATCCATTTTCAGAAAGACGATTTCCAGAAGAGTGGCTCTTTCAAACCCCAAATGTAAAGAATCTCCTGAAATATTGAAAGGTCAATTATTATGAACTCAGGGTTTCAGCTCTAGATGTGAGAATGTCCATAAGAATAGAAGGGCCTCCAGAGGAATTTATTAGCATTCAGTTAAATATTTTCTAAATAGCCCCAACCACAGAAAATATGCCACTTGGACAACAGTTCACAGCTCTGAGACAGACTCCTCGCCAAGCATGGGACAAAGAGCACTTTTTTTCTATCATACAGAAGAATGTTCTTACTTTCGCTGCATTTGAAATTTGCAGCACTTTCTTGTATTGAGCAATTTTAAAACAACCTGGCATGGATAACTCAATGCACCAACAGGGTAAGATACAGTCCTGTGTGCCCTCTCTATTTCCATATCTGACAGAAAGGTAATATTGATTATTAAGGATCCAGTTCTCAAAAAAGACATTCATGTCCAATCCCTCCCTTCACAGAGCCCCATGATCCTTACATTACTTCAGCAGTTCCTATTAGACAAATTCTCAGTGTCCAGCTCCATCTGAATCAGCGTACCAGTTCAGTTTTCTACAGATGCTACTGCTGCCTGTAAACGTATGAATTGGGATTCGATCTTCTCAAGCCTCCAATTAAATTGTGCCACTGCTGTAGTTAGCTTTTTAACTTGTGTTTGTATCTCACAGGATTTCTCAAAATGTGTAGTGCCCAACTCCTTCAGTGCTTTGAATTCAGCCATTAGAATCTCTATGTTGGCTGAGGCCTGCTTGTTACTCGTTATATTTTCTGGTGTTGGCAGATCCTGCTTTGACCTTTTAATACGTGAATGTAGTTGAACGGGTTATTTATTTTTATTCAGTTTTGAGTCAGACATGTTCCAGAACAAACTGAAGCAATTAGACATGAAAATTCTATCAATCAAGGGTGCAAAATAATGTTATTCAGCATAGGGGAGTGGGAGCTAACCTATTTCACTTCCATACAGCTCAAAGGCTCTCTAGCACCCTCTCTGAGACACACTCCTACCCTTGAGAGAATTTTCCAGATCTTTCATTTTCCTCTTCATAATAGAAGAATTTGTTTAGAAGTGATAATAGCAATGGCTAGCACCCTTCTAGAGAAAAAAAATCCAGTAGTTCCTTTCTTTTCATTGTTGGAATAATTTAAGAAATATCCTAAGGAAGGAATGGGCTTTCTCAAAGAAGGTTTGCCACCATTGATCAAACTTTTATTATCTACTTGGTACTCAGTCAGTGCTGAGCAAAATGGTAGAGACTATTATAAAGAACAAAATTACAGAGCATATTCAAAAGTATGGATTAATGAGACAAAGCCAAAATGGATTTAGGGAAGGGAAATCTTACCTCACCAATCTATTACATTTCTTTGAAGGGGTGAACAAACATGTGGATAAAGGTGAGCCGGTCGATATTGTGTATCTAGATTTTCAAAAGACATTTGACAAAGTACCTCATGAAAGAGTCCAGAGGAAATTGGAGAGTCATGGAATAGGAGGTAGTGTCCTACTGTGGATTAAAAACTTGTTAAAAGAAAACAGAGAGTAGGGTTAAATGGTCAGTATTCTCAATGGAGAAGGGTAGATAGTGGGGTTCCCTAGGGGTCTGTGCTGGAACCGCTGCTTTTCAACATGTTTATAAATGTTGATGATACATTGAAACCCTCTGCTCAGTGTGCAGCAGCGGCTAAGAAAGCAAATAGAATGTTAGGCATTATTGGGAAAGGAATGGAAAATAAAAATGAGGACATTATAATACCTTTGTATCGCGAATATTGTGTGCAATTCTGGTCACCGCATCTCAAAAAATATATAGTGGAATTAGAAAAGGTACAGAGAAGGGCAACAAAAATGATAAAGGGAATGGGATGACTTCTCTATGAGGAAAGACTAAAGTGGATAGGACTCTTCAGCTTGGAGAAGAGACGGCTGAGGGGAGATATGATAGAGGTCTATAAAATAATGAGTGGAATGGAATGGGTTGAAGTGAATTGCTTGTTTCCTCTTTCCAAAAATTTGAGGACTAGGGGGCACGCACTGAAGCTTGAAAGTAGTAAATTTAAAACAAATTGGAGTAGCCTAGTGGTTAGTGCAGCAAACTTTGATCCTGGGGAACTGGGTTTGATTCCCACTGCAGCTCCTTGTGACTGTGGGCAAGTCACTTAACCCTCCATTGCCCCAGGTACAAAATAAGTACCTGTATATATGTAAACCGCTTTGAATGTAGTTGCAAAATACCACAGAAAGGCGGTATATCAAGTCCCATCTCCCCTTCCCCTTCACTCAATGTATAATTAAACTCTGGAATTCATTGCCAGAGAATGAAGTAAAAGCAGTTATCTTAGCAGGGTTTTAAAAAGGTTTTTAATAGCTTCCTAAAAGAAAAGTCCACAAGCCATTATTAAAATGACTTGGGGAAAATCCACTACTTATTTCTAGGATAAGCAGCAGAAAATGTATTGTACTATTTTGGGATCTTGCCAGGTACTTGTGACCTGGATTGGCCACTGATGGAAACAGGATGCTGGGCTTGATGGACCTTCGGTCTGTTCCAGTATGGCAATACTTATGTACTAAGGCAAGGTCATGAAAGAAGATATATCAGAAATGACTATCAATAGCTTGGATTTAGCAAGTTTTTTGGTGAAGTCTTCTGCAGTAGTGACCAAGAGAGCCATACTTTTTGTCATCTTTGTGTTCCCAAGAGATCAGGACAATGTCTTGCAGTCATATGTTAGAAACATAAAGTTTCTGTTTTTAGGGTCCAAAATTTGGATTTTTCCTGATGTCTGTCATATGACCAAAGAGCATAGGAAGAAGTACCTTAAATTATTATATATGTATGCATTTATTTATTTCACATGTTTGATATACCACATGGGGTCTAGCAAAGGCTTCAATGCAGTTTACAAAAACAAATTAAAAACTAGGGTATAGAATAACAAGAGAAAAAGAAAAGAAGAAAAAAAGGGAGGAGGAATGTGGGGACATTGTGGAGTGAGAAGGGGGAGGGGAGGAGACAGAGAAAGAAGAGGGAGGTAATCAGAAAAATCAGGCAAAAGCAGAGGGTTATGAAAGGGGGATCAAATGCAGTTCTGAAAAGGTGAGTTTGTAGTGCCAATTTGAAAGATGCAATGATGGGTTGATCCTGAATCTGACATGGGAGCTCATATTTTTCTATTTATTCTCTTTTCTGTATTTTTGATTGTTAATTTCTGAAACTGCAAAAATATAAAACAATAGAGAGCAATTTTCAAAAGCCATTTATGTGGGCAAATAGTTATTTACATGTGTAAATTGATTATCTGAAACTATCCATCCTCCTTGCAGGTAAAAGTAAGTATATTGTTCAACAATGTGAAAGCAGCCCTAGCTTGAATTTTCAAAACTGCACACATTGGGGGGAAATTTCAAAGCTATTCTATAAGGGGCACTTTGGGCTAAGCACCCTTTATAGAAAGGGAAAGGGGATAGGATTTAATATAAAGCTGTTTATATATTATATACAGGTACTTATTTTGTACTTGGGGCAATGGAGGGTTATGTGACATACCCAGAGTCACAAGGAGCTGTAGTGAGAATCAAACCAGTTCCCCTGGTTCTCTGGCCATTGCACTATCCATTAGGCTATTCATCCACTTTGGCGTACAGGGCTATATTCTATATATGACGCCTAAAAAATATGCCTAGGTGTATTCTATAAAGTACGCCTATATTTAGACATACTCTTTAGAATATGCCTACATTTCCACATGGTTTATAGAATACGCCGAGCGCCCATCCATGTGACCAAATTTAGCTGCTGTCAGTTACGCCAAGTAAAGCTTGGTGTAAATGCGGATACCTAAATTAGGCGTGGACCAGGTGTATTCTATAACAACACACATAGATTTTAGAAACGCCCATGACCCGTCCTTTCCACACTATGACCACGCCCCTTTTCAACTATGCAACTTAGAATTTACGTGCATCATGTTACAGAATATACTTAGTTGTGCGCGTAAATTCTAATTAATGCCAATTAGTGTCAATGATTGCTTGTTAATTGGCAATTATCAACACTGCTTGGCTTGTTAACTAATTAAGTTGCATGTGCAAATTCAAAATATGATTGGATTTGTGCTGCAACTTGAGTGACGCTATATAGAATCCAGGGGATAGTGTGTACCGCTGAGTCCCATTCCCATCTTTGGGTGCTAGGACTTACTCCTGCTGAAACCTGGTGTAAATCCTGGCATACAAGTTGGGTGTACATCCCCAGTATTTTATAACACTGTGCCCAAATGTTCAGAATGCCCCTGACCCGCTCATGCTCCTCCGATGACCACGTCCCTTTTGGGGTTGTGTACTATGGAATTTAGGCCCCCAGTGTAGCAGAATACTGCACAAGCAGATGTGCACACAAATCCTAATTAGTGTCAATTAACTTCAATAATTAACATCCAATTATTGGTTATTAACAGCTCGTTATTAGTTTTTGCATGGATCTCAGGATCACACTCACATTTGGAGTACCTTTATAGATTTCAACGGATTGATCTGAAGAGAAAAATGTGTAGAAAAGCAGATACAAATACCTGCAGATAATTTTTCTCTAGGCAAAAATGTAAAGGAAATTGTGAGGACAATTTCTTTCTAAAAACTGGTACAAATTCTTTGCAAGTAACTGTATTAAATTCCATTTAGGCCCATCACCGTATCCCATGGTGCTTCCAAAGTAACATTTGGGGAATATCTTAAATCCTAAGAAAATCAGAAACCTCCAAGTCTGCCAGAACTATTTCAGTTAACAAGCTCTTAGATATGACATCCAAGTCTAATTGCTGATGGTTTGGTGAAAACATCTAAAATTCTCATCTTGAACATAACAATTTTTGAACCAGAAAAACATTTGTTTTTTGTTTCAAAAATCTCTAATTTCCAGACATTTTTGTGCTCAGTACATATTTCTTTAGGTACCATTAAAAAAAACCACAAAAAAAAAACTATAGGGATGGCTGTGTGGCACCAGTCCTAGTAAACTGGCCATACAGACATCCCAGCAGAGCAGACAGGCAGCCTAGTAGTTAGACCAGTAGACTTTACCTAAAGAGTCCCAGCTATAAATCCCACCTTAACATCCTTATTTTGTATTTTGAGCCCACCAGGAACACCATAAAACCTACTGTATCTAAATGTGCACCACTGCAAAAGCCCTCAGGTCTGCAGGTGTCTCCTATCTATAGTTACAGTTGGTGTTTTGTGTGTTTTGGAAGGTTCACAATTTCCACCCCAAGTGTACTAGTTAAAGTGGGATAAGTACCTGGGTCCCTTTCTCTATCATCCACTGCACTGACCACTAGCCTACTCCTGGGACCTGCTTGCTACTCTGATAGGAATTGCCATAATATCTGAAGCTGTCACAGAGCCTGGTATGTACTGTCCCTGTCACATGTTTGGCAGGGGAGGGGGGGGGTCAGTGACCACTGGGGGATTAAGGGGGGGGGGTTATACCTTAATTCTTCCACTGGCTAGCTAGTCAGTTAAGGCACCTTTTTGTGATGTGGAGGGGTATTTTTCATGTGATGTCTAAGTCAGACTTTGGACATTTTGCTCTAAACATTCCAAATCCGAATAGCAAATGTAACTATTTTCGAAAAAAGAAAAACGTCTGTCTTTTCTTTTTTTCAAAAATACCAATTTGAACAAGGTTTTGTGCTTTGTGCATTTATCCTTTTAGGCCAATAAAAAAAAACAGACAAGTTAAAAACGCACAAAATCAAGCCAATGGGATTTAGGAGGAGCCTGCATTTTTAGCAGACTGGACCCCCACAGATCCCAGGAGAGCAATAGGACACCCTAGGGCTTAAGAACCTAGAGACCAGAGTTTGAGTCCCACTGTACTGCTTTGGGACCCTGGGCAAGTCACTCAAACCTCCATTGCCTCAGGTACAAAAACTTAGATTATGAGCCCACTAGAGGCAGAGAAAGTACCTGCATATAATGTGTACAGGACTGTGTACATCTAGGGGGGCTATAAAATGATTACTAGTATCTCTACCAATTCATTCTTGCTGGATCATTTTGTCCAGTCAAATGCTGTTCTAAAGTCGAACAACATGATCTGCTGAAGATAAAAGCAGTACTATCTCTTTAAAAGCTTTTTCATAATAAAGTGCTAACAATGTGTTTTAAACAGCAGAAGGCTTTGGCACCTTTCCCTTTCATGTCATGTAACAGATTAAAACAGCATGCTTATTTAAGCTATTATTTTCTATTTTTGCCATAGAAAGAAAGCAAATAAACTTGTTAAAATTAGTCTCATAAACTAGAATGAAAGTTTTGTGACTGTGGCAAAAGTCTTTTCAGATATATTCCTGCCATGGGCAGGAGTAAATGTATTCAGGTGTAAGGTTTCAAAGAACTACATAGTAACATAGTAAGTGACGGCAAATAAAGACCTGAACAGTCCATCCAGTCTGCCCAACAGTCACATTCATTATCAATTCAAGATTAAATCAACAAGGAAACGTAAGATTATGTACTTGATCATGGTCTTTCTTTAGTGCTTCTGAGACATAGACTGTAGAAGTGCCAGAAACAACAAAGAACAACCTTGATCAAGTATAATGATGTTGTGTGTGGATGAATAATTCTATGTCCTCTCTTCCTCAACAGATCAGAGGGTATTAATGGCATGTCAACGGCAGCCAAAACAGAGTAGGGCAGTACCAATAGACTTCCAGAAAGGAGCCCAAGCAAGAGGTCATAAGGTGTATGTACAAAGTTTATTGTCCCCAAAATTGTTAAATAGCACACAAACTCTATCAAACTCAACACGCAACCATGTTTCAGCAATTCAATGCCTGCCGCAGAAGTCGATACGTCTGAATAGTGATGGAATGAGAATGTTCAGAACCACTGGAGCTCTACAGTGCACACAATTTGAGCTTTAGAAGTACAAAATAGCATTGCCATGCAGCAATGCTGAGGCACATAGAGTTTGTGTTCTATATTGTTGGACAATAAACTTTCCACATACATCTTATGACCTTTTGTTTGAGTTTCTTTGTGGAAGTCCATTGGTCCTTTGTTTGGCTGGTTTTTCCCTTCGTAGGGTATTTACTTTTTTTTTGCTCATGCCAACAGCTGCTCCATTTCTTGAATACCCTGCACTTTTTATCTGTACATGAACAAACATGTTTTGCCCACCATAAATTATTTATTTAGGGGTAAATATTCAGCTGGTGGCAGTCAGCATTTTTTTGGCCACTGACAGAATGATGCCTGGATATTCAGTGATGTGCCTTGTCTGGGCACCAGTGGTGAATATTTGGTTATATGCAGCTGGCTATCACTTCTGCAGTCAAGTGCGATATTCAGCACATAACTGCTTAAGATAAACTGGGCAAATATAGGACTAAGTTTTATGCAGTCTGATTTATCCAGTTAACTTCGGAGCCCTTTTACCAAAGTGCAGTAAAAAGTGGCCTTAGTGAATGCTTACATGGGTAATTTTTGTGCACTAAGGCCATTTTTCCATGGGGGTAAAATGGCTGATTTTTCTATTTTTTTAAATTGATGGCTACACACTAATTTTCCCATTTGCACATGGCCATTAGTGAATGGACCTCCTACGACCACCCATTTTGTAGGCAGTAAGGGCTCACACACTAACCATTCGCTAATCGGTCAGCATGAGACAATATAGCTGTGCTAACTGGTTAGCATAGAACATGCCTACTCTTGCCCCCAGGGCTAAAAAAATAAAATCTATCTTTTCGAGAATAGGTAGCACACACACATGGAAAAATTACTGCGGAATGCCCAAATCTGCCCTGAAGTAAGGCATTTTAAGCTGCAGTAAGCAACATGTTAGTGCTGCACAAGCAATTTAACTGGACAGGAATGTCTCCTGCCCAGTTAAGTCACTTTGAATATGGACCCCTTAATTTCTTATACATAGCCTGCAATCCAAAAGCTAAGGAAGTGGCTACATTCAGATACAGTAGGTAATTTTTTGTCCCTGAAGGGCTCACAATCTAAGGGCCCTGTTTACTAAGCCTCTCTGTAGGTGCACTAACATTTTTAGCACACACTAAAAATTAGTGTGCACTAGTGACACCCATAGGAATATATAGGTGTCTCTAGCATTAATGTGCCTTAGTAAACAGGGCCCTAAGTTTGTATCTGAGGCAATGGAAGGTTGAAGAATTTGCTGTAGATCACAAGCAGCTGGCAAGGAAGTTCAACCAGTTTCCTCCCCCCCCCCCCCCCCCTCCCACCCCATTCTTAACCTGTTACTCTAACTACTGGGCTATTCCACTCCCTTTTACAACAGTTATTGCTGTGTAAAACTCAAGCATGCAAAGTAGAGACGTTCAATGCCTGACGAATGGGTATTAAATTTCAAATGAATGCTTGTATATCAACTTGCACAAGGTTAAAAAGTTCTAACGTCAAAACTCTTTAACATGAATGTGTGAGACAAACAAAAAGATCATAAAATCATTAAAAAAGGACAAAGATATAAAAAAACAAACCAATTTTTTCCCTTGTGCACATTCCTACCGATTATACATGTGCATTTCAATTCTATAAAGTTTTCTATCGCAGTTACGTGTCAATTATACATGTATTTTGTTAGAATGGTGGCTTATATGTTTCTATGGATGCACAGATGCAAGTATATGCTAAAAGTGCTATTCAGTAAAAATGCACATATTTTAAGTTAGACATGCACACAGGCAAAGTTTGGGCAGAGCATGGGCAAGATAAATAACCTTAGATTTGGCCTGTTCTACTGTATCTTTGGTGATATTTCACAATTTTGGTGAGTACTTAGATCGTACCTTATACTCAGTTTACCTGCATTATGTTTTTTGCTACTTCTGCCTACTCTTTTATTGCTGATTCCAGCTCCTCCTCTATCCTTTCCTGTAGTGCTCCACCATTTGCTCTCTTCTTCTTTTCCTGCACTCCTGGACCCCTTCCAAGCTCAACATTTTTGAACTAAATGAGTATTTTATCAAGTAACGCTCAATTATACAATGACTGAACATGGAAATATCACCCAATTTCATGCCCAAAATTTTGGCACCAAAATCATTAGAATAGGGTGCATATTTCTGTGCTCAACTATGATCCATGCCCATACTCGGGCGCAGAATATGATTTTGTGCAGTTTTTCACCTTTCTTTAGTGTGTCATACCCATAGGTGCCCAGTATAAGAGGCTTGGGGAGGCTAAGCCTCCCCAGCCCCAGCAGGATGGATCAGCTGTTTCTCCCGCGAGTCCTGCTGCTCTGGGGGGTTTAAATTGTTGATTTACCTCCAGCAGCAGCTGCAGTGAAAGCCCGTCTCTAGCCTTGTGTAAACAGTTGTAGGAACTGGTTTAATTTTTTTTATTATTTTTTTTTTCTTTATTCATATATTTCAATACATCACCACAAAGTGTGAATATGTAATCTGCATTATTTACAAGAAGTAACATAAGAATAAGAAAATATCTAAACTGCCTGTTTGTCCACAAGTTAAAAAGAAAATTAAATTCCAAGAATAAGGAAAGAAAAATTACAAAAAGTACAAAAGGAAAAAAAAAGAAAAAACAATGGTCGCTACCTCTGGTTCAGACCCCAGCCTGCCATTTATGGAGGGCATACTACATTCACATCAACTCTAGCATCTAGAAATTCTTTTAACTGTTTTGGGTCTACAAACTGAAACTGTTTACCCTCAAACATCACATTACAAAAACAAGGAAATCGTAGAACAAAATTTGCTCCCAATGCCACCACCCTGGGACGCAGTTCCAAAAAGGCCCTCTGTCTCATCTGCGTAGGTCTTGAGAGATCTGGAAAAATTCTAACCTTTGAGCCCAAAAACAGAGTTTCTAAGTGTCTCAAGGAAAGCCTTAATACAGCATTCCTATCAGGCTCCAGCGCAAAAGTAACAAGCAAAGTCAACCTTTGGGTAATTATTTCCAATGAACTTTCCAGGAAGGAAGTAAGGTTCATTCCTTCCCCCATTACCGGGGGATTTTCTTCCACCGTTCCAACACTCCTAATGTAATAAACCCGTGTAATGGGGGATATCGAATCCTTATCCATCCCTAGAATGTCAACCATATATTTCTTAACCATCTCCAGCGGGGAAATTAAAGGTGATTTGGGAAAATTAAGAAACCTAAGGTTTAATCTTCTAGCTTGGTTTTCCAGGTATTCTAATCGTTTGTGAAGGAAATTATTGTCTTTAACCAAAGCTGCTTCTACAGATCCCATTTCTTGAATTTTCATATCTACATTCTCCAGTTTCAGAGTTTGCTGTGCAGTCATTTGTGCTTGAAGCAGGGCAGCTTCGGAAAGAGTTTTAATATCTGAAACATTCCATTTTAAAGTAGGTTGCATAGAGGCTTGAATGTTGTACATCATCTCCCATAGTGACTCAAGCGTCACAGTTGCTGGTCTAACCATGTTGCTAGCCACTGGAGGTGAGTGAGGCTGATCCTCAACCCGAGCCAACTTGGAAACTATGTCTCTAGGAAGTACCTTTAAAGCTAATTGCGGTAATGGTTCTCGAAGCTGAGATTCTGCTTCCATTACTGCAGTCTTTCCCTCGCACAGATCAGGCTGAACCCCTTCGGTCTCCATCTCTGTTCGAACTGCCAGAAACTCTCCTCCAGGCTGGGGCGGTGCAATGCATTCCACGGGGCTCAAGGAAGCCCCGTTTCCACTCTCCATCGACGCGGATGCGCCGAGAGTTGCAGAAGGGGTCGAAGTTCCCTGAGGACCCAGTTGCTGCCTGGAAAACTGCAAGGTCGCTTGCCTCATTGTCGAAGAGGTCCCAGGAACCGAGGGACGTTCCTTTACCTTTCCCCTCTGCTTCCCCATATTCCACGAGGCGGCGGAGGCACCAAAGAGAGCTTACTAATGAGCAGCCTCCAGGAGCAAACACAGGTGTGTCCATTCACAGCGCCATCTTGGAATCCTGATATCCCAACATCTGGTTTAATTTGTTTACCTTACTGCTGGGAGAGCAGGGGGGTTGGCTGGAGGTGTCCTGGGTTGCCAGGGAGATATTTAGCTAGGATGAATTCCTGCACATGAGCAGTTCATACCAAAGAGACTTGCACTGACACCTGAGATTTTAAAAGTGCTAAATATAAGTTTTAAAAGTATTTGCATTAAATCTAATTGCAGAATTTAGGTGCTAGAAGATGGGATTGGTATGCTATGTACTCAAATTTGTTTAAACCATATGCAAATTAGTCGTTTTTGGGAGGTTCTCATTTGCATATTTATGGGTGCAAATTGTTGGAAATGTTTACAGCCTTAATGTTAGGGTATGGCTCTGATAAAAAATGTGAAGTTTGATCCAAAAACGAAGGGTTTATCTAGTGTTTTTGACTAAAAATTCCCATTATAGTGTCTGTATGTTAATCTGCATTCAAATAGAGCTCTCTGATTGGATGAACAGCTCCTGTTAGAAAATCTGCCCGGGAATAGAGAGCAACTGACGATTTGGCCAAGACAGACAAGCAGCTTTGAGCTTCATGTGTGTAAGAATTGAAAGAGAGAATTGTTGTTTGATCTAAGTTGACTGAAATTATAAAAGAGTGCCTGATTATGTGGTAAATGAGAAAATATGAGTGAAAAGAGATTGGTGGAAAGTTACAAGTTTGAGGTTTCTCTATTGAGAAAAGGATCTGAATATTTCACTTGTAAGCCCTCCCTTCGTTCCCGTCAGTGTTCCTCCTTCTTCTGATATCATTTCCTCTTTCCACGAGGGCGGGGCACTGACGAAATGAAGGGAAGGCTTACAAGGCTAGAGACGGGCTTTCACTGCGGCTTCTGCGACGGAGGCAGGGGAGCGAGGAGAATTGTTGAGGGTGGGTATGGATGGCTGGAGGGGGGGCAGGGGAGGAAAGAGAATCGCTGGGTGGGTGTGGATGGCTGGAGGGGGGGCAGGGGAGAGGAGAGAATCACTGGGTGGGTGTGGATGGCTGGAGGGGGGGCAGGGGAGAGGAGAGAATCACTGGGTGAGTGTGGATGGCTGGAAGGGGGCAGGGGAGAGGAGAGAATTGCTGGGTGGGTGTGGATGGCTGGAGGGGGGCAGGGGAGAGGAGAGAATCGCTGGGTGGGTGTGGATGGCTGGAGGGGGGGACAGGAGAGAGGAGAGAATCACTGGGTGGGTGTGGATGGCTGGCGGGGGACAGGGGAGAGGAGAAAATTGCTGGATGGGGGTGGATGGCTGGAGGGGGGCAGGGGAGAAGAGAGTTGCTGGACATGGATGGAGGAGAGGGAAGGGAGAGAGAAGAAATGCTGGACATGGATGGAGGGGAGGGAAGAGTGAGGAAGGAGATGAGATGAGGGAAAGGGAAGAGAGAAAAACTGCACATGGATGAAGAAAATAGGCAGAAGCTGGATCCACTGGACAATCAAGTCTGCGGAAGACCCAGCTTTTACTTACATATGTAAAACAAGAAATGAAGAAGAAAGGCAGAAAGAAAAGAAATAAATGGAAAGGAAGCCCTGGAAACGGAGTTAAGAGGACAGATAGCAGCAGAATCGGATACTGGGCCAGCATGATCAGAAAAACAAAGTCACCAGACAACAAAGGTAGAAAAGATCGTTTTATTTTCATTATAGTGTTTGGAATATGTCCACTTTGAGAATCGGGTGCTCAACATTAAAGTTTATATTTATTTACTTATTTATGACATTTTATCCCACATTAAACATGAATTAGGGTGTTTTGTGGCTCTTCATGATAATTGTGATATTATGATCCCTTGTTTCATATTGTTGATGGTCTGCATTTTCCATATGGGTGGTATATTGGTGTATTAGGTTCTGCCCAGTGTAATATTTATGGTACAGTGGTTAGTATATACTTTGAGCAACCACTTTATTCTTTGACATATGATACATAACTAATATCTAAATTTAATAAAAGGTATTGTGACTTTTATTTTTATTTATTTTTTCTGTATGTTATCAGACAATTATGGATTTAAGCTCCACCCCTGGCCCCACCCCTAACCCCACCCCCTTTAGCCTCCCCAAACAGTTGGGCCACCGACTGCCTATGGTCATACCATTTCTTTCTCTTACACTGTATGGACATAGGTGTTTCTTACCTTCATTTCTACTTCTATAGAATAGTTCACTCTTCCTTAGAGGACCTTTAACTGTAGCTGTTCTCTGCATTGAGGATAAATTTTCTTTCTCAGCTGTGCTGTCATCTTCAATTGAGCTATCATAATTAAAGGTGACAAAGTGAAGCAGTGAAGCAATAAGGTAGATGGAACCAAACCAAGAAATCAGTAAAGCCTTTATTATTCAATTCATCAACCAGCGTTCGTAGCAAAGACTCAAAGACTCAAAAGACTCAACATGGCCGTATTTTGGCAAACGACACCTGCATCAGGAGTCGTACAGCTCTATGATGTGTCACAAACAATAATTGGTAATGATCATTTGTGAACAGCCAACCTTGGCTGTAAAATGTCACAAGGGAATCCAACTGAGTTAGGATCAGTGAACGCTTCTTCTGATTCTCTGAAGTCTGAACCTTTGCCACTTTCATCTGTATTCTACAACATGCTTCCTGTTATGGAAGAAGCTGCAGTGAGGGTTGAGAGTGATGGGAAGATGTGGCAAAATGTGCTCCCCCATTTTGGCCTCACCCCCCCCCCCCCAAAAAAAAAAATAACTGAGGTCTGGTTATGCCTCTACCTCAGACCCATCCTTGATATCTGTATCAACACCCTCCAACAAAATCTACTGGCCTTACAGACTACTCAATTAACTGTTACACCACCATGCCAATAAACCCCTGGCCTACTATAAATATTAGTTCTATAACTATGGCAATAAAAAGGGAAAACTTTTGGTTAGGTTGGTGTCTACATGAGACAGGTCAAAGAGGGTAGTAGGGCTTAAGAATAAGGGAGGGGGGAGCCTTTCCTCAGCTGAGAGGTGCCCACCTCTACCACCGGCTGCCTTTCAGGTGCTGTGGAGGACTTGCAGCTCATCTGCATATCCTTACAGCCTTCTCCGGGGTGACACCCAGGTCCACCCCGATCCACTCAGGGCCTCCGCTCTAGGTGCCCAGCGCTCCCACCAGGTGCTGTGGAGGACTTGCAGCCCTTCTGCATTTCCTCACAGCTGTATCCGGGGTGACTCCAGTTCCACCCCGATCTTCCCAGGGCCTTCCCTCCAAGTGCACAGAGTTTCCAGGTGCTTTTTGGCTAGGATCAGGTGACCCTCAGGGGAGGAATGCTGGCTTCGGGGTGGTTATTGGGAGGGAGGGGTTCTGGGGGGAGATTTCTGTTGGTTTGTGTAGCGTATGACGGGCCATAAGTATCCAAATCCTCCATCATGTTTGGTTATTCAGCAGATAGTTTTCTGTACTGTAGTATATTTTGTTTTCAATAAGAATGATTTATACTAAAGTTGAACTTAGAGGTCAGCATTTTGTGTTCCATACACTGACTAGACCAACTTGCCATAGCACCCAACACATCAGCAATCTTTGCCTGCAAACAGAAGACCCGCACACACACACACTTTCCCCAGGGCTCCTGCTTCTCCCTTCTTCACCATCTTAAAGCTAATTGAAGCATGTCACCTTGTCTCTCCCAAGTACTAGTTCCTTTCTGTTCTTTACCCTCATCTCTGACTGCCAATTAACACACCAGTGAGTTCTTGCTGATTGGCCAAACAGAGCAGTGTAGTTATTATAGATTTAGAATATTCTTTTGACCTGAATTTCCTATTATTAGAACGTTACAGCTGCAATGTAAAATATAATTACAATAAACCTTGTATTGCACTTATTATCAGAGAGTGATATACTGAGAACAAACACTATTACAAGACAAGTAACATATCAAATTACATTCATTTAGAATGTGTGTGTATGTATGTATGCTTTTGACCAGGAATACCTAATACAGGGATTTGCTGGTCAGGTATATTTAAACATTGAGAGATTTCTGGTTAAACATTGCACAGTATACTGTTGTTTGGTGCTATCAATAATGGACAAGATTATTGGCCCAATCAGGGGATTTTGCAAATATGGTGTTTATATGAACTATTAATATCTCATTAATCTCTTCTGCATAGTTCACCTCTTTTTGATCTCAATAGCTCTCGCACATCATCATCTTAGGATTCTTGTCCTGCTTTTTAATTTTGGACCTGGTAGTTCCTTCCTTGTTTTTATTTATTTATTTATTTATTTATTTATTACATTTGTACCCCATGCTTTCCCACACAAGGTAGGCTCAATGTGGCTTACGACGTAACAAAATAAAAATAACAAATTCGTAAGGAATTGTTCCTTTTAATTTCCAGCCGGCGTTGAATATCCGCTTTATTTTGGCGGGGGGGGGGGGGGGGGGGGGGGGCAATTTGAACATAACCAGCTACACTGATATTCAGACTTAGCCAGTTATGTTTAAATCAGCCAAAGATATCCCATGTATTCATGCAGCCAAATATAGCCACCAATGTGGGGCTGAAAATCGACAGATAGCTGGTTATATCGCCTGATATAATCAGCTATCCGCTATCTGGTGTTATTTAGCGGGAGATAGCCAGTTATGAGGCATTTAACCGCCCAGGTGCCAATCCTGGCCAGTTAAATGCTTTTGAATATCGAGGTTTTAGGGTTCTGTTCTTTTAGGGAACAGCAGAGACCTCTCATGGCTTTACCTAATAATAGTATTCTGAACATTTGACTTTGGAATGTTCATACAGTTTTCAGATCAGAGAGTTGTCTATCTTACCTGTGACCCGTTGGGATGAAACTGTGTCAGTAGAAATACCAAACCCAATACTGGTAGCCTTGCCTTTGGCACCTGCTTCCTGGCCACTGTACCACTACTACAAGAGGGCAGGCTTGATTCTATTCTTTCTAATTAAAATCCATCTAAATTAGAAGGAGAGGGTCTCTGGCTATTGAAAACAAAACCAAGGTGTAGGGATGGAACAAAAAAAATACCCTCCAGCCAAATGAGGTTGAGAAAAGGTCTTTATTAAGCACCACTGCTGTAAACTGACCAGGTTACAGCTGTGGTTCTTAATGAAGACCTTTTCTCAACCTTATTTGGCTAGAGGGTTTTTTTCTAGTCCATCCCTACACCTTGGTTTTGTTTTGATACTACTTGCCTGTAGAGAACTTGTTCCTTTTTTGTTTGTGCTGTAGCTATTCTAGCCATCATACCTGGATAGAGCAGGAAGGAAGTATATCTAACGGTGTTGCTGTATTTGCACACTTGAAAGTAGGAATGTGGAACCAGCTCAATACTCTACCTGCACAGAAGTAAGCAGAAGAAAGACTAACAACATCAAGCCTGAATAACCAAGAAGGCATGAGAGTTCCAGGGAAAACCTTTATTCTACGACTGACAGTATGTAGTTAATGCTGAACAATTGTCCAATTGGATCATCCAGCTTAAGTAAACCATTTGATTCAGAACTGAAATTTCTGGCCTGCACTGACTTGGATGAAAGTAAAGAGCTGAGTGAGTGGAATACTGTGCCAACCGGTCTCCCAGCTTTTACTGGATCCAGTCCTGACCTCCATACATATTTATACATTTACTAAAAGTAACCCATCCTGATGCTTACAGGAGAAACATGGGTTATATAATAACAAAATGTTATCATATTTTAGAGTTTTATAACATAGTGAATTGATTGTATGTATGTTAATTTGTAGGTTAATATGAATTAAATCAACTTAACATGCATCAAAATTTTTAAGGTACTCTAGCAAATCGATCATGTAATAACAACTACACATACCTACTGGAAGATCTGATTAACTAAATAAACCTGGGACCTTAAGCACAGTAGTACACAACTCTTGTTACTGAGTCTCCAGGTCAAATTATCTTCAGACTATTCCTATAATGTTTCAGTGAAAGGTATTATAACATGCAAGAATCCAGTTTTCTCCAGGACCAATATAATTACTATCATTGATCATTAACTATACTTTCTCCTTTCATTCTCCTTCTGTATGTATTTTTCTGTCATGTAGTGACCAGACAATTAAAGTATATACTGGATTTTTGTGCCAAGCTATATTGGGACTATATTGAGTAAAAGAAACTTCTGTATAAATGTAGTTGTTTTCCTGCTATTTTAGTTCACATGTAGCCCCTTTTTCACTAGAAGCATGTCCGGGATAAATGGGGTACAATGGTTCCCCATGCTCTCACTCTTCCATGCCTACCTCCATACCCAGGTTCCCTCTATCCCATTCAATCTCCAGTGCCCCATTCACCTTCACCACATCTCACCCAATCACAAGATCCTACTGTTTCTTTCTAGGCATCTTTCTGCACACCCCCCCCCCCCCCCCCCCCCGCGCACACACACACACATACACACACATAGAGGGGCATATATGACGTCCAAATCTGATTTTGGATGTGTAGAACAAAATATCCAAAAATCCAGTGCCAAACATGGTCATTTTCAAACCACAAAAACATCTGTATTTTTGGTTCAAAAATTGCCCTACTGTAGATGTTTTTATGCTCAGTGCATCTTTGTTTTAGGGCCATTTTCAAACAAAAAATGTCCAAGTTAAAAATGCACAAACACAAGCCATTAGGATGTCTGGTGGCCAGCAGTCTTACTAGACAGGCCATTGAGCCATCCCAGCAGAGCAGTGGGGCAGCCTAGGGGGCACTACAGTGAACTTCACATAAGAGGTCCCAGGTACACATCACATACTATGTAAGCCACATTGAGCCTGCAAATAGGTGGGAATATGTGGGATACAAATGTAACAAATAAATAAATAAATAACTCCTTATATTGTATGGTGAGCCCTGCAGGAATAGCAAAAAAATGTACTGTACCCAACTGTACACCACTACAATAGCCCTCATGCCTGCAGATTTTAGCTATATGTGGGTTCAGTAGGTATTTTGTGGGTTTTGGGGCACTCGCACTTTCCACCACCAGTGTACTAGTTAGAGTTGGATATGGATCTGGGTCCATTCTCTATGGTGCACTTCTTCGATCACAAGGCTACTCCAGAGACCTGCTTGCTGCTATGATAGGAATGGCCATTATATCTGCAGCTATCATAAAGCCTGGTTTGTACTATCACTTTCATCTCTTAGGGGGTAGGAGGGGATCAGTGACCACTGGGGGATTAAGGGGGTCATGCCTTTATCCCTCAAGTGACCATCTGGTCAATTTGGGCACCTTTTTGCACTTAGTCGTTATTGAAACAGATCTAGCCAAAAAAACATTTTTTTTTATAATGTTCCATTATCACATAAAAACATCCTAATCATAAGCCCGCCCTAGTCATGCTAAAAATACGCCTCTCACATGCCTCCTTGAAATTTAGATAAACTGCATAGAAAAACATCTTATAAATGAGTTTTGAAAACAGCAATTTGAACATTTATGCAAAGTCACTTTGTGGTGATCTTTTGGATGTTTTTCTGTTTTGAAAATGAGCCCCATAGAATCTCCTTGTTCCTGCTCAGCTTCATACCTCAGTCCCCAGTAGACCTTTCTTTCTCCACCAGTTCCCATTGACCTTCTACTCCTTTTCCCCAGTATCCCACTCAGTGCTTGAGCCCTTGTCATCAGCCTGGTTTTTTCACCTGCTTCTCCTCCCACACCATTCATAAATCAGTGGTTTAAATTAGATGGTGCAAGATGGATCCCTTGTCTCCACTGATTATGATTTGACCTGTATGGAAGGAAAAAGACTCAACTCAACTGCACAGTTTACTCTTTCCCAACAATGGTGTGCATAGATGAAAAAAGTAGAAGTTCAAAATTAATTTTTCCCGATTTTCAGGCATTATTTGTGTTTGGCCTAATCATTTTTTAGGTGTATATTGTGCGGAAAAACTTAAAAATGTACACAATCAATTGTATATGCATTAATTAATACATATATGTCTGTACAAGCAATTTACACACTTTGTAAAATTTTAGGCACCCAAACTAACCTAAAGTGCATGAATGCACACCCTGATTTCCCAGATGGAACCAATCAATCTTGAGTACCTGGGAAAAAATGTATCAGTTTCCACATGATTGGACTGATGGGTCCACTAGGACAACAAAGCCCAAATGTCCAATGCATCCTTGCCAAGCAGTGAGCTAAACCAACGCTTGCCCAAACAGGCTTGGACTTTAATAGAAGGATGGTATCAGCCCACTCTGAAAAAAAATCCCGCCCCTCTCTAGAGTAGACAGAGATGATAAAATTTCATTTTTTAATATACTGTACACTTCCAGTGGCTTGCTCAGAGCAGGGGGTGAGGGGAAGAATGAAAAACAATCCTCTTTCCTTATCCTATTGGCTGCAAGAGTGAGGAAAGAGGCAACTGGGATGGTGTTTGTTTCTTTTCTTCAGCAGAGAACAAGGCAGGCTGTCCTTGCATAAATATGCCTCATGCTGTTCTTACCTGGTGTCAACTTCTTTCACACTGTGAGCCAAGTAGGATATCAGCATGCATTTTATTCAGCAGTTGGTCATTCTGCAACTGTGCCTGCACTGGGGCCTGGCACTGCAGAAAAGGAGGCATAATATAGTGTCACTGTTCATAATGCATTAAAAATGGGCTTAGTGTGTTTTAACACAGGACTTTCCGGTTCACTAAGCCCATATTTAAAACTGCAGTACAATGAGGCTTTTTTCTTATTTGCAGGTCATGCGCTAATGTCAGAATGCAGCAACTACAAATAATGCAGGAGCACTAATGTTTAGGAAGCAGTAAGTGTTCCCACGTTAATTCGGGGTTAGCCAATTACAGTGCACAAATGCGAACTCACTTGCAGGTTAATGCTTCCCAAACGTTCCAATATTTGAAAGGTATTAATCCACAAATGAACCTTTTCCGGAGACGAGAAGGCAGTAGAACTAGAGGACATGAATTGAGGTTGAAGGGGGCAGACTCAGGACTAATGTCAGGAAGTATTTTTTCACGGGGAGGGTGGTAGATATGTGGAATGCCCTCCCGCGGGAGGTGGTGGAGATGAAAACGGTAATGGAATTCAAACATGTGTGGGATAAACACAAAGGAATCCTGTTTAGAAGGAATGGTTCCACGGAATCTTAACTGAGATTGGGTGGCGAAGCTGGTAATTGGGAAATAAAACGGGAGCTACACCCTGATTGTGACTGAATAGATAGGGATGGACTGGAGTGTAAATTTTAAGGGGCTTTGACATTAGCTTCAGAACTTAGTACAAGAACAGTACTGGGCAGACTTCTATGGTCTGTGCCCTGAGAATGGCAAGCACAAATCAAACTCGGGTATACATATAAAGTATCACATACCATATAAAATGGGTTTATCTTGTTGGGCAGACTGGATGGACCATACAGGTCTTTATCTGATGTCATTTACTATGTTACTATGTTACTATCAGGCTTATTTTCGAAAGAGAAGGATGCCCATCTTTCGACACAAATCGGAAGATGGACGTCCTTCTTCCAGGGTCACCCAAATCGGCATAATTGAAAGTTGATTTTGGGCATCCCCAACTGCTTTCCGTCGCAGGGATGGCCAAAGTTCACGGGGGCGTGTCCGAGACGTAGCGAAGGCGGGACTTGGGCGTGCCTAACACATGGGCGTCCTCGACCCATAATTGAAAAAAAGGGTGTCCCTGACGAGCACTTGGATGACTTTACTTGGTCCTTTTTTTGTTACAACTAAGCCATGAAAAGGTGCCCGAACTGACCAGATGACCACCAGAGGGAATCGGGCATGACCTCCCCTTACTCCCCCAGTGGTCAGTAACGCCCTCCCACCCTCAAAAAAAATAGTTTAAAAATCTTTTGTGCCAGCCTCAAATGTCATACTCAGGTCCATCACAGCAGTATGCAGGTCCCTGGAGCAGTTTTAGTGGGCACAGTGCACTTCAGGTAGGCGGACACAGGCCCACCTGTTACACTTGTGGTGGTAAATATGAGCCTTCCAAAACCCACATGTACATGCCCCCCTTCACCTGTAAGGGCTATGGTAGTGGTGTACAGTGGAGGGGTTTGGGGGGCTCAGCACACAAGGTAAGGGAGCTATGTACCTGGGAGCTTTTTCTGAAGTCCACTGCAGTGCACCCCAGGGTGCTCGGTTGGTGTCCTGGCATGTGAAGGGGACCAGTGCACTACAAATGCTGGCTCCTCCCATGACCAAAGGGCTTGCATTTGGTCGTTTCTGAGATGGGTGTCCTTAGTTTCCATTATCGCTGAAAATCAAAAACGAGCAAGTCTAAGGACAACCATCTCTAGGGATGACCTAAATGTCAAGATTTTGGCATCCCCGACCGTATTATCGAAACAAAAGATGGACGCCCGTCTTGTTTCGATAATACGGGTTTCCCCACCCCTTCACTAGGACATCCTGCGAGGACATCCTCAGGAAAACTTGGGTGCCCCTTTTGATTATGGCCCTCCACGTCACACCCATTCCCCACCCATGACATTCCTCCTCCAAAAATATCTTAACATAATAAATAACTCATGGTTAACATGCAGAAAAAGTGAATATCACAAAACTACACTTTATCAAGATTTTGGGATTTCATTCAGATTGTGAATTCTTGTAATGTTTTTAGTTTTGTTTTATTAAACTTTCTATGTATCCTAATTTGGGCATATTCTGATAGTTCTGGATATTAAAAACAGTAAAGCATCCCAAATTTTAAAGAAGAAAAAACATATTAGGGGAAGTAAATTACTTCCAGCCATTGAGTTCTGGAAGGGTTTCATGGTAAAATGTTCCAAATGAAAGTTAATTGAAGTTCTGTCTCCTACTTGAGTCCACAAGGAGCACATAATGATACTGGTCCATCCTGCTAAATTCAGTTAAACATGGGAATAAAAGTTGAGTCACTATTGGCTCAGATAATCTCGAACTTGTAGTCCAGGTTACTTTAACTAAGACAGAAAATATGAATCAGAAGAGCGAAACAAATCAAGTCTTCTATCCTGTTTACTCTAAACTGATTTACTCCTCCTATTTCTGAGAAAACATGGAAAATATCATGAGCTTAGCACAACCCCTTCACTAGTAACAATCACAGTGGAAGGAGAATGAAAGAACAATGACCCAGATGTATAGGTGGTCAGATGCACAAATGGGCAACAGCCCAGCATAGCCAAGAAGGGTGGTCTGGGGAGAGATTGGGGGGTGATTGGACAAGAGAAGGGTTTGAGGGCAGGTAGAAGCAGTTGTATCAGGCACAGCAGGGGAAGAGGAGGTAGTAAGGAGCAGAGATGCATGAGGTAGATTCAAGTGACCTGAAGGGAAATCCTGGGGGTGGAGAAAAGGGATGGCATTCGAGGAATTAAGTGCAGTGTTTGCCAAAGAGCATTTGCCATTTTATTTTTTTCAGGAAATGGCCGTGTGGCAAGTGAAACACTTGTCATGTAGCCATTTCGGGGGGGGGGGGGGGGAGCCCTTACCAGCACACATTGAGGTGGCGGTAAGGGCTCCTGCACTAACCCAGATATGACATACACTGGGGTTGGGAACTACTGCCGAGCTGCTGCGGTAGCCCGGCAATACTTCCTTTTTAGGGAGCGGTATGTCTGCGTTGGGGTTACCGCCACTTTGTAAAAGGGGCCCCTACTTTCCTTTAGAAAATAGGCTTCTATCGCACACCCTCTGAGCACCCAGATATGGAAATGCCCCAGATGTGTTTTATTATGTTTGATCACACTTATAAAAGCTTGAGAAAACCTATGAAAATGGCAATATATGAAAACTTCTGAAACAAATCATGAAAATATGTTGAGTAAAACTTGAAAAACCCAAAATGCTAAAATATCTAGAATACAATGAAGAGCATATAAAAAAACTCTTGGCACCTTTTACTAAGATGCACTAATGGATTTAACACATGCTAATGATTAGTACATGATAAATGCTAAGAAGCCAATATGAATAAAATGAGCTTCTTAGTATTTAGCGCACACTAATCGTAAGGGTGTGCTAAATCCATTAACACACCTTTGTAAAAGCAGCCTTTTATGCTGAATCACACTGAGAGGCATAATCGAAAGGGATACCCATGTTTTGCTGAGGACGTCCTCGCAAAACGTCCCGATGGAGGGGCGGGGAAACCCGTATTATCGATAATACGGTCGGGGATGCCCAAATCTTGAAATTTAGGTCATCTTTAGAGATGGTCGTCCCTTTCTGATTTTCGGCGATAATGGAAACCAAGGATGCCCATCTCAGAAACGACCAAATCCAAGCCCTTTGATCGTGGGAGGAGCCAGCATTCGTAGTGCACTGGTCCCCCTCATATGCCAGGACACTACTACTACTTATCATTTCTATAGCGCTACTAGATGTACGCAGTGCTATACACTTGAACATGAAGAGACAGTCCCTTCTCGACAGAGCTTACAATCTAGTTATGACACCAACCGGGCACCCTAGGGGGCACTGCAGTGGACTTCATAAAATGCTCCCAGGTATATAGCTCCCTTACCTTGTGTGCTGAGCCCCCCAAAACCAACTCTCCACAACTGTACACCACTACCATAGCCCTAAGGGGTGAAGGGGGGCACCTACATGTGGGTACAGAGGGTTTCTGGTGGGTTTTGGAGGGCTCACATTTACCACCACAAACGTAACAGGTGGGGGGGGGGGGGGGGAACTGGGTCCGCCTGCTTGAAGTGCACTGCACCCACTAAAACTGCTCCAGGGACCTGCATACAGCTGTGATGGACCTGAGTATGACATTTGAGGCTGTCACAAAAAATTTTGAAAGATGTTTTTTTGAGGGTGGGAGGGGGTTAGTGACCACGGGGGGAGTAAGGGGAGATCATCCCCTATTCTCTCCGGTGGTCATCTGGTCATTTTGGGCACCTTTTTGTGCCTTGGTCATAAGAAAAACAGGATCAGGTAAAGTCATGCAAATGCTCATCAGGGACGCCCTTTTTTTTCCATTATGGGTCAAGGACGCCCATGTGTTAGGCACGCCCATGCCCCGCCTTCACTACGCCTCCAACACCCCCCCATGAACTTTGGTCATCCTCGCAACAGAAAGCAGTTGGGGACGCCCAAAATCGGCTTTCGATTATACCGATTTGGGAGACCCTGTGATAAGGACGCCCATCTTCCGATTTGTGTCGAAAGATGGGCGTCCTTTTCTTTCAAAAATAAGCCTGATTGTGTCTCTTCTCTCTTTCCACTTGAAGTGATGATATAATTTCAATATGTGCTATTCTAATGCTATTTTTCTGTCTTTAGAATTTTAACTTTTAGGGGGGATGAAATCTTCCCTTTAAAATCTACCCCAGTAAAGCCAATCCTTCCATTGGGAACACCTCTGCTCACTGCACATAAAAGATACATGCATACTTTCATAGTCAGATCAAGCACACAATTTTGTAAAAAGCCAATATCCATAAACAAAGCATTGCTTTGCACACAAGCATGAATTTGAAAAGTACCCTCTTGAATTTACACTCATTCTGCTTTCCCCAATTTTTTTTTCTTTAAGAACTGATTAAAAAGGGCAATTGCTACCGGATGCTGTAGGATGCAGTTTGTATAAAAATATACTATAGAAGGAAAAATCCTGCTATAGCTGCTCAAACATTATTATAATCATTTTTATAGCATTGCTTTGCAGACACATATAAAAGGCAGTCTGCTTCTTAAAGCTTACACTCTAATAAAGACACCTTTCTTTTGTAACCTCGCTTCACTTCGTAAGACCAAACTTAGAGGACAAAGATAAAACCAAGTCAACCTGAAATAAAGTACAGTAATCAAATCTCCTCACTGAACAGTGAAAAAACCTTATACATTTTGGAACCTCGTAAAACTGGAATGCTTGCTGTGCATTCTCTGGTCCACTAACTTCAGATCTATGTGACCCCTTCACTTCCTCCATACAATAAATCACAGGTAATTACCATAGCAACAGCAGTATGTGTTTCCTGTTCTGTCTCAAAGAAGCAAACCATCTTTGTAAAAAATAGCAAAAGAATTTATAGCAAAATGGCCTGGTTAACATATTTTGATTTTGAAAGTAGTCTGGCACTGTTTTTTACAGGTTTTGGTTCATTCATTTCATTTAGTTTTTCATACTAACTAGGGTTTCAGCCATGTGTCTGCATTTCAAAACATCCTTATTTTGGCAAACCAAAACACTTCATAATCAACACGAAATGACAACAGAAGTCCAGTTGCTGGTCAATGGCTCCCTAGAAAATGTTTTCTTTTCTTTTTGCGTTTTAAGATAGAAAACTCCAGATTCTTCCAAACAAATCTTCTCTGTTCAGGACCTAATCACTGAAGGCCTCAATTCCAACATTTCAGCAGTTACACAAAGGGGCCAATGTACTAAAATGAAGAAGCTTAATAAATGGATTTTCACATGCTAAAATACAAGGAACCTCCACATTTCTGGAGGTTTTACATATTTTTGCACTATAGCTGATTCTTACAACAGTTTTAGCAAATTTGGTATTCATAAAAGTAAAATTATTTAAATTAAAAATTATCGGCCTGCTGCAATGCAAAACTATGGAGCACAGTTCAATAATTTTGATATTTTAGGAAAACCAGTGTGTGGAAACATATTCATTTGCTGGTTTTCACAAAAAAAAAGAAAGAAAGTAAAATGACAATCCTGAAGAGGTATAGTTATCATTTTCGGTGGAACCAAATAGCAAAATTTCCTTTAAATATCAATCCATGTTCATGAATAGGTAAATTGTATGTGAACAAGGCCCTAACCCATGGAAAATCCCACAAGTTAGTACTTTGGCTTTTTTAAGGTTTTATGAGCCACCAAATTTCTGCTGTGTAGTGCACAAATGAATGCAAAGAAGGTTTAAGCTGAAATTTAGCAGAGAAAGAGAAAAATTAATTTCAATTTTTTTACACTGGCTTCCAACTGAAGAGTTATGAATGTTAACCAGTCTTGCTCCAAGGTGGTCTGAATTGGATACATTAAAGCCCTGTCTTCACTTACTATAAACTGTAATGAAATCCAGCTCTAGATCAGCGGTAATTTTAATCCTGAGCAAGTGTGCACTTTGGGATATACCATATTTGCCCTAAGAAAAAAGAAGACTCATGCCCCGCCCCACCCCCTGTCACACTGCAACCTGGCTGCCAAGAGTTCAAGCAATGACCTTGCAAGACTTCTGTGGAAGTCTCGTGAGGCCACTGCTTGAACTCTCAGCAGCCAGTTTGAAGCAGCAC
Organism: Microcaecilia unicolor; assembly: GCF_901765095.1. Lineage (NCBI taxonomy): Eukaryota > Metazoa > Chordata > Amphibia > Gymnophiona > Siphonopidae > Microcaecilia > Microcaecilia unicolor. Next base: position 169,004,186 of record NC_044037.1, on the reverse strand, counting down.
CGGGAGCAGGACAATCTGCAGATGCGCCGAGCAGGAAAGAGGGGGCTCTTTCCTGCCCCAAAGAGGTCACTAAACCATCAGGGAACCATACTAACGTAAAGGATTGGAGGGAAGATTAGGACACCCTGAGGCCCGCCTGCCCATTTGTCCGCAAATCGGGACAAACGGGAAGGCTGGCAAATCCCGCCTGGTTGTCCGTCCCTGTCCGCAATAAGAGGACATGTCCAGGTAATACCAGACATATGGTAACCCTATACTGGCCAAGGTGTATGAGGACCTCTGGAGGGACTAAGAATTGCCTCTGTTAGAAGAGAGGAGAAGAATCATCTCCAGAAGCTACTGACAATAGTGAGACAGTGGAGGACTTGTGAACAGTTGTGTGTCTGCTTGTTTCATCTCAAAACCCATGTAGTGTTTCCATAGCAACTATTGTGGTGCCTCACCTACTAGGTAGTTTTGGTTACTGAGTACTTTTATCGAAAGTGAACAGCAGCATATGGTATCCTTAAGTATGTTCTCATCAGAATTCACGGTAGCATACGCCAGCTGTAGTGTTTATCAGTGACAGGGCATTTGAGCTTAGAATTATGCAAGAATACTCATGTATTTCCCTATCGATTTAATTTTTTTTTCCATTGGAAAGAAGTGGGAGGAACCTTGTTCCACTATTGTATCTGATTCAGAATTGCCACTTATGACTTAGACTGGCACTGGCATCCTTACCCCTCCCTTGGCAGAACTAGTTACTAGAGATATTGACTAGTGATAGACTGTGCAGTGTTAACCTCTGAAAAAATGTCAACTTAGATTTTGTTTGAAGATGTCCATCCTGCACATGGTGAGAGCAGTGTATGCAAATCAAGCTCATGCATATTCATTGTGGGTACTGTAGGACCAGAATGGGAAACACTGCCCCACACTAATGGGAACATTAGTGCATGATCTGCAATTAAAACAAAGGAAAGAAAACCTAAAAAATGCCAAAGTCAATCTGGGCTTAGGGCATGGGAAATTCCTGCATTAACCAGTGTTAAGCCCAGGTTTTACCACAACCCCTAAATTACTTATTTATGCATTTTGTTTATGGCCTATCTTTCCAATTTGTTCAAAGCTGGGTAAGCTAATAATAAAAATATAACAAACAATACGTCTAAATCAGATGGAGACGTGTCAGGGGCAGGATTCGGGCATTCCCAAAACTTGGACATTTTCTGCCATAATTGAACAAAGCAAAGACGTCCTAGTTAAGACCTGTTTCAAATACAACTAAGACACAAAAAGGTGACCTAAATGACCAGATGACCATTGGAGGGATTAAGGCATGAACTCTCCCTGACTAGCCCAGTGGTCACTGACCCTCTTCCACCCCCCAAAGATGTGAAAGAAACAGTACATACCAGTCTCTGTGACAGCTACAGATGTTATGGCCAGTCCTATTAGAGCAGCAAACAGGTCTCTGGAGTAGCCTACTGGTGGGTGCAGTGGATTGTAGAGAATGGGACCCAGGCCCATATCTCACTCTAGCTGTTGCACTTGTGGTGGAAAGTGTGAGCCATCCAAAGCCCACCAAAAACCCACTGCACCCACATAGAGGTGACATCTGCAGACATAAGGGCTATTGTAGTGGTGTACAGTTGGGTACAGAATGTTTTGGATGGGTTTTGGAGGGCTCACCATACAATATAAGGGGTTATGGTGAAATGTGTACCTGGGACCACTTATGTGAAGTCCACTGCAGTGCCCCCTAAGGTGTCCCACTAATCTGCTGGGATGTGAGTGGTGCCAGTCTACTAAGAATGGTCTCCCCCCCCCCCCCCCTTTTTGTGTGTGTTTTCCCTAGGATTTTTTTTTTCAAAAATGTTCACTAAAGTAGAATGCACTGAGCACAAAACATTAACAAAATGTCTAGGGAATGGCCATTTTCAAAACAAAAAGATAAACGTTTTCTGGTTTGAAAATGACCATGTTCACCATTGATTTTTGGACATTTTCAGCAAAATGTCCAAAATCGGATTTAGATGTTGTATCGAGAATGCCCCTTACAGTTATTACAATAGAAATAAATCCCTGGGAATAAACGTAAAAATAAAGGAGTGCTTTTTCTAAGCCATGGTAAGCACTAACGGGTGCGTACTGGAGGTTAAAGAGCACTGTCGTGGGGCGTGCTCCTGCAGTAGTTTTGGGATTGGTGCGTGCTTCCCGTGTGCTAAAAAATAGAATTTATTTAGGAAAAATGGAAAATTGGGTCATTTTACTGCTGTACTAAAAGTGGCCTCAGCGCGCTAATGGGGATGACGCTGGCCACTTTTTAATGTAACTTAGTAAAAGAGCCACAAAAATAAAATAAGAGAATAAAATTATAAAATTATTGATCAAAATGAAATACATACTCTTTTGAAAGACTTGTAAAAAAGCTGCATTTTCAGAGCACATCTGAAAGATAAATCTTTAGAAAGATGTGGTTTTTAAGGAAGTGAATTCCACAGGGTAAGTACAACAGGAAAAAGCCCTCTGACAGGTCCCAATCAATCTAATGTCTTGACTAAGCAGTAGCTGTAAGGATTTTATTAAGGCATATACTATATGTCTAGTCAATCTTTAAGACAGTCAGGACCAGCTCTATTTCAAGATTTAATTGAGAGAGAAAAACCTTTAAAGTGGGCACATCACTGTACTCAGAATTATTGCAGTTCTCTTACCCTTATGCAGTGCCCTTCAGGCTTTTTTTTTATGGTAATCTATTATAGAGGTAATTGCAATAATCCAATCAGGATGTCATTACAGCATGTATAACAGTTGCCAAGCTTGAATGATCAGGAAATATTGTTGTCAATTTCAGAATGCTGTTTTTAGAGACTGTCACAATCTGGTCTTCCCTGTTTAATGAGGAATCCAGGGTCACCTCAAAATATACATCTGGGACTGGAAAGGAAGGATAACCCTCATTAAGCTTAAACTGAAATTCAATTCTACATTCATAGATTTTTTTGAAACTCACAATACTTCCTTGTTGTATGGATTTAGCATCAGTTTATTTAACTTTGTCCAGTTCATCATGATATTCAGACAGTTAGCCAGCTTCAAGACACTCAGAGAGGCATAATCGAACGAGGCGCCCAAGTTTTCCTGAGGGCGTCCCCACAGGACGGCCCCGTGAAGGGGTAGGGAAACCGCTATTATCGAAAAACAAGATGGTCGTCCATCTTTCATTTCGATAATACGGTCGGGGATGCCCAAATCTCAACATTTAGGTCGACCTTAGAGATGGTCGTCCACAGTTTTCGGCGATAATGGAAACCAAGGACGCCCATCTCAAAAATGACCAAATCCAAGGCATTTGGTCATGGGAGGAGCCAGCATTCGTAGTACACTGATCCCCCTCACATGCCAGGACACCAACCAGGCACCCTAGGGGGGACTGCAGTGGACTTCACAAATTGCTCCCAGGTGCATAGCTCCCTTACCTTCGGTGCTGAGCCCCCCAAACCCCCCCAAAACCCATTCCCCACAATTGTACACCACTACCATAGCCCTAAGGGGTGAAGTGGGGCACCTACATGTGGGTACAGTGGGGTTGTGGTAGGTTTTGTAAGGCTCACATTTACCAGCACAAGTGTAACAGGTGGGGGGGGGGGCCTGGGTCCGCCTGCCTGAAGTGCACTGCACCCACTAAAACTGTTCCAGGGACCTGCATACTGCTGTCATGGAGCTGGTTATGACATTTGAGGCTGGCATAGAGGCTGTAAAAAATGTTAGTACATTTTTTTTAGAGTGGGAGGGGGTTGGTGACCACTGGGGGAGTAAGGGGAGGTCATCCCCGATTCCCTCCGGTGGTCATCTGGTCAGTTTGGGCACCTTTTTGAGGCTTAGTCGTGAAAAAAAAATGGACCAAGTAAAGTCAACCAAATGCTTGTCAGGGACACCCTTCTTTTTTCCATTATCGGCCGAGCACGCCCATCTCTTAAGCACGCCCCAGTCCCGCCTTCGCTACGCCTCTGACATGCCCCTGTAAACTTTGGTCATCCCTGCGATGGACTGCAGTTGAGGGCGCCCAAAATCGGCTTTCGATTATGCCGATTTGGGCAACCCTGAGAGAAGGAGGCCCATCTCCCGATTTGTGTCGGAAGATGGGCACCCTTCTTTTTCGAAAATGCCCCTGTCAGTCTCTCTAGAAGGGTAAAATTGAATATTTAAAATATCTAACTCCAAATTATAGTATGGATTTACTGCAGCAGCAGTAGTCAGTATGTGTAGCATTTAAATAAATAGGTATGTGTGTGAGTGTATATATATATATATATATATATATATATATATATATATATATATATATATATATATAGCTCTGCTATATGTACAGTTAACTGCACTGCATGTACTTATGTGTCACTGACCATCACCACCATTATCCATTTAATTTAGGTCTGCATTTGAGCAAGGTCTAAACTAAAAACATAAACTATCCATAAATCCGCTAAGTATTGACATTGTAAGGATAATTTTGGGTTGCTGCTTTCACTCTGATTCCCCTTTGCTATATTGATAGGGGAAGAAAATGGATGGATATTTAGCCCCCTATGACCTATATAGTGGCTGAAAATCCACAGATAGTAGCATTTACATGTGAAGGGCAATTCTGTTCCTGGATGCCTACATTTTATTTATCTACTGATTGATTGATTAGTATTTACTTACCAATTTTTTGATGAAATTCACTCAAGGTGGTGTACAGTAAGAATAAGTCAAACATAGGCTTTAGCAGGGGCTGTTTTCTTTGCTGGACAAAGTTGTGCAACATGCGGCATGCATTGAATATTTTGACAACCTTGTCTGGGGTGTAGAGGCATCAAAAACAATTCTTTAGATGATCAAAGGTCTTTTCTATAATGACACAGGTGATCTAATGGGCTATAATGAATCACTCCTCTGCCTCATTTTGGGGGTGTACAATGGGGTTCATGAGCCAGGTTTGTTGAGGGTAGTCTCTGTCACCTGAGGGGGGGCAAAGATCACAGATATGGGTGTGTGTAGCAAGATCTGGTCACCTTTGGAAGGTGGGGGGGAAGGGGGCACCAAGGGAAGCAATCCCAGTGCTGCTTACTTAGGAGCCAGCCGCCAGTGATCTCCCCTTGGTCAAAGCACTGATAGATTCCTGAGTGCTGTAGAATGTATGTGTTGTGGCAGGACCCCGAGCACCGAGCACACACATCCACTATCTTCCCCTATCACACATGACCTGCATGTTCATGGAGTGATAGGATTTCCTATTCTTACAGGTGTCCTCCTGTGCCCAAGGGGGGTCTGAGGGCCACATGTGTGCAGTCAATGACTCCTAGGACTGAGGGGAACCCGTCTATGGAGTAAAAGTGGGTCACGTTGTTCTGGCAGGTCTGGACAGTGCTGAGAAAGGAGATGCAGTTTGAGGTGTGGGCGAGGAAGGCATCAAGGAACAGGGCCAGACAGTTGTGGATGGTGGGCTGGGTGAGGCCTGCAGGGACTGTGAGCATTGACTTAAAGGCACTAGTGACAAAAACGGTGAGACTGTAACCTTAAGATGTACTGGCACAGGGTTTTCCTGTATGTCCTGGTCTGGAGCTGGGGCCTTAGCTGCTGACAAAGATGCTGTATGGCAGCCCTATCAAAGCAGTAGCTAGTAAGGCACTCCTGGTCACTGAGGTCCAGGAGCTGGGTCTAGGGCCTAAACACTCTCTGATAGGGGTGCCTCCTCCTAGCCCCTCCCTCCAGACTCTCAGCCACATCCAGCAAAGTCTCAAGTGCAAGATCATTCTGCAGATCAATGCTTCTTGTGCAGGTGTTCCACCACCACAGATGCAACCTCCTAACCCCACGAACACCACTGTGCACACCTCCACCTACTGCAGAGCTCAGCACTACCTAGCGAGACACAGACCCAACACCAGCAACAGTACACAGCTCACTGACAAAGTGGGAATGGATGAACATAGAGGAAGAGCACAGGCACAAGAAGAGAGAGAAAGCAGGTAAAGGGGTAGGGAGGAAGAGGTGGGTGTTTATGCAAGGAACATAGCAAAGGGGGAAAGGGGCCTGAGAGCAAGGGATGGGTGTGGGTGGGGGATAGCAGATGTGATGAAGGGATTTAGGAGGTGGGATTGAGGACAGACAAGGCAGGAAATGTGTGTGTGTGGGGGGGGGGGGGAACAAAGGTTTCAGACTGAGGCAAAGACAGCAAACAGACCACTCAGCAACTCTCCACTCTCTGTCACTACGCGACCAACTCCACCTCTCCAACTCAGCAAAAGTACAAATGGGTCCAAGACAGGTTGAGGCTTCACTTGTTCACATTTATAGCAGGTCTACATTGGGACATTTTCATTTCTATCCCAGGATATCGCCCTGCTATCCGTTATTGCTAGAAAATGTCCATCCCGTAATATCGCTCATAACATGCCTCCGACACACCCCTTCTCTGAACATCTTTTTCTGTGCGACTCGCCCACTTTACTCATACTACCCCTCTCCTCAAGTCGCTTCACTGGCTCCCTTTCTGTTTTTGCATCCTGTTCAAACTTCTTCTACTAACCTATAAATGTACTCACTCTGCTGCTCCCCAGTATCTCTCCACATTCGTCCTTCCCTACACCCCTTCCCGTGCACTCCGTTCCCTGGATAAATCCTTCTTATCTGTTCCCTTCTCCACTACTGCCAACTCCAGACTTCGCTCCTTCTGTCTTGCTGCACCCTATGCCTGGAATAGACTTCCTGAGCCCCTACGTCTTGCCCCATCCTTGACCATCTTTAAATCTAGATTGAAAGCCCACCTCTTTAACATTGCTTTTGACTCATAACCACTTGTATCCACTTGCTTCCACCTACCCTCCTCTCCTCTTTCCTCTACACATTAATTGATTTGTTTGCTTTATTTTTTGTCTACTAGATTGTAAGCTCTTTGAGCAGGGACTGTCTTTCTTCTATGTTTGTGCAGCACTGTGTACGCTTTGTAGCGCTATAGAAATCCTAAATAGTAGTAGTAGTAGTAATGTTTCCTGAGCATATATTTGATTAAGGTGATTTGGGCAGATTCAAAAGAAAAAGGCCTATCTGGCCTTTTTTGGATGCCTATGTGCTTTGAAAATGAGCAGCATAGGGCCCAGTATTCAAAACTATTTTACTAAGCAAGAGAGGGTCCTGCATGGTTAAATCACACTATGTGGGTCAGGAGTGGATATGGAGCAGCAGTTAATGGGCAGTGCAGCTAAATATCCATTCTGATTGCTGCAGTACTGAGTTGGGACAGGTCAGGGGCACAGTCAGGGTGGAGCCAAAATTTATCTGGGCAAAAGTGTTATTCACTGCTGGTGCCTGCTCAGCTAACCAGGCAAGCAGGACCTCATAAATAATAATCCTATCTTGGCCTGGTTATCTATGTGAGTATGGCTACTGAATATTGGCAGCACCCCCACACATATAATTTCTGGGTACTGTCACTTATCTGGATATTCAGAGCCAACACTGAATATCCAAGTCTAAATTAGCCTGCAACAGTTAGCTTTAAAAAAAAAAAAAAAAACACTGACTGCCATTGGCTCAATATTGACCCCAGTTAACCCTATGAAAATTTGCCCAAATTATAGATGAGTTCATTTATAATCTAAATTTCAATATTATACATGCTTTTCCACATAAAGGTTCAAAGAATGGTAACTGAGATAAACATAGCAGAAATGATACAATACTATAACACAGCAATTAAGAATAAAACATCATATTACAATAGTTTAATTTTAAGTAATCATGCAAAAATAATGTATAATAAAACCATAGTACAATAATATAGCATCAGTTAATCATGTAATATAGCCTTATAAATCTTATTGACTCTCAAAGGGGCCTTTCAAGGGAGTAAATCCCTTTCATTCATCTACCAGCAGAGAAGTTTATTTTAGTTTAGTTTGGTTTGCACACCTTTTCAGTGGTACCTCAAGGAAGTTACTTTCAGGTACATCAGCTATCTCCCTGTAACCAGTGCGCTTGGCAACTGTTATACTTTGTATATTTGAATATTTTTACTGCTGATGTCACAGGGAGGCCTGGGTTGGACCAAGAAGTGAAAGAGGTGGGTCAGGTCCCCTACCATCTTCCCATGACTAGAAACTTCTAGAGCCCATCTCTGGACTTCTAGAAGCTATAAGGCTACAGATATTCTACTGTGTCGTTGGCATACTGCTAAGTTTCCTACCTGGCACATATACATTTAAGATATAAACAAAATTGTAATGACCTCTTACTAAATAGCTATAGAAAATTAAAGAATTCTAGATGTCTAAAACCTCTATCTTACTTTTGTGTCATGCAAGATAAGCTTAGATTTTGCCAAGAAAAAGCACAGCCAATGCTTTAGCACTAGATGGTGCTTTTCCCACAATAATGGCACCAGCTGTTAGAATGGATGAAGGAGACCATAATAACATTTTCTGCAGAGGCTGATGATCAGATCAACTCAGTGGAATAGGGAATCATTATGCACAGTCCATTTCCTTGTAATTTAAATTTCAGTAACAAAAGCATAATGTATGGCCTGATTTACAGTGGCTTAAACAGATTACTGTACATTTTAATCCTCAGCAATGCCTTTGCCAGAGTGTAATTTTGTTTCTCGCCATGTAAGTCTCAACGTTATTTTCAAAAGACAAACATGAGAAAAATACCTGGGTGGTTTATTTGCGAATTGTAAAGGCTTCTGGAGAATGCCCAGGAAATGCAGCAAAAGTGAAGTAAGAAAGTGATACATAGCTATTAATCGACATACATCTCTTGCGCTATGTTAATGGTTTAATTTCAGAACCAGGAGAGGTCTTAAACATGCATGATGTAATAAAGATCCTATGTCGAAGCAATGAACATGTGCTGAGTTACAGGGGTTATAAAAATGTATTGCCTAGGTCTTAAAAGATCATATTTGAAGGATAGCTGCGGGTGTAATCTGGAAGGTTCATGAGAATACATAATGAAATATCTGCAATGCTAATAGGGGTAAACTGAATTTATTAAGGAGGTCTTTATACTAGCAGTGCACATTAATGCCACAGAGCCCATTTTATGCAAAGGGGCACTCTCATCACAATTTATTCAATGGGCTTTGTGGCAGATAATGCATGATAATGGCATTAATGCATGCGAACCATTGATAAATGACCTCTAATGTAGAAATTGATATGTACTGAGATGGGTTCTGCAAAGGGTGGTGCAGTCTTGATATGACGTTTGCTATAGCTGGTTATGTCTTTATTGTATAGAGAATGCTGTGGAATTAATTCAGAGAAGTATAAAAATGAGGTTATCAGCCAAGTTATAGACAATTTCTTCTTCTTGGACTAACTTAATTTATCTTTGTCAACTTGATTGTTGGCCTTACATCCACATATCCAATTGTACCAACCACAGTTCTCTGTTCAGGGATGTATGGGGAACTGTTTGCATTTATTTATATTATTTTCCAGTCCCTGAATGGCTCACAATCTAATTTTTGTATGTGAGGCAATAGAATATATAAATGACATGCCCAAGGTCAGAAGGAGTAGGAGTGGAATTTGAACTGGGCACCCCTAGAGGTCACATCTAGTGCTCTATCCAGTAGGCTATGTCTTCACTGTTTATATAGAGTTTGCTAGTTAAAATGAGTGAATGGGAATACATAAATGGAAGACAAGAGAAGGGAAGGAATAATGTAGGAAAATGTCTTTAATAAGTGAGACAATGAGGCTAGAAAGTGACTGAATGGAAATGGAATAGTAAGTAAATCCTGGTATGGATTTGTGATTTTTGGTTTATTGAACTTGCTATACCTCAATAATAAAATGTCTATGTCGTTTTTAATAACAAAATAAAAATACACAAATTTAAACTGTAACCAATAATAAAATATTGAGTGGAGTGGAACAGGTAGATGTGAATTGCTCGTTTACTCTTTCCAAAAATACTAGGACTAAGGGGCACACAATGAAGCTACTAAGTAGTAAATTTAAAACAAACTGGAGAAAAGATTTCTTCATCAAATATGTAATTAAACTCTGGAATTCATTGCCAGAGAATGTGGTAAAAGCAGTTAGCTTAGCAGGGTTTAAAAAAAGGTTTGACTAATTTCTGAAAAAGAGAAGTCCATAAGCCATTATTAAGATGGATTTGAGAAAATCCACTGTTTATTTCTAGGATAAGCAGTATAAAATCTGTTTATTCTTTTGACATGCTGCCAGGTACTTGGAAACAGGATACTAGGCTTGATGGATCTTTGATCTGTCCAAGTATGGCAATACTTATGTTCTTATGTTCCTTACATACCAATACATATAGGCAATATAGGTAACTGCATAGGGCTTCAAATTTTGAATGTATCAAATGCCCTGACTGAAGAAGGGCATGCTTCCCTTTGCTTTCAGGTCATGCACTTTGAAGGGGTACTGCCATCACATTCTAACCTCCTCCACCTCCATTTTCTCCAGTCCTGCCTATGGGTACAAGAATCGTACAGTAAAACGGATCCCAGGTGACTCCTTTCCTTAAGGAATGCTTTCAATATAGGGGGCAATTTCAAACACATCTGCAGAGATGCCAAGTCAGAAGGTACTTTTACTTACCGATTTTTGAACTAGTCCTCAAACAAAAAGTACAACCATACTTCCCCATTGAAAACTGCAGAAACAATACTGAAGAAATCTGGATCTGTTGCACAGGATGATTTTTTCCCTTGAATATAATGTACAGAGATTTGAAAATATAATCTATATGTGCTGTTTCCTTTCCCTGACCCAAAGCCCTCTTCACCCCCAAACTTATCTCCTTATAACCTATAACCCCTAAACCCCTTTCTCAGTACAATCCCCTCCCAGTGGGAGAGGGAGAGTGACATTTCTTATCTGAATTTGCCTCTTCCTTTGATGGCTTCAGTTTGATGTTTGAACTCTGCATGGCAGATGGATCCTACAAGACTACAACTCCCTGCACAGTTCAAACTTCAACCCAGCTAGAAGAAGAGAGGTATGATAGCTAAGAAGTGTTGTTTTCTTTCCATTAGCAGAATAGGATCATGCTTGTGGACAGGGTTTGGGGGGAAAGGTCACACTAAAGTAAAAGATGGAAGGATCTTCCAAGGCACTACTGCAGGGCTCTCAACAATGTATGGAAAGATGCATCTTGCATGCTTCATCCTTGTGCTGTCATATTTGCACATTCGAAAAGTTGACTTTCACTGGCCTGATATGTGCAAAACTAAGCCATTTGGAGACATTACCCCTCCAAATAAAAGTAAGATGTTTTGTGGAAAATACAGGCTTTTGGAAGAAAATATTGAATAGCATATTCTTCTTATTTATTTATTTATTTATTTATTGCATTTGTATCCCACATTTTCCCACCTATTTGTGGGCTCAGTGTGGCTTACAATACATTGTGAATGATGGAAATACAATGTGTTACAGTACGATTATGGGTTACATTGTGAGGAGTTATGGGAAGACAAGTCAAGTCAAAACATCGTTTGGGGCGTAGAAACAATGGAATGTTACAATGGTGAGAAGATAGGGCGATAGAACAATAGCAAGAGAACATAAGGGTATAGCAATTTTATATGTGGGTGGAGTTTTAATTGAGGTGAAAATACGGGGTAAGAGAATTCAGAAGAGAGTGTATTGATGCATTTCTATTAGTGTGTATGTCTTCTGAATGTACGGTAACTCATGGGGCTAAAATGTTATCATAGTGTAATATTACAGTTCACAGTTTGTTCTGGAAAGATTTAAGTGCAAAAATAGCTAAAATAATGTAATATGGATAAAATGCGTTTTAAAACATGGCGGTAGAAGTTCTTAGATAAGTTAATGCAGTTTCTTTCTGACAGGTTGCAGAAAATCTATTTGGACTCTGTCACTTCTAATCCATGAAGGTCCTGATACAACGTTCTTCAAGAGCCTTTGCTTTCTGCAATCTTATTCAATCATATTGTTCAGCCACAGTGGGCTATTATTAGAGATGTTGGCTTCACCCACTACACTTATACAATACTGATCACTTTCAAATGCTCTGCTTTATTGCAGGATCTTTAGAGAAAACCAACAATGTCTTTAGGATTGTTATTCATGTATGGGTGAGAAGGTGCAGAACAGACAAGTCAAACCCATATTCAAAGAGAAGGTCCCATATTCAAAGACAATTATCTGGATAACAGCTGCCATTGTCTGGATAATTCCGTACGTGGCCCTATCTGTGCTCTAACCACTAGGCTAGTCTTCCACTGTGCACATAGAGCTTGCTAGTTAAAATGAGTGAATGAGAATAAATGAATGGAAGATTCAGCTAAATATCCCTACTGATTGCTCAGATTCTATCCAGAAGCCTAGGCATTGCGCTGGATTATCCAAATATTGCCATTGTCTGGATACCTCTGGTGATAACCTCTCTATATGGATATTCAGTACCACCCAAAATTTGGTTAGCAGTGCTGAATATTACTACTACTACTACTTATCATTTCTAAAGCGCTACAAGACGTACGCAGCGCTGTACATTTGAACAACGAGAGACAGTCCCTGCTCAACAGAGCTTACAATCTAATTAGGACAGACAAACAGGACAAACAAGAGATAAGAGAATATTAAAGTGAGGATGATAAAATAACGGTTCTGAACAAGTGAATAAGGTTTAGGCGTTAAAAGCAGCATCAAAAAGGTGGGCTTTTAGCTTAGATTTGAAGACGGCCAGAGATGGAGCTTGACGTACCAGCTCAGGAAGTCTATTTTATTTAACTGCCACAGCTGGTGTTTAAAAATAACACTGTGGCCACTGAATATTGATTCAAGGGCAATTCAGGGTGAGTAAAATAGGTATACCATCCTTTAACCTTCTTCTAATGGTTAGAGGAGTATCCCTACTACCCCCTCCCCTTCCTAGAAGACATTAAGGTTCTTGAGATCATTATCAATTATGTAATGACTATGGAAAGCCAGGTTGATGTAGTTGCCAAAAAAATTTTTGTTTTTTTTTACCTTGGGCTTTGTTTGTCCGGATCTGCTCTTAGATTGTAATACAGGCAATTTGGATTTTAGATTTATTGCTCATAGTTTTCTAAATCCAAGCTCCAAGTGAGTTATATTCAGGGCTTTTTTTGAGGGGGTACTGAGTACCGGCACCTTTTCCATTGCCTGCTAAAATTGACCCATGGTCGACAAGTTTTAATGAAAGAGCTCAGGCTCTACACACTAATTCTGCCTTGTCATAGATTCTGTGACTGGTTGCAGGGGGCCTGGCTATTGTGGGGTGAGTTCCTCATTGATCACCTGAAGGGTGATCTGGCATTTCAGTACCGGTACCTTTTTTGCTAGAAAGAATGCACTGGTTATATTCAGATGCATGAGTTATTTTCCTGTTCAAATGGGCTCTCAGTCTAAGATGTCCTCTAGCATCTGGATTACTGCATCCTGGCATGCCAGGATCTCCCAACGAAAATGATAGTACACCTTCCAATAATACAGAATGCTGTAGCCTGAGTAGCTACTGGATGCAGTAGATTGGGCAGAGGCACATCTTTATTTATCTTTTTGCATAGCTTCTGTTTGAATTGAGACTTTCTTTCAATATTTTATACCTGGTCTTCAAAGCCAACAGGAAAAAAAAACATCTGCATATGTACATATGGAGGAGTAGGTTAGTTGTCAGAGCACTAGTGGCCCAGCACTATCCCCGCCTCCCAACGTATAGAATGTTTGTATGTTTGGGAAGCTTGCCAGGTGCCCTTGGCCTGGATTGGCCGCTGTCGTGGACAGGATGCTGGGCTCGATGGACCCTTGGTCTTTTCCCAGTGTGGCATTACTTATGTACTTCTGTACTACCCCCGCCTCCTGAGGCGGGGTTAGTGGTTGGGAGGCGGGGCTAGTGCTGGGCAGACTTCTACGGTCTGTGCCCTGAAAATGGCAGATACAAATCAAGGTCAGGTATACACATAAAGTAGCACATATGAGTTTATCTTGTTGGGCAGACTGGATGGACTGTACAGGTCTTTCTCTGCTGTCATCTACTATGTTCTATGTTACTATAACAAAAGCCCAGTTCAAATCCCACAGCTGCTCCTTGTGACCTTTGACAACCACTTAAACATCCATTGTCTCGGTTACCAGCTAATATTCAAAGTGATTTAAATGGACAGGAGAAATTCCAATAACACAGTCAGTAGGCCTTTCCAAATTATGGGTTTTAAAAATGCCTTTGCTTGATACATATTTTGCAGATGCTCTCTTAGGGGCCCTTTTACTAAGCTGTGATAAAGGGGTCCCTGCGCTAGCCTCGGCGGCCATTTTTGCTGAGCGCCAGGGACCCTTTTACCGCAGTGGGTGAAAATAGCTAAAAATGAAATGGCCGTGTGGTAAGTTCGCACTTGCTGCACAACCATTTTGGGGAGGAACACTTACCGCCGCCCACTGAGGTGGTGGTAAGGGCTCCCTCGCTAACCTGGCGGTACCCAGGCAGCACACGATGCTGCCTGGTTACCATCGGGTAACCCTCTGTGGAGATATTTTTAAAATATTTTTGCTAGTGCCGGAAATGATGCGCGCTGGGGTCAGAACTACCAGCGGCACCTGTGTTGGGCCAGCGGTAGTTCCGGGTTGCTGCACGGCAACCCCAAAGATCCAAGGAGTCAAAGCACATTTACTATGCTTGGCAAGGTTGAAAGCAAAAGAGACACTGGAAGACCAGCAGCAAAATTGATTGATTGATTCAATCACATTGAATATGAATATGCTATTGCACCTTTGAGAGAGAAACAGAAGGCAAGAGTACAGTGGAGAAAGTCAATTTATACAGCTCCCAGGAGTAATCTTCAGTTTGATGGCATTTGATCATCATCATCCTCAGTCTAACCAAATATGTATGTGTGTGTCTCCATACTGTTTCTATTCTATATGTCCATATTATTAAAAGAGGAAACACTTTGGACATTACAGTGTACAGGAAACCAATTGAAAGAAACAATTACTTGCATTATAATAGCTTGCCCCTGGTACAAAATAAGTACCTGTATATATGTAAACCGCTTTGAACGTAGTTGCAAAAACCTCAGAAAGGCGGTATATCAAGTCCTATTTCCCTTTCCCTCTCATCTCCGGCAATTACAAAAGTTTTTACGTATTGGCCAGTTCTTGTGCATCCACCGGATATGTCCTTCTGATGAAGAATGCAAGAAACAGATTCTTATGGACAGATTTCTTAACAGAGGTTATCCCTATAAGGTTATCAAACAAGTTTTCTCTGTTGGCATCGTATCCCAACCCTGATTTGCTATTACAAGAACACTTTGATGAACCTATGCAAAAACAAGTATGCGTTTTGACTCACTCTCTTCTAGCACCTCAGATACCATGCAGTGCTTATTCTCATTGGTACTATGATAACTCTGGGCTTGGAACCACTTACAGCCCCACGGACGGCGGTTTCAGGCTCTCAGGATTGTCTTTCATCACAGGTCAGGGTAATAAAATGAGCCGGTCCAGGTTTTTGCCCTTCATTTCCACCACAAGATGCCAAATTTTCAGTCCATAATAGAGGTAGATAAAATAACAAGAAAATGTCCAAATCTATAAGAAAACATTTTTGGAGCCTTTGCAGTCACAGAAGGCAGACCTCTCAAGGTATATTCAATTTGGGAAAGTTCAACAGTTCAAAACACTCTTCTTCTAGCAGTTTAGAAAGTTCAACAGTTCAAAACACTCTACTCCTAGCAGTGAGCCCTTTCCCCTCTGAAAGGCTGGCAGCTCACCTCCCACTACACAGCCTTATTCCTGCTTTGTCCGCCCACAGCTGCTCTTACTTGCTAGGCATCACTCATTTCAGTGGCTTCCCAAACTAGGGTTACCATTCGTCCGGATTTCCCCGGACATGTCCTCTTTTTGAGGGCGCCGTGGGGAGTCCGGGCGGATTTCCGCATTTCCCCGATTTGTCCGGGTTTCGTCGGGATGAATGGTAACCCTACCGCAATCCTGTAATGCGGCCATTGCCGAGAGGGTCCGCCGACTCCGCCCTTCACTTACCATGTCGGCGGAGGAGGGGGTTGGTGGAGGAGGGGGTTGGCAACAGCAACACGTCATCTCTCTCCTCGACTCCTCGTCCTCTGAAGCGTGGGCCGACACAGCGCAGGCAGGCTACACAGGCAGGCAGCGTCTGTGTGCGTACCAGCCAGCGCCTGCCTGATCAGCTGATGATGACGCTGCACGCTGGACGCTGCACGCAAGTGAAGTTGCTGCTGTACTGCAGCTTGCCGCCTTCTCAGCCCGCCAGTCATATTATGTTGAAGGCAATTTCCTGAGCACCTGAGACATTTTAAAAACTTCACTGTAACACCCAGATTTTGATCCCATTCCCACCACTCCACTAGTAGTCTTCCTTTGGTCTTGTGGTTCATAAAGACTTAACAGACTATTACTCTCTCTCAAAAAAAAAAAGCAGTAGACAAATCCTATATATCTCTAGTCTCGTAACAGCTGCTACAGAGCCATATGAAATTTGGCCCTACCACACCTGTAACTAAAACGGTCTTCCCCTTCAGGCTGGTCTCACTCTTGCACTTAGGTCTTTTGATGAAATTGAAATATATGAGGATATAGGCTGCCATTGCAATAGCTGCTCCCAGAAGGGCGACAAGGGGCGGGGTGAGGTGCAGAAAGGGGTGGGGCAAGGGCGTGAAAGGGGCGTGGGGATGGTGTGAAATGGGGCGGGGCAAGTGTCCTCTTTTTTTAAGGACAAAAAATGGTAACCCTATCCCAAACTATCTCACCATTTCCTCCTTCTGATGCTAGAGGCATCTCCCTGCCTTCCTCTGTGTAGTCCATGAGTTCTTCAGCTCTCAAGAAGTCACTGCACTCTACCGTTTGGGCTGGGCTGAAAGGAACTCCTCCTTCCCCTCTCTCTGGAGAGGAGGCATCACATATTGTCTTTCTATCCATGGGAACTGGGCTTCATCTCTGCTGCTCCCTCTAGTGACCACAAGTGGAAATTGCAATCCTGTTCCCAAAGGATTTTCCCTGTGCCTCCCCCCCCCCCCCCCCCCCCCCCCCACCCCAGAGTATGGTCCAGATCTTTTGTCTGTCTCTTATTTTTAGGATCCAAAGGGTTTTCTAGGGGATTGGGTTTCTTAGTGCCTTTTCTCCTAGCAGGGATCACTACGCCGGCCCGCTTCATCACAGAACATTTTACAATTTCATGATGTTTTCCAGCAGGGCCCTTGTATAGCCTATACTAGAGGTAGGAACTTGTCTGATGTTTTGATACACTCTAATTTCTCAGCAGACGAGCTTCCTTCCCCCGGACACAAGGTAGACATGGTCCTTGTGATGCTTGCAGTTCTTGTTCTACATTATTGACTAACACGGACTAACCCTTTCACTCAGAACAATACACTTTACACTGTAATACTATGTGTAAAACAAACTTCATAGTATATGTTATAATTTGTCCATGCTCAAAGAGTTATTTAGGCAGGACTATCTGATCTATAAAAGTGCGGCTATCAGAGCACCAGAGCCGTTTGCATACTTGTACAGTGTTAGCTGCTATGGTTTCCCATTGTATTACTTACAATCATTGGTTTACACAATTGAAATGGTTTATTATCAAACAAATCCTATCTGCATACAAAGGCAACAGACTTTAATAAATGCAATGCTATTTTATGAATTACAGTGCGTTGGTTCATTATCAGTGCCTAATAAAGTTGTTCTGTTCACGTCAGTGTCAGTTCCCTTTTTCCACAGGATGCTAGTGATATTCCCATGTGGTCTACCATTTTGTTAGCGCGAAGTACTGGATTACAGCATTCATTGAAGAATTGAGCCTTACAGTTTGACATTCTGGGATTCCTGACAGTCTATCGAAACTTTGTTGAATCTCATCGTGGCTGATTAACTCCAGTAACGTCTCAGATAAGTGTTTCTCTACATACAATGGCTTTCAGGGATACTGTTTAGAAATATATGATTTTTTGGTACCTTTCTGTTGTGGACCAATTGAAAAGCCAGTACGTTTGCAGCAGTGGCGTTCCGACCCTAGCTGACACCCGGGGCGGAACGCCGATGCACCCCCCCCCCCCCCCGGGTGCAGCATGCCCCCCCCCCAGTGAAATGACACCTCTTCACCCCCCCCCCGGCGAAATGACACCCCCCCCTGGGTGCACGCCACTGGGGGAGGGTGCCGTGGTGCGTGACTGTTGCCCTGTCTCCAAGTTCGCAATTCGCATGTGTTCACTGCTCCCTCTGGGTCTGCCCCGGAACAGGAAGCAACCTGTTCTGGGGCAGACTCAGAGGAAGCAGTGAACACATGCGAATTGCGAACTCGGATTGAGACAGGGCAACAGGCATGTGCCGCGGCACCCCCCCAGCGGCGTGCACCCAGGGCGGACAGCCCCCCCCCCCCCCCCTTAGTACGCCACTGGTTTGCAGTGTGAGTCATCTAAACAACACAGGCACATAAGAAGCCACATTTTCAGTTCTTCTCTGTCCAAAAGTGAGGACTTCCAGAGCAGGACAAATCTTCATTGGTAAGTTATTTGCTGGGAAATTGCTTTTAAACTTGGGAAAGGTAGATTTAGAGATAAATAGTATCTTGGTGTCTTTATTTTTAAGTTAGTCTGCTTATTAAGCAAATGCAGTTTAAGGAATGTCGGGTTTTCTTTGTTTGTTTAGCATTTAAAGTCTCTATTACAGTTTCATAAGCAAGCAGTTAAGGGACTATTATAGAGTTTGCCATAGCATGTGCAGAGCAGAAGCCACAGGAAACCCCAGTAATCACCTCATTCGTCGTTCCAATTTCCATATCATTTATAAAATATGTTAAATAGCACTGGTCCCAGTACAGATCCCTGTTGCACTCCACTGTTCATCCTCCTCCATTGAATATTAGTGGATAGCCAGTTATATCACGCAATACACCCAATTTTCTGCTAAGCGCCAGCCAGCAATATTCAGCGGGAGATAGCAGACTTCCACGAACGCTTTGTCTGCTCTGATGCTCTGAAGGCAGCGAGTGTGGCAGTCCAACTGCTCCAGATTGCACAGACCCTGGTGATCGCACCCTCCGATCCGCGTGATCCAGCTTCTCCCTACTTGCCTGCCCCGATCCATCTGCTCACTCCAGCCTGCCAATCCCAACCCGGGTCCCCCACACCTGTCACCGTCCTCACCTCATCCTTGCAAACGTTTCCATGATATCTCCAATCTCATCTCTATTCCCCTCCTCCCCCCTCCTCCCTCCCCTTCTTGTGTGCCTTGTGGAACTCACACTCAGTCTGCAACAAACTTTCCTTCACCCATGATCTCTTCATTTCCCATTCCCTTCAACTGCTCGCCCTAACTGAAACCTGGCTCTCCCCTGATGACTCTGCCTCAGTCGCAGCCCTATGCCATGGAGGTTATCTCTTCTCCCACACTCCCCGCCCAGTTGGCCGTGGTGGAGGCGTCGGGTTACTACTCTCGCCCTCCTGTAGTTTCCAACCCCTCCTCCTACTGCAATCTCACTGCTTCTCATCCTTTGAAGCCCACGCCATCCGCCTATTCCACCCGTTGCCACTCAGAGTGGCAGTCATTTACCGCCCCCCTGATAAATCTCTCTCTTCCTTCCTCACCGACTTCGATGCCTGGCTTTCTGTCTTTCTTGATCCTTCATCTCAGTCCCTCATTCTCGGAGACTTTAACATACACGTTGATAACCCATCCAACTCTCACGCTTCTCGGTTCCTCACGCTAATATCCTCCTTCAACCTCAAGCTGTGCTCCACCACCCCTACTCACAAAGATGGCCATTGTCTCGACCTCGTCCTCTCCTCTTCCGGCTCACCCTCCAATCTCCACACCTCAGCTCTCCCTCTCTCTGATCATCACCTGATCACCTTCATGCTTCTTCACCCCCCTCCTCAGCCCCGCCCATTAACCACTACTACCAGGAACCTCCAGGCTCCCACCTTTTCCTCTAGTATCTCTAATCTCCTCCCCTCCATCATGTCATCCGAGTCTGTCGATAAGGCTGTCTCCGCTTATAATGCCACTCTCTCCTCCGCTCTGGACACCCTCGCACCACCCACCTCTCGTCCCACAAGGTGTACCAATCCCCAGCCCTGGCTGACCCCTTGCATCCGTCACCTTTGCTCCTGCACCCGATCTACTGAACGCCTCTGGAGGAAATCTCGCACCCATTCAGATTTCCTTCACTACAAATTCATGCTATCCTCCTTCCAGTCTTCCCTATTCCTTGCCAAACAGGACTACTATACCCAATTGACCAACTCTCTCAGCTCCAGCCCTAATCGTCTCTTCGCCACCCTTAACTCCCTCCTCAAAGTGCCCTCTGCTCCCACCCCCCCCCCCCTCACTCTCTCCTCAGTCACTAGCTGACTACTTCCACGACAAGGTGTAAAAGATCAACCTTGAGTTCACTACCAAGCCACCTCCTCCCCTTCACCCTCCAACCCTCTCCCTCAACCAACCAACCCTGGCCTCTTTCTCCTCCTTCCTTGATATCACCGAGGAGGAAACCGCCCGCCTTCTTTCCTCCTCAAAATGCACCACTTGCTCCTCTGATCCCATCCCCACCAACTTACTTAACACCATCTCTCATACTGTCACCCCCTCCATCCGCCATATCCTCAACCTCTATCTCTCCACTGCAACGGTCCCCGACACCTTCAAGCATGCCATAGTCACACCTCTCCTCAAGAAACCATCACTTGACCCTACCTGTCCCTCCAATTACCGCCCCATCTCCCTCCTACCCTTCCTCTCCAAAATACTTGAACGCGCTGTTCACAGCCGCTGCCTTGATTTTCTCTCCTCTCAGGCCATCCTCGATCCGCTTCAATCCGGTTTTCGCCCTCTTCACTCAACAGAAACAGCACTCTCTAAAGTCTGCAATGACCTGTTCCTTGCCAAATCCAGAGGCCACTACTCCATCCTCATCCTCCTCGATCTATCTGCCGCTTTTGACACTGTCAATCATGACTTACTTCTTGCCACACTGTCCTCATTTGGGTTCCAGGGCTCTGTCCTCTCCTGGTTCTCCTCCTATCTCTCCCATCGTATCTTTAGAGTACACTCTCATGTATCTTCCTCCACCCCCATCCCGCTCTCTGTTGGAGTTCCCCAGGGATCTGTCCTTGGTCCCCTTCTTTTTTCAATCTACACCTCTTCCCTGGGCTCACTGATCTCATCTCATGGTTTCCAGTATCATCTTTATGCTGACGACACCCAGCTGTATCTCTCCACACCAGACATCACCGCGGAGACCCAGGCCAAGATATCGGCCTGCTTATCTGACATTGCTGCTTGGATGTCCAACCGCCACCTGAAACTGAACATGGCCAAGACCGAGCTTATCGTCTTTCCACCAAAACCCACTTCTCCTCATCCCCCACTCTCAATCTCAGTTGATAAAACTCTCATCCTCCCCGTCTCATCCGCCCGCAACCTCGGAGTCATCTTCGACTCCTCCCTCTCCTTCTCGGCGCACATCCAGCAGACAGCCAAGACCTGTCGATTCTTCCTCTTTAACATCAACAAAATTCGCCCCTTCCTCTCTGAGCACACCACCCGAACTCTCATCCACGCTCTCATTACCTCTCGCCTTGACTACTGCAACCTACTCCTCACTGGCCTCCCACTTAACCACCTATCCCCCCTTCAATCCGTTCAGAACTCTGCTGCACATCTTATATACCGCCAAAACTGATATACTCATATCACCCCTCTGCTCAGGTCACTTCACTGGCTTCCAATCAGATACCGCATTCAGTTCAAGCTTCTCCTTCTTACCTACAAATGCACTCGGTCTGCAGCCCCTCACTACCTCTCTACCCTCATCTCCCCTTACGTTCCCATCCGAAACCTCCGCTCTCAGGACAAATCCCTCCTCTCAGTACCCTTCTCCACCACCACCAATTCCAGACTCTGCCCATTCTGCCTCGCCTCACCCTATGCCTGGAATAGACTTCCTGAGCCCTTGCGCCAAGCCCCCTCCCTACCCATCTTCAAAGCCTTACTCAAAGCCCACCTCTTCAATGTTGCTTTCGACACCTAACCTCTATACCTTTCAAGAAACCTAGACTGCCCCAATTTATTGACCCCTACTTAACTAACTGTACATTTGTCCTTTAGATTGTAAGCTCATTGAGCAGGGACTGTCTTTCTATGTTAAATTGTACAGCGCTGCGTAACCCTAGTAGCGTTTTAGAAATGTTAAATAGTAGTAAATAGTAGTAGTATCTCCCGCTGACTACTTTCAGATAGCTGGTCAAGTGCCATTTAACCAGCCAAGAGTCATTTCTGGCCAGTGAAATGGTTTGAAATAGTGGACAGCACAACCACAAAAGTGGAAAGAACAACAAAGTCCCACGAATAATCTCAGGAGCAGGAAAGGAGTGGGAACAGAATCAGGCTCTTCAAAAAACAGACCAAGGACATCCAAAGTTGAGGTCAAGTTTATTGAGAGAAGACTCTACAAGGTACCCTGTTTCGGCACTGGAAGTGCCTTCTTCAGGAGTCTACACAAACATATGAAACATAAAATCATCTTAGCATAAAAAAATAAAATAAGTAGATATTAAACAATAAAACATCACAAAATATATATTAAACAGTAGAACATTAAAAAAGCATATCAAATAGACTAAAATAACCAAGGACAAATATGGCTAAAATTCAGTAAGATAATGGAATAAAAAACATGTTATAACACATTAACTACGGTGGAGAATGGAAGACAATTAAAAGCATCTATTAAAGTGCAAAAACAGGCAAAATTGAGGGACAAATAAACGTCTATAAATATAAATATGCATATACATGATACTGCACGTTAGTGTCTCTCTGTTTAAATAGCAGAAGTGAGAGAAAAAATAATGATATAAAAATACAGTAATAATAATGTTAAAATAAAGAGGAAGAAATGTTCAATGGCATGGATACTTATACAAGAGAGGTGGTATCAGTACTGACCTTGATCCTTTCTCCATATACACTTGTGGACAAAGTATTGTAGAGTGATTCTCTTATAAAGAAACGTTGTGGTCTGAAAAAAATACATAATTAGAAAGAGGTGGAACGGTTTGAAAATAAAGAATGTGACGCATAATATGGACACTAAATGCTTGTGATATTTGTAAATGCCATGTGGGGCTAATATACACGGGGAAAGCCAAGGAAAATACGTGCATAACAATTAGTGAGAAGTGGCCAATGATATAGACATGTGGAGGGGCATTTTTGAACAGGGACGCCAATCTCTAAGGGCGCCCATCTCTGAGGACGTCCCTGCGAAGGGGTGGGGCATCCCGTATTATCGAAACAAGATGGGCGTCCATCTTTCATTTCGATAATATGGTCGGGGACACCGAAATCTCAGCATTTAGGTCGACCTTAGAGATGGTCGACCTAAATGTTGAGATGGTCGACCTTAGTGATGGACGACCTCGGTTTTCGCCGATAATGGAAACCGAGGACGCCCATCTCAAAAACGACCAAATGCAAGCCCTTTGGTCATGGGAGGAGTCAGCATTCATAGTGCACTGGTCTCCTGACATGCCAGGACACCAACTGGGCACCCTAGGGACTTCACAAATTTCTCCCAGGTGCATAGCTCCCTTACCTTTGGTGCTGAGCCCCCCAAACCCACTCCTCACAACTGTACACCACTACTATAGCCCTTACAGGTGAAGGGGGGCACCTAGATGTGGGTACAGTGGGTTTCGGGTGGGTTTTGGAGGGGCTCACATTTACCACCACAAGTGTAACAGGTATTGGGGGATGGGCCTGGGTCCGCCTGCCTGAAATGCACTGCACCCACTAACAACTGCTCCAGGGACCTGCATACTGCTGTGATGGAGCTGGGTATGACATTTGAGGTTGGCATAGAGGCTGGAAAAAATGTTTTTTAAATTTTTTTTGGGTGGGAGGGGGTTGATGACCACTGGGGGAGTAAGGGGAGGTCATTCCCCATTCCCTCCAGTGGTCATCTGGTCAGTTTGGGTACCTTTTCGAGGCTTGGTCGTAAAAAAAATTGGACCAAGTTAAGACAGCCAAATGCTCGTCAGGGACGCCCTTCTTTTTTACATTATCGGCCAAGGATGCCCATCTCTTAACCACACCCCTGTCCCACCTTTGGTACACTGCCAACATGCCCCCATGAACTTTGGCCGTCCCTGCGATGGAAAGCAGTTGAGGACGCCCAAAATCGGCTTTCGATTATGCCGATTTGGGCGACCCTGAGAGAAGGGAAAAGGGAAATGGGACTTGATATACTGCCTTTCAGAGGTTTTTGCAACTACATTCAAAGCGGTTCACAAATATTCAGGTACTTATTTTGTACCAGGGGCAATGCAATGGAGGGTTAAGTGTCTTGCCCAGAGTCACAAGGAGCTGCAGTGGGAATTGAACTCAGTTCTCCAGAATCAAAGTCCACTGCACTAACCACTAGGCTACTCCTAGAAGGACATCTATCTCCTGATTTGTGTCAGAAGATGGGAGTCCTTCTCTTTCGATTATGCCGCTGTAAATGTTAAAAGGAAGAGATAGGTTACATATAGAGAGGGGACAACCCTCTGGAGAAAAGCTGCTCATATTGAATTATTCATTTTTGATGCCTTCACTTCCTAGCCCATTAATGTAATTTTTACAATCTTCCTCACCATATGCTAGCTGTTACTTCACCGTCACAATACATCTTTCCCCCCCCCCTTTTTCCCCCACTCTCTCAAATTTAGTTTTATCATATGTGCAACCCAGCTTTCTAGATACATTTCACAAAATTTCTTCACAAATGCCATCTCTTTACCATCACGTTCCAGTCTCTTTTTTCACAGTCACCATCGCTGCTCAAGTTTTTTGGTTTTTGCTCTTTAGATTCTATATCACTTTGCTGGTGCTCTTAAAGGCAGTGTAGAAGTTTTGTATTGTATTGTATTGTGTTGCACTTCTGCCTTGAAAATTTCCCCAGGGAATTTACTTGCATATATTTACACCTGTTCATTGGGATGTATCCATTTCCATGGGTTAATTTACATATTTACTCCCCCATTCTATAAACCTGCACTCAAAATTATACACTTACTATACAAAATTGCATGTGCAAAGTTATAAAATACTGTCAGTTGCATATGTAACTTAGGGGCCCTTTTCGTAAGACGCAGTAAGCGCTAACGCATGCAAAAAGCACTGCCGCAGGATGCACTGAGGCATCCCACGATAGTGTGCCCATCAGTGTGCACTAATCCCGTGCTGAAAAATATTTGTTATTTTTCAGTGCACGAGGTGTGGCTATGGGCGGAGAGTAGGCATGTCCTGCGCTAATCAGGTAGGTCAGGCACATTGCTGTGCACGGCCTGATTACTGTGAGGTTAGCGTGGGAGCCCTTAATGCCAACACAATAGGTGTCAGTAAGGGCTCCCGTGGTAATGGCCACGTGCTGAGAAATTAACATGTGGCCATTAAAGAAATATATGGTAATGTGGCTATTTTACCACCATGCTAAAACTGGCCACAGTGCATGCAAAACCCATGCGCTGACAACAGTGCTGGCCACTGTTTAGTGTGGCTTGGTAAAAGGGCCCCTTAATATGATATTTTGCTGCTAATTGGCATTTACAAATTATTGGCTATAATTAGTGTTCATTGTTGCTATCTGGCACTAATTAGCAATTATCCCTGGATTCAATATATTGCGCCTAGAGATCCGCAGCGAAATCCAGTCGTATTCTGTAATAATTCATGTAACTTAAGTGGCTTAACAAGCTAATCAGAGTTGATAACAACACTTAAGAAGCAATAATGAGCACTAATTGGCAGTAATTAGAATTTAAGCACAAAACTCGCTAAGCATATTCTGTAATGAACTGCACCTAAATTCTAATGTGTTTAGTTGAAAAGGGGTGTGGTTATTGAAGGACGAATGGACATTTTATGGGCATTCCAAAATTTACGTGTTCATCATAATACTACAAGTTATATGAATGTCATTTTGAAGCAGTGGATATTATGATGATTGATAGATAATATAGCATATCTGTACCCGAGGTTTCACTTGTGTTATAGGATATGGCCCAGTGTGCGTAAAACTACATGCAGGGATTTACGCCACACTTTCATTGGTGTAAATAGAGGTGCATAGTTTTAGGTGCTGGGATATCAACTAAGCATATTCTATATACTGTGCCTAAATCTAGGTGCAGCTTATAGAATACATTTAGGTGGAAATGTTTACTGCATGGATTTTTTAGGCGCCTTATAGAAACATAGAAACATGACGGCAGATAAAGGCCATCCAGCTTATAATCGAAAGTAATCGCCAGCTATTTCCAGACACAAATCAGGATATGGCCGGCGATTTCGCAAAAGCGGTGAAAAGCGTATAATCGAAAGTTACATTTGTGATAGCTTCGCCGCTTTCCCTTCGCCTCGCCGGCGAAAGTTCAAAGGGGCGTGTTGGCAGCGAAGCGAAGGCAGGACATGGGCAGGCTTGGGCGTGGCTACCAGATGGCCGGCTTTCACGCATAATGGAAAAATAAAACCCGGCGATAAGCAGTATTTTGCCGGGTTTACTTGGTCCTTTTATTTTCACAACCAAGCCTCAAAAAGGTGCCCCAGCTGATCAGATGGCCACCGGAGGGAATGGGGGATGACCTCCCCTTACTCCCCCAGTGGTCGCCAACCCCCTTCCACACTAAAATTATTAAAATACAAACCTTTTTTGCCAGCCTGTATGCCAGCCTCAAATGTCATACCCAGCACCCTAACAGCAGTATGCAGGTCCCTGGAACAGTTGTTGTTGGTTGCAGTGGACTGCAGAAAGGCAGAGCCAGGCCCATTCCCCCCCCCCCCCCCCTACCTGTTCCACTTGTGGTGGGTAATGTTGAGCCCTCCCAAACCCCCCAAAACCCACTGTACCCACATGTAGGTGCCCCCCTTCAGCCCTTAGGGCTAGGGTAATGGTGCACACTTGTGGGCAGTGTTTTTTGGGGGGGGATTTGGGGGACTCAGCACACAAGGGAAGGATGCTATGCACCTGGAAGCTAATTTGGTTGTTTATAAAAGATGTTTGAAGTGCCCCCTATGGTGCCCGGTTGGTGTCCTGGCATGTGAGGGGGACCATTGCACTACAAATGCTGGCTCCTCCCATGGCCAAATGCCTTGGATTTCGCCGGGTTTGAGATCGCTGGCAGTTCCATTATCGCGGAAAAACAAAACTGGCGATCTCAAACCCGGCGAAATCCAAGGCATTTCGCCGGCCCACACCGTATTATCGAAAAAAAAGATGGCCGGCCATCTTTTTGAAAATACGGTTCCGGCCAGCTGTTGCGCCGCCGCCAAAATAGATCGCCGGCGACCTATTTCGCCAGCGATGTTCGATTATTCCCCTCCATTTGACCCATCCAGTCTGCCCATCCTCTGTAACCCCTAATTCTTCCTTTTCCAAAGCGATCCCACATGCTTATCCCATGCCTTTTTAAATTCTGGAACAGTCCTAGACTCCACCACCTCCACCGGGAGGCCATTCCACGCCTCCACCACCCTTTCTGTGAAATAATACTTCCTTAGGTTACTCCTAAGCCTATTCCCTCTTAACTTTGTCATATACCCCCTCATTCCAGTGCTCTCCTTCATTTGAAAAAGGCTCTCTTCCTGTACATAAATGCCCTTGAAATATTTAAATGTTTCTATCATGTCTCCTCTCTCCCTCCTCTCTTCCAGCATATACATGTTGAGGTTCATAAGCCTGTCCCTATAATTTTTGCATTCAAGACCACTTACTAATTTCGTAGCCACCCTCTGGACCAACTCCATCCTGTTTATATTTTTCCGTAGGTGGTGTATCCAGAACTGCACACAGTATTCCAAATGGGGCCTCACCAGAGACTTATACAACGGCACTATCACCTCCTTTTTCCTGCTGGTTATGCCTCTCTTTATGCACCCTAATATCCTTCTGGCTTTGACCGTCGCTTTTTCTACATGTTTGGAAGCTTTAATGTCATCAGACACAATCACCCCCAAGTCCCGCTCTTCCTTCATACACTGAAGCACTTCACCCCCTATACTGTACCGTTCCCTCGGATTTTTGCGACCCAAGTGCATGACCCTGCATTTTTTGGGATTAAACCTTAGTTGCCAAATATCGGTCCATTCCTCTAGCTATACGAATAACGGTCCTATACGAATAGCTGCTGTTAGGCAGATTTCTGGAAATTGCATACACAAAATCCTTAGCATGCAAATGCAAGGGGAGCACGGACTTGGGAGGGACATGGCTGCATCGGTGACATGCTTAGCACATAGGCACGTTACAGAATACTAACAGTTGCACGTCTAATGCCTACAGTTAGGTTCAAGCATTTACACCAGCCTTGGAGCTGACGTGGATACTCACACCTAAAGTTAAGCATGCAACTTTGGACTTATGGGCATAACTGCCATTGTAAATTACTAACGTAACTGCCATTACAGACTCAGCACTTACGTGCCTAACTTTAGGTAAGCTTTTCAGAATTACCTCCTTATGGGACCCTTTTACTAAGCTGTGGCAAGGCTACCATGCACCAAATTGACCCTACCGCTGGCGTAGCACAGTAGCACACTGTTTCCCACAGTAGAAAATAATTTTATATTTTCTATCATAGGGGGTGTTCCCAGCTGTAATCGGCAGCGCTGCCACATTGTTGCGCACTGCTTGATTACTGCATGAGTAGAGTTTGAGCTTTTACTGCTTTGTAAATAGGTGGCAGTAAGGGCTCAGGCAGTAAATACCTGCGCGGTACTTTTAATTTTAGTGCATGGCAATTTACTGCCCCATTTTAAAAAGGCCTTTTTACCTGCTGCAGTAAAAAATGGCCCAGCGCATGCTAATTTCACATGCCCCCAACTAGTGTAGGTCACTTTTTACTGCAGCTTAATAAAAGCCCCCTATATGTTTATTTTAGAAAGTATGGGGTCCTTTTACGAAGCTGTGGTAAAAGGGGGCCTGCGCTAGCATCAGCTCGTGTTTTTGATACGTGCTGAGGTCCCCTTTTACCACGGCGGGTAAAAGGCTGTCCTTTTGTGTCGAAAAGAAATGGCCGTCCAGTAAGTGAACCACTTGCCTCACAGCCATTTCGAGGGAGCACTTACTGCTGTCCGATTTCCACTAGTTAAGCACTGGAGCATGGTTACCTGGCAGTCGTTCCAGATTGTCACACGGCAAGCCTGTTGCCGCGCATGAAGCCTTTAGTAAAAGGGCTCCTTTGAGAGCAAATGTTAACCTCTCCACAGTTCTACCCCTGGGAATGTCTCAGCTCAGTCTGAGTAAACTAATGTGCATACAGCCTAACTGATATGCACACATCAGTAGATGAATTCGATAAAAAACTATTTCCACTTTTAACCTGTAGAAATGGCTTTTAAAATTGCCCTCCCTGCCTCTAGCTCAGATTGTAGTCTCCCAATGTCATTTTTAGCTTTTATCTCTTTTAGGTTTACCTTTTTAATATTGCTATTTCTGCTAGGAAAAAAAATGGAAGCAAAGAACACCAGGCTACAGTGTGCTTTTGTTACCCCTGCTGCCTTAGCTTGCAAATATATTGGTTTACATCAGTGCTATGTGTACTAGCTCGATAATGGCCTTCATCAGTTGTATTATTATAAGAACATTTGATTTTAGGGTTAAATTTGATAAAACTAATTACAATTTTGCCCTGAAGGAGAATTTCAGAATCATGGCACAAACTCTCTACAAAAAAATCCCTGCAAACAAATGTCACCAGGCTTATGTGACGGTGTCGTTGACAATATTGTGAAGCTGAAATGTCAGGTATAAGCAGCATATAAAGATGCTCCAGCTGGGCACAGAGCATCTGTTTCAACTCAGAATTTTGTGTTTATGGACATTCTTTTTATGTCAGCCAAAAACGAAAAAAAATCCATATTTATTTGAAATATTCTCACTTGATTTTTTGACCCAACTTCAAAAAAAAAAAAAAAAAAAAAAAGCTAGAAAGATCAGAGGTGACATTAGAACTAGCTGCATAAATGGATGTGGTTGGTGTATATGTAAAAAGTGGTGATTTGAGAAAGGAAAAACACACGTATACTTTCCCTTATCCTGAAAATTCTGTGTAGTGAGACTAGAGTTGCGCATGCAAATCTGGGCGTATGCTGATTCACATACGCATGCTGGAAGTGGTAGAAGGCTGGCTATGATCGCCGGTGCTGGATTGGAGGGAGAACGCACTTCAGGTCAGTGCAGGGGGCTGTTGTGGGCGGGGCGGGCCTGTAGCAAAAGTGGGTGGGCCTGGGCCCATCCAGGCCCACCCGTGGCTACGCCCCTGCTTGGTGCAACCACACCTCGTAGACTGTGTGCAATTCTGGTCACTGCATCTCAAAAAAGATATATTGGAATTAGAAAAGGCACAGAGAAGGGTGGCAAAAATGATAAAGGGAATGGATGATTTCCCTATGAGGAAAGGCTAAAGCAGTTAGGGCTCTTCAGCTTGTCTACCTTTCCCAAAAATACTAGGACTAGGGTGCATACAATGAAGCTACTAAGTAGTAAATTTAAAACAAACCAGAGAAAATATTTCTGCACTCAATGTGTTATTACACTCTGAAATTTGTTGCCAGAGAATGTGTCACTTCCAGTTTCTTTTGTGTTTTAATACTGACCATCTCAGCGTTTTTTGACCAGTCGCCATTTTGAGAAGAACTACAGTCCCAAACAACTCATTTAATGGATGTTTGATGCTGGGTTCCTGATGAAGGAGTGATTTCCAAAACAGAGCTTTGTAGAACCCTATTGGATTCATCCTACCATTCAGATAAGTTGTCCAATTGAGATTGAACAGATACTTGTTTTTTGGACACCTTGTATTGATGTACTGTTTAAGGATTTTTTCTTTAGCAACTACAGCTGGAATGTTTCAGCTTGTGCTGATGACAGAGACATTGATTCTCTATATTTTATTACACATATAGTTAGTGTTGATTACAGAGATATTTATCTTTCATACACTATATTTTTTCACTGTAGCAGTGTTTATTATTTTTTTTTTTTTGGTGCACTTGATTCACACATAGTTGCGTCCGATGATGGTGTGAAGTTTCAGCCAATTGTGAACTGTGATTCTATATGGCTGTGGATTAGGGAGGAACATTGGCTCTATTCCCCATTTATATATCCCACACTTAGGACTCAACTAATCATAATTATTAATGTTTATGTGTATACATTTATTTGCCATCTACACTTACTTTATGATTTGTTGAGACTATTTCTTTTTTCAGAGAATGTGGGGGGAAAAAAACAATTAAAACGGTTTTGATAATTTCCTAAAAGTAAAGTCCATAAGCCATTATTAAAGATGGACTTGGGGAAAATTCACTGCTTATTTCTAGGATAAGCAGCATAAAACCTGCTTTACTCTTTTGGGATTTTGTCAGGTACTTGTGACCTCTATTGACCACTGTTGTAAACAGGGTACTGAGCTTAAGATTAACAGTCTCCCTTTCTTGTTACTATATTTCTATAGCAACAAAAATAACTAGATCGATATAAAGAGAACAGTTTGCAGCTCAAATAACTTTTTGCAGATCTCTTCTCATGTTGTCTACTCCCAAGCAGAAAGTATATGTGGCTGCTTGCAAAGCAGAGTAGAAGCATGGGTACACCCAGCTGAAACTTCCTATATACAGTAATTTCCTCCCCAGTTCTCAACGTTTTGCATTCAGAACAAGTACGGTTATGGGGGTATGTCATCACAACATCACAGACACCTGCATGCTGGAAACTTGTAGTAGGTCATGAGTCACAATAATGAAGTAAAACTCACTGGTCTAGATAATCCTTTAGTTTCCATTGACAATACCCCAATGCAATATTTAATTTAAATATTCAGTTTCATGCCTGCTTCATGTTTAGGTTCTCATTGGGTGATGTTTCCATGAAAGTGCTGTAAAGAGAAGATACATAAAAGCAACAAAACAGTTCTGCAATCAAATGATAACTGATTGCATCTTCTAAGGAGGGTACTAGGCTTTTAAACTTTTTAATTTAAAGATATGGAAATTCTAAAATATGCTTCTTATGCAGTTCAATCATAGTGTTCCTGTTCATCATTTAAATATGTTTGCTATTCTTCTTTTGAGCATAAATCATTCCCAAGATGTCGTCAGCAATTCAGATCATGCGACATGGAGCTTTGTAAATACCTTCTTGAAAGTCTTGTTGTTAGGATTGTAACTGCTAATAAGTGCAGTTTATCCTTCAATGCTTGTGGAAGCTATTGTTTTAGGGTCTTAATTGCCATTATATGCATGTTATTCCAGAGACTTCTTGGAAGTCTGAAGCAATCATTTCACTGCTATTAGGATCATAATCACCTCTTGTCTACCTTCATAACTTGTGATGTTACGTGAGTCATATATCTGCTATCCCTTCACTAAGTTGATGTGGTTACCTTGAGTTAGAGCTGTGCAATAAAGTTCAACACATTTTTGTCTATCAGAAGTATAGCATTAAAACTTTGCTGTCTGATGCTATAGGCTAACAGCATGAAAATTACTATGGTTTTAGTGAAGGGAAATCTTACATTGCCTTTGTATTGCTCCATGGTGCATGGTGTTGTCAGAAAAATTGGTGAACCACACAGTAGTAAGAAGCAACCATTTCCTACATTGAGGAGTAAAATATCTCCCTTCTTGTCAGAGCATGAGCTCTTATACTAACAGGAAGTTAGATATTTAACAAAAAAAAAGGAGGCTAGAATCCTCAGACCTCATCCTAACTCTCAACAATATAGAATAACACCCAGCTAGATGTGCACACAACCCCTAATTGGCACCAATTACTATCAATAATGAACACCCAATTATTGATTTAAATTGTCTCGTTAATTGATTAAGTTGCATGTGCATCCCAGAATCACGCAACCTTTGTAGAATCCGGGGATTAGTGTGCAGCTGCAAGGGTTGCATACATGCGGGAGGAGCATTGGCATTTCGCCAAGAAACACATAGAATACTCTCAGTTGCACAGATTGCATGACGCACATAGGCGTGACAACGTACATTGACATGACATAAGTTGCTGCGACAAAATTTCAGCATGCTATGGCATCATTGCGCTAGTATTCTATAATGACTTAGGTAGGCCCAGAAGCCATTATACAGTTGGCACCAAGGATACCCCATTGTGGTGGATACATCAGTCTGCAACACACTATGAATGCCAGCTCTGAAAGAATAAAGAAGTAGCTGTTTCCCATACACTGCCAACAGACTAATTAATTCCACAGCAGGGACCCAGTTGATGTGCATGTATGTCGGTGGCTTGTTTGTTCCGCAGTGAGAGGCTAATTATGTGGCCTTTCCCAGGGCTGCAGGACCATGGGAAATTGGAGGCTATCGTTCTACAGAGGAAAGAAAATCACAACATGTTCAAATGTATAGTGAATCTAATTTAGTCTGCAGCCACACATTTCACTAACACAGCCTCATCACAGTGTGAATGCTGCCAATTTGCATGGTTTGTGCGATTTCCTTCAAGAGGTTTTATCACCTGAGAATAGAGAAATTTTTAATAGCAACTGTATCATCATCCCTAATCCAGCACTGTGTATATGTTTTTTGAAAAATCTGTCTAGCTTATATCATCTATATACACTGGCAGGAGGCTCAGATTTCACTTGGCATTTGCTTTTAGGAAACCAAACTTTAGGAACAGATGGTACACCCCTACTGTAATCAGTGGGTACTGAATGCATTATGAGGATTGTGTTACCAGTCTTCAATTTAACTCTCAATCATTGTGTTGTTATAGCTTTGTTCAGTGAAAGGATATCAATCATGAGTTATTAGGTTAATGTCAGAGTTAATGTCAGAGTTTCTTTAGGCTGAATTGAAATCTGGGGGAATTCTGTATTCCATCAGAAATACAGTTTGGCCCTGTAATCTATGTACTGTCAATCATGATATGATCAACATGACTAACATGCTATTATGTCTCAGGCCTCGGTGTACCATCAGGCTTATTTTCGAAAGAGAAGGGCGCCCATCTTTCGACACAAATTGGAAGATGGGCGTCCTTCTCCCAGGGTCGCCCAAATCAGCATAATCGAAAGGCGATTTTGGGTGTCTTCAACTGCTGCTTTCTGTCACAGAGATGACCAAATTTCACGGGTGCCTGTCGGAGGCATAGCGAAGGCGGGACTGGGGCCTGCCTAACACATGGGCGTCCTCGACCGATAATGGAAAAAAGAAGGGCATCCCTTATGAACACTTGGACGACTTTACCTGGTCCTTTTTTTCTTACGACCAAGCCACAAAAATGTGCCCTAAATCACCAGATGACCACCGGAGGGAATCGGGGATGACCTCCCCTTAGTTCCCCAGTGGTCATTAACCCCCTCCCACCCTAAAAAAAATTAAAAAAATATTTTTCCAGCCTCTATGCCAGCCTCAAGTATCATACCCAGCTCCATGACAGCAGTATGCAGGTCCCTGGAGCAGTTTTAGTGGGTGCAGTGCACTTCAGCGAGGTGGACCCAGGCCCATCGCCCCCTACCTGTTACACTTGTGGTGGTAAATGTGAGCCCTTCAAAACCCACCACAAACCCAATGTACCCACATGTAGGTGCCCCCCTTCACCCATAAGGGCTATGGTAGTGGTGAACAGTTGTGGGGATTGGGTTTTGGGGGGATTTGGGGGGGGCTCAGCACACAAGGTAATGGAGCTATGCACCTGGGAGCAATTTCTGAAGTCCACTGCAGTGCCCCCTAGGGTGCCTGATTGGTGTCCTGGCATGTCAGGGGGACCAGTGCACTATGAATGCTGGCTCCTCCCACAACCAAAGGGCTTGCATTTGGTTGTTTCTGAGATGGGTGTCCTCGGTATCCATTATTGCCGAAAATTGGAGACGACCATCTCTAAGGTCAACCCAAATTTCGCAATTTGGGCATCCCCGACCGTATTATCGAAACGAAAGATGGACACCTATCTTGTTTCGACAATACGGGTTTCCCTGCCCCTTCACCTGGATGTCCTGCGAGGATGTCTTCAGGAAAACTTGGGCACCCCTTTTGATTATGCCCCTCCATGTCTCCATGGTAGAAACCACAGAATCGCCGCACCCTTGTTAAAAGCATTCAGTGTATGCAAATTTAGAAATATTGACGTGTTTCTAAAAAATAACAGAGAAAATGTAAAAGTCTGAAGTAAATTCCATGCATGTTGATCTTCTTACAAGCACAAATTTGATAAATAATAATAAAGTGATAATGAGTTTGAATTAGATCCTCTCTGCTGTAATCTTGGACAATTTATTGAGGGGTCCTTTACTAAGGTGGGCTGAGAAATGGCTTGCGGCAGTGTAGGTGTGGGTTTTGGGCATGCGCCGAGCCATTTTTCAGCCTGCCTGTAATAAAAGGCCTTTTAAAAAATTTTGACAAAAATGGACATACGGCAAAATCAAAATTGCCGCACGTCCATTTTGGGTCTGCGACCTTACCATCCATTGACCTAGCGGTAAAGTCTCATGCCACTTGGTGCGTGACCAATAAGAAATGCAAGTTGCTTGATTAAGTTGATGAACGGACTTCTGATTTTTAGGTACATCCTCTTGACTCAATAGAAGTTTTTCAACTATTGCAGTATTTCTTCAGTGCAAGCTGATTGGGCCCTGCCACTTCCTGACTTACAATCAGTTGAGTTCATTTCTCACAATTTCTTCAAAACATATTTTACCCTTACCCTCTTCCACCTCTTTTCTGGAAACTCTTGCATCAGTCTATGAGAACCATAACCTTTCTCCAGATACAAATCTACTATAATAAAACTCACCCTCAACGTTCTGAGGACACTGACGTCAGTGAAGCCAAGCCCTGACTTCCTTCAAAAAGGTTCAAAGGTTCGTGGTGGTGAAGCCACCAAAATCGCTCCGGGCCCCGCCCTCGAGGGCAGAGCAATGGCAGAACAACGAAGGGGTTGGCAGGCAGGGAGGGAGGCGGGGGGGTGGGGTGGGGAATCGCTCCGGGCCCTTCCCTCGCGTCAAACGTCATGACATTGGGGGCGGAGCAATGGCAGAACAACGAAGGGGTTGGCCAGGGAGGGGGGGGGGGGTGTTGGCGACGAAAACCTTGCTAGTGCCCGTTTCATTTGCTCTGAAACGGGCCTCTTTTACTAGTTTTTAATAAGGATCAGATCAGTGCATTTTTTCTAACAAAAAAGGTGTCGGTACTCAAATGCCAAACCACCCTTCAGGGGTGGGGTGATCACTGAGGGACCCACCCCACAATAGCTAGGCCTCCTGCAACCAGTCACAGAATCTATGACAAAGCAGAATTGGTGTGTAGAGCCTGAGCTCTTTCGTTAAAACTTGGGGACCATGGGTCAATTTTAGCAAACAATGGAAAAGGTGCCAGTAGTCAGTACCCCTAAGTACCCCCTCAAAAAAAGCTCTGGATCAGATCCTCCTGACTGAAAACAATGGTAACTGTTTATGTTTAAAGCAAAATGGCATCTGTGCATATCCTGACAATAATTGCTAGGTGGTGGTGATGTCATTTAGGAGAGGTGGCCGGCATGAGTGTGGGCTTATTGCAAATTTATTCAGGATGATATATCCCAAACCTTATTGAAATCAGTCAAGTTTTGACAGAGATATGTAGAAAATAAGCTTTGTATAAATATATACATTTTTGAAACAGTAGGGCTAACTCTATAGTTTCCATGTTTTCTTGAAAACACAGTAGAAATTTTATTTAAAAGGATCACTACTACATTACTTAGATGACCAGGGCCGTGCCGATGCGGTAAGCGGGGTAAGCGCCGCAGGGGGGCGCCCACCTCTGGAGGGCGCCGCCGCTGTGCTTACCCTCGCCCCGCGCCGCCGAGGCCTTTAAATCTTTTACCTGGTCGCAGCAGCGTCAGTGAAAGCGCTGCCGACGTCTCCCTTCCCTTGCACTCATTGGTTCCCTCAGTGTCCCGCCTTCTTCTGACGTCAGAAGAAGGCGGACACTGAGGGAACCAAGAGCGCGAAGGGAAGGGAGACGTCGGCAGCGCTCCACTTTCACTGACGCTGCTGCGACCGGAAGTAAAAGATTTAAAGGCCCCAGGGCGCGGAGGAAAGAGCAGAGAGGCATGGATGGGAGAGCAGAGAGACAGGCATTGATGGGAGGGCATGGATGGGAGGGCAGCAGCAGGGCCCAGGGAGAGGACAAATCGCTGGAAGGGGAGGGGAGAGAGGAGGATTGCTAGCTATGGATGCAGCAGGGAAGGGCAGAGAGGGACAAGGATGGACATGGGGGCCCAGGGAGAGGACAATTTGCTGGAAATGGAGGGGAGGGGAGAGAGGAGGATTGCTGGCTATGGATGGAGGAGGGAAGGGCAGAGAGGGACAAGGATGGACATGGGGGCCCAGGGAGAGGACAAATTGCTGGAAATGGAGGGGAGGGGAGAGAGGAGGATTGCTGGCTATGGATGGAGGAGGGAAGGGCAGAGAGGGACAAGGATGGACGTGGATGGGAGGACAGGACCCAGGGAGAGAGAAGAAATTGCTGGAAATGGATATAGAGCAAGAAATGAAGAATAAAGGAGGAAAGTAAAGAAATAAATGGAAAGGAAGCCCTGGAAATGGAGTTAAGAGGACAGATAGCAGTAGACTCAGATACTGGGCCAGCATGATCGGAAAAAGAAAGTCACCAGACAACAAAGGTAGAAAAAAATCATTTTATTTTCATTTTAGCGTTTGGAATATGTCCACTTTGAGACTTTACATCTGCTATCTTATTTTGCAATGTATAGCAATTTGTTTCTAAGAATATTGCTGACAATTCCTGTCAGTGTAGCAAGTGGTGAGCGATCATTTTCACCGGGGGGGGGGGGGGGGTGTGATCATTTTCACGGGGGGGGGGGGGTGTGCCAACTGATAGTCTGCAGGGGGGCGCCAGAGACCCTAGGCACGGCCCTGTAGAAGACCATCAAGAATAGGCAGTTGCAGAATAAGCAAATCCCATAGATTCAATAATAACACAAGTCCTTTCATTTATGGAATAGTTTAACTAGAAACATCAACCATAATTACAGCATATTGCAAAATAGAGCAAGCTTGACAGAAGTTATTTACCAAATCAGAATTTCTATTCCAAACCTCAGAAATAATTTTCTTATCAATGCAATTAAAATCAATTTTTTAAATGCTTTTTTGAAGATCACTTATATTCTGTGAGCCAGTCATATTCCAATACTCCTTAAGGGTACCAGTCAATTAGCAACCTTTTAATCTAGTTTGATTTGAAGGCTGTGCACCATTAATTCAAAGATGCAGCAAATGGAAAGATTGCTGCAATTGAAATGAATGCATTTCACCTGCTGTCATGCCTAAGTCTGGAATATTAAATTAAGTAAATGTTAAGAGAATTGTGAATAATGCATTTCATAAAGGTTATAATGTCCAAGCACAAATAAAAATAGCATTTTTTTATTGGGTGTGCCAGTCCTTTTTTATCTTCAAGAATACTGATATAACGTAATTCCTTTAGTGCTGTGGCAACATCCACTTAACAGATTTTATTTCATGGCACCCTGACCCACTCTTATCAAACCTGTTTGATTTTCTCTCACATTTATTTTCAATCATATTGGTACAAGTGGCTGACTTTTTGCTTGTGCTCAATACATCTGCAAGGATGAAATTCTACCTTAGAGTATATCATGCTAAAATATGGTACTATGAGTCTTTATAAGGTATGATGGGGTGCTTGGTTTTGATCACTTAACTGTGTGCCCTCACAGGAAGATGCTATAAAAACCTGTTGATTGATAATAAGTTCCAGAGAGAAGAAAACATGTTATTTTGGCATGTATCAAGCATCAAATTACACAAAAAATATTTTTCTTAAAAGGTAAACTCGGACCTTGATGAATTTTCTTTGCATTTAGCAGCCAGTCCAAATACCTAAGAGCCAGAGGCTCAGACCTCCCCACCCCACCCCACCCCCACCCCCTATTCTCTCCACTGAAATTAAACAGGTGGCGGTAGATGTGTTGGAAAAGATCTCTTAGGAGATGTTAATGTAGATCCTTTAGGGAAGTGATTACTAATCCTTTTGTAGCTGTGACCCCATGATTACAGTCAAATAAAATTGTGTGACCTCCTGGGGGTGAAGAATAATGATGACCCTATGGAGAGCCCACCCAGGTTGTGGTCTCAAATGTTGGTTTTGTTTCTCCAATTGGGGTCCCAACCCACAGTTTGGGAAGCTCTACTTTAGGGCCTGGTTTACTAAGGCTGTTTTCCTATTCTATACCCAAGGGAAAAGAACTCTTCAGGTGCTGGTTCTGGGCTCCTATATTGCATTTATGAAATATATTTTACAAAGGTGCCTGTTTTGATAATCAACATGCTTGATACATGCCAAAATAACATGTTTTCTTCTCTCTGGAACTTATTATCAAGCGCAGGGTACAAATGTAACAAAAAAAAAACATAGGCATGTAGTTAGAAAATTCAGTCCTCTATACTCTGAATTCATAGGATGTGTTAGCCACATACTTGTCTTTTACATACACCATGCAGTTCTCAACTTTTGGCATCGCTGTCATGACCACACAATCTCAAGATCTCTTTCCATTCGAGCTAGCAAGGTCATTGCAACCTTACCTGTTTCACACACAAGAGTTTATTGTCACATCACCCACCATGTATCCTTAAACATCATGTCATATCCCACTCCTGCAAGCTCCCAACCACCTTCTATAGAACAAGTATAAAACATTTTGATTGGCATAATACTATGATGCACCACACATCTTATATTGTCTCTGCTCTGAACAAAGATGTATGAAAAATAGCAGTCAGAATAGCTAAATGACTAGCAATGCTTAAGGCAATGAACAGTTTTTAGAAAAGCAAGTTGTTAAAATGTTATATGGCTGTGAAGCATGGGTTAATCACAAACGAGTCTGAAAGAAGAGTGATGGCTTTTGAAAGAAAATGTTACAGAAAGATTCTGCAACTAGGATAGTCATAGAAGGAAAGAAACACACAAGAGGGTACAATCTAAAGAAAATTTAATGCAGAAAATAATTTAGAGAAAGCTGAGACTTTTTGGATACATCTGAAGAATGAACGAGAAAAGGAAGATTAAAACATTAGTATTTGCAATACTGGATAGCCCCAGTAGATGTGGACGACATCACAGAGAATAGGTAGATGACATTGTCGAATGGTACAGAGCAACCCTTCAAGAATTAAGCCACCCTACACTAGATAGAAATCAATTTTGGCATCGGACACCTATGGTTGCTGAGTCCATGGATCATGATGATGATCACTCACAGAGGTAGCGTGGATACATTACACTTGCCATGAGTGTATTTTATAATCTACTCACATCATTTGTGACTCCATCCATACACTGTACTCCACACTTCTATCCACTTCATAGAAGTGTGGAGTACAGTGTACGCGAGGCTGGGTTCATAATATAAAGTTGGATAATTCTTCAGCCAAGATAAGTACTCTTTCCAAGCCTTATAAATTGGGTTATTTAGGTCTCCTTTACAAGTGTTTGCAGAGCACATGGTTAAGCCAGTGGCAAAAGAGTTTTGTGGAGTTTTTTTTTTTTTTTGAACACACATGATTGATATGGTTCCCTCATTATACAAAAGGCTTGTCCTTTGACAAAGAGGTGTTTCTGTAATACCTGATGTCTTTTTTTCTCCACGTTTTTGTTTTTGTTGTGTGATTGTTGAAAATTTTATTGCCCAGGGGATGCCATAGTCGCTTGCAAACACATTGTATACAAGGTAGAAAGATATATGTTTTGCAGATAATAGATTCTACCTATTCCGTTGGATTACAGTGATTTCAATTACCCCAATATTGACTAGGTAAACATATCATCAGGGCATGCTAGGAAGGTCAAATTCATTGATGAAATCAAGGGCTGCTTGTGGAGCAGCTGGTACAGGAGCCAACAAGAGGAGGAAAAATTCTAGACTTAGTCCTTAGTGGAGCACATGATCTGGTGCAGGAGGTAATGGTGATGGGGCCGCTTGATAACAGTGATCATAGTATAATCAGATTTGATATCGACCTTGGAGTAAATGCACACTGGAAATCCAATATGTTAGCATTTAACTTTCAAAAAGAAGACTATGATAAAATGAGAACAGTGAAAAAAACACTTAGACGAGCAGCTGCGTAGGTCAAAAATTTACATCAGGCATGGATACTGCTCAAAAAATACCATCTTGGAAGCCCAGATTAAATATGTTCTGTTTATTAAAAAAAAGGAGGAATGAAGACCAAACGACAGCTGGTATGGTTAAAAAGTCAGAGAAAAACCACACGGAGTGTGGAGGTGCACTTGATCCCCACAGGACAAAAAAGCGAAAACAAAAAAAGGGGTGGGGAAAATAGGCTCTATTCAAACAATGGGGCAGATGTATAAATTAGTTAAAACAATGATTTTTATTGTGAATAGGTGACTCAACACAGCCGTGTTTCGGCGCCGTAGCACCTTCCTCAGGAGTCTTCCGGAAGTGTTTCAATCTTTGGGGTGATTGGCACACTGGGGAAAAAACACTAGGGGATACACAATCCTTTCTTCCAAAGGAATATTCAATGGTTAGATGGGTAACACTCAGGAAGATAATGGCATAAAGAAATGCACAGTTCCTCCTTGAGAGCGAGCGAGTGGCGATGCAAGAATCTCAAGAATATTTGCACATCCTCGGACACCAACCGGGCACCCTAGGGGGCACTTCTAAAAATGTTTTAAAAATACACAAATAGCTCCCAGGTGCATAGCTCCCTTACCTTGGGTGCTGAGCCCCCCCAAATCCAGTGGTGTGCTGGAGCCGGCTCGCACCGGCTCGCGAGAGCTGGTTGTTATTTTTTTCAGAATTTTGGGAGCCGGTTGTTAAAGTTGCTACTTTAACAACCGGCTCCCAAAATTTGGGCTCTGGTCCCCACCTGTTAGTGTCGACGGCGTCCCCCCAACACACTTCCCTTCTGTAGCAACTTCGGGCAAAGTGAATCCACGCTTAACACTGCTTAAAAAAAACACAAACAAACAAATTAACATGTCAGCAGGAACAGGCTGCTTCAGCCAATCCCAGGGGCCTTCCTTCAGCCTTCGGGGGCGGAACACACTGAAGGAAGGCCCCTGGGATTGGCTGAAGCATCCTGTTCCTGCTGACATGTTAACACTGCTTAAAAAAATTTAACGGAGTTAGCTGCTGTCTTCTGGGCCCAAAGAAAAATTAGTGAGTCGTAGCTTCAGCTAAACCTGTGAGTTCAACTTCTCTGAAACAAGGAAATGCCTATGTTACTTGAATTGCAACAGAGAATGGGTTTGGATATGGAAAATAAGTAATTTAATAAAAGAAGTAAAGCAACCACCTTAAGTCGCCACGGGGAACTGGGGAATGGAGGAACTGATCCCTCTGGTGAACCGGCTGCAGGTTGCCTTCGCAGCTATCGGGCAGAACTGCCAGCTGGACTTCCTCAAATCGCCGTGGTGGGAGGACAGAGCACCGGCAAGAGCTCGGTGCTGGAGAACTTCATGGGCAGGTAACAGGCCGGTGAGAAAATTGCCGTAATGGTGGAGGTGGTGGTTGCTTCTATCCTCTGTGCTGCTGCTTCTGGGTTTGACATGTTGCCGAGTTCTGTCTCTGGTTATTAGGTTACTAGTACAGCTGCTTTGGGATGGAAAGTATGAATGATAGAGCGGCTTGGTCCAGTCAAATTGTTTCCTATACAGAAACGTCTAAAGGTGCAACGGGTGAGGCCTTGGTGTCACTCTCTGCAGCTTGTTTCGTATGGGACGTGCTCAGCCCATGAGTATACCCATCGCACCTGCATAGTGTGGCGTTACCGTGCAAAGTATTAAGAATTAATATAAATGCTGGATCAACCAAGACTCCTTTGTAAACGCTTACAAACGTGTAGAACTGAAGCGGCTTTAACTCTTTAGTGTCCAATGTTCATCAATCTGTTCCCACATGGCTTATTACAGGAACATTGGACACTAAAAATGTTTCAAAATAAAGTGGTAAGGTAGGGAGAGAGTAAACTTTTTTTTTTTGTATATGTTCGATAAACATTTTTTGTTGGTATCCGGTGTTGTATCACTTAAAAGCTAATAGAAGCCTTAAATAATACCCATCTTAATCTCAGTAATGGATGTTCATTCTTTTTTCCCAACCTTTGCTTTTTAATTTTCTAGGGTGGATGGTATGGGACACCAGGAAATTTGAACTCTTATCAACTTTCATTATAGTGTTTGGAATATGTCCACTTTGAGAATCAGGTGCTCAACATTAAAAGTTTATATTTATTTATTTACTTATTTATGGCATTTTATCTCACATTAAACATGAATTAGATTGGAACCTGGGATCATTTAATTTTTTTTCCTGGAGTAATGCATTGCCCCCCCCCCCCCCCAGGCTCTCTCCCCAGCTATAGCCAGCTCTGCAATTTTGGGGGGGGGGGTGCAGAGGTGGACGGGGGGGCGCAAAGGTGGACCAGGGAGAAAGCCTTTTGTTAAACATTTACCAGCACACCACTGCCCAAATCCCCCCAAAACCCACTCCCCACAACTCTACACCATTACCATAACCCTTATGGGTGAAGGGGGGCACCTACATGTGGGTACAGTGGGTTTGGTGGGGGGGGTTGGAGGGCTCAACACTTACCACCACAAGTGTAACAGGTAGG
This sequence comes from Microcaecilia unicolor, assembly GCF_901765095.1. Classification (NCBI taxonomy): domain Eukaryota; kingdom Metazoa; phylum Chordata; class Amphibia; order Gymnophiona; family Siphonopidae; genus Microcaecilia; species Microcaecilia unicolor. The sequence continues at coordinate 168,960,442 of NC_044037.1, read as the reverse complement.
GGGGGATGGACCTGGGTCTGCCTGCCTGAAGTGCACTGCACCCATTAAAAACTGCTCCAGGGACTTGCATACTGCTGTCAGGGAGCTGGGTATGACATTTGAGGCTGGCATACAGGCTGGCAAAAAAGGTTTTTATTTTTATTTTTTTTTAGTGTGGTAGGGGGTTGGTGACCACTGGGGGAGTATGGGGAGGTCATCCCCCATTCCCTCCGGTAGTCATCTGGTCATGAAAATAAAAGGACCAACTAAACCCGGCAAAATACTGATTAACGCTGCCTTTTTTTTCCATTATCCGTGAAAGCCAGCCATCTGGTAGCCAAACCCATGCCCGCCCATGTCCCACCTTCGCTACGCCAACGACACGCCCCCTTGAACTTTTGCCGGCTCGGCAACGGGAAAGCGGCAATGGTGTCAAAAAAGCAGCTTTCGATTATACCGATTTCGCCGCTTTTGAGAGATCGCCGGCCATCTCCCGATTTATGTCGGAAGATGCCCGGCGATCACTTTCGAAAATAAGCCTGAAAGCCAACATGGATTTAGTGAAGGGAAATCTTGCCTCACCAATCTATAGCATTTCTTTGAAGGGGTGAACAAACATGTGGCTAAAGAACAGCCAGTTGATCTTGTGTATCTGGATTTTCAAAAAGCATTTGACAAAGTGCCTCATGAAAGACTCCAGAGGAAATTGCAGAGTCATGGGATAGGAGGTAGTGTACTATTGTGGATTAAAAAACTAGTTAAAATATAGAAAACAGAGAGTCAGTATTCTCAATGAAGAAGGGTAGATAGAGGGGGTTCCCCAGGGGTCTGTGCTGGGACCGTTGCTTTTTAACATATTTATAAATGATCTAGAGATGGGGGTAACTAGTAAGGTAATTAAATTTGCTGACGACACAAAGTTATTCAAAGTAGTTAAATCACTGGAGGATTGTGAAAAATTACAAGAGGAATCTTACAAGACTGAGAGACTGGGCAACCAAATGGCAGATGACATTTAATGTGAGCACAGTGGCGTAGCCAGACTGCCAATTTTGGGTGGGCCTGAACCCAAAGTGGGTGGGCACAAAATTTTCACTCTACCCCCTCCCCCAGGAAATATTTAGTCACACTTTTCAGTGAGCTTTCAGAGGCCAAAACCTCCTGCCTCAGGTCAGTATAATGCTGTTACGGTATCCTCTCCTGACCTAAGGAAGGAAGTATTGGTCTCTGAAACTTTATTAACACAGGTACCATATTACTTTATCCTAAATTAAAAATAAAATTATTTTCTTTACCTTTGTTGTATGGCCATTTACTTTTTCTCATTGTGTTGCTCCCAGTCTCTAGATTCTGCTTTCCTTCGTCTTTCTCTTGCCAGGGTTTCCTGTCCATTCATCACCTATGGCTTTTCATCTTTTCCTCACCCTTGTTCGCCACATGCCCCTTCCTCTTATTCTCCAGTCTTTCCCTACTCTATCCTCTCCCTCTTTCCATCCAGCAGCTCCCCTCTTTCTCTCCCCATCCGTCGTGTCTCCCCTCTTTCTTTTGCATCCAGCATCTCCTTTTTCTCCCTACCCTTCCATCCAGTGTCTTCCCTCTTTCTCTCCTTATCCTTCCACTCATCTACCCTCTCTCCTGATCCTTCCATCTAGTGTCTCTATCTCCCCTCTCCTTCTATCCAGTGTCTATCTCTCTACCCTTTTCTGTTCAGTCTCCTCCCTCTCTCCACATCCTTCTAGTTTCTCCCCTTTCTCTCTGCATCCTTTTATCCATCTCCCCTCTTTCTCTCCCTATCCTCCCATGTCCAGCAGCTCTCTTCCCTCTAGTCCCTTCTTCCTCTTCCTTCCTTGTCCAGCAGCTCTCCAGCCCCTTCCTCCTCTCCCTCCCATGTCCAGCAGCTCTCTCCCTTCCATCCAATCCCCTCCTCCTCTCCATCCCATGTCCAGCAGCTCTCTCCCTTCCCTCTAGTCCCTTCTACTTCTTCCTCCCTTGTCCAGCAGCTCTCCAGTCCCTTCCTCCTCTCCCTCCCATGTCCAGTAGCTCTCTCCCTTCCCGCCAGTCCCTCCCATGTCCCAGCAGCTCTCCCTTCCTGTCAGTCCCTTCTTCCTCTCCCTCCCATGTCCCAGATGCTCTCTCCCTTCCCTCCAGTCCCTTCTTCCTCTCCCTCCCATGTCCCAGCAGCTTCTCCCTTCCCTCCAGTCCCTTCTTCCTCTCCCTCCCATGTCCCAGCAGCTTCTCCCTTCCCTTCTTCCTCTCCCTCCCATGTCCCAGTAGCTCTCTCTTCCTTCCCTCCAGTCCCTTCTTCCTCTCCCTCCCATGTCCCAGTAGCTCTTTCTTCCTTCCCTCAAGTCCCTTCTTCCTCTCCCTCCCATGTCCCAGTAGCTCTCTCTTCCTTACCTCAAGTCCCTTCTTCTTCTTCCTCCTTTGTCCAGCAGCTCTCCAGTCCCTTCCTCCTCTCCCTCCCATGTCCAGTAGCTCTCTCCCTTCCCGCCAGTCCCTCCCATGTCCCAGCAGCTCTCCCTTCCTGTCAGTCCCTTCTTTCTCTCCCTCCCATGTCCCAGACGCTCTCTTCTTTCCCTCCAGTCCCTTCTTCCTCTCCCTCCCATGTCCCAGCAGCTTCTCCCTTCCCTCCAGTCCCTTCTTCCTCTCCCTCCCATGTCCCAGCAGCTTCTCCCTTCCCTTCTTCCTCTCCTTCCCATGTCCCAGTAGCTCTCTCTTCCTTCCCTCCAGTCCCTTCTTCCTCTCCCTCCCATGTCCCAGTAGCTCTCTCTTCCTTCCCTCAAGTCCCTTCTTCCTCTCCCTCCCATGTCCCAGTAGCTCTCTCTTCCTTCCCTCGTCCCTTCCTCCTCTCCCTCCCATGTCCCAGCAGCTCAGCCACTTTCCCCCCAGGCCCGCGAATCCACATCCTTCCCGCGCTGTTGCAGTCCTTTTGTCCCGCGGAGGCAGCATTTCCTTCCTGCCCTGTCTTCTCCCCAGGCTCCGCTGCATCGTCCCTGCAAGAGGAATCGTTTTCCTTTTCGGCCGTCACGCTGTGCTGCCATACACACAGGCAGCTTCGCTCCTCTCCAGCCGCGTTCATCCGGCCCTAACAGGAAGTGCATCAGAGAGGGCCAGAATGGACGCGGCGGGGGAGGAGCAAAGCTGCCTGTGCGTATGGCAACGCAGCGCGACGGCCAAAAAGGAAAACGATTCCTCTTGCAGGCCGGGACGATGCAGCGGAGCCTGGGGAGAAGACAGGGCAGGAAGAAAACGCTGAACGCTGCCTCAGCGGGACAAAAGGGCAGCGACAGCATGCGAAGGATGGGCACGCAATGAAGCTATAAAGTAGGAAATTTAATATGAATTGGAGAAAATATTTCTTCACTCGTGTAATTAAACTCTGGAATTCGTTGCCAGAGAATGTAGTGAAAGCAGTTAGCTTAGCGGGCTTTTAAAAAAGTTTGGATAACTTCCTAAAAGAAAAGTCCAGAAGCCATTATTAAAATGGACTTGGGGAAAATCCACTGCTTATTTCTAGGATTGGCAGCATAAAATGTACTGTTTTGGGATCTTGCTAGGTACTTGTGACCTGGATTGGCCACTGTTGGAATCAGGATGCTGGGCTTGATGGACTTTTAATCTGTCCCAGTGTGGCAATACTCATATACTTATGGCCTGCCTGTGGACCTCAAGGACTGGAATTTAGCAGTCCTGCCTACCTGTAAAATATGTTATGTATGATATGCCAGTATTTACATAATACCAATGTGAGCTTATGTGTAAATCAAAGTCAGTAATTGTTTTTTGAGAATCTCAGACAGGAGGAGTGATGGATGATAGTGTTTATTCCATCAAACCCCTCTCCAATCGTCACCGGCCTAACTTTTGTTCTTTTCATATATGTAAAATTGCTTTTTATATTTCTTATGTTCAAAAGTCACGATGGCTGGATGGCGAAACATGATTTAATGTCGGACTAAAAATACTCCCGGAGCAGACAAATTTAAGATAAATTCTGGAATTTCATTTGAAATACTAAATGGTTCGAAACACTTGTAAGATGGAAATGTTGTGATGATTGGAGAGGGGTCTGATGCAATAAACACTATCATCCATCACTCCTCCTGACTGAGGTTCTCAAAAAACAATTATTGACTTTGTTTTACACAGAAGCTCACATTGGTGTATATGTTATTTTTAAGCTTATATTAAAGACTTTGCTAGTATTTACAGAATAGCATTTAGTTGGAATTTTGGAATTTACATGCATATGTTACGGCTTATTCACTCAAATTTTTATCAGAAGCACTTTACAGTGCTAGTTCAGATGGTGATCTTGTCTATATTAGATTATGGTAATGCATTATATACAGGGTTGTCCTCTAAGCTCTTGAAGAAACTATGTATAATCCAAACTACAGCAGCTAGATTGATTTATTTTAGATCTAAATTCAATCACGTGACTCCTCTGCTTTCTGATTTGCACTGGCTGATGGTTGAAGCCCGAATTAAATTTAAAATCTGTTGTTTGACTTTCAAGATGTTTGCAGGAGATGTCCCTGATAATTTCCCTCTATTGATTAATGTTTTGGGTAATTTATCTAGGATTCGTGGTAACGAGCATTTGCTGTTATCCTTTTCATCTTATAAAGGCATACATTATAAGAGATTGTATGTAGAGTCTTTTTGTTATTTTGCAGTTACACAATGGAATGCTTTACCTTTGCATATTCGACAGAGTTCATCTTATCTCGTATTTAGAAAGAATTTGAAAACTTGGCTTTTTGAAAGATTAATGTTTTACATGGTGTGTGCTATATGCTTTTATTATTTTTTTTTTTATTGTTGATGTATGTAACCCACTTTGAACCTAGTATTATAGGGATTTTGCAGGATATAAGACCTTAATAGCATAGCATGTGGACATATAAACATGTATATGCCATTATTCGAATAACCCACATGTGGAATAGGTTCCTAAGTGTGAGTATATATTTAGAGTTACCTCTATATGGTAAATGTGGGATGTAGGGCATGCTAATGGCATCTAATAGACGCTAATGATTTTTAAATATATATTAATCCCCCTGATTCTATAAAGGTTGTCAAACATTGTGCACTAAATAGATTTAATTGGGACTTACCCATGTAAAGTTAGGCATGGAATCTGCGTTTAATATTTATGCACGGTCCAAAAAAGGAGGTGTGGAATTGGGAGGGACATTTACATGCATAATTATAGAAAAATGATGCTCTGTGCATAAATTTGGGTGTGGGCATTTGCGCCATGTTTTCATTGGTGCAAATGGCCACACCTAAATTTACATGCGACCTCTCCGCTTAAGCGTTAATTCTATAAACCGCGCCAAATTTTAGGCACAGCTTATAGAATACTGCTTACACGGGTTTTCTTTGGCACCGATTTTTTTTAGGTGCCATATATAGAATCTAGCCTTAACTACTTTATATGTTTAGTACTTGTTTAGTTTCATTATTTTTTATTAATTTTAAATATAACATTCATCCAAATACAGTACAGAATATAGTAAACTTCCATTCCATTAGAAGAGCCATATGATAACAAATATATAACTAGATTACTGTCAAAGGTCAAGTACTTGTTTAATACTTAACACACCTTAATAAACAGAGCCCTAAAAGTCTTTGTTTAATTGTCAATCCTATACTTTTTATATAATTTAGAACATGCAGAGAAGTCATCAGTTATGTGTTACATCTGAATCCTTACCCCAAATATCCCTGAAGCTTTACTCTAGATTGCTACACTACTGTAATTTTGGCCATAGCTCATCATAACAAGAATTCATAAAAAATTATACTGTTTAGAACTCATCTAATTAAAAGTAATTAATAAATCCTATATGATTTTAGGTTTCTATAAGGTTGACCTTAACCAAGTAAACCAAAGTGATAAAAACGACATCATTCATTTCACCAGTCATCATTTTATTATCATAGGAAACAATTGAAAGGTTGGAGGAGCATGAATTTCAATTAAAATCCCTGATACTTTTCCTGCTTCAGTTATAGAAGTAGATGAAGTGTTTCAAACACAAGGTTTCAGATGTGAAAGGAGATGGCATAAAATGCTTTCTGATTTTTCAAGTGCAAATTGTTCTTGGAGCCACCAAGTGGAATGAACCAGAAAACAAGGTTTCAGAAAAGTCTTTGTCAAGATAGTACTTCAATTAGTTTTGAAGGGCATGTTGAGAGCCTAGTTCTGTAAACGTTATAATCACCAAATGAAGATGCTCTTGATAGCATTCTAGATTATGGTTTAAATCTATTGGAGAACTATTTCTGCGGGTATTTTAAGAAGGTAATGTCTGTTTTGAATGCACAATAATGTGTATTAACACTAAATCACACTGAGGCCTTAATTAATTCAGAGGACTGCTCAGACATACCTAGGAATAAGAGCCTGGATTAAGGCATAGGCAAATACGCACATGCCTAGACCCTAAATTGTGGGGGGTGGGGCTGTCAGAAATGCTCAGAACTATAGAGATTTTTTGCATTTGTTCTAAGGTCTGAAGGATGGCTAAAATGCCTGAAAACTGTGCAGAGTCTTCTATCTGCAACTCTCCAATCCTCCCCTACTGCTTGAGTGAGTCTGTCCTGCTTGTTTCCAATGTCTGTGGCAGCACCAGCAAGCCAATCAGTTCCAGTGACCAATCTTATGCAAGAAGGACCCAGGACATGAATCAAAGAGAGTGGGAGTAGTATCAGTCAATGGGAAGGCACTGGAGCCAGTGCTAGTCACAGGAAAGGAGAGGGTGAAACAGGGGCAGGCTTCAGTGCTATGTAAGTGACAGTGACACTTTTCCATGATGTAGGAGACTAAGCTCTGCAATAAGCACTGGACTGACCATGAAGAAAGTCAGTGGAGTCAATGAGTGTCCTGAAGGAGATGCACTGAGAAGAGGGAGAATCAGCTGTCAAATAACTGACATCAAAATCACTTTTGGAAATTATAAACTCTCCCTTAAATCACAGGTCAGGAAACTTTGGGGTGACTCAGCACTTAAGCTGATCCCTCAAATCCAAGCAGGCTTTAGGAGGTGCCTCTATTATCTACAGCATCTATGCTGTCTCTCTCCATACATCAAGAAGGCAAGGTTTATCACAGTGGTTCACATATAGTAGCATCAAAGCTGTAAGAAGGGTATACACTAATTGATTCAGAATGATGCAACATGACAGAAATAAGGCTGAATGTGATGTGAATACATCCAGGGCTGCTGAGAGAGGGGGCCAGGGGGGCAAAATTCCCCGGGCCCGGGCCTCCAAGGAGGGCCCAGCGCTGGGGTCTCTCTCTCTCTCCTGCTTCTGACGGGACTCAAGTGATCACCTCCCAACAGGAGGAGAAAGAAAACTCCGGCACCAGGCCCCCCTTGGAGGCTGAGGAGGACCTAGAGCTTCCTCCAGCACTGCTGTTCTGCCCATTGCTGATCGGCTGCTTTTACTCTCAGGCTCGCATGCTCAGTTTTGAAACTGAGAATGCCCTGAAAGGAAAAGCAGCCACAGGGGCAGGCAGTCAGCGCTAGAGGAAGATGTCTTCTGCTGGCGGGGCCTCGTGATCCCCGCCACCCAAGGTATTTCAATTCAATCCTGCTGCGGCAGCGATCGGGGGGGGGGGGCAGCAGATGATGATTAGGGGGGCAGCAGCGGCCCTGCCCCTGGCCCGGTGGTGGTGGCCCTGCCCCTGGCCTGGTTCGGTCTCTTGGTGGCCCTAAATACATCACATCACTCTAGCAATAACTTCACTGGATACCAATACAATACAGGACTAAATTTAAAACTATGTCTGATCTCCAAGGCTTTTAAAGGTAAAGGGCCAGAGTACTTGAAGAACAAGATCTTCTTCTAAGCACCTCTAAGATCACTAAGATCTTCCCCAGAAATATCCCTAACCACACTATCTAGAAAAAAAGCATGAGATATGACACCTACCATCAGGCCTTTTCCGAACTAGCCCCACACTCTGCAGCACATTCCCAGAAAGGCTTAATGCAAGACTATCTCAATTTCAGGAACATAGTAACATAGTAAATGACTCATCTTATATGGTATGTGATACTTTATATGTATACCCGAGTTTGATTTGTCCTTGCCTTTCTCAGGGCACAGACCGTAGAAGTCTGCCCAGCACTGTTCTTGTACTAAGTTCTGAAGCTAACGTCGAAGCTCCTTAAAATTTACACTTCAGCCCATTCCTATCTATTCAGTCATGATCAGGGCGTAGACCGTAGAAGTCTGCCCAGCTCCCATTTTGTTTCCCAATTACTGGCGTCGCAGGAAGCAGGTGAAAGCTCAGTTCTTCTCCCAAGCGTTTAATGAAAGAAACAACTAACTACCTAGTCACACACAAAGAACAAATAGCAGCTGCACATAATGTAGCAGGATTTGCGTATCCATTCCTACTCTAGCCGAAATCTTTTTCTTGCACCTTATCTGACTTCATGTGCAATTTTTCCTTGTCAGTCACACTTATTTGTATCTAACTCCTGCTTATTAATTAATTTATTTATTTAAAAAGGTATATGCCACATGATCTGCCATTCTCAGTGGCGTACAAGAAAACTCTAATTTGTCTATACGTTACAGTTCTGCTGATACCCTTTGCTATATATTCAGATGTTTTAATGTGTATTTATTTATTTAGATTTTGCTCACACCTTTTTCAGTAGTAGCTCAAGGTGAGTTACATTCAGGTACTCTGGATATTTCTCTGTCCCAGGATGGCTCACAATCTAAGTTTGTACCTGAGACAATGGGGGTTAAGTGAATTGCTCAAGATCACAAAGAGCAGCAGTGGGATCTGAACCAGCCACCTCTGGATTGCAAGACCAGTGCTCTAACCACTAGGCCACTCCTCCACACCATTGTAAGTGGCATAAGTACATAAGTAATGCCATACTGGGACAAGGGTCCATCGCGCCCAGCATCTTGTCCACGACAGCGGCCAATCCAGGCCTAGGGCACCTGGCAAGCTTCCCAAATGTACAAACATTCTATACATGTTATTCCTGGAATTTTGGATTTTTCCAAGTCCGTTTAGTAGCGGTTTATGGACTTGTCCTTTAGGAAACCGTTCAACCCCTTTTTAAACTCTGCTAAGCTAACCGCCTTCACCACATTTTCCAGCAATGAATTCCAGAGTTTAATTACACGTTGGGTGAAGAAAAATTTTCTCCGATGAAGAAAACTTTTCTCCAAAACACACTTGTGGAGCTGCCGGGGATTGAACCCGGGACCTCATACATGCGAAGCACGCGCTCTACCACTGAGCTACATCCCTGATTGCACATAATGAGGGGCATTCTCAAAAGGATGTCCCAGTCAGAAAATAGGTACCTCAAAATCACCCGATAGTGGAAATAGAGCAGTAGACGTTTTCATGAGTTACAAAATCATCTCAGAGATGTCCATTTTTAGCATGGAGGAGAGTAACCTCCTAGCAATGCTCTTCATTATTTATAGAAGGCAGCTCTTTAGGCCAACAGTATGAAAAAGTAAACCGTGCTAAAAAGATAATAAAACTGAAAATGCCCAATGTTATCTTGTAGCAACTGGCGGGAGCTCAGATTAAATGAGTAGGTCTGTATGTCAAACCAAATCAAAATATCACAGAAAAAACTAAACTTCACATAAAATGTATGGAGATTAAAGGGTGTGGATGAAAAACAAAAAGAAGCAAAAGTCCAAAATGGTGACTTACTCTCTATGAAAAACGCTGTGATGCAAACAACGTCAAGCCGGCTACCGTCGGTGACGTAATTCATGTAAATGGTAAGGTGCCGGAGTCTCGCTGTTTAAATAGTGGAACTAATGTATAGATGACGTCAGGATAATGGATATGACATGTACAAGGTCATAGAACATAAAAGTAAGATGTGAAAAAGTAATATCAGTAGAACAGTAACATGGATTACGGTATATCAAACAAATAAATATAAAAATAGCGTACTAAATGTGAAAAGATTAATCATATTCAGTGTCAGCAAAAAAAGGAAAAAAGGAAGGCACCCAATAATGATAATGTGTTCCAGATAGAGAACCATATGGAAAGAGCATTGTGGGAAAGAAAGTAGAATGAAAAGATAGTAAAACAGTAAAATACCAATGGTGTACTATAAAACACAGTGAGTGCTGAATATGTGCAGGTGTAAACTTAAAAAGAATATAGTTGAAAACTACTACCAGTGAAAAAACATTGTGATGCTGAAAGCGCCTTCCAGTCAACGCCAATGAAATAATGTATGCAAATCTGAAAATATTGGGATGCACCTAAAAGCAAAAGACAGAAAATATGTGCGAGTAACGTGTCAGAGACATAGAGAACACTAAAAAGATAAACCACACACCACCGGAGATATTGGTGATTGAAATATGTGAAAAGCAAATAGGTATGTGATGATGTTTGTAGTAGCTCTAGTATTGTACTTCTTCACAAAAGTGATATAATCAACATCTTGCAGTCTCTCTGTTTTGGCAAAGCAACTCTCCATCATTAAATAATGCTCTTTTGTAAGCTCTTTTAACTATATCTTCAGGATAATCTCTTTGTTGTAATTTCTTTGCCATAAATGTTGATTGCTGTATTCCTCTCTTGCTGAACAGATCTTTCTTTATCTTAAAATTTGCGAGAAGGGAAGATTTCTCTTCAGTAGTCCTGGATGTCAACTGGAAATATGCAGAAATGTATTCCTATCTTTGCTCTTCTGACCCCGAACTGTTCTCATTTCTGACCCTTCCTTCTTTGCCAGAACATCCAAAAAGGAGATCTCAGATTCACGACAGGTCATAGTGAAATCTCCAATGACAATTATTCAACCAGGAGGTAAATTCTTCTAGAGACTGTCATGAACATTCCCACGAGACAAAAGTATCATCTATAAATCTTACTCACATTTTAACTATGGAGTAATAACTTGATTTTAAAACCTCATTTTTCCTCAAGCCATGACATGAATAAATTGCCTATTGATGGAGCCATCATAGCTCACATTGCTACTCCTGATATTTGTTGAGGGGAGGGCTACAGGGGGTGAGGGGGTGGGTGGTTTTTGTTGGGGTTTCCCTGTGGTTTGGGGGGTTCAGGTAGAAGATAGAGCACTGCTGTTCGAGGGGATCAGGAAGGAGGAGTTTCTCTGCTGTATTGGAGGGTTCAGGAGTGAGAAAGATTGGGATGGGGGGGGGGTCAAAAATGGGGGGAATCATCTGATCAGTGAACCAGAAGTTATGTAGTAACTGGCAATATTGAGTGCCGGCACCCACCTAGCTAAGTGACAACGCTAGGACAGCCTTTTATGTGGTCCTATTTGGTCTCTTAGCAATGCCAGCACTCACATTGTTTCTGGCTCCTTACTGACTCTGCCCTCAAAATGCCCCTCTCTTGCCCACTTTCAAAATTGCTAATTAGTGCCAGCATTCAATGTCAGTGAGTGGTTACGTGATGCTGAATATCAGCAACAGGCCCACTGAGCATAATTTAAACAACCAGGAGCCTCTCCTGCCCACTTAAATTGCTTTGAACAATCAGGCCCTAAGGGCTGAATTCTATATATCACACCTAAAAAATTGGCACCAAAAAAAAATATACCTAGGCATATTCTATAAACCATGCTTAAATTTAGGCGCATTTTATAGAATACACCTAGCGACCATCCAAGCGACTAAACTTAGCTTCAGGTAGTTATACCACATCTAAATTAGGTGCATACTGGGTGTATTCTGTAACAGTGCTCATAGTTTTTAGTAACGCCCACAATCCACCCATGGCCACACCACTTTTTCAACTAAGCACATTAGAATTTATACGCATTACTTTACAGAATGCGCTTAGACAGTTGTGCATATAAATTATAATTAATACCAATTAGTGTCAATAATTGCTTGTGAATGAGCAATTATCAGTGCTGATTGGCTTGTTAATCAATTAAGTTGCATGCACAAATCCAGAATATGACCGGATTTGCACATGCAACTTTAGTCGCACTATATAGAATCTGGGGGTAAGTGTGTAATTGTCTGCCCTGCCCAGGCTCCGCCCATATGAATATCCACCTGCAAAGTAAGCACTATCAAAGATATGCACATATTTACAAAATAGTTCATAGCCAGATGTGTTCAGATATGTGCATAAATGATTCAATAACCCCATTTACATATGCTGCCTAATGTCAGGAAGCTTTTTATAAATCTACCTTCTCAGAGCCATCAAATCTTTATACTCAAAAGTCTAGGCACCTAACTCTTAAAGTTAGGAGCCTAGACCTTTCAAAAATCAATCCAAAAGCATTTTCAAGATAAACCATCTGAGTCTAATCCTTTTTCTTTTCCATTAAACTTAGCTGAACTGCAACTTTCTTAGCTATTTTTGGTAGAAATCACTGTAAGAACACATTTGAAATTACACTGGCTCCCTATCCGAGCTCGTATACAATTTAAGATTCTGTCTTTAACTTTTAAGGCTTTATGTGACAGCACTCCTGACTATTTATCTTGTTTCATTAATCCTTATGCTCCTACTTGACTGCTTTGGTCTCTCAATGATCATAGATTGGTTCTCAATTGTTCTTAAGCTCGCTGGGAATCCAGGAGGTCTGCTTTCTTCTTCTTGTCTTCTTATCAGTGGAATAATTTATCTCTGGATCTTCTTTCTGAGTATTCTTTTCAAAATTTTAAGAAAAAGCTCAAGACATCTTTTTGCATTAACATGTATTACAAGTTAGGTCTGATGGACATTCAGTAACAGTGGCTGCTAACTGCTTATTATTTGCCTTGTGAAGTTTTTTCATATAAGTTTGGTTGTGACTGTTTTCTTGTATGCCTGTGCTCTGTCCTGTTTTTAATGGTGTTCCTTTCTCTTTCCTTTTAAATTATTTATTGTAATTGTGTAAATTGCTTAGATATGTAATTGCTCTACCATTAGTTCACAATTCATCAAGTCACAAATAAACAGAAACATTATTCATTTGCTTTTATAAAATACTTTCCACAGAAATTACTAGAAAGTGCTTTACAACTATGGAACCAGTGGCGGCCCTACCATTAGGCCAACTGAGGCAGGGGCCTCAGGTGGCACTCTTTATGGAGCAGCATCTCCCCCTTCCTTCCTCAACCCCCCTCTCTGAGCCTACCTTCTTTTTTTGTTGTTTTTAAAAATTGGCAGCAGCAGTGATTCCCATGCGCTGGCCTACAGCCGGCACCGGCTTCTTCTCTGTACTGCAGCTCGCCGCCGAGGAAACAGGAAGTTACATCACAGAGGTGGGCCACAGTACAGAGAAGCCGGTGCTGCGGCAGGGCAGTGCATGTGGAATCGCTTCTGCTGCTGACTTTTGAAAACAACAAAAAAAGTTAGGCACAGGGAGGAAGGTTGAGGAAGGAAGGGGAAGAGAGAGAGATTATGGAGAGATCTAGGACATGGGGGAGCACAATGTCGGGGGGCTGGTGCGCCATCTCATCCCTGCCTCAGGCGGCAGATTGCCTTGGGCCACCCCTGTATGGAACTTAAGTAACATGCTGTGCATACTGTTTAGATGACTGAAAGGCAGATTTTAGAAAGAACGTACAAATTGGAATTGAGATGTCTAGGTTGGGACATGTTAATTTCTGCTAGTATTTTTCAAACAGATCTGTCGAAATGGACCCTTTTCTAAAATACGTGCACGAATGGATGTATTTGTGGTGGCCACATGCGGAGGTAGCACCTATTTTGCAATTGTCAATCTCTAAAATATCAATGGAATCAACTCATATATGTCTTCAATTTTACAAACCTACATATCTACCTTTCCCCAATCTGTCATAGCACCCAATATCATGTGCCAGTATCACTTTTAGGGGGTACAGAAAACACTGGGAGATTAAGGTTGCAATTTCCCCTAATTCTTTCAGTGAAGTGTTGCATAACATGAACACCTTTATATAACCTAGATGTCCTTGACAGCATATTTAAATCTCAAAAGTTGATCTTGGGAGAAATAAACATGCATTTCCCTTCTGAAATGGGGAATGTATATATATGTTTTAGCTCCATCCTAATCCCGATGAAAAGAGGCCCAGGACACCCCCCTTCCAATATGCACATATTCATGATTTAGTAGTGTATATCAAAATCGGGATTTAGATGTGTATGCGATATAGACGTCTAAATGCTGTTTTGTGCATGTCCAAATTGCAAGTAGGGCTTTTTAAATGACTGCCTGGAGTTGCATCATAGTGAATGGACTTACTCAAACTCGTATAAGGCATATAAACAAATAGGGCCACATTCAGATAGACAACAATCAGTTCTGTTCAGCAAGAGCACATCATTGCCTTGAGCACTGAACTGTGGGGTGCCACAGGGATCCATACTGTCTCTCATTTTATTTAATATCTACCTCAAGCCTCTGGCTGAGCTGCTTCAGTCAATGGACATAAAATTCTACACCTATGCTGATGATGTGCAACTACTCATACCTATTGAACCAGATATACCCACAGTTCTGAGTAGTCTGGCTGCCTTTCTAACAGCAATTCAGGAATGGGCAAACAACAACAAATTTTGCATGAACACAAATAAAACAGAGATTCTTTGGTACCTAACACAAGTGGGCAAATACTCGACTTCAAAATACCTTTGGGAAGTATGAACTCTCCCTAAAATCACAGGTCAGGAATCTTGGGATACTGCTAGACTCATTACTCACTCTGATCCCACAAATTCAACCTTCAAAAACTGTCTCTATCACCTACAGCAGCTACAAAATCTCTCTCCATATATAGAAAAGAACACAGTGGTCTATTCCATGATAACATCATGACTTGACAACTGTAATGCCCTGTACACTGGCCAAACCAAAAACAGTTTGTATTAGCTCTAACTAATTCAGAATGCTGCAACATGACTGATAGAAGGCTGCAAGAGGGGTGACCACCAGTGGCGTTCCTAGGGGGGCTGACACCCGGGGCGGATCGCCGATGTGCCCCGCCCCCCGGGAGCAGCGCCCCCCCCCCCGGAACAGCGCAACCCCCCCCCAGCAAAAGAACCCCCCTGGGTGCACGCCGCTAGGGAGGGGGGGTGCCGCGCGCCTGCCGGCTCTTCATTTTCATGCTCCCTCTGCCCTGGAACAGGAAGTAACCTGTTCCGGGGCAGAGGGAGCATGAAAACAAAGAGCCGACAGGCGCGCAGCACCCCCCCCAGCGGCGTGCACCGGGGTGGGCCGCCCCCCCCCGCCCCCCCCCCCCCCCCCCCCCCCTTGGTACGCCACTGGTGACCACAGTTTGATTTTCAAGGTCCTCAGACAAAATGTGCCAGAGTACTTAAAGAATAAGTTAGCCCTTTACACAACTTTGGGTAATAGTGTTTGACTAATACTTAATTGATAGTGTGAGGAGATTGAGTGGTGGTGTTTTGGATGTGCTAGGAAATTTTTATACAACATTGGGGTCAGTGGGACTGCATTGTTGGCTCCTAATGAGGCTGCATCCAGGGGTAGGGCTAAGGGTAAACTGAAACAGACAGGGACAGGGAAAGCAGCTGGGAAAGGGTCTGCAAAAAAAGGCGGTTTATTTTTTAGAAGGAGAGGCTTTAGAGGAAAGTTCTACTATGGTGTTTGGAGTTCAAAAGGGGCAGAGTAGCAGAAGTAAAAAGAGTCCTGGGAACACTGTGTTCTCAACACGGGGCAGAGTTCAGTTGGGACAGAATAAGAATAAAGTTATTACACATAGTAAGAAATCTTCCAACTGTCCTGAGGCTGATGTGATGCAGGCCTACAGATGAAGAGGCCACTGAGGATTTACTGACAGGTGAGTCAGTAGGGGCAGTGGCATACCTAGGTTGGCTGCCACCCAGGGCAGGTCGCCACTATGCCCCCCCCCAGTGCATTGTGCCCCCCCTGGTGTATCATACCCTCCCCCAAAGCTCATCACCCACCTCCCTCCCCCCCCCCCCAAAGTGCATCATCCTCACCACTTGGGGGTGTATGGAGCTGTCGAGCGGTTGTCTGCACTGCCGGTCCTCTACCCCGGAACAGGAAGTAATATCCGAGGGGGCAGGGAACCAGCAGAGTCAACAGCCACACAGCTGCTCCATGCACCCTCTTGCTGCCTGCTCCTAGAGCAGACCGCCGCCCCCACAGCCCCTCCCTTGGTACACTACTGAGCAGAGGATACTGATATGGAAGAGAAGGGAGAGCTAGTAGAAATGGGAGGCGAGGAACCAGCAGTAAGGGATTTAGGGATAAAGCACAATGGCGTACAAAGCTGTGCGATAGAAAGTTTTTAAAGAATATACCCAAGCTAGTTCAAAGATTGGATAGAGAAAAGAAACAGAAGAGGAATAAAGGTGCAAGTTTGGCAATCCAATTCTTGGGATTCTTCTGATTCCACTTCTTCATCTGAATCAGATGAGAAGGGAAGAAAAGAAGGAGTTACCAGGATAGAGGGGCAATTGAAGTAGCTCAGTGGAAGGTTCTAACTTGGATTCACATATTTCTAAGCGTGGAAACACGTTTAGTGCTATTTCACCACTGGGCAGTCAAATCTCTCAAACCTTGTGAAGGAAAATTCTTCAGGGAAGATATATTGATTTGTTTATATTATTAGCCAGAGATTTAGAGGGTGGATACTGTAAAAAAAAGGGGGGGGATGACTCTAAGGATGAGATGAAAAAGAAGAAGTCTAAGTGTGTTAGGATGAGCAAAACTAGCATCCCGCTTTTCGATGTTTCAACCAAGCAACTGCAGTCAGTCAAGTTGGAAGGGGGAGACAGGGTTCCACAGTATTGGGAGGCATGTTTCAACAAGGGGCCACCCCCCATTAATTTGAAATCATTAGAGAGATGGTTGGAAGTGTTTCCAAATCCTCATTTGGCGCAAGTTTTGTGGGATGGGTTTGCTTTTGATTTCAAAATTCCTTATTTGTGTCCTAAGCTTTGTCATTGATATACTAATGCTCCTTCTGTGAATTCTCATAAAGATATTGTGCGAGGTAAATTGCAAAAAGAATTGGAATTAGATAGGATTGCAGGACCCTTTGATCAGCCCCTTTGTATGATTTGATGATTTTCCCTTTAGGTGTTATTCCAAAGAAAGAACCCGGAAACTCTCACTTCATTGATAATCTTTCTTATCCATGGTGTCGTCATGTTAATGAGTTATCAATCCTGATTTATGTTCAGTTCAATATGACTCATTTAATCAGGCTGTTGCACTGCTAAATAAAAAGGGTTCTGGAGCCTTGATGGCTAAAGCGAATATTGAGGTGGCTTTCCATTTATTGTCTATCTATCTCATCATTTTATTTATTAGGTTTTAAGTTTGAAGGCAAATTTTATTTTGACAGGTATATGCCTATGGGATGTTCTGTGGCATGCGCTTGTTTTGAGGTCTTTTCTTCATTTTTACATCAGGTAGTTCAGCAAGTAGCTGATAATAATCACATTGTGCATTATTTGGATGATTTTTTTATTTGTAAGAGCAGCTGAGGGGTTGGAAAGCACAGATTTAGTTGAGGCTTTTGAGTGTGTGTCCTTGGAACTGGGAATTCCCCTTGCTAAAGAAAAGTCTGGAGGGTCAACTCAATGCCTTGCTTGTCTAGGTATTGAACTGGATTCTGCTAGGATAGAGTCTAGATTACTACAAGGCATTTTGTTTTCTACTACTAATCATTTCTATAGTGCTACTAGATGTATGCAGTGTTGTAGACATTATATGCAGGTACTTTTTTCTGTCCCTAGAGAGATCACAATCGAAGTTTTTGTACCTGGGTCAATGGAGGGTTGGGTGACTTGCCCAAGGTCACAGGGAGCTGCAGTGGGAATCAAGCCTAGGTTGCCAGGATTAAGGCCCACTGCACTGGCCATTGGACTACTCTTCCGCTCCCTCCTCCTCCCCAGGACAAAGTTGTGAAGCTTTAAGCAGCAAATGAGGAGGCATGCTGTGCGAAAAAATTAACTTTCCATCAGATTCAATCACTTATTGGGCAGTCTGATTTTGCTTGCTGGATTATATTAATGGGGCACATTTTTGTTAGGCACCTGACTTAATTGACAGCTGATATACAGAAGAAACATCATTTTATCAGAATTCTGGTAACAGTAAGAAGATTTGCGCATTTAGAGTTCATTCTTAGTTGATTTTAATGGTATTATAATATGGCAGCAATCATCAGTGTCCTCCTAGGATTTGGAATTGTTTTCATATGCTTCTGGTGGTTTTGGTTTTAGGGTCTATTTTAATGGTGCATGGTGTGCTGAAAAATGGCCAGATTATTGGATCAAAAGGGATGGTGTAGAAATATTGCCTTGTTGGAATTATTTCCTGTTTTAGTGGCCTTAACAATTTGGTGACACCGGTTAGCAAATCGAATAGTAGTTTGGAGATCTGATAATATGGCAGTAGTGGAGGCTATTACTACTACCACTTATCATTTCTAAAGCGCTACTAGACGTACGCAGCGCTGTACATTTGAACATGAAGAGACAGTCCCTGCTCGACAGAACTTACAATCTAATTAATAAACAGCCATGGTTTGCCCTTTAATGACAGAAGTATTATGGGTTTTAGTATTACGCTGTTTACATTTGAATATTACTTTATTAACTAAGCATATTCCAGGTGTGTTTAATGACATTGCCGACGCATTATCTTTATTTTCAGTGGTAGTGATTTCGTGTTTTGGCACCCAAAACAGATGAATTTCTAACTCGAATGCCAGAAGGATTATGTAAAATCGTTCATGGCCCCTGTGGCAATTGTTGAAGTTTCCCCTAGCACAGACAAAACAGTCTGAGAGCTGAGCCTTGTCACCGGGATCTTCAGAGCAAAAGTGAGAGGTGAGAGGTGACAGGTCATTTATCATTATCAGAAGCCCGGTGTTTGGACTTTTATGTTGTACGACCCCTGATGCCGGCATTTACTGCCGAAACACGGCCCGTGTCGGGTTAATTTATTTATTTATTTATTTATTGCATTTGTATTCCACATTTTCCCACCTATTTGCAGGCTCAAAGTGGCTTACAGAGTGTGGTTATGACATAATCATTTCGTGATAACAGGTACAATTCTTATAGTTTGAATGTTGGTAAGAGAAGATAGGCATTGTCATTTCATGATAACAAGTACAGTTATTACTGTTTAAAGATTAGGTAAGGGAGGATAGACGGAAAGTGTTAGGTAGGTTAGGTAGGTAGGTTAATGATGTACAACATCTATTTATACAACTGATTAAAGGACCCATTCCAGATTTGAAGGCTCTTGGTGCTTTTTTCTTCTATTGTTTGCTGTGCGCTTTGAATTCCTCTCTCTACTATAGTGGAACAACTTTTGCCAACATTACTGCAAGCCAGACATATTTGCTCCCTGCCAGACATAATTTTGATACACTTGGGAGGCAATGACATGTTATATTAAAGGGGTGGAACTCATTCGTAATATTAAGCAGGCATTGTTAGTGGTGCATTTCTACTTCCCTAATGCTTGTTTAATTTGGTCTCAAATAATACTTAGATTCATATGGAGAGATGCTGTCAAAGTAAAAGCAGTGGAGAAACTTTGCAAGAGAGTTAATTCCGAAATTTCCAGATTTATTAGTAAATTGGGTGGGTGGGTTGGTTTTGTTTCATGACTTGTTACTAGTGGACTGCCCTGGTTTATAACAT
The DNA here is from genome assembly GCF_901765095.1 of Microcaecilia unicolor. NCBI lineage: Eukaryota > Metazoa > Chordata > Amphibia > Gymnophiona > Siphonopidae > Microcaecilia > Microcaecilia unicolor. The sequence goes on along the minus strand of NC_044037.1, from coordinate 168,940,812 downwards.
CCAGTTGGGGTTCCATCTGTCCAATATTGGTATTGATATTTGCTTATCAGCTATTCAAGATTTGTTGGAAGCATAACCAGTCTAAATGACTTTTTGAAGGGGGGGTGCGAGGACTAGCTAGGCTGTCTTTGCTTGTGTTGCAATGGATTTGCCATCCTCATTGGAGACATTGATTGGGGTGGAAACGTTTGCTGAAAACAGTGTGCAGTTGGGGTGCGGGATGGATCTATGTATGGCACTGCCATTGATTCTGGGAGTGGGCATGACTTGGCGATACCACAGGTTATGCCTGCTGAAGTTCAAGTTATGAATAAAAGCTGCAGCCGGTTCAGCCACAAGCATCTAATGTTGGTATATTTTGTGAAAAAGATAATTTGTATGGAGTGATGGCTTGTGAATGCCTATGTTAAGGTGCCTACTTTTCTTTATAGAATACTAATGTAAACCACATTCTGCCGGATTCTATGTAGCACGCCTAGAGATCCGTGCCGAATTCCAGGCATATTCTATAACAACGTGCATAGCTTAATTGGCTTAACAAGCTAATCAGCATTGATAACAGCACTTAACAAGCAATAATGAGCACTAATTGGTAATAATTAAAATTTATGCGAACAACTTGCTAAGTATATTCTGTAATAAACTGCGCCTAAATTCTAATGCACGCAGTTCACAAGGGGCATGGCTATGGGCAGGAAAATGGGCATTTGATAGGCATTCCAAAATTTACACGCATAGTTATAGAATATGGCCCAGTGCGCACAAATCTACATTCAAGGATTTAAGCCACATTTTCATTGGTGTAAATGGAGGCATGTAGTTTTAGGTGCTGGGATATCAACTAAGTGCATTCTATATACCGTGCCTAAATCTAGGCCTGCTTATAGGATGCACTTAGGCAGAAATGTTTACTGCGCAGATTTTTTAAGCATCTTACTGTATGTAGAATCTGGCCCAATTTTGTGCACCTACTTTGCAGCCATGAATATTTAATACTTGTTGATACTTTGCAAAAGAATGCACAAAGATGATAAGATTTTATAATCTACACATGTAAGTGTGGGCACCATCCAAACTTCACCCACGTGACTGCCCATCTATAAAGTATGTGCCATCGCACCTTGGCATATACTTACAGGATACCGTATATACATAAAATGGTCATTTATGTGCATATGACCAAATACATATGTAGAATACCAGTATTTATGCACATTCTTTGCAGCTTCTACTACTTATCATTTTTATAGCGATTCTAGACTTACGCAGCGCTGTACACTTGAACATGAAGAGACAGTCCCTGCTCGACAGAGCTTACAATCTAATTCTTATAGAGTTATCCTCATCATGATTGCACAAGACCATAAGGGGCCCTTTTAGAAAGCCGCATAAACGTCTATGCGCTCCCAACATGTGCCAAAATGGAGTTACCACATGGTTACCACGTGGCCCTCATGGTAATTTAATTTTTCGCATGTGTCCGCTACAAGTACCTGAAAAATATTTTTTATTTTCTGTCACCCATCAGCTACACGTGCCAAGTGACATGTGGCGTGCGTAGGTCATTACCACCCGGTTACCATGTGAAACTTTACTGCTAGGTCAATGGCTGGCAGTAAGGTCTCAGACCCAAAATGGACAAGCAGCAATTTTCATTTTGCCGCACGTCCATTTTCAGCAAAAATTTTAAAAGTGTGCTGAAAAATGGATTGGTGCGTGCCCAAAACCCACACCTACACTACCGCAAGTCTTTTCAGCACACCTTAGTAAAAGGACCCCTTCATTTCTTATTGCCTATTTTTTTTTTGTTCCCAATTCAACAACAGGGTGGTGGACTTTGGTCCTGGGGAACTGAGGAACTGAGTTTGATTCCCACTTCAGGCACAGGCAGCTCCTTGTGACTCTGGGCAAGTCACTTAACCCTCCATTGCCCCATGTAAGCCGCATTGAGCCTGCCATGAGTGGGAAAGCACAGGGTACAAATGTAACAAAAAAAACTTAGCAATACAAAATTTGAAGAGGTATCTCATGTGGAGCTTCATAGAATAGCTTATTCCTCTGTTAAATCTTGGTGGATATTTGAGGATGGATCCCTTAGTTTGTATTGCTGAACACCTGTAAAAAATAAAAGGCATACTATTCTCTCTGGTTGCCTAGACTTGGCACTGAGATCCTGAAAAATAATTTCTCCCTCTGGTGCAATGCAGTTTCCCTGTATGTCAGTGCCAAGTACCCTCTGCAGAGAAAAAGCAGTAAACAGAAAACCAGCAGCCAAGTTACTGTATCATTTTTTTTGTACTAATTGACCTTGTCAAGATAATTACTGCAGATTGTAAGACACTGGCTGTCTTTGGCACACTTATCAGAAAAAGCAATAGCTCTGGTGAATTATTGCATCCTTGCTGTGTACAGTGAACATTGCTGCAGGCTCTTCATAATGTTTCTTGTTCTGAAAACTGATTTTACCTGCAATGATCTCAGAATAAACACAATTTTAGAAGACTAGCACCATACAATTAGGTAAACAAACACACACAGTTTGTATAATTCACGAACAGCTTCAAATGGCAGAAATGTAACGTGAGTGACTGAGGTGTTGCATTGTCACACCTGGAAATTCAGATAAGGTTTATATCCTATCTACTCCCATTAGGATACATTCAACCAAATTCTGGCAGGCAAACTATGTCACATTTTGTGGGAAAGAGTTCTGCTAAATAGTAGCTAACATAAAAGGAGATGCTTGCGGTGCTCCCCTGTTTACTCAAATATAGGTGCATCTTATGTCCAGTTCCAGTGCTTACTGTACAGATTCCAATATATTTACACCTACTAGAGACTGCCATAACTATGAACAGAGTGCTGCTATGGCTAAGTAGCTCCTATTACCTAGTATGGGGGTATCATTTACACATAAATGGATATAATTCTATAAAGAACCACATGGTTTTTGGTGGCAGAAAGGCATGTAAATGGTAGTATTTAGTCATTTACACATTTTGAGGTAAAGTCTTTTTTTCCCATGTTAAGTGTGCATTTGCACTTAACACAATTTAGCATAAGGGCCCTGTGAGGGAATGGGTGGCATATGGCTGGGTTCCCATAGGATCACTCCCACACTAAGGGCTCCTTTTACCAAGCTGCAGCAAAAGGGGGCCTGCACTGGTGTCTGTGCATGTTTTTCACACGAGGCCCCCTTTTACCGCAGCAGGTAAAAGGGAAGTCTCTCTTTCCTGCAGGAAATTGCCATGCGGCAACCAAAGCACTTGCCATGTGGCCATTTTGGAGGGGAACCCTTACTGCTACCCATTAAGGTGCTGGTAAGGGCTCCCGTGCTAACCTGGCAGTAACCAGGCAGCACGCAACACTGCAGCTAGTAGGCGAAGCTGGCCAGCAGTAGGCGGAGCTTTAGTTCACTCATAACAATAGTAAATGCTATTGAAAACAATAGCAAAATATTATTAAAAATAAAAGCGTGGTCCATCTGTAAAAAGTCTAAAGCTGTTCCAGTTGGATAGGCAGTGACTTAAAAGGTGGTGAACAAAAGATTTGGGAGATTTTTTTCTTACTTATTTGACAGCTTTTCAATTTATTTGAAAGTTTCCCATATCTAGATATAAATATCATGAAATAAAAATTGAATATCACTAAAACAGTTTAAAAATTATTATAGCTGGTAGAAACAGCAATTATTACCTCTGTATTTTGTGCTCCTTTTTCTACACTGTCCTATACAATACAGATGGTGTGATTTTAGTGAGGATATCTTGTTTCTTGATGGGTTCATCTTAACTGCTAAGCCTGGTGTTATAAAGATGAAATATACTACAATTAAATGGAAGTAAAATTAAACTCTCCTTTCACTGGGGCACATGGAATCACATCTGCATCTGTTTTGTAGAAGTTTACATTTTAGATACACAAATGGATTATTCAGTTTTGAGCATATTTCAGGGACAAGTGGTCTTAAAAGTCAAAATAATATTTTGTTTCATGCAGATCTCTCATTTGCTTAAACATAATTAAATGGGCTATAAGCCCTTAATACAGTCCATTGGTTTTCTTATATTTTGTTCTTGTGCTGACTTATACTGTGCCAAAACTGAAGACTCTTTTATCTCTTCTAAATTATTGATAATAAAAGGGGCTCATTGTGGACAGTATCCACTCTAAAAGGCTGTTTTGTGGCTGTATATGAGGAATAGTGATATTGAATAAATAAGTGTATGTTTGTGTCCCTAGTCCGCATCCAAAGCTTATATAATCCTTTCAAGATAGCCAGTTAATCATTTAACTTATTAGTGGAACATAACCACAGAGGCATGGTATGGTCGCATTTTCAATGTGGTAATACTAGGGTCCAGCTAAGGTTATTTTGATTTAGTCTTCACTGGACCAAACTTGCTTTCATTGTGCTATCAGCGTCTTAAAAGGTAGAGGATAGAGGTTTTTTAAAAAACATTTATATTCCACATTATCCCAAACAAAATCAGGTTCATGTGGCTTACATTTGAAAACTCAGTAAAAGAGAATAATAAAATTCAAATGTATTATGGGAGCAAGTACATAGGTATGTCTGAAACATTTAACAAAGATGAGATTACCATATACACCCAGCTGGGCATTTAAAAGTTTGTTCTTTAATGATGCCGCATGTTCAGAAATTATAGACATAAGTGTAAACATTTATTCAAATATTATCACATGCATACACCAGAACAGACATCCGTACATACATTGCAAAAGTAAACAACAACAAGTTCTACAAAGTACATCTAAAATTTAATTTTTATTTTCTTATTTCCATCTTCCAAAATTCCAGACAGCAGATGTACAGATCAGCAGGACCCAAAGCAGTCCAAAACAAGTAAAAAAAAAAAAATCAACAACAACACAGTTTATACCTAATTATTCAACTACACTTAGGATTTACCTTTGGGTTTAAAAAGCAAAATTATATTCATGTAAGGACTGGATAAACGAATTAAAACAAAGTTTACATCAAATGCCCTTAATATGTAATACTTGGTATCAATAATGAAGTAGTGATGGAATATTCACATAGCAAGCAGCCTGCGCCAACAGATTTATTTTCCATTGAACATGATTAACTTTGTATGAACTTGGCAGCTAATATTGTGCTGAAGTGGATAAAGTTGGCACATTTAGCCTGCCTTTGGACAGATCGTCTGCATGAAGGAAGCCCCTACCTCATTATTCAATACATAGTAATAAAAAAAAAACAAGTGCATTTTTATAATATACCACTGCATTCCACAAAACAAAAAGGAGCAAATTCCCATATGCCATTCTTTTCTTTTAATATAGGCACAGGAAAAAAAGATGTTAAATGCTCCCAGTTTGAAACGAATTAATGTTTTTTTATTTGTACTTATAAATAATAAGTATATTGTTAAGTACCTGATTCTCATAACATGATGTCTGTTTTGATGGCCCTTTACTAGGTGAAAACATCTCTGTACGAATACAAGGAATGCCTATAGCCAGCCCCTCCAAATGACACATTGATTTAAAATGTAGAACAAATTAGTACTCTAACCGATGAAACCAGTACTTCCTTCGTGTACATCTGTATACTGCACAAGCCAGCATGTTTGAAAATATACGTGAGATTAAATAAAAATGCTACTAACAATAAAGAACAGCAACAACGATGCAGCAGCTTATAGGTTTGCTTGTTTTGTTTTGAGTGTACTAGATGACGGCTCCGCAGGGAAAAGGAAACAAAGGCTAACATAAATGGCTTCAATTTTTTTATGTCATCCCATCTCCTGTTTTCTTCAACCTCCTTGAGACAGACCCTGAGGCAGGAGGTCTCCAAGGGAATAGCGAGAGAGACCTGAGTCAAGCAGCCTCAAGGGAGCAGCCCTGAGATTGGACCTCCCAGCAAACAATACAGAGAGAAAAAGAGAAGGCTACAGTCCTGAGGGAAAAGGAGTAGTCTCAACATAAGAGTTTTCCTGGGGTAGCAAACTGTATGTAGTCAAGTAGTCAGCCTCCAGGAGTTGATTATATGTGTGAAAGAAGATTGCCAATGTAGAAAAGAACCTTACAGAATATTCCTAAAGTATATGAATTTGATGTGTGTCCAGAAGAGAACAGAGATGAAATTAGTTGCTTCAGTGTTTGGGCCTGGCTAGGAGCCAGCCCCATGAAGAATATTGACTACAACTATATTGTGTGTGAGAGAGCGAGAGAGAGAGACTCTACTTCAAAGACTAAGTCTGTGAAGTAACAGAGCTAACCACAACCTTTTTGGTGTACATAAATAAAATATTTCTGACTTTGTGCCACCTTTCTATGAGGTCCTGCAGCCAGCTGCGAGTCACGCTGCCACAGGCCCCTTAATTTGTTGTGAAATTTACAGTTTTGTTGTATAGCATTTTTCATTGGGTTGTCATGTCATCAGTAGCTCACACTGGCCTTCCATAGCATGCCCTATTCTTCAGTAATAATTAAAGTGTAGACTACTAAAGGTTGGATAAATAAAAACATATTTATTTATTTATTTACCATCTAAAACAGTGTTTCCCAAGTCCGGTCCTGGAGTACCCCTTGCCATTCAGGTTTTCAGGATATCCTCCATTATATGCAGATCTCTTTCATGCATATTCATTGTGGATATTCTGAAAACCTGACTGGCAAGGGGGCACTCTAGAACCGGACTTGGGAAACACTGATCTAAAACTACACAGATTACAGAGTAGCATACATAATTATAAAACACCACCATATAAAACAGCACACAACATCAGTTAAAATAACACAAGCAAACCAAAAACAGGATAACATGACAAAATAACTAATATTTTGGTGTATTTTTTCCACTGTTTAATTTTTTTAAATGACATGGAACAAATATGTTGTTGACATTTCCAGTATCATTTCAAATGAATGCATCTCCCTGATATTTATTGCAGATATCCTGAAACCCTAACTAGCTGGGAGTCTGCTAGGAGAGGTTTGGGAACTACTGTTCTGCAAGTATGCACATATTTTCACTTTGGAATGTCTACCATACTCACTCCAATCTGAATCTTCCTGACAAAAAGTTAGGGCTGGATTCAGGAAATGGCTCCCAAATTTGGGCACCAGAAAAAAATTTTGTGCTGAGCACTATTCTAAAAATGACTCTTTTTGTTGGGTGCTATTTATAGAATAACACTCAGTGCCAGGATCCGCGCCCAATTTGGAGCATGAAGATTTACACCAACTGAAACCTGGTGTAAATTCTCATTCCTAAGGGGCCCTTTTATTAAGCTGCAGTAGGGCTATTGTGCAGGTAGCGTGCGCCAAATTAACACTACTGCCAGGGTAGCGCAGGCGCCCATCAGTAATTCCGAAGTTGGTGCATAGTGTTTCCTGTGGTAGAAACTAATTGTCTATTTTCTACCTCAGGGGCATTCCTGGTGGTAATCAGCAGCATGGCCACATTTCTTTCCGACTGCCCTCCCATGCAGCATCTCTCTCTCTCCCTCCCTCCCTGCCACAACTGGGTCCAGTATCTCTCCATTTCTTATCCCTTCCTCCATCCCATTGTCCACCATATCTCTCTCTCCCTCTCATGTGTTTCCGGGACTATTGTGTCTTCCTCTTCCCCTCCCCTCCCCTCATTCCAGAATTTCTACCTCTTCTTGAACCTTTTCCCCTTCCACTCATTTACCTTAAAACAGCTCTAGCATCTCTTGCACTTCTCCCTACCCCAGTCTGACGTCTTCCTCGCTGCCACTACCTTCTTGGTCTACCTTAAACTGGATTTTTCTTCTCAGAGGCCTGCTTATTCTGATACACTGCCTGCAGCCTCCCTGGTGCTTTCCTCGGGCTGCATTCTGCCCAGGCGGAAACATGAAATTGTGTCAGATGGGAGCAAAATGCAGCAGAAGGAAAGCACTGGGGAGGCCGCTGGCAGCATTATCAGAATTGCTGCTACATTGGCCAGCCCCTGAGAAGAGAAATCCATTATTTATAACTTATTTTTTATTCAGTATTGAACCAGTAGACAAATACAACAATAAGCAATATCAATCAAATCAAATACATTACAATAAACAGCATTAATTCCAAAATGCTACGGCTCAGTTCTTTTTTCAGAGCACACAGCACAAGCAACCAACAGTATAAAGTGAGTGGCATAAGTTAAAAATTAAAGTCAAAATTAAATAGAATTAAATTAAATATACTAAGGTGTATGAAAGTATAATACAGTATAATAAAACATAATAAACTAGACCAAAAGAAATTAAACTAAACTATGTGATATAATAATACTACAAATAAGTAAAAAAAGAAACAAATTAATTATCTAACCCCATTTCTCAGACCCACAACCTTCCTCCAATCTAAAACTTGATATTCAATGCACTGAAAGAAAGATAAAAACAAAGACATCAATCAACATTCTCTGATAACAAAAAAGCCTCTCTCTCTCCAGAATCTATAACTCTCCCACTGGACATAAAACTTATCCAGAGTGTGAGTCTTAAAAGCAGCAATTTCACTCATTTGATAAAACCCATCCAGCTGTGCAAAAAGGTTGCACAAGTGTGGAGCAGTTTTTGGTCTTCCAATGTTTCACTATTTCCAATTTAACCACTGAGATATAAGCCAAGACCCAGGAGTAGAACTCTCCTTCTCTGCGATCAGGCAGAATTTGTAGGAGAATCATCTCAGGACTCAACTGAACATCAATCCTCCCAATGTCCTTGACTAAACCAAAAACTTCCTGACACAATTTCTGCATAATAGGGCAGTCCCATCACAACGTTCCAAATCCTCCAATTGTCCTCACGTTCTTCAACAAGTAGGATCTGTCCCTCTCATTATATGATGGAGTTTCAGTGGGGTCAAGTATGTACAATATAAAAGTTTGTAGCCCACCTCCAATGATGCAACAGAAAAAGAAACCTGACCTGTAACTTCTATCAGGTTCTTTTATACCGCCAGTTGTTCCTGGGAGGATTCACAGTGGTGTACAATAAAGAAGGCCTCATCATATGAGGGAAGAGTTGCTATAAAGAAGACCTTGTCATGTTACGGAGGGTTAAAGTAAGATCTGATGTGTTATAAGCATGGGGTTATTTATCGTATAGGTAGGTCTTGAGCAGCTTCCTAAAGTTCATGTATGTTGGTTGTGTTTTCAAAAATAGAGGAAGGGCATTCCATTGACAAACTCCTTGGAAAGAGAATGATCTTTCTAGTTATGGATTTTAGTCTAATGTTTTTTTGTAGATGGTTACTTCTGATTTGGAGTCCAGATGTAGCAGAGCTTATTCGTGGAGCAAGGGAACTCCAGTGCGTTAGACCCATAGAGATTCTTGAAGATCATATACATTATCTTGTATCTTATTCGATGTGTAATTGGGAGCCAGTGGAGATTCTTTAGAATGGAGGAAACACTGTCAGCAAGACTTAGGCTAATCTGAGAATATAATTCTCATGATCAGGGTCCATTCTTTTTCATCCCTGCAATGCCCCAATTTATCTTCCCACTTAACCATAAAGGGAGCCTTGTGAAAGTCGATGGGCTATAATATTTGATATAGCTTGGGTATTAGACCCTTAATGCCCCAAAACTGAATTAAAAGCTGCTCAAACGGTGTTAATGGGTGCAACATATTATCCCAATTTTCACTGCCGCACACAAACCCTACTTGACATAAATACCTGTGACTAAGTTTAGTCACATGGCTCGGGATAGGCCTAACTTTAAGTGTAATTTATAGAATATGCATAGGTGTATTTTTTTTTTTTTGCTCTGATTTTTATAGCACCATATACTGTATAGAATTTGGCCCAAAATGCCTAAATTGTAAATAAGAGTACTAATCACCAGAATTTAAATCATAATCCTCTTTGAGCATCTCAAGGAAGATCAAGGATTCACTGGCATCAAATAGCTGAAAAAGATAGACTAGACCCTTAGTAGTCATAGAGGGGCATAATCGAAAGGGACGTCCTCGTTTCGATTTGAATGTCCTCATCCAGGGGGGGGAAACCTGTATTTTTGAAACAAGATGGATGCCCATCTTTCGTTTTGATAATTTGGTCAGGGACGCCCAAACCTGAAATTTGGTCATCCTTAGAGGTGGCCATCCCTAGACTTTGTCGTTTCTGATTTTTGGCGATAATGGAAACCAAGGACGTCCATCTCAGAAACGACCAAATGCAAGCCATTTCGTCATGGGAGGATCCAGCATTTGTAGTGCACTGGTCCCCTTGACATGTCAGGACACCAACTGGACACCCTAGGGGGCACTGCAGTGGACTTCATAAATTGCTCCCAGGTACATAGCACCCTTACCTTGTGTGCTGAGTTCCCCCCCCCCCAAAAAAAAAAAACCCACTATCCCCAACTGTACACCACTACCATAGCCCTTACGGGTGAAGGGGGGCACCTAGATGTGGGTACAGTGGGTTTCTGGTGTGTTTTGGAGGGCTTGCTGTTTCCTCCACAAACGTAACAGGTAGGGGTGTATGGGCCTGGGTCCACCTGCCTGAAGTGCACTGCACCCACTAAAACTGCTCCAGGGACCTGCATACTGCTGTCATGGACCTGAGTATGACATCTGAGGCTGGCACAAAATATTTTTAAAGATGTTTTTTGAGGGAGGGAGGGGGTTAGTGACCACTGGGGGAGTAAGGGGAGGTCATCCCCGATTCTATACGGTGGTCATCTGGTCATTTCAGGCACCTTTTTGTGCCTTGGTCATAGGAAAAACACGACTAGGTAAAGTCGTCCAAGTGTTCGTCAAGGACGTCCTTGTTTCTTTCGATTATGGGTCGAGGATGTCCTAGTGTTAGGCATGCCCAAGTCCCGCCTTCGCTACGCCTCCGATATGCCCCCTTGAACTTTGGCCATCCCTGCGACGGAAAGCAGTTGGGGATGTCCAAAATCTGCTTTCGATTTTAACGATTTGGACAACCCTGTGAGAAGGACGCCCATCTTCCAATTTATGTCAAAAGGTGGGCGTCCTTCTTTTTCGAAATGAGCCCAATAGGTGATACAAGGAAGAATGTCCCTGACTAAAGCTAGGCTAACCTGAAATAGGAAGAACTCATGAGATCAACTTCCCCTGCAATAACTGAGACACCACTTTTTTCAAAACTTACCATGTATGCACTATATAAGGGTTATGTCTGCCCAATTCAGTCTTTTTAAAGCCCATGGTAAAGTCCAATAATTGAAAGGTTTAACACCATCGTGCTCTAATTCAACCCATGCCTTACCTCCAGGAAAGTTCCTCCAATCAAATAAAGCTCTCACTTGGACAGCAGCATAGCACTTCTGTAAACAGGGTACTCCTAACACCCCCCATTCCTATACTTGAAACAAAACAACTCTAGATATCCTAGGGGGTCTACCCATATACCTGACTGTAGTCTGAGGTTTCTTTCATCAAGTCTGGAAGAGAGATCAGTGGGTTAGCAAGTATACAAAATGACATCATCAGCGAACAAAGCAATTTTATGCTTGCAGTCATCCACCTTGATACCTTGCACATCCAGATTTGACTGCATACACTCAGAAAATGGTTCAATAACCATGGCAAAAAGAAGGGGATATATAGTTCCTCTTACCAGACTAGATACATCTGAATAATCTCCATTTACTCAAACATGAGCTTTATAGGTGCATATACAAAGCTTGGACCCATGCAAGAAAATTAGTACCCAGAAAACATGAACTATAACGGCCATTTAACGTGGTCAAAGGCTTTGTCCGGGTATACTACCAAAAATAGTGATAAAATATGGTCCCTACAAGCACATCATTGTATGTTCAAAAGTTGATGAATATCACTGCCTTGACAGCTTTAATAAGTTTGAGTAGACAAATTTGTAGCCTGGTCACAAGAATTTTAGTTAATAATTTTGCATCAAGATTAATGTGGCAGATGGAACGATATGATGCAAAAGCCCCTGGCTTGAGAATGAGGCAATGCTAGCAGCATTCATGGAATTAGGCAACTCTTCATCTCTCAAGATTGCATTAAACATTTGCATAAGCATAAAGATTAACTATATTTCTAATAAAAGCAAACAGGCTGTCCAAACCTGGAGCCATACACTCTTTAAGGGCCTCTTTTACTAAGCCATACTAGTGATTCCCATGTAGCAAATGCAACGCAGCCCATTGAAATTGAATGGGCTGCGGCACATTTGCCACACTGGGAATCGCTAGTGAGGTTTAGTAAAAGAAACCCTAAGTGTTTTGATAGCTTTCAACACTTTTAGTTATTCAGTTATCTTCTTCTCCAAGAAATGACTCTCTGAGTAAGGAAGATCACATTTACTAAAATAATCATCCAATTTTTCCACCTCCATTTGAACCTTACTAGCATACAATTGTTGGTAAAAAAACAAACAAACATGAACTATCTCCCAAATCTCTTCAGCCTTATAAGCCCACATTCCTGCACCTGTTCTAATTTTAAAATTAGATGTTGTTGGGATCTTGCTTTTAATCTAGCAACCAATATTTTTTCTGCCTTATTCCCCCCTTCCAGATAAAGCTGCTTAGATCTGTCCCACTTATGGGCAATATTTTTAGCTTCAATTCTGCTAAGTTCACTTCATAGCCCCTCTGTCTCCAAAGCTTATTTGATAATGTATATTTGTACTGACTTTCCAGTTCCAAACTTTTTTCCCATAGGATATTTTATTACTTACCTCTTTCCAGACGTGAAGCAGCAGAAATTAAATATACTTTTACTACAGCTTTCATACTGTCTCATACAACACCATTCAAGACAGATATTTCTAACTGGAGTAGCCTAGTGGTTAGAGCACTGGTCTTGCAATCCAGAGATGGCCAGTTCAAATCCCACTTCTGCTCCTTGTGATCTTGGACAAGTCACTTAACCCTCCATTGCCTCAGGTACAAACTTAGATTGTGAGCTTTCCTGGGACAGAGAAATATTCAGTGTACCTGAATGTAACTCACCTTGAGCTACTACTGAAAAAGGTGTGAGCAAAATCCAAATAAAATAAATAACCATGTAGCACCCAAAATTTCACAGTCTAATACCTGGAAAGTAAGTTTCTTCCAACAAAAATATTTCTAATCTAGTATATACATTATGAGGAATAGAGTAAAACGTTGACATTTTTCTTCTCTTCAGTATGCTCCTTCCATATGTCCACCAGCTGATGATGGAACAGTGTCAGCTGGTGGACATATGGAGAGAGCATATTGAAGAGAAGAAAAATTTCAACTTTCCACTCTATTTCTCACAATTTCTTTCGATGACTATTACATTTCCTCCCACCATGATTTCAGGAATCCAAATGAAGATTAAGAATTGTATTAAAATCGCCTCCCAGAATAAGAGGGCTATCACTGAATTCTTGGACATGCTTACTAAAGTCCTCAAAGAAGGCTCCTTGCCCAGAATTGGACCCATATATGCACCCAAGGACTATTTTAGAACCAGTAACTTCACAATGTATTAATATATATCTACCAAAAGGATGTCTTTTAATATTCAGATTCGAGCAATCCAATTTATTAGAAATCAAAATACTTACCTCCCTTTCTTGTACTGATGAGCATTAGAAACCAAAAATACAGAGGGATAGTCCCTGTTTTTAACAAATATTCTTGAGATCTTTTTAAATGTCCTTCTTGTATACATAAGAAATCAGCTTTCAACCTCCTCCCTTCTTTAAACAAGAGACTTCTTTTAAACCCAGAATTAATCCTTTCACATTGAGAGATACCAAAGTTAACACAACCTTAGACATCATAAGATCCAATGCAGGCTTCAGACATGCAATGGATGCCAAGTATCACCCCTCCACCCTAACCCCAAATGAAACCCTCCCACCAAGTCCCTCATCCCACAAAACACTTCTTGTCATCTCTATAGGGGAGCATAATAGAGCTGGTATAACCCACCCATCTGATCCTTACCACGCAAAAAGATACAGAAATAAGCAAATCCGCAATCCCAATTTACATTTGTAGTCTCCCATAAGCACCATTCAACAACCTAAAGTGTACATTGTAAACTCACACATTCATACAACATACTACTCTAAGCAATCACTACATACACCCCTAAGAAGCACCCCATCCAATACGATGCCAAAGCTTCACCATACCATATAAACATACCACTCAGAGATGGCACACTAATAGCCCAACATCTCCCGTCGACTCCAACTAAACACTCAAATGCACAATCAGAATGATAAACACACATACAAACCAACAGGTCACTGACTCACCCCAATCAAAGCATATTTAAGATTACACTATATCAGAGTACCACATCACTCTCAAGGCTAACAGTATACACGCAGATCTTTAATTTCCACAAAAAGCTCTACAAACTCACAATCCATCAAACAAGATATCTCACATACAAATAGTATGGAAGTTACTGATTGAGAAAACAGCTAATGATAGTAAATATGCTGTACTAAAACCATATCAGAGAACAATTCCAGTGCTGCTCAGCAATCTGTCTTTCGTCTTTGCCGCTTATGCTTCTGTGAAACTCTTTGCCAAGCTTCTCTGTGCAGTAACTCATGCGTCTGCTGTATAGGTTCCATCTACAGCATTTCACACATCTCCCCTCTCTCTTCCTTTCCCCCTTCCCATCCATATGAAGCAGCACCCTTTCTCTTCCCTTCCCTCCTCATCCTTGTCAAGCATTTCTCCTCTGTTAATTTCCCCCATGTCTAGCAACTCCCCTCTTGCCCTTTCCTGCCCTCTTCCTAGCATTTTTCCCGATCTTCCTCTCCACATTTCCCATGTGCAGCACCATCCTCAACCTTCCCTTCCACCTTCTTCTTCCACCTTCCCTGTGTCCAGCATTTCCCCCAATCTTTCACCTCCCTCATATCTAATATGTGTCCTAATCAGCTCTTCTACCTCCCCCATATCCAGCATGCCTCCCAATCATCCTTTCTATCTTCCCTATATCTAGCATATTCCTGATCACCCCTTCCACCTCCCCCATGTCCATCATTTCCTCTGATTTCCCTGTTCCACCTCCTATGTGTCCAGCATCTGCCCCAATCTCCCCTTCTATTCTGCAATCTTGCCTCTCAACCTTATCTATACTGTCAGCATCCTGAGGTTGAAAAAAATATATAGCAGCATAGGGCCTTGAAGCCCTGTGTGCACGCTCTGTCTTTTGGTCCTGCTCCCTCTGACATGATGTCTTATGTCAGAGGGGGTGGACCAGCCAAAACAGAGGACACTCAATAGTAGCTATGCCCCTGGGTTGGGTGTATTGCTCCTGATCATTTTTGGCATCTTCTAAAAAGTCATCTCCTTGTGGTTTTGATTCTTACCCCTTCTTATATTGTGGGCTATTTAGTTAGAGAACAGAATTACTTTCTTCATAGAATTGCTGTGTATAATTTATGGAGTTTCTTCAGTTTTTTTCCTTTATTGAAGTCTATCTTTGTCCTGCTTGTTTGAAATAATAAAAAGAAAATTCTGCAGCAGATGTTAATCAAATAGTCCGTTCTTCTGTGCCTTCTAATATCACTTTATAGACAATATAGAATGCAAATTTTGATCTAAAGAGAGACTCGTTGTCAAACACTCAAACATTCAGAGATAAAATCAAGCTGCTGATGGGCAGAGTAGGGTTTCAATAAGTTACATTAAAAGAAGTGGCTTATAATGCTAAAAAGATAGAAGCTCAAAAGAGATATTTTCTTTCCTTTAAAGCTGTATTGCTTAATAGAGATGTGGATTCATTGGTGCACATTTGAGTCATTAGCATGCCTTTAAAAGTATATTGCTTGCAAAATTGATTTCACGCATATTAACCTACAAATTAACACATTTTAAGTTGATTTGTGTGATTTAAATTGTTACAATATGGCAAGCATTTTCAGACAGCAACCACAAGGGGCAGGAGTGAGGAAGCTTTGCTTTTGCTCCATCAACCCCACTAGGACCACCAGGGCTATCAAGTAGGTCCAGGGAGGCCTACCTAGACAGCAGGGAGAGGTGTTAGGGGTTGGGGTATTGTTTGTGGAGGGGGTGAGGGGTCTGTATGGCAGGACCCTGGGGATGGTGGATAGGAGGGGGGATATTTCCAGGAACAAGGGGGAATTGGGAGCTGTTTTTAAGGAAAAATAGTTATGCGGGTCCCAGCCAATATTTAGCTGGGACCAGCAGCATAACTGTTTTATCTGCCAGGACCTGCATAAGCCCCAGTGGCCACCATCAGGCAAATTAGCCCCTGATATTCAGTGCCAGTGCCTGGACATGGCCCAGCACTGAATATCCAAGGCTAACCTAGCTGAGAACTGTCAGCGTTTAAAAAAATGGTGACTGCTGCCAGCTGGATATCGACCAGCTAATGTTTTATAAAAGACTCACTAAACACAGAGCTTTGTATAAAATACACATATTGCAACCCCCCCCCCCCCCCCCCCCCCCAAAAAAAAAAGCATGTATATCAGAAGGAGTCTCTTTACAAAGGAAAATGCTCCGTCAGCAGCATCGCTTGGAGCTTTGCATGTGTAAGTAGCGTTACTTATACATATACGTGAGAATTTTGCTGTTTAACCATGTAAGCAGTGGATTTTGTAAAACTGCACATATGGCAGGAGCCAATTAAGGAGTCGAGCACCGAATCTCAAATTCATGTTATTTCACGGTGGTTATAAAAGCCTGAGAGATAAGCACTATTCTTCCCTCTAGCACTCACCCAAACCATAGGTGCAAACAAGCAGTTAGCCAGAGATTATGCATGAATTGAAGAAGGTATAAATGCTGACATGGAAATTCTGCAGAAGACCTGTATTGAATTATAAAATGCAAAATATATGTATACTTCAATGGATTGTCCAAATCATGCCCAAAACACACCACTTTAACATTTCTGTCTGCTGCCACATCCATACATAATTAGTGCCTTTTCTATAATCACTACTTCTACATGTATGTCAATTTACTTGTGCAAACACAGGTGGATTAAGGTATAGACAAACAAGACATGTGCCTAGGACCCAAAAGTTTAGGGTGGGCCTGGCAGTTGAACTAAGGAGGCTACAATAGCTAACTATTTACATAAGTATATAATCATCGACAAACTGGGACAGACCAAAGGTCCATCAAGCCCAGTATCTTGTTTCCAACGGTGGCCAGTCACATGCACCTGGCAGAATCCCAAAAGAGTAAAATAGATTTCATGCCGCTTAACCCAGGAATAAGCAGTGGATTTTCCCAAGTCCACCTTAATAATGGTTTATGGACTTTTCTTGTAGGAACTTGGCCAAACCTTTTTTAAACCCCTGCTAGGCTAACTACATTTACCATACTATCTGGCAACCAATTCCACTGTTTAATTATATATTAGCTGAAGACATTTTTTTATCTGATTTGTTTTAAATTTACTACTTAGAAGCTTCATTACATGCCCCTAATCCTTGTATTTTTGGAAGAATAAACAAGTATCTACACCTACCCATTCCACTCCTCTCAGGATTTTATAGACCTCTATCATATCTCCCCTCAGCCGTCTCTTCACCAAACTGAAGGGCCCTAGCCTCTTTAGCCTTTAATTATAGGGAAGTCATCCTATCCCCTTTATAATTTTTGTCTTTCTTCGCTGTACCTTTTCTAATTCCACTATAGCTTATTTTAGATGCATTGACCAGAATTGCACACAATATTCAAGGTGTAATTGCACCATGCAGCGATACAAATGCATTATAACATTCTCATTTTTGTTCTCTATTTTCTAATAATTCCTAACATTCTATTTGTTTTCTTAGCTGCCACTATACAGCAGGGGATTTCAATACCTAGATCCTTTAACTGGTTGCTGACTCCTAATGTGGAACCTTGCATCATGTAGCTATAGTTTGGGTTCCTTTTCCCCACATGCATCACCTTGCACTTACTCACATTAAATTTCATCTACCATTTGGATATCCTGTATCCCAGTGTCATAAGGTCCTCTTGCAAATCCTCACAATCCTCTTGTCATTTAGCAACTGAATAACATTGTGTCATTAGCAAATTTGAACCCCTCACTCATTATTCCTGTTTCCAGTTCATTTATAATTATGTTAAAAAGCAGTAGTCCCAGCACAGATTCCTGGAGAATCCCACTATTTAGTAGTAGTAGTAGTAGTAGTAGTATTTACCCTTCTCCTTTGAGAATATTGACCATTTATCCCTGCCCTCTTTTTTCCTATCTTTTAACCAGTTCTTAATCCACAATAGGATACTGTCTCCTATCCCATGATTTTTTAATTCCCCCAGGAAGCATTCATGAGTTACTCTGCCAAATGCCTTCAAAAAATCTAGATGACTCACCTTTATCCATATGTTTATTCATTCCTTTAAAAATGTAGCAGATTGGTGAAGCAACAGATTTCCCTTGGCTGTATCCATTTTGGCTTTATCCCATTAATCTATGCCTATGGATGTGTTCAGTTAT
The DNA here is from genome assembly GCF_901765095.1 of Microcaecilia unicolor. Lineage (NCBI taxonomy): Eukaryota > Metazoa > Chordata > Amphibia > Gymnophiona > Siphonopidae > Microcaecilia > Microcaecilia unicolor. The sequence goes on along the minus strand of NC_044037.1, from coordinate 168,922,372 downwards.
TTTATTCTTTATAATAGTCTACCATTTTGTCCGGCACTGACATCAAGCTCCCCTATCTAATATAATAAAACGCACCGTGAACGTTCTGAAGACAATGTTCTGAAGTCACTCAAACACTCCCTGTAGGGTTCATGGATTCATGGTGTGAAGCCAGCCAGCCGTCTCTGCCCCGCCCTCGCGTCAAACGTCATGACATCGAGGGCAAACGTCATGACGTCGAGGGCGGAAAAAAAACCAAACAAAGCGCAGCGTCAGGGAAGGAGGCGGCGCTCCCGATGTCTCTAGCCTTCCCTTCGCTGTGTTCCGCCTTCTTCTGACATCAAGGATGACGTCAGAAGAAGGCGGAACACAGCGAAGGGAAGGCTAGACGTCGGGAGCGCCGCCTCCTTCCCTGACGCTGCGCTGCCAGAACCGCCACCGAGGTAAAAAGAAAAAAAAAAGGGATGTTGGGGGGAGAGAAGAGGGTGGGCAGTAAAGTTGAACAATGGGAGCGGGAGGGCAGGGGAGAAACGACAGCATGGATGCGAAGGGGGGGGCATGGATGCGAAGGGGGGGGAGAAGAGGGCGGGCCAGGCTGGGACATGGGAGAGAGAGGAGCATGGATGCGAGGGGGGATCATGGAAGGGAGAGAGGGGAATTGCTGGAAAAGGATGAATGGAGGGGGCAGGGGACAGAGGAGCATGGATGGGCACGGATGGGCATGGATTGGGAGGGCAGGGCTCAGGGAGAGAGGGGAATTGCTGGAAAGGGATGAATGGAGGGGGCAGGGGACAGAGGAGCATGGATGGGCATGGATTGGGAGGGCAGGGCTCAGGGAGAGAGGGGAATTGCTGGATAGGGATGAATGGAGGGGATAGATGGGCAAGGATGGATATGGATTGCAGGGCAGGGCTCAGGGAGAGAGGGGAATTGCTGGATAGGGATGAATGGAGGGGGCAGGTGACAGAGGGACATGGATTGGGAGGGCAGGGCTCAGGGAGAGAGGGGAATTGCTGGATAGGGATGAATGGAGGGGACAGATGGGCATGGATGGATATGGATTGCAGGGCAGGGCTCATGGAGAGAGGGGAATTGCTGGATAGGGATGAATGGAGGGGGCAGGTGACAGAGGAGCATGGATGGGCATGGATTGGGAGGACAGGGCTCAGGGAGAGAGGGGAATTGCTGGAAAAGGATGAATGGAGGGGGCAGGGGACAGATGGGCATGGATTGGGAGGGCAAGGCTCACACTCTCTCTCTCATATACAATGTCTTTCTGACTCTCACACACTCTGTCTCACACTGTATCACATTCACTCTCTATGTGCCACACAGTCACTCACACACTCGCTTGGTCTCATACACTCACTCTCACAGAGAATCTGTGTCTCACACACACTCTCTCTCTCGCACACACACACTCTCTCACACTGTGTCTCACATACACACTTGCACACACTCATTCTCACACACACACTCTCTCACAAACACACTCACACCCAGACTCACTCTCTCTTTCACACACACACACTCACACTTTCACTCTGACTCTCACACAGTCACTCTCACATACACTCTCCCAAACATACACACTCCGAGGAAAACCTTGCTAGCGCCCGTTTCATTTGTGTCAGAAACGGGCCTTTTTTACTAGTCTATAATATCCCAGGTCAACTCTGGAACGCTTTACAAAAATTGGTTTTAAATTTCCTGGGGTTTTTTCTGGATTCTATAGATTTGTGAATTGTGTGGATATTTTTCAGAGTTTACCTCTTTAAAGAACACCAATGCTCTCCCCCCTTCCAGTACAGAGACTGTGCAGGATCCAGCCAATGGGAAAGCTTCTCCAGTCGCTGGAAGGAGGAGCTGAATTGTGTTAAGTCCCACTGCTGTGCAAGTGCTATGGGCGGGGGGGGGGGGGGGGGAGAGAGGCTAAGCCCTATATGAAGCCTTGAAGAGAGTCACTGAGTGTGTGATAGGGGGAAAATGAGAGGGATTGTTGAGAAAGAGTAGAAATGTAAGAGGAATGAGGGAAGTTTGAGGGGACTCTTACAGGCTGAGAACAAGAACTGGCAGCAAATGCAATAACTTTACATAATGGAGGGAAGAAAGGGGTGGGAGCACTACTGAATGAGCACATGAACAGCACAGCACCAGAAAAGAAAGTGTGTTTATATCTCATCTGGTCTGAAAAGTGTGTGTGTCTGAAATGTGTGTGTGTACCTGAACAGTGAGAACATATGCATGTGTGTATCTGAAGAACAAGAATGTGTGTATGGATGTGTATATCGATATCTATATTTATTTATCTGTATTGTCTACACACCTTTGAGCCTTTAAGGTCCTCTCAAGCAGCATCACTATCTGTACCCTCAACTAAAGAAATTGTATGATGTGATACCTACTAAAAAGCCTTCTCAGGAGTAGTCCCCACACTCTGGAACTCACTTGGGAGAAGAACAGGCAAAAGCCTGACTCTTCTCCAAAGTCTTTAATACATGTGGCAACTGACTATCCATTCACTCTGCACCTGGACTACCTTGCGCACACTCTGTTTATCCCAATGACTTTATTCCCTATCTTGTACTATCTATATATCTCAACTGGGATGTTTCATTGTATTGTAAAAACAGCATTAGCATCATATAGTATCTATGAGTATATTATTTGAACATTCTAATGCATGTTTGTTAAGATGTTTCACCACAAGACAATCAAAATAAGTGACTCTTTAACTATTTCTTAGTCTCTAATACAGACTGATGAGTGGTTCCATTAACAAAGACCCACAATTGAGAAAACACTATTTCTTGTTTCTTCAAAATGTGTCCTTCTCACAAAATGGAGTGAAAGAAACAGCATCCCTTCCAATCTCAATGACCTGTTTAAGTTTAAGATCTTTAGAATAAAAGATAAATAGTGTGCAGGTTCATTCTGTAACACCTGATGAATAAGCAAAAGAATTTTAAATTAATTCCATGCCTCTATAAGAAGTCAATGAAACTCCATGAGATACAGTGTTATATGATGGAAACAATGAAATCCATATAATAAGCTGCAATTTGAACTACTTGTAAAGATTCCAAGATTAAAGCAGGCAGACCAAAGCATAACAAGTTCCCGTAGTCCAAACCACTAAATATCATACAATGCAATACAGATCAAAAGTCCTTTGCAGGAATCATATTTTTCAGTTTGTTCAAAAGATGCAGTTTTAAAAAAGAATTCTTAATCAATGCATGAATTTGTAGTCTAAATGATAAATTCAAATCAAGGATCATTCCCACATTCCAGACCTGTGATGAACTAGCTAAACATACAGCAGCTTATGTCAAGCTTTCCTTGGGTGAATTTCTTCCAACTGGAGCAAGACCCCAGCCCTAGACTGTGCGACAAGTACCACGCAGTTCCCACCGGGGAGCTCTCAGCTCACCCTAACCATATGTCAGCCTGCTCCAGAGAACACGACCCGCCAAGACAGACAATCCAGACTAGGTGTCAGATCCACGTAAAGAGTTCACACTCTCAGCTCTAGCACTCCATGTGGGCTCAAAAGAGCTTTGAAGGTCATTGAGTGATTCAGTTTGAGCAATTTGATTAACAGTAAGTGGAAAGATGTGCATCAACAAAATTCCAGTATTAGCAGGATGTGGAAGATGGCGACCTAAGGGGGAATGTACGCATCAAACACAGAAAGACAAGGAAACTAATTAATACAGATACTCTAAACTCAAAGCTGAGTCCACTAAAAATGAGTTACAATTTAATACTGCTAAATGCAAGATCTGTATGAAATAAGGTTCCCCTGCTTTACAATTTGCTTAAGAACAAGGATGCTGATGCCCTATGTATAACAGAATCATGGCTAGGGGAGGATGATCTGGTCATTTTAAATCAACTCCTTCCAGCAGGATATTCAGCTTTTTGGGGGGCCAGAAAGGACAAAAAGAAGGAAGAGTATTGTGTATTTTTAAAAAGAATGATGTTAGGTTCAGCGAAGCTGGTATGGAAGTATTAGTTCCATTCTCTACCACTTTTAACATTGTTTTAGTATATGCTGCCCCAGGGTTCCTTCATAATGACTATTTATCATTGATGGAACTCTTAGTCAATCTTGAGTTAAATTTAAATAAAACTATTTTAATGGGTGATCTAAACTTGAAGATAGATATAATAGAGGGAGATAATCTAATCGTGAATTTCATAGCATCTCTAGCTGCACTGGGATAGAGACAAATTATAGACAGCCTCACTCATACTGCTGGACACACTTTAGACCTGGAATTTGAGCCAACAGCCATGGGGAAGGATTTTATGCTTGTAAGATCAGTTCAGTTTGTGCCGTGATCAGGTCACGCTTTAATTTCACTGACGCTTAACTATAATAAACACAATGAATCCTCACAAGACTATCAAATGAAGCTCAACAGGAAATCATATGAGTTAGCAGGTCTAAAGGAAGAGTTAACTAATATGCTACTAACTCTGAGTTTTAGTGAAGAAGACCCAACTGATTTATTGGTCAAAAAATGGTATGCTCTGCTATCTAGCTCCCTGGAGAATGTTGCACCTCTGACAAGGTTCATAAGACCGAATAGGGATCCATGGTTTAACAATGAAGTTAGACTTATGAAACAACTGAGAAGGATTGAACGACAATGGAGGAAAAATCCATCTAGGGTAACTCAGGTTGAATACCTTGACATGTTAGCTGAATATAGGGCCTTGACAAATAAAGTTAAATGTGAGTATTACGACAGAGAGATTCATCTACCTCCGGTGCATTGTTTTCAATAGTAAGGAGGTTAACTCAAGATGAGAGTAGCACAAAGCTAAGATCAACTAATATCATTAGTGAGAAATTTGCCACTGGTTTCTCTGACAAAGTAAATAGAATCGTAAATCAGTTTGATTTAAAGAAAGTACCGACTGAACTTGCTATTCCCATAGTGGATAATGAGCAATGGCTTACGTTTACAGAGATTGCTTCTGACACGATAAAGCAAATGTTTTCCATAGTAAACAATAGTGCCTACAATAAAGGTATCTACCATCCTTCTGTGATTAAGGCCTTCAAAGATGTAACTGCCCCCGCTGTTTACTCAAATTGTTAATAGGAGCTTTAAAGAAGGCAATGTTCCTAAAGTATTCAAGGAAACTGTGGTTAGACTGCTATTAAAGAATATGAAAGATTATGCAAGTCTTATCGAGAATTACAGACCCATCTCATCTCTACCTTTTCTGTCTAAGATTGCTGAGAGATTGGTCTATGATCAACTAGTAAACTCTTTGGATTTCAATAAAATTTTAGATGTCAATCAGTTTGGTTTCAGAGCTCACCATGACACAGAAATATTATTGCTGCCTTTGCTTGATATGGTGCATATAGACTTTCGTAAAAGACAGCAATTTTTCTTGATGTATCCACTGCCTTTAATACTATAGATTATAGCAATTTGTTGAATAGATTGCAAACTATAGGTATCTCTGATGTTGTGCTTACATAGTTTCAATCTTTTCTAGAAGAATTAAGTTTCAAAGTCATACAGGGAAAGGACTTATCAACATCTCAGTTCCTGTCAACTGTCTCAGTTGTCTGCAGTGCTCTTCAACATTTTCTTATTACCTCTATGTACAGTACTAACCCATTTTGAAATCCAATTCCGCATATACACAGTTCCTACTTCCTGTTAATACCAATATAGGTGATACCTCAAATATGCTGAAATCTATTCTGAATATAGTTGAAAATGGATGTCTACAAATGGGCTGAAGCTGAACATCAGGAAAACTAAGATTCTAACACTGGCTATCCATGATTTGAATGATATTCCATTTGAATTTCAGTCTGGTGATTATCTAATCCCTACATCAAATCTAAGGGACCTAGGGGTCATGCTCAACGAGAAATTAACAATGAAAGATCATGTCAGCAAATCTATTAAAGCCCAATAACTTTAGGATTGTTGTACAAAGTCTGATAATACCATGTATTGATTATGTGAATGGCACTACTGTTAGGACTTCAGTAAACACAAATAAAAGTATTGCTGATAGTGCAGAATTTGTAGCCAGAGTATTAACTGGGACTAGCCCTTCAGAACATATCCCTCCTGTATTGAAGAATCAACACTGGCTGCCCATAGAACAAAAGATACATTTCAAAATCCTTTATCTGGTGTTCAAAACTGCTGGTTATTCCATCACATCATCTTGTCTGTTTAGAGGAATTTAGGCACATGAATGTTTACATTACTGGACCTACAATATGGAACAAGCTGTACTGCAATGGATTTACAGCCTGTCTCACTGACACAGACTACTGAATAATTACTGTAGATTCTTTTGGATTCGTATTAAGTAAATGAGACCTTTATTAGAGGTTCTAAAATCTACAATGATTAAGATATTTATTTATTTATTACATTTGTATCCCACATTTTCCCACACAGCAGCAGGCTCAATGTGGCTCACAGGTTCTGGAAAGGAGAGTACCAACTCCGGGAATACATACAGAGTGGAAAACAGAGCAACAGTAGGTGCTCTGTTTTCTCATTGTAGATATATACAATGATTAAATCACCTAACTAAAAGAAAGCTATAAGACAGATATATACTTATTATACATACAACATCACTGATCAGGAATTTCAGGCCCTTATCTCATCAGCCAGGAGGCCCGTTGCAGCGAAGTCTCCTTATAACCAGGAACAAGTCTTTTCTGCACAAAGCATCCATCCACAGATGAGCCTCAAAGCTCTGCTGCAAGCCCCCCCCCCCCTTTTTATTAAGCTAAAGCTTATTTTCAGAGCCAAGGGAAATTACAGAATGCTTGAGAATAGGTAAACAAGCCATACTGCGGGAATGTGGTCACATGTTTCCAAGTCCAGGTGGCCAGTCTGAACTTCGAAAACAAGCGCCATCCTCCTCTTCGCATACCAAATTAATTAGAGCTGTGTCTTATCTTCTGCATTCCAACTTATTTTCACCCAATAAAAGTTAAACAATCATTTTTAAACAGAATTACTTCTAATCAACAATACAGACCCCAAGTGCACTTGTTAGTCGAGGCAGATAGAGTTGAAAAGCAATCTCTAAAATCCTTTTTATTACACAAGCTACCCCTTCAAAGAATTCAAAAAAGAACTTAAAACATTACTGTTCCTACATGCCTACAACTGGGGAGATACCTGAGTATCTGTCACTAAATGTTCAATGTAAGATACACGGAATCTCATCTTGTTCTCTAACACATTCCTGTGATTTTCCTACAATATTCATATACTGTATTCTGTCTTCTGTTTTATTATGTATGTTCTTAATGTAATCTGCTTAGAACAATGGATAATGTGGAATATCAATTTCATAATAAATAAATAAAGGCAATTAATAAATCTTAATAAGCAGTCATCCTGTGTTTGAAAATTGACTTTTGTGCAGACTTAAAAATTAAGTATATACACAATCTAATTTTGATTCTTTCTCAGAACATTTGACTTTTTCCCCAATTTTTATAGGGGTTCATTTCACACATTCACCTTAATACATAATAATAATAATAATAATAATAATAATAATAATAATGTGTTAGATCATTTTAATCTATGCAAATCAATTGTATCCTGTTAATTCATAGAGTAATGGACATTAGATTGATTTTGTGCACACAGAACATAGAAATCAGAATTGATACTTCCATGTCAGGATGTGTACAATTCTGGTATTATTTTAGAAAAGGAACAAAATATAGAGCAGGGGTGTCCAACCTCGGTCCTTGCCATGTAGGGTTTTCAGGATTTCCCCAATGAATATGCATGAGATCTATTTACCTACAATGGAGGCAGTGCATGCAAAGAGATCTCATGCATATTCATTGGGGAAATCCTGACTGGATTGCAGCCCTCGAGGACCAAAGTTGAACAAACATGATATAGAGCCGTTTCTAAGATTTATGCAGGAGTGTATGTAGCAGGGACAGCCATTTTACAAAGATACACCAGTGGCATAGGTACAGGAGGCCTGGACCCCCCCCCCCCCCCCCCCCCACACACACACACAAATTTGCTCTGGGCTCCTGGTTTGCCTGGTGGGGATCCCCAACCCCCTCCAGCTGAAGCCTTCGTCCTGAGCTGGTCTCCGGCACTGCCACATTTCCTACCCTGCTCTCTCTTCCCCTCACGGTCCAGCTGGCGTGTTTTAGTGAAACTGAGCATACGTGCATGCTCAATTTCATTAAAACAAGTGTGCCGGACTTTACCAGACTCCCACAGTACATAAGAACATATAACTGTACTGGGTGAGACTGATAGTCCATTTAGCCTAGTATCCTGAATCCAGTAGTGGTCAATCCAGGTTGCCAATACCTGGCAGAATCCCAAAGAATAGCAGAATCCCATTCTACTGATCTTAAGGTTAAGTAGTGGCTTTTTCCATGTCTATCTTAATAGCAGTCTGTGGCTTTTCCTCCAGGAACTTGTCCAAACCTTCATAAAACCAGATATGCTAACTGCTGTTACCACATCTTCTAGCAAAGAGTTCTAGAACTTAAACCATTACGTGAAAAAAAAATATTTTTCCCTATTCATTTGAAAAGTATTACAATGTAACTTCATGGAGTATCCCCTAGTCTTTGTACTTTTTTGAAAGAGTAAACAATTGATTTACATTTACCCATTGTACTCCACTCAGAATTTTGTAGTCCTCTATCATATCCTCCCTCAGCCATCTCTTCTCCAAGCTAAAGAGCCCTAACCTTACAAGCATTTCCTTCTTTGAACCTTTTCTGATTTCCATTATATATTTTTTGAAGTAGCGACCAGAATTGCAGACAGTTCTTAAGATGAGGTCATAACAAGGAATGAAACAGAGGCTTAACCATTTTCTTTGACTTATTTTCTATCCTTTTCCTAGTAGTAGTAACCCTCTCCTCAACCAACCAACCCAGACCTCCTTCTCCTCCTTTCCTGATATCTCCGAGGAGGAAACCGCCCGCCTTCTTTCCTCCTCAAAATGCACCACTTGTTCCTCTGAACCCTTCCCCACCAACTTACTTAACACCATCTCTCCTACTATCACCCCCTCCATCTGTCATATCCTCAACCTCTCTCTCTCCACTGCAACTGTCCCAGACACCTTCAAGCATGCCGTAGTCACGCCACTCCTCAAAAAACCATCACTAGACCCTACCTGTCCCTCCAACTACCGCCCCATCTCCCTCCTACCCTTCCTCTCCAAGATACTTGAGCGCGCAGTCCACAGCCGCTGCCTTGATTTTCTCTCCTCTCATGCCATCCTCGATCCGCTTCAATCCGGTTTTCGCCCTCTTCACTTGACAGAAACAGCACTCTCTAAAGTCTGTAATGACCTGTTCCTTGCCAAATCCAGAGGCCACTACTCCATCCTCATCCTCCTCGATCTATCCGCCGCTTTTGACACTGTCAATCATGACTTACTTCTTGCCACACTGTCCTCATTTGGGTTCCAGGGCTCTGTCCTCTCCTGGTTCTCCTCCTATCTCTCCCACCGCACCTTCAAAGTTCACTCTCATGGATCTTCCTCCACCCCCATCCCCTTATCTGTTGGTGTTCCCCAGGGATCTGTCCTTGGACCCCTTCTCTTCTCAATCTACACCTCTTCCCTGGGCTCCCTGATCTCATCTCATGGTTTTCAGTATCATCTCTATGCTGATGACACCCAACTGTATCTCTCCACACCAGACATCACCGCGGAGACCCAGGTAAAGGTATCGGCCTGCTTATCCGACATTGCTGCCTGGATATCCAACCGCCACCTGAAACTGAACATGTCCAAGACCGAGCTTATCGTCTTTCCACCAAAACCCACTTCTCCTCTCCCTCCACTTTCTATCTCAGTTGATAACACCCTCATCATCCCCGTCTTATCTGCCCGCAACCTCGGAGTCATCTTCGACTCCTCTCTCTCCTTCTCTGCGCATATCCAGCAGATAGCCAAGACCTGTCGCTTCTTCCTCTTTAACATCAGCAAAATTTGCCCTTTCCTCTCTGAACACACCACCCGAACTCTCGTCCACGCTCTCATTACCTCTCGCCTGGACTACTGCAACTTACTCCTCACCAGCCTCCCACTTAGCCATCTATCCCCCCTTCAATCAGTTCAGAACTCTGCTGCACGTCTCATATTCAGCCAGAACCGATATACTCATATCACCCCTCTCCTCAGGTCACTTCACTGGCTTCCGATCAGATACCGCATTCAATTCAAGCTTCTCCTTCTTACCTACAAATGCACTCAGTCTGCTGCTCCTCACTATCTTTCTACCCTCATCTCCCCTTACGTTCCCGCCCGTAACCTCCATTCACAGGATAAATCCCTCCTCTCAGTACCCTTCTCCACCACCGCCAACTCCAGGCTCTACTCATTCTGCCTCGCCTCACCCTATGCTTGAAACAACCTTCCTGAGCCCTTACGCCAAGCCCCCTCCCTGCCCGTCTTCAAGTCTTTGCTTAAAGCCCACCTCTTCAATGCTGCGTTCGACACCTAACCCTTACCGTTCAGTGAATCCAGACTGCCCCAATTTGACTGCCCCTATCGGACCGACCGTTCACTTGTATATTAGATTGTAAGCTCTTTGAGCAGGGACTGTCTCTCTTTGTTAAATTGTACAGCGCTGCGTAACCCTAGTAGCACTCTAGAAATGTTAAGTAGTAGTAGTAGTAGTAGTTCATAGCATTTTGTTTGTTTGTTTGTTTGTTTGTTTGGTTTGGTTTGGTTTTGCCTGCCATTACACACTGAGCAGAAGATTTCAACTTATTGTCCATGATGACACCTAGATCTTTTTCTTTGGTGATGACTCCTAATGTGGAATCTAACATCAAGTAGTAATGATTTGGTTTATTCTTCCCAATGTGTTTCACTTTGCTTTCGTCCACATTAAATTTAATTTGCCATTTGGATGTCCAGTCTTCTAATCTCCTAGGGTCCTCCTGCAAATTTCTCATAGTCCTCATGCGATTTAACAACTTAGAATAGTTTTGTATGTCATCTGCAAATTTAATTCCCTCACTTGTTCCCATTTCTAGATCATTTATTTATTTTATTGGGTTTATTAGAGAAATTACACAGATTAAACAAGCGCATCAACATTATTAGCATCAAAATAAGACAAAGATAAAACACTCTAAAAGTCTCTAAACTTATATCCCTTCTCTGTGTACCCAACTCCCTCCCCAACCCATCCCTCCACTTCCCCCCAATCCCCCCTCCCCCCCTAATCAAGAATCCAGCACTAGAGGGTCGGGATGTGAGGACCAAGTGACATAAGAATCCCACACAAGATGATATGCCAAAATGTGTCCATTGCTTAGGGCAGTCAGTTTAGACATCAGATACAGATAGTCCAATTTGCGCAAAACTAAAGCCCAGGTATAGTAGGCTGTTTCCACGCTGTCGCCAAGACCAGTTTACTAGCCGCAAACATCTGAGTGACTAACTGATGGATAGGAGACTTCACTCCAGGTAGCTTAACATGCAAAAGACAATGGTCTATCTTCATAAGGGTAAGAAGTCTTAGTTAAGCTCAAAACAAATTTCAAAACATTAGTCCAGAATATTTGAGTTTGGGGACAAGTCCACCAAACATGACCCATATAACCCACTAACCTACATTTACACCAACACAGAGCAGAATTCAAATGAAACATTTTAGACAATCGCTGAGGAGTATAATACCAGCTATAAAGTATCTTACAGCCATTTTCTACTAATGCATTAGATACTGATACTTTGAGTAAAGATTTAAACACCTTTTCCCATTGTACTACTACTACTACTACTTAACATTTCTAGAGCGCTACTAGGGTTACGCAGCGCTGTACAAATTAACAATTAAGGACGGTCCCTGCTCGGAAGAGCTTACAATCTAAAGGACGAAATGTCAAGTTGGGGTAGATAAGTTTTCCTGAGAAGAGGTGTAGTGATTAGGTGCCGAAGGCGACATTGAAGAGGTGGGCTTTGAGCATTGATTTGAAGATGGGTAGGGAGGGGGCATGGCGTATGGGCTCAGGGAGTTTGTTCCAGGCATGGGGTGAGGCGAGACAGAAGGGGCGGAGCCTGGAGTTGGAGGTGGTGGAGAAGGGTACTGAAAGGAGGGATTTGTCTTGAGAGCGGAGGTTACGGGTAGGGACGTAAGGGGAGATGAGGGTAGAGAGGTACGGAGGGGCCGCAGATCGAGTGCATTTGTAGGTGAGTAAGAGAAGCTTTAACTGTATGCAATATCTGATTGGGAGCCAGTGAAGTGACTTGAGGAGAGGGGTGATATGAGTATATCGGTTAAGGCGGAAGATAAAACGTGCGGCAGAGTTCTGGATGGACTGAAGGGGGGATAGATGGCTACGTGGGAGGCTGGTCAGGAGTAGGTTGCAGTAGTCAAGGCGAGAGGTAATGAGAGAGTGGATGAGAGTTCGGGTGGTGTGCTCGGAGAGGAAGGGGTGAATTTTGCTAATGTTATAGAGGAAGAAGCGACAGGTCTTGGCTATCTGCTGGATGTGCGCAGAAAAGGAGAGGGAGGAGTCGAAGATGACACCGAGGTTGCGGGCAGATGAGACGGGGACGATGAGGGTGTTATCAACTGAGATAGAGAGTGAAGGGAGAGGGGAAGTGGGTTTGGGTGGGAAAACAATAAGTTCAGTCTTAGACATATTCAGTTTCAGGTGGCGGTTGGACATCCAGGTAGCAATGTCGGATAAGCAGGCCGAGACTTTGGCCTGGGTATCCGCAGTGATTTCTGGTGTGGAGAGATAAAGCTGGGTGTCATCAGCATAAAGATGATAGTGGAAACCATGAGAAGAAATCAGAGAGCCTAAGGAAGAGGTGTAGATTGAAAAAAGAAGGGGCCCAAGGACAGATCCCTGAGGAACTCCAACAGAGAGCGGGATAGGGGAGGAGGACGAACCATGAGAGTGTACTCTGAAGGTACGATGGGAGAGATAAGAGGAGAACCAGGAGAGGACAGAGCCCTGGAACCCAAGGGAGGACAGTGTGTCAAGAAGTAGGTTGTGATTGACAGTGTCAAAAGCGGCGGAGAGGTCGAGGAGGATGAGGATGGAGTAGTGACCTTTGGATTTGGCGAGGAATAGGTCATTGCAGACTTTAGATAGTGCCGTTTCTGTTGAGTGTAGGGGGCGAAAGCCGGATTGAAGCGGATCGAGGATGGCATGAGAGGAGAGAAAATCAATACAGCGGCTGTGAACGGCGCGTTCAAGTATCTTGGAGAGGAAGGGTAGGAGGGAAATGGGGCGGTAGTTGGAGGGACAGGTAGGGTCAAGTGATGGTTTTTTGAGGAGTGGAGTGACCACAGCATGCTTGAAGGTGTCCGGGACAGATGCAGTGGAGAGAGAGAGAGGTTAAGGATATGACAGATGGTGGGGGTGATGGTAGGAGTGATGGTGTTGAGTAGGTTAGTGGGGATGGGGTCAGAGGAACAAGTGGTGGCTTTCAAGGAGGAGAGGAGATGGGCGATTTCCTCTTCGGTGATAGCAGGAAAGGAGGAGAAGGAGGCTTGGGTAGGTTGGATGAGAGAGTGAGATATAGGCTGAAGAGGAGGAGAGGGAGTAGTGGTGAATTCGAGGTTGATCTTCTGGACCTTGTCACGGAAGTAGTGGGCCAGAGATTGAGGAGAGAGTGAAGGGGGGGGTGGGAGCAGAGGGCACTTTGAGGAGGGAGTTGAGGGTGGCGAATAGACGACGAGGGTTAGAGCTGAGGGAATTGGTCAATTGGATATAATAGTCCTGCTTAGCGAGGAATAGGGAGGATTGGAAGGAGGATAGCATGAATTTGAAGTGAATGAAATCAGTAAGGGTGCGAGATTTCCTCCAGAGGCGTTCAGCCGAACGGGCGCAGGAGCGAAGGTATCGGGTGCAGGGGGTCAGCCAGGGCTGGGGATTGGTACGTCTTGTGGGCCCGGAGGTGGATGGTGCTAGGGTGTCTAGAGCAGAGGAAAGAGTGGCATTGTAAGTGGAGACAGCTTTGTCAATGGATGTGGAGGACAAGATGGAAGGGAGGAGATCAGAGATAGTAGAGGATAAGGTGGAGGGGTCAACAGCCTGGAGAGTTCTGGACGTAGTAGTTAGTGTTGGGCGAGATTGAGGGGGAGGGTGCTGAAGTGTGAATGTGATAAGGTGGTGGTCGGAGAGAGGAAGAGGTAAAATGCAGAAAGTGGAGGGTGTGCAAGTAGAAGAGAGGACGAGATCAAGACAGTGGCCAGATTTGTGAGTAGGGGTGGTGGGGCTCAGTTGGAGGTTGAAGGAGGAGGTAAGAGTGAGGAACTGAGAAACATGTGAATCGGAAGGGTTATCAGTGTGGATGTTGAAGTCACCGAGAATGAGGGATGGGGATGAGGGCTCAAGAAAGACGGAGAGCCAGGCATCGAAGTCGGTAAGGAAGGATGGGAGGGATTTATCAGGGGGGCGGTAAATGACTGCAACTCTGAGTGGCAGTGGGTGGAATAGACGGATGGAGTGAACCTCAAAGGATGAGAAGCTGTGAGACTGAGGTAGGTGGAGAGGTTGGAAGCTGCAGGTGGGCGAAAGTAGTAGTCCGACGCCGCCACCGCGGCCGACTTGGCGGGGCGAATGGGAGAAAAGATAACCTCCGTGGCATAGGGCTGCGATTGAGGCAGAGTTGTCCGGGGTGAGCCAGGTTTCAGTTAGGGCGAGCAGATGAAGGGAATGGGAGATGAAGAGATCGTGGGTGAAGGGAAGTTTGTTGCAGATTGAGTGGGCGTTCCACAGGGCACACGAGAAGGGGAGGAAGGAGGGGGGGAGGAGGGGAATAGGGATGAGATTGGACATATCGCGGGATCGTTTGCATAGATGAGATGAGGACGAGGACATGTGTGGGGGACCTGGGTTGGTTGATGTCACCCACGGATAGCAGGAGAAGGAGCAAGAGAGTGCGGAGAAGGGTGGGTGAGGAAGGGCAACGAAGGCGACGAAGGCGACGAAGACGGGATGTGCTTAGGAGGAAATGGGAAGGGTTCATGGCAGGAAGGAGGTATTGAAGGTTGAGAGCTAGGAAGGAGGAGGAAGACAGTAGGGATGGTGAGATGGTGGGGGACAGGGGTAGGTAGGGGAAGGCGGAAGAGGACAGGGATGGGTAGTGAGATCGTGTGGAAGACAGCGGTGAGAGGGGGAAAAGATTAGGGAGGGACAGGGCAAGGAATAGGATGTGAATGGGGGCCATGGGTTGTGACTGAGGTGTTCAAAGGGAAGGTAGGTGGGCTGGGAGCCAGGCAGGTGAGGGTAAGCAGTCGGGCAGGAGAGTGATGAGCTGGTAGGAAGATGGGCTGGGAGGCAGGCGGGTTTCAGGGTGGGTGGTAGACAGTCAGGTGATTGGTGGTAAGTCAATGATTGGCTAGTAGTCAGGTTGAGTGGCAGGCTGGAGTGGTTTGAAGCAGGAGCTGGCGGACTAGGACAAGCTGATGTAGACAGACTGGAACAGGCTGGGACAAGCTGAAGCAGACGGACTGGAACAGGCTGTATTGTGCATAATTATATGAGACGCCCAGTATTTTCTCCCATTTTAATAGATAATACATGATAGGTTTCTGATAGGAGAGGAGAGCTTTATATAATCTAGATACTTCCCCCCTTCCCCCTCCACCCATCATAGCACACTCTAGAGAGGACTCAGCTTGGCTTAACGCTCCTTTACCCTTCTAAGTATAAAATCTCGAAGCTGATGAAATTGGAATACCTGGAAAGTGGGGATTCCATACTCCCCCCGTAAACTCTCAAATAAAATCAACTCTCCTTCCTCCCATATCTGCCCTAACTCACACAAACCAGAACATTCCCAGGAGCGATAGCAAAGATCTACCCCCCATCCCCAGACCAAAGTACGGGGCAAACCGAATGTACATGTGCATGAAATATGCACGAGATGGAAAAACATTTTCTCGAATCGTACTCCGTGGAAAGAGGCCACCGCAGAATAGGAATATGGGTGTCTCTAGCATTTAGTGCATGCTAAAAACACTAGCTCACCTTTGTAAACAGGGTCCTTAGTGTCCTGTTTCGGTTTCTGTTGGTGAGCTCTCAGGTTCCCTAAGGCCCCACAAGGCCCCAGAGGACAGCCGAGCACCCCGAATCTTCACCCGCGGCGACCGCCGTTCACCGAGGGTTGAGCCCTCAGCTGCAGGCGGCCAGCAGGACTGCCGGAACCGCGGGGTGAGGGCTGACCCGGATGGTAGTCGGACGCAGTCTTTAAGGGAGGACTAGCAGAGGCGGCTAGTTCTCCGAGGGGGAAACCGTCACTGGAGGATAGCTGGCGAGGGCGGCCAGCACGTAGCACAGACTTTGGGCGCGGACCAGCCGGACGGCTGGAAAAGTCACAGTCCCCGGAAGAGGGCTAGCACGAACAGCTAGCTGAGGAGGAACACAGTCTCTGGAGATGGCTAGCGGAACGGCTAGCAGAAGATACACACTGTCTCTGAAGGCGGCTAGCAGGACGGCTAGCTGAGGATACAACACTGTCTCTGAAGGCGGCTAGCAGGACGGCTAGCAGAGGATACCACAGTGTATCTGAAGGAGGCTAGCAGGACGGCTAGCTGAAGATACAGCACTGTCTCTGAAGGCGGCTAGCAGGACGGCTAGCAGAGGATACCACAGTGTATCTGAAGGAGGCTAGCAGGACGGCTAGCTGAAGATACAGCACTGTCTCTGAAGGCGGCTAGCAGGACGGCTAGCAGAGGATACCACAGTGTAGCTGAAGGAGGCTAGCAGGACGGCTAGCTGAAGATACAACACTCCGGGATCCACTGTCTCGGCTTCTGACAAACAAAACGGAAGCATTGATCCCCTTCCGTTTCGTCGTTTAAATCTCCCGCCCGCCGGCCCCTGGGATCAGCTGGAACCAATCCCACCGGCCTAGCCAGGTAAGGGAGGCCGGGATTGGCCAGCTCACCCGGCGGGCGGGGTCTCCTTGTTCATGCGCCAATCCGGCGCGAGGAGGCGGGGCTAGCTCCGTCGAGGGAGACGCCGGCGCCGCCATCTTGGCCGGCGCATCCCCTCTTCTGAGACCGGCGCTTGCTCCAGCGGATCGCCGGTCTCAGAGCGACCCGCGGCAGCACCGGCCCCGTCGGCGGCTGGTCTTCGCCGCTCTGGATCCCGCGGCCTCCGTCGGTCTTCGCCCCCCGCTGGGGGCCTCCCGGTAAGGGCCCGGAACGGGACAGTATCCTCCCCGGATGCCCCCTTTTCTCTGGGCCCGGGTCTGGACGGATATCGGGCATGGAAGGCTTTGACCAATTCTGGAGCATGTACATTCGCAGCGGGCTCCCAGGAGTTGTCTTCGGGACCAAAATATCTCCAGGATAACAAGTAATACAACCTTCCCCGCCGCTTCTTTGAATCTAGCACCTCCTCTACTTCATACTCCGGATCGGGAGTAACCTCGAGAGCTTCATCGTTGGATTGGTGAGGGTGCCATCTGGACCCACGAAATGTCTTCAGTAAGGAGATGTGGAAGGCGTTGTGCACTCGTAGGGTTCTCGGTAGCCGCAAGCGGTACGTTACTGTTCCAATTCGTTCTTGGATCGCAAAAGGTCCAATGTACCGGGGTCCCAGCTTCCGGGAGGGCACCCGGAGTCTCAGGTACTTGGTGCTTAACCATACCTTCTGCCCCGGTTGAAGCACTGGAGCGGGTCGCCGGTGACGATCGGCAAGGACTTTATCTTTGGCAGCGGTTTTCTGTAGTTGTTCCCGAGCCATCTCCCAGACCTTCTGCAGATCCGCAAGGGTTTGATCCCCCATGGGGGTTAATGCTGGAGAAGGGAACGGCCCTGGAAGTCGAGGATGTCGTCCGTACACTAAGAAGAACGGAGAATGTCCTGAGGATGAATGGTCACTTTGGTTATATGCAACCTCAGCCCAGGGAAGCAGAGAGGCCCAGTTATCTTGGCGTTTGTTGACAAAGGCCCGCAAGAATCCTTTCAAGGTTTGGTTAATCCTCTCGACCATGCCGTTGGTTTGGGGGTGGTAGGCGGATGAAAAGTGAGTCTCTACCCCCAAAGCCGTGCACAAGGCTCTCCAGAAGCGTGAGGTGAATTGGGGTCCTCGGTCACTGACGATCCGACTGGGCAGCCCATGCAACCGAAAAATGTGCTGAATGAAGGACTGTGCTAGAGAGGCCGCCGATGGAAGGCTCGGTAATGGGACAAAATGAGCCATTTTAGAGAAACGGTCTACCACCACCCAAATCACGGTGTGACCCCGGGAGCGGGGGAGGTCGGTGATGAAATCCATGGATAACTCCGTCCAGGGAGCGGTGGGTACAGGCAGTGGTTGCAGGTCCCCCACCGGGGGCCCAACCAGTGGTTTAGTCCGTGCACACACAGGGCACGAAGTAACAAATTGGAGAATATCCTGCCTCATATGCGGCCAGTGATACTGTCTAGCAATGAACCGGAGGGTCTTCTGATATCCGAAATGCCCGGCCCATCTAGATGAGTGCCCCCATTGCATTATTCTTTCTCGGTCGGCGGCCGGCACTAATTCCTTAGTCAACGTGACTTCTCCTGTAGCCGCACTGAGACAGGCTGGATTTAACATAGGGTGGATCTCCTTGGTTTCCTCCGGAACTTCAAATGCTCGGGAGAGCGAGTCCGCCGGGGTATTCTGAGAAGCCGCCCGAAACACTAACTGAAAGTGAAACCGGGCAAAGAATAACGACCATCGGGCCTGACGGGGATTTAACCGCTGAGCCTCCTGAAGATACAGGAGATTCTTGTGATCAGTGATCACCGTAAATCGATGTTCCGCTCCCTCCAGCAGGTGCCTCCACTCCTGCAGGGCTAATTTCAAGGCCAAGAGTTCTCTATCCCCTACCGTATAATTCTGTTCTGCCGGGGAAAACTTACGCGAGAAGAATGAGCAAGGTTGACGCCGGCCTTCGGGGTTGACTTGCGAGATGACTGCCCCGGCCCCCAAGGCGGACGTGTCCACTTCCACAATAAAAGGTTTCTCGGGGTCTGGAGCCAACAGGATGGACGCTGAATTGAACGCCTCTTTTACCTGACGAAAGGCCGCTTGCGCCTCTGGCGGCCAATCCCGGACCTTCGCGTTCTTTCGGGTGAGCGCCGTCAGCGGAGCTGTCAGTTGGGAATACTGAGGGATAAACTGGCGATAATAATTCGCGAACCCCAGGAAACGTTGCAGTGCCTTCAGTCCCAGCGGTTGTGGCCATTCTCGAATCGCCCGGAGTTTGTCCGGTTCCATCTGTAGGCCCCCGGGTAACAGAATATGTCCTAAAAAGGGTAGTGATCGCTGATGAAAGGCGCACTTACTGAGTTTAGCGAATAGACGGGCTTGTCGTAACCGATGCAGCACAGCGCGGACATGGCCCGTATGCTCAGCGGGGTCTTTGGAAAAAACCAGGATATCATCTAGGTATACAATCACCGTGGAGTTCAGCAAATCCTCAAGCACATAGTTGATAAGTCGCTGAAACACCGCGGTGGCGTTACATAAGCCAAACGGCATCACCTTGTACTCGAAATGTCCCTCGTGAGTGTTGAAGGCCGTTTTCCATTCGTCCCCTGCCCGGATTCGGACTAAATTGTAGGCCCCCCGCAAATCCAATTTCGTAAACATCTGCGCTCCTTGTAGCCTGTCAAAGAGCTCGGGAATGAGCGGTAGGGGAAAGCGATCCTTCACTGTGATGGCATTTAACCCTCGATAATCAATACAGGGCCTCAAGGATCCATCCTTCTTAGTGACAAAAAAGAATCCCGCCACAGCTGGGGACGTGGAGGGCCGGATGAACCCTCTCCGCAGATTCTCCCGGATGTATTCTTGCGTTACCTTGGACTCCCCTCGGGACAGGGTATACAGTCGGCCCCGAGGTGGCATGGTATCCGTCTTCAAATTAATGGCACAGTCGAAAGACCGATGAGGCGGTAGCACCTCCGCTTCCTTGGGATTAAACACATCTGCGAAGTCTCTATAGTCCATAGGCAGAGAGCCCAGCTCTCCCCGTCCCCCACCGGGCACCATATTTAATGCTGGGCAGCTGCCGGTCCTGCCCTTACAGCAGTTCTTCTGACAGAAGCTACCCCAAGCCTGGATATTTCCCCCGGCCCAGTCGATAACAGGACTGTGACACCGTAGCCACGGCAATCCTAGGACCACTGGGTGAATGGTCCGGGATAACACCAAAAATTGGACTTCCTCCCGGTGATCCTCCCCCACCTGCATTCTCAACACGGGGGTGATCTCCGTGACCGGTTGGGGTAGAGTAGTTCCTTGGATGGAGGTTATTTGCAGTGCCGGCCTCCGCGGGAGTGTAGGCCAGCCCATTTGCTGCAGCAGTTCGAGCCCGATGAAATTACCCCCGGATCCCGAGTCCACCAGGGCCCGGGTCTGGATCGTGGCCTCTTGCCAACGTAGCATTACTGGCAGCGTTATCAAGGAGTCCGGTAGGGGAGCGGAGTGCCCCAAGAACCCTCCCCTCAGGGTGCCTTGGGGAAGGCGTTTCCCGGCCGGGCGGGACATGTCCGGATGAAATGTCCTGCCTCACCACAGTAGAGGCACAATCCGTTCGCCAAGCGCTTCTGCCTGTCGGCGGGAGCCAACCGTTGACGGCCCATTACCATTGGCTCTTCACCATCCTCCTTGGTGTCCCGGTTCCCATGGCGAGGGGACGGCCCTTTGCCCATCCGGGACGTCCCCCGCGCCCATTTCTGCCGCTCCGCCCGGGCTCTAGCCCGCTCCTGGAACCGGGTGTCCACTCGTATACAGAGCGAAATCAGGGCATCCAATTGTCCTGGGACCTCCCGTCCAGCCAATTCGTCCTTGATCCGCTCTTGTAAGCCTTCCATAAAGATGGCCATCAAGGACTCCGGATTCCAACGCAGCTCTGTGGCTAAGGTCCGGAACCGAATGGCATAATCGGCCACCGTCCCTTCTCCCTGATGGATCCGCAGCAGTTCCGACGCCACGGAGGATGGTCTGCCAGGCAGGTCGAACACCATCCGGAACCGGCGCTGAAATTCGCTGTAGTCATCCAAGATGGGATCCTGTTGTTCGTTTAGTGGGGCCACCCATGCCTGGGCTTTCCCTTCACACAGGCCCATAATGTAGCCCACTTTACTTTGGTCCGAAGCAAAGGCCTCCGGTTGCATCCGGAAGGCCAGGTTGCACTGGTTGAGGAACCCCCGACACCCTCCGGGGGTTCCATCGTATCGTGCTGGTTCAGGGAACCGAGGTCCCATGCGGAACCCTCCCAAACGGGGAGCTGCTGCGGCCCCCTGGACCGCAGCGGCCTGGTTCTGTACCTGAAGCGTAGAAAGTTGAGAGCATACGTTCTGGAGCGCCCCAGACAGGGCGTTCAGCTGCTCCTGCTGCTGCTGAAGTACCTTGGCCAGGTCTCGCAGGTCGGGTTGCGTCGGCGAGCTCATGGCTTCCGTTTCCTGTCCTGTTTCGGTTTCTGTTGGTGAGCTCTCAGGTTCCCTAAGGCCCCACAAGGCCCCAGAGGACAGCCGAGCACCCCGAATCTTCACCCGCGGCGACCGCCGTTCACCGAGGGTTGAGCCCTCAGCTGCAGGCGGCCAGCAGGACTGCCGGAACCGCGGGGTGAGGGCTGACCCGGATGGTAGTCGGACGCAGTCTTTAAGGGAGGACTAGCAGAGGCGGCTAGTTCTCCGAGGGGGAAACCGTCACTGGAGGATAGCTGGCGAGGGCGGCCAGCACGTAGCACAGACTTTGGGCGCGGACCAGCCGGACGGCTGGAAAAGTCACAGTCCCCGGAAGAGGGCTAGCACGAACAGCTAGCTGAGGAGGAACACAGTCTCTGGAGATGGCTAGCGGAACGGCTAGCAGAAGATACACACTGTCTCTGAAGGCGGCTAGCAGGACGGCTAGCTGAGGATACAACACTGTCTCTGAAGGCGGCTAGCAGGACGGCTAGCAGAGGATACCACAGTGTATCTGAAGGAGGCTAGCAGGACGGCTAGCTGAAGATACAGCACTGTCTCTGAAGGCGGCTAGCAGGACGGCTAGCAGAGGATACCACAGTGTATCTGAAGGAGGCTAGCAGGACGGCTAGCTGAAGATACAGCACTGTCTCTGAAGGCGGCTAGCAGGACGGCTAGCAGAGGATACCACAGTGTAGCTGAAGGAGGCTAGCAGGACGGCTAGCTGAAGATACAACACTCCGGGATCCACTGTCTCGGCTTCTGACAAACAAAACGGAAGCATTGATCCCCTTCCGTTTCGTCGTTTAAATCTCCCGCCCGCCGGCCCCTGGGATCAGCTGGAACCAATCCCACCGGCCTAGCCAGGTAAGGGAGGCCGGGATTGGCCAGCTCACCCGGCGGGCGGGGTCTCCTTGTTCATGCGCCAATCCGGCGCGAGGAGGCGGGGCTAGCTCCGTCGAGGGAGACGCCGGCGCCGCCATCTTGGCCGGCGCATCCCCTCTTCTGAGACCGGCGCTTGCTCCAGCGGATCGCCGGTCTCAGAGCGACCCGCGGCAGCGCCGGCCCCGTCGGCGGCTGGTCTTCGCCGCTCTGGATCCCGCGGCCTCCGTCGGTCTTCGCCCCCCGCTGGGGGCCTCCCGGTAAGGGCCCGGAACGGGACACTTAGGAGCATAAATTCAGGAACTCAGCTTTTTTTTGAATACTGAGCCCTATGATGTTATATAGTAAAATCTGTGCAAAATCATAGACTTTACAACAAACATACCTCACCCAAGTGTAGATAAGATTCATAGATAAGATTTTTTCATGCAAAATTTAACTATATGAAAATAGATAATAAGCTGCATTGCGTAATTATGCAGCTCATTACCTATTTGCATATATTTTATGTTATTCTTTGAAAAAGTTAAATAGTATGTGAAAAACCATCAAAAATATCCAAAATGTCACATTTCAAATTTGTGCTCATTATTTGCTGTTTTTTTAAGATATTAATGTTTTTTGGAAATGCATCACAGCATTGCACATTTGCCTCTAGGCACTGAAGCATTTCATTTTCAAGATTGTATAACACAAGAGTGTACAGCACAGACAGAAAGGTTAAAGACACTATTATTATCTTTTTAAAGTGTAGCTTATTTCTTTCTACATCATGAGTTTCGGGCCGTTTTTAGCCTATCTTTCCATCCTGTCTCTCTGATACAACCTCTGGATTTGCTTCAGTAAGAATCTGTTTGCTTCAGGCTGTGTCAGAGCACACTGGAACTTGCTTTGCTTGCATGAATAAGTAATAAGAAATGCAGGTGATCATATCTAGCACACTACAGAAAACAGAGAGAAATGATATTTAATTGTTTCCCAGAAATGTACTCTTTTGGATTGTTATATCCATGTAGTGAAATAAACTCATTAACAATGGACTGGCAGCTCCAACCTCAATCCTGTATGAAATGATATGAGATCTTCTTTCCGGGAAAACATCTGGTGTAATTTATCTCCCAGGAAATGGCAAGTTATTGCTCTGATTCCAAGCTGGAAATGTGCCACGTTTATTTATTTATTTCATTCTGCTTATATGCCGCCAATTCCAAAATCTTTGTTCATGGCAGCTAACAACATAAATGCATATCACAGATAAATGCAATCAAACATACAACTAACTATCAGTCTGGTGTTCCACAAGGCTCTGCTTTATCCGCACTCTTATTTAACCTGTATGTGGTGCTGCTTTGTAGAATCTTTTGGTGTTTAGGAATGAGATATCACCTATAAGTGGATGATCTGTAATTTTTCTTTCCACTGACTCAGTCTCACACAGCGTGCCTTGCTTTTCATCTTTATGCTTGACTAAATAAATTGTGGTTTACAGCGAATAAATTACATTTAAAGACACAGATCCTTTTTCTGTCTAGTTTGGATGATGTTAGCTTTCTTTCTATTTTTCATTCTGATGGGATTAACATTGCAGAATTAAAAGAAATGAAGTATTTGAGTGTTATTATTGATTCATCTCTATCTTTTAAATCACATCTTAAGAGCTTAAAGAGAAGAATATTTTTTTTAAGTTAAAGTAATTGCATCCTTTGAGAAACCCGTATTATCGAAACAAAATGGACGTCCATCTTTTGTTTCAATAATACGGTCGAGGATGTCCAAATCTTGAAATTTAGGTCATCCTTAGAGAAGGTCATCCCTAGACTTGGTCGTTTCTGATTTTCAGCAATAATGGAAACTAAGGACGCCCATCTCAAAAACGACCAAATCCAAGCCATTTGGTCGTGGGAGGAGCCAGCATTCGTACTGCACTGGTCCCCCTCACATGCCAGGACACCAACCGGGCACCCTAGGGGGTACTGCAGTGGACTTCACAAATGAGCCCCCCCCAAAACCCCACCACTATACACCACTATCATAGCCCTTACAGGTGAAGGGGGACACCTAGATGTGGGTACAATGGGTTTCGGGTAGGTTTTGGAGGGCTTACATTTACCACCACAAGTGTAACAGGTAGGGGGGAATGGGCCTGGGTCCATCTGCCTGAAGTGCACTGCACCCACTAAAACTGCTCCAGGGACCTGCATACTGCTGTGATGGACCTGAGTATGACATTTGAGGCTGACATAGAGGCTAGCACAAAATATTTTTAAAGATTTTTTTTAGGGTGGGAGGGGGTTAGTGACCACTGGGGGAGTAAGGGAAGGTGATGCCTGATTCTCTCCAGTGGTCATCTGGTCAGTTCGGGCACCTTTTTGTGGCTTAGTTGTAAGAAAAACAGGACCAGGTAAAGTCGTCCAAGTGCTCGTCAGGGACGCCCTCTTTTTTCAATTATGGGTCGAGGACACCCATGTGTTAGGCACGCCCAAGTCCCACCTTCACTACGCCTCCGACACGCCCCTGTGAACTTTGGTCGTCCCTGCGACGGAAAGCAGTTGGGGATGCCCAAAATCGGCTTTTGATTATGCCGATTTGGGCGACCCTGTGAGAAGGACGCCCATCTTCCGATTTGTGTTGAAAGATGGGCGTCAATCTCTTTCGAAAATAAGCCTGTTTGCATCACATTTGGAATGATAGCTGATGTCCTATATCCACAGAGAAGCTAATTCCTATAGAGCTGAGCATCCCACATTTAGGGGTCATTTTACCAAGCTGCAGGAAAAAGGGCCCTGCACTAGTAGCGGGGGCTGTTTTTTCCGTTCCCCAGAGCCCTTTTTACCACAGCGGGTAAAAAGACCCCAGGTACACAGACAATAAGAGAACTCTTACCATGTGGCCATGCGATGGGGAGCCCTTACCGCCACCCGTTGTGGTGGCGATAAGGGCTCCTGCGCTAACCCGGTGGTAACCAATTACTACCGAGTTACCGCCATGCAAGAATTTTTGGGGGGTTCTTTTTCCCTTGGAAACAGCATGCACTTAGGGTGGCAGTAGCCCGGAAGAGAGAGGGGTAAGCATGTGTTGGGCTTACCACCGCTCTGTAAAATGGCCCCTTACACACTTAAATTTTTGCTAAACTTTTATATCAAAATCATTTATTTGGAACACTTGATTTACCATATAAACTACTATGCAAGATAGTAACTGCAGTACTTGCAATCGCATTACACACACACAAAAAAAAAAAGAATGCAAAGAGTTGCTCTCGCCCCCCTCCCCAGACTACATACAATCCTATGTGAACTAGTCATGTAGTCAGGGCAGGAGTGATTTCCATATCAGTTCTGCTCTCAAAATGGCTACCTTGACCACTTGCGGCAGTCTGACAAGATTGCCACCAGACAGTGGAGTTCCTAGGGGGGGGGGCAGTGGGTATGGTCCGCCACGGGTGCACGCCACTGGGGGGTGCCGTGCGCCTGTCCGCTCCGCTCGTTCCATGCTCCCTCTGCCCCGGAACAGGTTACTTCCTGTTCCGGGGCAGAGGAAGCATGGAACGAACAAACAAAGCCGACGGGTGCGCGGCACCCCCCCAGCAGGTAAAAATGCACCCGGGGGTGTCGTTTTGCCGGGGGAGGTGTCGTTTCGCCAGGGGGGGGAGAGGTGTCATTTCGCCAGGGGGGGGCGCATCGGCGATCTGCCCCGGGTGTCAGCCGCCCTAGGAACGCCACTGCTGCCAGAGGTCATGACAGCCAATTTGAGAGTGAGGCCAGTATGGGCAGGAGCAACTGGGGATCACTCCTGCCTTGACTACACTCCTAGACCACCAGGGATTGTAAAATAGGCTAGGCCCAAGGGGAGGGGGAGGGAGGGAGACAAACAGGACAAAGTACAAATTTTTGGCTTCCACCGAAAACACACAGCCAGTTTTGGCCATAACCAAAACCATGGCCAAAACCAAAACCAGGCAGAAAAAGGATTTTAGGCCAGTTTTGGCACTGTGACCAAAACTGAAATTCAGACAGCCTCTATCTTCATTGTTTTGATATGCTGACTTCAGATTCAGTATTTTACTCTGGTGTGTGTTTAAATGAACATGCTAATGTACCAAGCCCCACTCTTTCCCCCAAATAAAACAGTCAACTATGCCCATGAATTTAGTTAAAGAATTTATTCATAAAGCCAATGAAAGCTTGAAAACCCATTAAAAAAATTATTAAACTACAAAAGCTCCTCATAAAGTGGAATGAAGCGAATGAGACAGTTTAAGATTTTGAAGACTTGGGCTATCATTTGCGACTAACCTGCTTATAATCGAACGAGAAAAACGCCCAAGAGCCGACCTAAATCGGGAGATGGACGTTAATCTCACAAAAACGAGTAAATCCATATAATCGAAAGCAATGTTTCAGTGCGTCCGTGTCGCTCGTACGTGGACGTAAAAACGCCCAAATAAGAGGCGTGTCGGGGGCGTGTTAGGGGCGGTGATACGACGTGGACGGGTACAACGTATAACGAATAGCGAAAGGGCTCTGGTTGAGCGGGAAGATGGGCGTAATATGATGGACCCGACATAAAAGCGACCAGAGCAAGGGGGAAAGCGTCTTTAGACTCATTAGCGATTGTGTGTAGTTGGAGAGTGGCGATATTGTTGGTGGAAGAGCTGAAGTGGTGGTTGCAGAGAGAAAGCCGAGCGTGTTGAGTACCTGTGACGGTCGTCTGTGTGCCCTGCCTCTTTTTGTGTCTTACCCTTTCACCGTTCCTTACTCCTACTCCTTTGCTCTATCGCCCCTTCCCCTCCCCCTCCCCCTATCCCTCCCCATTCACTCTTCCCACGTGTATACTGTATTCCCTGACCTCCGTTTGTCTCTGTGTGCCTGTACTGTTTGGCGAGTGAGTGGCCAGAGGGGCGTAGTGGCTGGAAGTGACAGATCTGTGTGTGTTGCTGTTTGACTACTAGTCCTAATACTTGCACTGGTGGTGGGGATATGGATGCACTTAATGCACTTGTGGCATTCATGCTACACGAAGAGGCCACCCACCGCAGGAGGTATTCACGGCCCCGAGTGTTTAGGCCCCGCACCACCTTCCTACAACTCACTGACCAGCAGTGTCTAACAAGGTTCAGGTTTGATAGGGCCACCATTCGTCAGCTGTGTGAGCAGCTGAAACCCCTCCTTCAGCCCCAGACACGTAGGAATAACCCCATCCCTGCCCACCTCAAAATCACTTCCGCTCTCTCTGTCCTGGCCACTGGCAGTTTTCAATCCGTATTAGCTGCTAACACAGGCCTCACCCAGGCTTCTATTTCACACTGTCTCACCCAGTTCCTGGATGCCTTCATAACTCACACCTCACACTACATCACTTTCCCCACCACCCCCCAGGCTCTGCACAACAACATGGCCGCCTTCTATGCTGTTGCTAGATTCCCCTCGGTCATCGGTGTGATAGACTGCACACACGTAGCCCTCAGACCCCCCCGGGCACACGAAGCCACCTACAGAAATAGGAAGGCATTTCATTCTATGAACATGCAAGTTGTATGTGATGCCCAGGGGGAGATATTAGACGTGTGTGCCAGGTACCCCGGCTCCAGCCACGATGCCTACATCCTACAGCACTCGGGCATCTTCCGCAGGTTCGAGCAAGGGGAGTTCATTGGTGGATGGCTACTAGGTAAGTGCAACATGCATGTACCACCCATACTAGACCTCCTCCACTGGGCAACCCTCCGCCCTGGCTTCCTCCACCACAACCCACTATCCAAATCCCCCCGCCCCCCTTGTACCTGCTCCAAGCGATACACACTCATCTATCTCATTCTGCTTTTCTGCAAAGGTGACCGAGGCTACCCGCAGAGGACATGGCTCATGACCCCCCTGATCCACCCACAACCAGGGCCAGAAGAAACCTACAACAGGAAACATCGCAGCACCCGGGGGATCATTGAGCGCACCTTTGGTTTATTGAAAAAACCGCTTCCGCTGTCTGGACCGGTCTGGAGGAGAGCTGCTCTACAGTCCAGAAAAGGTGGCCAAGATCTTTGTGGCGTGCTGTATGTTACACAATTTGGCCCAGCGCAGAGGACAGCCTCTCCCAGAGGAGCCACAGCCACCACCAGAAGAGGCCCCAGATGAGCTGGAAGAGGAGCCCCCTCCACCCCCAGCCCACAGAGCAGAGCTCAATGCCTACCAGCTTGGCGTAAGAGCAAGACAAAGACTCATTGAAACAAGTTTTAGGTGAATGTAAGTGAGCATTTATTTTTTACATACAGTGCATATGTGTTTGGTCAACCCCACCACCACCACCACCACCACCCCCCCCTCCCACACCCACCCCCCTCCCACCAACCCTCACCCTACAGCATGTCCCATCATTTTCCCCTTCCCTTCCCCCGTCCCCTCCTACCCCTCCCACGCCCTTCCTTTGCAGCTGGTGCTGCACGGGAAGTCTCTTCCCCCTCTTCGGAGCTGCTGCTCCCAGTGTCCTCCTCCCTATCCCCACGGCAGCCTGCGGCTTCGGCTGCACCGTGGAAATCGGGCCACCTTCTTGGTTGTAGTGGTCTGGCCACAGGACCCAGAATGGGAGAAGCAGGAGTGGGTGCGGAGGCTGAGGAGCGCAATGCCCACCTCTTAGCTGGTGGTTGCTGGTGGTCAGTGGAGGAGGAGGTTGATGGCAGGGGCTGCTCCAGCAGCACGGGGGCTGGAGTAGGCGCGGTGCCCTGAGGGTGCAGGTGTTGGATGCTCTGCTCCAGCCATCTCAGTTGCTGGAGCACCTCCTGGTGGCCTTCACGTTGCGCCTGGAGGAGTTCTTGGTGTGCTCGCTGCTGTGCCTCCAGTGCTTGGCGCTGCAGCTCCAGTTTCTGCTGGCGGTACTCCTCCAAGCGCACGTTGTGGCGGAGTAGTTCCGTGGCCAGCCGCAGGAGTTGCCTCCTTTGGGCGGATGGCCTCTGGCGGGGAGCTGGGCCCTCCTCCTCCTCACCAAAGTCCTCCGGTGCTGGAGGTGCGGCCTCTGCTGGTGCAGGTGGTGGTGGTGGTGGCAGAGCCTGGACAGCTGGTGCAGGTGGTGGTGGTGGTGGTGGCAGAGGCTGGACAGCTGGTGCAGGTGGTGGTGGTGGTGCTGGCAGAGGCTGGACAGCCGGTGCAGGTGGTGGTGGTGGTGCTGGCAGAGGCTGGACAGCTGGTGGTGGTAGAGGCTGGACAGCTGGTGCAGGTGGTGGTGGACGCGGAGGATGCACAGCTGGTGCAGGTGGTGGAGGCTGGACTGCTGGTGCTGCAGGCTGTGGAGGTTGAGGCTGGACGGATGGTGTAGGGCGTTGGCCTTGCAGGCCACTAGGGCCAGCCTCCTCTGAGTCTTCACCTGTATAGCACAAGAGTGAGGAATAGTGTTGGTGCAAATAACCCACTTTTGTCTTTCAGCATTCATATACATTGGTATGTCCCCCAACCTGATGACCCAGCAAAGAGATGGTGAGGAGAAATGGAATTGACACGGGTACAAAAGAGAGAGGCCCGCAGGCAGCTGGGTAGAGGTGGTGGATGAGCAGCCAAGAGAAGGACACCACTCACAACGTTGTGCACAAGCTGTTAGTTGTATAATTGTTAAATTGAACAACATTGCAGCATGTGTTGTGTTACTACTGACTTGCTAAACTGCATAGAACTGCTTTATGACCCCCATTACAGGCTCCTTCAGTTGAATGCATGTGGCCCACACTCAGTAGAGCACAGAGGTCACAGGAGGAACTAGGCACAGTTTGGTAAAATGGGAAAATAGGAGGGAGTAGTAGGGAAGGACGGCCCCCAGAGTTCTGCCACAGTAGTAACCTACACACACCCATAGGAGCCAACTGGAAAGTAGTATTGGGGGTGCTAAGCCCAGTGACCAACACTCCTCCCTGCACAGCTACATGATCTTTCCTCAATATTGGGGGTGCTCACACACACACACAGCACCCACCCTGTCTGCTTGCTCCTATAACACACATGACCACTACCACTACTCAAATAGAGCTTACAATTAATTCTATAAATATGGGCACACAGGACAAGTAAGAGGAAACCCAATGACAATGGTAGGGATAGGGAGTAAGGGTAGAGAGCTAGTGAGTAGGGGTTACCAGGTCACAACAGCATCATAAAGGTGGCCTGTTAATATACAGAAAGACAGCCAGAGATACTCCCCCACCCCCACCTACCTCCCTCCTCCTGCCCCCCACTCCTCACCTCCCTCCCCCTGACCCCAACTTCTATAACACAAGTGTACTGCAGCACAACAGATACCCCAACTGCATAATGAAACACCTACCCGAGTCCTCAGCCTGGCCCGAGGTGTCCATGGAGCCAATCCCGTGGATGCCCTCCTGGGGTAGGAGGGAGTACACCATCAGCTCGATGGGTGTAAGGTTGGCAGTATCATTGCCTGGGGGATTGGCCCCTGCCTTCCTCCGAACATCCCTCCTCAGCTTCCGCCACTTCCTCTTGCAGTCCTCCACGTCTCTCCCAGCATGGAAGACAGCATTCAGGCTGTCCCGTACTGCCTCCCATTGCCGCTGCTTTACTGTTGCTGCCAGCCTCTGCCCTGTGGGAGCAAACAGACTTCGGTGCCGCTGTACAATTTCTTGTACCAGGAGCTCCACCTCTGCCTCGAGAAAATTACTCTTCCGGGTCGGCGGCATGCGTGGTGGCATTGTACCAATGGGGTTTTCGAAAATACGGAGTGGGCGTTTATATAGGCGCCAGGAACGCCCATTGAGACGGGGGAATAGGCGTTTCTGATTTGGGCGCTACTTTTTCAATTATACACATAATTCCTAAGCGTGCCCAGCTCAGATAGCGATTAGGAACACATGGTTTCGATTATGAGTAGATAAGTATGGGCGTCTCCACCTGCCTTCCCTTTCTTCATTGCCATTTTACCTGCCATTTCCTGCACTGAGACCTTGCCCGATGTTCGTAATAATCAGTTACAGGGTTTTACCCTCACTTAGCATGCTTGGGTACACCTGTGTATTTAGGGGGGGGGGGGAATTATTGTTGGCCCTCAGCCACCACGCCTTCCGTTTCCTGTCTTCCACATCGCCTGATGCTCCCTTCCTTTCTCCCATTCTCTCTGCCTGGTTGTAGCAGGCAGTGTGTGGGGGCCACGAATTTGCTACACTCACCCCAAATCAAGCACCCCTCGGTAAGGGTCATTTCAATCAGGGAGATGTGCAGCTAATGTTCCAGAAGATAAAAGGCGCACTACACAGTCTTGAAACAGACGTTCATGGTAAGCTCTCATTTGTCTGCCACCTCTTCTCTTTGTGCTCATAGTCAAGGAGTGTGCATTCACTGTATGTATGTAGTCTGGAGTCAGATGTTAGGTAGCTCTGTTTTCACCAGGTTCCTGTGCACTGTACTGTGGGGTTGGCAGGTCCTCAGTGGTGTGGTCCAGCGGTTGGAGGTGCTGTATTGGTTCCCGGTAGCTTCCATCTTCCTTGTTTATGTGGTGTACCCCAGTCCCCATTTATGAAGTGGCCACCCATTCTCAAGGTCCATAGGCGGGGGAGGGGAGAATGATTAATGCAATGGATGTGTATAGCACATTATGGACCACCTTCCTAAATTGCTCCATAGGTAGTAGGGTAGGGAACATGCACATTACATTGTTTTTATCGGTAGCCTGGACAAAATGATCGAGGTGGCTACAGGTAGTGCCACTGAGGCCTATGACGTGGTGGTGAGGGAAAGGGGTGTGTGTACAGGTACCAACCCAAAGTAACTGGTGGTGGCTAAAGCCTGATGGCTGCTGTGGCCTAGTGGTTAGAGCACCAGCCTTATAATCATAAGGTTGCTGGTTCAAATCCCACCTAAGGCAAGTCAGTTCAGCGACAAAGTTTGACACAAACCCAGAATACTTGAATGTAACACACCTTGATCAACTACTGGAGAAAGTGTGATCACACCTGCAAATAATGAGCACCATTTTTATTTGTGGCCTTCCCTAACACAAGTATTACATTGCAACTGTGATGAAGTAACCATCCATCTATTGGGTTTCCCATTGTTTCCCTTTTGCTCCTCAGCATTATATACCATAGCTGATGTATTCAATGTGAAAATATGAGCCAGCTGTTTGTATTGTAGGTCCTTCTTGCCCCCCCCCCCACCCCACCCATGTGGCTTGTGGGTAAGGATATGTGTCCATCAGACAGCAAACACTTTGTATGTGGTACCTGGAGTTATGTGGAAGTGTGTACCTGGCAGATCACACGTGGTACACTATTAATCTCTTATTGATGGCACTCTGTATTGTGGGTCAGTATGGTGGAGGGGAGGGAGGGAGGAAGGGAGAGAGAGATGCTGGCTGGCCATTTTTATTAATGAACACAAATATCCATCCAGCCTCCCCGGCCCAACCCCCCTGCACATATGGGCCATGCAGGTTGGAATGAACAGGTGGCGTTCTGTCTGGCCAACATTCTCAGACATACATCACCTTCTCATTCACACAGCACATTTAATGCTATGCATATTGCTGCCTCCTTCCTCTCAACTCAACAGCACCATTTGGTGATATGTAATGCACAAGGGAGACAAACACACACACACACCCTGATAGTTATATTATAACAAAAATTTATTTGGCCCCCATCCCCACCCCCACCCCTACAAAATAACCCCAACAATGCCCTCCTCCCCCCCCACAACTCCCCACACACCCCAACAATTCCTTCCCCCACCCCCCACAGAACCCCCAACATTTCCCTCCCCCCACACACACAACCCCAACAATTCCCTCCCTCCCTCCCCCCACACACACAACCCCAACAGGCCCCCCCCTATTTAAATTAAGGGCGGCCACGCCCTCTTAGTAAGGCCCTCTGTAGCAGGGCAATGAGCAGCCCCAGCAGTACCCTTAGTGGGCCCTGGAGCTGCTCATTGCCCTGCCGTAGGGCTGTCACCTCCTGCAGCAGCTGGTGCTGGCCAACTATAATCTGCTGCTGGCCATCTACCAGCTGCTGCAGGAGGCGCACTACAGTCGCCGGCCCAAAGGCTGGAGGTGGGCCAGGGGACACGGATGATGGCCCAGGGGATGGAGGTGGGCCAGGGGACACAGAAGCTGGCCCAGGGGATGGAGGTGGGCCAGGGGACACAGAAGCTGGCCCAGGGGATGGAGGTGGGCCAGGGGACACAGAAGCTGGCCCAGGGGATGGAGGTGGGCCAGGCGATGGTGCTGCAGGTGGGGAGGGGTCCTCATGCAGGTCTATAATGAGGACTCCCTCCTCCGAGTCCTCCTCCTCCTCTTCTTGCTGGTGGCCCGCCTCCTGGCCTGGCTCCTGCTCCTCCTCTTCCTCTATGTGCCCCTCCTCCTGCTCTTCCTCCTCCTCCTCCTCCTCCTCCTGGGGGTGGTGGCCCTCCTCATCCTGGCGCTCACTTTCCTGCTGGTGGAGCCCTGTGTATGTAAAAGGAGTGTGATTGAGATCAGTGCATACACCATGGCTTGCATAGTGCAGTAGCTGGGTGGCATGGGGCAGGGTGTGGTAAGGCGTAGCCTATGCCCATGGGGAATGAGCTGCATCAGATGACATGAAACAGAACCCTGGACCCTCCTCTGACACACACCACGCAGGACATGTGGCCATACCAAATTCATTGCTGACCAGCATGTTTGCATTGTGAAATGCAACGAGGGGTTGATGGGCAGTTGTTGTAGGAGTTATTGGGGGGGGGGGCAGTGGGAAGGGTGTTGAGCACAATTCTTTTATGTGATTTAGGCCATAACATGCAGTAAAAGTAGGGCCTCAGGCAGCTGTACCAGGACACAGTAATCAGCCACCACAATAAGGGGAATAGTAAAGTGTGGCATATCATCTCATTCATCTCTGGTCGGACGTTGCAAGCATGCTCATGGGAGAACCCCTGCAACCTGCATCCTTGATCTGGGACAGATATGGTATTACTTACTAGGTGGCTATTAGGCACATGGGAAGTGATATTGTACAACACATTTGCTTTATTCATGAAATGTATGTAGTAATGTGTACAGGTGTCCTGTTTTTTGAATACTTACGGCGAGCCCTGAGGTGCCTTCGCACCGCCCGGATGAGGTCAGGCCTCTCCCGCCTCACCCGCCGGAACCGCCTCCTTAAGGACTCGAGGTCCCGGTGGACTCCAAAGCGTCTGTAAGATATAAGTTTGTAGAGCAGGGGTCAGGGGTGTTGGTCCTTTTTGTCCTCTGCACACATTAATTTGCTATTCACATACCAGAGAGAGAGGGTCTACAGTGTTGGGGGGGGGGGGGGGCACCTCCATTGGTAGTGAATCATAGGAGCCACCTTTTTAACATTTTGGGGGGTGGAACCCCCAGTGGAGATGACCCCTCCCTCCATACATATTTGATATTGGGGGTGGGGTGGTGAAGCACCCACAGCAGCCACCGAGTTGGTTCCTATGCAGATGATGGCAGAGAGGTGGGCATGAGGCCAGACAGTACCGTTTGTATACATTCTAATGTATGCTTGTTAAACTACTTTATATGTGTTATCATGACCATGTTATAAAGTATGGTATAGGTTTCATTGGTCTCATGCTTGCACTATTTGGAGGCGTTGTAACCCACTGGCTGCAAAGAGGGGTTGGAAAATGTGGCCTTCACATAACTAACGAAATTTTCACATAACACTAATAGCATAGTGACGATAGTAACCTAACGAAATACATTCTTGTAGGGATGTGGGAATGGTGGTCGTTTAAATAACATACAAATTATTAGTGATTGTGCATGTTCCTATATTACTCATGATCCTTGCATGGACACTCCAGTTACTGCTGGTAACATTGATGACGGAGCTGTTATATGTGTAGGTACAGGAGGGGAGGGGGGTTGGGCCATAACCTTACCTTTCCAATCGTTCCCGGATGCGGGACCAGGCTCGCATGGCCTGCAGCCTGGGGGGCAGGTGGTGATGTTGTATAAATAGTCGGTGCCGGTGCCTTAGGCACAGCCTGACGAGGAGCAAACTTTCTTCTTCTCCAAAATTGGGCTCTCGCCGCTGTGCCATTTTTCCACGTGTTGGAAAAGAAGTGCCTTATATAGACGACCTTGCGTGAGGGACGTCGTTTCATGCACAGCTCCATATATGGATGACCATTCCATATATGGCCCCTATCAGCACGTGGACGCCCTCGTAAGCATAGACGTCTTTGACGTGCACATGCCTGCAGGAGTGTGAAACGTGCCTTATATAGATGACGCACCCCACCCGACCCTTTTCACATATACACAATATGCATTTACTGCATGTTTAGTAGGTGTACAGTGCATGCAGATCCGGACATTCAGATGGGCACATATGATGGAAGATTTGGTGGAGCAGTAGGTGTACAGTGCATGCAGATCCGGATATTCAGATGGGCACATATGATGGAAGTATGGGTGGAGCAGCATGATATGTCTGTAGTTGACACATATATGCGTTCCTCATATATTTCCGTACCCAGATGGCATGAACAACATGTATTGTACTTGCGATACACCTATGTACATTATTTTTCACACCACGTGATTTGGTCGTTTGCACCTGCAATAGTCGACCGTGTTAGGGCGCCCAATTTAGTCACGCTTATGCGCTCGTCATTTGATTGTTTTCTTACAGGGATAATCGATTGTCGAAAAACGCCCACACTATTTTTCCATTATACAGGTCTATTTTTGGACGTTATCGTAAGAACGCCCTAATTCGTACTTGGACGATCTTTCCATTTTGCCCCTCTAAGTCTTCCAAATATTACAATGTAGCTTATAAATTTGGTAAATATTTAATTGTTAAATTTCTTTAGCATTTTTAAATATTTCACTTATTTCACTCTTCTACTGTTATTAAATACACATTGAAAACATATTTTGTCTCTTTTCTGTAATTGTGTTATGCATTATTCATAGTAAATGACGATGAGCTTGGCATGCAGGAAAACCACTTTTGGTCAGTCAGCCTACTGCTCTCTATAGAATTCTATGTATAGGCAAAGTTTACCTGTGGAATGCCTTGAGAAATTCAAATAAATGCACATCTGCAGCAGCACTCTGAAAACTGTCCTGAAGTAGCCTTCTCTTGCTAATAGTAAAATATCTTTTTACTGGATCAGAAGGAATGATTTGAAAGCATGCTATTGCACACAAAATTCATTATAGTAATGCTACATCATACTTTGCCAAGTTACTGTCCAAATGTTTTCCAGTTCACTGGCTTCGATCTGCTGCTGTGGCCTTTTGTCTCCTCCTGTGGTTCATTTGCATTTTGCTGATGTCAGAACGTCTACTTATTCTGCCTCAGGGTTTTAAATTAGAAACAAACCCCATGGACTTACAAATCTCCATTTTGAAACTACTCCAAAACATTTGTGCAAAAATCCTTTTTTCCCCCCCTCAGTGAGGTATTTGATTAATTATCGATCACCTGACTTAAGTTTTTGATCTCCCAATATTTTCTTGTCACTAGTTGTATGGTATTAAGGAGAAATAGGGACCCTTTTCTTAAAGGGTGGTAGGGGTAGCTCACACCAAACAACACCACCATAGGGTGTTCTGTCCTCCGACAGCCTCGCACTAGTTTATAATGTGATCCTAAAATGTGTGTAATGTCTTTACTGTTATTCTCAGTCCCAAGGACTATCATTGCTGCAGTTTCCCACTGGAAAAATACATGAGCAATGCACTGTGGGTAATATAGTTCACAGGCAGTGCAACCACACTTGTTTGGCTGGTTGTGAGGCTGCTCAGACCTTCTCTCTCTCTCTCTCTCTCTCTCTGCCAAGCTTGGCTCTTTTGTCTTCCTGTTCAGTCTTACTATCTGTCCTCAGAGGTCAGCCAGGTATGACCTTTCCCTCTGATCTCTAGGACTACCCCTTGCTATCCGATGGCAGGCTCTGTCCCCATTGGTCTCTATCTGCTCCTCCCTGTGTGAAGCCCCACCACTTCTTTGTCCTTTCAGCCACGTGGGGCTTCTTCCTCCATTATAGCCAGGGACATGGAGCTAACACCATCTGGCTCCACACAGCTCTGTCCTGCTGAGAACTCCCTGTAAAGAACCTGGTTTTTACCCTGTGAATATCTTCTTCCAAATGAGATATCGCACATTCCAGTCACCCAGCTTTGGACTATTTCTACCTGTTCAACTACCTTCCCCTCCCCCTGCAATACAACTACCTCTCTTCAGATCTCCACCTCCCACAGCCTCCAGATTAAGAAGTCTCTGTATCCTGAACATCTATCTGTGAGTAAATTATCTGTGATTTATTCAATAAAGGAGACTTCATAAAATAATAGAGACTTCAGGTGATTGCTGTGCCAGGGTTTTGCTCCATGATATTGGGGCTTTTAATTACCAAGCTCCAAGAGTCATGACATAGGGTGCTCTGAGGCTTCTCGCTGTATTGCTGTGTTCAGCGCACACTGACCCCTATGGTAGAAAGTAGAAATTACTTTCTAGTGCAGGGAGAGTAGGTGTGCCCTGCACTAATCAGGTAGGGGCCCTTTTACAAATGTGCACTGAAAAATGGCCTGCGGTAGTGTAGACACGTGTTTTGGGCGTGCACAGAATCATTTTACAGCATACCTGTAAAAAATGCCTTTTTTAAATTTTTGCCGAAAATGGACATGTGTCAAAATGAAAATTGCTGCGCGTCCATTTTGGGTCTGAGACCTTACCACCAGTTATTGACCTAGTGGTAAAGTTTCACATGGTAGCCAGGTGGTCAAGACCTACGCACGTCACATGCCACTTTGCATGCACCCAATACGCATGTTCAAAAATAAAAATTATTTTTCAGATGTGCGTATCGGACGTGTGCCAAAAATGAAATTACCGCAAGAGCCATGTGGCAGCCGGGTGGTAACTCCATTTTGGTGTTCGTTGGGATTGGGCGCGCGTAGATGCTTACACGGCTTAGTAAAAGGGCCCCAAGCAAATCTCCAGCACAAACCATTAATCCATGCCCGAAATACCTTTAGGCTGTTGCAAGAGGTCAGGGCAGCCATTTTCTTCAGGCAGTCGCAAGGGGCAGGAGTGAGTGAGCTTTGGTCCTGCCCCCATTGCCCCCACAGAACTGAGGCAGACCAGGGGGGAGCTAACTACACTGGGAGGGTTGGGGGTTAGGGGGACATGTTGGGTGGAGGAGTTATGAATGTCATAGGCTGAAGGGAGGGGGAAGGGAAGGAGGGGGCTGTTCTGGAGGGGGCAGGAGGAGCTCAGAGATTCAGCAAACTTTTAAATAGTTATGCGGGTCCCTGCCAATATTCAGCGCTATCTGGGTTAGCTGGGAAAGCTTCTGAGCTGTCCTAACTTGGCCAGAAGAGTGTTCATGAGGAGCAAACTAAAATATAAGCAGACAAAGCATTGGGGCCAGATTGATTATATCTGAGGGCATTGAAAGAACTTAGTAAAGTTCTGATAACTCTATTGTCTGACCTTTTCAATGCTTCTTTAGAATAACAAGTGATTCTGGGGGACTGGAGAAAGTCAGATGTGTGCCTTTTTCTCAAACAAGTGGAGTGGAGGAGTGACCTAATGGTTAGTATAGTGTGGAGTGGACCTGGGGAACTGTGTTCAACTCCTGCTGCTGCCTGATGGTCAGCAGTAGGTTGAGATCCTGGGGAACCAGGTTCTATTCCCTCTGCAGCTCTGTGTGATGCTGTGCAAATCACTTAATCCTCCATTGCCCTAGGTACAACAGTAGCACAATGTACTACTTAGATTGTGAGCTCACTAGGGACAGTCCCAGTACCTATAAAATGAGACTATAAACCACTTAGGTCTAAGCAGTATATAAATACATGA
This sequence comes from Microcaecilia unicolor, assembly GCF_901765095.1. Lineage (NCBI taxonomy): Eukaryota > Metazoa > Chordata > Amphibia > Gymnophiona > Siphonopidae > Microcaecilia > Microcaecilia unicolor. The sequence goes on along the minus strand of NC_044037.1, from coordinate 168,883,253 downwards.
ATGAATGAAGTAAGGAAAAGGGTTGTACCTACAAGCTGGTTAGTTTGACCTCAGTGGCAAGGAAATTAATAGAACTGCTGCTAAAACAGAGGGTAGTGTAGTTTCTGGAATCCAATGGATTGCAGGATCCAAGACAGTCTGGTTTTACTAGAGATGGGTCTTGCCAGACAAATCTGATTAATTTCTTTGACAGTGTGACCAGAGAGTTAAATTGAGGAAGAGGGCTAGATGTGGTATAATTTAGGTTTCAGGAAAGCCTTTGACATGGTTCCCCAGAAGCAATTTATAAATAAGCTGAGTACCCTTGATGTAGGCTCTAAAGTGACTGACTGGGTTAGAAACTGGTTGAGTGGGGGGCGAGGAAGGACAGTAATAAATGAGGTTCACGCACAGGATATGGGCATTACCAGTGGTGTGCCACAGTGATTGGTCCTCGGTTCAGTTCTTTTTAACAGTTTTATAAGCAATATAGTGGAAGGACTGTCGAATAAGGTTTGCCGCTTTGTGGATGATACCAAAATATGGAATAGGGTAGACACCCAGGAAGGTGAGGATAATATGAAGAGGGATCTAGTAAAACTTGATGAATAATCTAGAATTTGGCAGCTAAACTTTAATGCTACATAATGCAGGGTCATGCATTTGGGCTGCAAAAACTCATGGTAGAGGTATACTATAGTGAGTGAGGTACTTCTGTGTAAGAAAGAAGAGTGGGACCTGGGGGTAATCATATCAGATGATCTTAAGATGGCCATACAGGTAGAAGAAGTGATGGCAAAAGCTAGAAGGAAACTTAGATACATAGGGAAGAAATGACCACCAGGACAAACGAAGTTGATAGTGTCTCTATATAAGTCTCTGATCAGATCTCATTTGTTTACAATTCTGGAAATCACACTTCAAAAGATATAAACAGGATGGAGTCATCTTAGCCATAAAGCATATGGGGACAGACTTAAAGATCTCAGTACGTATACTTTGGAAGAAAAGCAGGAGAGGGGATATATCATAGAAATATTTAAATACCTACATGCAGAGGAGGCCAGTCTCTTTCAATTGAAAGGGAACTCTGGAATGAGGGGACATAGGATGAAGTTGAAAGAGGATAGACTCAGGAGTAATCTAAGGATACATTTCTTCACTGAAAGGGAGGCAGAAGTGTGGTTCAGCCTCCCAGTGGTAGAGTTGAGGACTGTATCTGAATTCATGAAAGTGTGGCAAAAGCACAGATGACCTCTAAGAGAGATGAATATATTGTAGAGCTTAGTAGTTGGGATGAATGAGCAGGCATGATAGGCCATATGATCTTCATCTGCCATCATTCTCTCTCTCTCTCTCTCTCTCTCTCTCTCTCTCTCTCTCTCTCTCTCTCTCTCTCTCTCGTGCAACAGACACTACCATTACCTGTCTGTGCACACTGACCAGACCTCCATAGAGTTACTCTGGGAAAATTCTGCACAACCACACAATGCAGAATTTGCACAAAATTCCCCAGCTTTGCAGAATGTGCCGAATAAGCTGCTCTGCGCAGATTCTCTCCCCTTCCCCCACAAAGACTGTGCAGCAAGGGGGTGGGGGAGGGGATCAACAGCTGCAGGCCAGGCCACTTCCTCTTCCTGAGCCAGCTTAGATCCAACTACTCATATGAACTGCATAGGCCTCTGTATAGCCCTTCGGTCCAAATAAACATTCAGACCTAGAATGGTTGAGGAGGAGGAAGCAGCCCGATGTACAGCTGTGCACTTCCTCCTCCTCTTACTGCATGCCCTCTGTGGGGGAGGGGAAGAGAAAGTGAGTTGAGCATCTGATGCTGATAGCTCAGTGTGCCATAGGGCTGACAAGGTGAGAGTGTGCTATGAAAAGGTGGGGAAGAACATACATAGCCAGGCAAGAGCATGCCAGTCCTTGAGACACACCCAGGAAGTCAAGTATTCAGGATATTCACCGTGAATATGCATGAGATAGATTTGCATACAATAGAGGGTGTATCTCAAGAGCTGGGTTGAGAACCACTAGATTATGTAATGTTTTATATGAAGGGCTACTGGTGAAATATAGAAAGAAATTTCAGATCTTTTAAAATACTGAACCTAGGGTGGTATTCAGTCAAAAATTATTTATTTATTTATTTATTACATTTGTATCCTGCATATTAGTAGGCTCAATGTGACTTACAAGGTTCTGGAGAGATAAATACCGAGTAGAAAACAGAGTAAAACTATGCTCTATATGGTTTACAAGGCTTCAAAGTGGAGAATACAGACTCTGGTGGACAAATACAGAGTAGAATACAGAGAAGAAGTAAATTAACTGGAATTGGAGTGGTTTGATTCATGTAGTTTACAGGGATTAGATCTTGTGGAAGGGAAAGAGTGATGTAAGATTCTTAGTTTAATATATGAGACACGTTATTCATGGATTAGTTCGGTTCTGTAGGGTATGCCTTCTTGAAGAGATGAGTCTTAAGGTTTTTTTGGAAGTTTACATGGGTGTTTACAGTTCTAATGTTTCTTGGTAATGCTTTCCAGAGCTGGGTGCAAATGTAGGAAAAATTGGATGCATATGTTGATTTGTATTTCAGTCCCTTGCATCTTGGGAAGTGCAGGTCTAGATGAGTTCTTGCTGAATTGATGGTGTATCTTGTTGGTAAGTCAATTAGTTTGGTCATATAGGCCGGGGCTAGGCCATGGATTATCTTGTGTACCAGTGTGCAAATGAGAAAGTGCCCATCCATTGTTATGTAAAGTACATTGGCTTCCAATAAATGAGAGATGTCTGTTTTTGGTTTTGACTGTCAACGTTTCTTCCCACTCCATTATCGCTGAAAGATGTCCTAATTTTGGGTGTGCCCTAGTCCTGCCCAAAACACACTTCCAACATGCCCATTTGCTACTTGGATGAGGTGTGCCCTGAGGACTGGGTTGAAAACCACTGCTGTAGCCTAATTAACTGTGCTACAGTCAAATGTTTTTTTCATCCAAAATAGACTTCAACTGGCAAATAAGCTTTAATTTAAAATACATATCCTTGTAATTGATGTCACCTGTTCTTTAGCAGTACCCCAGTAGTTCACACCTGGACCTGGAGACACTCCAGCCAGTAAGGCTTTCAGGGTATCCATAATGAATATTCATGAGAAAAATTTGCATGCAGTGAAGACATTGTGTATATCCTGAAAACCTTACTGGCTGGGGTGCCTCCAGGACTAGGTTTGGAAACCACTGCAGCACCCTATTGGTCTAGGAATACCCCCAAATATCACGTTTTCAAAGCTGGAACTAGGTTTGTGAGCCCTTGGGCCACTGCCGAGGAGTGGCAGTGGCAGGCAAACCCACCCCACACTGGAGACTAGTAGAACAGGACTGGAACCCCGGACTTGAGTTGCAGCAGAGGCAAACAAGCAGGAATAAGCAGAGCAGGCACACTTAAACTTCACCTGCATTTGGCTGCTTTTCACCAGGAGTTGAGCCCCTGGCTGCAGGTGGCCGGCAGGACTTACTGGGCAAGGCAGGACTGGATACCACACTAGGCTGAACCAGGACTAAGGGTCAGAGGGGAAAGAAACATACAGGGGCAGCAGGGCAAGGAAGGGAAAGCTAACGGGCAGGACTGAAAGCTGCAAGCAGCCACTAAAACAGGGAACAAAACACTGATACCAAGACACAGAACTGAAAGCTGCAGAGCAGCCACAAAGACACAAACAGACAAAGACTAAACACAAAACAATAACCCAGAGACAGGACTAGCAAACAAACAACAACCTACTCTAACTACCCACTGATAAACTGAAACGGACAAGAATCAAGGCAAGGAACTAGACTGAGCAGAAGTGCAAACAGCATCCCAACAAACCTCAGGGCCTTAGGCGATGCAAAGGCAAAGACAGAGAATTTCCAACTGACTAATAAGCCCAGCAGCAGCTGAGGCTCAGCTGCAGCAATCACCAGGCAACTACTGGTGCTGTGTAGGTTCAACCAAAGCAAGCAAGTCTGGCAGCCCAGAAGATCCGGACCGGACTGGGCTGAAATCTGGAATGGGTGACAATAAATCTGGACAATGGGTGTCCATTGCAGCCACCAGATCTGGCCACCAGGTGGCGAGAGGAAGGAGAGCATGAAACATGGGCACAACTGTGACAGTACCTCCCCCTCAAGGCCCCCCCCCCCCCGACCTCCACGGGAAATTCAGGTCTCTACGGGTAACAATGGTGAAACCTACGGAGGAGCTTCAAAACTGGACCATGGTTAGCTGGACTGGAACTTGAACTCGGCTGGGACTGACTGAGCAACTTGGCTGGAACTCAAACTTGACTTGGACTCAGCAACTTGGCTAGAACTGGAACTCGGCCTAGACTCAGCAGCTTGACTGGAGCTGGAACTTGGCTTAGGCTCAGCATCTAGGCTAGAACTGTGACTCAGTCCGGACTCAGCATCGTGGCTGGAGCTGGAACTCAGCTGGGACTCAGCATCTTGGCCGGAACTGGAACTTGGTGTAGACTCGGCATCATCTTGGCTGGAACTCAAACTCAGAGTGGACCCAGCATCCTCCTGGCTAGAACTCAAACTTGGAGTGGACTCAGCATCATCTTGGCTGGCACTCAACCTCAGCAAAGGCTTGGCTAGGAGTGCCACTTGACCAGGAATCAAAGGCTCAGTTAGAAGCACCACTCGAACTGGACTCAGAGGCTTGACTGGAAGCGTCACTTGGACTGGAATCGGAGGCTCAGTTCCAAGTGCGACTCAGACTGGACTCCGAGGCTTGAGTGGGAGCGCCACTTGACCTGGGATTGGAGGCTCGGTTCGAAGCACCACCCGGACTGGAATCAGAGGCTCGGTCAGAAGCTTTGCTCAGACTGGACTCCGAGGCTTACGTGGGAGTGCCACTTGACCTGGGATTGGAGGCTCAGTTCGAAGCACCACCCGGACTGGAATCAGAGCTTGGCTGGAAGTGGAACAGACAAGAATCAAGGCAAGGAACTAGACTGAGCAGAAGTGCAAACAGCACCCCAACAAACCTCAGGGCCTTAGGCGATGCAAAGGCAAAGGCAGAGAATTTCCAAATGACTAATAATCCCAGCAGCAGCTGAGGCTCAGATGCAGCAATCACCATGCAACTACTGGTGCTGTGTAGGTTCAACCAAAGCAAGCAAGTCTGGCAGCCTGGAAGATCCGGACCGGACTGGGCTGAAATCTGGAAGGGGTGACAATAACCAGACAGCCCATTGCAGCCACCAAGTCTGGCCACCAGGTGGTGAGAGGAAGGAGAGCACGAAACATGGGCACAACCATGACAATTATAATAATGAGGAGACTTAATTGGTGACTCTCCAGTTACATTTATTCAGACCAAGTGAAAGAGCTCGTCTAACCAAACAATAGGGCCTGATATATTCAAAATCTGTCTGGTCGCTAGAGATCAATTGTGAATAAAACGCTTTATTCAGTCCAAAGAAATGCCGGGAAACGCCCAATTGCTCAGATAGAATAGCACATTGTATTCACTTCCCAGAGTTTTCAGACAGCAGCATATGCACCTCTGTTTCAGACTAGTATAAATTCAGTCACAGAATTGATGCAAATGTATGCCTCACATAATCCTCTGACACATTTAAAACTGTTTTACCCTTGGGTAAAAACAGGTGGCTAACTGGCACAGACTGATAACAATATATATATATATATATATATATATATATATATATATATATATATATATATATATATATATATATATATATATATAAAAAGACCCTTCCTTTATGTTTTACATAAATGTAGTTATATTTTCTTTGTACAAGAAAAAACGGAATATAAAACAAAGATATTAGGTATGTGGAATCCATAGCATACATTTGGTTCATGTAGATGCCTAAAAATAAAAGAGTGCAAAATCAATTTAACACACATTAACCTATGAATTAACATGTGTAAAATTGATTTCCATGCTTTAAAGAGTTCTAATCCATGTTAGATGAGAAGGTTTATGCAAATTTTAGGCTTATATCTAATCTTCCAATGTTGACTAAGTTAATAGGAAAGGAAGTGGCGAACCAGTTGGGAGGATTTTTGTAGAGGGTAATGATTGCCTATATGATGCACAAGTGGGATCCTGCGTGGAAAGTGGTACTGAAACATTGTTGATGGAAATGGTAGACCACGCCCATTATTATCTGGATAAGAAGGTTCCTGTTCTGCTTTTGGTACTTCATTTATCATCAGCTTTTAATCTGTTATATGTGGGCCATACCTCTAGGAATTTTTAAAACGCAATTGATTGAGCACTAACATTGTGTGAATACATATAAAATTATAGCCCCATTGATAGATCATTGTGCTTGCTTTAGTTTAATGAATTAAGGGTTTGGGTATTGGAGCATATCCCCACCCCCCTTTGCCTATGGGGAGTGATATTAAGAAGATCCTTTGACAACATGAACAAAAATTGTTTATCGTTTATTGCATTTTACTATACCATCAATTCTTGCCGAAGCAAATCAAAAATGGATTTTCAGACTTTATACAGTTGAACCAGAAAGTCTGAACAGTTTAGTGGAATGGCAGGCTTTTTACAAATGAAGGGTTATTTTCTGGGTGACTGTTGGTTTTCTTTATTGGATTGAATGGGTTGGGTTGGTTAGGTTCAGCGCTTTTTTTGTGCCGGTACGCGCCGGTATGGCATACCGGCACCTTTTTTCCTGAGGTCCCGCTCCCGCTCGCGATTCTCCTCTCACCTCCATGCCAGCAATTCTCTCGCCCCTCCCCTGCATACCCAGCCCTGCATACCCAGCATGTCCTCTCTCTCTCCCCTGCTCGCCCATCTCCAAGTCGCAGCGATTCCGGCGAACCGTCCGTTCCAGAAGTGAAAGCAGCAGCGCTGCTCACTGGCTTGCAGGCACAGGTTCCTCTCCTCTCGCGTTGCTTCCCTCTCAGCGTGTCCCGCCCTCGTAGGCGGGACACGCTGAGAGGGAAGCGATGCGAGAGGAGAGGAACCTGCCTGCAAGCCAGTGAACAGCGCTGCTGCTTTCACTTCCGGACCGGACGGTTCGCCGGAATCGCCGCGACTTAAAGAGGGGCGAGCAGGGGAGAGAGAGAGGACATGCTGGGTATGCAGGGCTGGGTATGCAGGGCAGGGGCGAGAGAATTGCTGGCATGGAGGGTAGGGCAGGTGAGAGGAGAATCGCTGGACATGGAGGAGAGGCCAGGGGGGAGAGGGGACATGCTGGCCATGGGCAGGGGAGAGAGGAGAATTGCTGGGCATGGATGAGGGGAGGGCAGGGGAGGGAGGCGATGTGCTGGGCATGGAGGGCAGGGGAGGGGAGAGAGAATTGCTGAACATGGGCAGGGGAGAGAGCAGAATCGCTGGACATGGGCAGTGGAGGGCAGGAGGGAGGGGAGACATGCTGGACATGGGCAGGGAAGGGCAGGGGAAGGGAGAGAGAATTGCTGGACATGAAGGGGAGGGCAGGGAGAGGAGACATGCTGGCCATGGGCAGGGGAGAGAGGAGAATTGCTGGGTATGGATGAGGGCAGGGGAGGGAGGTGATGTGCTGGGCATGGAGGGCAGGGGAGGGGAGAGAGAATTGCTGAACATGGGCAGGGGAGACAGCAGAATCACTGGACAGGGCAGGGGAGGGCAGGAGGGAGAGGAGACATGCTGGACATGGGCAGGAGAGGGAGGTGATGTGCTGGGCATGGAGGGGAGGGGAGAGAGAATTGCAGGACATGGAGGGGATTGCAGGGAGAGAGGAGAATCGCTGGACATGGAGTGGAGGGCAGGGGAGAGAGGAGACATGCTGGACATGGGCAGGGGAGGACAGGAGAGAGAGGAGAATCACTGGGCATGGGTGGCTGGAGGGGGGGCAAGGGGAGAGGAGGGTTGCTGGACATGGGTGAATGGAGGAGAGGGTAGGGAGAGAGAAGAAATGCTGGACATGGAGGGGAGGGCAGGGGGAGGAGACATGCTGGACATGGGCAGGGGAGAGAGGAGAATTGCTTGGCATGGATGAGGGGAGGGCAGGGGAGGGAGGCGACATGCTGGGCATGGAGGGCAGGGGAAGGGAGAGAGAATTGCTGGACATGAAGGGGAGGGCAGGGAGAGGAGACATGCTGGACATGGACAGGGGAGGGCAGGGGAGAGAGGAGAACCGCTGGACATGGGTGGCTGGAGGGGGGCAGGGGAGCGAGGAGAATCACTGGGCATGGGTGGCTGGAGGTGAGGGCAGGGGGAGAGGAGGGTTGCTGGACATGGGTGGATGGAGGAGAGGGCAGGGAGAGAGAAGAAATGCTGGACATGGATGGAGGGGAGGGGAGGGGAGGGGAGGGAAGAGTGAGGAAGGAGATGAGATGAAGGAAAAGGAGGAGAAAAACTGCACATGGATGAAGAAAATAGGCAGAAGCTGGATCCACTGGACAGTCAAGTCTGTGGAGGACCCAGCTTTTACTTACGGAAGTAGGGCAAGAAATGAAGAAGAAAGGCGGAAAGTAAAGAAATAAATGGAAAGGAAGCCCTGGAAACGGAGTTAAGAGGACAGATAGCAGCAGAATCGGATACTGGGCCAGCATGATCAGAAAAACAGTCACCAGACAACAAAGGTAGAAAAAATCATTTTATTTTCATTTTAGTGTCTGAAATATGTCCAATTTGAGACTTTACATCTGCTGTCTTATTTTGCACTGGGGATACTGGACCTGTAACAGCTTACAGAAATTTATAATGAATAAAATTCACATTATTTTTTTCTCCTATACTAGTATAATATTTTCAATGATGTCTGTTTATATGCGCCATGGCTGGTAGAAGGGGTGTGGCTAATGTGGGTGTGGTTATAATAGAGATGGGACCATATGTGGTGACCCCGCCCACAATGAGTACTGGCACCTTTTTTTTCTACAAAAAAAGCACTGGTTAGGTTAATATATAAATCTAAGCATATGGATTGTTTTTTTATTTTTAAATTTACTGTTTAAGTTCATATATTTTTTTTAGTTTATTCTTCAATTTTTTGTTTAAATTCATATTTTGTGTTTCAGACCTTTCTTTTTTATGAAGAAATGTATGTATTTTTTTGAGATGAAAACTCCCCCTTTGGATGTACATTTCATGGTTTTCAACTAGTAGGCTACCTTTATCCATATATTTTAAAAGTTATTTTCTGCCATTGTGACAGGCTCAGTCCTGCGGGCAATTCTCATGAGATTGAGCGCTGTTTTAAGCTAGCATGGTGTCAGTGGGAACGCCAAGCCACCATCTTATACGCTGTTCGCTGAGCTGCAGGTTATCTAACAATTGGTGAGACATAAACTGAAACTCTTTGAAGAAGATGTTTAATCTGTATTGAGTTTTTAAGTGGTCCTTTTACTAAGATGCATTGAAAAAATGGCTTGCAGTAGTGTAGGCACGGATTTTGGGTACACACCGATCCATTTTTCAGCGCGCCTGTAAAAAAGGCCTTTTTTTAAATTTTTGCTGAAAATAGACGTGCGGCAAAATCAAAATTGCTGCGCATCCATTTTTGGTCTGCAACCTTACTGCCAGCCATTGACCCAGCGGTAAAGTCTCACACGGTAACCGGGCGGTAATGACTTACGCGCATCAAATGCCACTTGGCACGCACCCAGTACGTGCATATGAAAATAAAAATTATTTTTCAGCCGCCCGAATCGGATGCATTCCAAAAATGAAATTACCGCAAGATCCACATGGTAACTGGGCGGTAACTCCATTTTGGAGCACATTGGGCACGTGTAGACGCTTACGTGGCTTAGTAAAAGGGCCCCTAAGTGTTTTGTTTTCTTTTTCTATATGGCAGCCCTCTGGAGCAGCCTTTTCAGGCGAAACAAAGCACCCTTGTCGAGACCCCTGTTAGTGGGACAGTTATGTTGCAGTGATTGAAAACGGCTCTGGGAGTTGAATTGCTTCCTACTTTTGGATTTCTTGCAGTGCTGGATTGCCACAATGTTTTGGAAAAACTTTTCCTCTAAAAGATAAGTGCATTTTTGAATTTTTCATTACTACTTTGAAGAACAATTTTTTTTGAGACCGTGTTTGACAAAAATTGTGGTGTGATTGCTATTGGACTTAATTCTATTGCACGTTGGCATCATGGAGTTTTTTTTTTAGGACCAGTAATGTTTGATTGTTAGTGGTACCCTGAGTTTTAGAGGGGTCTACTTTTTCAATACCGAGGCCCTTTTTCTCCATAATAATACTGAGGAGAATTAGGGCCCTGTTTACTAAGCCAAGCTAGAGGCACGCTAGCATTTTTAGCACGCGCCAACCATGTAGATGCCCATAATATTCCTATTGACTACACAGTTAACGCGTGCTAATTTTTAGCACGCGTTAAAAATGCTAGTGCGCCTTAGTAAACAAGGCCCTAAATTGGTGACTCTCCAGCTAAATGGAGATAATTCTATGCATAGTTAATATTGCATTCCCTCCACTCTAGATATTGTATGGTCATACACTCAGAGGTCCTTTTAATAAGCTGCAGTAAAAAGTGGCCTACAGTAGTGCAAGCATTTCTTTTGGGTGTGCGCTGGGCTATTTTTTACTGCATCCAGGAAAAGAGGCCATTTTTTAAGGGGCCGGAAAATGGACATATGCTAAAATTGAAACCAGCATGCATCCATTTTCGTCCTGAGACCTTACCGCCACCCATCGACCTAGCGGTAAGGTCTCACATGCTACCTGTGTGGTAAGCATGCAGCGAGTGCCAACTGCTGTTGACCGATGGGTAAGCGGCATGCAGAAGAAAATAGAAAATTATTTTCTACCGCGGGATATGGCATGCACCAAATTCGGAATTACTGCCTGGCTCACGCCCTAGCTGGGCAGTAGTACCGATTTGGAGAGTGCTGTATGCACATAGGCCCTTATGCAGCATAGTAAAAGGGCCCCTCAATAAATATAAAGCACCTTCTATCCTACTTTAATACAAGCTCTACTGAATTTTGATAGCCTTTCTAGATTTTACAATTATCATTTTTATTGTATTTTAAACTATATTTTGCATTTTACATTGCTATAACTGTAAGGCACTAGAAATATAATTGGATGAACATAAACCTGATCTTGTTAATTATTTCTCTTCTTTGTAACTACGCATATAGTAATTAGTGTTATAAGGCATTTCTGTACATAAAGCAGCATTTAAAACACATAGGTTAGCTTTTATTTCTTTGAATTTATGTATTTATTTATTTAATCATATGGCTTAGAAACTGCCTCTCCTTAAAACCTACAAAACAGTAACCAGCATCAACATTAAAAATAAAGTAGATACATAATCAGAACTGAAAGCAGTCTCAAACAACTACGTTTTGTAAATTTATGGTAAATTCATAAAAGTGCCTAAGATATTGGTGCTTAAACTTGTATGCATACATCCTGTATACACATAAGTTTGTCCAACCTGGTCAGAGACATTTCTGGCATCAGGGGCTAGGTAGAGTTTATACTAATGCATATATTTTATAAAAGAAAGAAGCAACAAAGAGGAAAATCCTTGCTGGAAACAAGACAGGAAAGGATGAAGTTTATTCCAGTTCCAGATGTGATGGTGTGTAGAGAGACCCATGCAGTAGCAGAAGAGAGGATAGAAGCACACACAACAATGAAAAAAACAGAAAAAGCACTAAGGGTTGTTCAAGCTTGGGAAAGGCAAAAGTGCTTTATTGGACCCATTATGGGCCATGTTTCGGCAACAGAGCACCTGGCTCAGGGGTGATACAATCAGTGTATGTGAAAAACCGAGCTAAAAACCCTTTAAGATCAGCAAACCAAAGCAGATTCAGAGTGTGATATCCACAATGTGAGCAAAGTGTGTCATAACATTCCGGTGTCTCAAAACTGGTGCCCATCACACAGCCCTTTGGCTAGGTCAAAACTTGTCCATGTCAGGCAATTCTTTGTGAGCTTCCCATTGCTGAATAAAAACTTTAGAACACCGATATGTGTATCCTGCTCTTTTGACTGCTCTCCATCCCAAACTAATACAAAATCAGGGTAAAGACAACTTTTTCTATTGACCCACAAGAATTCCGTTGTTGATGCATTCAACTGAAGTTTATTCAAAGTCATCTAGTTCTTAATGGCATTTAAACAGGACAATAACTTATCTGACTGATCATCTCAAGTAGTACCTAGGGGATCATATAATTGGATGTCATCAGCAAAGTGTGAATATGAACACCATAACCCATAGCAATATCAACAACAGGCCTGACATAAAGATTAAATAACAAGGTTGATAAAAGGTTTCCTTGCGGCACTCCAAACAAGGGCTTATTCAAAAAGTTCAGATCCCAGAAGAACCTGCTGATATCTGTCTTCTAAGAATGATTTAAACCAAAGTAGACAGTATCACAAACACAAATATCAGATAGTCGTTTAATAAAATAACATGATCCAAGGTGTCAAAGACAGCATTTAAATCCAACAAAACCAGAAGAACATCAGTTCCTTTATCAAGATATCCGCATCAATCATCTATGGTATCTAACAAAACTATCTCAGTACTATGGAATTTTCTAAAACCTGATCAAAAATAAGACAGCACATCATGGTCTTCTACAAAATCAAGCAATTGAGTTAACACAACTTCTTCCAAGTTCTTAGACAAAAAAAGGTAAATTCAAGACACTTGGATCCAGGGTAGCTTTTATGAGACTGGGATGCACAACTGCAGTTTTCCAATCTGTTGGAAAAGACCTAAATCTTCTTTGATGCTCATCAATAAAGTAAACAGAAAGGAACAAATAATGAAGCAGAGGGGCAAAGAGAACTGACCAATGATCCTAATTCTGCCAAAGAAACTTCATTAAATGTACTCGTTGAATTGTCTTGATCAGCACTAATAGATTGGTTGGACAACAAAGAAGACGAATCAACCCCAACAGGCTTACCAAACTGTAAATCAAATCCAGCTCATATCGTCTCAATTTTCTCATCAAAGAAATCAGATAACACTTCACAATCTATCAAGGAAATAGATGTCTTCGAAGTACCCTGAGAAACTGTAAATAAATTCTTAGTTAATGAAAAAAACCTGGTAGCTCTACTAGGTAGTAGTTGGGAAAAATAAATCTTCTTAACCTCTAAAATTGCTCATTTATAATCATCTGCTAACACTCTCCAAGCAATCTTATTAGTGGAAGTTTTTTTTTCTCCATTTCTTTCAGCTTTCCTCATAGATCTTTTAAGAACTCTAAGCTGATCATTAAACCAAGTTAAAGAAAAATTTCTAGAATTAGATCTAATAACTTTTTATGAGGCCAGATTCTCATACAACAAATGAACACCAGAATTCCAAGATTTCACTCTTTCATCAAGGGTCAAAGAGCCGGGTCCAAATTCAACTCTAACGTACCCAGAGTGAATTTTTCTAGATCAACAGAATTTGGGTTCAGGACCTCCGTCACCAATGGTTTAACATCAGATTTAATTAAAGTAGAAGAAATCAGATAAAGGTCAGACCAAGAATTTGGAGAATCAAGGAATCAAATTATCCCCATAAACTATTACAGACAAAAACTAAATCCACAATATTCCCAGAACTGTGTGCATGGGAACATGATCAATCTGTGAGAAACCAAAATCTCCTAGCACTGTCACAAAATCTGAAACAGCTCTACTCAAATCAGGATAACTAGCAAAGTTAAAATCACCCAAAACAACTATAAATCTAAAAGAAACAATTAGCTTAGCAATAACATTAAACAACTCATCTAAAACAGACATTGGCGAATGAGGATCTTTATAAGCCACCGAAAAAGCAAAGTTGTTTTTATAGTCAATTGATATAACCAAGCATTCCATTACTTGAGGAGAGAAAACCAGTTTAGCAATTAGGGCTACTCCCCTACCCCTATTCTTTAAAGTACACCTTAATTTTGGCATACTTTATAGAATAAGCCTGAATTTCTGTGTGGTTTATAGAATACGCCAAGCGCCAGTCCACGTGACTAAATTTAGTCATGGGCAGTTATGCCAAGTAAAACTTGATGTAAATCCTGATGCCTAAATTAGGCACAGAGGGGGGTGTATTTTATAACACACATAGATTTTAGAAATGCCCACGACCCACCCATTCCATGCCCATGACAAAGCCCCCTTTTCAACTATTTGACTTAGAATGCATGCACATCATATTGCTGAATATGCTTAGACAGTTGTGCATGTAAATTCTAATTAATGCCAATTAGTGTCAATAATTGGCAATTATCAGCACTGTTTGGCTTGTTAACCAATTAAGTTGCAGAATATAACTGGATTTGTGTGTGCAACGTAAGTCGCGCTATAAAGAATCCATGGGTAAGTGCTTCTGGGTTAACAACTAAAACTAGCATCACCATTTGAAAAGACAATTCGAAATCAGAAGATTTTCAGCTCTCTATTCTCCGTACTTGAAGTCAAAATATGGAACTCTCTACCTATTCCCATCAGAACGGAAAATAGCTACCTCAACTTCAGGAAGAAGCTAAAAACCTTTCTCTTCCCAAAGACTGCTTCATAATATTCCATCATGACTTCTACTTCCTAGTATCATCCATTAACCTTTTCTTTAATGTTTTAGTCTCATGCATTACCCCAGTGGTCTCTAATGTTTCTCATATCTCACACTAATACTATCTGCTTTTGTCACACCTACAATGTAAACTGCATGGAACCCTGGAAAGGGGATATTAGCAGTATACAAGAACTGAATAGAATTGAGCAGGTACGGCATGTTAATTTGAATGTTAATTCATGACCTACAATAAAAAATACTGAGAGCACCCCTTCTTGATGCAGCAATAGTTTGGGGCTTCCATGCTTTAAAATTCTGTGTTATAGCGAGTTAAGTCCAAAATCTAACGCATTTTAGTACAAGGATCCCATAATTACCAGCAGTTGTATGTGGAAGATACTGATTTGCCAAATGAGGCTGCTCTTTTTCTGCGCATATATGTTCTTGAAATTGATACATGGTATTTGTGTCCTTAATTGCATTTTACAGAAATCTCCATGTTCAGCATGTTCTTACCAAGGGCATGTCATTCAAGGTAGAGCTGCTTGTAAAATAGTGAAGTAATTGTTAATGTCCCAACCTGGGCATCCCTGTTCCTACCTCAGGGGCCCTTTTGCAGAGTGGCGGTAAGCCCAACGCGGGCATACCGCTCGCTCTTCCGGGACTACCACTGGCCCAATGCGGCCACTGGCGGTAATCCCATCATGAGTGTGTGCCATTTACATAGTAACATAGTAACATGGTAACATAGTAGATGACGGCAGAGAAAGACCTGCACAGTCCATCCAGTCTGCCCAACAAGATAACTCATATGTGCCACTTTTTGTGTATACTTGACCTTGATTTGTATCTTCCATTTTCAGGGCACAGACCGTAGAAGTCTGTCCAGCACTAGCCCTGCCTCCCAACCACTAGCCCCGCCTCCCCCACCAGCTCTGCCACCCAATCTCGGCTAAGCTTCTGAGGATCCATTCCTTTCGAACAGGATTCCTTTATGTTATCCCACGCATATTTGACTTCCATTACTGTTTTCATCTCCACCACCTCCCGCAGGAGGGCATTCCAAGTATCCACCACTCTCTCCGTGAAAAAATACTTCCTGACATTTTTCTTGAGTCTGCCCCCCTTCAATCTCATTTCTACTGCCTTCCCATCTACGGAAAAGGTTCAATTGCGGATTAATACCTTTCAAATATTTGAATGTCTGTATCATATTACCCCTGTTTCTCCTTTCCTCCAGGGTATACATGTTCAGGTCAGCATGTCTCTCCTCATACGTCTTGTAACGCAAATCCCATACCTTTTTCGTAAAGAAAAACCCCGGAAATGGCTTGAATGGCGATAACCCAGTGGTAATCAGGTATTACCGCATGCTGCCCGGTTACCAGCAGCCCTTATTGCCACCTCAATGAATGGCGGTAAGGGCTCCCTGCCACATGGCCATATAGTAAGAGTTATCTCAGTGCATAGCCATTTTTTTTGGGGGGGGGGGGGGGGCTTTTTCCAGCTGCAGAAAATACACCCCTGGTGCATGGGGAAAACGGCTAGCACAGGGCCATTTTTCCTACAGCTTGGCAAAAGGACCCCTCAATGTGCTTTTCAAAATGGAGCTTTAAAGGTATTGCTTGAAATGCAGAGTTCAACTATCCTGGAAAAGTGCAGCAATTTAACACTGACAGCTGTGCCCTAGACTGGCAGAATTTTATGGAATCCAGTCCCTGTCCAGCTCATGTGGCTTCCTTCTCCTGACAAGGAAGTCACTTTAAAGCTTTTAAGTGATATTTAACCCAGCAGCTTAACCCCTTTCCTGTCAGAGACAATCCGCCAAGGCTTTTCATAAGTCTCCTGGAATTTCACAAGAGAATTTGAGGAGGTGAAGGAGCCACAGCTCTCCTATTCCCAAGAATTTTCCTTTTTAAGTTACGTCTTCGTTTGATGTTAAAAGACCATGGAATGATGAACTGTGTAATCTGATTCTGATCCTTTGCAAAGGTCTGTTGCAGATAATTAAGTCCAAGTAGTGCTCTGTGACCTAAGTCTGTCCTTTTTCTTTATAATGAAGTTAACTTCACATGCTTTTCAATCACATGAAAAGTAAAGGATAGAAAGGAAATACATCTTAAGAAATCAGGAGAAGGATTTGCATGTTTTGATTATTGAACTTAGGGACCCTTTTACTAAGCTGCGGTAAAAGGGCTCTGCGGTAGCAGCGGTGGCCATTTATGCTGCACACCAGGACCCTTTTTACTGCAGCTGGTAAAAAGCCCAAAAAAGAAATGGCCATTTGGTAAGCTCGCACTTGCCATTTGACCATTAGCACATAAGCACATAAGCACCGCTACGCTGGGAAAAGACCAAAGGTCCATCAAGCCCAGCACTCTGTCTCCGACAGCGGCCAATCCAGGCCCCAAGAACCTGGCAAAAACCCCAAATTTAATAACGATCAATGGACATTTCCTTCAGGAATCTGTCCAGACCCCCTTTAAACTCAGCAAGGCCAGCTGCCATTACTACCTTCTCCGACAATGAGTTCCAGAGTCTAACTATGCGCTGAGTAAAGAAAAACTTTCTCCGATTTGTTTTAAACCTACCACATTCTAATTTCATCTTGTGTCCCCTGGTTCTATTATTGTTAGAAAGTGTAAACAAATGCTTCAAATCAGTCCGCTCTACCCCACTCATTATTTTGTACACCTCTATCATAAAGAGTCCTAGCCGTCTTAACCTCTCCTCATAAGGTAGTCATCCCATCCCTTTTATCATTTTTGTCGCCCTTCTCTGCATCTTCTCCAATTCCTTTATATCTTTTTTGAGATGAGGCTACCAGAACTGAACACAATATTCCAGGTGTGGTCGCACCATGGAGCGATATAACGGCATTATAACATCCTCATGCTTGTTTTCCATCCCTTTTCTAATAATACTCAACATTCTGTTCGCCTTCTTAGCAACCACAACACATTGAGCTGAAGATTTCAACGTCCTATCCACAATGACTCCCAGATCCCTTTCTTGGTCCGTAACTCCTAAAGCGGAACCTTGCATAACATAGCTGTAATTCGGGATCCTCCTTCCCACATGCATCACTTTGCACTTGTCAACGTTGAACTTCATCTGCTATTTGGACGCCCAATCCCCCAGTCTCATGAGGTCTTCTTGTAATCTTTCACACTCCTCCTACAACGAGACGACCCTGGATAACTTTGTGTTATCTGCGAATTTAATTACTTCACTAGTTACTCCCATCTCAAGGTCATTTATAAATATGTTAAAAAGCAGCGGTCCCAGCACAGACCCCTGAGGGACCCCACTAACTACCCTTCTCCATTTTGGAGGGAATACTTATCGCCACCCATTGAGGTGGTGGTAAGGGCTCCTGTGCTAACCCGTCGGGGTTCTAGGTCAGTTGCCACCTGGACAGTTCTCACCGGACAGTCCCGCCCACTAATTCCCATCTGGACAATTCCCACCTAGGACAATTTCCACTGAACCAATTCCTACCACACCAGGGAGGACAATTCCCACCCATAACCCAAAAAATACAAAACACAAAAGGCAAGTAATCTCTCTCCCTTTTCACTTCCAGATCATTTGGGGGGGCCAGTACCCCCTCACCCCCCCCCCCAAATAACATTATCTTTTACATATCCCTTTCCCCTTCCAGATATGCAGTTTGTGAAGGGAGGTAATGCTCCCCCCCCCCACCGCCCCCAAACTAGGTTTCAATCTAATTCATATTTAACCCAGGATCTAAATGTCATAAATAAATAAATACAAACTGCAGTTCACATGGGAGGGGGGCAATGCCCTCCATACAACCCTATAAATAAAACTAGGTTTCAATCTAATTCAGCCCCTCAAAATGGCACTCTGATTATGATTTATAACAAATTACTACTCTACCTATAAAAATTTAATCAGTTATTATATTATCCATGTGCTGCTCTAACCTCCTTGTTCCAGACCTGATTCAAGAAAGAAGCTATGGTTGGTAAATAAAAGGATAGGGAGAGTGGGAAATGACTGGAGGGGAAAGGTCCTTGGTGGGAATTGTCCCCCTTAAGTGGGAATTGTCCCGGAGAGAATTGTCCTAGGTGGGAATTATCTCGAGGGAAATTGATGAGTGGGAACTGTCCAATGGGAACTGTCTAGGTGGGAACTCACCTGATACCTCCGGCAGTAACCCCCTGCAGAAATATTCAATATTTTCAAATATTTCTGCTAGCACCGGAAATGCTGCACACTGGGGGTGGAAGTACTGTCGGCACCGGCATTGGGACGGTGGTAGTTCCGGATTGCCGCACGGCAACCCTTTAGTAACAGGGCCTCTTTGAGAAAATCATCTATTAGAGAGTATTGGTGCTCTGGGTAAATCTTAAATATGAGCATAGCAATTCCATAACAGGATGCCTGATAGGAGCCAACCCCTGAATTCTATATATGGTTTCCAAATTTGGGCTCAGACCAAAATGTCCGCCTAACTAAATTGGCTAATGAGGGAATTAATGCTAATAATTGGGTGCTAACTGGCACTGATTTGGATCTGAGTGCACATCTTGCTACATGCTATTCTATAACAATGTGCACCCAAATCCCATAGGGACCATTTTACTAAGTTGCGGTAGGGCTAATACACGGATAGTGCACGCCAAATTGACACTACCGCTGGGGTAACACAGGCACCCAGTGGTAATTTTGAAGTTGGTGCGTGCTGTTCCCACGGTCGAAAATAATTTTCTATGCTGTACCGCAGGGGGCATTCCAGGCGGTAATCAACAGAAAGGCCACATTGCCGCACACTGTCTGATTACCGCACAGGTAGTGCATGAGCCCTTTCCACCAAGTAAACAGGTGGCGTTAAGAACTCAGGCAGTAAATAGCTGCACGCTACTTTTCATATTAGCACCCAGCCATATACTGCCCCATTTTTAAAAAAAAGGCCCAGCGAGCGCCGATTTCACGCATCCAAACTAGCACGGGCCACTTTTTACTGCAGCTAAGTACATGGATCCCATATTGTGCAACCGAAAAGGGGGCATGGCCATGAGAGGAGCGTGGGCGGGTCGTGGAGTCCCTAAAATTTGTGCATAGTGTTATTGAATCTGGTTTCAGCAGGCGTAAGTATTTGGATGTATTTGGTTCTCATCTTTGAGTGCCCATTATAGGATAGCATTGAGCACCGGGTTTTGAGTTCCATTTACTGAATCTAGCCCCTAATGTTTAAAGGAAAGTAGATGCCTGCTTTCTTTTATAGAATACCAGCCCAGCTGGGTATATTTGCCCACAATTATTTAATTGTGATGACTTACACCAGCTATTGAGCTGGTACACATGCTTGAACATAAATGCCATGGATATCTGCAATAAGTTACAGTATTCCAATAGCTACGTGTGTAAGTGCGAGCTCCATCCCCATATATGTACCTTTGCAGATATGCGCAAAGCAAGATAACACGCATATTTACCTAATAGTTCATAGATGAAATATTGGTATATATACACGTATATGCACCCATACATATGGATATGCTAGTATTCTAAACATTTTCCATGTAACACGAGAGCTTATTTTATAGAATTGCCCCCATCCCTTCCTTCAAATAATTTTACGGCCTCTAGTTCACCCTCTCTAACCGAGATTTGATATCGGATCTCAACAATCAGGATAAGCCCAGCACCAGTCAACCCTGTAAAAATGTATAATTAGACATAATGGTCAGATTCTCTATATATGGCGCCTACAAAATCTACGCAGAAAACATTTCCGCCAAAGCATATTCCATAAGCGGCACCTAGATTTAGACACAGTACACAGAATACACTTAGTTGATATCCCAGCTCTTAAAACTATGTGCCTCCATTTACACCAATGAAAATGTGGCATAAATCCCTGCGTGTAGATTTACGCACCATGGGCCATATTCTATAACTACACATGTAAATTTTGGAACACCCATTTCCCTGCCCATAACCATGCCCCTTATGACCTGCATGCATTAGAATTTAGCTGCAGTTCATTACAGAATACATTTGAGTTTCAAGTGACTTTCTGAAGTGACACGTCTCACTTTTACCAGAAAGGTCTTTAGAAAGACCACCCACCTTTATAATCCATTTCCAGAGGATTCAAATCTCCAGACACAGATAATAAAACTCCTGAGGAAGGAACCATGTGTTCTGAAACATGGTACCCTGTTGAGTTATCCTCCAATAAAAAATTTTTATACACACCTAGCGTCTCTGGCCTGTTTTGAAGAGCCTGACTCCATTCCCACTCTCTGCTGTTTCTCTGTGATTCTTTGTGGGATATCCATGTTCTTTCCACTGATCTGACAAGTGGGAAGGTTTTTCAGATAGCTGTAACTGGATATTCAGCAGTACTAGAGCAGAGGAGTAGTCTAATTGTGAATAGGAGTGGAGGAGTGGCCTAGTGGTTAGGGTGGTGGACTTTGGTCCTGGGGAACTGAGGAACTGAGTTCGATTCCCACTTCAGGCACAGGCAGCTCCTTGTGACTCTGGGCAAGTCACTTAACCCTCCATTGCCCCAGGTGCAAATAAGTACCTGTATACAATATGTAAGCTGCATTGAGCCTGCCATGAGTGGGAAAGCGCGGGGTATAAATGTAACAAAAATAAATAAATACAGCAGCCAGAGAACCAGGGGAGCCAGATTCAATTCCCACTGCAGTTCCTTGTGATTCTAGACAAGTCAGTTAGCCTTCCATTGCCTCAGATACAAACTAAGTACCTATATGTAAACTACTTTGATTGAAACTACAGAAAGGCAGTATATTAAATCCCATCTCATCCCCTTATTCAAATGTCAACTGCTGAATATATCAGGCTAAATTTAATACAGTAATTCATCTGACCAGAGTTAACCACAGCAATTTAGACAGACAGTGCTGAGCATCAGTGTTGATGGGATAAAGTTTTATGACATCCTGGAAACACCTCTAGCCCCACCTTCTTACATCAGTAAATTTTGCACAGGCCTATGATTTGCCTGAATACAATTAACTGGCTCAGTGGGGCTGGGAAAGGGGGGGGGGAGGGAATTGCAGGAATATTTAAGTCACAAGATTGCTCTGGCCAATTTCTGAATATTGATCTTACAGGTGATAAAAACTGACAATAATCATCTATGCATACTAAAAAAAATCTATTCATTAACCTTACACTTAAAGAATAAAGTGTGTTTGGCTGAGCTCAGGTGCAGCAAAATATTTGGAGCGTGGTTGTTCTTTCAGTGGATTTCCACGGTGGAGAAAGTATACAATTCCACTGAATTTCACTGTCGAATGAGGAAAAGAGGAAAGCTCTGATACTAGGTTCTGTTTTCTTCCAGCCACCACTAGGAACTCCACAGAAACTAAATGGAGTAATGTCAGTAGGCTAGTGGTAGCCTGAGACTGTACAACAAATTGATATGGCAAATACAAGGGGCAGTTAAAGACAACATAATGTAGGAATACTGAATACCATGGGGGATCCAGGTTGATCCTACTGAGCAGACAGTGAAGGTGACTCAATAAAGCAATGATGCTGTATGTTCTGGACAGTTTATTGAACAGCAATAATGACTCAGCAGTAACGACTTGACACGGTTGTGTTTCGGCCCATTCGCCCGCCTTAGGAGTCTTCCTAAGATATGTGGCTGTGTCTATCAGTGTCATTTCCTGTAATGAGGTTACGCAAAAAAGTCTGATTGTTAGGGTACGCAAAAAAGGCAGGAAACACTACAAGTAGCACCACATGCCCTTGGCAAACACCCTCAGAATTTCCTCTAGACTTATAACAGCTAGTCTTTGTCCGAAGAATCAGGTTGGTGCCAGCAAGACTCAACTGTGCAGAAACAACTGGTTTGCTGCTAGCATGCTGTTTGGTGGACAATTTCAGTCCATCAAAAACACAGAAATCTACATAAGTACATAAGTATTGCCATACTGGGAAAGACCAAAGGTCCATCAAGCCCAGCATCCTATTTCCAACAGTGGCCAATCCAGGTCACAAATACCTGGCAAGATCCCAAAAAAGTACAAAGCATTTTATACTGCTTATCCCAGAAATAGTGGATTTTCCCCAAGTCCATTTAATAATGGTCTATGGACTTTTCCTTTAGGAAGCCATCCAAACCTTTTTTTAAACCCTGCTAAGCTAACTGCCTTTACCAAATTCTCTGGCAATGAATTCCAGAGTTTAATTACATGTTGAGTGAAGAAACATTTTCTCCGATTCATTTTAAATTTACTACATTGTAGCTTCATCGTATGCCCCCTAGTCCTAGTATTTTTGGAAAGCGTAAACAGACACTTCACATCTACAATTCCACTCATTATTTTATAGACCTCTATTATATCTCCCCTCAGCTGCCTTTTCTCCAAGCTGAAGGGTCCTAGCCGCTTTAGCCTTTACTCATAGGGAAGTCGTCCCATCCCCTTTATCATTTTCATCGCCCTTTTCTAATTCCACTATATCTTTTTTTAGATGCAGCGACCAGAATTGAACACAATATTCGAGGTGCGGTCGCACCATGGAGCGATACAAAGGCATCATAACAAAGGCATATATATCTAGGAGGTTGAATATTTGGGTAAACAGCCTCACCAGTATGCTCAGGCAAAAACAGAGTGAAGTGAAACAAAGACTCTTCACCACACAATTATAATAAATAATTCAAAGATCAGTGTTGGGAAACAAAGGCAAATTTTATTTATCAATTCAAACAAGCTTTCAAGCAATTTTCAAAATAGAAAGCATAAAGAAAGCATTCAAAAAGAACTCTTAAACAGAAAGCTACGTTCATATTGTTAGGATGAAATGGGTAAACTGCTTATTATCCATCCGAGAAGCTGTAAATGACTCTGTCAGTGCTTCAAATCAGAAAGTTTGACTATGGCATAGCTTCTGAAACAAGACTGTCATATATTATTGCTCTTGTTAATAAAGATCTTTGGAAAAATAGATGCAAATACTGCAACAGCAGAGGGCACTTAGGAGCCCTTTCACTAAGCTGCAATAAGCACTAACACATGCTTACCGCGGCATTAAACGGCATACCATGGGGCACGTTGAGGTATCCTGCAGTCATTTTTCTGTGTGCACTCACAAACCACACGCTAACAAATAGGCTTTATTTGTTATTCCTGGGGATGGGTCTGGGGGCAGAGAGTAGGCATGTTCTACACTAATCAGTTAATTAGCACATGGATAGTGCGTGAGCCCTTACTGCCTACAAAATAGATGTAGTTAAGGGTTCACATGCTAATAGCCACGCGCTAATGGGAAAATTAGAACTGGACAAAACTGAACCCTCGATACTTGATTGCTTAATATACTCTGTCACCATTGAACTTTAACACAATACCACTTTATTTCTCATTCCGGAAATGAACTCTCTATACCTGACTGCTTAAAGTACTCTCCTGCTTATAATCGAAAGAGAAAAACGCCTATATTGCGGCCCAAATTATCGGTATAATCAAAAGCCGATTTTGGGCGTTTCCAACTGCAATCCATCGCAGAAACGGGTAAAGTTGACGAGGGCGTGTCAGAGGCATGGTGAAGGCGGACATGGAGCCTGGTTATCAGCTGAGGAGAGATGGGCGTCTTTAGCTGATAATCGGAAAAAAAAGCGTTTTTACTGCGATTTTGGGTCAATTTTTGTGGACCCTTTTTCTTCACAAACAAATCCCAAAAAAGTGCCCCAACTGACCAGATGACCACTGGAGGGAATCGGAGATGACCTCCCTGGACTCCCCCAGTGGTCACTAACCCCCTCCCACCAAAAAAACCCCACTTTAAAAACTTTTTTTCCAGCCTCTATGCCAGCCTCAAATGCCGTACCCACCTCCATGACAGCAGAATGTGTTCTATCCTGTGACAGCCTTTCCCTGGTTCTGATGTGGCTCTCGGGTGAGTGTGACACCTTTTCTGTTATGCGCACTGCAGAGTCATATATCAATACCCAATACCCTACACCCACCACAATGCACTGCAGAGTCACATCAGCAGTGTATTGTGGTGGGTGTAGGGTATTGGGCTCCGGGATTCCACTAGCTTGTGTTAAATGCTCATGATGTTGGTAGTTGGGAGGCTCTACTCCCATGGTGCTTTTCCCCCTGCTTACTGGGTCAGAGTGTGCCCTGTTTTGTTTCCGGTAGTCCATAAGGTAGTGGCCATTTTTGTAAGCCAGTTTTAGATCCCTTTCACGTGTTAGCCACGTTGCAGAACTTAGTTCTTACCTTGAATGTGGCTGAAAGAGGGCATTGTACAGCATTCTGCCAGTTCTGACCTACTGCTCATCTCAGTACCAGGGAGACTCATTGCCAGTGGGGCACAACCTCTGATCTGCAGTTAACTGTGAGTAAGCGTGCTTATTCCAATAAAGGACGTTTTCGGAGAGATTAGTCTTCAGTGTCAACTGGTGTGCCAATGTTATATAGCAGCAACAAGTCCTAGAGGCCTGCGTGTATGCAAGTCCCTGGAGCACTTTCAGTGGGTACCGCAGTGCACTTCAGCCAGGTGGACCCAGGCCCATCCCCCCCATCTGTAACACTTGTGTTGGTAAATGGGAGGTCTCCAAAACCCACTGTACCCACATGTAGGTGCCCCCTTCACCCCTAAGAGCTATGGTAGTGTTGTACATTTGTGGGTAGTGGGTTTTGGGGGAGGGGGTTGGGTGCTCAGCACCCGTGGTAAGGGAGCTATGCATGTGGGAGCGTTGTCTGAAGTCCACCGCACTGACCTCTAGGGTGCCCAGTTGGTGTCCTGGCATGTCAGGGGGGCGAGTGTACTACGAATCATGGCCCCTCCCATGACTAAATGGCTCAGATTAGGACGTTTTTGAGCTGGGCATTTTTAATTTCCATTATCGCTAAAAAAAACAAACGCCCAGCTGAAAACGTCCATTTTTTCGAAAATACGGTCTGTCCCGCCTCTTCACGTACCCGTTTTCGGACATAGACGCCCATGGAGATAGGCGTTCGCGTTCGATTATGCCCCTCCATGTCACTTATGAACTTTAATGCAATACCACTCTGTATTTCTCATTCTGATAATGGCGCTCGCCACTACGGCATAATGTAAGCCACATAAAGCCTGCAAATAGGTGGGAAAATGTGGGATACAAATGCAACAAATAAATACATAAAAATAAGTGCATGGCCATTAACGCTGGAAATAGAAAAATCGGTCATTTTAACCATGTGGAAAAAATGACTTTAGCATGTGGGAATGACTCGTATAAGGACGCACTAAGGCCACTTTTTACCGCAGTTTGGTAAAAGGGCTCCTGAATTTTATATGGTATCATTCAATCCGACATAGTTAATGTCCATTACATAAAGGAAATATAGCTTCATACATAACGTAATTACGTGAGGGACCATGTTTTCCAATTGATGCTGCATCAAGGGGTCATTTTACAAAGCAGCGGTAAAAGGGGGCCTGCGTTAGCATCAGCACATATTTTTGACATGTGCTGAGACCCCCTTTTACCACAGTGGGTAAAGGCCGTCTATTTTGTGAAAAACAAATGGCCATGCGGTAAGTGAACCAGTTACCGCATGGCCAGTTTGGAGGGAAGCCCTTACCACCACCCGTTGAGATGGCGATAAGGGCTCCTTCACTAACCTGGAGGTAACTGGGCAGTGAGCAGTGCTGCCAAGTTACCGCCAGTTTAGTTCCAATGCTACAAAAATTAGGACATATTTTTGTAGCATTGGAAATGGCGCATGCTAAGGGTAGGAACTACCACCGGGCTACTGCGGTAGCCCGGCGGTAGTTCCAGATTGGCACGTGGTAAGCCCATGATGAGCTTACCGCTGCTTAGTAAAAGGGTCTCCAAGGGAACAAAGCAAATATAAGTGGGCTCCATCTATCCACAAGAATGGTATATATATGAAATGCCAACAGATTCATATTGAACATCATGCTGGCAATCATGATTTCCAAAAGAAACCCAAACATTTAGAAAAAGAAAATCAACAACAATTATTCACAGAAGCAGAGAAAATTATTACAGGAATTTCAGGACTGCTAGGTGTTTAGATGAGCAGTTTAGTAGTGACAGTTAGTGGAAGTATCTGCTGTAGTCCCTAATGTTGCATGCGTAAACTCTAATTAGTGCCATTTAATGCTGATAACTGTTTGTCAGTGGCCAATTATCAGAACCGATTGGCTTGTTAAACAATTAAGTTGTGGCGTAAATTGGCCATGCAATTTTAGTTGCCATATATAGAATCTGGGGGTTAATGTATGGTTAAGCACACAGCAACAGTAGAAGTACCACAAATACCTAGGTCTTGATTATCCTAGTGCAAACTTCTTCGGGACAAGACAGCAGTTTGATTCAGAAGCAGTCATGTGACCGCCAAAAGTAAGCCCTGGAACCTTTAACAGAAACTGTGCTAGCAGCGTCCGTGCCACAGCAGCATGTGCCCGAGAAGCAGATTGCACTCCTTGGGGCAAGCTCAATCTAGAGGGTAGAGAAGGGAAAGTATGTTTATGCTTTTTAGTATATTGTTTATAGTTTGGGGGATGGTGATGTGGTCCCAAGGCAACGATTGGGGGGGGGGGGGTTATTGGGAATTTTAGAAAGGAAAAGGGATGGGATTTGATATGCTGCCAGTTTACATATTATATATAGTTATTTATTTTGTACCTTGGGTAATAAAGAGTTAAGGGGCCTTTTTACAAAGGCACTCCAAAAAGTGGCCTGTGGTAGTGTGGGCGCTTGTATTAGACACGTGCTGGATCATTTCTCCACTGCGTCTGGAAAAAAGTGGTTTTATTGGGGGCCGGGAAACGGACGTGCGGCAAAACAAAAACCAGCGCATGTCTATTTATGTCCTGAGCTCTTAATACCACTCATTAACTTAATGGTAAGGTCTCACGCGTTACACACATGGTAACCGTCCAACATGCACCAACTGCTGATTACCGTCAGGAACGCCCCTGCGGTAGAAAATAAAACATTATTTTCTACAGTGGGTTTTTGGCAGGGGCGTAGCCAGACTTTGGTGGGAGGGGGGTCGAGCCCGAGGTGAGAGGGCACATTTTAGCCCCCCCCCCCCCCCCCCCGGTGCCACTGATCCCTGCCACCGCCACCACCACCAACTTTGACCCCCCCCCCCGGCCGATGACCCTGCCGAGAGTCTTGACCCCCCACCAGCCGCCAACCCTCCCCTGCTGCCGCTGTCGCCTATCTTTGCTGGCGGGGGACCCCAACCCCCATCAGCCAAGGTCCTCTTCTTCCGGCGCAAGGCTTCATTCTGTTTCTGTGAGTTTCTGTGAGTTTCTGCAGGACGTCAGACTCACAGAAACAGAACGAAGCCTTGCGCCGGAAAAAGAGGACCTTGGCTGGCAGGGGTTGGGGTCCCCTGCCAGCAAAGGTAGCCGACGGCGACGACAGTGGGGGTGAGGTTGGCGGCGGGAGGGGGGTCGAGTGGGTCGTCAGCAGGGGTGTCCAGGGACAAATCTATGGGGGCCCAGGCCCCCGTGGCCCCATGTAGCTATGCCACTGGTTTTTGGCACACGCCAAACTCATAATTACTACCAGGTATACATGCTAGCCGGGTGGTAGTGCCAATTTGACATGTGCTGCATGCACATAGGCCCTTACATGCCTTTGCAAAAGGGTCCCTAAGTGATTTTGCCCAGAGTCACAAGGAGCTGTAGTGGGAATTGAACCCAGGTCTGCTGGTGTGCAGGCCACTGCACTACCCATGAGGCTACTCCACCACTCCCAAAAGTTTGTGGATGTTAATTGGGTAGGTAGAAGAAGGTATCATTTTTGCCAACCTTACTAGGATTTTAGAGGGAGCGTTATCTGATACCAATGATCTCCCATGGGAAGGCTTCAATTTGATTGTTTGATGAATTAGGTGTAAAATTTGTATTGCTAAATTGTGGAACAATTAAAGCTAATACAGATGTAGTTTGTCTGACAGAGACTTGGTTATAAAGGAGAGGATTTTTATTTAGTGCAGGGGATTCCATTGAATTATTCAATAATTCAATTGAAGTCCTTGTGCTTTGATTCCCTTGATTAGGTGGAGTATGTATAGCGCTTTTTTATTGTCTGCTGAACCTTTTAGCAGCAGAATAGGATAATGTCTTACAAAATATAGAGGAATTGGTTATCTTTTCCCCAATATTGTGATCTTAGGGGATTTTAATGTACATATGGATGGGGGAAAGGGGGTGCAAGTTGAGGATTTTGTTTCCTTAACAATTGATTTAGATTTGATACAATGGATCCGTGAGCCAACCCATCAGGAGGCCATACTTTGGATTTAATATTATCTAATATTTTCATAAATATTATTATAAAAGAGGCGAATTGTCAAAGGTTATCATGGGTGGATCATGCAGCGGTGATATTTAAAGTTGTTGGGGGGGTGTTCACGTTACCTGAGGGGAATCCGCTGGATTTATTGCCTTTGAAAGCTTACTGGAATTTTAATCTTTATCACTAGAGAAGAAAGTGGATGTCTGGCAAACAACCTAGTATGAGACGCTAGGGTCTGTGGCCCCACTGCACCAGGTGGGGGTTTCTTTTGGTGGTGGGAACCCATTGGTATCATGCAAGTTTACATTTATTGAAACATCAGATACAGCGCTATGAATGGTTCTGTGGAAGCACTGGACCACTATCAGGCTTATTTTTCAAAGAGAAGGACACCCGTCTTTCAACACAAATCGGGAGATGGGCGTCCTTCTCCCAGGGTCGCCCAAATTGGCATAATCGAAAGCCGATTTGGGGCGCCCTCAACTGCTTTCTGTTGTGGGGATGACCGAAGTTCCCGGGGGCGTGTCGGAAGCATAGCGAAGGTGGGACTGGAGCATGCTTAACACATGGGTGTCTTTGGCCGATAATGGAAAAAAGAAGGGCGTCCCTGACGAGCTCTTGCCCAACTTTACTTGGTCCATTTTTTTCTTGCATCCAAGCCTCAAAAATGTGCCCAAACTGACCAGATGACCACCGGAGGGAACCGGGGATGACCTCCCCTTACTCCCCTAGTGGTCACCAACCCCCTCCCACGCTAAAAAAAACTTTTAAAATATTTTTTGCCAGCCTCTATGTCAGCCTCAAATGTCATACCCAGATCCCTGACAGCAGTATGCAGGTCTCTGGAGCACTTTTAGTGGGTGCAATGCACTTCAGGCAGGCGGACCCAGGCCCATCCCCCCACCACCTGTTACACTTGTGGTGGTAAATGTGAGCCCTTCAAAACCCACCACAAGCCACTGTACCCACATGTACGTGCCCCCTTCACACCTTAGGGCTATGGTAGTGTTGTACAGTTGTGGGGAGTGGGTTCTGGGGGGCTCAGCACCCAAGGTAAGGGAGCTATGCACCTGGGAGCAATTTCTGAAGTCCACTGCAGTGCCCCCTAAGGTGCCTGGTTGGTGTCCTGGCATGTGAGGGGGACCAGTGCACTATGATTGCTGGGTCCTCCCACGACCAAAGAGCTTGCATTTGGTCATTTCTAAGATGGGCGTCCTCAGTTTCCATTATCGCCGAAAAACGGGGACGACCATCTCTAAGGACGACCATCTCTAAGGTCGACCTAAATGTTGAGATTTGGGCGTCCCTGACCGTATTATTGAAATGAAAGATGGATGCCCATCTTGTTTCAATAATACATTTCAGTTGGTGCAAATGGCTGTGCCTAAAGTTAGGTGTGATTCGCGGGTATAACTGCTATTCTGTAAACTGCACCTAAGCATAGCTTATAGAACGGTGCTTTTTCAGCACCAATTTTTTTGGCACCATATATAGAATCTAGTCCTATACATGTATCATCTGTGGTTACCAGTGCAGTACAGGATTTTTTTAAAATTAATGTTGCTTACCCATAGGGCATACTATGAAAAAGTTCCTCAGATACTTCTTGTGTTTACTATATCCATATACGCCCATTAAGACATTACATTCTAAAGACATGTTGATGTTAACAATTCCTCCGGTGATTAGGACCCATCTTGCAACCACTAGAAAGGGGGCTTATTTTTACTTAGCACATTACTGGTGGAATGCACTTCCTTTGATGGTATGAGCTGAGAAGTCTTTTAAATACTTTAAGCGGTTACTTACAGCTCATTATTTTGCTCTTGCATTTGGTGTTAATCTCGCTGAGGACTGACTGGAGTTGGTCCCTGGGTAATTTTAGTAATTTTCCACTACTTTTACTATGAGTATGAGTGGTCTTGTATGCTTGACTGTTTCCTTTCCGACTTTTGTAGTTCTACTTTGATGTTTTTTAATGCTTTTATATTATTTTAAAATTTGTACATTGCTGTGACTTGTTTATGCAAAAAGCCTAGTGCTATAGTAACTTCAATAAACTGTAACTGTAACCTGTTGCTGCATTTGTTCGCTAGCTGTTATGCACGCTAAACCATGCATTAACCCCTAGATTCTATAAAGTTGCATGCCCAAATTTCCAGTTATCATGCAAATTTGGGCGTGCAAGTTATAGAATAGTGCCAGTTGTATGCCTAACAACTGTTAAATTAGGCACCAATTGGCCTTAGGTACCTTAAGTGGCATTGATTGGTACTAATTGGCACTAATTCATAGATATGCACATAAGTGCACTTAGGGGTTATTTTATAAACATAGGGCTAGATTCTATATATGGTGCCTGAAAAATCTGTATGGAAAAGAAATATGCCTAGGTGTATTCTCTAAAGTATGCCTAAACGTTATAGAATAGCCTTAAATTTTCACAAGGTATATAGAATATGCTAAGTGGCTCTCCAAATGACCGAATTTAGTCACGTCCATTTAGGCCACATTTTACTTGGGGTAAATCCTGACACTTAAATTAGGCACAGGGCGGGTGTACACTAATAATGTGCATAGATTGTAGAAATGCCTATGTCCTACCCATGGCCATGCCCCCTTTTCAACTTTGTGACTTAGAACTTAGGCACATCACGTTACAGAAAACACTTAGAGCCCATTTCTATATATAGCTCCTGAAATTAATGCGTGCTGGGCAATTACTCCTAAGTGTATTCTAAATACCACGTGTAAATCTACTTGTGGTATTTAGATTATGCTTAGGTGTAGTTTATGTGACTGAATCTACACGCATTCCTTTATGCCTACGAAAGGCTGGCTTAAAACCCTGCATGTAGATTTACACACACTAGCCCATATTTTATAACAACGCATGTAGATTTTGGAATGCCTAAGAAATGTCAATTTCCACACCCCCTAACTTTGCCCCTTTTTGCCTGTGCGTGTTATAATTTAAGCACAGTGTATTACAGAATATGCTTCGAAATGTAAACGCGTAAATTCTCATTTTTACCAATTAGTGCTCATTATTGCTTGTTAAGAGCTGTTAACAATGCTTAACAGCTTGTTAAAACAACTTATCTACATGCGTAGTTATAAAATACAATTAGATTTACGCGTGGTTCCGGGGGTTAGCGAGTTGTGTGTGTAAAACTCTATTAATGCCAATTAGTGCTGATAATTGCTTGTTAACATCCAATTAACAATACAGATTAGCTTGTTAACTAATTAAGTTATGTGCATAGTTATAGAATACGCTTTGATTTCCACATGGCAATCTCGGTGTTGTTTACCTATTAAGTATAGAGTCTATTTTAGAGTTGCTTGTTTGATATTTAAGATTCGTACGCAACAAGTCTTAGAGATATTAGCAGCAAGGCTTCATATATATCAACCAAATTGATTTTTGAGATCGGCAACTCAGAAGTTACTTGATGTTCCATCGCATCATGAGATACATTCTGATGAGTATAGAAGTAAGACCTTTTACACTGCTGGCCCAGTTTACTGGAATAAGTTACCAATATGAATAAAGAATATTATAGGTTTGAAAGAATTTAAAAAAGAGCTCAAGACATTGTTATTTATGCAAGCTTACAGCTGGGGTGGTGAATGATGATTGAATACTAGTCTCAGGATGTTGATTTTGAAGATATTTTTGTAATGTTGTTTGTATGTCTTAGGTTGTTTTTATATTATGCAGGTAATAAAGAATCTCTCATCAAAAAACTACAAACTACTCTTAATACTGCAGCTAGACTTGTATTCAAAGCTTCAACATTTGGTAGGGCTTCTCCATTACTAAGTTAAACTGGCTTCTAATCAAAGTTAGAATCATCTTTAAAAGACACACATTCATCTACAAAATAATGTATGGTATGACCCCAGATTATATGTTGAAATTGATAGATCTGCCAGCCTGTAAATCAACAATTAAATCAAGAGAATATCTCACGTTACATTTTCCCATTTATAAAAACATCAAATATAAATCTACACTGTGAGAGATTTTTCACATTTAGGATCAAAATGGTGGAATTCCATTCCCAGTGAGATAAAATGTATTTCCAATTACCTAACATTTTATAAATTCCTAAAGGCCTTTATTTTTAATAATGTTTTGCATTAATTAGGTAATGGACTAAACAGAAAATATTATGACTTCTTATTCAACTAGTGTAATCTAAAGTTCAAATTGATACTGTTTTCTGCTTGCTTGAAACAATATATTGTATGTATTTCTATTATCTATTGTCAGATTGTAAGCCACATAGAACTGAATAATTAGAATTCGGATTATGTGGGATATAAGCATCAATAAATAAATTATGTAATCTGCAGAGAACTTTGGATCTAGCAGAATAAAAATTTTAAAATAAATATAGAATCAGGGCTATCGCCTAAATGCTACAGTACACAACTACAAAGGGGACGAGCACATAGGTGGGTCAGGAGGAAGTCTTGCAATTGTACATGTAATTTATAGAATACTATGACTTGCACACTCAACTGCCAATTTTAGGTGTCACCATTTACATCAGCCTTTTATTTTTTTATTTTTGTTACATTTGTACCCCGCGCTTTCCCACTCATGGCAGGCTCAATGCGGCTTACATGGGGCAATGGAGGGTTAAGTGACTTGCCTTTGACTTGGCGTAAGTGCTTGCACCTAAATTAGGCGCGTACACGTCAACTTACATTCTACGCTATAATAGCACTCTTTCTTGATTCTAATCCTAAGTGCTTAACATACTTTAATAAAAGGGCCCCTATGTACTGTGTTGCATGCTTGAAATTTGCACAGTCTTTTAAAATGTTGTAAGGGACAGTGACATTTTCATGTGGAAGGAAGCCGAAAAGATAGGAGAAATGTTTTAAAGCATGATATAATTTCAACCTCAAGACTCTATTTTTAAAATTCTATTCTGGATCATAATACAACTCCTTTACAGAATGTTGACTGTCCTATGTCTCAGACACAGCGTACTAGTTTTTTGAGAAATGAGAACATTCAAAACGAGAAGAAATGAGTACAGTATGGAACTGATTGATCTTGATTGCTGCTACACTCAGTGATTATTACCGCAAAGATGGAAAACTGTAATTTTTCAAACACAGCTGAATAGGCATAATCTTTGACACTTGCAGTTTCTGGCTAAGACATGATACATAAATTACAGGACAGATCTGAGGTTCAGAAATAGGACACATATTTATGGTATTACTCTATAAAACCAAGCCATATTTCATCAAAATGTTTATACAGTTAAAAATAAAATATATTTTGGAGCATCATATTACAAATAAAAGGCATCTACATGTGTAATTCTGTCAATTATAAATGTAATAATATTCAGGACCTGCAGAGTAAAAACAGCAGTTTAAAGATCCCATTGTTCAGACCCATCAAATTGTTCTACCATTGTATTTCAAGGAGGAAAATGCAGAAGCCACGGTGTCAATGTGAAGATAAATATAAATTTATACTAATGTATTCATGAACTAAAGGGTCAATTAATCTGAGAGATCTGAGACTCCACTAGGCAAATCAGTCAATATTTTAAAAGTTGTGGGTGCCTAGCTGAAAAATCATTAACTAATCATGCCCATTTAAAAACTGACCCATACTGAGCACTTACAATATTTTGTTTAAAATGTTGCATGATTTGGCCCCGGCCCAGTTGTAGTCACTTGTGAATACAGTTGTTCCTGCATGTCACTTGTATTCCATGAGTCAAGAACTTCTCAGGTTGCAGGGTCTCCGGTTTTCAAAACATGTACAAACTTGTGAAAAGCTTTTACCACTGCGTAGACTCTGCAATGGATTTCCTTCCCTATACAGCTTTTTTAGATCTGATCTTCTGACTTTCTGGAAGCAACTTAAAACATATTTGTTTTACCATGCCATTCTTGCATAGGTTGACGAGGTTGATCTGATTAAACGCAGATGATTTATTATTTCCGCTGATTGTAATTTTAGATTTTGTGTGCGTTGTTCTGTGTTTGTGAATGATATAGTGCTAGCTGTGATCTGCTTCAAATTGTAGATGGATGGTATAAAAGTGTTTTACATAAAATACAAACACTTGGCACTTAAATTTTGGGCACTGAAAAAGTAGACAGTGGCCCTTTTACTAAAGCTTAGCACTTGCTAACAGAATTAGCCTGTGCCAAATGCTAAGAAGCATATAGATATAAAATGGGCTTCTTGGCAGTTAACACATGCGAAGCTTTAGTAAAGGGACCCTTAAGTTAAGACTTTAGACAGGGCCACATAGAAGTATGCTGACATTAGATAAACAATGTGGTGAGATAGGCCACATATATAGAGGGCAGAGGGTAAAGTCCCCAGGTGAGGTAAAACAACCTAAGTACCCACTAACATAAGCTTTTCTGAAAGGCATTCCCCTTTGTGCTAGACTTCTTCTTAAGGATACCTTTGGGGTGTAGGGAAGCTGAAGCAGGGCTTATTTTGGGGGCATGCAGTTAATGAAAGTTTCATTAGTTCCTTTCCCACTGTTAGCATGGCCCTAAAACATTCCCCATATAGACATGCTATTCATGTTTCAAGGTGTTAGTGTCAAACTGTCAGCAGATGACTCTTATCTAGGCATAAGAACATAAGAGTTGTCTTACTGAGCCAGTCCAAAGGTCCATCTAGCCCAGTATTCTGTTACTAATAGCGGCCATCTAAGGTCACAAACACCTGGCAGAGTCCTAAAAATTAGCAAGGTTCCATGCTACTTAACCCCAGAGATAAGCAGTGGCTTTCTTCAGGTCTAACTTAACAATGGTTTATAGACTTTTCCTCCAGGAATTTGTCCAAACCTTTTTTAAACCCAACTATATTAATTGCTTTTACCACTTGCGCCAGCAATGAGTTCCAGATATATCTATACATTAAGTGAAAAATAGTTTCTCCTATTTGTTTTAAATGTGCTACTGTGTAGCTTCAAGGAGGGTCCCCTCATCTTTGTACTTTGAAAGAGTAAACAATTGATTTGCATTCATTCATTCCACTCCACTCAGGATTTTATAGGCCTCTATCATGTCTCTCCTCAGTCTTCTCATCTCCAAGCTGAAGAACCCTAACCTCTTTAGCTTTTCCTCATATAAGAACCTTTCTATCCCCTTCATCATTTTAGTCGCCCTAGTAAAATGAATAGGTAAATATATAGACAGAATGAAAGAGGAAAACTTGAAAGGAACAACTTGAGACCTAATAATAAGACAATATACATATTTAACAGCACTGAAATTCAAATAACAGAGATGTGATGTAAGCATAATAGTGATGGAATATCTAATAAGCACACAATTAGAACATTCAAAATAACATTCTATGATATGAGTGCTTTTTTTTTTTTTTTTACAATACAGCTTACCATATAGCTGAGGGGCCAAGTGGAGATATATACATGGGGACAAGATGTGTTGTACTGAGTCAGTTGGGATAAATAGATGGGTGGCTAAACTAAAGGCAAGATCTTTGTATAGATAATCAAGATATAAGGAACTGGTCTACATTATAGTGTGTGTAGCAAGCTATTCCAGGTGCAGAGTGGTATATAGTCAGTCACTCTATATATATAAAAGGCTTGGGCCCTATGAATTAATAAACATACAAACTCAGTTGTCAACATTTTGTCCTCTTTTCACTCCTTCCTAAAATCTGGCCCTTGATCTTCAAGATGCTTAAAAAAAAGGTGATGTAGAAGTCATAAAAGCCAGATTTGTACAAAACATCCATTTGGCTACAGTTTTTTGTAAGGTTTTTTTATGTCTTTTAACTTTTTATTAGATCCAGCATGACATAAACAAAATGATTACTGCCATTTTCTCAATCCAAAACAGATTGGTTTTGTTTTCTCTCCTGAACAAATCAATCCCCCCCAAAACTTATTTTTGCCACACAGTGCATCACTCATCCATCCACCCACACATCTACCCATATGGTTTTTATTCTTTAAATACTGCTACTGCCTTTTTGCTACTTATTGAGAGTAGATGCAATCGAACTGTTTGATTTCCAAGCTCTAAAGGAAAAAAGCTGTGAGAAAGATTTCCCATTTTCATTCTGCCTTTGTTGAAATGTTGGTTGTATTAATACTAGAGCTGTACTGAATAGCACATTTTACTATTCGGCCAAATACGAATAATGACAAATATTTAGCCAAATATGAATACCGAATATGAACAATGGGCATTGAGCTTTAACATAATAAATAATAAAAGAAGCAATAATTAAAGAATCAAATCAGAGACCAAGTGTTTATTTCAGTAGGATTTATTAAAATAGAGCCCTGGATTATTTATATTCAAATGTAAATCACTATTCAGCCACATATGAATAATGTATTTGGGGCACTATTTGGGGCCAAATCGAATTGAATACAAATATTCGGTACAGCCCTAATTAATACAAAAAGAGTTTTGGTAATAACAAGGAGGGGAGGAGTGCCCTAGTGGTTAGAGCACTAGTCTTGACATCCAGAGGTACCTGGTTCAAATCCCCCCACTGATCCTTGTGGTCCTGGGCAAGTTACTTAACCTTCCATTGCCTAAGGTACAAACTTAGATTGTGAGCTCTCTGGGGACAGGGAAATACCCAGTACACCTAAGTATAACTCACCTTGAGCTGCTACTGAAAAAACATGCAAGCAAAATATAAAATAAATAACTAAACATATTTTCTCAGCAAGAAAATATGGGAGAAAGAGAAACATAGATAGGAACTATTGTAGAGGAGGCTAACTGTTTAGCAAAACAAATGAGCTGGAAGTTGTTATTAAAGAAAATGTAATGTAAACAGTTCCCCTAATTCAATGGTCTGTAAATCCTCTTGTCTTAATTGGTTTAGAAATCATGCACTGTAATCTGAGACAGAAGGATCTCAGCCGGTTTTCCTCAACACTGTGTGGAATCACATTAAGCAGAAAACAATAGGAGATTTGACAGCTCTCTGTCTGTAGGGGCACTTAATGCTAATCTGCTATGGAGTCTAATACAATTATTGGGGATTATAGGATTGCTGTTGATACACAGATTAGGGAACTCCCATTGAGGAGATGTTTGAGGCATTGCAAATTTCAAACTAATCAGAAATCAGGCATGAAAAAATGCATGTGTTTAAACGTTTAGCCTTTCAAAATATAAGAACAACTAGAAGGCTAGTGTAGGAGGTAGAGAACAAGGTTGAAATAACTGTAACAATATTTGATTAATATTATGTTTGTAAACAACCCATATAAGAAATCTAGGAAGAGCAGCTATAGAATGATCTATCAGAATTAGGAACCTCAGCATACAACAACCTTACTGTATACTGGAAAGATGTTAGAGGTTTCCAGATGCATAAGAAAATAAGGTTATTGGACATAACCTCTACTTCAGATGCATAAGCAAACATGCAGAAAGCCTTATGGTAGATCCCGTACTCTACTGTGAAATAAGTGCAAAAAAATACACAGCATGCTATAATCAATGAGCATGAAAATTACTGCTGTGTTAAAATAGCAGCAGTAATCCACAGCTCATTGCTAAATATCACCTTTCCTCTCAGTGCCTGAGCGATGCTTGGCTCAGCACTGACAGGAATGGTGACATTAAAAACACACACACACACACAAGGGTGATATGGCATTTGTATTGCGAAGAGGAGCCTAATGGTTAGTGCAGTGGACTTTGATCCTGTGGAACTGGGTCTGATTCCCACTACAGCTTCTTGTGACTCTGGGTGAGTCACTTAACACTTCCCCAAGTACAAATAAGTACCTGTATATACTATGTAAACCACTTTGAATGTCGTTGTAAAAACCCCAGAAAGGTGGTATAGATCCTTTTCTTTCCCTTTAACCTGATTCCCTAACCCAACACCTGTTCCTGCCCCTGAAAAAAAATGGTGTGTAGGACCCACCCCACCACCACCACCTGCCCCAACCATTGAAAAAAATCCATGGTAGTCTATTGGCTCCGCTCCCTCCTCAATTCACCTACCTACTTCACAAAAAAATCCCAGGTAGTCTAGTGGCCTCCATTTATCCATCCACCCACCCACCTTATTCATAAAAAATCTCTGGTAGTCTAGTGGCTTCTCTCCTTTCAT
The DNA here is from genome assembly GCF_901765095.1 of Microcaecilia unicolor. Taxonomy (NCBI): domain Eukaryota; kingdom Metazoa; phylum Chordata; class Amphibia; order Gymnophiona; family Siphonopidae; genus Microcaecilia; species Microcaecilia unicolor. The sequence continues at coordinate 168,844,325 of NC_044037.1, read as the reverse complement.
ATCACTCCACTCACCTATTTCAAAAACGTCCCTGGTAATCTAGTGGGATTTCCCACCCCCACCCCATAACCCTTCCTAGGCCCTCAGCCCTGTACTTTAAAGAGGCAGGAGCAATGCTCATTCACTCCTGCCTCCAGTGACATCATCTGCAAAATGGCGGCGTAATGCACCACTCGGGATCATATTGCCATATCGCCTGGTGCTGAACAGGACAGGGCACTGTCATTTTGCAGATGATGGTGCATTTAGGTTGCATTTTAGAACTTGGTATAACATCAGTTTAGAGCACAGATACGAGCTGAGGGAAGTCTCTTTTTACTAAAATGGTCAGTGGTCTTCATCATAAAGCATATGGGGACAGACTTAAAGATCTCAATATGTATAGTTTGGAAGAAAGGGCGGAGAGGGGAGATACGATAGAGACATTTAGATACCTATGTAGCATAAATGCACAGGAAGTAAGTCTCTTTCAATTAAAAGGAAGCTCTGGAAAGAGGGGACATAGAATGAAGGTGAAAGGGGATAGACTCAGAAGTAACCTTAGGAAATATTTCATCACAGAAAGGGTGGTGAATTCATGGAACGGCCTCCCGGTGGAAGTGGTGGAGATAGAAACAGTATCTGAATTCAACAGAGCTTGGGACAAATACATAGGATCTCTAAGTGAGTGATAGGAAGAATAGATTTCATGGATAGGCAGACTAAATAGTCCACATGGTCTTTATCTGCCTGCAGTTTTCTATGTTTCAATGTTTTGCTATATAAATTGCTTGTTACTGAATATTAGCTGATTAGTTGGAGAGTTCATTTCCTTTCTCCTGTGCCCTGAGCCTTTTACTAACAAGCTATTCATTAAGGAGGATTATACATTGTTTCACATTTCTTCTAAATTGCACATTCAAGTATTTACTTTTAGTTTTATTTGCTTCTAAGAAACCATCATTTTTTTTTTCCTGTCCACCATACAAGGATGAGCTGGTAACTTTGGCACCAGGAAAACATTATTGAGGTACCTATACAACATGAGGGGATACTTTAGGTGATACATACATGTACAAATCTTTAGAATACTGCCATATATTCACATATGTATGTAAATACACACACATATGCCAATGTGTTGCCTAAGCACAATTCCATAACTGCATGCATATCTCCAATAGCTTGCAGTCTGCAGATGGCCATACACATGGGTTAGCATCTGGGTAGAGCATAGATGGAAAACAAAGTTATGTGTGTAACTTATAGAATACCATATTATGCGCCTGTCTTTGGAATATAGGCATACACACTTATGCTAGCTTTATGGCTTTCATAAGTGCTTGACCCTGAATGCATATATACCAAGTACAGGCCGACTGAATTTCAGTTTTGACTTCAGCACCAAAACTGGCCTGAAATTCATATTTGGTCGTGTTTTTGGCTGCCAGTGCCAACTCCAGTCTCAAAATGGCTGCTGTGACCTTCATCAGCCATTTTGAGATTGGAGCTGGCACTGGCAGCCATTTTGATGCATGGACCAGCTTGGAGAGGAGTTGGGGATTGTTCCTGCCCCCACTAGCTACCAACAACACGGTAGGCTAAGGAATGGGGGATGCTGCTATTGCTACTGACAGGTGGGTCCAGGGGGGGGCTCTTTCCCAGGGGGGGAGAAAGGGAGTAGGTGCTGCTCACGGGCCAGGCTAGGGTACTTTTGTTTTTGGTTTTGTTTTCAGACGACGCTTAACATCCGGTTGTGGCTACAGAATCAATTTCAGCCAAAACCAAAAATCTTGGTTTTGGATGAGGCTCTAATACCCAGTCATGAATGTATTCTATAAGAAGGGAAAGCAGGCACCTACTTTCCTTGTATAATATATTCTAATGAGTGCTTTCTGGGTACCACTATACAGTGGATGAATGGTTATAGAATTATCCCATGTAGAATTCCAAACACACAAAGTAGTACAGTTTATCTCCCCTCTGAGTCCCCTCACCCCCCCCCCCCCCCCTAAAAAAGAAACTCAGATAAAAATGATTAAAACTAGGTCTGATTTTAGGTTTTAACTGATAAATACCAATAAAGCACTCCTGCTGCAAAACAAATGAACTCGGTATTTATTGCATAAACACTAAAAAACCACTTCTTCCCCTAATGCTCTCTCGCCCCTCCACTACTATGCACCAACTTACACCAATCATTGACATGATATAAGTTGGTATGCCAAACTTTTGGAGTGTTGCAGTGGCTTTGTATCTGTAATGGCTTAGTATTCTGTAATGGCTTAGGTACCAATTTCTAGAATTGCCCCAATAGGTTACAGTATTTTCTAATGTACATGTAGAAATGTTTTCCCCTCTCATGCCCCACCTAAACTCTGCCCATGTGAACTCTTTGAAACATATGTGCCATTGAATACTAGCACCTACAAACCAGTGGTGTAGCCATGGGTCAGCCAGGGTGGGCCAGTGCCCACCCAATTTGGACTCAGGACTACCCAACATTGTGGACCCTTGCTGTGGTTGGTGGGAATCCCTAAACTCCACCAGTTGAAGATTTCCTCCTTCTCGGGCAGCCAGCACTCTTCCAAATGTCAGCCGGCAGCACTCACCTGAAGCTGACACCAACACCAGCCCCTCTGCAAGTGCTCAGTTTTTGTACATGCGCAAACACTGAGCATGTGCAGCCTGCTGGCAGTAGCGTCAGCTTCAGGCAAGTGCTGCCAGCCATAGGAGCTGGCTCTGTGGGTGCTTGAGCACTCCCAACATTCAGAAAATTTGTTGTATGTGTCCAGGGAGAGGTTATTTCCATTGGGCATAGCAACCTCAATAATTTTGAAAAGTTGGCTCCTATGCTGCTGGCTGTTGTATGGAAGAGTGCTGGCTCCCAAGGAGGAGGAAATCTTCAGCTGACAGGATTTGGGGATCCCTGCCAGCTCAAGTATTTAATATTTTGCATTGATGGGTGGGCAGAGAGCGGAGCTAGAAGGGGGATGAATTCCATGCCCACCTTCCTTGGGCTCAAGCCCAATCAAAATAGGCCATCTGACTACGTCTGTAGTACGAACAGAATAGTGCTTAACAGGATAATGGTCATTTAGACACATATGTGTTCACATACACAATTAAATGACTAGAATTTAAGGCATGGAAATTCCTGCATTAACTGACAAACATGGAATGGGAAAGGGAATGGGCAGGGGCTGCACATTAACTGTTAATGCAGCAAATGAGGAGCAGATAATGAGACTTCATTATGCACTAATTAGGCAGCTTGACCCTTAGCAGTTTTACCACAAGATTACTATTAGGGGTCACAATGGCCATTTTTGAACCCAGGGCCTTCAGAGCAGGTGATATTGTATGATTGGGCACCAGAATAAGTGTATAGTCTTATTGGCTTTCCTGTTAGGAATTTTGAACGTTCCTTTAGACGTCGCCTAGAATTACATTACCCAACTTCTAAAAAGGTACTATTCAAATCTGTATTCTCTTTATCATTAGCTTATCAGGCTGCAAAATGATGAAATGCTTTGCCAATTACAAAAAGAACATTATCCCATCATAAATTATTCCACAAACAATTGAAAACATTTTTATTTCAGAACTTTATGTAGCTTAAAGACTGAAAGATGCTTGTTTTATTTATTTATTTATTTTATTTTATTTGTTACATTAGTATCCCACATTTTCCCACCTTTTTGCAGGCTCAATGTGGCTTACATAATACCATTAGGCGATCGCCAATTCTGGTATGAACAAAATACAGAGTAAAGTTGTAGTAGGGTAAAGCTCATGTGTGACAAAAACATTTGGGGATCATAAGGAGGAGGAAGGGTTTAATTATTTCCAGTATGGTTTTGGTTTCGTTGTGTTGCAGGGTTCAGGCATTTAGGTTGGATCATTAGGGTATGCCTTTAAGAACAGGTTAGGTTTTAGTGCTTTCTGGAAGTTTAAGTGGTCATAAGTTGTTTTCACGGCGCTTGGTAATGCGTTCCATAGTTGCGTGCTTATATAGGAGAAGCTGAATGCATAGGTTGTTTTATATTTTAGACCTTTGCAACTTGGGTAGTGGAGATTTAGGTAAGTTTGTGATGATATTGTAGTGTTTCTAGTTGGTAGGACTTTGAGTTCAGTCATGTATCCTGGCGCTTCACCGTAGATAATTTTGTGTACCAGGGTGCAGATTTTGAACGCAATACGTTCTTTGATTGGGAGCCAATGCAATTTTTCTCGTCAAATCTCATTTTGCCAAATATGAGCCTGGCTGCTAAGTTTTGAGCAGTTTGGAGTTTCTTTATGATTTATTGTTAAGCTCCTAGGAACTCCTAGTTCTTCTTTTGCAGGCCACACTGAACTTCATGGAGGTATCTGGCAGGTTACAAATGTTAGATATAATGTAGGTAGGCATCGCTTCTACTCACAATAGACACCAGAAATCCCCGAGGCTGGAGATTAACCAAGGGACATGAGGGCTAGTGACTTTGGTGGGAGAATGCTAATGCCTTGGGAAAGATTGGGAGGGCTTGTTCTGGAGGGGGATCGAACATCATGGGAGATCAGTCTTTCTTGAGGAATTAGATATTGGGGGATATTGAGGAGGAGCACAGGAGCAGCAATTTTGGAAGGCCGCCCCCATGTACATGTATTTTCCTCACATGCAGCCTTTTGAAATTACTGCTCCCACTGACCATGGGAAGGCATGGACATCGGGATTCCCCCTCCATACACTTTCTAAACTAGGGCTCATAACGTTGTGGTACACAGTAACTTTAACTACAGTGAAAAAAATAAGAGGTGAACACTTTTATCTGGTTGTTTATATTATATCAACCATTTGTGTTTTCTATTGCTGTAGTTGAGAAGTCTTCAATAATGGCTCAGTCATACAACTTATTGTGTCTGAGATCCACCATGAACCGGGGCAGCATTTATCCAGTTCAAGCACTGGACATGATTCCTCCACCACTCAACACCTGCTTGAGTATTAAAAATCTCTGTTCCTCACTGCTAATTGCTTTTTCAAAGTGTTGTAAAAGTGCTGGATACAAGAAGGATTGTAAGTTCTGCTATAGCTAGAGTGTTGTCATTTACAATAAAGACTGCAACAAGGACTAATTAACACTTAGCTGACAGGTGGCAAGGTGGCAAGCAGAGGGACCTCTCCTGGAAGCATCTGTCCTCTTCAAGAAGAAGAAAATGCAGATTGGAGGACCTGGAGTATCTTGAATGTGAACCAGCAGACAATTTTTGAGCTCATCTGGAACTGGCAACGCTGTACTATAGAAAAGTTTGTAGCTTACCTAAGCATTATAAAAGTAGTTCAGAAACACTTAAAAGGGAAAACCAGCTTTAAAAAAAAAAAACAAATAATGATTAGTTTCTTTGTTTAATTTTTTACTATTAAAATCTTAGGACCAATATACTAAGAGAAATATATAAATAAATAGCCAGCTATATGTGGCTATTCCGCGGCATAATTCAGATATCCTGAATATCCTTACAACCACCTTGGCACTATCTGAATAAAGGGGTCCTTTTACTAAGCCACGGTAAAAAGTGGCCTGCCGTAGTGCAAGCTTATCTTTTGGATGTGCGCTGGGTCATTTTTTACTGCATCTAGAAAAAGGGGCCTTTTTTTAAGGGGCCGGAAAAAGGACGTGTGCTAAAATTGAAACCAGCGTGCATCCATTTTTGGCCAGAAACCTTACCACCACCCATTGACCTAGCGGTAAAGTCTTACATGCTACCCACGTGGTAAGCATGCAGCACGCGTCAACTGCCATTTACTGCCAGATAGCACGCCAAAACTGAAATTACTGCCTGGGACACACGGTAGCTGGGCAGTAATGCCGATTTGGCAGACGCTGAACTCACATAGGCCCTTACGCTCCTTTGTACAAGGGCCTCAAAGTTAGGTAAATAACTTTTCTGTGCCCCCAACAGTTACAATATAGGCCTTGCATTTACCATTCATTAATTTATGAAGTTAAAGAATGGTAAGTGCACTAATTTACCATTCTTTACCATACTTTAAAACTACTCACAAAGATGTAAACTATAGAGGATAATATACAGTACTTAAAGGGATGAAACAAATTTAACAGAAAAAATCCAAGTGACCAACCAAACAGCTGAGCAGGAGCTTCAAAAATAAAGTTTATTGGGACCCGACACAGTCCATGTTTCGGCTAAAATGCCGTCTTCAGGGGTCTATAAACAATATTGATTTGCAAATTTATAATTTAGAAATACAATAAAACAATATTTAAAATATAAAATGAAACTACAGAAATTAATACAGTAATCATAATAAAAATGTTAATAATAGTAAAAACATATAGAGATGCAGAACTGTCTAAGCGTATTCTATAACGTGATGCACATAAATTCTAACTCATATAATTGAAAAGGGGGCAGGGAATGGGTGGGTCATGGGCATTTCTAAAATCTATGTGCTTGGTTATAAAATACACCCGGTCTGTGCGTAATTTAGGCATCAGCATTTATATCAAGATTTACTTGGCGTAACTGCCCACAACTAAATTTAGTCACTCGAATGGGTGCTTCGCGTTTTTTGTAAACTGCATGGAAATTTAGGCTTATTCTATAAAGTACGCCTAAATTCAGGCATACTTTATAGAATACGTCTAGGCGTATTTCATTTTGGTAACAATTTTTTAGGTGTGATATATAGAAACTAATCCTATGCGCTGACCAGCTATGTCCGCTGAATATTCACAGACAGTCAGTTAAGTGATATGTAACCAGCCAGGAGCCATCCTTGGCCATTAAAAATAGTGCTGAATATCAGGCAGAAAGTATTGTAGTGTTTAACTGCAAGGCAGCCATTCATGTAGGAGGGGAATGAGTGTTTCCCCAAGCAAAGCACACAACTTATAGAATACTCAAGTGAGTACGCAGGATATACATTTAGGCCCCCCTCATTTACGCCTTCCATTGACATGGCATAAGTGAGTGCGCTTAAAAGTTAGCACATAATTGCTGACTTATTCTAGTATTCTATAACAGATTTGGGGGTCCTTTTACCAAGCTGCGGTAAAAAGGTCCCTGCAGTAGCAGCGGGGGCTATTTTTGATGCACGCCAGGGCCCTTTTTACCGCAGCAAGTAAAAAAGCCCTTAAAAAAGACATGACCATGCAGTAAGATTAGTCTTACCATGTGGCCGTGCGGGAGGGAAGCACTTACTGCCACCTATTGAGGTGGTAGTAAGGGCTCCCGCGGTTACCCTGTGGTAACTGGGCAGCGCTGATTATCGCTGGGTTAGCGTCACACTAGAAATTCCGGAATAGTTTTCAATAGCACTGGAAATGGCATGCGGTCAAGGCAGAACTACCGCCAGCGGCCACATTGGGCCGGCACTAGTTCCGGGTTACTGCGTGGCAACTCTTTAATAAAAGGGCCCCTCGGTGCACTAATTTGCCATTAAGGAATACTAGCACTCTGATTTTTTTGTGCCTATCTTTTAACGCCATTTATAGAATTGCTCTCTATAGCTCAGGTACATCATGTACAGTTTTCTTCAGGATCAATATATCTACTGGAGAATGTAGCACATGCTAGGTGTGAGCCTTAAAGTAAATGTACACAGCAGAAAAGCTGCTAATTAAAGAAAAACAAGCAGGAATGTGTAAGCACAAATGCTGTGTGAGATCCATTGCACCTTTGAACTGTTAATAGGAGGACTGGGCTGTTATTCTGGTATCATCTGCTTCATTTTTGCCTCCTTACATGGGCTTTAGCTGCTGCTATGGAAGGTTAAAAGAGCTTTACTGTAAAATAAAAAAGAACAAAATTATCCTTTTTCTTTCTAATATAACTGCAGCTAAAATTCAAGAATGTATGCACAGTCTCATGTGCAATCTAAGTGGGCCTTTTCCAAAGGCATTAAAAATAAGCATGCGCTAAACACTAGAGATGTCCATATATTCCTATGAGTGTCTCTAGCGTTTAGTGCGTGCTAAAAACACTACAGTGCCTTTGTAAAAGACCTCCTAAATGTTTCAAGGCCTGTGCTGTAAATAAAATGCATCCATTTCAAACCATTTCAGAATTACGGAATTTATTAGAGCTTGATATACCATGTATCATGACATATTATGTTTATTAAAACTTTCTATACTGCCCTAGCTGACTGGCACATCTGAGTGGTTTACAAATTTAAAAATATAAACTTTAAAAGTAGAAAGGAACTACAACAATTCAATAGGAAAGAAACCAAGCCGTCAACAAAGAGACTAAAGCTTAAGGGAAACCAACAAAGTGTGTGGATGGTAGGGGGAGAGGGTGGGATGGAGGGCAGAACAAAATAGTACTAAGGGGAAAAAAAGGATGGAAGGAACAGATGATGAACCAACCACAAGCGTCATCAATAACTAGCTACTCAAATGAAAAGCTTCATTGAATAGTCAGGTTTTTAAAGCTACTTTAAAGTTCTTGAAAGAGGGTTCAGAATGCATAGAGAGAGGGAGAGAATTCCAATAGTGAGGGGCCATAAAGAAGAAATCACGGTGATGCGTGAACTCAAGCTGTGCTGCTTTGGTACTGGGAAGACTGGGAAGAACAAGGCGTTGATCATTTAAAGAGCAGGAGGATCCTTTTACAAAGGTGTGCTAGCATTTTTAGAGCACACTAAAAATAAGCACATGCTAAATGTTAGAGTCGCCCATATATTTCTATGGGCGTCTTTCACGTTTAGTGTGTGCAAATGATTAGCGCGCACTAAAAACACTAGCGTGCTTTTGTAAAAGGACCCCTAAAAGCATCACACAATGCTTGTAATCTAAGACTAGGAATCAAATTAATAATTATCAAATGACCTTTGTATGCTTAGGGGGGATTCTATATATGGCGCCTAAAAAATCCACACGGAAAACATTTCCGCCTAAGCGTATTCTATAAGTGGCACCTAGATTTAGGTGTGGTATATAGAATATGTTTAGTTGATATACCAGCGCCTAAAACTATACGCACCAATTTATACTAACAACAACATGACATAAATTCTGGCATGTAGATTTAGGCGCACTGGGCTATATTCAATAACTATGCACATAAATTTTGGAAAGCTCACGAAACGCCCATAACTATACCCCTTTTTGCCTGTACGCATTAGAAGTTAGGCGCACTGCATTACAGAATACGCTTAGGGAGCTGTGCTTGTAAATTCTAACTATTGCCAATTAGTGCTCATTATTGCTTCTTGAGTGCTATCAACGCTAATTAGCTTGTTAAGCCAAATAATTTATGTGTTGTTATAGAATAGAGCCTGGAATTCAGAGTGAATCTCTAGTGTGCTATATAGAATTTGGGGGCTAGGGGGGGACTCCTATAAATGGCACTCAAAATGGGTACTGGAAAAAAATTGGCGCTATTCTATAAAGAGTGCCCATTCCGATACCTAACTGTAGGTGTCAGACTTACACCTGCAGAAATCTGGTGTAAATGCTGGCACCCAAGTTAGGCTCGCTGAGGCAGTATTCTGTAACTATGCACACAACTTTTCTGAATGCCCATGACACACCCATAGCTACTCCCCCTTTTGAATTATGGGTTAGTATAGTTATTTTGCTAACGAGAAATGCTATTTCTTTTTCTCCTGATCGCATGGCTGTATGTGTATGACAAGTGATATACTAGCAGTTTCAGAGTGTCTGTTCCGTGCACCAACACTTGTATGAGATTTATTTTATAAGCTGCATACTTTCAACAGTGTTGTATCCACACATCCAATAGAAACTCCTGATGCAGGCCTTTGGCCGAAACACAGGCCCGTGTTGAGTTGAGTCAGTGGATTGAATGAAATAAAGCTCTGTCTATTGATTTGGTTCCTTCACTGTGGCTGTGTTCCTGTTCTTTTAGTAGAATTAGGTGCCACATCTTAAAGAATAGTGTGCAAATCCTAAGTGGTGTCAATTAATTCCAATCATTGGTTGTTAGCACCCAATTATCGGTAGTTAAAAGCTTGTTAATTAATTTGTGCATGCATCTTGGACACATGCCCAAATTTGAGTGCACAAATTTGGGAACCGTGTACACAATCCAGGGGTTAGTGTACAGGAAAACTCTTACTCAAAACGCAATAAAACATTTTGCTGTAATTGTGCATTTTCCGCACGCTAAGCACACATTAATTTTTTAAATTATTTTTGAAGTGACACAGAATGGGCATGTCTGCCTAAATAAATATAAAAGGGCTTTAAAACTGTTTTGCTTCAGCAAGCGTTTGACATCCCTTCTTAAGGGAAAGTTTTGGACTGCCTGAACAATGTTGGATTTTGATGTTTTACATTATGATTATGTTGTATGTTTTGTGAAATGTCTGTTATTATTATGAATGTGCATTGTTCCCCATTCAGGGTTGTAGATGTGGGGGGTTATACACTTTTAAATAAATAAATCAGCTAACGTGTTTTGATTAGCGTGCATTACCTGGTTAGCGCAGAGTTAATGTGGGAGCTGATAGCGTCTCATAAATAAGTACATAAGTAATGCCATACTGGGAAAAGACCAAGGGTCCATCGAGCCCAGCATCCTGTCCACGACAGCGGCCAATCCAGGCCAAGGGCACCTGGCAAGCTTCCCAGGTGGTATATGCTTCTGTGTCCCATGCACTAATGGAAAAATTAGAATGGAATCTGTAAAAAGAAAAGAGAAAAAAGCCATGTTTTACAACCATTTTAAGACTTGGCTTAGTGCGTGGGTAAGTCCAGTATTAAAACACTAAGGGCCCTGTTTACTAAGCTGCGCTAGAGGTGCGTTAGTGCTTTTAGTGCGCGCTAACCAATAGCACGCATTAACTGAGTAGGTGCCCACAATAGTCCTACACAGCGCGTTCTAATTTTTGTGCACATGCTAAAAACAGAAAAATGTCTAAACAGCGGCACAAAGCAGCAGGTGGACATTTTGCTTGCAAAAACGTCCAAATTGCTATTTTTGAAACTTATTTTTAAGGCTTCTTCTGTGCAGGTCATCTGTAGTGCATCCAAATCACAAAGGGGCATATTGGGGGCATGTTGGGGGGGGGGGTGGAATTTGGACATTCCCATAACTTAGATGTTTTTCTGCCATAATGGAACAAAGCAAAAATGTTAGGCCTAAAATTTACACCTTTCGGTGTGAACCTGTTTCATTCACAACTAAGGGCCCTGTTTACTAAGGTGCGCTAGCATTTTTAGCGCACGCTAAAATTAACATGCACTAAACACTAGAGACACCCATATATTCCTATGTATGTCTCTAGTGTTAACGTGTGCTAAAAACGCTAGCATACCTATAGAGTGGCTTAGTAAACAAGGGCCTAAGTCATAAAAAGGTCCCTAAATGACCAGAGGCAGGGCCGGTCTTAGGCAGAGGTGACCAAGGCGGCCACATAGGGCCCCACGCCTAAGGGGGCCCCGCGTGGCGTGCCTCAACTCTGCCTCGCTCGTGCCTCCACTCCGACCTCCGCCGCTGCTCACCTTAGTCGTCTGAGATGATCCCCATTCCCGTGGCTCAGCCACTCCGCTCCTGCCACCACCGGCGCAGCGCCCACCACCGGCTTGGGCCCGCTGAGCCCGCCGTCAGCTCCCGAGTCCCCGGACCCCGGCGACTGAGCGATGCCAGCGAGCCAGTCCAGGCAGCTACAGCCCCGCCCCCAACGGCGACGACAGACAGTTGTAGCGCGACAGCTCACCTCCAGGCTCCAGCTTCCCCCTCAATGTCCCACCTTCTGATGTATTTCCTGTTTCCAGACGCGAGGGCAGGAGTCACTGAGTGGGAAAAGCTGGAGCCTGGTTGGAGGTGGTGAGGACGTGAGGTGAGCCATCGTTGCTGACGCCAACAGTTGTGCACTTATGCCAAATCGGAAATCGAAATCGGATTCCATGCAGGCAGGAGATCAGGAGAAGTGTCTCTCTCATCTAACAATGCTTGCGGACGGTGCAAGGGTTGGAAATGTCTGCCTCCCTGAGAGGAATTTGGCCCAACAACATTAGTTGCTGGAGAAGCTGAGCAAGTAAGATCTTCTGGCTTGGAAGAGGCTGTTTCTAACATAATACTACTACTACTAACATTTCTAAAGCGCTACTAGGGTTACGCAGCGCTGTACAATTTAAACATAGAAGAACAGACCCTGCTCAAAGAGCTTACAATCTAAAAGACAAGAGAACAATCTAAAGACAAGTGTACAATCTAGAGGACAAGTGAACAGTTAATCTGATAGGGTGGATAGATTGGGGCATTCTATATTTCTCAAGCGGTTAGGCACCGAAGGCAGCATTGAAGAGGTGAGTTTTAAGCAGAGATTTGAAGATGGGTAGGGAGGGGGCATGGCGTATGGGTAAAGGAAGATTGTTCCAGGCATAGGGTGAGGCAAGGCAGAATGAGCGGAGCCTGGAGTTGGCAGTGGTGGAGAAGGGTACTGAGAGAAGGGCTTTGTCCTGTGAGCGGAGGTTACGGGCGGGAACATAGGGGGAGATGAGGGTGGAGAGGTAGTGAGGAGCCGCAGACTGAGTGCATTTGTAGGTAAGGAGAAGGAGCTTGAATTGTATGCGATATCTGATCGGAAGCCAATGAAGTGATTTGAGGAGAGGGGTGATATGAGTATATCGGTTCTGGCGGAATATAAGACGTGCGGCAGCGTTCTGAACGGATTGAAGGGGGGATAGATGGCTGAGTGGGAGGCCGGTGAGGAGTAAGTTGCAGGAATCAAGGCGAGAGGTAATGAGAGCGTGGACGAGAGTTCTGGTAGTGTGCTCAGAGAGGAAAGGGCGAATTTTGCTGATATTGAAGAGGAAGAAGCGACAGGTCTTGGCAGTCTGTTGGATATGCGCAGAGAAGGAGAGGGAGGAGTCGAAGATGACTCCGAGGTTGCGGGCAGATGGGATGGGGAGGATGAGGATGTTATCAACTGAGATAGAGAGTGGAGGAAGAGGAGAAGTGGGTTTAGGAGGAAAGACGAGGAGCTCGGTCTTGGACATGTTCAGTTTAAGGTGACGGTTGGACATCCATGCTGCAATGTTGGATAGACAGGCCGATATTTTCACATAGATCTGCAAATATTTCTCCTGATAAAAATTTGAATGGCAATAGCAGATTTAGCTAAAACACTGCTTCCAGTAATTAATGATATGACACCTCGAATTAATCATTTGGAAGCTAGACTGCAATCACAGGGAGAAAAGATTACTAAGCTAAAATCTGAGAATGGAAATCATGAAGTAGCAAAATCTGATATAAAGTAGGTACAATCAGTTCAAACTATTTTAGTAACTGATGTGGCTACTTGCCTCTCTGGTTTGATGGGTTACAGAGTAATAGGGGAATCTGAAAGTACTGGATCTTTTCTTAATATTTTTTCTTTATTCTCCTTTGTTATGAGAATTGGAACTACTAATTGTAGTGGACTTGAACTGAATAATTTCTGGGGAGGGGAGGTTTCATGATAGCATTGTGCTTATTATTTCAATCAGTATTTTGTACAAGTTTAGCTTCATTTGTCTTTATTTGAAATTTCATAAATAAAAAAATTTTCTAAAAATGGAATAATCTTATCAATGCGGTGGAGCTAGGGTGGGGGCAGGGCAAGGGTGGGGGCAGGGCTAGGATGGGGCCCCACCAAATTGGTCTGCATAGGGCCCCGCACTTGCTAAGACCGGCCCTGACCAGAGGGCCACTAGAGGAGTTATGGCATGACCCCCTTACTCCCACAATGGCCACTGACCCTCTCCCACCCCCCAAAATGTGAAAGAAACAGTACATACCAGCTTCTATGACAGCACCAGATGTTATGACCAGTCCTATTAGAGCTGCAAGCAGGTCCCTGGAGTAGCCTAGTGGTTGGTGCAGTGCACTGTAGAGAAGGAGACCCAGGCCCATATCCCACTCTAACTGTTACACTTTTAGTGGAAAGTGTGAGCCCTCCAAAACCCTACTGTACCCACATATAGGTGACACCTGCAGCCATAAGGGCTATTGTAGTGGTTTACAGTTGGGTACGGTAGGTTTTAGGTATGTTTTGGAGGGCTCCTCATACAATATAAGGAGGTAATGGTGAGATGTGTACCTGGGACCTTGTGTGTGAAGTTCATTGCAGTACCCCCTAGGATATCCCACTGCTCTGATGGGATGTCTGCATGGCCTACCTACTAAGAATACTGCAACCCCCCCCCCCCCCCCCCCCATATATTCAAATGACTTGTTTTGTGCATTTTTCCCTTGGACATTTCTTTTTAATGGTCACAAAAGAAAAAACGCACTGAGCTCAAAACATCTAAAAGTGTCTAGGAAATGGTCATTTTTGAAACAAAAACATAAATGTCTTTTATGTTCGAAAATGGCCATGTTTGCCACTTGATTTTAGGATGTTTTCAGCAAAACATCCAGACTTGGATTTAGATATCATATCAAAAATGCCCCTTCACATCTCTCATTTATACTGTAAATCTTAATTTTCCTGAATTACTGTTATTTATTGTAGATATCTTGAAAGCCAAGTAAGGATCATCAGGACCAGAGTTAGCAATCCATTCCACCAACAAACAAAAAAAAGATAAATACAGTTAATTAAATGCATTTCAAAAACTCAAAAGTTTTCCAAAATCCCCCAAATAGTTTATTTACTTTCTAAAAATGTTCAACAGATTCCAAAAACATACATCAACAAACCAGTGTGGCTGCCATGGTAATCCACTTGTATGCACAGAAATAAAGTTCACTTTCAATCTAACAGTTCTTGAAAGGTAGTCACAAATATATTAAGTTAGTGGAATAAAGGCAACACCCACAACTTTATTTGTTGACATTTATTTCAAAGAATACATTAAACCCAAATCAGTTCTGACTTCTCCCATGTACAGCTGCCAGGGGGATCGATTTGAATCGGTGACCAAAAACAGCAGCATATCTCTCTGAAAAGCTAGCTCAGGTTAGTAATGACCAAAAGTTATTAGAGTACAATTTATCAGGTGGTGACCTTTGTGAAATGAGCTGTAATTTTTGGTTATCTATTGACAACAGCCCACAGCACTTACATTTCTATCACCATTAGTAGCAATTGACAGCACAGCTGGCATCCTCAGGATAGATGAACATAAGAACATAATAACAGCCATACTGTGTCAGACCAATGGTCCAGCTAGCCCAATATCCAACAGTGGCCAATCCAGGTCACAAGCACCTGGCAGAAGCCCAAATAGTAGCAACATTTCATGCTACCAATCTCAGGGCAAACAGTGGCTTCCCCCATGACTATCTCAATAGCAAGCTATAGACTTCCCCATGTCTATCTCAAAAGCAGGCTATGGACCTTTCTTCCAGGAACTGGTCAAAATCATTTTAAAACCCAGAAATGCTAACTGCTGTTACCACATCCTCTGGCAACAAGTTCCAGAGCTTAACTATTTGTTGAGTGAAAAAATATTTCCTCCTATTCATTTTAAAAGTATTTCCATGTAGCTGTATTGAGTGTCCCTTAGTCTTTGTAGTTTTTGAAAGAGTGAAAAATCGATTCACTTTTACCCATTATACAGCTCTCAGGATTTTGTAGACCTCAATCAACCATTTCTTTTCCAAGCTGAAGAGCCCTTACCTCTTTAGACTTTCTGAAATCTAGATGAAAACCAGTCTGGTCCTAGAGATTTGCCTGGTTTAAGCTCTGCTATAGCTTTTTGCACTTTATCAGCCTTAAACACCCCATTTACTATGGCTCGCTGTGCATCTGTGAGCACAGGCAAGCTGTCATTAGGCAAAGGGATCAAAGCAGTTTCCATATTCTATACAGGTGCTTATTGTTTTGTTCCTGGGGCAATGGATGCTAGTGACTAGGGGTGGGCAGCCACAAAAGTTTTATGTTGTCTTTTCCTGTGTTGTTTCCAGAAATGTTTATTTCAATCATTTTTATTTGGCCATTTTTTGGTCATGCAAGCAAAGTCATACAGTGTGCATGCTTCTCCTAATTGCATATCATGCGCAGTGGTTTTCACGTGCATGATGGTTCACACATGTGCAATGGTGCATTATTGGGGAAAAAATGTGTACTCTTTCAAAAAGAATGAATCCTGTTTCCAAACAGGGTGCACTCGTTCGAAAAACTACACTCTATTATCGGCAAATGAAAAAGCACAAATTTTCATGTTTTCTTCTGCTCACTTTCAGGTTTTAGCAACATGCAATGACATGGGATGTGTCATTGACATTTCCCGTATTGTTTCAAATAACAACCCATCCCTTCCAGTGACTGAATACCCATGGCAACTATAGTAAAGGGTAAGGGTAAAGATAATGTTGGAATAATGTATTGTATTTTACATGCATTGCCTGTCAGCAATTTTTTCTCTGTGATTACTCTGTGACCTCTGATGTGAATTGTTCTGAGAGGTCACCCATGCAACTTTCATGTGGGGGTGATTAGGCACAGCACATGGAGCTCATGATCTCTCCTAGCCTGAGGATCTATGGTGTGAGCATCGATTACCATCTAAGCACATGGAAAGAGCTGATAATCCAAATGTATAGTATTATGTTTATATAAGCCTGTCTGAATATAAATCTAACTACAAACTGTGAGTAAATAGATGTTTTGTTACTTCAACTTTAAAGTGACTCAGCAGTGAATTATTCTGGGGTGTATGTGAAAGAGATGAAGAAAAGAAATTAACATTTCTAAAGCTGAAGCTGTGTGTATAAAATCTGCTAATTATTTACTACAAATAATTCAACAGATAAAGCATTTGATTCACTCACGCCTTTCTGTAGATATGGTCATTCCATATAAGGAATAAAACCCACTAGTAGGGTAGCCTAGGGAACTCTGGCACTGTCACTGCTTGTACTGTGATTACTCTGCAGATTTTACTTTCCACGTCGGACAAAATAGCACCTTCTCTGAGCACTGAATCACAACATTTAAAATATGCAGTTAATAAAATCAACCTGACCACAGAAGACAATAGTACAATGAGGTCAATCATTCTGAGAATAACAGGAGATCCTTCCAACTCTTCTTTTCATCTGACAAGGCCTGAAAATACCGAGCGCACACCCTCTGCTTTGGTAATTAATGTGCAGCAGTCTTTCTGCAAGCTTAAGTGTTCTTCCTTCAGGCACAACATTTGATAAAGAAATGAATCTCAGAGATTAATAATTCCCTGGGCCAACCTGTTTATTAACTCTTCTGTCAGTGACAGATCTGGATGGGGAGACCGTGTGATTATATGTATGGTATCTGTGTGCAGGGGTTGGATATTATATAATTGTGGCACAATAATCAATCTGGTATGCTGGAGCTACAAAATATAAAATAGTAGCTCTTTAGCAATGACTGGTATGAATGTAGAAGGTGTGGGGGAGGAATGGTGTGAAAAATTGCCCCCTCCATCTCCCTTCTTCCTCCTCCCTTAGTGCAGGAATCTGATTAGACTCCCAGCTGGCCAATCAGGATCCATGAGTTAGGAAATATTTCCTTCTTGACATTCAAGAGAACAATTCTTTCATGGGGGAAAATTACATTTAAAAATAAATGGAAAAGCATCAATCAGCTTAGGAAAATGTATTCCATTTTTCGGATCTCTGGAGGCAAGTGATTTTTTTTCCCTTTATTTTAAACAGCTTTGAGGGTGGTGGATTGATTTCTTGCTGCGATATGAAAACACAGTCCTGTA
This sequence comes from Microcaecilia unicolor, assembly GCF_901765095.1. Taxonomy (NCBI): domain Eukaryota; kingdom Metazoa; phylum Chordata; class Amphibia; order Gymnophiona; family Siphonopidae; genus Microcaecilia; species Microcaecilia unicolor. Next base: position 168,826,686 of record NC_044037.1, on the reverse strand, counting down.
ACATTTACATATAAACTATTACCTTTCTTCTGTGCAGGCGGTATTTTTCATAATAATAATAATAAGCACTTATAAAAGGAAACTTTGAATATTTACAGCTGCACTGAGATGCTCTCGAGAGATATCAGTAGTAGAAAGACAGACACAACACAGCATGTTCCCGATACTACAAGCCTTGCAGTTCTGTGATGTGCATAAAAAGACAAAGTCTAGTTCCTTATTAAGTTGCTATTTTTCATGGCTGTGAAGTCTCTGTATATTTATGGACGTGGATAATAATTAATAATGCACTCTTTAAAAAGGTTTACATGCCTCCTAAAATAGGTCAAACATACTAAAATAAACACAGCGAGGGATCTCATGATATATCTCATTGGTCCATTCCAAACTTTTCTGGCCCCACACACACCCTACACAGAACAAATCTTTGTGCCAGAAGAAAAAAGGCTCAGTTTAATAGCTATTAGTGACATCAGGTAGGGATGAGATATCATTTACAGCAACATAGAAAATGTCAATAACATATCCTTTGTCATTGCGTTGCCCTTACCAGAAAAATACTGAGCAGAAACTTACATTTTCTGTTTTGTTGTTTGCCAATAATATTGTGCACTCTTTTGAAATAGGGCATTTCAGAAAGAGTGTGAACGTAAGAATAGCCATAGTGGGTCAGACCAATGGCCCATCTAGCCCAGTATCCTGCTTCCAGCAGTGGCCAATCCAGGTCACAAGTACCAGGCAGAAACCCAAATAGTGGCACCATTCCATGCTATCAATCCCAGGGCAAGCAGTGGCTTCCCCCATCTCCATTTCAATAACAGACTATGGACTTTACCTCCAGGAACTTGTCCAAACTTTTTTTAAAACCAGATATGCTAACCGCTGTTACCACATTCTCCAGCAGCGAGCTCTAGAGATTAACTATTCTTTGAGTGAAAAAATGTTTCCTCCTACTTGTTTTAAAAGTATTTCCATGTGCAGACTCAGGAAAAGATTGTGCCTTTTTATGAAATAGTGTGCCCTCTTTATAAATGGTACTCAAAATTGGGCAGCAGGAAGCAGGAGTGGGAGACAGATCCAGGCACTTCAAACACAAACCAAGGAACACCCAATATGAAATTGAAACTTTTATTGACGACTCTTAATGATGATTCAACACGGCACTGTGTTTCAGCACAAACATGCCTGCCTCAGAAGATTAATAGCAGTCACAAATGAATCTGTCTTCAAAGACTGAATTGCTAAAACAGGTCTTGAAAAAGCCTGTTTATTAAGAAAGTAATGGTCTCAAAGACATGTGCTACTGGCAAATACCTGTTAACAGCTGAAAAGTCAAAAATGGGCACCAGGAAAGTTCAATGCTAACCCCCTAATTCTATAAAAGTTGTCAAAAATTGAATGTGTAAATTTGGGCATGTGCCCAATTTGACTGCACAATTTAATTGAATAATGAGCTAATTAGCAACAATCGTTGACTTTTTAACAAATAATTATTGGCACTAATTAGATTTAAATATCATTTGTGTGCATAAATTTACATGTGATCTGAAAAAGGGGATGTGGAAATGGGAGGATCATGGGTGTAACGACGGCATTCCTAAAATTAAAACACATAGTTATAGAATAATGAGGATAAGCGGCTAATTTAGACACATATGTTTGCACCACATGTCAGTTGGTGCAAATGGCCATGCGTAAAGTTAGGCGCGATTCCCGGATATAAGCACTATTTTATAAGCTACTACTAACTGAGGGTGTCTTTTACTAAGCTGTGGTAGTCCTTTCAGTAGGGCTGTTCACTGCTTGAAATGTTTAACAGCTTGAGCAATCGCAATCAAAAATTTTAATTGCACGATTAGTCACATAAAGTGCCCCCTCGCATTTTCACCTGCATAGTACAAAATATAGACTGCAGATGTCAATTCTCAAAACTGACATATTGTACTTCGGTTACTAAACTGAAAATAAAATCATTTTTCTTACCTTTGTTGTCTGGTGATTTTATTTTTCTAATCATCTTATTCCCTGTCTCTGTCTCTGGTTCTGTTCCTCTGACTGTGCTCTGAACTCTATTTTCAGGGCCTCCTCTCTCCTCACTATTTCTTTTCTCGCCTCCTTTCTTCTTCATTTCTTCTCCTATAACATCTTTCACATTCAACTTTCTGCCATTTTTCTTCCTCCTTATAGCTGTCTTGTTTCTATCCCTTTCCTTCCCCTTCACCCATGGGCACCATCTCCTCTCTCCTTCTGTCTCTCCTCCCGTCCACTCCATGGGCACCATCTCCTCCGGTCTCTCCTCCCACCCCGTGAGCACCATCTCCTCTCTTCCCTCTAGTGTCCGACTCCTACAGCAAGAAACAAAAAGTTTCATTAGATGAGTGTTGAGCCTTCTAATCTAATCTAGGGCCCCTTTTACCAAGCTGAGGTAAAAGGGGGCCTGCGGTGGCATTGGTGCATGGATTTGCCACGCGCCAAGGCACCCTTTACCACAGCAGGTAAAAGGTTGTTTTCAGGCAAAAAAAAAATGGCCCTGTGCTAATCACAAGGATTGGCATGCTGCCATTTCTTGGGGAATCCCTTACCGCCTGTTATTTAGATGATGGTAAGGGCACCCATGCTAACCCAGCAGTAAAATTACCACCAGGTAAGCCCCAGCACTACAGGAATAACAAAATTTATTGCGCCAGAAATGGCACACTCTGGAGGTGAGAACTACCGCCAGGCTCTTGTGGTAGCCCAGCAGTAGTCCAAATTTGATGTGAGACAATGCTGCAGTAGCTGTACCACAACATTGTAAAATCTTGTATTTGTTGACCACCAAATCCCATTTCTGGTCCAAAGCGGTGTACATAATTAAAGTACCAAAATACAAATCAAGTACACAAACATAATAAAAAGTACATCCAATAATACAATCACCAATATAAATTATCTGATTAAAACTTATTAACTTTCAGGTCCCCAAGGATTGTGAAAATCAAATTCAACAATTAGGATGGCCCCCATTGCCACTCTCCAAGAAAACTCTTGAAACAACACATAACTAGACAAAATAAGGAAAATTTTCAAATACTATTAATGCCATTACAAACCAATTTACCCGGGTCAAGGGCCTTTTTGAAAACTGCCCATCCAAAAAGCGCCTAAACGTTTTCAGGGTTCAAGGAGAACATATGCTTTTACTTTCCCTTTGAAAATTGCCCTGTCCTATCTAATTAGCTTAGGTGGTGTCTGTCAGTAGTAATTAGGATGTGTGTGAGGATTAGAAGTTGTGCAGGTACAGCACTGTATGAAGGACTGCAAATGTGTGCGGATTGTGAGGGGACCATGCATGAACTCTGGGATGATTCCATTATGGGGAACATGATATTGAGGCGTTGAAGAAAAGCTAATGCTTTTTCTGGTGTCTCCAAAACTTCTCATTTACCTTCATTGTACATTTTCAAAATAGCAGGATAAATGAGCATAAAGTGTTTACCGCTGTCTGCCAAAGAAGTACAGACAGGACCAAAGCACCTACATTTTTCTATAAGGGCTGTGGAGAAAACCTGAAAAATTCTGATGGTGTGGCTCTTGTAGCTAACATTATTGCACTTCGCACGATACTGCCTCAATACTTCTTGGCATTAGGGGAAGTTCTGGAATTTAGTGATGATAACTCGTAGCCGCACCTTGCCAGGTTGACGGAGGCCTAGAAAGTGTGCCTGAACCAGCCGTACTGGACCATGACCTTCTTGTCCAAAGAATTCCTTCCTCAGTCACTGCTCTAAACTTGAGAGGCGTTGGGAGGCAGGCAAAGTTTCAGGAAATCCCAAAAACCTGAGATTGTCCCGTTGCGACCTGTTCTCGAGCTCCTCAAGCTTTTCTTCATTCGTGCGGACCTATATTTGCTGCGTAGTTAGATCAGTGCGAACCACTGATCTAACCATGCTGCAACTCGCATTTCTAATTCTGGAACCTGGCTGGCTAAGTCTGTAAATACCGTTTCCAGGTGCTACATTGGTGACGCCAACTGAGTAAAATGGAGCTCCAACACAGATATCATGGCAGATGCAAGCTCCGCTAAGGCCGAGGAGGTAAATTGGGTCACTGCCTTACCAGGGCTGTTTGCCATCTTGCCATCCAGGACACATGAATGATCTTTGTCTTCTTACCTGGCATTTTTATTCAGCAGGTCCTGGATCTCTGTAGAAATTTGTCCATATACTCCCCAAACCCTCCTGCAGAGAATTGGTGCACAAGATACCATTTTAAGTACAAATGGAGGCTGAAAGAGTCCAGGGCCCACAGAGCAAGCAGAAAGTGCGACCCTGCTCACTCACTGGATTAGGTGACCTCAGACAAAAATGTGTAAGTAGAGATATGCAGCCAAAAACTAAACTCTCATTTCCTCTAGCTTCATGCATTTGTTCATGATCCTAGATGATCACAATAATAATTACCTTTCTCCCATCGCTACACCTCACAATGAGATTACCCTTTCACTGTCCCGTCAATTTTCTTTTTCTCACTCCCTCCACCCCACCTTGTGTTTCTCCCTATGATAATTTTAATTAAATTATATTCCTCTCTTGAATTTTATTAAGCTTTCCATGTAAGCTAACTTACCTTTCGTTTCCATCCTCTCATTTCAACCCTAATATTTTTAATTTGTAATCCGCTTAGATACTTGTTTTTATTTGTGGTATATTAAATAAAATTGAAGTGTGAACTGTGAACTCTTCTTCTGGACCCTGGAGGATAGGAGGGAAGGGGAAAATGACAGGAGAGGAAGGGTTGCATTACAGAACAGAATGGCTCTTCTGTGCTGTGCTCTGCTCTGTCCAGTCTAGCCTTAACATTCCCCTTCCCCCCATCATTCTGCCTCCACCCCTTCCCCACCAAGTGTTCCCTGCACACCATTTGGAAAGGAACTGGAGCAGGAATCAGGGAGATGATCAATTTGCAGATTATACAACATTATTTCAAGTTGCAAAATTACAAGAGGACTACAGTGGGGGAAATAAGTATTTGATCCCTTGCTGATTTTGTAAGTTTGCCCACTGACAAAGACATGAGCAGCCCATAATTGAAGGGTAGGTTATTGGTAACAGTGAGAGATAGCACATCACAAATTAAATCCGGAAAATCACATTGTGGAAAGTATATGAATTTATTTGCATTCTGCAGAGGGAAATAAGTATTTAATCCCTCTGGCAAACAAGACCTAATACTTGGTGGCAAAACCCTTGTTGGCAAGCACAGCGGTCAGACGTCTTCTGTAGTTGATGATGAGGTTTGCACACATGTCAGGAGGAATTTTGGTCCACTCCTCTTTGCAGATCATCTCTAAATCATTAAGAGTTCTGGGCTGTCGCTTGGCAACTCGCAGCTTCAGCTCCCTCCATAAGTTTTCAATGGGATTAAGGTCTGGTGACTGGCTAGGCCACTCCATGACCCTAATGTGCTTCTTCCTGAGCCACTCCTTTGTTGCCTTGGCTGTATGTTTTGGGTCATTGTCGTGCTGGAAGACCCAGCCACGACCCATTTTTAAGGCCCTGGCGGAGGGAAGGAGGTTGTCACTCAGAATTGTACGGTACATGGCCCCATCCATTCTCCCATTGATGCGGTGAAGTAGTCCTGTGCCCTTAGCAGAGAAACACCCCCAAAACATAACATTTCCACCTCCATGCTTGACAGTGGGGACGGTGTTCTTTGGGTCATAGGCAGCATTTCTCTTCCTCCAAACACGGCGAGTTGAGTTCATGCCAAAGAGCTCAATTTTTGTCTCATCTGACCACAGCACCTTCTCCCAATCACTCTCGGCATCATCCAGGTGTTCACTGGCAAACTTCAGACGGGCCGTCACATGTGCCTTCCGGAGCAGGGGGACCTTGTGGGCACTGCAGGATTGCAATCCGTTATGTCGTAATGTGTTACCAATGGTTTTCGTGGTGACAGTGGTCCCAGCTGCCTTGAGATCATTGACAAGTCCCCCCCTTGTAGTTGTAGGCTGATTTCTAACCTTCCTCATGATCAAGGATACCCCACGAGGTGAGATTTTGCGTGGAGCCCCAGATCTTTGTCGATTGACAGTCATTTTGTACTTCTTCCATTTTCTTACTATGGCACCAACAGTTGTCTCCTTCTCGCCCAGCGTCTTACTGATGGTTTTGTAGCCCATTCCAGCCTTGTGCAGGTGTATGATCTTGTCCCTGACATCCTTAGACAGCTCCTTGCTCTTGGCCATTTTGTAGAGGTTAGAGTCTGACTGATTCACTGAGTCTGTGGACAGGTGTCTTTCATACAGGTGACCATTGCCGACAGCTGTCTGTCATGCAGGTAACGAGTTGATTTGGAGCATCTACCTGGTCTGTAGGGGCCAGATCTCTTACTGGTTGGTGGGGGATCAAATACTTATTTCCCTCTGCAGAATGCAAATAAATTCATATACTTTCCACAATGTGATTTTCCGGATTTAATTTGTGATGTGCTATCTCTCACTGTTACCAATAACCTACCCTTCAATTATGGGCTGCTCATGTCTTTGTCAGTGGGCAAACTTACAAAATCAGCAAGGGATCAAATACTTATTTCCCCCACTGTATATGAAACTGCAAGAGGGCCTTGAGCCTGAGGGACTGGGAAAATAGCAGAAATTTAATGTGTCCAAGTGCAAAGTGATGCACATAGGGAAGAATAATCCAAATTATAGATACATGATGTAAAATTCAACACTAGGAGTTACCACCCAGAAAAAAGATTTAGGCATCATCATGGACAATATGTTGAAATCCTTTGCTCAATGTGTCACAGCAGCCAAGAAAGCAAATAAGATGTTAGGAATTATTAGGAAAGGCCAAGACCCATCCTAGCTAGAGTGGGCCTTGCAAAAAGAGGATGTCGGCACTGAAAAACAAGATAATGGAGGAACGGAGGGTGACAGGGCTTCAAAGGACACAGGGAAGGGCAGGGAAGAAGAGAAGGGTGGGTGCTAGAAAGGGTCAGGTGGGGCAGCGGGAGTCAATCATGGGAGAAACAGAAGGGGGAGGGGCAGGGGACAGGTCAGGGGGAGCGGCAGGTTTAAATTTGAAAATCACCACATTCTGACACCATTACCCTGAGGTTCAATGGAGACGGTTGAAACTCTGATCTCCTTCCCATGCCCATGGCCCTAGCTAGGGACAGTTTATGTGGTTAGTTAGTAGAGAGGTGTGGTAGCCGTGTTAGTCCACTCTTAAAGGTTATCAATAGAAATCAAACAAAATAAAACATGGAAAAGAAAATAAGATGATACCTTTTTTATTGGACATAACTTAATACATTTCTTGATTAGCTTTCGAAGGTTGCCCTTCTTCGTCAGATCGGAAATAAGCAAATGTGGTAGCAGATAGTATATATAAGAGAAACATCAAAGCATTACTTTGTGGTTAGTTAGAAAATCATGTATGTTGCGGAACAGGAGAGAGATAATTCAATGAACCCATAGTGGTAGGAGGGCCATTCAAAGGTTATGTTTAAAAGAAAAGTGGGGGCACTTGCTCAGGTTTGAAATAGTGTCCACCCCTCTTACACTGAAGGGCATGCCCAATCGCAAAAATTAAGAGCCAGTGGCAATATTTACCCAGCTTGGACAGCTGGGAGATGGGAGTGAGAAGCAGCAGGAGACCGGGTAAGCTTACTATGGTAGCCCAGTACCAAAAAGGGGGCACTGAGGGCAACCATCTTTTACAGCAGTGCCTTGGTGCCACAACAGCAAGTTCCTGAAATTATGACGATTCGAATGACCCCACCCTCAAGGCAATGTGGCTCATGGGTTACCCTACAGTTAGCATAGGCAAGTTATCAAATTTAATTAAAAAAATACACATACGGACTATGGACTTCCACCTGCATCATAGATTCTTTAATCATTATCCCTCAGCCACTAAGGCACATTTCTGCCTGTGCAGACTTGTTCAGTGATCCCATCTTTAAAACACCAGAAGGGTGCCAGAAAAGGCTTTTAAAAATACAAAAATCAGAGTACTCATAAACCATCTATGTAAATTTCCGCCAGCTTATAAACAAGTTATGAAATGTAATCTGTCATTTCTGTGCTCTGAAAATAATTCATTTGCATCACATCACAATTTCCTGACAGGACATCAGTGCTGGTGAATGTTTTACGGCTGTGTGATGCAGCCACAGCCTTGGAGTCTCTAGCACATCCCATAATTCATGGGATTGTATTTTAAGCATTCTGGGGTTGCCCAGATCATTATGTGAAAATGAAAAGATAAAGCTGCTGCTCCTCTACATTCGTCTCCTATTCATCTCACAGATTTGCTTTTGCGGTTCTGCTTTGTTCAATAGCTGCACGTCCAGAGGGGGCAGGGAATATTGTCCTCCCAGATGGGACATTAGCCAATTGCTTATTAAGATCTATGGCATGACCTTCCTCACAAAAAGCTCATTATAGGTTTAAAACGTTTTGTTGTACTAATAAAATAAAATGCAAATGTGCCGCAGTGCCTTGTCTCTCACTTAGCGTAATGGTTCAGCTGCAAAACTCCTGAGATGCTCAGTCTGGATTAATGGACCTTAATCACCCTCTGGAGTACCAGCAGGGCTTTCTTTCCTATCTGCAGAACATACATTTCCTTTGTTTCCTCTACTATGCCTCTCTGCCACTTTCCTCCTGTGCCTCTAGTCCCCTCCTGTTCCCTCCATGCTCCCCTCCCATCTCCCTTCATCCAAGCCTAACATTTTTTTTTCCTGGCCAGCTGGTCCTGTTTTTCTTTCTTCCTCACCCCTGGAGGGCAACAACTGCTCCTGAACACACAAGAAATATGACTGTTCAACTCCCCCTCCCTCTTAAAGAGTGTGTGTATACACATACACACAGCGACACACGAGTTCAGAGAGCTCAAATTGTCTACCTACCACCACCAGTAGTTAAGGCTGAGTTACTGTCAGAACTGGAATTCAAAGACCCCTAACAATTTATTCTGTTAAACTCATTTCACCTAATCATGCCTGTTTTCAATATGCAAATTATTTATTCTCTGAGGACTCGATTCACCCAAATTTTGAATTTAAAAATCATATATAGAAGAATATAGATCAGTTTTCAATCCGATGGCTATCACATAAGTTAAACTGCTATTTTATGCACATTTACAGTGGCAGTATCCGTTTAAATGGTGCCACTAAAAATTCACAGGTAGATTAAAAGGAATGATATCTGTTTAACTTTATACCTGTTATTTGTGTGGTGCCACTTGAATCTAGTGGCTATCACCACTTGAACAATTTTTGGCCAGACCCTGCACATCTCTAAACAGACCCATTTTTAACACCTTAAACAAAGTTAACCATTCAAATATCCTATAAGTGCTGTTAAAAATTGACCTCAAGATGCACAAGAGTTTGAGGGGCCCTTTTACTAAGCCATGTAAGGAAAAGGGAAATGGGACTTCATATACTGCCTTGCTGAGGTTTTTGCACCTACATTCAAAGCAGTTTACATATATTCAGGTACTTATTTTTGTACCAGGGGTAATGGAGGGTTAAGTGACTTGCCCACAGACACAAGGAACTGCAGTGGGAATTGAACTCAGTTCCCCAGGATCAAGGTCCACTGCACTAACCGCTAGGCTACTCCTCCACCTACATGTGCTCAATGTGCACCAAAATGGAGTTACCGCCCGGCTACCAGGTGGCTCTTGTGGTACTTTTATTTTTGGTGCACGTCTGATATGCACATCCAAAAAAAACTTTTATTTTTGGATGGGCGTATCGGACGCGTGCCAAGTGTCATATGACGTGCGTAGGTCATTACTGCCCGGTTATCGCATGAGTCTTTACCGCTAGGTCAATGGCTGGTGGTAAAGTCGCAGACCCAAAATGAACGCGCAGCAATTTTGATTTTGCTGCACGCCCATTTTCAGCAAAAATTTTTAAACGCCTACACTACCGCAAGGCATTTTTCACCACACCTTTGTTAAAGGACCCCCCACTTTCCTGTTCAGCACGTGAGAAGCATTGAGAGCTTCCTCAAGAGTAGTATTATTACTGAAAATGTGGACCTTAGTGATAAATCTACTAGCCTGGACTTTGCCAAGCACCCCTGAAGAAATAAAAATAAATAGATCTTACGTGAATAATTGTGCCTCACATGCTCTGTATATCTGAAGAGAACTGACTAAACTCCTTTAGACTGGTCCTCGCTTTGTGTTGTATGATGTATTGTCAGCCTCATAACATGTCTGACCTTCACTATCTCCCCTCCCCCCCCTCCAGTACCACCACCACCTCCAACATGCAGAATCACTCTTCCAGAAATGAATAGAAATGCTGCAAGCATGCGCTGACCATGGTATTATCTTCAACTAAAGGCAAAAATTCAAAACTTCTTGCCCATACTTCAGTCACTCCTGCTGTGACTTTCCTGAGGTGTACTTTGATAATGGTTTATGGACTTTCCCTTCAGGTATGTGTCCAAAGCTTTTATAAACCCAGCTATATTAGCTGCTTTTACCACTTGTTCCGGCAATGAATACCAGAGCTTAACTATATATTGAGTGAAAAAAATATTTTCTCCTATTTGTTATAAATGTGCTACTAATAACTTCACGGACTGCTCCTTAGTCTTTATATTTTTTGAAAGAATAAGCAATCGATTCACATTTACCCATTCCGCTCCACCCAGGATTTCATAGGCCTCTATCATATCTACCCTCAGCCGTCTCAACTTCAAGCTGAAAAGCCCCAATCTTTTTTAGCCTTTCCTAATATAATTGTTCAATCCCTTTAATCATTTTAGTCGCCCTTCTTTGTACATTTTCCAGTTCCACTAGGGGGCAATGCTATAAAGGTTGCCAAAAGTTAGATGCCAATATGCAGTGAGCTAAACAGGAGAAATTCTATATATGGAATCTTACAAATTGGTGCCATAATACCATGCAGTTAGCATGATTCTATAAACTATGCCTAAAGTTAGGCACTCCCATTTAGGCCACCTAAAACCAGGCCTAAATGCCTGGCACCTAAGTGAGGCACACATCAGGTGTATTCTATAATAGTGTGCATAGATTTTTGAAACACCCACAACCCACCTATTCTATGCCCATGGCCACACCTCCTTTTGACTGTGTGCATTAGAATTTATGCACGTAAATTCTAATTAAAGCTAATTAGTGTCGCTAATTGGTTGTTAAGTACCGATTCTTGGTGCTGATTAGCTTGTTAATCAATTAAGTTGTATGCACAATTTGGCCAAGCAGCCAAATTAGTGCGAACAACTTAAAGAGCCATATACAGAAATTGGGGACAGTTCTATCATGGCATCGGGGCACTCATTATAGAATGCTAGTGCAAGTTAGCATTTACACGCCCACATTTTGGCATGCCCACACATGCTATGTCAATAGCAGGCTAACATGCACATACCTACATTCATCACTTTAGCCTCCCCCATGCATGTCCCCTTACATTTACAAGCTAAGGGGTCCTTTTATTAAGGTGCGCTAATGGATTTAGCACACTCTAAAGATTAGCATGCCAATGGGCATCTTATCATTTAGCATTCGCTAATCATTAGTGTGCGCTAAATCTGTTAGCACACCATAGTAAAAAGTCACCTAAGTGATTTCCATGCTAAAGTTATAGAATACAGCTTAGCACCCCACTATAACAAGTCCCCTTGTTATAGAATGAGAGGGGAATATCTTTTTTTTGAGATGCAGTGACCAAAATTGCACACAGTGCTTGAGGTGTGGTCTCACCAATACAGAGGGGTGGATATTTAACTGCGGTAAGTGAATTACTTATTGTGTGGCCATTTCAGGGGGAATCACTTACAACCATCCATTGAGGTGGCGATAAAGACTCCTATGTTAACTGGGCAGCACACCACACTACCCAATTACTGCCAGGTAAATACTGGCACCACAAAAATAATTTTTGTAGCGCCAGAAATAGCGCATGCTGGAGGTGTGAACTACTGTCGGGCTGCTGTGGTAGCCCAGCGGTAGTTCCAGAATAGAGAGCGGTAAGTCCACGTTGGCTTAGTAAAAGACCTTCTCAATGCCATGCCATATCCAGCGATCGGCACTGAATTTCTAGTTTCAATTTTGGCCACCGAAACTTAACCGGTTAAGCCAATATTCAGCACTAAGGAGAAAATTCTATAAGTGGCGCCTAAAAATCGCTCCTGAAAATTTTACGTGCTGAGTATCCTTTATAGAATAGCGCTTAAGACATAAACTGCACCTGACATTAGGCAATGGCAATTACACCTGCTAAAAGCAGGTGTAAAGTCCGGCATCTGAATTAGGCATTGTTCGGCTGTATTTGCATGAGTAAAAATTTTGGAATGCCCCAAAACACCCCTAGCCACACCTTCAAAAATTTATGTGTGGATCATTATAGAATACGTGGTGTGCATAAATCCTAATTAAGACCATTTAACTCCAATAATTAATTACTTAAGCAATTAAGTTGCGCACACAATCACGAGAAGAGGCATTATGATAGCTTCTGTTTTATTCTCCATTCCTTTCCCAATAATTCCTAGCATTCTGTTTGCTGTTTTTGCCGCCGCCAAACACTGAACATAAGATTTCAGCATATTGTCCACAACTAAATCATTTTCCTCAGTGGTGACTCTTAATATAGAACCTAGCATCAGGTAGCTTTAATTTGGGTTGTTATTTCCAATGTGCATCACTGTGCACATCCATATTAAACTCGGGTATAAAGTATCACATACCATGTAAAATGAGTTTATTTTGTTGGGCAGACTGGATGGACTGTACACGTCTTTATCTGCTGTCATTTACTATGTTATGTTAGTTACTATGTTAAATTTTATCAGTCTCTTGGATGCCCAGCCTCCCAAGGTCCTTCTGCAATATTTTTCAGTCTGCATTCGATTTAACAGCTTTCAATAGTTTTGTGTCATCTGCACATTTGATTACTTCACTCATCATCTCATGTCCAGATCATTTATAAATATATTAAAAAGCACCAGTCCCAGTACAGGATTATTTTTCCCTGTATGTATCACATTGCAATTGTCCATATTATATTTCATCTACCATGTAAATGTGTAGTTCCCTGGTCTCACATGTTCTTTCTGCAGTTCCTCACAGTCTGCTTGTGTTTTAACTACCTTGAATATTGTGTCACTGGTTGCTCCCTTTTCCAGATGGTTAATGAGTAAGTTAACCTCAAGTCCCAGTGGCATGCCACTAATTACCTCTTTCCACTGGGAAAACTGACCATTTTGTCTGACGCTTCCTATCTTTTAACTAACTACAAAACCAATCCATAGTAACATATCACCTCCTATCCCATGCCCTGCCCAAAGCAGAACTGCCTTCTCACAATAGATCTTTTAGAAGTCCCTCGCTCAGATTTAGTTTCAAATATTTAAGAACATAGAACATAAGAATAGCCATACTGGGTCAGACCAATGGTCTATCCAGCCCAGTATCTTGCTTCCAGCAGTGGCCAATCCAGGTCACAAGTACCTGGCAGAAACCCAATTAGTAGCAACATTCCATGCTACCAATCCCAGGGCAAGCAGTGGCTTCCCCCATCTCCATCTCAATAACAGACTATGCACTTTTCCTCCAGGAACTTGTCCAAACCTTTTATAAACCCAGATATGTTAACCGCCACTACCACATCCTCCAGTAATGAGTTCCAGAGCTTAACTATTCTTTGAGTGAAAAGATATTTCCTCTTATTTGTTTTGAAAGTATTTCCATATAATTTCATTGAGTGTCCCCTGGTCTTTGCACTTTTGGAATGAGTGAAAAATTGATTCACTTTTACCCGTTCTACACCACTCAGGATTTTGTAGACCTCAATCATATCCCCTCTCAGCCGTCTCTCCTCAGCCTTTCCTCATATGAGAGGAGTTCCATCCCTTTATCATTTTGGTCGCTCATCTTTGAACCTTTTCTAATTCCGCTATATCTTTTTTTAGATACAGCAACCAGAATTGGATGCAATGCTCAAGGTGAGGTCGCACCATGGAGCGATACAGAGGCATTATAATATTCTTGGTCTTATTTTGCATCCCTTTCCTAATAATTCCTAGCATTCTGTTTGCTTTTGGCCGCTGATGCACACCAGGCAGAAGATTTCAGCGTATTGTCTACAATGACACCTAGATCCTTTTCTTGATTGCTGACTCCTAAGGTGGACCCTAGCATCATGTAATTATGATTTGGACTATTCTTCCCAATGTGCATCACTTTGCATTTGTCCACATCAAATTTCATCTGCCATTTGGGTGCCTCTCAATCATTTTTAACCATTTTAAAGCATTATTTTCAAAGGCATTTCCATGGGCAGAGCAGTTTTAAAATTGACCACCTGATATCTAGGTAACCTGTATACACCCAGACTTACTCGCTATTTGAAGAAACATTCCTAAAGGTGGAGTTGGAGCAGAATTTGCAATTATTCTCATGCATTTGAAAATTTCAGTGTCTGCATATAATTTTACCTGGAAAATGTGTGTCTGTGTCTCAAAGAGGTATAAATGTAAGTGCATAGTTTCCCTGGGGTCATTTTAGAGGGGAAGCCCATGCAGAGAAAAGGATGTGCATACTTTTTACCCATGCACATAGATATAAAATTACCCCCTCAATGTTGAGGTGTTTTTGATTCCCTGATGCCTCCCATTGCTATGCCTTCTTTGTCACCTGGGACATCCCTGTTCTGACAGATAAAACACTGAGTGCCAGGAAACCGGACATAGTTGTGAAAGAGAAAAACACTAAAATGACATTGATCACAGAGGTGTCAGTCCCAAGTGACTACTCAGTGAATCATGAAGAGAGAGAAAAGATCTTCAAGTACCAAGAAATGTAGTCTGAGACCAAGAAAATGTAGCAGAAGGATACAGAAATATTCCCCATCATTTTAAGTGCCACAAGCCTCATTAAGATGAATTTCCAAGCATATCTGGATAAATTACCTACACAGCTAACATCTTATGGACTCCAGAAGGAAGCCCTCTTTGCACAATGCAAATACTACTGCAAGCGTTAACAGTAATTTTGAGAGACTGAGATCATGTTCCACATACCCTGGCTTAGGAGTGAGGCTCATTATTGTCATGGTATGCACAAAAATAACCCATTTGGAGATATTTTTTGTGCAGCGCTGCGTATGCCTTGTAGCGCTATAGAAATGCTAAATAGTAGTAGTAGTAGTAATATTGTCCCCAAGAAACATTGCTGCTTTAAGCATCTCTAATGTCCCTGCATATGATATGGCTGAGGATTCTGTTCTCTTTTAAAGGGAAAAGGAAAGGGGATGGGATTTGGTATTCCACCTTTCTGTGTAATGTAAAATAAGTCTATAAGGAGCCACAGAAAGACACGTAAATTTATTTAGGCATTTAAGTGCCCACTTATACAAAGCTGAGTAGTGGAAAAGTACGTGCATGAATTTATGGTGTGTACTTTGCCAATAGGTGTGTTCATGGGCGGAGCACACAAGTCCACATGCAGCTGTGGCCCTACCATTAGAGGCAGCATTCTTCAGGGAGCAGCATAACCCCCAACTCAGACGTGGTCTGGCATCTCCCCCCTTTCTTCAATTCCCTTCCCCGAGCCTATCTTTGTTTATTAAAATGCAGCGGTAGCAGCAGCAATTCTCATAGGCTGCTCTGATGCTGGCACCAGCCTCTTCTCTCTACTGCAGCCCATTTCTGACATAACTTCCTGTCTCCTCAGAGGCGGGCCACAGTAGAGAGAAGAAGCCAGTGCCGGCAGCAGGGCAGCCTATGGGAATCACTGCTGCCGCCAACTTTAAGCAAAGGTAGGCTCGGGGAAGGGGGTTGAAGAAGAAAGGGGGAGATGCCAGACCGCAGCTGGGGGCAACAACTCAGCCTTCACCTCGGGCGACATCTCAGCCCTTGTCTCATGGGCAGATTGTCTTGGGCCGCCCATACACTTGTAAATTATTAGAATTCAACCATTTATGTGCATTTGTGCTAATATCCAGGTGTGGACATTTATGTCAGCTTTAGGACTATTGTAAGTGATCAAGCCTTAAGTATGAGCACATTTTTGGCTACTTGCACTAGTAATAAAGAAAAGTAAATATTAGGTGATGCCTAAATTTACACATGTAGGTCCCAATCGTATCTAATTAGTGCCAATAATTGCTTATTAAAAAGCCAATTAAACTGTTACTAATTAGCTCAGTATTCTTTTAAATTGCATGCACAAATTGGGAACACACCTAAATTTGTGCATGCAATTTTTGGGGACTTTTATAGAACAGTGGATTTATGTCATTACACAGTAGTAAAGCTTTGATTGAACTTGTAAAATCCAACAGAGATTATTTATTTTTCTGTTGTCTACATAAAAATCCTTTATGAAAAGAAGTCAGTACGTCATATATGGAATAAATTACAGTCTCTATCAAAGATAAACCACTGTAGTCATGAACAATTCAGACCAATATTTCTGGCAATAGTGTCACAGAAGGAAGATGTGCTTTTAAGTCTTGGTTTTCTAGCCCACCACTTAAATAAAGCTGAGTTGCTTTACAGTGGTCACACAGTGGTTTACAGAGATCACACTGTTGCTTTACAGCGGTTTGACATATTTGGTAAGAGAAAGGGATAAGTTTTACCTTTAAGGACTCAAAAAATGAAAAAAAAAGATACTTTTGAATAAAATAGAGGATGAATACCCCACACTAATAACAGACACACACAGTAAACTTATTGAGATAGTCTGGACAATATTTAGTGCTATTTAACCCGCCAGGAATGGTTTCTGGCCGGTTAAATAGCATTTAACCAGCTAAACGCTAATATTAAGCATGAGATAACTGGTTATCTCCGCTGAATGTTAGCACTTAGCATATAGGACTAGATTCTATATATCACACCTAAACATTTGGTGCCAAAATGAAATTTGCCTAAACACATTCTATAAACTACGCCTAAATTAATAAGCCTAAATTTCCATGTGGTTTATAGAATATGCCAAGCACCCATCTGCCTTACTAAATTTAGTCACGAGCAGTTATGCCAAGTAAAACCCGGTGTAAATGCCGATACTTAAATTAGGCACGGACCGGGTGTATTCTATAACACGCATAGATTTTAGAAATGTGCAGGACCCACCCATTCCACATCTATGGCCATGCCCCCCTTTTAACTATGCAACTTAGAATTTATGCGCAGCACATTATAAAATACACCTAGACAGTTCTGCATGTAAATTCTAATTAATGCCAAATAATGTCACTAATTGCTTGTTAATTGGCAATTATCAACATTGATTGGCTTGTTAACCAATTAGGTTATGCTCATTGTTATCTCAGTGTGATATATAGAATCCGGGGGATAGTGGCTAACTGACTGTATCATGTGATAGAACCGGCTAGCCACAAATATTCAGCGCTTTGCCAGCTAAGGGGTCCTTTTACTAAGGAACGCTGAAAAATGACTTGCGGTAGTGTAGGCGTGGGTTTTGTGCCCTCGCCGATCCATTTTTTAGCGCACCTTTAAAAAGGGCCTTTTTTCCCCTGAAAATGGATGTGCAGCAAAATGAAAATTGCCACACGTCCAATTTGGGTCTGAGACCTTACCGCCAGCCATTGACTTAGGGGTAAAGACTCACGTGGTAACCGAGCGGTAATGACCTACACACGCCAAATGCCACTTGGTGCACATCCGTTATGCGCGTCCAAAAATTTTAAATATTTTTCAGACTCATGTATCGGGCGCACACCAAAAATTAAATTATTGCAAGAACCATGCGGCAGTCGGGCGGTAACTCCATTTTAGAGCACATTGGGTGTGCGTAGAAGCTTACATGGCTTAGTTAAAGGGCCCCTAAGTTTAGCGGCCAAATCAGACCGCCTAAATAGCAGCTCTATCTTTAGCCATTATAAACTTAATTGGCCAGCGCCAAGTTAAGTTTAAAGCCGGCCAAAAAAAAAAAAAAATATATATATATATATATATATATATTGAATGCCAGTCGCCGGAAATGGCCCAGCATTGAATATCCAGGCTCAGCAACGATTGTGGGACTTAGCCGGCCTGCCTCCAGCGGGCCGAATATCAGCTGGAATGGGTTTAGGTTCCTCCCTGCAAAATTGAACTTTCAAATTACCTGTACTTCTATCTGTAGGACAGCTTCCTTTTTCATTGATGTCCTGAATTTATCTGCACTTCTACTTGTACCTAATTTAGGAACAAAGCTTTGTTCAAGAGTTCGTTTGTAAACCTATTTCAGTTTGTAAATATCTCTACATGGACATATCTGCCCAAACAGTACCAAAATACATCACTAGATGGTAGCCCAGTACAGCTGTAGCCAACATCCTTTATGTCATTCAGTTCCATACCTTGGGAATTTTCCACTTGCAAGAACAAATGCTAAGCAAAGTTTGATTTTCAGGTTTTTCACAGGGAGAATGGTTAGGAAAGGGAAAGCAACTTGATATATCATCTTTCTGTGGTTACAATCAAAGCGGTTTACATGTTATATACAGGTATTTATTTTGTACCCGGGGCAATGACTGGCCCAGAGTCAAAACTTTGGAAGAAGCTCAGAGCACCCATTCACCGTTCATGATCATCTGAGCATATCTGGATGTAATATATCATATATTCAGTTCACACAGGCAGTGTAAGCTTGGAAGGACTGCGTTTTTTATTTGGTTTTCTTCCTTTACTTGATTTTTATGGATTTATTTGAACAACATAGCAAAACCATAATATCTTCTAAAAAAAAAAAATCAATGAAGTTTTTCCATCGAACAGCTGTTACTTCACATGGCAGGAATACCACAAGCTCTCTCCTCAGAGATGTGAAATTGCACGATAGTTCTATTCAACCTCCTCTGTTTAAAGCAGCCACTTATGGATAATCTTCAGAAAGACTTTTTAGATAGGCTTAAAAATGGTGCCAGCAGCCATGACTCAACCCCATCAAGGATTGCAACAATTTCTTCTGGGACCACAGACAACTCAGGAACTTCATAATATATTACAGCTCCCTTCTAACAAATACCAAACCCTTTGCACACAAACACAAGCTACTCTATCAAGTACCAGGCACAATACATTGACAAGACAACAGAATTGCAAACGGTTGAAATCAGGAATCACTTAGCACTATAAAGAACTAGGATCACTAGGGTTCTAACAGGCAACACAGGACAGTAGCTCTAAACTTGTGGGTCAAGACTGAGTAAGATGATCAAGTGCCAACTGAGTTCCAACTGCCAACTGAGTTCTGATTCTAGGTGTAAAGAGTAATTCTGTAAATCAGTGGCATAGGCATGGGGGGATCTGGGGACCTGGGCCCCCCACCAATTTGGGTTTGGAGCCCCTCAAGATCTGCTGGTTTGGTTGGCGGAGGTCTCCAAGCCCCGCCAGTAGAAGCTTTCCTGCAACAATAATTGCCACTGTGCTGCCTGCCCTGCTTTCCCCGTCCCCCATGCGCTTGATCGTTTTTAGTGAAATTAAGCATACATGTGCTTCATGCATGCTCAATTTCACTAAAAATGAGCAGAAAGCAGGGCAGGCAGTGAATATTGCCACAGGAAAGCTTCTGTTAGTGGGGTTTGGGGACTCCCACCAGCCCAGGTATGTGGGGTTATGGTGGGGGTCGAGAGCGGCGGGGATGCAGGACAAAATGTGCCCCTCCCCACTTTGGGCTCATGCCCCCTCCCAAATCAAGGTCTGGCTACACCTCTGCTGTAAACTGGTGCCTAGTCTTATGCACCACTTACACACATAAAAGGCACCAATACTTGGCAGTTATGCATCATGGTGGGGCATTTTCGAAAGGGACGTCCAAGTTGCGATTTGGACATCCTTGCAAAACGGCAAAATCCAGGGGCGGGGAAACCCGTATTTTCGAAACAAGATGGGCGTCCATCTTTCATTTCAAAAATACTATCAGGGACGTCCAAATCCTTAAATTTGGACGTCCCTGGATTTGGACGTCCCTAGACATGGACGTTTCTGACTTTCGGCGATTTTCGAAACCAAAGATGTCCATGTCAAAAACATCCTAATGCAAGCCATTTGGGCATGGGAGGAGCCAGAATTTGTAGTGCACTGGTCCCCCTGACATGCCAGGACAGCAACCGGGCACCCTAGAGGGCATTGCAGTGGACTTCATAAATTGCTCCCAGGTACATAGCTCCCTTACCTTGTGTGCTGAGCCCCCCCCAAAAAATCCCCCCAAAACCCACTACCCCCAACTGCACACCACTGCCATAGCCCTTACGGGTGAAGGGGGCCACCTAGATGTGGGTACAGTGGGTTTCTGGTGGGTTTTGGAGGGCTCACAGTTTCCTCCACAAATGTGACAGGTAGGGGGGGTATGGGCCTGGGTCCGCCTGTCTGAAGTGCACTGCAGTACCCACTAAAACTGCTCCCGGGACCTGCATGTGCTGTCATGGACCTGAGTATGACATCTGATACCGGCACAACATATTTTTACGGATGTTTATTGAGGGTGGTAGGGGGTTAGTGACCACTGGGAGAGTAACGGGAGGTGATCCCCGATTCTCTCCGGTGGTCATCTAGTCATTTCGGGCACCTTTTTGTGCCTTAGTCGTAATAGAAACATCCAAGTGTTCGTCAGGGACGTCCTTGGTTTTTTTTTTTATTATGGGTTAAGGACGTCCAAGTGTTAGGCACGCCCAAGTCCTGCCTTTGCTATGCCTCCGACACTCCCCCTTGAACTTTGGCCGTCCTTGCAACGGAATGCAGTTGGAGACATCCTAAATCGGGTTTTGATTATATCGATTTGGACATCCCTGGGAGAAGGACGTCCATCTTCTGATTTATGTTGAAAGATGGACGTCCTTCTCTTTTGAAAATGAGCCCATAAGTGCACTAGGAGCTATTCTGTAAGGTAGCACCTAAGTGCTATAGGAGTAGATTTAAGAAATGCTACCAAACATTAGGTGCAAGAAATATGGGCACTTAACACCAATTCTATAATGGCAATTGCATATGAAATTGCCATTATAGAATATAGTATAAGCCAGCATGCATGCATCTAATTTTAGGCATGAGCACTTATGTCAAAGGCTAGTGTAAATGACCGCACCTAAAGTTGGCAGTTGTGCATATAAGTCATAGTGTTCTGTAAGTTACATGCACAACTGCAGGGCACAGCCCTGAACCACCCATGTGCACATCCCTTTTGTAATTTAGGAGTGTAAATTTAGGAGCATAATCTTTATAGAATAAGGCCCTTAAGGCCTATTATTAGTACTTAAGACCAACTGGTAGCTAATTTAACTATTATGTTAGATGTGCAACTGACAGTACTCTATAACTTGCACACCCATATTTGCGCACAAGTCAGAAATTTGGGTACGCAACTTTATAGAATCTGGGAGATAGCATGTAACTGCAAGGGGGCATAAGCATGAGTGAACTATGAACTTGTCACCAAGAGGTACACGCAACTCAGTTACATGTGTTACTTGGCACATTTAAGCATGCCAACTTCTGCCAGCCATTGAGGTCTACAAAATCCTGAATGGTGTGAAGCGGGTGGAGGTAAATCGATTTTTCAGTCATTCAAAAAGTACAAAGACCAGGGGACACTCAATGAAATTGCATGGAAATACTTTTAAAACAAACAGGAAGAAATACTTTTTCACATAGAATAGTTAAGCTCTGGAGCTTGCTGCTGGAGGATGTGGTAATGGCGTTTAGCATATCTGTGTTTAAAAAAGGTTTGGACAAATTCCTGGAGGAAAAGTCCATAGTCTGTTATTGAGATGGAGATGGGAAAAGCCACTGCTTGCCCTGGGATTGGTAGCATGGAATGTTGTTACTAATTGGGTTTCTGCCAGGTACTTGTGATCTGGATTGGCTACTGCTAAAAGCAGGATACTGGGCTAGATGGACCATTGGTCTGACCCAGTATGGCTATTCTTATGTTCTCATGTTAAATGATCATGTTTATATTCCAGCACACCAAAGAGACTTTGCATTACTTATGATGACTTAGGCGCGTTCAGAAGTCAGTATAGAATTGATGCTCAGCATGCATCATTGTGACACCTTCAAGGCACCAAGACACAGAATTATCCCCTTAGATTGGAAATGAAGATATTATGCATGTTGTATCCAGTAGCTGGGAACAAAGGCCAGTGCTGGACAGACTTCTTCGAACTGTATCGCATAAATGGCACAAGACAGATGAAGATCAAGTCTGCTTATTTTATACCATATTACTATCATATGATATAAGTAAGGATGCTGTGCATCTCAAGGGGGAGTGGAAGACATCTTATGTTGAAATTAGCAAAGGTAGTTGAAGCTTGTTTCTATCAGTTACATACTCTAAGCAAAATTAAACCTATGATTCCTCAAACTGATTTTCAGATAGTGATTCAATTTTGTCTAGATCAAACTGTTGAAATAGTCTTTACCTGGGTTTATCTCAATCTTGTACAGGTTGTACAACATACTGCTGTACATTTGATTGTGGGACTACAATATAATGATCATGTTACATCTTCTTTGACATCTTTAGGATAACGTTTATAGTACTGAAGATTATTTTTAAGACTTTGGCTAGTGTTGTTCCTGATTATTTGAAGAATACTCTGAAACTCTATGGACCAGCTTGCTCACTGAGGCTATTGCTGCAGCCTTCTTTAGTGAAGGTTTGATATATTGACACTTGTGATGGTGTTTTCTCCTTGGCTGGTCCTAACCTATGGAATAAACTTCCTGGAAATATTTGGATGTTAACATTACTGAATTTAAGTGAAAGTTGAAAACCCTTTTGTTTGTTCTAGCTTTTATAGAGTAAGAAAGCTTGGGACTGGTTCTATGATACTGTTATATTAAAATCTGTGAAAAGGGTTTGATATTTTGTTTTTTCTTTTTAGTTTTAGATTTGATATATGATTTCTAATATGTTTGTTGTTTGTTATCTTTTATGTATTTTATAGTATTATGTGTGTTTTTTTTTTTTGTTCCTGGCTTAGTTAATAGGCAGGTTATAAATTACATAAATAAATAAATTCTGTTAGCAACATTTTGGTTATAACATATATTGTTCCAAGACTGTCATATTTAACTGTCTATATGTGGGTGGCATGATGGCAAATTGCCAAGCAGTATTGTATCATGAATGACTACAACCTGCATGGAGTGGTGGATGCAGCCTCTGGCCATTCTGTTGGGTAGACTGGATGAACCGCGGCTCTTTATCTGCCATCATTTAATATGTTACTATGATACTGTTGTAATTCTATGTATATTTTGTAGCCAGTTGAGTGTCACTGGATCAATGGGATATACATTACTTTTAAATATATAAATAAACTAACTATAATATGGTTCAAATCTAACTGACTTTCTTTAAGGAATATCCAAATTTACGTGAAATAGATTGAATTTCTCTGAATCTTCGCAAGGGCGGAGTATATATAAGCTATACTGATAGTGTGATAAAAATAGCAGTCTTAATTTCTGTATCTATGCAAGGTTTAACTTCAGCTAAAACTCTCAAAGAATTCAGTTTCTGCCACTACCCAACAGCAGAAGTTGAGTTCTGATATGTTTTTTTTTTGCCTGTAACACTACCTCCCACTGCCTCCTGCATCATTCTGGGTCCTGCATCACCATCTGTCCTAACCACTCCAAGCAACACTCTTTCCTTCTCATTGTTCCTTCTGGTATCATGTTTTTTCTACTCGTGATGTTTTTGCAGTGTCTAAATTAAGGAAAGAAAATTTGGTTCCAATTAATTCCAAGCTCTGTCTGACCTAAGAAGATTGGACTCTCAGATAATTAGAGTTAGCACAGCACAAGCTGCATATTCTGACATTTGCAACACCTCGAATCGCCACACGCCCCTGGCTGGAGTCTTTTTGACCATATTCAGAAACAAATAGATCTCTTTAGACTTTTGAAATGGGGAACACTTGCATGCATTTGAACCGATTCAATCAAATCTGGACTTTTATGGGATGTTTTTCTTGGGATTGTTTTCCTTTAATTTAATTTAATTTAACCTAGCAAGAACAAAACTGATACTGGTTATCAGCTAGACTCAAACCAAACACAGCAGATTTTATTCTTGACTCCTCAAAGTCATCAGATCAGCCACCTTGCTCCATTCTGGCACAATACCCCAGATTCTATATAGCGTGACTTAAGTTGTACATACAAATCTGGTCATATGCTGGATTTGCGCACACAACTTAATTAGTTAACAAGCCAATCAGTGCCAATAATTGCCACTTAACAAGCTATTATTGACATTAATTGGCATTAATTAGAATTTACGCACACAACTGTGTAAGCGTACTCTGTAACATGATACACGCAAATTCTAAGTCACGTGGAGGGCCATAATCAAACAGGGCCGGCCATCTATAAGGGCGGTGATCTCTAAAGCCAGCACCGTCAAGCGGCGTACCCGGCTGTATTATCAAAACAAGATGGCCGGCCATATTTCGTTTTGATAATACGGTCGGGGCCGGCCAAAGCTCTTAGAGATCGCCGGCATTACAGATGGCTGCCATTGGTTTTTGCCGATAATGGAAACTAGTGGCGGCCATCTCAAACCCGGCCAAATCCAAGGCATTTGGTCATGGGAGGAGCCAGCATTTGTAGTGCACTGGTCCCCCTCACATGCCAGGACACCCTAGGGGGCACTACAGTGGACTTTACAAAATGATTTCAGGTACATAACCCCCTTACCTTGTGTGCTGAGCCCCCCCTCCCAAATCCCCCCCCCAAAACCCAGTCCCCACAACTGTACACCACTACCATAGCCCTTAGGGATGAAGGGGGCACCTACATGTGGGTACAGTGGGTTTGGGGGGGGGGGGGTTGGAGGACTCCCATTTACCACCACAAATGTAACAGGTAGGGGGGGATGGGCCTGGGTCCGCCCGCCTGAAGTGCACTGCACCCACTAAAAACTGCTCCAGGGACCTGCATACTGCTGTGATGGAGCTGGGTATGACATTTGAGGCTGGCATACGGGCTGGCAAAAAAATGTTTTTTTATTTTTTTTGGGGTGGGAGGGGGGTTGGTGACCACTGGGGGAGTAAGGGGAGGTGATCCCCCATTCCCTCCGGTGGTCATCTGGTCAGTTGGGCACCTTTTTGAAGCTTGGTCGTGAACAAAAAGGGACCAAGTAAAAGTCGGCCAAATGCTCGTCAGGGTCGGCTTTTTTTTCCATTATCGGCCGAAACCGGCCATCTCTTAACCACGCCCCCGTCCTGCAATCGGTACACTGCCGACACACCCCCTTGCACTTTCGCCGGCTCCGCAACAGAAAGCAGTTGAAGCCGGCCAAAATCGGCTTTCGATTATACCGATTTGGCCGGCTTTAGAAGAAGGCCGGCCATCTCCCGATTTGTGTTGGAAGATGGCCGGCCTTCTTGTTCGAAAATAAGCAGGATAGATGTACTTTATAGAATATAACTAGGTGTATTTTTTTTTCCACACAGATTTTTCAGGTGCCATATATGGGGTCCTGTTTACTAAGCCATGTTATAGGCACGTTAACATTTTTAACGCATGTTAACCATGTACGTTTGTTAAATGTGTATGCACCTACAATATTCCTATAAGTGCCTACATGGTTAGCGCGTGTGCGAATTGTAGGCACGTTAAAAATGCTAACGCGCCTTAGTAAACAGGACCCATAGAATCTAGTCCAATGTGGGTAATCAAAATGGAGAAACCCTATGCACTACTACACTTAGGCACAATTCTATACTATTCTATAAACATAGGAGATTCTATATATGGTGCCTGAAAAATCCACGTGGTAAAAATATATGCCTTGGCATATTGTCTAAAGTACGCCTACATTTTATAGAATAGGTTTAAATTTCCACACAATGTATAGAATAACACTGAGTGCCTCTCCACGTGACCAAAGTTGGACACATCCATTTAGGTCACATTTTACTTGGCATAAACCCTGACGCCTGTATTAGGCGCAGAGTGGGTGTAGCCTATAATAATGCATATAGATTTTAGAAATGCCCATTCCACACCCATAACCACGCCCCCTTTTTAACTGTGTGACTTGAATTGTACTTGCACCACATTACAGAATACACTTAGCGAGTTGTACGTGTAAATTATAATTAATGCCAATTAATGCTGATAATTTCTTATTAACATCCAATTCACAGCGCTGATTAGCTAGTTTACCAATTAAGTTATGCAGATTATTATAGAATATTCTTCAAGTTCCACTTGGAAATTAAGGCACGATATATAAAATTTTAGGGTTATTGTCTAAATGCTATAGTACGCAGCTAGAAAGGGGGCATGGCCATGGGTGGATTAGGGGCATGTCTTGCAGTTGCACACATGATTTATAGAATGCTATCACTTACTCATGCAACTGTCAACTTTAGGTGCAACCATTTCCACCAGCCTTTGACATGGCATAAGTGCTCACGCCTAAAGCTAGGCGTGTGCATGCTGACCTGAGCTCTATTCTAGAATGGCAATTTTGTGCACAATTGTTGTTATAAAATTGGCGCACAGCACCCATATTTTTCACACGTAATTTTTGACACACTTTCTTGAATCTACCACATAGTGTTTACATGCAAATCTTACCCCCAAATTCTATATAGTGCACCACAAATTAAGTACCATTTAGATGCCGAACTTTAGACACTCAATGGCCCTTTTACAGAGCAGCCGGAAGCCCAAAGCAGGCCTACCGCTCAGTCTTTCGGACTATCGCAGTAGTCCCGCCCCGAGCACGCACCATTTCCAGGGGAAAAAGAAAGCCCCCAGAAATGGCTAGCGTGATGGTAACCTGGCAGTAATCGGGCATCACTGCATGCTGCCCGTTTACTGCTGGGTTTACGCGATATCCCTTATTGCCACCTCAGTGGATGGCGGTAAGGGCTCCCTACTGCTTGGCCATTTTGGGGGGGGGGGGGGGATTTATTGGCTGCGGGAAAAAGGGCCCTGGTGTGCTGGAAAAATATCCCCCCCCCCCCCCCCCCACCAACCAGGGCCATTTTTCCCCAAAGCTTAGTGAAAAGACCCCTCAAACAGAAGTTAGGCACCCAAAGAGAGGTAAATGGGAGTTAGGCAACTAACTGCACTTATGTGCCCTTTAAGTGAGCCCCTGAGTGCTTTAGTGCCTATCTGCAAAGGGGATGTATATGTGGGCAGGACATGGGCAGATAAAAGATAGTAGGTGACAGCCCCCAAGTAATATCATCTGATACAAACTTTTGAGACTATGGTATTGAAGGATGTGTCTAGACTTGAATAGTGTGGTAATAAAAAGACACTTTACAACATGTCAAGGGAGGAGAATTGAAGCCTTGAAGGCATTACGTAATAATAACAGCATCATCATTAAACCTGCAGATGGGGGGTGGAGCAATAATTGTAATGGACAAGGTTAACTACATTGAAGAGATTAATAGACAACTTGAGGATAAGCTGTTTTATAAAGAACTTAAAAGTGACCCTACACATTCACTTAAAGAAGAAATCAAAATTCTTATCACTATAGGTAAAGAGGCCCTATATATCACTCAGAGAGAAGCTGACTTTTTATTTGTAAAGGAACCTACTCTTCCTACTATACATATTCTTCCAAAAATACACAAATCATTAACCTCACCTCCTGGTAGACCCATTGTAACAGCTAAAAGATTACTTCTTGAGCCACTATCCATTTTTACAGATAAATTAGGGCATGGGCAGGCCATGGGCATGTCACACTCTTATAGGATACTGTAAATTGTGCAGCTAGGTGCTAACATTTAAGCATATACGCCTATGCCTGCTACCAGACAGCACCAGCGTATTTTGCTTTTCGTTTCATGAGTATCTCGGAGGTGCATCTTTAAACGTCAGATTCAGGACCCCTGAGGAAGGCCTGTTGGCCGAAACACAGACCGAGTAGGGTCCCAATAAAATTTTTCTGGTGCTCTTACTCCCTATGGTCCTTTTCTGGTCTGTTTTGGTTTATCTTCCGCCCTTTTTGTGGTTTTCATTTTATTTTACGGGAGATTTGGACCTTCTTTTTGTTGGTTTGGGAACATTTAAGCACTAACATTTACACCTGCCTTTTTCATGGTGTAAATGTTGGTACCCAAATGCCAGTTTAGGATCTCTTGTATATCAGAATCTGGGCACCTGGATACTGTTATAGAATACTATCTTAGTGCACAGTTGAGCCGATGATCAGAAGCAAACACAGGTGCTAGAGGCTATTAGCGCCATACTAACATCTGTGTTTGCTACCACCCCATGATCAGAGCCCCCTTGCGCGTGAAACAACACGCTCACGGACTCTGACCACAACTAGCATTCAAATGCATGTTAAACAGGGCTCTTAGTGCAAGTAGCATGCAAATGCATACTAAACATATTCCTCCCCAATGGTGTGAAGCCCCACCCAGTGCATCCCAGAATGCACTGGGCAGAGCTGGGTGCTGCCATTTTCAAGGTG
Organism: Microcaecilia unicolor; assembly: GCF_901765095.1. Lineage (NCBI taxonomy): Eukaryota > Metazoa > Chordata > Amphibia > Gymnophiona > Siphonopidae > Microcaecilia > Microcaecilia unicolor. The sequence goes on along the minus strand of NC_044037.1, from coordinate 168,798,220 downwards.
TCACTGGAAGAGGAGGGAGTGTACTACCTCTCTCTTCCAACAAAGGTATGGGGGGCAGTGAAGAGGGCTGCTAGACCACCAGGTTGGAGGGGCATGATTTGCAGCCCACTGGGCCACCAGGGATTTTCGGAGGGGGATGTGAGGGGGGTTAGGGGGCTGGAGATCCACCGGATTTCCAGACCCTGGGAATTTGTTTCAGGGGCTCAGAGGGACTGGAGGTCCACCAGACCTCCAGCCTCCACGTCGCTGGCTCAGGATGGGGGTTTGGAGGGGGCACTAGGCCACCAGGACCTTGCTGTTTGGGGTCTAGTGGTCCCACAGACCTCCAGCCCCTGTGTTTGACAGGTCTGGGCTTTTGGCAGCCCGGACCTGTCAAGCAAGTGTGGGAGGATTGTGCCTGAGTGCATGCTCAGGCACAATCCTCCCGCATTTTATCCTATGATCAAAGATAATAGTGCACATAAATTTGCATGCATCTCTGATCATAGGGGCAGTAAAGCCCTGCTCTGTTCCAGCACTATTTTTAGAGTGCTGTTTGGAACAGTGTGGGGCTTTTGATCATATGGGCAAGATTTTGGGTGCCTAATTTTAATACCCTTCAAAGAATTGCCCTCATAGGGCTAGATTCTATATATGTCACTCAAAAATTGGCGAAAAAATTTGGCACCAAACGGCACTCTATAAACAGCAGGTTGAGTTAAGTGCTGTTCATAGAATAGCGTTCAGTATGTATTTTTGTGCATGGATTTTGTGCACTGATATATCTGCGCCAACATCAGCGTGCAATGTGTGATGACATACAGTAATGCTCATGGGGACACTATGCAAACTGGCTACAGACAGAAGACAGCTAAATTTGTCTGACCATGAAACCCTCCTGCTGGCCAGGCTCATCCTGCCTAGGCCCCTCAAGCTTTTCATCATACCAAGGCACCAGAAGAGGAGCTATAATAAATATAGATGGGCCTGATAAAACCTCACTGACATCTACAATCAGCAAGCCTCCTTATCAAGGGAGGTAAGTGCAAGCATCAGTCAGCCATGATCCCACTACAAGAAACCACTATTTGTATGCCATTTCTGTATTTGTGGCAATGGAAGGTGAAGTAAATAGCTTAAGGTAACAAGTATCAGTAGTGGGATTTGAAGCCGCCACCCCTGTATAATAAGTCAACTGTTTTAACCACTAGGCTACCTCATCTGCTACATAGCACAATGTCTCAGGCATCTGTAATGACTCATTAGGAGGGCAGCATGTTCATGCCAGAATGTAAGACTGCCATTGCCATATATGTCCTGACCTAGAAATAAGATCACAGAAGCCACCATAGCAGCCTCTTCTCCCATGTCATGAGACAAATATACAGACATCAACATAGCAGTCTACACTGTGGCATATGAAGGTCGAGGCAGCAGAGTTATACAACACAGTCATGTCAGTCCCCAATGTGAAGAGCTAGGTAGCATTGTGAAACATCTGTTATGTATATGCAACTCAACCTCCCTCTCCCTCTTCCTTCCCACCCCTTGACTCGACACAAATGGAGTATCTGAGAAAAAGAAGCTAGAACCTGTGGCAGCACCTGCTGGAGGAGGAGGCAGGTAAGTAACACTGCAGTGGCAAATGCACACACCATTGGCTCCTTTTCCATGTCTCATTCATCTATGTGGCAGCCATTTGGGGACAGCTACCCATCTATGGTGCCACAAAGTACAGGTATTCAATAAAGTCTCCTAATATAGTAAAGGTGCCTGGGCCAGGTGTAGCACAGACAGTGCCACAGGTACCTGTAGGCAGTAGGCCCACATCCTAGAGGAAGGGTGCTACTGAATGAGGATTACTGAAAACAGCAGGTGGCAATATATAACCAATAGAGAAAGGTTCATCCCTAACACCCATATACTATGGCTTGCTCCCAAAATACTATGCCCACCTTAGGGTCAATAGTGCAGCTAATGGAGAGCATAATTGTAACCAACGTCTATGTTTCCCACCTTAGCCACCAGCTGCAGCCCCCCCCCCCCCCCCCCCAGATGCAGTACTCCCATCCCCAACCTCCTGCTGCAGGCTGGCCCCTAGGGAGGAGGAGGATGAGACATCCCAGGAGAAGGAAATGTCCGGGGAGGAGATATTCTGAGAGAAAGAGATGTCCAAGGAGGAAACATCTGGAGAGGAGACATCTGCAGAGGAAGAAGAGATGTCCAAGGAGGAGGCAACTGGAGAGGAAGAACAGAGCCAGACCGCAGCCTCACCTCCTCCACCTTCTGCAAACCCCAGCCCATCTGTGCCACCCCAAGAGCTGCAGGACCACCCTCAAGAGGGGAATATCTCCTCTGAGGGAGAGAACAATGACCTCCCTCACCATTCCTCCCCACAATAGAAAGCACAGGCTCTGCCAGTTCCAGGGGCAGCTTCAGCACCACCTTTGCCTGCACCTGCCTCTGGAATTGACACTGTGCTGGAGGAGCTAGCTATGATGCAGGAGACCATTGACCACATGCTAAGGGCACTGGAGGAGGCTGTGGAGAGGCTCAATCATGGTCAAGGGCTCATTTTTGCTGCCCTTGAGCATTCTGGGATCCATGGACCCCACTCCTCCCAGCACCCTTAGTCTGTCCCATCTCGAGACTGCTCCTGGAGCTCTTGGGGTGGCCTCCCTCCCCTTACCCCTTTGGCCACAATGTTTCATCCCCCTTTTATAACCCTTTTTATTCAGTGTATATAGTTTTATATTAATTTTTATAAATCTTATTTTTGACACATTTTGTACCTTCATTTTTATTGTTTTAATCATAATTTATTTGTTATGTTCTATTGATTATTATAGTTTTTATATTTTTATGATACGAGGAGGGGCATAATCGAACAAAAACGTCTATCTCCATGGGCATTTATCTCCGAGAACGGGTCCGTGAAGGGGCGGACCAAACCGTATTTTCGCAAAAAATAGACGTCCATGTTTTATTCGACAATTTGTGAGCTGGGCATTTTTGTTTTTCAGCGATAATGGAAAATGAAAGCACCTAGCTTAAAAACGAATAAATCCAAGGCATTTGTTCGTGGGAGGGGCCAGGATTCGTAGTGCACTGGTCCCCCTCACATGCCAGGACACCAACTGGGCACCCTAGGGGGCACTTTCACAAAAACAAAAAAAAGGTAAAAGAGCTCCCAGGTGCATAGCACCCTTCCCTTGTGTGTTGAGCCCTCCAAATCCCCCTCAAAACCCACTGCCCACAAGTCTACACCATTACTATAGCCCTAAGGGGTGAAGGGGGGCACCTACATGTGGGTACAGTGGGTTTGGGGGGTTGAACGACTAATAAGCATTAAGCAGCACAATTGTAACAGGTAGGGGGGGATGGGCCTGGGTCCACCTGCCTGAAGTCCACTGCACCCCCTAACAACTGCTCCAGGGACCTGCATACTGCTGCCAGGGAGGTGGGTATGACATTTGATGGTGAAAATAAAAAGTTGTGAAACATCATTTTTTTGTGGTGGGAGGGGGTTAGTCAGGGGAGGTCATCCCCGATTCCCTCTGGGGGTAATCTGGTCATTTAGGGCACTTTTTGGGGCCTTATTCGTGAAAAAACAGGGTCCAGGAAAAGTGCCCTAAATTCTAGCTACAAACGCATACTTTTTTCCATTATCAGCGATAACCATGCCCCGGTCCCGCCTTCACCATGCCTCCAACACGCCCCCGTCAACTTTGTATGCTTCCGTGATGGAGTGCAGTTGAAAACGTCCAAGTTCGGCTTTCGATTATACCGCGTTATTCGTTTTTGTGAGATAAACGTCCATCTCCCGATTTAGGTCGGAACTTGGGCGTTTTTCTCGTTCAATTATAAGCAGGATATTGTTGCAATGTTATTCTATATATTTGATATAAAAGAGTTGTTCGTTAATATGAGTGTCCTGTGTTCTCCTTTCAGTGCCTTTGGTTGCCCTAAACAATATCAGGGTTCTGAAGCTACTACTCAGGTTTCCTGCCCACTTTGAAGAGAAGAAGGGAGGGGGGAATAAGGAGTTCTGTTACAATGCCCTGTACTACTACTACTTAACATTTCTAGAGCGCTACTAGGTTTACGCAGCGCTGTACAAATTAACAAAGAAGGACGGTCCCTGCTCAGAGGAGCTTACAATCTAAAGGACGAAATGTCAAGTTGGTGTAGTCTAGATTTCTTGAGTAGAGGTGTGGTGGTTAGGTGCCGAAGGCGACATTGAAGAGGTGGGCTTTGAGCAGTGATTTGAAGATGGGCAGGGAGGGGGCCTGGCGTATGGGCTCAGGGAGATTGTTCCACGCATGAGGTGATGTGAGGCAGAAAGGGCGGAGCCTGGAGTTGGCGGTGGTGGAGAAGGGTATTGAAGGAGGGATTTGTCTTGAGAGCGGAGGTTACGGGTAGGAATGTAAGGGGAGATGAGGGTAGAGAGGTAAGGAGGGGCTGCAGATCGAGTGCATTTGTAGGTTAGTAGGAGAAGCCCTGTCTGGTGCATGTATCTCCTGCAGGGTTTACAAGTATTTTCACAGTAGCACCACATGCTGGATCCAGGGTTAGTGTGAGCCCCTATCATGTCTCATCCACATTTCCCTGGAAATAACTACTCGAATGACCATGTCTTGTACTTGGATTGGACCCAGCAGGTAGGCCAAAGAGCAACAATATCCATACCCTACTAGGACTACTTGCACAGATTCTCTATAGGTTAACCACAGTGGGAATATGCACCCTGCAAAGACCACAAGATCAAGTGCCTGAGACCATAGACAACAACCTCAGAGCAATCTGCTCAGCACCTCTATGCCAACTTTGCTAGAGAAGGTTGTCACAGAAGTATCTCACAGACAATGAAAATATTTACTAAGACAAGTTGGTACAGCTGCTGCAGTGGAACTTGAACTCAACTCTACAGCATCTGAAACTGCTATGCTAACCACTAGGCTACAGCAGCAGGATTACTCCTATCTTTTCACTGAAAGAACACAAGAGCACTGCAGTTAGGCAGGACACATTTCTGTGAAGCAGTAAAGAGATGCTGTGTCCAGGAGAAGGATCCCACTGTATAGCATGGCAACACACTCTCTAAGTCCAAAATGACAAACATAAGGGTTGCCAACATGAAGGAGTAACCTAGTGGTTAGTGCAGTAGACTTTTATCCTGGGTAACTGGGTTTGATTCCCACTATAGCTCCTTGTGACTCTGGGCAAGTCACTTAACCCTCCATTACTCCAGGTACAAATAAGTACCTGTATATACTATGTACACCACTTTGAATGTAGTTGCAAAAACCACAGAAAGGTAGTATATCATCCCATCCCATTTCACTTCCCTTTATAGTGGCTGCAACAATTGGCACCAAATGCCTCGATGTAGATGCCATTTAGAAGTACATAAGCATCGCCATGCTGGGACAGACCAAGGGTCCATTGAGCCCAGCACCCTGTCACCGACAGCGGCCAAAAGAACAAGCAATTTGTCCCGCCCCTCCTAGAAATAGTGTATGATTCCCTCATCCACTTTTTTTTTTAAGTCCACTAAGTTAACCGCCTTAACCACTTTTTCCGGCAGCGAATTCCAGAGTTTAACTATGCGTTGAGTGAAGAAAAATTTCCTCCGATTCGTTTTAAATTTACCACACTGCAGCTTCATCGCATGTCCCCTTGTCCTAGTATTTTTGGAAAGCGTAAACAAACACTCCACATCGACCCGTTCCATTCCACTCATTATCTTATAGACCTTTATCATATCTCCCCTCAGCCGCCTCTTCTCCAAGCTGAAGAGCCCCAGCCTCTTCAGCCTTTCCTCATAGGGAAGTCGTCCCATCCCCTGTATCATCTTTGTCGCCCTTCTCTGCACCTTTTCCAATTCCACTATATCTTTTTTGAGGTGCGGCGACCAGAACAGCATGTAACACTGGGATCCATGCCAAACATTTAGGTGCGAGGATTTACACCAGGTTTTAGCTGATGTAAATTGTCATGCCTAAATTAGGTGCAGATTCCCCAAATTCTATAATACTGCACATATCTTTTGTGAACACCCCTGACCCGCCCATGTTCCTCCCATAGCCACACTCCCTTTCAGTTGCATGCTAAGAATTTATATGCATATCTTTATAGAACAGCAAACCGCACATTGCATGCACAGCTCCAAACTTTTGCCAGTTAATGCCGTTGATTGTTGCAGTTGATTGTTGGCACCCAATTATTTTCATTAATAGGCTTGTTAAAGCAAATAAATTGCACGCAGAATCTGAACATGTACCCAAATAGTAGCACACAGTTTTGAGCATCATATATAGAATTCAGGGGGTTAGTGTGTTCATATATATAAATTAAGGAACATCAAAATGCAAACGATAATTCAGCAGACCTAGGCAAAGGAGCATATTTTGTTACGTTATGTTATGTTATTAGGTGCTTGTAACCCGCCAACTTTTCCGATAGGGATTCAAGGCGAGGTAACACAAAGTAAAAACCAAACATACATCAGGAATTAACAAAAAAAAACAGACAAAAATTTGAAAAAGTTACATGATAGACATTATTCAAGAACACAGACAAGTCATCAAACCCTTCCGTAAGGCAAAAAAATTCTGCAAAAGGCGAATCGCAATAGGAAGGCTATTCCAAAGGCGAACAGCTGAAAACCAAAAAGAATTTGTAAAATTTAACAGATGGAAAAGCCAACACTAAATAATTGCATAATCGAGATGTAGAACTATTTTATTTAAAATCTTTAAATGTAGCTGATAAATCACCAGGACAAATACCGTATAAAGACTTAAAGACTAAGCAAATCACTTGAAATTAAATCCTCGCATGAAAAGGCAACCATGCAGCTTGGCCAGCAGGGGAGAAGCCCTCTCAAACCTAGACCTGCAATAAATCAATCTAGCTGCAGAATTCTGAACTAACTGGAGTTTAGAAATATATTTTGCTGCTACATGCTATTTAATATATGCTCACAAAGGCCTAAAATAAAACACTTACCTCAAGTTGGGCATTTTACCCTGTTGATTATTTCAAAGGTTCAGCTAACTGAATGCATTCAGGCAGCAGGGTTAGTCCCCAAGGATTGCAAACCAATCAGGTTTCCAGACTATAATTATTGAAAAAGCATTAGATAATTGCATAAAAATTGAGACAGTACATGCACAAATTATCTCATGCATTCATTTGAGAGAGCCTGAAAACTAGATTAGATTGCGGTCCTTGAGGACTGCAGCTTGACAGTCCTGTCCCAAGGTTTACTAATGAAGGAGATGGGGCTGTTAGAGTAGGAAAATAATGTGGGAAGTGCAATGCAGAGGATAGGAAAGAGACAGAGAAGAGAGAGAAAACAAGAGAGATGTCAAGGACACAGTAGGGAGCCACCGATGCAAACTGAGCACCTTGACAAAATATTCCAAATTTAGGGGTCCTTTTACCAAGCTGCAATAAAAAAGGGCCCTGCGGTAGCAGTGGGAGCTGTTATTTCCACATGCCAGTGCACTTTTTTACTGCAGTGGGTAAAAAGCCCCTAAAAAAGACATGGCCATGCACCATTGAGGTGGCGGTAAGGGCTCCCACTGCCCGATTATTGCCAGGTTAGAAATTACAGAATAATTTTCCATAGCACCAGAAATGACGCACGATCAAAGCAGAACAACTGCCAGCAGCCGTGTTGGTTCCAGCGGTAGTTCCAGGTTGCCACACGGGGCCCCTTATTTAGGTGAAAAGAGGATAACATCATAACAAGATGCCTATGTAAAATTTCCAAAAATGTGCCCATCTTAAGGGCAAATCTATAACTGGACACTACAAGTTAGATGATCAAATATTGTGGGCTGTGAGCCTGTTCTATAAGAGCACATATGCATGTAATGGCATCTATGCACCCACATTTAGACACACCCACTTGTGCCATGTCAATAGCAAGCATAAATACATATGCCTAAATGCAGCACTGTAGCGTGTAACTTACAGGATTAGGTAAATTACGCAACTGTAAATGCTTGTTAGACACTCCCCGGCTCCTCCCCTTGTGAGTGTCCTCTTGCATTTACCTGCTAAGGCAGCTGCAGTGGCAGCCCTACTATTAGGCCGCCTGAGGCAGGGGGCCTCAGATGGCACTCTTATGAGGCGGCATCGCCCGCCGCCCATCCCACCCAAATCCCCTTCCCAAAATTACCTTTACTTTACTTGTTTTTCAAAAGAAGGCAATGGCAGCGATTCCCATAGACTGCCCTGCCACTGGTCCCGGTCCCTTCTCTCTACTGTGGCCCACCTCCAAGGAAACAGAAAATTATGTCACAGAGGCAGACAGTAGAGAGAAGGGGCCGGGACCGGCGGCAAGGCAGAATATGGGAGTCGCTGCCGACACCTTCTTTTAAAAAACAAGAAAAGAAAAGATAATTTCAGGGAAGGGGGTTGGGAAAGGAAGGGCAGTGACTTGAGAACCAGGAGAACTGGGTTCAATTCTCACTGTAGCTCCTTGAGACTCCAGGCAAATCACTTAACCTTCCTACCCCAAGTACAAAATAAATACCTGTATTTAAATGTGTAAACCATTTTGATTGTAACCTTAGAAAAGCAATATATCATATTCCATCCCCTATGTTCATTCAAGCAAAGCCCCATCTTCTGTTACGTCCTGCCAATATAAACTAAGGGCAGGGGCAGATAATAGTATAGAGTCCAGGATGTATAATAACGAGCTGCAATTTTATATCCATTGGAGGGTGAAATCCAAACCTCCCCATCCACAGTAGACTCATACCAGTTACAGTACAAACATTTCCAGTGACCTGAGTTCAGATGTTGCTCTTCCTGAGCTTTATGAGATAGCATCTCTTCCAAATTTTTTCTCCTCTTTTATGCAATAAAAAATCAGAAAAAATTCAATTGAGAAGATAACACAGGCCAATACTTCTGCAGTATGTCCACCACTTCAGAGGTACCTATCATGAAAAGAAGAAAACAAGTCAATCTGTACAGATCAGGACACACTCTACAGTCAATCAGCCACTCTCTGTGTGAATATTTAGTCTTTATATATACAGATTTAATGATGGAAGAAGGATAATCATGATCAAGGAATCTCTTCCAAACTGCTTTAGACTGAATTTTAAAATCATCATAAGTGGGAAAACATCGGTGTTCTTGCAAAAAATGGATAATGGGTAAGCTTTTTCTTTTTTCAGATGATAGGGATGATAGGTTGTGCTTCAATCTGGACAGATTGACTTATGCTCCTCCTTTCATGATAGGTACCTCTCAAGTGATGGATATACTGAAAAGTGGAAGGAACCAGTCTGAAGTAGATTCTGAATGAATTTCAGTTTCAGTTTTGGATACAGTACCAAAACCAGTCCCAAATCCTCTTTCTGCCCAGTTCCAGTTTCAGCTGAAAGGTTATTTTAATTTTTGGTCATATTTTGGTTTAACCCAAAAATGACCTTGTATTTTCAGTGGCACCTCACAGGTCACCACCTGTGGTTTGGTCCTGATCATTCATATAGGAGCATAGCTACTGCATGCCTTCACTCTCACTCCTAACAATTCACAACATTTCAAAAACTAAAATGCCAACTTACCTTCATTTAAATCAAAATATAGATTACTATCACCTAAAACAATAAAAGCTTAACATTGACGAAAGCAATGAGTTATGATTTCTATTAAGTTCTCTAACATTTCCATTTTGGCCACTGTCCCAAATCCCTGTGCCTTTTGGGATTCTTTCTGTTGGCTTGCCTTGTTCTCTGTGTGTGCTGGGCAGGCTGCCACCCTTTTCTCCCCATTGAGTCTGGAATAGTTAGCCTGCAGTTTATCTCCTCTGTGAACTGTAACTGCCTATGCTGTATTTTGCTGAATGACCCTCCTGAAGCTATTGTGATGCTATCAAGATTTCAACAGTCTAAAAGTATAAACAGTGTTACTACTCAGCATGTTGTTGAATTCCGCCCAGCTTCTCTCTTGCAGGGAGAGAGAGCTGGTTGAGAACAGATTCCCAGCTTGCAAGCCAAAAGCTCTTGTTCAGCACATCTGAACTGTAAGTTATTTTTTCTTGTTTAATTATTGCATTAGAGAGGATTTCGGTTCAAGTGTCCTGAGTCTTATGGATTGGATTGGATTTATTAATTTGGTATACCGCTCAATACCAATGTGTCTGGGTGGTTTACAAAAAATACATTACACTTCAATAAATCCTACAAAGACTTTAACACTGAAAAATGGAAAATACATCATACAATGATGAAAATCAACTCAAATGTTACTAAAATTCTTCAATCCTTTATGAAAACTATAATATGAAGAACAATCAGAAAAACAATGCAACCATGAGTTCCATAAAGTTGGTCCACTGTAAGAAAAAGCCCGCCATTGAGTCGCAGTTAGCCTAACAATGTCCAAACCGGGCAATTTCAGCAAACCTTTTTGAGAGTACCTGATTAACTTCTTAAGTACTCAGGACTGTTCAAATTCAATGCTTTATAAACAAGACACAGTATCTTGAATTCTAACCATTTTTCAACAGACATCCAGTGTAGTTCATATGTTATTGGTGAAATATGATCTGATTTTTTAGCTCCTGATAGTTATCTTGCAGCAGTATTTTGTACCAATTGTAAACATTTTAAACTAACTTTACGCAAACCAATTAATAATGAATTGTAGTAGTCTAGCCTACTAGAAATGAATGAATGAACCAATTTTGTCAAATTGTTTTTAGTTAGAAGAATTTTCAATTGCTTTAACATGCTTAGATGGTAAAAGCATGATTTCACTACATGACTTATCAGAAGATGAAATGACAAGTCACTATCACAGCAAACACCCAGAGTAATTATACTTAGGGAGAGTGACAAAGGATGGCCATTAATCTCAGGAAGAACTCTTAAATTATTGTATCTATGTGAAAGCCACATTGCGGAACACTTTTCTACATTTAGAATCAATTCTTTTGAACTCAACTAGCCTGCTGGAACTCTAAGCATTCTATTAAAAGTAGAAATAGTTTCCTCTTGATTGTCTCTCATAAAAATAATTAATTGAATGTTGTCTGCAAAAAAGTGAATGTCCATTTGCCAGTTATCCAATAATCTGGCAAAGGTGATAAATACAGATCGAAGAGAACTGGAGATAATTTGGGAAACTTTTTTTGAAGAAAACTCGGAATTCCAGCAGACTGTAAAATAATAATCAAACTACTGAAACACAGTAGAATCAATACCAATATCTCTTAAGCTTTGCAGTGATTTGGAATGATAGATTGTATCAAAGGCTGCAGAAAGATCTAATTATACCCAAAGGGCATCAAATCCTTGATCTGCCATGAGAAAATTTCATAAACTATGTCTAGTAGCAAGGACTTTGTACTGTGATCACACCGATTTCCTGACTGCTGAGGATGTAGGATTTTGTTAATAACCAAATAATCAGTTAATTGGAATAAGACAACTTTTTCTAGTGTCTTAGCCAGTAATGATAAATTTGAAATAAACAGAATTCCTGAATAGCCATTCTTGGAACTTTTCCCTTTCTTCAGAATAGGTTTTACTATAGCTTTTTTTAAACAACCTTGAACATCACCACTTTCCAGTGAAAGATTCACTAAGGGGCCTTTTTACCAAACTGCAGTAAAAGTGAGCCTTCAGTGGTGTCTGAACGTGTTTTTGATTTATTTTTTAGCACTGGGGCAGGTCTGGGGGCAGAGAGTGGGCGTTTTCTGCGCTAATCAGTTAGCGCAGCTACATTGCCATGTACTAACCAATTAGCACATGCATCCCATGTGAGTCCTGGGTGGCTGTAGGGGCTCAGACGCTAATGGCCACACGCTAATGGGAAAATTAGCACACGTTCCAACAGAAATCCGCAAGTGTGGAAAAATCTATGGTCCCAAAGGGATTGCACGAAAGGAGAGGAAGATAGTGGGAAAAGGGCCACGGGTTCCAGAGAACAGAAGGACAATCTTAATGCTTAGGAAGATGTGGAGGGGTATAATTCAAAGGGACGTCAAGTTTTGCTGAGGACATCCTCGCAAAATGTCCCGATCCAGGGGTGGGGAAACCCGTATTATTGAAACAAGATGGATGTCCATCTTTCATTTCGATAATACAGTCAGGGACACCCAAATCTTGAAATTTTGGTCATCCTTAGAGATGGTCGTCCCTAGACTTGGTCGTTTCTGATTTTTGGAGATAATGGAAACCAAGGACGTCCATCTCAGAAATTACCAAATGCAAGCCCTTTGGTCATGGGAGGAGCCAGCATTTGTAGTGCACTGGTCCCCCTGACATGCCAGGACACCAGCCGGGCACCCTAGGAGGCACTGCAGTGAATTTCATAAAATACTCCCAGGAACATAGCTCCCTTACCTTGTCTGCTGAGCCCCCCCCAACCCCCTCCCCAAACCCAATACCCACAACTGTACACTACTACCATAGCCCTTACAGGTGAAGGGGGGCATCTGGATGGAGGAGTAACCTAGTGGTTAGTGCAACGGGCTTTGATCCTGGGGAACTGGGTTTGATTCCCACTGCAGCTCCTTGTGACTCTGGGCAAGTCACTTAACCCTCCATTGCCTCAGGTACCAAAACTTAGATTGTGAGCCCTCTAGGGACAGAGAAAGTACCTGCATATAATGTGTACAGCACTGCGTATGTCTAGTAGCGCTATAGAAATGATTAGTAGTAGATGTGGGTACAGTGGGTTTGTGGTGGGTTTTGGAGGGCTTGCTGTTTCCTCCACAAACGTAACAGAGAGGGAGGGGGATGGGCCCGGGTCCACCTGCCTGAAGTGCACTGCACCCACCAAAACTGCTCCAAGGACCTGCATACTGCTGTGATGGACCTGAGTATGACATCTGAGGCTGGCAAAAAATATTTTTAAAGATATTTTTTGGGAGTAGGAGGGGATAGTGGACACTGGGGGGGTAAGGGGAAGTCATCCCCGATTCTCTCCGGTGGTCATCTAGTCATTTCGGCCACCTTTTTGTGCCTTGGTCGTAAGAAAAACAGGACCAGTTAAAGTCGTCCAAGTGCTCATCAGGGACACCCTTCTTTTTTTCATTATGGGTCAAGGACATCCATGTGTTAGGCACGCCCAAGTCCCGCCTTCGCTATGCCTTCGATATGCCCCCTTGAACTTTGGCTGTCCCTGCAACGGAAAGCAGTTGGGGACATCCAAAATTGGCTTTTGATTATACTGATTTGTGTTGAAAGATGGGCATCCTTCTCTTTTGAAAATGAGCCCGATATTGATCAAAGACTCGACATCGCCGTGTTTCAGCCTCAACTGGTCTGCCTCAGGATTTTGAGATTCTTTTATTTAAAAGGTCAGTACGTTCCCATGTCATGCTTTGCATTTGGTTATATAACCTATGTATGTGTTTACCAATTCATGTTTTACAATTTTGTTTTTCATGTCTCATGCATTTCTGAAGTAACTTAGTAACATAGTAAATGACGGCAGAAAAAGACCTGCACGGTCCATCCAGTCTGCCCAACAAGATAAACTCATATGTGCTACTTTTTGTGTATACCTTACCTTGATTTGTACCTGTCCTTTTCAGGGCACAGACCGTGTAAGTCTGCCCAGCACTGTCCCCGCCTCCCGCCACCAGCTCTGTCACCCAATCTCAGCTAAGCTCCTTAGGATCCATTCCTTCTGAACAGGATTCCTTTATGTTTATCCCACGCGTGTTTGAATTCTGTTACCGTTTTCATTTCCACCACCTCCCGCGGGAGGGCATTCCAAGCATCCACTACTCTCTCCGTGAAAAAATACTTCCTGACATTTTTCTTGAGTCTGCCCCCCTTCAATCTCATTTCATGTCCTCTCGTTCTACCGCCTTCGCACCTCCAGAAAAGGTTCGTTTGCGGATTTATACTTTTCAAATATTTGAACATCTGTATCATTTCACCCTTGTATCTCCTTTCTTCCAGAGTATACATGTTCAGGTCATCAAGTCTCTCCTCATATGTCTTGTAACGCAAATCCTTTACCATTCTCGTAGCTTTTCTTTGCACCGCTTCAATTCTTTTTACATCCTTCGCAAGGTACGGCCTCCAAAACTGAACACAATACTCTAGGTGGGGCCTCACCAATGATTTATACAGGGGCATCAACACCCCCTTTCTTCTGCTGGTCACACCTCTCTCTATACAGCCTAACAACCTTCTAGCTACGGCTACCGCCTTGTCGCACTGTTTCGTCGCCTTCAGATCCTCAGATACTATCACCCCAAGATCCCTCTCCCCGTCCGTACCTATCAGATTCTCCCCGCCTAACACATACGTCTCCCGAGGATTTCTATTCCCTAAGTGCATCACTTTGCATTTCTTCGCATTGAATTTTAATTGCCAAACCTTAGACCAATTATTCATGCATGTCTGAGGCAATTATAATTATTTATTTATGTTATTTTTATTGCTTTAGTTGTTCACACATATATTTACATTTATATTTGTACTTTGTTATTTTTAATCATTTATTTGTATGTTGTTTATTTATTTATTGAGAATATATATTTGTTTTTAGACTCCTAAGGCAGGCCAGTTAAGGCCAAAATACAGCATTCTGTTGAGCCTATGATCAATAAATCTTCCTAAGCATTAAGGGGGTCTTTTACTTAGGCACGCTGGGATTTTTAGTGTGCACTAAAAATAGGCGCACGCTAAACACTAAAGATGCCCATAGGAATACATTGGCGTACCTGCTAAAAACACCAGTGCGTCTAAGTAAAAGACCCCCTAAGATTGTCCTTCTGTTCTCTGGAGCCCGTGGTCCTTTTCCCACTATCTTCCTCTCCAAAATTAGCACATGGCCATTAATAAGGAAAATAGAAAAACTAGCCATTTTACCCCAGCGGTAAAAATGACCTTAGTGCCCAGGAATGACCCGCATAAGGCTGTGCCTAGGCCACTTTTTACCACTGTTTGGTAAAAGGACCCCTTTGAATGCATTCTGTTTGGGTGCTGGCTATGCTGTGCAGTGCTAATACAGTTTTTTAAAATTTCTGGCATATACAATTCTGTCAAGCAAAATAGTATGAGCAGGAATGTATCCGTACAATCTTTATTGGCATTACCATTCTTGTATTGGTTCCCTCAAACCCATGATTTTTTCGTGTCCAGCTATTATAGTTAAAAAAAGAAAGTATGGAATAGGATAAAAAGTTTTTCTTTGGATGTGGATATTTCTTTTCATCTTGTAATGCTGTGTTCCACTTCACTACCCTAGGGAGCACCCTGGAAGTGTTAAAAAGCTCTTAAACATTTTTGCTATCATTAATGATAACGTTTATTATGTGTAACTGCAAATCTTGTAATATTTTTGTTTTCTATTTTGATGAAGCATTGTTTATGTTATATGTAAATCTAAAGCAGTAATAGTGGAAAGGATAATAGAGTTCAGCTATTTAAAGACACATGGGGATAAGTTAAATTATAGAATCTTCATTGTTATGGACATATTTAATTATACATGTATATGGGCAATTATATCGTAGCAATCATCCACTGTTTATTTTATTATCATTGTTATGCATCTTGAAATTTATAAATAATTTATGAAAACAACGAGCTCCAGTTACAGAATAAACAGGATTTCAACAAAATGCTCTTCCAGAGGAATTGTGAGACACTCTAGAGTAAGACTTGGTGCAGAATTTTAGAAAATCATCACATAAGTTTGCACAGTAGATGCATTATCTGCTCATTGGGGCCAGAAATAGGTAGAATCATTGACTACACAGGCTGGAAGAAGGTGCAAGTAGAATGTTAGGGATATTTATGAAAGAATGGAGAACAAAGCTGAGAATATCATTATGCCTCAATATTGGTCTATGGCAGGGGTGGGCAACATCGATCCTCAAGGGCTGCAACTGATTCGGATTCTCAGGATTTCCCCAATGAATATGCATGAGATCCATTTGCATGCATTGCTCCATTGTATGCAAATAGATCTCATGCATATTTGTTGAGGAACACCTGACTGGGTTGCAGCCCTCGAGGACTGAGGTTGCCCACTTCTGGTCTGTGGTATAAATGTACTTGGGAGCTGTGTACACTTCCAGTTGCCCCATCTCAAAAAAAGATGTTGCAGAACAGGGAAAGGTTCAGAGAAGGGCATAAAAGTGAAGGAGATGGAACATCCCTCTTATGAAGAAGTACTAAACAGATTAGTGTGGCTCTTCTGCTTGGAAAAGACGTGATGTAAAAGTTTGTGAGGTGGAATAGTTAAATAGGGAATGATTCTGTGGAGGGACATTTCAGAAATGACACCCAACTTAGAATGTGGATGCCCATCTCACATGTATTTTAGAACAGAATACAGCATGAATGTTCTGCCCCCTATTTGTATGGAGGTAGGGAATTGGGTCGTGCTTACAGCAGTACAATGAAATGCAGTAAATACTAATGCAGAATAAGGTAATATAATACTATCAAAAATGTGATATTCAAACAATGCTGAAATATGTGTAGGAGAAAAGCCCTCAGAAACTGAAGGACTGTAGCCTTTAGTGAGACATGGTTAAACTTTCAAACCAGTGCTTAATTTCTATCATTGGGCTAAAACTCCCTTTTTTATGTGCAATCATTTAAAGTGCATAGATGATAATCTCAAAGACATAAAAATTTGAGGATGCTTTAGGCAGTCCTATCCAGATAGTAACTATTTCCATATTCCCTTAATCATACCCCACTTGGCATAATTTTCTATGTTATCTGCAGTTCTGAATGTGAGTACATGCTATCCTAGGAGAAGTCTAGTAAACAAAGGAGCTTTACAGTCGTGGAATGGAGAGATGTTGATAGAGAAGGGAACGAGCCACCTTGATGTGCAATGGTTTTTGGGGGGGCCCTTGTACTAAGCTGCGTTAGGTGCTAATGTGCACCTAACATAGCAAAAATGGACTAACGTGGAATGCAGTAAAGCGTTCTGCATTAGTTTTTCCATTTGCAAGCACTAACTGCATGGTAATGAATTTTTCTTCATTTTTTGGGAGGAGCGGACATGTCAGGAGAGGAGAATGGGTGTGGATGTGCTATTCAACTAACTCACTGACATTAGTGTGCCATAACTGAATAATGCAGACAATACAGAGCCCTTACTGCCTCCAAAATATGAGGTGATAAGAGCTCCTGTGTTAAACTTTTTTAAATGGTCATATGCTAATGCTAAAGAAAAAAGGTGGGATATGGACCACGAACTCCAGAAACGAGAAGAACAAACTTGATGCCCAAAATCATTTATCGAGCAAAGACTCAACAAAGTGCCATGTTTCTGCCTGAAGCCTGCTTCAGGAGTCTAAAAACAAATATACATTAGGTGTAATAAATAATGAGTACAAGTATAAATATAAACATGAAATAAACTAAAATAAAAACACATGCAATTAACAATGCATATGAACATCATGAACTTGTCATGACTATATCCTGTGGGATTACAGAGTTCTCCACCTGGATGGAATTCTACTGAACCCACATGCTAATGCTAACATTAGTGCATTTCCTACGAATGGGAGAGAATGTACCAATAGGGGGTAGGGGAGGGAGCCAGTATTTATGCCAGGAGGGGTAAAAGCATGAAATCCAGTTCTGGGAGGGAGGGAGGGAAAGAGGGAGGGAGGGAGGAGAGAGTATGTGCAAATTGGAAGAAAAGAAAGGGAGAATAGAGAGCAGGGTGGAGGGAAAGAAAGAGTGCTGGGAAGGGAAGAAAGATAAGAGAAAAGGTACAGATAAGAGGAGAGTTTGAAGGGAGAAGGAAAGAGATAGGAGGCAGAGATAAAGGAGGGAGAGAAGGTGGAGGGAAGAGAGATGGGAAAAGATGAGATGAGAGGAATAGTGAAGATGGTTGGTTAAAGAACAGGTGTGGAAAGGGGCAGAAATAATAAAAGAAATGATAGAAAGTGTGGGATAGAGAACAGAGATGCATGGAGGATTGTAGAGGAAAAGATGAGGGAATTATGGAGTAGGGATGACCTGTCATTTGCAATGGGAAATGTCAACAATATATCCCATTCCATTACATGTTGTTAGCAAATTAAAATGAGCAGAAAAACACATTTCATGTTTGTTTTTCATTTGCCACTTTTCTCCCATTGATTCCTGTGAAGCTGACCCATTTTGACCAAATTCAAGTGAGGCAACATTTTGAATGAAATGTGGCCAAGTATACTTGACCTCATTTCATAACTTTGAGGAGAGGGCATAATGTTGTACTATTAATAAGTCCTAAATATTTTCACCGTTTTATTTGTGGTTCCTTCTAAGATTACGAAAAAATACTCAGGAACATTGAGGAATTAAAAAACTTGAACATGAATATTTATTGCAAATACAGCATCCATTGGGTATCTCTACCTTGCAGTAGTCAGGGCAAGCTTTATTTTTCAAGGAACCCTACTGTACTCATACTTTAATTAATCAATTGGAAAGCAAATCTAATTTGAATACGAATCTCCCACAGAGATAACCACTTCAGTCTCTCTCACGTCTTTCTGTATTTCTTTCTTTTCCTAAAAAGATGCTAATAACATTAATCACATTCTGCTGCTCATCCCAAGAGCATGGCAGAAAGCTGATGACCATTTTTGATTGTGAATTAAGACACAGGAGCATCACCTCACCCCTGGAATACAGCAACTCGTGCCATTCATGTTCTAGTAGAAAGAGGCAAAATGAAAGCCCCCACTGTAACTAATCAGATTCCTCATAGGCTCTGATTATCTAGTCAGGACTTGTGTGAATGCTTCTCCTCCCCATACAAATACTTTGCAGGTTCCAGTTTTGCCATTTTCTTTGCATGCCTAGCAGGTTGGGTTTCTAATGAGTCTTGACTCTAATAGTAACGTGAGTCAGTATAATCATTTTTCATCTTCAGTGCAGAACAAACCTGACAGGAAATGACCTGAGACCTCACACCCTTCCACCATAAAAAAAAAATTTAGTTATAATGCTTTACTGACAGGGCGAAGAAAGGGAAGACTGGGCCAGCTGACCTCCACTCCCTGCTCTAATCCAATCCATTGTGCAGCTAGCTGGCTATAAAAGTCTATAGCCTGATTTCTACCTTGTTACTGTAAATGCATATTGGTTCCAGATGAATTCAGAGATGCTGAGGATTGCTTGCAAAAGCTGTTGTCATAATGGAATAAAGCACATTCAGATCTACCTGCATAGCTCCCAAAAGACAGATCAAGACACAGTGCAGTTGTTTTCTATTAGATGTTTAACAATGTGTGACATTTTTTTGGTTTGGGGGAACAAAAAAAAACTTGTTCCTTCAGTCTCCATATTGATTGAAGTACAGATATAAGAAACTGAATCTAATCATTGAACTGTGAGTTCATTATAGTAAAAAGCAGATGTTGATCACTAATGAGGAAGCAGTACAAATAAGGCACATTGCTGTCACAAAAGAAATGATCTTGCTTCTGAATATCTCTTCCCATTGCTATTGTTTCACAAGCTAGTGCTAAATGTTCTCTACATCATACTAAATGCATTTCCCATGTTTTATTAATCCTGGAATTCCTTCTCTTTCACCTCAGAAGTATGTAGTTCTCCTGCTTCCCAGCAGGTTAGCATCAGATGAACGCCTCCTCTTGTAGCCTTACAGCAGTGTTCTTCAATGCAGGACCCATGGGACAATGGTAGTCCCTACCCTCATTCTTTTTTTTTGTTTGTTTGTTTGATTACCACTGGTGAGTCTTGTTCCTATTACTTGGCCCTTCTCTCTCTCTCTCTCTCTCTCTCTCTCTCTCTCTCTCTATCTATCTCTTCCCTTCTATCACCCCCTCCATTCATGAGTCTGGCATCTCTCTCTGACTCTCTCCACCCTCTGCCTGCCCCTGCTCACTTCATAGGTCTTCCAACCACTTGTACGTCTTTGTCAGCAGTGATTAAGCCATGCTGTCCAGCAAGCCCTGGGGACTTTCTTTCTGCCAGAATTTCCTTTTTTGCAGCATGGGTGGCAAATGACCATGCGGTAAGAGTTATCTTGCTGCATGGCCATTTTTTGAGGGGGACTTTAGTACTTTTAGTTTGTAGTTAATCCTGTGGCTATCTGCTTTCTGCATGTGTGACTAAGGCCAGCTGTTCTGGTGGGGATAGATGTTGCCATACTTTGGTCAATGTAGTGGCCCAAATGGGAAAATATTTATTGACCCTCCTTCAGTCCTTTTAGACTTAAAAATTAGCAAAGACCATTGCCTTACAGATTACTGTGGGGCTCATTTTCAAAACAGAAAAATGTCCTAAAAGCGGCAGAAGGACTTTTTTTTTTAACTAAAACATCCAAATCGCTATTTCTAAACTCATTTTTAAGACAGTTTGCCCCAGGTACAAAAACTTAGATTGTGAGTTCTCTAGGGACAGAAAAAGTAATGTGTACAGCGCTGTGTATGTCTAGTAGTACTATAGAAATGATTAGTAGTAGTGATATAAGGGAGTAATGGTAAAATGTAACTGGGATATTTTATGTAAAGTCCACTGCAGTGCCCCCTAGGGTGCCCCACTGCTCTGCTGGGATGTCTGTGTGGCCAGTGTACTAAGAATGCTGTTCCCCCAATACATCTCAATGGTTTGTCTTTATATGTTTTTCCCTCAGATTTATTTTTCCAGACTTTCTTCTGGTTTGAAAATGGCCATCTTCATTACTGGATTTTTGGACATTTTCTGCAAAACATCCAAAATCAGATTTAGATGTCATATCAAAAATGCTCCTCTGTATCTCTGTCCGTGGGTAGCTACGAGTCCCAGTAGGTCTCAGCTAAGTAGAATGCTCCAATACCTACCTTCAGGAGTCCTGTCCTTAAGTGGGTAGATGTGGAAGAGTAGCCTAGTGGTTAGTACAGTGGACTTTGCTCCTGGGGAACTGAGTTCAATTCCCACTGCAGCTCCTTGTGACTCTGGGCAAGTCATTTAACCCTCCATTGCCCCTGGTACAAAATAAATACCTGACTATATGTAAACAGCTTTGAATGTAGTTGCAAAAACCTCAGAAAGGTGGTATATTAAGTCCCATTTCCCTTTCTCTTTTTTTTATTTATTTATTTTATTTATAGTCTGAGATTCATATCAACAGTTAACACTTTTTCATTATTTTTATCTTTTCCTTTAACATAGTTCGTATTACTCCCCATAACAATTGCTTCCTCTCCTCAGCTTCCCCCCTCCCCCTTCCCCACTCCCACCCATACCCCCCTCTCCTCTGCTGTATGGTATGGTTATCCCAATTGTAACACCTCCCCCATCATGTGAAAACAAAGATAGAAAGAGTCTCTTAATGACCTTATTCATATAGGTGGTATCACCAGTTGGGGGGCATCTAGCTCTACCCCCGCCTGGCCCCTCCATTCTTTATATTTGTTCCATATTTTGAAGAAGTGCGTTATTTGTCCATTTTGGATTGCTGTCATTTTTGACATCTGATATAAATAATCCATTTTATGTATCACCTTTATCACTGGGGGAGCAAGCTGTGCCTTCCATGCTGATGCCAGTGTTATTTTGCTCGCCACCAAAAAAGTGGAGGCTAGTCGGTGCATTGTTGATGACACTCCTTGTGGTTGAAAATGTAGCAGGCAGTGGTCAGCTGTCATCGGGTAAGTTCTCCGTAATATTTGCTCAAGTAATTTAAGCAGCTCCTCCCAATACGTTTTTATCTTTGGACAAGACCACCATATATGTAACATATCTCCCACCGCCGAGCAGCCTCTCCAGCATTGATTTGAAGCCCCTACAAACATTCTAGCTATACGTTCCGGTGTATAATACCAGCGATACAAGATCTTGTATCCATTTTCTATCATTGCACTGCTGACAGACACCCTTACTAAGGAGCCTATTGCTCGCTCCCAGCTCTGTATGTCATGTTTCACCCCTGTATCTTGTTCCCATTTCTGTGTGTATTTCAACCCCACCTTTTGCTCTTGCTTAACCCTTTATTTCATTTTATTTCTCAATCCAAGTGTTGCATTCACTTAGCTGGTTTCTCCCTGCTCTCTTAGAGCCTTCTTTCTTCTCCTTTCTTTGTGTTGGGTACCTGCATGTTCTTCTTTGCCAGAATTCCTAAACTCCCTGGTGTTATTCAGGAGTACCTACTATCCTAGCATTACATAAGTCAATAAAAGAAGCCTATATCCCTATCTAAGGAGTTTAAAGAATTTAGGTAATGGATTTCCTTGCTTATTCTCTGGCTGACTACTCCAAAATAAAGGTTAATTTGTTTACCTAATTAGCCCTCCCACTGAGTGCAGTACACTATTTTGACTATCCAAGAAACCTCATTCATTCCCCTATAATCTCTGATTCCTTTTTCTGTTCTCTTATTCACAGTATGGTTCTACATAGTGATTCCATGGTTCCTTATTGTGTTGAGGTGTAGCGTTTCCCTCAGTACAGGGAACCACACACCACCTCTTTTCTGCTTCAGCCTCAGCTGTCTCTAGAGCTTTACTCAGCCTCAGTTAGAGATCTCCTAGGCCCCGTCAGTATTTCAACTTCTTACACTTCTCTGGGCCTCATTGACTTTAGAAGCAAACCTTGCAACTCCTGCTCAGATCCCTTTTCTTCCAGATGCTACCCTCCAACTCTAGCTTTCAGAAGCTTGAGGAGACATATTTCTTATCAGGGGGCTCTATCCAGTCACTCTCCACACTAACACTTCTGAGCCAAACTATCACCACAGGATCAGCTTCCTAACTACTTCCAGTCACACTCTCAAAAAAAACACAGCACTTACCAGAGGTTACTGAGGATAACACTCTGCTTAGGCCACTGACTCTCAGATACCACTCAAAACACATCTGCTTCCAATCAACTCTCCCACCCAACTGCCAACTGAACACCGTCTCCTAGGAGATTGACTCTTCTGACATCACCACTGATGTCACCCTTCCCGTCAGAATGTCTCTCAACCAATCATAGGCATGCATTAGGGAATTCTGCTAGCCCTGCATGCATGCATGCACGCTTCTGGTGCAGACTGATTTTTTAAACATTAAATGAACATTCTAACTGGTTTTCTACCATAGACTTCAATGGAAAAAAACAGTTTTCCGTTAATATAGAATAAAAACTCATTTATTTCCATAAAACTCAAAATGTCCTAAGTTTAAACATAGAAATAAAAGTAAAAATTTCATAACCATATTATAAATAGTTTTTAATACAGGGGAAATGAATGTTACCCAAAATACTGTTGGAATAATGTATTGTATTTTACATGCATTGTCTGTCACCAATTTTTTTCTCTGTGATTACTCTGTGACCTCTGATGTGAATTACCTAGAGAGGTCACACCTATGCAACTTCCTGTGGGGGTTAGGCACAGCACATGGAGCTCATGATCTCACCTAACCTGGTGTGAGCATCCATTACCATCTAAGCACATGGAAAGAGCTGATAATCCAAATGTATAGTATTATGTATATATAAGCCTGTCTGAATATAATCTAACTACAAACTGTGAGTAAACAGATGTTTTGTTACTTCAAATTTAAAGTGACTCAGCAGTGAATTATTCTGGGGTGTATGTGAGAGAGATGAAGAAAAGAAATTAACATTTCTAAAGCTGAAGCTGTGTGTATAAAATCTGCTAATTATTTACTACAAATAATCCAACAAAAGGGTTATGGGCCCAGCCCAGGAATTGAAAAAGGGAGAAATATTACCAGGCAGTGAAAAAGCCAAATTTTTCTCTTAAGTTTTAAAAGAAAGATTCAGTCTGTCTCTCTCTCCCCCCACACACCAAACAGGCTAAGAAATGGCTGAGGGAGGAAATTCACCATTTTTCTACTCTCTCAAGGTGCCTAAATTAACTGAATTTAATTATCAGCAGTGGGAACTAAGATTCAGATGTCTCCTTCAAGCAAAGAAATTAAGTATGTGTTTAGACCAAAACAGAACAGCTGAAAATATGGCTGAATGGGACAATGCAAACTATTATGTGAAGTGCATGTTTTTGGAAGCTCTCTCAGAGAAACAAGCCATATTGGTGGAGGCAAAAGATACAGCAAACGACATTTTATATAAACTGAGAACTATGTATGCAACTACATATGCAAAACAGCAACCAATTTGGTTAGCAGAGTTAAATGATACCAAATTAAGGGATAAAAGTAAATGTAATGATCACATTATGCATCTTATGTCTTCATTTCAAAAGTTAGAACTTTCTGGAATTCCCATGTGTGATGCATTGAAAAGAGCATTTCTTTTTACCTCACTATCAAAGAAGTTTGATGTTTTTAGGTCTGTAAATGAAGCCATTGAAGGGCAATCTTTTGAACAGGCAGCATCAAAACTGAGGCAGGAATGCATAATTAATGATTCTGAGGAGATGTGTTCTCAAAGACAGTCAGAGAGAAATGAAACAAATTTCTTGGCAAAGAACAGAGGAAGGCGGAGCTATGGGAAAACTCCACCCAAGAGCAAGCTGATTTGCTATTCATGTGGAAAGGAGGGTCATGCATCTAAATGGTGTAAGGAAACACAAAACACCCCCTCTAGCTCACCTAAGCCAATGGAACAAAAGAATTTTCCAAGCAGGACATGTACAAAAGACAATGATAAACATAAGAGCTTTCTAATGGTAGAAAAATCTTTGACTATGGTAAATAATAATTCAAATGAAAGTACTTGGATTTTGGATTCGGGGAGCACATGCCATTTAACCAATTGTAAGGATTTCTTTCAGGAAATGTGTCCAGAAGAAGGTATTCTTCAAACTGCAAACGCAGGGACTACTCAGATCCAAGCAAAAGGCATTGGATTCTTAAAATGCAAAGTGTCTAATGAAGTTAAAGAAATTCCTGTAAGTGATGTCTTGTATATTCCCCATGCAGTTTGCAATATGCTTAGTGTATCTACATTAGATAAGAAGGGATTTGCGATTCATTTTGAAAACAATAAGTGCACAATCTCTAAAAATGATGAAGTGTATGCTGAAGCTTTTATGTATAATGATGTTTATAAACTGAGCATTTCAGGTGAAGCCTCACATCTGGCGCAAGTAAGGAAGAATGATGGTAAATGTAGTCTGGAAATCTGGCACCGCCGCCTGGGACATCGTGATTTTAAGGTGATCCAGGATCTTTACAGTAAGCAACTTGCCACAGGCATTCAGATAAGTGCAGATACTGGTAAAATGGAGAAATGCATAGACTGTGTTACTCAAAAAGGTGTGAGACCCTCATTTCCTGCATACACAGGAAATAGGAGTAATAAAGTACTGGACTTAATACACAGTGACTTATGTGGACCGTTTAATATCCCATCATTGGGAAATAACAGATTTGTGCTAATATTCTTGGATGATTTCTCTAGATATTGTGTGGCCTATTTGCTGAAAGAAAAAAGTCAAGTCACAGACATGCTGAAGAAATACGTAGCCATGGTGAGCAATAAATTTGAAAGAAAACCAAAGGTTCTTCAGACCGACAATGGTGGTGAGTTCACTTCACAAAGCATGCGCACATTTCTAGAACAAGAAGGCATTCAGCATATCACAACAGTAGCTTATACACCAGAGCAAAATTCTGTTGCAGAGAGAAAATTTAGGTCACTTGTGGAAATGACCAGATGTATGCTGTCAGATAGCAATCTCCCTAAAAGACTATGGGGGGAAGCCATTCTCACAGCAGTGTACCTACAAAACAGAATGCCAACTAAAGGCGCTGAGCGCACACCACATGTGACATGGCATGGTAGGAAGCCAAACCTGTCACACATAAGAACATTTGGAAGTACAGCATATGCTCATGTACCAAAGCAAAGAAGGCATAAGCTGGATTCCACAACAGAAAGGGGCATTTTAGTTGGCTATGCTCCAGGACACAAAGGATATAGAATTTTGAATCTGAAAACTGGCATTGTTGGCATAAGACATGTTACATATTTTGATGAAAACAAAAGGGTTGATAAAGGCTGGATTATCCCAGATGAGCCTTATCATCCAGAATATGAAACTAGAACCATAATAGACATGCCAGTGTATATAAATGCCATACCAAGGCAGATGTCTGAAAGCAACTCATCTGTATCTAACGAGGAACAGGCAGAGGAAGCAGACACAGAAAGGATCATCGCAGGAGACAGTACAGTTGGAGAAGGGGAATCAATTGGAGAAGGACTCTCAGATTTAGAGGATGCGGAAAGGTCAGACCAACCTGTTGTCAGACGCTCATCCAGGGAAAACAAAGGTGTTCCACCCCCAAGACTGTCTTACCTAACAAAGTCAGCAGAAGCTCAAGAGCCCTTAACATGGGATGAGATTGAGAAAATGCCAGCAGAAGAAGCTGCTGAATGGCGAAAAGCTGCACAAGAAGAAATTGATGCATTGGATAAAAATAAAACTTGGATTCTTACAAAATTACCTCCTGGCAAGAAAGCTATAGGATGCAAATGGGTATTCAAGTTAAAAGGAATGCACAAGGAAAAGTGGAAAGGTATAAAGCCAGATTAGTCGCAAAGGGATATCTTCAAAAATATGGAGAAGATTTTGATGAAGTGTTTGCACCTGTAGTGAAACACACGACAATTAGAACACTTCTGAGCATTGCAGTCTCAAAAGGCATGCAAGTCAACCACATTGATGTGAAAACAGCATTTCTTCATGGAGATATAACTGAAGACTTGTACATGGAACAGCCAACAGGTTTCATAAATACAAAACAAAGACAGCTAGTGTGTAAATTAAACAAAGGTCTTTATGGATTAAAGCAAAGTGCAAAATGTTGGAATGACAAATTGCATGAAATATTGACAAATTTAGGATTTAAGCAAGGTGAAGCAGATAAATGCTTGTACACTAGGTGCAGAAATGGACAATATGCATACATTTTAGCTTTTGTTGATGATCTGCTCATTGCAAGCGAAAGTGAGCAAGAGTACAAGGACATTGTAAAATATTTAAACCTGAATGTTGAGATAAAAGAACTTGGTAATGTGTCATACTATCTTGGTATAGAAATTGAGAAACAAAATGATGGTTCTTATCTTCTAAGCCAGAAGCAGAAAATAAATGAGCTTATTGAAAGTTTAGGTATGCAAGATGCCCAAGTTATAAGCACTCCCATGATCACTGATTTTCTGAAGGATGAAACAGTAAGAGAACCTTTACCAGATAACATCCAATATAGATCAGCCATAGGTAAGCTTTTATATCTGACTACCACATACAGGGCTGATATAGCAAATGCAGTAGGAATTTTGAGCAGAAGGGTCAGCTCACCTACCAAATCAGATTGGACTGCAGTTAAAAGGATGGTAAGGTATTTAAAAGGTACCATTGATTGTAAATTAAAGATTTCAGCCAATAGTAATCCAAAACTAATATGTTACTGTGATTCAGATTGGGCAGGGGATCATTCTGATTATAAATCCACAAGTGGATATGTGTTTATGTATGGAAATGTACAAATTTCATGGGCCAGTCATAAACAAAGTATTGTGAGTCTGTCTTCTACAGAAGCTGAATATGTGGCTGTATCAGAAGCATGCAGAGAACTGATGTGGATTGAAAAACTTTTGCTGGATTTTGGAATAGCTGAACAGAGGACCAATCCAGATAATGGAAGATAATCAGAGCTGCATCAGACTGTCACAGAATGACAAGGTTCAGTCACGCACCAAGCACATCGCAACGAAATATCACAACGTGCGAGAGCTGGCGAAAGAAGGGGTCATCAGTCTACACTATTGTCACACCAGTGAGATGACAGCTGACATCATGACCAAACCGTTACCCAGAGAACATTTTGTGAATCTGCGAATAAAGCTTGGACTTTGTATGAATTAATAATTGCATTACAGTTATGCATGAGAAGGGGTTTGTTGGAATAATGTATTGTATTTTACATGCATTGTCTGTCACCAATTTTTTTCTCTGTGATTACTCTGTGACCTCTGATGTGAATTACCTAGAGAGGTCACACCTATGCAACTTCCTGTGGGGGTTAGGCACAGCACATGGAGCTCATGATCTCACCTAACCTGGTGTGAGCATCCATTACCATCTAAGCACATGGAAAGAGCTGATAATCCAAATGTATAGTATTATGTATATATAAGCCTGTCTGAATATAATCTAACTACAAACTGTGAGTAAACAGATGTTTTGTTACTTCAACTTTAAAGTGACTCAGCAGTGAATTATTCTGGGGTGTATGTGAGAGAGATGAAGAAAAGAAATTAACATTTCTAAAGCTGAAGCTGTGTGTATAAAATCTGCTAATTATTTACTACAAATAATCCAACAAATACCACCCAAATTCTCATAAAAACCCCCATCACCTCCTGCTAGCCACAACACCTATAACTAGCCACTCTTTTATTCTGCCACGCTGTGCTTACATTGCAGCGCTTAAAATATTTACAATTAAACATTGTTAACTAAGGGCCCTGCTTACTAAGCTGCAATATAGACATGCTAGTATTTTTAGTGCATGTTAAAAATTAGCACATGCTAATACTAGAAACACCCATGTATTCCTATGGGTGTCTTTAACATTTGTACATGCTAATTTTTAGTGTACACTAAAAGCGCTAGCGCACCTTAGTAAACATGGCCCTAAATTAAATTAAATTATTTTCCCCTAATTTTTAACCACCAAGACCCTCTCACAAAAGCCCCCTCAGGACCCAACCACCATTAAAATTTAAATTAAATATTTTTAAGGATCCCATAATAAAATGCAGTTTAAAATACACATTTTAAAATTAAAATATTTAAAATCCAAGGGACCTCTTACCTGGCTCCCCACAAATGAAAAAGGCCACCTCCACCTCTGGATTTGGTCTGGTAAGACCACCGCATCATCCATTAAAAATTGTGAAAAATCACAAATTCCCATGGAGCTCTGCCGGGCAAGCTTAAAAATTGAGGTCACAGCTACATTTTGGGCCTACCCTGAGCTCCGGAGATGCACTGAGCATATGCAAACTTTTGCACATGCTCAGTCCACCCCACCCGGAAGGCCAGGCCAAATGTGGCCATTTTCTGGCCAGGCTTCCTCCTGCTTCCCTTCATTTGCCTCCAGTGTGCCTTTGCAGCTGGTCGCATCTTTGTTGGCTTCCAGCCCCAGACACTCCAGTAGCCCTCCGCTGGCCACTAGCCACCAATGCTAGCAGGAATTGGGCCTAAAATGGCCCAGAAGATGTTGGGACCTCCCAACCACCATCAGAACACCCCCGGATCCCAAAAACAGGTCCCAACCAAATCAGACCAGCCCCAAGACCAGCCTGGAACACTTGAGGCTGCCCAGGCTCCAGAGCTAGCCACCAAGGAAAGAAAATGGGCCAAAAATAGCCCCAAACCACCCTAAAGCCCAAGTAAGCCCCGAGCTGGGCTATATATTTTTTAAGTAATATTTTTAAATTATAGTCCTTTACACATACAAACCTGTCCAGGAAACTCAGAAGCCCCTCCTTCCCCCCAGATAAGTAAGGCTTCCAAGCACTAGAACATAAGTGGGGCAATTAATTCAAAGCAGCCACTGGACCTCACTACACCAATGGCCTCAAACCAGCCAGATTCTGGGCACATGGCACCAGCCACAATGGTAGGCAGTGGGGTACAGGCTTCTCATTTGCCAGATCGCACAATATCCCTTCATCCTTTCTGACTAGGACCAGGGAACCATCCATGGCAACCACTTCACCTTTGTCATCTTCATCGGTTCCACCCTCTTCCTCTGTTGATTACATCCATCATTCAGCCAATCAGTTTCTATGTCAGAGTCCAGGGCTTCCTGATCATCCACATTGAATCCATCATCAGTGGCCCCCTCATCCATCTTTTCTTCTGTGACAGTCCCTCATCCTGGGGCTAAACCTGACAACCCATGAATGTCCATGGATATCAGAAATTCAGCTCTAGGGACTTACCCTATCACCTGTAAGGCACTAGGGTCCTGTCACGGTCTCAGGCTCTCGGACACTGGAACAACGTGAGCCCTTGGGCTACTGTCAAGGAGCGGCAGCAGCAGACAAAATCCCCCAACCAGGACTGGACAAACAAGCAAGGATGGAGCTGGAATCTGGAACGGACTTGGCTTGGCTGGACCCAAATACTGGAATGGACTAGACTGGAATAACAGGACTGGAGCAACAGGACTTCACCTGCGCTGACCACATTTCCCCAGAGGTTGAGCCCCTATGTGTGGGCGGCCTGCAGGACTTACAGGACGGAGCGTAGACAAGAAATGCTGGACCAGACTGATTGGAACAGCAGGATTCTCACACCGGACACTGGATACAAAACAAACTTGACTAAAACAGGATTCAGGACTCAGGATTCTCACACAGGGTATAGGATACTGAAACAAGCTTGACTGAACAGGGACTGAAGGTCAGAGGGGAAAAGAACAAACAAGGCAGCCTAGGCTGGATACAAAGCTGACAAACACAGACAAACAGAACAATTGTCACGTCTGTGGTCGTGACCACCCTCAGACTTACCTTATTTCTGGGGGTCAGCATCTATGCTGGCTTCTGTCTGTTTCTGTGTTAGTCTTGTCTCTGTCTCTGTGTGCTGATTGCTTCACTAGACCTCACCTGTTTGGGCTATGCCTCTCTGAGGAGCCAACATCTAAGATGGCTCCCGCTTGTTTTGTGCCAGCTTCCAAGATGGCTCCTGCCTGTTCTTCCTATGTGTTCCAAGCCTCTCCTTGGTGTGAGTGTGTTCCCTGCTCCTGTCCTGCAGTAGGTAGCATCATCAGTGAAAGCCTTCATAAGGAAGTGCTGTGCTTGCATTCAGGGCCTTTTGCATGGTGTATGTGTTATGCCAAAAGGTCATCAGGTTAGTGAGTGTGCTGTTGCGTTGCTACAAGCCTGTCTTTCCGTGTGGGCTCTGGCCCTTCTGTTCTTTGTGTCTGTGGACTGTTAGTCCTTCTGTGTGGGCTCCTACCCCTTCTGCTCGGTGTCTGTGGACTGCTAGTCCATCTGTTGCCTTGCTCTGTGTTTGGAGTCTGAAGCTTCAGCCTTTGTGTACTCCCTATCTGTGTTGGGAGCTGCTGAAGCTCCAGCCTTGACTCTGTTATTCCTGGTTTATTCCTCTGCCTGCTGCCCGACCAAAGACTCTGATTGCTCCTGGTTTATTCTACTGTCCGCAGCCTGCCCAAAGACTCTGTTTGCTCCTGGCTTATTCTATTATCTGCTGCCTGCCCAAAGACTCTGTTTGCTCCTGGTTTATTCTATTATCCACTGCCTGCCCTAAGACTTTGTTAGCTCCTGGTTTATTCTATTGTCCGCTGCCTGCCCAAAGACTCTGCTAGTTCCTGGTTACTTCTTCTGTCTGCTCTGCCTAGCTTGCTTGTATATCCCGAGTCCTGCTTCTGCCAAGCTTGCTTGTATTTCCTGAATCCTGTCTCTGCCTAGTTAGTGTGTATATCCTGAGTGTATATCCTGAATCCTGTCTCTGCCTAGCCAGTGTGTATATCCTGAGTGTATATCCTGAATCCTGTCTCTGCCTAGCCTTTGTGTACGTCTTGTCCCCTTGGTCTTTCTTGTGTTTCTGGCTTAGTGGCTGCATGCAGCTTTCAGTCCTAGTCTAGTTTAGTTCTGTGCCTAGCCTCACTCGTGTTTCCCAGACCCGGAGTAGGTCCTCTGGATCTTCAGTTCCTGCTCTGTCCTACAAGTCCTGCTGGCCACCCGCACTCCGGAGCCCAACTCCGGAGGAACGGTGGTCAAGCACAGGTGAAGCTGTCCTGTTCTGCCTGTTCTAGTTGCCTGCTTTTGTTACTATTCCAGTCCCGAGTTCCAGTCCTGTTCTTCCTTGTATCCAGTTCCAGGGTGGTCTTGCCTGCCTCTGCCGCTCCTCGGCAGTGGTCCAAGGTCTCACAAATTCCGGTCCTGCCTCGAGGTCCTGACAGCAATGGAGGAAGGTAGAAGGGATAGAACTAGCAAGGCGGACTAGGCAGGATACAAAGCAGACAAACAACAGAGCAATGGCTGAAGCTCAGGTAACAAGGACTAGAACTAGCAAGGCAGACTAGACAGGACACAAAGCAAACAAACAGCAGAACTAAGGCTAAGGCAGAAGTGCACACAGGCACCACAATAAAGAAGACAAGACCAGAAGTGCTCACAGACACACAGACTAGAACAAGGCAACAAGGATCTAGGCAGAAGTGCTCACAAGCACACAGACTAACCTGGGAACCTTTGGCGTTGCAAAGGCCCTGAATGCAAGTGAACCACTTCCTTATAACAGGACAGAGACAGGAAATACACACTCAACACCAAAGTGAGGGCTTGGAACACAAACACAACCATGCAGATATGAAGCCAGTTCATGAGCTGACCAGCAGAAAAGATGAGTCAAAAGAGGGGTCACGGCCACAGTCGTGACAGGTCCACGGTTGACTTGTTTCTCTAGAACCTCGAGAAAACTCCCACAAGTCAACCTGGGTTTGTAATTCAACAGGAACAGGTTCTGACTGCTGCATGAACTATAGCCATCCTCTTGGGGTAAAGGCAGCACCCCCTTCTAGGCTCTTACACCTGCAAGGGTATCTGTAGTCACTTGTAAGTCTAAATGAGCCACCTACTGGTTGTTTAAGCTTTTGATAGTTCTGTTGTAGGTACCTCTGAGATTGCTCCAGCCACTGACAGTTCAGCTAGGCTTTCTGGCAGTGATTGTGCCTTTACTGCTGTACCAGCCTTTGCCACACCTGCCAAGGTTCTCTCCCATGCTTCTCTTCTAGGCGTACTTTCCCATAAGCAAGTTGTCCAGAAGGTTTCCTCAGACCATTGGAATTGGATGAACTGTTAACAATAGGCAAAGTTTTCATTTCCCTGTTGTGGCTCCATTCACCCAATATGTCCCTCCTCTGGGAAGCCTCCCTGGGCTGAGTAGCTAAACTCTCCAGCTTCTTGTACATCGCTTGCTAGGACATTTCTTGCCTGAGTCAGCTGAGCTTGAACCTTCTCCAACTGGTTTTACAGAACTGTCCTTCCCCCTGGTGTTCTTGCACTTGAAGTTGCAGTACAGTATTCATGCCGGCCAGCATTTGAACTCATTCTAGCACTGTATTATAGCTCCACCAGGTGCTTGGAGTACTGCTACAGAGGTACTATGTCTGACAGCTCCTGTTGCAGCCATTTGACCTCACCCCTGGACTCCACATGTTGTTCCTCAGCCAGCCAGCAATCTTCTTGCTTCCTGCAATTCCCGGAGCGCTCATCAATCTGTTCAGTGACTAGGTGTCCCTCCTCCCATTGCAATATAGTCCTCCTGGGACTCTCCTTTCAGGTTTTGGGCTCCAACATCTTGATTTCCTTCTCTTGCCGCTCAGGGGTTATATGTAGTTCTCTTTCCTCCCCTTCCACAGCAATCAGACAGCTTGGACGTCCTATACATATTTCTCAACTTACCTTCTAATCTTCTTCTGAGCTTTGGCAAGTTGAGTTTTGAGGACTCCTTATCCTCCCGCAACCTTTGGGTATACTTAGCTGCCTGCTTGGAATCATCTTCTAACTTAGCAATATAGCGGTGGACTTTCTCCTAGTCATTATTCAAAGCTGAGGGCCGATTCAGAACCCCTATTGGTAGGCCCAGCAGGGGATTGCTTTTCTTCCCATGAGTGATATACTATTGATGATAACCTATCCGGGTTTTAACAGACCAGTATGTTTGTATGCATGAGTGTGTATGGTATGAATTGTTGAAACCTAGAGAATGTTTTTCAGTTTCCATGGGGTAGACATTTCCAAGGGAAGCTGGAATCAATTTTATTTAAATCATCATAATGACTATAGCATTGTCCAATAGTGAGGCCTTTTATTAGCAGATAATACTTTCATTTACATTTATAAGAGGCAATTGCCAAATATATGCCATCATTGAGGTAACAGCTATATTAACATTTAGGCATTGTGTATTATATGTAGTTCATCATTAGTAAATTATTTATCTTATTTTATGTACCTATGCAGCTGTTACAATCAAGGTTTAAATATTTGCACAGTTTAATGTGTATCTTCCTGCCAGTGGAGGCAGTAGCATATGTACATTCCTTGAATCACCATTGGAACGCTTATGTGCAATGATGGTTCCTCTGATTCTACCACATGTTCCCTTGGAGAATAATGGCAAGAATAGAATAGAACTGAGCACATTATATATCACTTAATTATTAATTAGATTGTTAAATACTGAGCATAAATTGTTATATATTAGGACGAGGCTCAGTAGTATTAAATTGTGTGTGTTTCTTCCAGAATAGATATATATTTGGGAGTAAATTTAACTGCTAGACCCTTGACCATTCTTCTAATGTTTGGAGATCCCTTCTCATTGTTTCTACTCTCTCCAGGATATCCACTCTATTGTCTATCTTCGTGTCGTCCACAAAAAAGGCAAACCTTTCCTTCCAACCCTTCAGCAAAATCTCTCACAAAATATTTAAACAGAATCAGCCCCAGCACCGACCCCTAAGGAACTCCACTGCTCACCTTCCATTCCTCTAAGCTGATTCCATTTACCACCGCCCTCTGCCAGGTCAATTAGTTTCCTGTCCAGTTCACCACTTTTGGTCCTATGTTCAGCCCTCTCAGCTTATTCACAAATCTTCTGTGAGGGACCGTATCACAGACTTTGCTGAAATCCAAGTAGATTACATCTCTCTTTACCACAACGGGTAAAAAAAAGACCCCAGCACACATGGCCATGCAGTGAGAGAACTCTTACTGCATGGCCGTGTGGGCAGGGAGCCCTTACTGCCACCCATTGAGGTGGTGATAAGGGCTCCACCACTAACCCTGCGGTAACAGGGCAGCCCACGGCAATGCCCAATTACGCTGGGTTATCACCTGGCAAGTCATTTCTGGGGGTTTTCTTTTCCCCAGGAATGGCGTGCGCTTGGGGTGGGACAACTGCTGGTGGCCACGTTGGGGCCAGCGGTAGTCCCGGTAAGCCTGCGTTGGGCTTACCACCACTCTGTAAAAGGGCCCCTAAGTGTTAGATGTGAAAAAAAAATTAATTCACATTTAAAAGTATAGCACTTGCCTTCGAGTTACAATTATGTAGAGAAAGTCTCCTCTTATTCACAGGAACAGGCTGGCATTGCTAGTTTTGAGCGTATGTGCTTTAATCTCTGTTTTGGTGGTGTTCACCTGATTGGTGAATCAAGGTGAACATTTCACACGTAGAGGGGGGTAACAAGCAATTATCAGCACTAATTGGCATTAATTAAGATTTATAAGCATAATTTGCTAAGAGAATTCTGTAACGTGGTGCACCTAAATTCTGTGTCACACAGTTGAAAATGGGATATGACCATGGGTATGGCATGGACATTTCTAAAATCTATGCATGTTGTTATAGAATACACCCGCTGTGCACCTAAGTTAGGCATCAGGATTTATGCAAAGTAAAATATGGTGTAAATGGCTGTGACTACATTTGGTCACATGGAAAGGCGCTCAGAAATTTAAGCCTATTCTATAAAATTTAGGTGTAGTTTACAGAAGATGCCTAGGCATGGTTTTTTTTTCCCATATGGAATTTTCAGGTGCTGTATACAGTGATACCCTCGGTTTTCATTGATAATCTGTCCGAAAACAATCAATGAAAACCGAAACAGACGAAAACCGAGGCAATTATTTCCATATGAATCAATGTAAATCCAATTAATTCGTTCTAGACACTCCAAAATACATACCAAAAAACACATTTTATAGAGATAAATATAGTCCCATGATGGAGCTAAGGAAAAAGGGTTAATTTATTAGCAAGGGAAACACTTAACAGGGAAAATGAGATTTGAGCACATGTGATTTTATCTTGCGTGCGTTGTGTTAGACGCGCAGGGTGATGCTCATACAATGAGAAACAATGCCACATGAGCAGGAGAACGCGTGGGTCACCCTTTGTTTTCACAAAATGATCAACGAAAACCAAGGCAACCAACGAAATCCGAGATAAAATTTTCACTGAAAAAATCAACGAAAACCGAGAACCTGAGGTTTCACTGTATATACTGTATATTATATACAATCTAGCCCTAAATGTAATGCTAATGCCAAAGAGTCACTACAGCTGTGCACTAATTGCATTTTATTTATTTAGATTTGCTCACAACCTTTTTCAGTAGTAGTTCAAGGTGAGTTACATTTGGGGTACTACTGGATGTTTCTCTGTCCCAGGAGGGCTCACAATCTAAGTTTATACCTGAAACAATGGAGGGTTAGGTGACTTGCCCAGGATCACAGAAGCAGCAGTGGGATTTGAACTGGCCACCTCTGAATTGTAAGACTGGAGCTCTAACCACTAGGCCACTCCTCCACTCCCTTTAGTATATGTACGAAGTTCATGCACTAACCAGAATTATCCTTTGACTCTCAACTTAATGCTCTGACTAAGAACTCTTTTTTTCTTCTGAGGAACTTAAGATGTATAAGAAAGCATTTTGGTTATGAGCAGTTCAGATTATTGGTACAAGCATTACTTTTGTCCTTGTTGGACAATTGTAATCTTAGTTATCTGGGTGTGCCTAGAAAAGTATCCAGCGATTGCAATCATCCAGAAACACTGCATTCCGTTTAATTTTTTTTGTTCTAGGTCATCTCCCACCTGGACATTTCCCCCCGGACAGTTCCCACTCACCAATTCCCATCAGGACAATTACCACCTAGGACAATTACCACTGAACCAATTCTCACCCACAGCAGGGAGGACAATTCCTACCCATAACCCAGAAAATGCAAAACACACTAGGACCCCCTTTTACTAAGGCAGCACTCACGTTTTTAGTGTGCACTAAAATTGGGGCACGCTAAATGTTAGAGGCACCCATAAGAATGTATTGGCATCTCAAATGCTGAGCGCGTGCCTATTTTTAGCGCACGCTAAAAAACATGAAGTGCAACTTAGTAAAAGACCTTCTAGGACAACTAATCTCCTTCCCTTATCCCCTTCCAGATCATTGGGGGGGGGCAATGCCCCCCCACAATCCCCCAAACATTACCATTCATATGCCACATCACACAAAAAAAATTTAAAAATAACTTATAGCACTCCCCAACACTGTCTCAGTGAGATTTGCAGTTATCAAATATAAAACACAAAACAAATTTGAAAACAAAAATGAAATCCATAAATATTCCACCAGAAACCAACTTATTATTAACTAAATTTTTAAAAATTCACTAACTTTTTCAATTCCCCAACAACACCAAGTCTCACCAGAACCAAACCTACAAAACAAAGCTTTTTTAACACAACCTTGCTGCCTGTCAGTGATTCAAAGTGTCAACATTGCCCAATCTTCCCGGCAGCAACTCAAAGAGATTCACTTCCGTTCCTCTCAATGCCACGCGATCCCACATCACACAACACAATGCCACTTATGGGAGTTCAGACACAGCCAAAAAAAAAAAAGAGGCCCAAGGCCGATACTACAACACCGACGAAAAAAGAAGTAGATCCCAGTACAAAAAAGCTTTGCAGGTGGGAAATAGCCTTGAGGGAATAGTCCCAGGAGGTACTTGTTCCCCTTGAGTGGGAATTGGACAGAGGACAATAGTCCTTAGGTGGGAATTGTCCAGGGGGAAAATGGTGGGTGGGAACTGTACCAGTGGGAACTTGCCAGATACCACTTTTTCACTACAGAAACAGGAATAAAATTTCTTCATAGTTTGTTGAAATTACATTGGTTGCCTATAGATGTGAGAGCTGTTTTCAAATTCTTTTGCTTTTTATATAAGATCTTAATGGTTGAATGCCCAATTTGCATAATAGATCATATGGAATTTATTTCAAATCAAAAGGACAGGTGATCATTTTACAATTCACTTTTCATTCTTCCATCTGTTAAGGGTGTAAAGAGATTTAAAATGTTTGATAGACTTCTTGCAATTCAAGCATCAAGGTCTTGGAGTAGTTTTAACAGTTGTTTTGCTGCTCAGTTGTCTTTTTCTTATTCAAGAAAAATGTAAAGCCTTTTTTTAATTTGTTAAAGCTAGTTTTTGAATAAGATTCGGGGGGGGGTTGTTTGTTGTTTTGTTTGTTTGTTTGTTTTGCTT
The DNA here is from genome assembly GCF_901765095.1 of Microcaecilia unicolor. Taxonomy (NCBI): domain Eukaryota; kingdom Metazoa; phylum Chordata; class Amphibia; order Gymnophiona; family Siphonopidae; genus Microcaecilia; species Microcaecilia unicolor. The sequence continues at coordinate 168,760,199 of NC_044037.1, read as the reverse complement.
CCCAGGAGACGCGCTTGTTTTGTTTTTTAAATTTGTAAACCACTTAGAACTTGAAGGTATCAGCGGTATAGAAAAAAAATCTAACGAGCCAATAAGTGTCAATAATTGGGTGGCTAATTGGCACAATTTTTGCACGCACATCTTGCGGCACATTATTCTATAACAATGTTGCCAAATCCATAGTGTGCAACCTAAAGGGGGCGTGGCCATGGGAGGTGCAATGGGCGGGTCAGAGCACTCCTAAAATTTGCACACAGCATTATAGAATACCTGGGATGTGCACCCAAATTGGATGCCTCAAATTACCCTGGTTTTAGGAGGTGTAAGTCCTGGCACCCAAATCTGGACAGTGAAATCAGAACTTATGCTAATTCTACAACTGGCACTCACATAACTTAAGCGCCAATTTTTTTGTACTAATTTGAGCAGTGTTTACTGGATCTAGCCCTAACTGCTTAGCACACTTTAGCAAAAGATCCCCTATATTAATAAATACTAGGTTAAGACAAACATTTTTTGTCTCATACATTAGCTGGATCTTAAATTGCTTAGTATAGCTTATAACTCATGACTGCGCAAAAAGTAGCATTTCGAAGACAAAAGGGATTAGACGTGCTAAGGTAAAATTTGATGTGTAAGCAGCTAGTGCATTCCCCATGAAATATATACAGAGTAAGCCTGCATTATGCAAACATGTCAGTATTACTTACCATGTCCTCTTCACACGCACTTACGTTTTGAAGCCATATTGCCTGGCAGAACAACAAGATCTATGTGATGCTTCAGGATCTGCCCTCAGGGCTGGTGTTAGACATTCAGGGGCCCAGGGCAGAAACTGGGGAGGGGACCCAAAAGCTGGCGTTCAGCCTATGCCTCCTCTAGCTTGAGGTAGGTTTGGGGCCCCCTATGGTATGGGGGCCCAGGGCAATTGCTCTGTTTGCCACCTCCTAACGCTGGCCCTATCTGCCCTACAAGAACCTCTGTTTTCTTCAAGGAGCATTGAACTGGAAGGGAGACCTCCAACAGTGTAGCTTAGAGTTTCTGTAGACAGCTATGCAGTTTTGATTGATTTGCATTGGTTGCAAACTACAATTGTGAAGGCCATGATTACCAATGTTCATAATTTTCTGCAGTAATCCATTTCATTAAAACTTCTTGCTATAAGCCAGATACGATGACAATGGGATACAAAAAATCACACTTCAGTTATCATAGATTGTAATCCCTCTGGAACAGAGAAGTACCCTGCCATCCATGAATGCAATTTGTATTGAGTTACCACTGAAAATGCATTAGTTAAGTCCAAATCTATAGAAATATATTTACTTTCTCACATTGTACAGTGGTTTTTGTTTGTAATAAACACTGTTATGATGTTGTTCATGCTTATTATCTGTCCTTTTTTATTTCTAGATATTACAGATTTCCCAAGTGGAGCCACAGGAACACTATGCAGTAGTTGCATCTCTTTCCTGCTTTCATACCTGTGCTCTAGGACATAACTCCCTGTCTAGCCATCTCTGAGAGCTGAGGCCTGGCCGTGGTTCTGGAGTTCTACATCTGCTCTCCTTCCTTAAACATAGTACTGACAATTTCAGTATGGCCAACGTATAACATCTGACTGGATACTGAGATATCTGGCCAAGCATTATGCAGAGAGGAGAGGGAGAATTCAAAGACATTTGGAGGGCATGGCATAAACCTAACTGGATAGCCACCATGTGTCAGCCACTGTCCTGGTTAAGGTTAGACATTTAAGTAGGAGTACATAAAATAGCCGTCCTGACTTAAATGAATAACTTATTTAATGTTATGGCCGTATAGTCAATGGTCCTACTTATCTGGATAGTACAGCTGATAATCCACATATAGATAATCAGATAAGTCAGCTGTTTATCCTCTTGCAGAGACTGCCCTGTTGAATATCACCTCCTTATTTCATGTCCTTTTGACACTATTTGGTTGTGCATCAACTAAAACTAGTTGAACATTCACCAAGTGTAACCATATAAATGCAGAGTTATTGAATTATCCCCATAGTTAGAGGGTGGATCACCAAGTTATCCAGACAGTGGCAACACTCATTGTATTAGGGCAGTGGAACACCTTTTTGATTGGAGGAGCCAAAGAAACCATTCTACAGCCCCACTCCAAACATTCTAGTTGCTGATGCTTGTTGGGCAAGATATAAATGGGGTCATACCCTATTCCACTGCCTATAGACTATCTCTCCCTCATTTTATAACAGGTCACCTACAATAGGTGTCCATGGCATGTGTCAGTTATAGAATATTCCTCAGACCTCATTGCCAATATGTTAAACTTCTTAATTGACAGTCTTATGCTCCCCACCTCATCATCGTCACAGAGGTGTAAAAAATTGTTGCTTACTTCATTTATAACCATCAAATTTATAAAATTACTTCAGTTCTCAATTTCAATTTCACATAGAAGCTATATGTACTCATCTTCAAATGTGGTATAGGGTTTAACCCAGGGGAATTTCATCCGCATAGATTTTTTTCATTAAAAGTAGCTATGTCAAGGCAATCCCCTGAAACCAAAGAAAACTATTTAATGCAATTCTCTAGTAAACCTTTGCATATTGCACGAAGGTTAAACTTTTAGAATAGCACTGGATGTTTGCTTTAAATTTGATACTCTGCTGGGTTTAAACTTGGAAAATGAGTGGATGTCTTTGGTGTAAGTTTTGATCTAGGAGCTTGTGATTGGTCCAGTTAAGTTTTCACTATCCTATTGATAGGCAGATAGTCATGTGACTATGTTATTTAAGAGTTCATAGTTTGACGCCACGGCTATCTTTGAGCCACAGCATGGAGGCTTACTGAGGTCCGACGGCTTAGGTAAAATACAACACTATAAATCTTTATGGGCTTTGGAAAAAGATAGCTAAGCTTACCAGAGAATAACATTAATTTATGTTTTTCTTTGGTTCAGGGGATTGCCTTGACACAGCTACTTTTAGAGAAACATAGTCTATGTCGAATGAACTTCCTCTGGGGTTAAACCCTTATGCTGCATTTGAAAGATGAGTACATATATCTTATATATGAAATTGAAAGTGAGGAACTGAAGTCATTTTTAAAATTTTGATTGGTGTACAATGAAGTAAGGAAATATTTTTACACCTCTGTGACTGATGATGAGAATGGGGGCATAAGACTTTTCTGTTGTGACACACGTGATGGACAACTGAACAAAAAAAAAAAAACCTAAATATTTCATTGTTGATGGCAAACTTAATGTGAATTTGCTTACTATTCAATCCCATATTAAAAAATTGTAAGTAACGCATCAGTCCCAGATTTATCCTTTGTCATACAAAACAAATATGTATTCAAATTCTGGTGTCACCTTTTTTTTTTTTTTACATTTGTAACCCATGCTTTCCCACTCATAGCAGGTTCAATGTGGCTTACATATTACATACAGGTACTTATTTGTACCTGGGGCAATGGAGAGTTAAGTGGCTTGCCCAGAGTCACAAGGAGCTGCCTGTGCTTGCAGTGGGAATTGAACCATTCCCCAGGACCAAAGTCCACCACTCTAACCACTAGGCCATTCCTCCACTCCACTCCTCCACCTTGGCAATAGTAACAGAAATCTGTGTACTAATAGATACTGTTAAGGGAAATGGAAATGGGACTTGATATACCCGCCTTTCTGTGTTTTTTTTGCAACTATATTCAAAGCGGTTTACATAGAATATACAGGTACTTATTTGTACCTGGGGCAATGGGAGGGTTAAGTGACTTGCCCAGAGTCAGAAGGAGCTGCAGTGGGAATTGAAGGCAATTCCCCAGGGATCAAAGCCACAGCACTTACCACTAGGCTACTCCTCCACTCAATGCACGCAATGCAAAACCCTGGAAATATGTTAAACAGAACCTATGAACAGCAGAAGTGCAACATTTCCAGTTATTATTGAGGGTATGAGGAAGCAGAAATAAAGGATTATTTATAGGGAATTCAAGAACCTGACTCTCAGAATCTCTGTTTTCCTTCTGCCAGCTTGCAGACCACAGATAGTTATTAAGGAAAGCAAAGGCTTGCAGTCTATAACAGGCCTACTCAATTGTGGTCCTCAAGGTCTACGGCAGGCCAGGCTTTTAGGATATCCACAACGAATATGAATGAGAGAGATTTGCATACCGAGGAGGCAGTGCATGCAAATCTCTCTCATGCACATTCATTGTGGATATCTTAAAAACCTGGCCTGCCTGTGGACCTCAAGGACCGGAATTGAGAAGCCCCTGGTATATACAAGATGTTTGTGATTACACCTCCCACCTCTTGGGGCACACCTGTATGTCCTGACACACTAGTTGAGAACCACTGCTATAACTTACAGACACTATTACTTTAAGGCCCCTTTTTCCACCCTGTGGTAAAAGGGGGCCAGTGCTGTCGTCAGTGCGTGGGTTTACCACGTGCCAAGGTCCCCTTTTACCGCAGCAGGTAAAAGACGTTTCTTCTGGACTAAAAAGGAAATGGCCATGCAGCAAGTTAAACAATTGGTGAGCAGCCATTTCTCAGGGAAGCCCTTACTGCCACCTATTTAGGAGTGGTCACCATGTATTCTATAAAACCCTTACGTAAGTGCTCTTATAGAATATTCACATCTTGCATAATTAGGGCATCCAACTTGTAGCGCTCAGTTATAGAATTGAACCCCCCCCCCCCCCCTATATCCGGATAACTTTAGACAGCAAAATCTTTGATGCTGGTCACTATAAACATATATTCAGTATTGCTCTCCACCCAGATAACAGTACTAAATATACATATTTTGTTTAACAAGTGTTTAAAAAATGCTAACTGGGCAACTAAAAATTGACCTATACCTATTTGTAGATAGCCAACTGGACATAGAATTTGAATTTTTGGGATGAAAAAGAGTGAGTAGAGTAGAGACACTAGTGTCCATGTCAATCCTCCATGAAAATGAGGACTTGAAGTATGTCTCCACCTAACCCTGAGGGCCTACAAATGAAAGGTACGGAGTGGTTTCCAACTTCACTACTACAACCTTTGGAACTTCCACAGAAGACCAGAGCTATAGTTGTGATCAGTGTGTTTTTTTCTAGCAAAAAATGTGCTGGTACTCAAATGCCAGGCCACCCTTCAGGTGTGAGGTGATCACTGAGGGACCCACCCCACAATAGCCACGCCCCCTGCAACCAGTCACAGAATCTATGACAAGGCAGAATTGGTGTGTACAGCCTGAACACTTTCATTAAAACTTGGGAACCCTGGGTCAATTTTAACAGACAATGGAAAAGGTGCTGGTATTCAGTACCCCCAAGTACCCCCTCAAAAGATGCCCTGCTTGTGATTCAAGTATTGCATGAAAACTGCTATACTTAAATCGCAACACCAGTGGGTGTCCTGATAAATGTATATTTTCCTCGAAGTCTGCCTTCTTTTATACAAGCTCAGTTCAGTGTGGTGTATTGAGAGTGATTTCTTTAGATATTAAAGGTAGATATGTAGTCAAAGGAGATTTCTTGTCATGAACTATAAGAATGTGTAGAGATGATGGACAGCTTTGAAAGGCACAATATCTAACTCATTTGTATATTTTCCTGATGCCTTGTTTGTAACTATCATTGTATTTGTTCCACAGGCTTGTCATTCAGATGAGCTGCTATGTGACATTCAAAGCAAGAAAAATGATCATGTCAGAGAAAAGATGGCCTAGTACTGACAATAACAGACTGAGGCTAGAAGAGCAGGCTTCAGCTCCTGCATCTCCCACTGACGTTCATTATGACATTGGCAAACCAGTTTTTCTTCTGTTGCAGGACATCAGACTCACAGAAACAGAACGAAGCCTTGCACCGAAAGAAGAGGACCTTGGCTGGCGGGGGTTGGGGTCCCCGCTAGCAAAGGTAGCCAATGGCGACAGCAGCGGAGGGGGAGGGTTGGCGGCGGGAGGAGGGCATCGAGAGGGTCATCGACAGGGGGGTCCATGGACAAATCTACGGGGGCCCAGGCCCCCATGGCCCCTCGTAGCTATGCCACTGCATTGTAGCTTCATCACATGCCCCTAGTCCTAGTAGTTTTGGAAAATGTAAACAGACGCTTCAGATCTACCCGTTTAACTCCACACATTATTTTATAGACCTCTATCATATCTCCCCTCAGTCGCCTTTTCTCCAAGCTGAAGAGCCCTAGCCGCTTTAGCCTTTCCTCATAGGGAAGTCGTCCCATCCCCTTTATCATTTTCGTCGCCCTTCTCTGCACCTTTTCTAATTCCACTATATCTTTTTGAGATGCAGCAACCAGAATTGAACACAATATTCGAGGTGCAGTCGCACCATGGAGCCTTTTGTCGCACCATGGAGCCTTTTGTCGCACCATGGAGCGATACAAAGGCATTATAACATCCTCATTTTTGTTTTCCATTCCTTTCCTAATAATACCTAACATTCTATTTGCTTTCTTAGCTGCAGCAGCACACTGAGCAGAAGGTTTCAATGTATCATCAACAACGACACCTAGATCCCTTTCTCGGTTCGTGAGTCCTAACGCGGAACTTTGCATGACATAGCTATAATTCGGGTTCCTCTTTCCCACAGGCATCACTTTGCACTTGCTCACATTAAACGTCATCTGCCATTTAGATGCCCAGTCTCCCAGTCTCGTAAGGTCCTCTTGTAATTTTTCACAATCCTCCCGCGATTTAACAACTTTGAATAACTTTGTGTCATCAGCAAATTTAATTACCTCACTAATTACTCTCTAGGTCATATATAAATATGTTAAAAAACAGGATGATATCTTTATTCAATTTATAAAATCTAAAATGGATGACTTTTTCCATTTTAATATCCTAAAGGATCATAAAGCTCTCCTGTGGTGGGATGCCTTTAAGGCTACTATTAGAGGTCACATAATTAGTTATTCTGCCATGGACAATCGTAGGCGTAGAACGGACTTGTTAGATAAAACTGCCAAACTTAAGCTGTTGGAAAATCAGTTCATTGTAGATAATGACCCGGCTACTCTTTTGAGTTTACAGAAATTAAAATATGAATTTAATACTACTCTCTCAAAGGAGGCGCTGGACCTCATTCATGCTCATAAATCAACATTATATGCTGAGAGTAATAAAGCAAACCACCTTCTTGCGCAATACCTTAAAACTAAAAGAAGTAGGAATAGGATCTCGCAAATTGTTGACTTCTCGGAGGTCATACATATCACAGATGATGCCATTGCCCAGCAATTCCAATTATACTACAACAAATTATATGATTCTGAAGTTCAATTTTCCACAGGGCCCTTTGGGGAATTTGGGAGCCATCTTGATAGGCCTCTTACAGATGTCTCTCAAAACCATGCTTTAGAACAACCCTTCTCCCATAAGGAGATCCTGGACGCCATTCATTCTCTTTCTATAGGTAAGTCGCCCGGAAATGATGGTTTCACTGTAGAATTTTATCAGATGTTTGCAGATCTTCTGGCGCCCAAGCTGCAAGTTCTCTATAACTCTCTCTTATTGCATGAGGGTCAAACTGGCTCCTTCCACCAATCAACGATTGGTGTTATACCCAAACCAGACACAGATCCGACCAAAGTTGAGAATTATAGACCTATTTCTCTGATTAGCATAGATAACAAAATGTATGCAAAAAGTTTGGCTCTCCGCCTTCAACATATTGTTCCAGATATAATTCATAGAGATCAAAATGGGTTTACTGTAGATAGATTAGCTAGTGATAACTCTAGACTTTTTTGGAATGTTCTGGCGCATGTTGAGGGCTCATGTGAACCTTTTATAGCGGTTTCACTTGATGCCGAGAAGGCCTTTGATAGAATTGAATGGCCTTACTTGTTTCATACCTTGGCTTGGTTTAATTTTAGCCCATCCTTTATTAAAATGATAAAAGTTTTGTATACTAATCCGATAGCTTCAATCTCTGTGAATGGTCATAATTCTCAATTTTTTCCTCTCAGAAGAGGCACTAAACAAGGCTGTCCATTGTCTCCTCTCCTTTTCAATATTGCCTTTGAGCCACTGGCTATAGCTATTAGAGCTCATTCGAATATTTCTGGTGTATCGGTCGGAGGGGAGATGTTTAAGCTTTCCATCTACGCTGATGATATTTTGCTATATACCACACCAAATTCTCTTCCCAGCATATTGGAAATAATCAATTCTTTTTCCTCTCTGTCTGGTTATAAAATAAACTGGTCTAAATCAGCCATAATGCCGCTCAATTCCTTAGTGCATAGACATCAGATATCTCAATACCCATTTTCCTGGGAGCTGAATAAACTTAAGTATTTAAGAGTATGGTATTCAAAATCAGTTGATCAAAGTCTGTCTCTTATTAAGGACCAAATCTTGACCTTAACCACTTCGATTCTAAATTTATGGTATCCGCTATATTTAACGTGATGGGGGAGAGTAGAGGCTGTCAAGATGGTTCTAGCCCCAAAGTTAAATTACATTTTCAGTATGACCCCCCTCTCCTTCCCAAATTCACTTTATAACAAGCTGAATTCCCTCTTAATTAAGTTTCTATGGAGGCAAAAGCCTCCCCGCATTGCGCTCAAGAAACTTAAGTTACCAAAACATTTGGGAGGTCTTAATGTCCCTGATTTTAAAAACTATCACAAGGCCTTTCGACTTACCCAGTCTTTAATGTGGTTCCAAAGAGAATTCTCTCATCTCACGCCTCAGTGGCGGATTTTTGAGGCAGCCTTGGTGCACCCCTGCCCTTTATCTCTTCTCCCTTATGCAGATTTGTATCCATATACCAAACGCATTCGGCTGTTAAAAGCCTCTGCCTCTGTTATCCGTAAGTTTAGAGTTGGAAGATGTCTCTCTCTGGTATAACTCTAGTTTTCCAACTGGTCTCCTGCAGTCTCAAACAGCAGAATGGCAAGGAAGAGGTATATGGCAGTTATCGCAATTATATATTGCTGGTACTCTGTTGTCACCTGATGCTCTGTCTGCATTGTATAATGTCTCTTTAATAGATTCTGGCACATGGAAGGACATATCCACATATATTTCAACCTTTAAGGTCTCCAATTCAATTGTGATAACTCCTTCAGATTTTATCTCCTTTTGTCACACCATTACATCAGGTGGAATGAAGGCATCTCTGCTATATAAAAAACTTCAGGATTTATATGCTGACACAGTCGCTCCGTTAAGGATGTCTTGTGAAGCGGAATTCAGTTTGGATACGTCAGAATTTGACTGGTACACTTTCTGGGTTAACTCCATGCGTCCCACTAAGTCAGCAGTGATATCCCAATCCTCATATTTCATATTCCACAGAGCCTATTGGACTCCTGCTCATGTGGCAAAAATCACTAAGAGTGTCCACTTCAACTGCTGGTCTTGTCAGGAAAGAGATGGATCATTAGTGCATATGGTTTTCTTCTGTAAAAATGTCAGAGCTTACTGGCGACTTATTTGGACAAAAATGTGTCTTATTTTTCACTTGCCTGAGTCTACAGCACTCTCTTATGAGGTTGTGATCTTACGAGCATCTTGTCCTAATATCTCCCTTCTGGAGTCAGATAAGAAATTGTTCAACATACTGTTAGCTGTTGCTTTGCATTTAATTGTCTACAATTGGAAAAATAATGTGTACCTAAATTATAATGAATGGTGGAGTTACATATGTGTGATAAGGAAATATGAAACCATTTTGGCCCATAGGCGTCGACGCATTAAGTCTGTCTTGAAGACCTGGGCTCGTTTAGACCTCTTTTGTCAGGAGCCACAGAGCACTAGTTGACCTTGTGTATCCATGCTATTTGTTTCCAGGTGTTGCCATGGAACTATGATAATGTTACTCTAATCTTTCTTTGTGTTTATTTGCGGGGGGGTTATTGTTTTTGTTTGTTTTTTTTGTTTACTTTTGTATTATCTGTATGAAAAAACCTTTAATAAAAACATTTTTTTTAAAAAGCAGCGGTCCCAGCACAGACCCCTGCGGGACCCCACTAACTACCCTTCTCCATCGAGAATACTGACCATTTAACCCTACTCTCTGTTTTCTATCTTTTAACCAGATTTTAATCCACAATAGAACACTACCTCCTATCCCATGACTCTCCAATTTCCTCTGGAGTCTTTCATGAGGTACTTTGTCAAACGCTTTCTGAAAATCCAGATACACAATATCAACTGGCTCACCTTTATCCACATGTTTGTTCACCCCTTCAAAGAAATGTAGTAGATTGGTGAGGCAAGATTTCCCTTCACTAAATCCATGTTGACTTTGTCTCATTAGCCCATGCTTTTGAATATGCTCTGTAATTTTGTTCTTACTACTACTACTATTTAGCATTTTTATAGCGCTACAAAGCGTACGCAGCGCTACACAAACATAGAAGAAAGACAATCCCTGCTCAAAGAGCTTACAATCTAATAGACAAAAAATAAAGCAAGCAAATCAATTAATGTGTAGAGGAAAGAGGAGAGGAGGGTAGGTGGAGGCGAGTGGTTACAAGTGGTTACAAGTCAAAAACAATGTTAAAGAGGTGGGCTTTCAATCTAGATTTAAAGATGGTCAAGGATGGGGCAAGACAAAGGGGCTCAGGAAGTCTATTCCAGGCGTAGGGTGCAGCGAGACAGAAGGAGCGAAGTCTGGAGTTGGCAGTAGTGGAGAAGGGAACAGATAAGAAGGATTTATCCATGGAATGGAGTGCACAGGAAGGGGTGTAGGGAAGGACGAGTGTAGGGAAGGGAGGATACTGGGGAGCAGCAGAGTGAGTACATTTATAGGTTAGTAGAAGAAGTTTGAACAGGATGCAAAAACGGATAGGGAGCCAGTGAAGCGACCTGAGGAGAGGGGTAATATGAGTAAAGCGACCCTGGCGGAAGACGAGACGGGCAGCAGAGTTTTGAACCGACTGGAGAGGGGAGAGGTGACTAAGTGGGAGGCCAGCAAGAAGCAGATTGCAGTAGTCTAAACGAGAGGTGACAAGGGTGTGGATGAGGGTTTTGGTACAGTGCTCGGAAAGAAAGGGGCGGATTTTACGGATGTTGTAAAGAAAGAAACGACATGTCTTGGCAATCTGCTGGATATGAGTAGAGAAGGAGAGAGAGGAGTCAAAGATGATCCCAAGGTTACGAGCTGAAGAGACAGGGAGAATGAGAGAGCCATCAACAGAAATAGAAAACAGGGGGAGCAGGGAGGTGGATTTGGGGGGAAAAATGAGAAGCTCGGTTTTGGTCATGTTTAATTTCAGGTGGCGTTGAGACATCCAGACAGCAATGTCAGCAAAGCACGCTGAAACTTTGTTTTGGATGCAAGATGAGATATCAGGGGTAGAAAGGTAGATTTGGGAGTCATCAGCATAGAGATGGTAGAAAAAGCCATGGGATGAGATTAATGAACCAAGGAAAGAAGTGTAGATAGAAAAAAGGAGGGGACCAAGAACAGAACCCTGCGGTACGCCGACAGGCAGAGGGATAGAAGTAGTCTCTACCATTTTGCCCGGCACCAACATCAGACTCACCGGTCTATAATTTCCCAGATCTCCTCTGGAACCTTTTTTAAAAATCGGTGTTACATTGGCCACCCTCCAATCTTCTGGTACCACGCTCGATTTTAATGATAAATTACATATTACTAACAATAGCTCCGCAAGCTCATTTTTCAGGTCTATCAGTACTCTGGGATGAATACCATGCGGTCCAGGAGATTTGCTACTTTTCAGTTTGTAGAACTGCCCCATTATATTCTTCAGGTTTACAGAGAATTCATTAAGTTTCTTCGACTCGTCAGCTTCGGATATCATTTCCGACACCGGTATCCCACCCAAATGTTCCTCGGTGAAGACCGAAGCACCAAAGCAAAGAATTCATTTGATCTCTCCGCTACGACATTGTCTTCCCTAATCGCCCATTTTACTCCACGATCATCTAGCAGTCCAACCGATTCTTTTGCCGGCTTCCTGCTTTTAATATACCTAAAAAAAATTTTACTGTGTGTTTTTGCCTCAACGCAATCTTTTTTTTCGAAGTCCCTCTTAGCCTTCCTTATCAGCGCTTTGCATTTGACTTGACATTTCTTAAGCTGTTTCTTATTATTTTCAGTCGGTTCATTCTTCCATTTTCTGAAGGATTTTCTTTTAGCTCTAATAGCTTCCTTCACCTCACTTTTTAACCACGCCGGCTGTCGTTTGGTCTTCCATCCTCCTTTTTTAATACGCTGAATATATTTGGCCTGGGCTTCCAGGACAGTGTTTTTGAACAGCATCCACGCCTGATGTAAATTTTTGACCCTTGCAGTCGCTCCTCTAAGTTTTTTTTTCACCGTTCTTCTCATTTTATCATAGTCTCCTTTTTTAAAGTTAAACACTAACGTTTTTGATTTCCTATGTATACTTACTTCAAAGCTAATATCAAATCCGATCATATTATGATTTGTTATCAAGCGGCCCCAGCACCATTACCTCCCGCATCAGATCATGTGCTCCACTAAGGACTAGGTCTAGAATTTTTCCTTCTCTCGTCGGCTCCTGTACCAGCTGCTCCATAAAGCTGTTCTTGATTTCATCAAGGAATTTAACCTCCCTGGCGTGCCCCAATGTTACATTTACCCAGTCAATATCGGGATAATTGAAATCACCCATTATTATTGTGTTGCCCAGTTTGTTTGCGTCCCTAATTTCCTTTAACATTTCTGCATCCATCTGGTCATCCTGGCCGGGCGGACGGTAGTACACTCCTATCACTATCCTTTTCCCCTTTACACATGGAATTTCAATCCACAGTGATTCCAAGAAGTGTTTTGTTTCCTGCAGAATTTTCAATCTATTTGATTCAAGGCTCTCATTAATATACAATGCTACCCCTCCACCAATTCGATCCACCCTATCACTATGATATAATTTGTATCCCGGTATAACAGTGTCCCACTGGTTATCCTCCTTCCACCAGGTCTCAGAGATGCCTATTATATCTAATTTTTCATTTAGTGCAATATATTCTAACTCTCACATCTTATTTCTTAGGCTCCTGGCATTCGCATATAGACATTTCAAACTATGTTTTTTGTTCCTAATTACATCATGTTTAGTATTTGACAGTATTAATTTGCAATCTTTTTTTCTGATTTTTATTTTTATTTAAGGACACCTGATCTAGTACAGTCTCTTTTGCAACCTCACTATCATGATACCCTATCTTCCCTGTTTTGGTGATATCTTTGAAAGATACCTTGTCCCGAACCATGCGCTTTTGAACGACTGTTGGCCTTCCCCCCGTTTCTAGTTTAAAAGCTGCTCTATCTCCTTTTTAAATGCAGATGCCAGCAGCCTGGTCCCACCCTGGTTAAGGTAGAGCCCATCCTTTCGGAATAAGCTCCCCCTTCCCCAGAATGTTGCCCAGTTCCTAACAAATCTAAAACCCTCCTCCCTGCACCATCGTCTCATCCACGTATTGAGACTCCGGAGCTCTGCCTGTCTCTTGAGCCCTGCGCGTGGAATAGGTAGCATTTCAGAAAATGCTACCCTAGAGGATCTGGATTTGAGCTTTCTACCTAAGAGCCTAAATTTGGCTTCCAGAACCTCTCTCTTTGGAACCTCTTAGGGAAAAAACCCCAAAAGACGAGGTACAAATGATGTAAAAGTGCATTGGTGGAACTTATCAGGAGAAAATAGTAAAAGATATGTGCAGAGTTATCATTAGCAACTATGAAGTGTTTTTAATTCAAGTACTCTCTGTGTCAGTGGAGCAAGCCTCAAAGAGATGCAAATTAGGGTTATGCATGTCTCTTCTGATGACTAAATTAAAAGCTTTAAAATGGGTCTAAGTAGCTCAGATAAGTGATTAAATATAAAATTGCATAGGGATCTATAGAATGTCATTTTTATTCTGTAATAAATTACTAAATTTTGACTGCAAGTTATTTCAATCTATTTAGAAAATAATTAAATGAACATCTCATTAGAAGATGTATTTGCCTAGTTAGGAGAACAAAATTAATGGTAGGGCACAGAAAAGGTGAGGACATGTCTATTTTACACACTGGATAGAAAAATAACTGCCAAAATGTTCACTGTAGTTGTTATTGATGTTAAATTTGATGCAGACAAACTATCTATTTAGATGAATACATGGAAGAATGGTTAAAAAAATGATTATGAATTGCTTTTTGTGCAATGAGATAAAGGATTGCCAAAAGGTAGTAATGTTGCTTTGTGGATATGTAAATGAAATAATAGAGACATCAAGAAATAGGAAATTTTATTTATTTTTTTTTTTTGTTACATTTGTACCCCACGCTTTCCCACTCATGCAAGCAAAGGCATGGCTTTGGGAATGCTTTCCAAATTACATTTGTACAAGGGATGTGTGGGGATTTGGGAGGGTTACATAGAAGGTTGCAAGCGACGTGACCACATCAAACCATTTTTGCACAAACTTAATTGGCTACCAGTACAATACAGGGCTAAATTTAAAACTCTATGTTTGATCTTCAAGGCCCTTAAAGGAAATGACCCCAAGTATTTAAAGAACAGGATGACCCTCTACACACCTCCAAGGACACTAATGTCCTCCCAAGTGGTATCTCTAACCACACCCTCTCCAAAAAGACATTACACAATGTGATACCCGCAAGCGAGCCTTCTCCAGAGTAGCCCCCAAACTCTGGAATGCACTCCCTGAAAAGCCCCACTTAACACAAGACTATCTCTACTTCAGGAAGCAGGTGAAAGCTTGGCTTTTTATCCATGCCAAATCGGATATGTTTAGCAGTTAAACAGATACAGCCCAGTAATGATTGGGCAGTCACTTCACACAGACTGATGCCAGCTGAATATCAGAAGGACTGATACCAGGATACGCCAGTACTCTATAATGGAACCAATGAGCCCAGCTGCTGTTATTCAATAGGTTTCTACTGCCCCAAATGACCACTAGAGGGATTAAGGTATGACCCCTCTTACTCTCCCAGTAGTCACTGTCCCCTCCCACTCCCTAAAGATGTAAAAGAAACAGCATATACCAGTCTCTATGTCAGCTTCAGATGTTATGGCCAGTACTATTAGAGCAACAAGCAGGTCTCTGGAGTAGCCTAGTAGTCGGTGCAGTGCTTATCACACTCTAAATGTTACATTTGTGGTGAAAAGTGTGACCCTCCAAAAACCTACCCAAAACCTATTGTACCCACATATAGGTGATACCTGCAGGCATAAGGGCTATTATAGTGGGGTACAGTTGGGTACAGTAGCTGTTGGGTGGGTTTTGAAGGGCTCATCATACAATATAAGGGGGTAACAGTGAGATGTATACCCGGGACCATTTATGTGAAATCCACTACAGTGCCCCCTAGGGTGCCCCACTGCTCTGCTGGGATGTCTGTGTGGCCCGTCTACTAAGAATGCTGGCTCCTCCTATATCCCAATGGCTTGTTTTTGTGCATTTTTCACTTGGACCTTTTTTTTCCAAAATGGTCAAAAAGATAGACACACTGAGCACAACAACATCCAGCAAATGTACATTTTTTAAAAAAAAAAGGTGTTTTCAGGTTCTAAAATATGCATATTCGCTACTGAATTTTTGGACATTTTCTGCAACACATCCAAAGTCAGATTTCAACATCACATCAAAAATGCTACTTCACATTTATTAAGTTTTCTAAATGAAAAACGAAAATAACAAATGCAATGGAGCAAAAGATAGCCCTAAGTTTCCCTAATCAAATACTTGAAAATATTAATTGGGTGCAACAACAGGATATCCAGTTTTTCATTTTTCCACTAGATGTAAAAAAAAAATAAGCCAAATGCTGTAGGCAAGTGAAGAAAAGTAATGAATCTCAAGGTAGAAAATCAGGGCCAGGAAGTATATCCTCTCTTCCTACAACATAGTCATTTTGTGATTGGTTGATTCTTTTACATCTGCACTTCATTCCATGCTGACCTCTCTTGCTATAGCAATGACTACTTCACTGTGGCTCTTTCTATTGCTGTGCCAAGAGGTTTGTGCATGGCTTCAGTCCTGCATATATTATAGGAGTCATTGTTTCAGGACTTAAAGCACCCTGGAAGGAAGAAAAGATGCCTGAATAAACCACATGATTGAAAGCCAAAGTTTGATTAGTATTGACCTTGCCTGATTCCACATAGGAAATGAAAGGTCAGATCATGTGGACCTTTTCCAAAGATATTCAAATTAAATCACTGAAGTATATTTATACCATTTTTGTCCTTTTTGGTTATTATCATAATATTAACATTTTAATATTTTAGTATTTATCTGAATCTGGATCTCTTTTACATTTTCTCATTGAAGAAATTATACAACTGTCATTAAATCCACATTAGTTGGAAGTTTATAAATTGTGAAAGTTACAAAGCAGCAGAACTAGCAAAAAATATATATGAAATGGGTGGAAGAGAGAAGAGACAGAAAATCAGTATGGAGATAATGGAGAGTGATGTGATACAGCCAGAGAGGAGTGACTCTTGGGGCAATATAAAAAGATAGTAGGAGAGGCCCCTAGAAGCCCTATCCACAACTCTTAAGTACTTAGTATTGCCCTTGTTTCACATTCTAATCAGGCACAAGGGCTCTTGGGATACTTCACAGGGAAAAATATATACTGTACCTGAGTATAACACCCCTTGAGATACTACTACTGAGCAACACCATCTACTGTTGCATTTCTTCTTACCTTCTTCCGCGTATCAAAACTCTGCAGCAAGATTTTTATGTGAAGCAATACATTGGGATCATGTTACTCCTCTTTTCATTCACCTGCATTGGTTACTTCTTCACTTTAGGTGTTAGTTTAAGGTTCTTTGGTCTTACTCATAAGCCCTTACACCTTAGCTCCCTATCTTACCTCTCCTCTCAAACAATTCTCTATACCCCATCACATCTACTGCATTTTCTTGACTCGCAACTTTTAGTTCTCCCTTCCCCAAGACTCATTCACTACGAGTCAACCCATAATTCTGCCTTCTATTTTTAGCTCCATTGTGGTAGAATTTACCTCCTTACATGAGATCTGAGCTGTCCTTTTCTAAATTTAAAGCTCTCTTAAAAGTGTATTTCTTCAAATTAGCTTTTGGCACTCCACTAATTACGAATCCTACTTAGTTTTTTCTAGATTTCAGCAGATCTGAATCATTTCAATAACCAGGCTGTGAATTGTGGACAGGGGATTGTTAGCTGTGGGTTCTTAAGTTGTTTTTATGATTGATCTTTTCTGTCCTATTTTATTTTGGCATTCCTTTCTTGAATTTTATGTTTTTATTGTAAGCCACTATGACCTGTTTTCAGCAATGGCGGTATATCAAGAATTTTAACAAATATAAACACACTTAAAAAGGAGTGAGCTCAGTCTAAATCCAAATCCCTTTCAATAGCTCATGTCCCCTAAAGTACTTTCATGCTGGCAAAAGTCAGCCTCTCAAAAGGGAAAGGGAAATGATATACTGCCTTTCTAAGGTTTTTGCAACTACATTCAAGGTGGTTTACATATATTCATGTACTTATTTTGTATCAGGGGCAATGGAGGGTTAATTGACTTGCTCAGAGTCACAAGGGGCTGCAATGGGACCTGAACTCAATTCCCCAGGATCAAAGTCCACGGCACTAACCACTAGGATACTCCTCCACCCTTAGGCTTCTATATACATCCTCTTGCAAAATCCCAATCACATAAAACGCACAGCATATCCTAGTTAGCATTTTGCCAAAGAGAAAAACAGTTTACTATGGGGTCAATATTCAAAGAGGTTTAACCAGGCAGGAGAGGCTCTTGCCCAGTCTAACCCACTGAGCTGTCCAGTAACTCATATTCAGCGGTACTTTAACAGGAAGCGCTACTGAATATTTCTGCAAATTGGTCATTTCCTACCCAGCTAAGGGCTTCTTTTACAAAGCTGCACTACCCACGGCAAATGAGAGAAAGCCCATTCAATTCCTATGGGCTTCCTCTCATTTGCCATGTGGGAATCGCTAGTGTAGCTTTGTAAAACCAAGCCCAAAGTTAGGGGCAGAGTTTTGGTGGAGGCACTACTTAGCCAGGTTAGCAGTGATATTTGGTCTGCTACCAGCTAAGCAAGCGTATAAAGGGACTCTTTTACTAAAGGGTTGGTGAAAGGCAACAGGCAACAGGAGCCTGGCAGTAGATCCCACCCCCAGCATGCACCATTCCAGTGCTACAAAAATGATTTCTTTTTTTGTAGTGCCAGTGCTTACCCAGCAGTAATCGCTGCCCAGTTACTGCTGGGTTAGTGCGGGAGCCCTTAAAAACGCTAGTAGCTTTCTTTGAGCCATCTGTAGGTTTAGATTTATACAGTATTATGGATACCTAAAAAAATAGCAACTGCTCGAAGACATAAAAGTCTCCTATCCCTCTTGATTTATATACAGTTGTCACCAAAGACATAAAACAAAGATATTAATGAAAAACAAACAGTGAACTAAGACATATTCTAATGACTGCATGCATAATGAGTCCTATTTTATGAATTTCTTAGCACTGCAAAAAATATTAGCATAGGAGTAAATCTGTTCAGCACAGACATGGGTATCCCTTAAGTGTCATTCTTGCAGCATCAGATAAAATGCTACTGGCCAAATGTTCCCAGGTATTCACACTTGACAGAATGTTTTAGACATGATGGTCAAGGTTAGTCTAAAATCTCAAGATTGCATTTGCAGTTTAAAATGATGGACTAACCAAAATGTCCTTAGAATATCATAAGCATTTTTATCTCTGTTAATTTATTTATTATTTCAAAACATTTGGGGATACATGGGTATTAGTTATGCAGCCAAGCTACCAAATATTTGGCATGACATTTTAAAACAAACTTTTTCATCAAAATTTTGTATACTTGTGCAGGTCCAGTAAATTAATGACAAGTGGTCTACAATCCTGTGCAACTGGTTCCCAATTCAATTCCCTGATTAGTTTTTCGACAGCCCATATTAGCTGGAACCGTAGATCAGGGGTTCTCAAATCCAGTCCTCAAGGTCTACAGCCCAGCCTGGTTTTCAGGATTTCCACAATGAATATGATTAAGATCTATTTGCATTCACTGCTTCCATTGCATGCAAATAGATCGCATACATATTAATTATGGAAATCCTGAAACCAGGCTGGGTTGTGGACCTCGAGGACTGAATTTTGAGGACCCCTGTTGTAGATGCTACAAAGACAGCCCCATAGAGGATGGAGTTGTATCTTTGTTAGAGATGATACCTATAATACAGGGGTCCATATCCCTTGTTTTATTTTAAAGAACAAACAAACAAACTATAAAACAGCCATTGCATGCAGAAAAGCCTTCATAAAATTGCACTGGTTAACTTAACCAATGATGTTCAACCTCACTCCTTTATCAGGAGCTATCAAGATGAAAGTATAAATGGTCCAAAATAAATCTTGGTTTCTATTTCGAAAATTTCACCACATGCTGTTTACAGATGTAGATCGCATACACAACAGCAGTTTCAGAAAGCCATTATTTCCATGTGAAGATCACTGGGATAGAGCAATTTTGAGGACATGACTTGGGTGTGTTTTTTTAAGCACGGTTGGGTAGTCCAATAATTCACACATGTATTCTATTATTACATGGGAAATGCATGTTTATGCTAAAAATAATTTCACCATCAAGTTTTGCATCAGCTCAGAAACATACAGGTTTCTAAAAGTGTTGATTTCACTCAGGGTTTTAATCTAATCTAAAACCACATTTTCTAACCCACTAAGATCCACAAAAGGTCCAAAGCAGCTTACATCCGAAAAATCAAATAAAATTACATATTATAACTTCACATACACACAATTTATCAAACATCTAAGTTCATATATTTTTCAAAAAGAAATGTCTTAAGTCCCTTTCTAAATAATGTGTAAGTGGGCTGATATTTTTCTTATTCCAGAAGGTAAATCATTCCAAGTTTGAACGGCCTGGTATGAAAAAGAAATCTGCAAGGGTTTCTGAAATCTTACTCCCTTAGTCTGTGCCTACCATAGACTAAAAAGCACTTCCGCGGGATGCGCTGAGGTATCCCATGGTAGTGAGCATGCTAATCCTGCTCTAAAATATACTTTCTATTTTAGCATGGGAAGCACATCTATGGGTGGGTAGGTGTACCCTGCGCTAATTGGGTAGCATGGGTACATTGCTATGCGCTGCCATATTAGCATAGGATAAATGTGGAAGCCCTTACCATCTAGTCAATAGGTGGTGGTAAGGGCTCCTGCAGTAATGGCCACACTCTATTTGGGCAATTAGAGCATGGCCATTATGGGACAAAATACAAATGCAGCTATTTTACTACTGCGCTAAATGTGGCCGCATACAAGCAGTGCCGGCCACCTTTTTTCATGTTTTAGTAGAGAGGTGTGGTAGCCGTGTTAGTCCACTTTTAAAGGTTATCAATAGAAATCAAACAAAATAAAACATGGAAAAGAAAATAAGATGATACCTTTTTTATTGGACCTAACTTAATACATTTCTTGATTAGCTTTCGAAGGTTGCCCTTCGATGATTTCCGATCTGACGAAGAAGGGCAACCTTCAAAAGCTAATCAAGAAATGTATTAAGTTAGGTCCAATTAAAAAAAAAACTGCTTAACAGACGAATCTGATTTAAGTAGAGGGAATTCACCCAATACCACTTTATGCTTGTTTAAACAATACCTAAAACACAGTCTATGGACATTTACATTAACAAAATGAAACCAGAAACAAGTAGGAAAAGCAAGTGGAGTATGAATCATATAATTCTTTCCAATCCCACTATATCTGTATATGGGTGAATGTATATCTACGTTGCCTGTGGGTTGCTAGGTCTGGGGGTTTATGTTTATTAATAAGTTTTGCTATACCGCTCCATCCAAAACTAAAGCGGTTTACAACACAAAAAGGCACAATAAAATTAACACGAAATAATATCCAATATATATGTGCGTATATGTGTACATGTGAGGGCAGTTTCCGGGATGGTGGAGTAATAGCAGGGGGTATTTTGGGGAGTGGAGGATGTAGGGTGATACGGCAATTGCGTAGGGTAACTTCTAGAGGTGAGGCAGTTGGTAGGGGAAAAGCAGTTTGCAGGGTGGTGGGGCAAATGTAGAAAGATATTTTGGAGGGTAAGGTAGTTTGCAGGTTGGTGGGACAGTTGCATAGGATTACTTTTTGAAGGTCGGCAGTTATTAGGATGGTGCAGCCGTTATAGAGGGTTATTTTGTGGGAATGAGGCATTGAGCTGTCCCGTCCCGGTCCCTTACCGTGGCTCCCAACGCGGGGGGCGAAGATCGCCGGAGGCCGCAGGATCCAGGGCGGCAGGGACGAGTCGCCGACGGGGCCGGCGCTGCCGCGGGCCGCTCCAAGGCCGGCGAACCGCTAGAGCGAACGCCGGTCTCGGAGAAGGGAGCACGCCGGCCAAGATGGCGGCGCCGGCGTCATCATCTCCCTGGCTCAGCGCGGACCAGCGAGCCCGCTCCGCCTACTCGCGCCGGATTGGCGCATTGCAGCGAGAGACTCCGCCTGCAAGGTGGCCTGGCCTATCCAGGCGCGCCTTGCCTGCCAGAGCTGAGGGGATTGGTTCCTCTTCTAGGAAGGAGGGAACTGGCGGGAGATTTAAACCACGAAACAGGAAGAGTCAGTGCTTCCGTTTCGTTCGTCAGAAGCCCACACAGTGGATCGGAATTGTTGCCTCCCGAGACTGTGTCCTCTGCGCTAGCCGTCCTTGCTAGCCACCTCCAGGGACTGTGTCCTCTTCGCTAGCCGTCCTTGCTAGCCACCTCCAGGGACTGTGTCCTCTTCGCTAGCCGTCCTTGCTAGCCGCCTCCAAGGACTGTGTCCTCTTCGCTAGCCGTCCTTGCTAGCCACCTCCAGAGACTGTGTCCTCTTCGCTAGCCGTCCTTGCTAGCCGCCTCCAGAGACTGTGTCCTCTTCGCTAGCCGTCCTTGCTAGCCACCTCCAGGGACTGTGTCCTCTTCGCTAGCCGTCCTTGCTAGCCACCTCCAGGGACTGTGTCATCTTCAGCTAGACGTCCTTGCTAGCCACCTCCCGCGACTGTGTCATCTTCAGCTAGACGTCCTTGCTAGCCACCTCCAGAGATTGTGTCCTCTTCAGCTAGCCGCCCTTGCTAGCCACCCCAGAGACTGTGTCCTCTTCAGCTAGCCGTCCTTGCTAGCCACTCCAGAGATGTGTCCTCTTCAGCTAGCCGCCCTTGCTAGCCACCCCAGAGACTGTGTCCTCTTCAGCTCGTCGTCCTTGCTAGCCACCTCCAGAGATTGGGTCCTCTTCAGCTAGCCGTCCCTTGCTAGCCATCTCCAGAGACTGTCCTCTTCAGCTAGCCGTCCTTGCTAGCCACCTTCAGAGATTGTGTCCTCTGCAGCTAGCCGTCCTTGCTAGCCACCTCCAGAGATTGTGTCCTCTTCAGCTAGCCGTCCTTGCTAGCCACCTCAGCAGATTGTGGCCTCTTCAGCTAGCCGTCCTCGCTAGCCACCTTCAGAGGCTGTGTTCCTTTTTGCGCTAGCCGTCCTTGCTAGCGGCCCTTTAGAGACTGAGTTGCTGACTACTTGCCAGGCCGACCGTCACCCCGCGGTTCCAGCAGTCCTGCTGGCCGCCTGCAGCTGGGGGCTCAACCCTCGGTGAACGGCGGTCGCCGCGGGTGAAGATTCGGGGTGCGCGGCGGTCCCTCGGAGGTCTTACCGGGCCTCAGGGAACCTAAAGGGCTCACCAATAACCGAAACAGGACAGAGCTGAGACAATTAACAGGGTGTCAGAGCAGTTGTTTGGGTAGTTTTTGAGGTAGTTAGGTTTGGGTGTAAGAGCAATTTGTGGGGTGGTAGACAAGTTGCTAGAGGTATTTTTGGCAGTGGTGGCTGTTTGTGGGTTGATGAGGAAAGTGTGAGGATACTTTTGGGAAGTGTAGTATTTTCAGGTGAGTTTGTGTGTGTAGAAGTTTGTGGGTGTGAAGAAACAGTGTGTTTTAAGCCTGTTTTTAAGCCGTCCTCGCTAGCCACCTTCAGAGGCTGTGTTCCTTTTTGCGCTAGCCGTCCTTGCTAGCGGCCCTTTAGAGACTGAGTTGCTGACTACTTGCCAGGCCGACCGTCACCCCGCGGTTCCAGCAGTCCTGCTGGCCGCCTGCAGCTGGGGGCTCAACCCTCGGTGAACGGCGGTCGCCGCGGGTGAAGAATCGGTGTGCGCGGCGGTCCTCGGAGGTCTTACCGGGCCTCAGGGAACCTAAGGGCTCACCAATAACCGAAACAGGACAGGAAGCGGAAGCCATGAGCTCGCCTACGCAGCCCGATCTATGGGACCTGGCCAAGGTACTTCAGCAGCAGCAGGAGCAGCTGAACGCCCTGTCGGGGGTGCTCCAGAATGTTTGCTCTCAACTTTCTACGCTCCAGGTACAGAACCAGGCCGCTGCGGTCCAGGGGGCCGCAGCGGCTCCCCGTTCGGGAGGGTTCCGCACGGGACCTCGGTTCCCTGAGCCGGCACGATATAATGGGGCCCCCGGAGGTTGCCGGGGGTTCCTCAATCAGTGCAACTTGGCCTTCCGGATGCAACCGGAGACATTTGCCTCAGACCAAAGTAAAGTGGGATATATCATGGGCCTATGCGAAGGGAAGGCCCTGGCCTGGGTGGCTCCACTCCACGAGCAACAGGATCCCATTTTGGATGACTATAATGAATTTCAGCGCCGGTTCCGTATGGTGTTCGACCTTCCTGGGAGACCATCTTCCGTGGCCTTGGAACTGCTGCGAATTCATCAAGGTGAGGGAACGGTGGCCGATTATGCCATTCGTTTTCGGACTTTTAGCCACGGAGCCTCCGTTGGAACCCGGAATCCCTTGATGGCTATCTTTACGGAGGGGTTACAAGAACAAATCAAGGACGAATTGGCTGGGCGAGAGGTCCCAGGCCAATTGGATGCCCTGATTTCGCTCTGTATCCGAGTAGATACCCGGTTCCAGGAGCGGGCGAGAACCCGGGCGGAACGTGCAGAAGTGGGTACGGGGAACGTCCCGGACTACTAAGGGGCCGTCTCCTCGCCGTGGGAACCGAGATTCCAAGGAGGCTGGGGAGGAGCCGATGGTGAGGGGCCGGTCAACGACTGGCCCCTTCCGACAGGAAAAAACGTTTGTGGGACGGACTGTGCCTCTATTGTGGTGAGGGCCGGACATTTTATTCGAGCCTGTCCCCTCCCGGGCGGGAAACGTCTCCCCCAAGGCACCTTGAGGGGAGGGGTCTTGGGGCATTCCGCTCCCCTACCGGATTACCCTGATCACACTGCCAGTTACACTACGGTGGCACGAGACCGCGATCCAGACCCAGGCCCTAGTGGACTCTGGATCAGGGGGCAACTTCATCGGGCGAGAACTGGCTACAACAGATGGGCTGGCCTACGCTCCCGCGGCGGGCCGGCGCTGCAAATAACCTCCATCCAGGGAACTACATTACCGCAGCCGGTGACGGAGAGCTCCTCCTTTTTGGAATTGCAGGTGGGGGAGGATCACAGGGAAGAAGTCCAGTTCTTGGTACTATCCCGGACCATCCATCCAGTGGTCCCTAGGATTGCCCTGGCTACGGAGTCATAGCCCTGTTATTGACTGGACCGAGGGAAGTATTCAAGCTTGGGGTAGTTCCTGTCGGGAGAACTGTTGTAAGGGCCGGACCAAGCAGCTGCCCGGCATTTAATAGTATGCCTGGGAGGCCGCGGATAGAGCTGGGCTCCCTGCCCATGGACTATAGGGACTTTGCAGATGTGTTTTTGTCCAATGGAGGCGGAAGTTCTGCCGCCTCATCGATCCTTCGACTGTGCCATTAACTTGATGGCAGATACCATGCCACCGCGGGGCCGACTGTACGCTCTGTCCCGCGGGGAGTCCAAGGCTATGCAGGAGTACATCCGGGAGAATCTGCGTAAAGGCTTCATCCGGCCCTCTACGTCTCCGGCCGGGGCCGGATTCTTTTTTGTTACTAAGAAGGACGGCTCCTTGAGGCCCTGTATTGATTATCGGGGGTTAAATGCCATCACGGTAAAGGATCGCTTTCCTCTACCGCTCATTCCCGAACTCTTTGATAGGCTGCAAGGAGCCCAGCTGTTTACCAAGTTGGATTTACGAGGGGCCTACAACTTAGTGCGCATCCGGAGAGGGGACGAATGGAAGACGGCTTTTAACACCCACGAGGGACATTTCGAGTATCGGGTGATGCCATTCGGCCTATGTAATGGCCCGGCGGTGTTTCAGCGACTTATTAATTTTGTGCTCGAGGATTTGCTGAACTCCACGGTGATTGTGTATCTGGACGACATCTTGGTGTTTTCCCAAAACCCCGCGGAACATGGGGTCATGTTCGCGCAGTACTGCAGCGTATTACGACAATACCGCCTGTTTGCTAAGCTCAGCAAGTGCGCTTTTCATCAGAGGTCATTACATTTTTGGGACACATCCTGTTACAGGAGGGCTAAGATGGAGCCAGACAAACTCGGGCGATTCGAGAATGGCCACAACCGCTGGAATTGAAAGCACTGCAACGTTTTTAGGATTCGCGAACTCTATCGCCAGTTTATTCCCAGTATTCACAACTGACGGCGCCGTTGACGGCGCTCACTCGAAAAGACGCGAAGGTCCGGGATTGGCCGCCCGAGGCGCAGGCGGCCTTTTGCCAGGTAAAGGAGGCATTCAACTCAGCGTCCATTTGTAGCCCCGGATCCAGAAAGACCCTTTATTGTGGAAGTGGACGTGGTCCGCGTTGGGAGCCGGGGCGGTCCTCTCGCAAGTGAATTCCAAGGGCCGGCGCCAGCCTTGCTCTTTTCTTCTCTTGTAGATTCTTCCCCGGCGGATGTATTATACAGTCGGGGACAGAGAGCTCTTAGCATTGAAAATTAGCTCTGCAGGAATGGAGACATCTGCTGAGGGAGCGGAACATCGATTCACGGTGATCACGGACCACAAGAATCTACTATATGTACAAAGAGGCTCAACGGCCAACCCCCGACAAGCCGGTGGTCATTGTTTTTTCGCCAGATTTCATTTTCAGTTGGTTTTTCGGGCGGCTGCTCAAAATACCCCTGCGGATTCCCTCTCAGAGCATTTGAAATTCCCGAGGAGACTAAGGAGACCCATTCCATGCTGGATCCGGCATGCCTCAGCGCGGCCGCGGGGAGGTTGCTCCTACGAAAGAACTAGTGCCGCCCGCCGAACGAGCAAAGGTAATGCAATGGGGGCATTCGTCAGATGGGCGGGACATTTTGGGTATCAAAGATCTGCGTCTCATTACCCCGACAGTATCAATGGCCTCAGATGAGGCGGGACATTCTTCAGTTTGTCACCACCTGTCCGGTGTGCGCTACGGACCAAACCGGTGATCGGGACCCTACATGGGAAGCTACAACCACTGTCCGTACCGACAGGTCCCTGGACGGAGCTTTCCATGAACTTTATCACCGACCTTCCCCAGTTCTCGGGGACATACGGGTGATTTGGGTGGTCATTGACCGTTTTTCCCGAATGGCCCATTTCGTTCCCATTGCCGGGACTTCCTTCGGCTGGTCGTATTAGCCCAACTGTTCATTCAACACATTTTTCGACTTCATGGGCTACCTCTTCGGATTATTAGTGACCGAGGCCCGCAATTCCCTCGCGGTTCTGGTAGGGCTTTGTGTACAGCTGGGGGGTGAAGACCGACTTCTCATCAGCATACCATCCCAAACCAATGGCATGGTCGAGAGGACGAACCAAACATTAAAAGGGTTCCTATGAGCATTCCGTCAACAAACGCCAATGATAACTGGGTCTCTCTACTTCCTTGGGCCGAGTTTCATATATCACAGTGTCCACATCGGCTTCAGGAGACTCTCCATTCTTCTTGGTGTATGGACGACATCCTCGACTTCCAGCACCTTTCCCGTCTGGATCTCCGACCCCCATGGTTAAAGTAACTCTGACAGATCTGCAAGAGTCTGGAAAATGGCCCGCGAACAACTGCAGAAGGCAGCCGCCAAATACAAAGTCTTCGCAGATCGACATCGGAAAACCGCATCCCGTCTTGCAACCCGGGCAGAAGGTAGGTTAAGCACAAAATACCTTCGGTCTTCGGGTGCCCTCCCGAAGATTGGGCTCTCGATACATTGGGCCTTTTGCTATCCAGTCTCGCTTGGAGCTGTGACATATCGATTGCTGCTACCTAGTACTCTGCGGGTACATAACGCCTTCATCATATTTCACTTATTGAAGCGTTTTCGAGGGTCTCAATGGCATCCGCAACGGCAAGAGACTGAAGATCTAGAAGCGGATCCGATCCAGAGTTTGAAGTGGACGAGAGTCCTGGATGCAAAAAGACAGTGAGGAGAAAGCTATATTACTTATTGTCCTGGAAGAACTTTGGCCCCGAAGACAACTCTGGGAGCCGCGGCAAACGTCCCTGCTACAGAGTGGTCAAAGCCTTCCACGCCCGGTATCCTTCCAAACCCGGGCCCAGGAAGAAGGGGGCATCCAGGGAGGATACTGTCCCGTCCCGGTCCCTTACCGTGGCTCCCAACGCGGGGGGCGAAGATCGACGGAGGCCGCAGGATCCAGGGCGGCAGGGACGAGTCGCCGACGGGGCCGGCGCTGCCGCGGGCCGCTCTCCGAGGGCCGCGCAGACCGCTGGAGCGAACGCCGGTCTCGGAGAAGGGAGCACGCCGGCCAAGATGGCGGCGCCGGCTCGTCGTCTCCCTGGCTCAGCGCGGACCAGCGAGCCCGCTCCGCCTACTCGCAGCCGGATGGCGCATTGCAGCGAGAGACTCCGCCTGCAGGTGGCCTGGCATACTCCAGGCGCGCCTTGCTGCCAGAGCTGAGGGGATTGGTTCCTCTTCTAGGAAGGAGGGAACTGGCGGAGATTTAAACCACGAAACAGGAAGAGTCAGTGCTTCCGTTTCGTTCGTCAGAAGCCCACACAGTGGATTGGAATTGTTGCCTCCCGAGACTGTGGTCCTCTGCGCTAGCCGTCCTTGCTAGCCACCTCCAGGGACTGTGTCCTCTTCGCTAGCCGTCCTTGCTAGCCACCTCCAGAGGACTGTGTCCTCTTCGCTAGCCGTCCTTGCTAGCCGCCTCCAGAGACTGTGTCCTCTTCGCTAGCCGTCCTTGCTAGCCACCTCCAGGGACTGTGTCCTCTTCGCTAGCCGTCCTTGCTAGCCACCTCCAGGGACTGGGTCCTCTTCACTAGCCGCCCTTGCTAGCCACCTCCAGAGACTGTGTCCTCTCGCTAAGCCGTCCTTGCTAGCCACCTCCAGGGACTGTGTACTCTTCAGCTAGACGTCCTTGCTAGCCACCTCCCGCGGACTGTGTCATCTTCAGCTAGGACGTCCTTGCTAGCCACCTCCAGAGACTTGTGTCCTCTTCAGCTAGCCGCCCTTGCTAGCCACCCAGAGACTGTATCCTCTTCAGCTCGTCGTCCTTGCTAGCCACCTCCAGAGATTGGTTCTCTTCAGCTAGCCGTCCTTGCTAGCCATCTCCAGAGACTGTCCTCTTCAGCTAGCCGTCACTTGCTAGCACCCTTCAGAGATTGTGTCCTCTGCAGCTAGCCGTCCTTGCTAGCCACCTCCAGAGATTGTGTCCTCTTCAGCTAGCCGTCCTTGCTAGCCACCTCCAGAGATTGTGGCCTCTTCAGCTAGCCGTCCTCGCTAGCCACCTTCAGAGGCTGTGTTCCTTTTTGCGCTAGCCGTCCTTGCTAGCGGCCCTTTAGAGACTGAGTTGCTGACTACTTGCCAGGCCGACCGTCACCCCGCGGTTCCAGCAGTCCTGCTGGCCGCCTGCAGCTGGGGGCTCAACCCTCGGTGAACGGCGGTCGCCGCGGGTGAAGATTCGGGGTGCGCGGCGGTCCTCGGAGGTCTTACCGGGCCTCAGGGAACCTAAGGGCTCACCAATAACCGAAACAGGACAGAGCTGAGACAATTAACAGGGTGTCAGAGCAGTTGTTTGGGTAGTTTTTGAGGTAGTTAGGTTTTGGGTGTAAGAGCAATTTGTGGGGTGGTAGACAAGTTGCTAGAGGTATTTTTGGCAGTGGTGGCTGTTTGTGGGTTGATGAGGAAAGTGTGAGGATACTTTTGGGAAGTGTAGTATTTTCAGGGGAGTTTGTGTGTGTAGAAGTTTGTGGGTGTGAAGAAACAGTGTGTTTTAAGCCTGTAAAATGTATTGGATATTTTCCTGCATTACGTCTAGAAATGTATTTCTCCTATTTGGCCAGTAGGTGGTGTTTCTTTGCTGTAAAGAAAGAAGCAGTGTATTTTTGAAATCTTGTTGTTCTGGGCTCTGATTGAAGCAGGAGCTCATTGACAGGTGATTTGAGGGGGTTTGGGGGAATATGCTAGGTCTAGGTGGTGTGGCTGTAGCAGAGGTAGGTTTTGAGTTTGGAGCAGTTGCAGGGGTTAGTTTTTGGGGCTGGGGCAGTTAGTGGGGTAGGGAATAATTGCAGTGGGTAGAGGATGGAGCAATTTGGGGGATGATGTGGCAGTTGGGGTGGTTTTGGGGCTGTAGGGGCCATGTGGATGGGGCACTTGTGAATGGGGGTAGTTTGAGGGGATGTGGAGAGTAGCGAATTCTACCTTTTCCATTGTCTTGTCATGTTCTTTAACAGATACTTTTCACTCTAAGTATCTATACAACAGAAGCTGGAACTCCTTTTCCCATAGAAATATATTGGTCCAATTATTGTTTTGGGGTGGGGGGCTTATTTCTCTAGAACCACCAGTCTAATTTGGCCCATTTTTAGATTGTGTCTTTTTATTGTTTTTTCTCACATGCCAAGTTTCATCCCATTCCATTAAGTTTTCTATGTTACAAAAATTGGAACTCCTCCTCCCAAAGGAATACATAGGACCAATTTATGGGGGGGGGGGGGGGGGCGGATTCTCTGGAACCTCCAGTCTGACTGGTCCATTCTTGAATATATTGTGTCTTTTCTCCTCAGGCCAAGTTTCGTTCCATTCCACGGAATGTTTGGAGAGTTATTTTGTCCCAAGACTGGCATTGTCCATCCCTTTTGTATAATTTTTTCCAACTTCCATTGGGTTGGAAAGAATAAAAAATCTGTTTGAGATGCTTAGATTGCAGTAGCGAGATCATTAATGAGTAGTGAAATGCATTATCAGCCTCATTAAATTATATATATGGTCACCTGTAGACAATAGAAGAGTACAAACATGAAACATAAGACATAAGAATAGCCATACTGAGTCACACCAGTGGTCCATCTAGCCCAGTATCCTGTTTCCAACAATGGCCAATCCAGGTCACAAGTACCTGGCAGAAACTCAATTAGTAGCAACATTCAATGCTACCAGTTTTGGGGCAAGCAATGGCTTCCCCATGTCTATCTCTGGTCTTTGTACTTTTTGAAAGAGTGAAAAATTGATTCACTATTACCATTCTACACCACTCAGGGGTGTAAGATTTTTAAAATAGTTGCACACATTTCAGTTTCCATACTGCCTCATCTATATATTCTCCAAAATATGCATTCATCCTGCTTCACAGGATATACTGGGGAAAAAATCAGCAGCCAATAGAGGTTAGACTTTTTAGAGTTGAAAAAATAAGACAGCTTAGTAAGCTGTGTGAATAAGTTCTGGCAATCAAGGTTAGCATGTGTCCCATTTATATAATCTACTTTCATCTGCATTGAATGATAGCTATTTTATTTTATCGATTAAGGTGCCTCATTGGCAGTACCCAGAGAAAGGTCATCTATTTCTACAGATCATTTATTAATGAAGTCCTACACAGCTTTCATGGCCTCATGGTCAGCTTAATCATTAGGCAGACTAGGCAGCTGTCTATAGGGGCAATTTCTGGGAAGCAGCAAAGAGCAACTACAGTCAAAGCAAAACAATAGATCCTGACACCCACTTAAACTCAAAGAACCATCAGTGTGTACTTTTACCTGCAGGAAGGGTGATCACTTTGCTAACAACCCTTCAAGCTAAGTAAATGGCTTTTAGAAACTGTCATTTTGGAGGTAATTTTATGGAGGAATTTTGCATGTAAAAGCCTTTTCAAGGTAAAAACAAAACAAAACAGTACAGAGCAGACCAGACCAGTGGATATAGAAAAAGTACAATTTTATTCAAAACAGAGCACCTGACTTGGCCACATTTCACCTCAACAGGCCACATCAGGTGCTCAATTTTGAATAAAATTGTACTTTTTCTACATCCACTGGTCTGCTCTATGCTGTTTTCTACTGTCCCTGTTTACAGATCATCACCTCTCTGTTTCTTCGTAAAACCTTTTCATGTTCATATAAGGTCTTTTATAAAATTACCTCAGGGGATACACAAGTAAAAGTGCACCCCATGATAAGAAGATGCATACTTTTATGTGACCTGTGTGTAGGCATCTTCTGGGGAAGAATTTGGGTAGAGCATGGGCAGAGTCACCCTTCGGAGCTAACAATTCATCATCGGCATGGAAAACTTTTCAGTGTGCAAAACTTGGACATATGATCAATGCAGCAGCAACCCCTAATATCTTTATGTCAACAAACATTTTTACTTTCCAGTTGCACTGCCGGTAAGCCAATCTCGAATAAAGTTTCAAAATAAACCTATGACCGATGATGGCCACATTTCACCAAGCTGCGTCAGGGTCAAATGGATCTACAAAAAAAGAAGAAAATGCCTACAGTACAGGAAAGCAAAATACAAAAAGAAATATTTAGATGCATGATGCAAACATTTAAATACCTCTGTCTAGGCTTCAGCTGGTTTCAAGTGGCTCCTACTTCAGACAAAAAATGGTTCCCTTATAAAATGTGACATCAGACACCACAAAAAACACCCACCAATCAAACATTGCAGAGGCTGAAAATGAATACTGACATTGTAATTAGTAGTTCTGACAAAGGGGAAGCAATAGTAATACAAGATCACAAAGATTACAATCAGTTAGAAAATCTGGACCACTGCTCAGAGTTGGATGTTGACTCTACCCGCTATTTGCAAACAGAGATCTTTCAGATTACAGGGGAGAGGTATGCTTTGGGATATTTAACTCAGAAAGAATTTCAATTAATGTAGCTCATCCAAAGACACTGGCATTTTACACTTTACCCAAAATCCACAAAACGCAAGTGAATCCCCCAAGGCCTATTGTTTCGAGTCAGGGCTCACTTTTGGAACCACTTTCCATGTACATTGATTATTTTTTGCAGCCTTTGGTGATGATGAAGAGATCCTATATTAAAGACTCAGCTAAATTTATGAGACATCTGATGTAAATGGAATGTGGTATCCAACATTCTTTACTTGTTACCCTGATATGGTTTTGCTTTATACAGTGATTCCTCAAGATGAAGCCATGAATATAGTGGTAGGGATAGATCTTTTGTCTAACAAGTTTTTTAACACTTCAAGCCCTTGAAGTGTTAAAAAACTTGTTAGACAAAAGGTCAACAAAGGATGTTCCACCTCCTTTATCATTGCTTTAGCTGCTGTGGCTCTGAAGAAAAATTTCTTTCAGTACAATAAGTGTTTGTTCCAGCAAGTTTCTGGAGTGGCCATGGAGGCTACAATGGCCCCTTCAGTGGCTAATCTATTCATGTCACACTTTGATATGTCTACCCTGCAGCTTATTTTGATAAAGCGATGATGTGGGTGCATTTAATAGATGACAGTTTTCTTTTGTGGGAGGGGAGTGAACAAGAGTTGTCTGGGTTTTTGGAATATATGAACAGTTGTCACAACAGAGTGAACTTTATATTGAATTGCAATCACCATTCTGTCTCTTTTTTAGATGTATTGATGAAACTGCCATCCTCAGGCTTTGAAAAATAGCTTGTCTTTTCCACAAATTCTGCAGTATTGATGCTCTGATGATATGAATTTCAAGAGACAAGCTCAGGATTTGATGAGCAGACTTATCTAACCTGGGATATCCTAGAAACATCATTAAAAAAAGTGTATCGTCAAGCCAAGTATAATAATAGAGATCTTCTCTTGACTTCATGCAGCAGGAGTGAAGCTGTGACCCAGAGGATAACACTTTGACGTGTTCTGAGACATACTGCATTTGCCGCTAGTCTCACCAGAGTTGCTGCGCTCACCACATCACGTGATCTCTTAACAGATTTTATTACCAATGAGTTCTTGAAATACCCTGGAACGATTATCTAGGTGATATCAATATTCCTCAGGCAGCAATCCTGCCAGTTTCTAGCCAAATTTTCTGTACTCTTTGGAGGCTATGAATAGTATGCAAATAATATATTAAAATAATACTAAGAGGGGCATAATCGAAAGGGGCATCCAAGTTTTCCTGAGGACGTCCTTGTAGGATGTCCAGCAAAGGGGCGGGGAAACCCGTATTATCGAAACAAAATGGGTGTCCATCTTTTGCCTGTCAATCAACCAGTTTTCAATCCAGTTCACTACTTTGAGTCCTAAGTTCAGCCCTACCAACATTCTCTGTCTGAACCCCAACAAAACAGAGATTCAGTGGGTTCCTAACACAAGTGGACAGGTACCTAACTCAAAATACCATTTGAGAAGTACAAATTCTCCCTAAAATCAAAGGTCAGGAATCTTGGGATACTACTAGACTCAGTGGTGTGCTGGAGCCGGCTTGCTCCGCCTCGCAAGAGCCGGTTGTTAAATTTTGCTCGGACTTTCGAGCTGGTTGTTAGAAAGGGCGAGCCGGCTCTCCCTCCCTCCTCCCTCCGGATCCGGTCCCTCACCGACCCTGCAATTTGGGGAGGGGCGCAGAGGGGGACCAGGGGGGGGCGCAGAGGGGGACCGGGGAGAGAGCCTGTTGTTAAACATTTACCAACACACCACTAACTAGACTCATCACTTACTTTGATCCCACAAAGACAAACAACCTAATAACTGCTTCTATCACCTCCAGCAACTTGGAATTTCTCTGCACATTTTGAAAAGATGAGTCTCACCAGAGTGGTCCACAATAAGATAACATCTCTGCTAACCTATTGTAACACATTCTACATTAACCACCCAGTTACACTATCAAACAGTTATAAAATTACTCTTTATAGGTTTAATTTAATCATTCTCAAATTAACAATTTGACTCAGCTTTTTATTACTTTTACCAGATCTCTGTTACCTTCACAACCATCCCTCTTTTTAGTTCTCTCTCTCTCTCTCTCTCTCTCTCTCAACCACACATTCACAGTTGCAATTTGACTTTTTTATATCTTACTCTCTTTCTACTTCTACATCTCTTCCAAGGTCTCTTCTCACATCCTACCTTTTATCCTTCTTTTATCCATATTTGTTACCTCACTGTAATGTTTCTTCCACTATCTCCTGAGAAAGTAAATTTAACTTGTATTAACACAATCATCTCCCAAAAATATATTCACTTTTTTTTTTTTTACAAAATCTTTACCAATCGTTTTTAGTTCAATGACTCAGAATTATTACTAGATCAATGTCTCATGATTGCTGCAATTTATTCCATTCTTCTATTGGACTCAGATCTTTCTTTTTCAGTAAGTATCCTCGGAGAAAACTAGCGCATCTATCTTGCAGATCAGCAATGAACTATAATTTAACTTGCTTTCCCAGGATAAACTGGCCTCTATATTTATCTCTCTGTATCTTCTAGGGGTATATTTTTGCAAGTTATATTCTTCACTCATCAGGTGCATTTTTTATTCTTTCCTTCAGGCCTTAATAACCCAGCTGTCGTTTGTCAATTGTGCCCATGAAGGTCAATCAGTTTCATCATTAATGTCAATTTTCATGTCCATCTCTTTATGGCTTAATGCTAAATACTTGGTTAGCACAATCTCCACTCATCAGAATATTGCTATGAATCACAGAGAAAATAGTGTACACATGCTTTCCTTATACCGCAATCCACCCCCCCCCCCCTTCCTCTGTCTGTATAGCTTAAACAGTTTTACAAGGGACCTCTGCTTTCTTCTCCAATAATCTTCTTTGATCTCACATTGTGCCAGAAAATTGCAGAATATAAGTACAGAATTAAATTATATTAAGTCAAATCCACATAACCACTTTGTTTCTTTTTTTAATTCAAGAATACAGTAGCCTCAAAATTTTCCTTTTTGGATTCTTATAAAATAAAAATATTACTTTACACATCTATTTTACACTAACCTAGCATTATTACTGATCTTGCTATCCATCAGAGGGAATTTGAGAAGAACTAAAGTCAGTTTTCAGCTTTTCCTTTGGATTTAAGCAGGAGTCTTGTTCCTCTTCAGGCCTTTTCCTAATTAGTCAATTTGTTCCACTTGGTCATAATTTGTTGCAACTTTAGTACTTGAAAACTTAGTCCAAAATCCAGCCAGTTTACCAGCATATACAACCTGATTCCCCCCTCCCACCACCACCACCACTATACACACAGAGTTAATGAAAATCCATAAATAATAAACATTATTCTACATTTTATTTTGGAATATAAGACAAAGTACAGTAAAAAATAAAAAAATGTAGAAATAAAGTTAACATCTCAGAATAAAGAATTACAAATGCCAATACAATATTTATTTTTATTACATTTGTACCCTGTGCTTTCCCACTCAGGGCAGGGTCAATGCAGCTTATGTATTATATATAGGTACTTATTTGTACCTGGGACAATGGAGGGTTAAATGCACAGAGTCACAAGGAGCTGCCTGTACCTACAGTAGGACTTGAACCCAGTTCCCCAGGACCCAAGTCCACCAATCTAACCACTAGGCCACTCCTCCACTCAAAAAGTTGACATAAAATACCTCAACATACGCTGACTCAGTGTGTCATACATTTACAAACAGTTGACATAGAAGAGTAAAGGGCTTAAAAAACCTATATGAACCTAAGTAAAAATAATAACGAATGTAGCGTTGAACAAATGCATGAGAATTTAGAATAAGTATGACAAAGTAAGTATGAAACTAGTATGTGTCTACAAATAATAATCTGGCTTTGTTTATGTTAAAGACTGCTCCTGCTGGCTGCAATTCCTGATTTGCTTGCTATCTGAGCTGTTCTGGGAGATATGATTCTATCTACTACTACTACTATAAATCACTTCTATAGTGCTACCAGTCGTACGCAGCGCTTTACAATTGAACATGAAGAAAGACAGTCCCTGCTCAAAAGAGCTTACAATCTAACTCAGGACAAACAGACAGGATCAATAAGGACAAGGGAAGGACAGACAGAAGGACACAAGGATAAGATAAAAGTGACAAGTCAGGAGTCGAAAGCAGCATCAAACAGGTAGGCCTTTAGCCCGGATTTGAAGGCAGCCAGGGATGGAGCTAGACGCAATGGCCCAGGAAACCTATTCCAGGCATAAGGTGCGGCGAGATAGAAGGAGTGGAGTCTGGAGTTAGCGATGGAGGAGAAGGGTGCAACTAGGAGAGATTTGCCTAGTGAGTGGAGTTCTAGGGAAGGAGTGTAGGGAGAGATGAGGGTGGAGAGGTAGTGAGGGGCTGCAGAGTGAATGCACTTATAGGTCAATAAGATATGATTCTATCTATTGAGATTGACATCTTGGTTTTAATTGTGCTAAAGACTGCCCTCCAGGACCGGTGCTAGGGTCTCTGGCGCCCCCCTGCAAACTATCTAGAGCACAGAAATGTTTCCAGCTTTGATTAAGGAGACATGCTTTGATACAGCATCAAATGCGAAACATGAGTTCATGTCGGATTAAGAGGTCTCCGAGATGACTGATTTTTTAATAGAAAAATAGAAAACGAAGGAAGAAAATACTGCAATTAAAGCTAAGTGCTAATTTGAATAATGGATTAAATAAGTTAATGATTGGAAAGTTTAAGAATAAACTTATGGATCAATGAGGAATGCCTGCCCACCATAAAAAGTGCCTGGCTCACAGTATAGCCTGAATGGTGGTGATATGGTTGTCTGGCAGATCCTATACAAAATACCCTTTAAATCTGTATAAAGGAGCTGTAAAATAGTCTGAGAGTTGGGTATTAATAGAAGATTGGTATATGAGAAGCCCCCTCTAATAAGTATAACTCTGATACCATATAAAGTGAGTCACATAATAAAGGGCATCAACTAGATATAATAGCATTTTGAAGGCGGATACCTGTACAGATATATTTTTTCAAGATAATATTTGGTCAGAGATTCCTTGGTCAGACCATTTTATTTATCAATTTAACATTGACTGGAGACAACTAGGAAGAACTAAATCGTTAAACAAAACTTCATATGTATCTATAGGAGATATAGATAATATTACCTTTTGGTCACAACTGGATGAAGTAAATGCTTCCTGGGAATTTTGATTTTATTAAGAATTGGTTCCATTTTAGTAATGAGATATTGGAAAACTGGCTCCTTATACAGTCTATACTAAACTGCTTACAAGTTCTGATGAATGGTTTGACTCTGAACTGTTTATCGTTAAGAGGAAATGTAGATCTGCAGAGAGATTATGGCAAAAAACATCCTCGTACTGAAAATAAGGCTAATTGGAAACTACTTAATAAAGAGTATAAGAGATTATTGAAATTGAAAAGAAAGAATTACTATTCTAAGAGATTTCACTAATACAGAGGTCTGCACTGTTCCATCTACTGCTAAAACAACTTCTGCGTCCAAGTTAGCTAATTATTTTAGCTCAAAAATACAAATAAGAAAATCTTTTAAAGATGATGTTATTTTGAAGTTTTTGAATCGTAGATTGGATTCTCTCTCTGTAGACAATTTGAAGTGATTTTTATTCCAAATCATGGTCGCTCTTTGAGAAGTTATATAGGAAGTATTCCTCTTCATATTGTACATTGGAGAGTGGACACTTGTCCTCCATATGTTATGAAATTTGCATCAAACAACTTTAAGCTGCTGGTTTTGGAATGGTTGCAATTTTCATTGGAGCAAGGGGTATTTCCTCGGAATCTGGGAGATATAATAGTTACTCCAATAATGAAAAACTGTAAAGACCTCAGCAATTTAACTTCAAATTGCAGACCAATATCTTCAATTCCAATTTTTTATAAACTGATGGAGGGAATAGTTGCTCACCAATTATCTGAGTATTTAGACCATCATTGTATTTTGCACTTTTCTCAATCATGGTTTAGGTCGAACTACAGCACTGAGTCTGTAATTGGCTTTCTAATAATATTCGTAAATTATTTTGTAAGGGTAGGAATACCTTGGTGCTGCAGTTCGATCTATCAAGTGCTGTCGATCTGGTGGATCATGAAATTCTAATAAGAATATTGAATGAAATGGGAATTACAGAGAAGGTGTATGGTTTTGTTTTTTTTTATTATATTTGTACCCTGTGCTTTCCCACTCATGGCAGGCTCAATCCAGCTTACATATTATATACAGGTACTTATTTGTACCTGGGGCAATGAAGGATTAAATGACTTGCCCAGAGTCACAAGGAGCTGCCTGTGCCTGCAGTGGGAATCAAACCCAGTTCCCCAGGACCAAAGTCCACCACTCTAACCACTAGGCCACTCCTCCACTCTGAAATAGCACCACTATAGAGCAAAGATGGATGGATCATATTCTCAAAATTGGACCAATCCTTGTGGGGTGCTGCAGGGCTCACCACTCTCTTCTATTGTTTAATATCTATTGTACTCCCTGTGGTAGTCATGGAAAAATTGTGAGTCCACTTTTATAGCTATGCCGACGATATAACAATAATGATTCCTATAAATTCAATGTTAGCATCTCATTCACTTTTTAACACATAATGTTATGGCTACACTAGAATTATGGATGAAAATGTATAAACTTAAGCTGAATGCTGATAAAACAAAATTCTTATTGATTAGTCACTCATCTATGGAAGAAGAGAATAACGTTAGAATTAAAGGTTAGGAAAGGTTAGGACAGCTGTTGTACTGGGTGATTCGATCATTAGGCATATAGATAGTTGGGTGGCTGGTGGACGTGAGGATCGCCTGGTGACTTGCCTGCCTGGTGCGAAGGTGGCGGACCTCACGCGTCACCTAGATAGGATTTTATATAGTGCTGGGGAGGAGACGGCTGTCTTGGTACATGTGGGTACTAATGACATAGGAAAATGTGGGAGAGAGGTTCTGGAAGCAAAATTTAGGCTCTTAGGTAGAAAGCTGAAATCCAGATCCTCCAGGGTAGCATTTTCTGAAATGCTACCTGTGCCATGCGCAGGGCCCAAGAGACAGGCAGAGCTCCAGAGTCTCAATGCGTGGATGAGACGATGGTGCAGAGAGGAGGGCTTTAGATTTGTTAGGAACTGGGCAACATTCTGGGGAAGGGGGAGCCTATTCCGAAAGGATGGGCTCCATCTTAACCAGAGTGGGACCAGGCTGCTGGCATCGGCGTTTAAGAAGGAGATAGAGCAGCTTTTAAACTAGAA
Organism: Microcaecilia unicolor; assembly: GCF_901765095.1. NCBI lineage: Eukaryota > Metazoa > Chordata > Amphibia > Gymnophiona > Siphonopidae > Microcaecilia > Microcaecilia unicolor. Next base: position 168,720,857 of record NC_044037.1, on the reverse strand, counting down.
ATGGGGGGAAGGCCGACAGTCGCTCAAAAGAGCATGGTTCGGGATAAGGTATCTTTCAAAGATATCACCATAACAGGGAAGATAGAGTATCCTGATAGTGAGGTTGCAAAAGAGATTGTAGTAGATCGGGTATCTTTAAATAACAATAAAAATCAGACAAAAGATTGCCAATTAATACTGTCAAGTACTAAGCATGATGTACTTAGGAACAACAAACATAGTTTGAAATGTCTATATGCGAATGCCAGGAGCCTAAGAAATAAGATGGGGGAGTTGGAATATATTGCACTAAATGAAAAATTAGATATAATAGGCATCTCTGAGACCTGGTGGAAGGAGGATAACCAGTGGGACACTGTCATACCGGGGTACAAATTATATCGTAGTGATAGGGTGAATCGGATTGGTGGAGGGGTAGCATTGTATATTAACGAGAGCCTTGAATCAAATAGATTGAAAATTCTGCAGGAAACAAAACACTCCTTGGAATCACTGTGGATTGAAATTCCATGTGCAAAGGGGAAAAGGATAGTGATAGGAGTGTACTACCGTCCGCCTGGCCAGGACGAACAGACGGATGCGGAAATGTTAAAGGAAATCAGGGACGCAAACAATCTGGGCAACACAATAATAATGGGGGATTTCAATTACCCGCATATAGACTGGGTTAATGTAACATCTGTACACGCAAGGGACATAAGATTTCTTGATGAAATCAAGGACAGCTTCATGGAACAGCTAGTTCAGGAGCCGACAAGAGAAGGAAAAATACTAGACTTAGTCCTTAGTGGTGCTCATGATCTAGTGCAGGGGGTAACGATACGAGGGCCGCTTGATAACAGTGATCATAATATGATCGGTTTTGATATTGGCATTGAAGGAAGTGAAACTAGGAAATCAAGTACGCTAGCGTTTAACTATAGAAAAGGTGATTACGACAAAATGAGAAAAATGGTGAAAAAAAGACTGAAAGGAGCAGCTCGCAGAGTAAAAGGCGTGGATGCTGTTTAAAAACACCATCCTGGAGGTTCAGGACAAATATATTCCACGTATTAGAAAAAAGGGAAAAAAAGACTAAACGTCAGCCGGCGTGGCTAAACAGTAAGATAAAGGAAATCATTAGAGCCAAAAAACAATCCTTCAGAAAGTGGAGAAGAGAACCAACTGAAAGTAACAGGATAGATCATAAGGAATGCCAAGCCAAATGCAAAGCGGAGATAAGGAGGGCAAAAAAGGACTTTGAGAAGAAATTAGCGTTGGAAGCAAAAATACATAGTAAAAATTTTTTTTAGATACATTAAAAGCAGGAAACCGGCCAAAGAGTCGGTTGGGCCGCTGGACGAAAATGGTGTTAAAGGGGCGATCAAGGAGGACAAAACCGTAGCGGAGAAATTAAATGAATTCTTTGCTTCGGTCTTCACCGAGGAGGATTTGGGGGGGACACCGGTGCCGGAAAGAATATTTGAAGCGGGGGAGTCGGAGAAAACTAAACAAATTCTCTGTAACCTTGGAGGATGTAATGGGTCAGTTCAGCAAGCTGAAGAGTAGTAAATCACCGGGACCTGATGGTATTCATCCCAGAGTATTAATAGAACTAAAAAATGAACTTGCGGAGCTACTGTTAGAAATATGCAATCTGTCCCTAAAATCGAGTGTAGTACCGGAAGACTGGAGGGTAGCCAATGTTACTCCGATTTTTAAGAAGGGTTCCAGAGGAGATCCGGGAAATTATAGACCGGTGAGTCTGACGTCGGTGCCGGGCAAGATGGTGGAGGCTATTATTAAGAATAAAATTGCAGAGCATATACAAAAACATGGACTGATGAGACAAAGTCAGCACGGATTTAGTGAAGGGAAGTCTTGCCTCACCAATCTAATGCATTTTTTTGAGGGGGTAAGCAAACATGTGGACAATGGGGAGCCGGTTGATATTGTATATCTGGATTTTCAGAAGGCGTTTGACAAAGTGCCGCACGAAAGACTCCTGAAGAAATTGCAGAGTCATGGAATCGGAGGTAGGGTATTATTATGGATTAAGAACTGGTTGAAAGATAGGAAGCAGAGAGTAGGATTGCGTGGCCAGTATTCTCAGTGGAGGAGGGTAGTTAGTGGGGTCCCGCAGGGGTCTGTGCTGGGTCCGTTGCTTTTTAATGTATTTATAAATGACCTAGAGATGGGAATAACTAGTGAGGTAATTAAATTCGCCGATGACACAAAATTATTCAGGGTCGTCAAGTCGCAGGAGGAATGTGAACGATTACAGGAGGACCTTGCGAGACTGGGAGAATGGGCGTGCAAGTGGCAGATGAAGTTCAATGTTGACAAGTGCAAAGTGATGCATGTGGGTAAGAGGAACCCGAATTATAGCTACGTCTTGCAAGGTTCCGCGTTAGGAGTTACGGATCAAGAAAGGGATCTGGGTGTCGTCGTCGATGATACGCTGAAACCTTCTGCTCAGTGTGCTGCTGCGGCTAGGAAAGCGAATAGAATGTTGGGTGTTATTAGGAAGGGTATGGAGTCCAGGTGTGCGGATGTTATAATGCCGTTGTATCGCTCCATGGTGCGACCGCACCTGGAGTATTGTGTTCAGTACTGGTCTCTGTATCTCAAAAAGATATAGTAGAATTGGAAAAGGTACAGCGAAGGGCGACGAAAATGATAGTGGGGATGGGACGACTTTCCTATGAAGAGAGGCTGAGAAGGCTAGGGCTTTTCAGCTTGGAGAAGAGACGGCTGAGGGGAGATATGATAGAAGTGTATAAAATAATGAGTGGAATGGATCGGGTGGATGTGAAGCGACTGTTCACGCTATCCAAAAATACTAGGACTAGAGGGCATGAGTTGAAGCTACAGTGTGGTAAATTTAAAACGAATCGGAGAAAATGTTTCTTCACCCAACGTGTAATTAGACTCTGGAATTCGTTGCCGGAGAACGTGGTACGGGCGGTTAGCTTGACGGAGTTTAAAAAGGGGTTAGATAGATTCCTAAAGGACAAGTCCATAGACCGCTATTAAATGGACTTGGAAAAATTCTGCATTTTTAGGTATAACTTGTCTGGAATGTTTTTACGTTTGGGGAGCGTGCCAGGTGCCCTTGACCTGGATTGGCCACTGTCGGTGACAGGATGCTGGGCTAGATGGACCTTTGGTCTTTCCCAGTATGGCACTACTTATGTACTTATGTACTTATATCAATTTTCTCCATTTATAAAAGATCTAGGCATCCTACTAGATTATCCTTTGATTTTGATGTCAATCTGCTGATACAAAAAGCTTCCTTTGCTATGCGTAACTTAAGACAGGTACGTAACTATTTTGAACAAGGGCCAAAATGCACTAAAACATTGTTAAAACCCTTCCCTTAGTGAATTGGTAAGGAACAGGCATGCAAGCTGTAATTTATTTTAGTTACATTTGTACCCTGTGCTTTCCCACTCAAGGCAGGCTCAATGCAGCTTACATATATATGTAATTATTTGTACCTGGGGCAATGGAGGGTTAAATGACTTGCCCAGAGTCACAAGGAGCTGTGCCTGAAGTGGGAATTGAACTCAGTTTTTTAGTTCCCCAGGACCAAAGTCCACCACCCTAACCACTAGGCCACTCCTCCATACACTCCATACACTCACTCTGCACCTGGACTAGCTTGAGCATACCTTGTAACTTAGACCAGTTCCTTATAGCTTGTTTAACAGTATATAGAACTTGCCTTGAGTTTAGCCACCATCTCAATTGACTTTGTACTACCCATCTTGTCCCCACCTAAATTTCCGGAAAGCACTAAAAACAAATCTGTTCAGAAAGGCATACCCCACCGACCCAACATAAAAAAACCTGGCCACCTGTGACATAACGTAACCAAAGACCGTAATGGACATATCCTAACTCTTCCTCTTCCTCTCTAAGTTCCACTAATGTATTTACCATACATGAACTTCATTCTACCATAATATCACCTTGTATTTGTTCATACCAGAACTGGCTAACGCCATTACGGTACTATGTAACAGGGGCGTAGCTATGGGTGGGCCTGGGTGGGCCCAGACCCACCCAGTTTTCAGTAAGGCCCATCCAGATGTCACCGTGTCTCCTCACCCTCTCCCACCCCCGCCGTAGCGCTTGTATTCAATGCTATCGCGCTGCCTCCTCCACCTCACAGTCTCCGAGTCCATCTCCCACTCCCGTGGCAGCGCTTACAATTTGCTACCGGCACTGCCTGACAGCTGACGGATGCGGCGCAACGTCCTGCTCCGGGAGCGGGGCCTTCCCTCTGCCACGCTGATTCAACTTCCTGTTTACGCAGGGCAGAAGAATGCACGCGGCAGAGGGAAGGTCCTGGAGCAGGTCATCGGCTCCGCATCTGTGATGTCAGGCAGCACCGGTAGCAAATTGCAAATGCTGCCACGGGGGTGGGAGACGGAGACTGTGAGGTGGAGGAGGCAGCGCCGATAGCGTTGAATACAAGCGCTGCGGCGGGGGTGGGAGAGGGTGAGGAAGACAGTGGTCTGCTTGCCCTGCAAGGGGAGGGGCCTGAAAGGAAGGGAGAGGTTCTGGACGTGTGGGGGGTGAGGAAGACAAAGGGGAGCGGGCTGAAGGGAAGGGAGAGGTTCTGGATGTGTGTGGGGGTGGGGTGGGGGGTGAGGAAGATGAAGGGGAGTGGGCTCTGCAAGGGGAGGGGGCAGAAGGGAAGGAAGAGGTTCTGGACGTGTGTGTGTATGGGAGGGCGAGGATGACAAAGGGGAGCGAGCTGAAGGGAAGGGAGAGGTGCTGGACTTTTTTGGGGGGGTAAGGAAGATACGGAGGTGCTGGTCCTTGGAGGGGAGGGGCCTGAAGGGAAGAGAAAGGTGCTAGATTTGTGAGGGGCAGGGGGTTGGAGAGAACGGAAGGGAGAGAGGTACTGGACTTGCAGGGGGAAGTTTGAGGGAAGGGGAGAGGTGCTGGATTTGCAGGGGGGTTGGAGGGAAGAGGAGAGGAGCTGGACATGGGGGTTGGAGGGAAAGGGGAGATGTGCTGGATATGCAGAGGTTTGAAATGAAGGGGAGAGGAGAGGTGCTGGACACATAGGGGGGCTGCATAAAAGGGAGAGAGGTGCTGGACATGTGGAGGGGGGCTGGAGGAGAGGTGCTGGACATGTGGAGGGGGGCTGGAGGAGAGGTGCTGGACATGCGGGGGGCTGGAGGAGAGGTGCTGGATATGCGGGGGGTGGTTGAAGGGAAAGGAGAGATGTGGACCTGCAAAGAGGGCTGGAGCAAAGAGAGAAAGGTGCTGGACCTATGGGAGGGGTTAGAGGGAAGGGAGAGAGATGCTGCACAAGGGGATAAAGGAAGAGGGAGTCAAATGCTGAACCCATAGTGGGAGAAAGAGCCAGATGCAGAAGTGGAAGGAAAGAGAGAGGAAGAGAAGCTGGTTGGGGTGGGATCAGAGAGGAGAGGGACACATTGGTGTGGAGGACGGAGAAAAGGGACATAGGGAGGTGTACAGATACAGAAGGGAGATGATAGGCATTAGGTGGGAGCATGGGGACAGGCACACAAATGTGAGATGCTGTATGGGGATGACAATGGCATATGGGCACAGAGGGGCAATGCCTGACAAGGGGGGGGGGGGATATGGAATAGAAATATAATGCTGGACATTGGAGAAGGGGGTATATGGACACAGAGAGGGGGGAGAGATACCAGACAAGGGGAGGATAGGAACACAGAAGGGATATGCTGGGCATGGGGTGCACAGAGAAATGATGATGGATGAGGGGATATGAACACAGGGGAGATACTGGACAAGGAAATATAGGAAAACAGAGATGGATGATGGACATGAATAAAGAAGAAATGTCAAATAGACAGGAGACCCTGGCAAGTGAGTTCAGAGAAGACAGAGGGAAGCAGAAACCAGAGACTGAGATCAATATGATTTGAAAATAAAATGACCAGACAACAAAAAGGTACAAAAAAATTATTTTATCTTTAATGCTATGAATATAATATGTTGAATTTGGATGTACATCTTGCCAGAGTTGATTTTAAACATGGCTGGGGTCCAGGACAGAAATCTAGGAAAGGACCCCAAAGTCCATTACCAGGCTGCGTCTTCAGCTTCCAGCAGGCGGGCTTTCTCTGGCCAGGGAACCAGGCACAATTGCCCTAGTTGCAGCCCCTAACACCATCCCTGGCACGTGCTGTCTTTTTATTTTGCCGAGGAGGAAATGTGTTTCTTTCATGTTTCTCTGGTGTTGTACTACAAGCAAGGTCTGGTTTCTTGGGGTTTCTGTTTAATTTATATTTCTAGAGTTTGTGGTCACTTATTCTGTATTTGACATTTGTGTTCTCTGTGTGTGAGTGAAGTATTCTGTTAGCATGACGTTTCTATGTAGCATTCTGTAGTAATTTGGCTTGTTCAGCTTTCCTGATAAATGTATTTGTATTTTAGGGCCCCACTATAATATTTAATGCACTTCCTTTTCATAGGTAGGATCCTTGTTTTTGGAAGTCAGTGTTGGCATTGTAGATTTGCTGTGGGTTCTCAGTGACTTTTGTTTTATAGATTTTTTAAAAATTTATTATTATTATTATTATTACATTTGTACCCCACACTTTCCCACACAATGCAGGCTCAATGCGGCTTACATAGTAATTTGAAATACAAAGTTAATAGAATTTTAATAAAACAGTAGTAAAACAATGTAAAGTTGGGCTTAGTAGTGTATGATAAGTTGAGCTAGATAATATATGACTAGGATAAAAGAGGGTAGACAGGATAGGATAGTGTAATTTGGGAGAAAGGGTAAGGAGGGATAAGATTAAGGAGAGATGGAAAGAGAAGGATGGGAGGTATAATATGTCTGTTATTGAGATTACACTAGAAACCAAAATGTCTTTGTATGATGAGTTTTATGGGGAAATGTCCTTGCTGTGCTCTGTATCCATTGTTGGTGGAGGGCCAGGAGGTCCTCTGGATGCAGAATGTGTTTGGCTTCAATACCATATGTGTGTTGGAGGACCATGGCTCAATGGGGCTGACGTGCAGTCTATTGTACTGCCCTTAGCTCTCAATTGGCCTGTAGCCACTGAAGCCTGCACTGCTACCCTCATTGAAGTTATGGGGAGCATGGTAGGGACAGAGCATGGGTGCATCAGGTTTCTGTTTTTTCTCTTTCAAAAAAGTTGAAGTGCCCATCCATCCAACCTGTTGGCCCACCCAAAAATTGCCTTCTGGCTATGCCACTGCTATGTAAGCCACATTGAGCCTGCAAATATGTGGGGAAATGTGGGATACAACGTAACAAATAATAATAATAAATAATAATAATAATAATCTGCATTTGGCCCCTAGCTACATAGTAAGATGTTTCATTGTATTGCAGGAACATCATTAACATCATATTTATGCTATTGAAATGTTCTAATATGTGCTAGTAGGCTGACATCATATTATATCTGTCCAACCTAATCTATTAAGCTAAAAGACACTCATTTCTTAAATAGAAATGTTTTTAACACCTTTTGACATGCCATATTCTTTTATTATGGTACTGCTTGTATTATATTGACATTAATATTTCTGTTGTGACTGTTCTACAGTGCTGTTAGTTGTATATATTTCTGATACTGTTTCATATTAATCCAATTACTAGGTTTCAATTTGCCTTTTCCAAGTTTACCTCATTCATTGTATTTATGTTGATATTTGGTCATTTTACTATTGTTATTGTGTTAACAAAACTGTAAGTTTTATGTTAAACTGTATCTGCCGTACATCAACCTTGAATGAATCTCTTCATAAAGGCAGTTAATAAATCCAAATAAATAAATAAATTTTGAGTGAGACCAAATAAGTAACTCTCCTAAGTAAAAAGGATAATTTATGCAATTAATGTTTAAGCCTACATATTCAGCAGTCTGCCATAAATGGATAGGTTAGCTGAAAATACACCCAAAAATATCCAGATCTATGCTTCACTTATTCAGATATCTTTAAATGGCAGCAACCCTACTGAATATTGACCTCAAATAGACCCCAAAACAATAAATTATCTTAGGTGTCCTTTTACTAAGCTGCGTAAGCGCTTATGCACACCCAACGTGCATCAATTCTGAGTTACCATCCAGCTACCGCGCGGCAGTAATTTCATTTTTGATGTGCACCTGATATGCACGTCAGAAAATATTTTTCTTTTCTGGCACGCGGGCGGTAATCACCATTCTGACATGCGTTGACCGTTCCTGCCCAGTTAATACATGAGACTTTACCACTAAGTCAATGGCTGATGGTAAGGTCTCGGACCCAAACTGGACGTGTGCCAATTTTCATTTTGCCGCATGTCCATTTTCAGCCCCAAAACAGGGCTTTTTTTACTGGTGTGTTGAAAAATGATCCTGTGCGTGGCCAAAACTCGCACCTACAATACCGCAGGCTATTATTCAGTGCACTTTAGTAAAAGGACCCCTTAGTCTACAAAGAGAGACAGGACTCAAAACAAACTATTGGAACAGCAAGAAAAACAATACCTATGCCAAGCAAAGGTTGCTGTTTAACATCTATCTATATAATTCACAACCCCAATATTCTAAATGAAGCCACCACCGGAAGTTGAAGCGTTGAGATCAGCTTTCCCCATCGGAAGTTGAGGCGTCGAGATAGCCGCTTTCCCCATTAGTGTGTGCCCCGCCCTCACGTCACTACGTGATGACGACGAGGGCGGAGCACTGACACTGGACGAAACGGAGCACCAGCAGCAATGAAGACATAACTGCTCACTTACACTGCAGCACCGACAACACGAACAGCGCTGACAGAAGAAATCCATTTGGATGGCCATGCTCCTGCTCTCCGTATGTGAGTCATCCCCCCCCCCCCCAAAAAAAAACACAAGCTAGCACCCGTTTCATTGCTCTGAGAAACGGGCCTTCTTTACTAGTTTCAAATAAATTTACTCTAACTGTTGTTTGTTAGTGCTCTAGAACAGGGGTTTTCTACCCAGTCCTTGGGACACACCTAACATGCCAGGTTTTCAGGATACCCACAATGAATATGCATGAGATAGGTTTGCATACAATGGAGGCACTGCAGGCAAATTTATCTCATGCATGTTCACTGTGGTTATCCTGAAATTGCTCTAGAAGCTGTCTTGGTATACTTTAAGCCTGCTGTGCTCTGTGCATAAGTAAATGTGTTTATTGCAAGGGTACCATTTACTTTGAAGGAGCTGGTGATCGCTTTTTTTTTTTCTTTTTAAAGAACAACAGCTCTGTTGCAAGGGGGCTTATTATTAAAGAGACCACTGCATTTGAAACATTTTTTGCATTGCCCTTTGTTGTCTATTCAATCAGTTTAGCTTGTCTAGTAAGACTGCATGAGCTCAGTTTCTAAGCATTTGGGGATCAGATGGCGTAATCATGAAAAGGAATGAGATGTCACGAGCTTGTTTTCAAATAAAATGGACAAATGATTTAAATTTGTTCATTTAAATTCAGTGGCAATTAAATTTTACAGAAAAAATAATCTACTGTTGATTAATGACACTGGAATAAGGAAAATGTTCAAACTAAGTACAGCCCCAGGCGGCTCTTGAAGTGAAAGAAAATTTTTATAGCATGATGTCTTACAGTTAACACACTCCAGGGATAATCTGTAAGTTATTTGCTGTTCAGGTTCAATATTTTTTGAGTAGAAAACCGGCTGGGCATCTCACTGTTCAGGTCAAAATTGGTATTCTCCAGAACACGTTTGAGATGTTCTATCTGGCAGGGATTTGTATTTCTTTGAAACATCTTCCATGTTTTGTTTTGTTTTGTTTTGTTTTGTTTTGTTTTGTTGTTGTTATTTTGGTTTGGAGTTTTTTGCCCACCCCTGAAATTTCAGGTTTTTCTGTCTGTTGCAAATACTGAGCACTCTTCCAAAAGAATGCACACTATTAGTAATGATATTACTGTAATATCATTTATTTAGGTTGTATGGATTCAACATAAAAAGACTCCAATCTCTGCAAAACATGGCTATCCAACCGCTCTGTTATGCTCAGCGTCAGGATCATGCCTTCCCACTACTTCAAAATTTCACTGGTTGCCTATTCAACAAGGGATAATCGTCAAACTTCTTACTCTTTTAAAGCACACAGGGTGGATCTTCCTCTTTATTTGAATTCACTTACTATTCCCTCTTCTCCTGTCCATTTACTTCGTTCTCTAAATGATCACCATCTTGTTCTACCAGGTCCAAAACTTGCTCAATTGGAATTTACTAGAAATTGCACTTTCATTTTTTTGCTGCCCCTTCTTTTTGGAATTCACTCCTCCTGCATATTTATGCGGAGCCTTCATTCAAAGCTGCACTCAAAGCTTGGCTTTTTTAGCCATGCCTTCATTATTATGTAGATTGTTCCCATGGGACTGGGCACTGTTGCTGTTGCTTTTATGTCCTAATTAATAGTCCTTACCCCCTCCTTACCCATCTCTTCTGTTCCTTAGGAGCCCTTTTACAAAGGTGCACTGAAAAATGTCCTGTGGTAGTGTAGATGCGTGTTTTGGGTGTGCGCAGAATCATTTTTTCAACTCAGCTGTAAAAATGCCTTTTTTTAAAATTTTTGCCGAAAATGAACATACGGCTTATCTGCTGGATGTGCACCTTTCCTATCAAAATTTTAGTTCTTTTCCTTTTTAATATTGATTTTAATTATTGTAAACCACTGAGATCACTCCGCTGCCAAAAGATGCTAAGAAAAACACAATGGACCTAACCAATTACCGCCCAGTTGCATCCATTCCGCTCATTACCAAACTCATGGAGGGCATAGTGATGAAACAACTTACTGAGTACCTAACTAAACACTCAATCCTACACGAGTCCCGATCAGGATTTTGAACAAATCATAGCACCGAAACAGTACTAGTGTCTGCAATGAACACATTCAAAAAAACAATTGCAACTGGTAAGAACATACTCCTACTACAATTTGACATGTCTAGCGCCTTCGACATGGTTGACCATGGAATATTACTTCATATACTAGAATACTTCGGAATTGGAGGACCAGTTCTCAAATGGTTCGAGGGATTCCTCACCACCAGATCTTACCAAGTAACAACGAATGATGAAAGATCACCACCATGGATACCGGAATGCGGAGTTCCTCAAGGATCCCCCCTCTCACCAACTCTTTTCATCCTAATGATGATACCATTAGCCAAACTCTGAGCTAATCAAAATCTTAACCCGTACATATATGCAGACGGTGTCACAATCTACATCCTGTTCAAACATGATCTAAATGAAATCACCAACGAGATCAACCAAAGCCTCTGAATCATGCACTCCTGGGCAGATTCCTTCTAGCTAAAACTCAATGCAGAAAAAATTCAATGCCTAGTACTCACTTCCCAATGCAACACAAACAAATACTCCACTATAACCACACCATATTGCACTCTTCCTATATCAGAAAATCTGAAGATCCTTGGAGTCACCATCGATCGAAACCTCACACTCGATACCCATGTGAAGAACACGACGAAAAAGATGTTCTACTCGATGTGGAAACTCAAAAGAGTGAAACCTTACTTCCCGAGAAACATTTTCCGTACCCTAGTACAGTCAATGGTAATAAGCCATCTGGACTATTGCAACACACTGTATGCTGGCTGCAAAGAGCAGACTATTAAGAAACTCCAAACAGCCCAGAATACCGCAGCCAGACTCATATTGGAAAAACAAAATACGAAAGTGCGAGACCCTTAAGAGAAAAACTGCACTGGCTCCCTCTTAAGGAACGCATTGAGTTTAAGATCTGCACGACCGTACAAAAAATCATTCACGCAGATGCCCCACTCTACATATTAAACCTAGTGGACCTACCACCCAGAAACGCCAAAAGATCAGCCCACAAATTCCTCAATTTGAACTTCCCCAGCTGTAAAGGATTTAAATATAAGCAGGCATACGCCACTACCTTCTCGTACAGAAGTACACAGCTATGGAATGCACTGCCCACAGCCCTGAAACCATGGACAATCTAACCAACTTTCGCAAATCCTTGAAGACATATCTCTTCAACAAAGCCTACAAAATGAACCCTTAATGAAACTATCACCACCCAACCCACCTATGGACAATCTAACCAACTTTCGCAAATCCTTGAAGACATATCTCTTCAACAAAGCCTACAAAATGAACCCTTAATGAAACTATCACCACCCAACCCACCTAAGAATTAAAACATACCCTACACCACCCTACATAATCCTTCCTTCTCTTATCCCTCTTCCATCTTCTGCTTTAATATTGATTGTATCTAGATCCTGTCATGACGATGTCATAACACACTCTGTAAGCCACATTGAGCCTGCAAATAGGTGGGATAATGTGGGGTACAAATGCAATAAATAATAATAATAATAGTTAGCATTATCGATATAGCACATTTTAAATAAACTATAAACTATATTGGAAAAGAGCACACACTATGGGCCAGTTCTATAGCTGAGCACCTACATTTAGGCACCCTGAGGCCATGTGATGGAAGCCGGCTCTATAAAGATACCTAGGTGCCTATAGAATACCTGGCATAATCTTGTATCAGCCTGCCTATCATTTGGGTGCCACAATTATGCCAACGTAGAGATGATATAAGTGCAAGTGCCTCAATGCAGTAGGTACCTATGTATGCTATACAAAACTTCTATTCCGCACAATACCCGAACAGTTCTCTGTGGATTACAAAGTTTCAAAGAGACAGGATAATAAAACAGGGCTGACGATAGACAGAGCAGGGGCCTGGGGTAGGGCCTCCACAACTACCATCGCCGCTCCCTCCTCCTATCCTCGGCCGCCACAGCCCGCCCCTTACCTTCCTGCATCTTCTCCTCCCTCAGTTTATTACTCTCCTGCTCCTGTGTACCGGGACCCGGGTGACTGCATTAATGGGTCCCAACACACAGGAGCAGGAGAAAGACAGATTGAGGGAGCAGAGCCTTCTGGTGCCAGGCCTGAAGAATCTTTCTTAATTGAAACGTTTTTAACCTCTTTTGAAATACCTTATAATTTGTAAGTAATGACTCGGGTGGGCAATGAATTCCAGACTTAATCTACTGGTTTTAAAAGTGACAAATGAAACATTTTTCACAATTGAATTTGTCTCACTGATGGAAAACGTAACAACATTGGTTAACATTCTGTTAGTTATGCATGTAAGTGGGAGTCCCACCTATGCCTTGCCCATGTTCTGGACCCTGTGTGGCACCCCTTGCAAATATGCAGTATGTAAGTTAATTGGGTATTTGTGGAATAGCGCTTAGGCAGAATTTTTGCATTTACATGTTATTCTCCTCCATCTAGAATACTGCCATCTATGTGTGCAAGTGTACACTCATGTGTATATGGAAGCATCAGCCTAGGGCTGAATTCAGTAAACAGCACCAAAAATAAGGCACCAGAAAAAGTTTGCGCTTAGTGGGTATTCCCAGCGCTGGCGTTAGGGGGCGGCAAACAAAAGCAATTGCCCTGGACCCTCATACTACAAGGAGCCCCCAAACCTGCCTCAAGCTTAAGAAAGCATAGGCTGAAGACCAGCTTTGGGGCCCCCTCCCCAGTTTTCTGTCCAGCCCTGCATTTTCCAGCACCCAACTGTGGGTGCAAAGACTTACACCAGCTGAAACCTGGTGTAAATCCTGCTGCACAACCTCGATGCAGCCCCCAAACTCTAGGGAATTTTCCTGGCTATTAAATCTATGGAACACCTTTGACCTGCCCATGCACCTCCCATAGCCAGGTCGCGCATGAGAGGATTTGGGTGCGGATCTCTATAGAATCGTGTACAGCTAGATCCACTTGCAGATCCAAATTAGAGCTAATTAACATCAATTATTGATTGTTAATGTCTCATTAACTAATTTATTTGTATCTGGATCTCAGAATCACGTGCGATTTTGGGAGTCCAAATTTGGGTACCTTTAATAGAATCCAGGGATTAGCTCTGTACTCTAGAATGTAAGCTCACATATGACTTAGCATATAACGCAAGAGGGTATTCACGTATTACGTAGCTATATTTCGGGTACCTCTTTTCCACATGCATCACATTGCACTTGCTCACATTAAACATTATCTGCCATTTAGATGCCCAATCTCCCAGTCTCATAAGGTCCTCTTGGGAAACACTGCCCTAGAGGGAGTAGGCAAAAACTAGAAGACTGGTCAAATAATTGGTATTTTGCAAAGAACTGCAGAGTGATGACTCTGGGGTGCAGAAACCAAGGGGAGTTGTATGCAATAGGAGGGAAGAGGCTGATACACATGGACCAGGAGAGAGACCTTGGCGTCACTGTGTCTGAGGATCTCAAGGTGAAAAAACAGTATGACATGGTAGTGACCAAAGCCAGAAGGATGTTAGGCTGCATAGAGAGGGGCATAATCAGTAGTAAGGTGGTGATAATGCTTCTTTACAGATAATGCTTCTGGCCTGCAGTAGTGTGGGTGCATGGTTTTGGCGTGTGTTGGGCCATTTTTTACTGCGTCTGGGAAAAAGGGCATTTTTTAATGGGCCGGGAAATGGGGGTGCACTAAAATTAAAACTAGCACGTGCCTATATAAGGCCTGAGCTTTTACTGCCACCCATTGATCTACCAATAAAGGCTCACCTGCTACACGTGTGGTAACCGTTCAGCATGTGCCAACTGCCAATTACCACTGGAAACACCACACATGGTAGAAAATTAAAACATTATTTCTACCGCTAGAATGATTGTGTCCCAAATCTGAAATTACTGCCAGGGGCCACGCGAGCCTGGTGGTAGTCTCATTTTGGTGCACACTGCACGTGCGTAGGCCCTACCACAACTTAGTAAAAGGGCTTTTGAGGACATAAAAAGTCTGACATCAATACAGAGAAAAATAACCAACACGATAAGACGTCTCTGTCAGAAAACATATGAGAAGAAACTGGAGATCCCAAATATGTATACACTAGAGGAGAAAAGGGACGGAAGAGATATGACACAGACTTTTAAATACTTGAAGGTATTAATAGAGCAAATAAGCCTTTTTTCAAATGAGGGAAAGCTCTACTATTACAGGAGATGATATGATCCCACAAGGAGATAAATTAAAAGCAACCTCGGGAAATGTTTCTTCAAGAAAAGAGTGGTGGATGCCTGGAATGTCCTCCTGAAAGAGATGGTGGAGGCAAACATGATGCTGGAATTCAAAAAGGAGCTGGATAAATACAGTGGATACCCAGGGCCGGTCTTAGGCAGAGGCGACCAAGGTGGCCGCATAGGGCCCCGCACTTAAGGGGGCTCCGCGCCTCAACTCTGCCTCTCTGACCGACCCCCACTCGGACCGCATCATGATTTGATCCCGCTCGGCCGCTCCGCTCCCGCCACCAGTCCAGTGCCCACCCCCCGCTGAGCCCGTCAGCTCCCGCCTCCCCAGACCCCAACAGTTAACTTGCAGCGACAGCCTGGCCCCCGACTCACAGTTGCAGGCTTGCAGCGACGGCCCCGGCCCCCGACAGACAGTTGCAGTGACGGTTCACCCCAGCTTTTCACTTCCCGCTCAATGTCCCGCCTTCTGATGATGAGGTATTTCCTGTTTCCGCGAGGGCGGGCGGGAGTCACTGAGCGGGAAGTGAAAAGCCTGGTCGGAGGTGAGCCATTGCCATCGCTGGTGCGAGTGTGATGCAAAATAAAATAAAGTGAAGTAAGCGGAGGAAATCAGCCTTTTATTTTTTAGCACCTTCTTTGTTGAATAATCTGCCCTCGGAACTTAGATCTGAGCTCTTCCTTCCATGTTTTAAAATCCTGTTGAAGACCAAGACCTATTACTTTCAACTGACTTTCAGTTGGCCTCCGGATCAGGGCCGCTGAGAGACTGGGCCGGGCCCGGGACAAGGCCGCCCCTGGGCCCCCCCCCCCCCCCCCCCTGCCAGGCCCTTGCACTATATGTAGATCCTTCAAGAGGTAGTGTGTCATGATTTAGGCTCTACACCTTTTCTGATGTTTTGGTGCCACCTCAGTAAAGCCAAAACACAATCTCTCCACTGAAAAACACTATACACAAACTTGTGCAAAAACCCACTCGTAACCTTACCAAACCATAACAGCATAACAGCACTAATTCCAAGGACAGGACGAACTACAACCTTATGCATGGAAAGGCAGCACTATAATTACACCGGGCTCTAAAACACCAGTACACAACCTAATGAAAAACAAAACAAAAAGGGCTGCAAATACTACACACTAGCAGAATACTGTACCTTGATCACACATGAAAAACACATGGCAACAGATATGACACAAGGAACTAGAAATAAAAAAATATGAAGGCAAAATACTGAACTAGAAAGTTACCTCAAGAAGTCAGACTCAGCATGCAGCAATACTAGAAAAATTGAAACTTGCATGAAAAATATCACAGATACACATTTCCAAAAGCTGACATATTCCAATTAATAAATTCTGAATAAAATACTTTTTTCTACCTTTGTTGTCTGATCATAGTTTTTCTATTCGCTTTGGTCCCATCTTCTGTTTTATGCAGTGTCTTCTTTCCATTTGATATTTTTTCTCTCACCATCCTCCTGTGTCCTTATGCGTCCTGTCTACCATCTGTAGCCCTGTCCCTATCCTTCCTCAAGTTTCGGCATCTGTCCTGAAAGTGTTCCGATCCAGCCCTTAAATTGAGCATTTCTCCTCACTCCCCTCCCCTCCATCAATGTGCATGTACTTCCTGTCTTCCCTCCTCTCCATCCATATCCAGCATTTCTCCTCTCTTCCTTTTCCCTCCATCCGTGTGCATCTCCTTCCTTTGTCTTTCCTTCCCTTCATCCTTGTCCAACATTTCTTGTCTTCCCTGCCCTCCACTCCATCCATGTTCAGCATTTCTCCTCTCTTCCCTTCCCTCCATCCATGTGCATCTCCTTCCTGACTTCCCCCCACCCCTGCATGTCCAGCAACTCCTCATTCTCCCCTGGCCTCTCCTCCATCCAACCATATCCAGTAAATTTCCTCTCTCCCCTGCCCCCTCCAATCATCCATCCATGTTCAGCAGTTCTCCTCTCCCCTCTGCCCTGCCCTCCTGTCCAGCGATCTCTTCTCTCTCCCCATGCCCTCTTGTCCAGCGATCTCTTCTCTCTCCCCAATGCCCTCTTGTCCAGCGATCTCTTCTCTCTCCCCCCCTGCCCTCGTCCAGCGATCTCTTCTCTCTCCCCCTGCCCTCTTGTCCAGCAATCTCCCCCCTGCCCTCTTGTCCAGCGATCTCTTCTCTCTCCTCCATGCCCTCTTGTCCAGCGATCTCTTCTCTCTCCCCCCCCGCCCTCTTGTCCAGCAATCTCTTCTCTCTCCCCCTGCCCTCTTGTCCAGCAATCTCTTCTCTCTCCCCCTGCCCTGCCCTCTTGTCCAGCAATCTCTTCTTTCTCTTCCCTCTCTGAGATCCAAGGCCCCTATACTACTGCTTATCATTTCTATAGCGCTACTAAACTCCCTCCCTCCCTCCGAGATCCAAGGCCCCCCTCTCCTTCCGTCCATCCGACCGAATTTCAAGGCCCCCCTCCATCCCTCCCTCCGAATTGCAAAAGCGATCTTGTTCTTACTTCATCAGAGGTTGGCGAGAGCAGCATGTAGAAGAGAACGCAGGGAAAAGCATGCAGGCTCCCGCTTCAGCCTTCCCTCATTGTCTGTCTCTCAGCTCTGGTCCCGCCCTCAAAGGCGGGACCAGAGCTGAGAAACAGACAATGAGGGAAGGCTGAAGCGGGAGCCTGCATGCTTTTCACTGCGTCTGCGTGCTGCTCTCGCCGTAACCCCCGCCGAAGAAGTAAGAACAAGATCGCTTTTGCAATTCGGAGGGAGGGACGGAAGGCGGGCCCTGGGAGTCGGACGGAGGGAGGGAGGGAGGGACCTAGGAGTTGGACAGAGGGGCGAGCATCCACGGACTCGGCGCCGGGCCCCCCTGGAGGCCCGGGCCCAGGGACTTTTGTCCCCCCTGTCCCCCCCTCTTGGCAGCCCTGCTCCGGATTGAGCATTTTGTTGTCCCCCCTGTAATATAGAGCAATTGAAGCTTTGCTACTTATAATTTTAACTTATTGTATGATTGAATCACTTGTTGAATTTGTCTTTCCTATCCTAAAATGAAGTTCTTTTCCTTGCTATATTCTTGTTATTATTGTTATTGTAAACCGCTTTGACCTTCTTAGACAAGTTGGTATATCAAGTACCAATTAAACATTGTGGTCCCACAGGGAACTCAGCTAGATTAGTGGGTCCCTGTAGAAAGGTTAAGCTAAGCAGATCAGGGTGCACCCTTGTGCTACAGCTTCATTTGTCTTTATTTGAAATTTCATAAATAAAAAATTTTCTAAAAATGGAATAATCTTTTCAATGGAGTGGAGCTAGGGTGGGGCCCCACCAAATTGGTCTGCATAGGGCCCCGCACTTCCTAAGACCGGCCCTGTGGATACCTAGAAAAACAAAGTAATCTCCACTGCATGGTATGTACAACCCCCAAGTATAAAAACAAAGGCCTGAGGAAAGTACCTGCATTAAGCAACAGCTATTCTCCTGGCCTCCCTACTGGGCAAACTAGATGAACCATATCAGTCTTTATCTGCCATCATCCACTATATTATTATGTTCCTATGAAAATATTTACTCTTTCACAAATAACATCATTCAGAACAGCATTCAAGTGATATTTGTAAATAGCAGAAACCTATTCAGCAAACCGGTAAAAGAAAGTTATTAAGGGTTGAACTTCCACAGATGCTCCTTAACACTCTCCACTCCATTGTTGAACCAGCCCACAAAGGATTTTTCATCCCCAACATTTCTATAGCTTTTTTTTTTTTAATTTTTTGCAGTTGACTAATTGTTTTTATTTCTTCCACAGAAAATCACAGGTGCCATATCATGCTGCCTTCTGTCTTTTTACTTCGTTTGCATTCCATTCAAATCCAAAAATAAAATGTGAAGGCAGAGATGTGAAAAGGTGTCAATTTGGCAAATCTTTCTCTTCATTTTTAAAGAGATGGTACCAGTTTCTCTGCAGCATGTATCTCAATGTTGAATTAGGGGAAGCAGCAGGAAGAACAGATCTGGCAGTGGCAATGGTCTTCTTTCCTTCTTTCACCACAGGCCCTTTCTCAGTCGGGCATCAAGCAGCAGCAGGTAATCCCTGAAAAATGGAACCTAGCTGCTGGCACAAGCAATTAAAGAAAAGACAGAAGGCTTATGATGATGAAGGCAGTTTAAAACTCTCCAAACCTGCTTTTTGAACTGTAGATTTTCTTTATCATGTCTTACTTATAATTAAATGTAAAGATAAGAACCATTTTTCCACTCTCAACCTAGGTCTAGTTCTAACATAATAAATGATGGCTGATAAAGACTAGCATGGTCCATCCAGCCTGCCCAGAAAGTCTCTCTCTCTCTCTCTCTCTCTCTCCCTCTCTCTCTCTTTCTCTCTCTCTTGTTATTTTTATTTGTGTGAGTCATTTATGTTTTACTTTGAGTGGAAATACTCTATAGGGGTAATATTCAGCATGCAGCAGTCCGTGGGTTTTTTAAACACTGACAGCTCTGGGCAAAATTAGTCCTAGATATTCAGTGCCAGGGTTGCACCCAACAGGGTTGATCCAGTCCTGACCTTACCCCATCGCATTTAAGGAATTGCCCCATTGGGTTCCCTAAGAAAAGCCAGGCTACAAGTCCCTGCACACATTGGGGTAAGCCCAGGATTGGATCGACCCTGATGGGTGAATTTGGATCCAGTTGGCAACCCTAGCCAGGTTATGTCCAGGCACCGGCACTGAATATCTGGGCCTAAGTGACACTGGAGTTTATGGCAGCAACGACATAATTGCTGGCTCCTTCTCAACACCGACCCCTGTACCACCCTTGGCCTGCCAACCTTTTTGTTGGCCGTCCAAAACTGATATTCAGCGGCACTGCCTAGTTAAGTGTCGTTCAATATCGGCGGTTGGGTGGCCCTGAGCAATTGGACAGGAATCTCTCCTGCCCACTTAAATCGCTTTGAATATTGGGCTGTATAATTTTAATCAATCCTTTTCCCATGTATGGATCCTCTGTAAATATTCCAAGCCTTTTTGAATTCTGTCACCATTTTTATCCCTATCACCTCCCATGGAAGAGCAATCCAGGCATCCACAACCCTCTCTGTGAAGAATTTCCTGATATTGCTTTTCAGTTCTCCCCTTGCAGCTTCATTTCATGTCCTCTAATTCTACAATCTCTTCATTTTTGTTTGTTCATTTACATTCGTCAACTATTTAAATGCCTGCCTCATATCTCCTCTAGCTCTTCTCTCCTCCAAGTTATATATAATCAAGCCTACAATTCTCTTCTCATATGTGTTCTGGTGCAGACCCCTACACCATTTTGTTATCTGCAAAAAGGCATACTTTTCTTTCTAACCCTCTAAATGGCTTCAACACTTTTTATGTCCTTGGAAAGATATGGCCTCCAAAACTAAATATAATACTCCAACCGCAGTCTCACCAATAACTTGTATGGCATAGGGAGGGGCATTATCATTCAGATGGTTATGCCCCTCCCTATGCAGCCAGGCATCCTTTTGGCCTTGGCCATCATCTTACCAAAATATATCCCTACCTTGAGATCCTCCGGTACTATTTTCCATGCTCTCTTTCTTGGTCCATGGACATCAGCCTCTCTCCTCCTATCACATACAGCTCCTTTGGATTTCTGTACCCCAAAATGCATCACTGTATATTTCTTCACATTAAAGTTTAACTGTCAAGTATTTGCCCATGCTTCTAATTTTCATAAATAATTTCTCATGCTTTTCACTCCCTCTAAGATGTCCACTCTGTTTCTAATCTTTGTGTCATCCACAAAAAGACATACTTTTCTTTCTAGCCCTTCAGCAATATTGCTCATAAAAATTTGAATAGACTCAGCCCCAGAAAGGATCCCTGAGGCACTTCACTACTCATTATTCTTTTTATCAAGTGAATTCCATTTTATACCACCCTCTGTCACCTGTTATTTAACCAATTTCTGATCCAGTTATCCACTTTGGATCCCATCCTCAAGATGCTCAATTTATCCATGAGCCTCCTATGAAGAACATTATCAAAGGCTAAAATATAACTAGACCAAATCCAGTGCATGTCCTCAATCCAGTTCTTGTATCACTGAGTCAAAGAAATCAAATCAAATTCATCTGGCATGATCTACCTTTGGTGAAGCCATGTTGCCTCAGATCTTGCATTCCATTTGCTTGTAGAAAGTTCACTATCTTCATCAGTAGCTCAATTATCTTTTCCACCATCAAGGTTAGATTTACTGGTCTATAGATTCCCATCTCTTCTCTGTTCACACTTTTCTGAACAGGGACCACAATAGCCATTCTACAATCCTACGGAATCTTCCCCATTTACAAGGACCTATTAAAGACATTCTTTAGATGAAGACATTCTTTAGATGATCCCCCCACCCCAATACCTCTCTGGGATGTATCTCACTGGGTAACATTGAGCCTGCATTATGTGGGAAAGTGCGGGGTACAAATGTAATAATAATAATAATAATAATAATAATAATAATAACATAGCTTTGGGGCTCATTTTCAAAAGAGAAAAAAACGTCCACAAAGTGGCATAAAGTTGCATTTAAATGTTTTTCTCAGAAAAACGTCCATGTTGGTATTTTCAAAAACATATTTTAGACATTTTTCTATGAAGTCCATCAAAAATGCATTCAAATCACAATGGGGCATGTTGGGGCATTTCAAAGGTGGGATTTGGGCGTGCTTGATACTTGGAACAAAACAAGCTATAATGGAACAAAACAAAAATGCCCAGGGCTACAACCAAAACATTTTGGTCTAGACCTGTTTTCAGAACGAATGAGGCACAAAATGGTGCCCTAAATGACCAGATGACCACTGAAGGGAATCAGGGGTTCCCCCCAATAACCACCAGTGGTCACTGATTCCCTCCCACCCCACCCCCCCAAAAAAAGTGAATAAAAATATGACTTACCAGCTTCTATGACAGCCTCAGATGTAAAAGTCAGTTCTATTAAAGCAGCGTGTAGGTCTTTGGAGTATTGTAGTGGTCAGTACACTGCACAGTGGGGGACACAGGTCTCTATCTCCCTCTAACTGTCACACTTGTAGTGGAAACTGTGACTCCTCCAAAAGTCACTAAAACCCTACCATACCTACATATAGGTGCTCCCTTCACCCATAAGGGCTATTGTAGTGGTGTACAGTGGGGAACAGTGTGTTTTGAGTGGGTTTGGGAGGGCTCAGAGGACAAGATAAGGGAGCAAAGGTGAGATGTGTACCTGGGAACATTTACATGAAGTGCACAGAAGTGCCCTCTAGGTGCTCCATTGTTCTCTGAGATGTCTGGGGGACCAGTCTACTAACAATGCTGGCTCCGCCAACATCCCAATGGCATGACTTTGTACATTTTGCACTTATTCTTTTTTTTGTTGACTTTTTTTTCTTGAAAAATGGACCAAATACAGTATTTTCAGAAAAAAAAAAAGATAAACTTTTTCTTTTTTCAAAAATTACCTTCTTTCCTATTCAAATTTTGGACGTTTTGTGCCCCTCTTTGTCTACTTTTAATTTTGCAAGCTGCTCATAAACACTATCTTCCATTTTTTTTTTTGTCATCTCAAGCCCGGACAATTCAATTCTCTTCTTTCTGGTGCCCTGGCTAACATCCATAGACTATAGCAGGTCCAGAATATGGCAATATGACTGTCTCAAAAACTTAGACCATATTACCCCCCCTTTCTGTGCACTGAACATTGGCTACCTATCTGCCACAGGATTACTTTTACAAGTGTTTCTCTCTGTGAAGAAACAGTGTGTTTAAGCCTGTAAAATGTATTGAAAAGTTTCCTGTTTTAATTATGCCTGAAGTGTATTTCTCCTATTTGGCCAGCAGATGGTACATGTTTATGCTTCAAGATGTTATTTTTTTCTTTAGTTTGATACAAACAGGAAGCAAGAAGCAGTATGTTTTTGAAATCTTGTTGGCTGGGCTCTGATTAGCCCAGGAGCTCATATGATTTGGACTTTACTGGTTTTGAGTTCATTCTTAGCCTGGAAAAAGAAAGAGACAGATTTTTTTGCTAAGGCTCTGTGAACAATTATATGTCCTGATCTTCCCAGGTACTGTTTAGACAGTTTGCAAATGTTTTGGTTAGTTTTCTAAGTGATCCATTTTTCAGTTACTTGTTACTGTTTGCCAATTGCACGTTTTTGTCCACTGTTCTAAGTTCTGAGAATAAATACAATTGTTTGTTCATTCTGATTGTCTGGACTGATAAAACAATCCTGGTGGTTTGTGTGTTGGGTCTGTGAGAGCTTTCTGAGAACTGTGGGACCACTGGGAATATACAGTGGGGGAAATAAGTATTTGATCCCTTGCTGATTTTGTAAGTTTGCCCACTGACAAAGACATGAGCAGCCCATAATTGAAGGGTAGGTTATTGGTAACAGTGAGAGATAGCACATCACAAATTAAATCCGGAAAATCACATTGTGGAAAGTATATGAATTTATTTGCATTCTGCAGAGGGAAATAAGTATTTAATCCCTCTGGCAAACAAGACCTAATACTTGGTGGCAAAACCCTTGTTGGCAAGCACAGCGGTCAGACGTCTTCTGTAGTTGATGATGAGGTTTGCATACATGTCAGGAGGAATTTTGGTCCACTCCTCTTTGCAGATCATCTCTAAATCATTAAGAGTTCTGGGCTGTCGCTTGGCAACTCGCAGCTTCAGCTCCCTCCATAAGTTTTCAATGGGATTAAGGTCTGGTGACTGGCTAGGCCACTCCATGACCCTAATGTGCTTCTTCCTGAGCCACTCCTTTGTTGCCTTGGCTGTATGTTTTGGGTCATTGTCGGGCTGGAAGACCCAGCCACGACCCATTTTTAAGGCCCTGGCGGAGGGAAGGAGGTTGTCACTCAGAATTGTACGGTACATGGCCCCATCCATTCTCTCATTGATGCGGTGAAGTAGTCCTGTGCCCTTAGCAGAGAAACACCCCCAAAACATAACATTTCCACCTCCATGCTTGACAGTGGGGACGGTGTTCTTTGGGTCATAGGCAGCACTTCTCTTCCTCCAAACACGGCGAGTTGAGTTCATGCCAAAGAGCTCAATTTTTGTCTCATCTGACCACAGCACCTTCTCCCAATCACTCTCGGCATCATCCAGGTGTTCACTGGCAAACTTCAGACGGGCCGTCACATGTGCCTTCCGGAGCAGGGGGACCTTGCGGGCACTGCAGGATTGCAATCCGTTATGTCGTAATGTGTTACCAATGGTTTTCGTGGTGACAGTGGTCCCAGCTGCCTTGAGATCATTGACAAGTTCCCCCCTTGTAGTTGTAGGCTGATTTCTAACCTTCCTCATGATCAAGGATACCCCACGAGGTGAGATTTTGCGTGGAGCCCCAGATCTTTGTCGATTGACAGTCATTTTGTACTTCTTCCATTTTCTTACTATGGCACCAACAGTTGTCTCCTTCTCGCCCAGCGTCTTACTGATGGTTTTGTAGCCCATTCCAGCCTTGTGCAGGTGTATGATCTTGTCCCTGACATCCTTAGACAGCTCCTTGCTCTTGGCCATTTTGTAGAGGTTAGAGTCTGACTGATTCACTGAGTCTGTGGACAGGTGTCTTTCATACAGGTGACCATTGCCGACAGCTGTCTGTCATGCAGGTAACGAGTTGATTTGGAGCATCTACCTGGTCTGTAGGGGCCAGATCTCTTACTGGTTGGTGGGGGATCAAATACTTATTTCCCTCTGCAGAATGCAAATAAATTCATATACTTTCCACAATGTGATTTTCCGGATTTAATTTGTGATGTGCTATCTCTCACTGTTACCAATAACCTACCCTTCAATTATGGGCTGCTCATGTCTTTGTCAGTGGGCAAACTTACAAAATCAGCAAGGGATCAAATACTTATTTCCCCCACTGTACCTCCAGTAACCTAGAAATCACTGTGGATAATTTGGGTGCAGGAGACTCACCCAGAGGCGGTTATGACCCAGTAGGTGGGAGGAGGGTGCTAGTGTAGAGCACAAGCAGCAGGTGCAGGCGGACCTGAATTGTGCTGGGAATAGACCCTCTAAATGGCCATGGGGTAACCTAAGGCAGATGGCTAGACACTTTGTGACAGACCTTCATCCTTCTTTTTTGGTGGCAGCGTGGTGGGATTGTCAGGCTCAGTGTTTGGCATGAGGTTCACCATCCACTGAGTACATAAGTACATAAGTACATAAGTAGTGCCATACTGGGAAAGACCAAAGGTCCATCTAGCCCAGCATCCTGTCACCGACAGTGGCCAATCCAGGTCAAGGGCACCTGGCACGCCTCCCAAACGTAAAAACATTCCAGACAAGTACATAAGTACATAAGTACATAAGTAGTGCCATACTGGGAAAGACCAAAGGTCCATCTAGCCCAGCATCCTGTCACCGACAGTGGCCAATCCAGGTCAAGGGCACCTGGCACGCTCCCCAAACGTAAAAACATTCCAGACAAGTTATACCTAAAAATGCGGAATTTTTCCAAGTCCATTTAATAGCGGTCTATGGACTTGTCCTTTAGGAATCTATCTAACCCCTTTTTAAACTCCGTCAAGCTAACCGCCCGTACCACGTTCTCCGGTAATGAATTCCAGAGTCTAATTACACGTTGGGTGAAGAAAAATTTTCTCCGATTCGTTTTAAATTTACCACACTGTAGCTTCAACTCATGCCCTCTAGTCCTAGTATTTTTGGATAGCGTGAACAGTCGCTTCACATCCACCCGATCCATTCCACTCATTATTTTATACACTTCTATCATATCTCCCCTCAGCCGTCTCTTCTCCAAGCTGAAAAGCCCTAGCCTTCTCAGCCTCTCTTCATAGGAAAGTCGTCCCATCCCCACTATCATTTTCGTCGCCCTTCGCTGTACCTTTTCCAATTCTACTATATCTTTTTTGAGATACGGAGACCAGTACTGAACACAATACTCCAGGTGCGGTCGCACCATGGAGCGATACAACGGCATTATAACATCCGCACACCTGGACTCCATACCCTTCCTAATAACACCCAACATTCTATTCGCTTTCCTAGCCGCAGCAGCACACTGAGCAGAAGGTTTCAGCGTATCATCGACGACGACACCCAGATCCCTTTCTTGATCCGTAACTCCTAACGCGGAACCTTGCAAGACGTAGCTATAATTCGGGTTCCTCTTACCCACATGCATCACTTTGCACTTGTCAACATTGAACTTCATCTGCCACTTGCACGCCCATTCTCCCAGTCTCGCAAGGTCCTCCTGTAATCGTTCACATTCCTCCTGCGACTTGACGACCCTGAATAATTTTGTGTCATCGGCGAATTTAATTACCTCACTAGTTATTCCCATCTCTAGGTCATTTATAAATACATTAAAAAGCAACGGACCCAGCACAGACCCCTGCGGGACCCCACTAACTACCCTCCTCCACTGAGAATACTGGCCACGCAATCCTACTCTCTGCTTCCTATCTTTCAACCAGTTCTTAATCCATAATAATACCCTACCTCCGATTCCATGACTCTGCAATTTCTTCAGGAGTCTTTCGTGCGGCACTTTGTCAAACGCCTTCTGAAAATCCAGATATACAATATCAACCGGCTCCCCATTGTCCACATGTTTGCTTACCCCCTCAAAAAAATGCATTAGATTGGTGAGGCAAGACTTCCCTTCACTAAATCCGTGCTGACTTTGTCTCATCAGTCCATGTTTTTGTATATGCTCTGCAATTTTATTCTTAATAATAGCCTCCACCATCTTGCCCGGCACCGACGTCAGACTCACCGGTCTATAATTTCCCGGATCTCCTCTGGAACCTTTCTTAAAAATCGGAGTAACATTGGCTACCCTCCAGTCTTCCGGTATTACACTCGATTTTAGGGACAGATTGCATATTTCTAACAGTAGCTCCGCAAGTTCATTTTTTAGTTCTATTAATACTCTGGGATGAATACCATCAGGTCCCGGTGATTTACTACTCTTCAGCTTGCTGAACTGACCCATTACATCCTCCAAGGTTACAGAGAATTTGTTTAGTTTCTCCGACTCCCCCGCTTCAAATATTCTTTCCGGCACCGGTGTCCCCCCCAAATCCTCCTCGGTGAAGACCGAAGCAAAGAATTCATTTAATTTCTCCGCTACGGCTTTGTCCTCCTTGATCGCCCCTTTAACACCATTTTCGTCCAGCGGCCCAACCGACTCTTTGGCCGGTTTCCTGCTTTTAATGTATCTAAAAATGCGGAATTTTTCCAAGTCCATTTAATAGCGGTCTATGGACTTGTCCTTTAGGAATCTATCTAACCCCTTTTTAAACTCCGTCAAGCTAACCGCCCATACCATGTTCTCCGGCAACGAATTCCAGAGTCTAATTACACGTTGGGTGAAGAAAAATTTTCTCCGATTCGTTTTAAATTTACCACACTGTAGCTTCAACTCATGCCCTTTAGTCCTAGTATTTTTGGATAGCGTGAACAGTCGCTTCACATCCACCCGATCCATTCCACTCATTATTTTATACACTTCTATCATATCTCCCCTCAGCCGTCTCTTCTCCAAACTGAAAAGCCCTAGCCTTCTCAGCCTCTCTTCATAGGAAAGTCGTCCCATCCCCACTATCATTTTCGTCGCCCTTCGCTGTACCTTTTCCAATTCTACTATATCTTTTTTGAGATACGGAGACCAGTACTGAACACAATACTCCAGATGCGGTCGCACCATGGAGCGATACAACGGCATTATAACATCCGCACACCTGGACTCCATACCCTTCCTAATAACACCCAACATTCTATTCGCTTTCCTAGCCGCAGCAGCACACTGAGCAGAAGGCTTCAGCGTATCATCGACGACGACACCCAGATCCCTTTCTTGATCCGTAACTCCTAACGTGGAACCTTGCAAGACGTAGCTATAATTCGGGTTCCTCTTACCCACATGCATCACTTTGCACTTGTCAACATTGAACTTCATCTGCCACTTGCACGCCCATTCTCCCAGTCTCGCAAGGTCCTCCTGTAATCGTTCACATTCCTCCTGCGACTTGACGACCCTGAATAATTTTGTGTCATCGGCGAATTTAATTACCTCACTAGTTATTCCCATCTCTAGGTCATTTATAAATACATTAAAAAGCAACGGACCCAGCACAGACCCCTGCGGGACCCCACTAACTACCCTCCTCCACTGAGAATACTGGCCACGCAATCCTACTCTCTGCTTCCTATCTTTCAACCAGTCCTTAATCCATAATAATACCCTACCTCCGATTCCATGACTCTGCAATTTCTTCAGGAGTCTTTCGTGCGGCACTTTGTCAAACGCCTTCTGAAAATCCAGATATACAATATCAACCGGCTCCCCATTGTCCACATGTTTGCTTACCCCCTCAAAAAAATGCATTAGATTGGTGAGGCAAGACTTCCCTTCACTAAATCCGTGCTGACTTTGTCTCATCAGTCCATGTTTTTGTATATGCTCTGCAATTTTATTCTTAATAATAGCCTCCACCATCTTGCCCGGCACCGACGTCAGACTCACCGGTCTATAATTTCCCGGATCTCCTCTGGAACCCTTCTTAAAAATCGGAGTAACATTGGCTACCCTCCAGTCTTCCGGTACTACACTCGATTTTAGGGACAGATTGCATATTTCTAACAGTAGCTCCGCAAGTTCATTTTTTAGTTCTATTAATACTCTGGGATGAATACCATCAGGTCCCGGTGATTTACTACTCTTCAGCTTGCTGAACTGACCCATTACATCCTCCAAGGTTACAGAGAATTTGTTTAGTTTCTCCGACTCCCCCGCTTCAAATATTCTTTCCGGCACCGGTGTCCCCCCCAAATCCTCCTCGGTGAAGACCGAAGCAAAGAATTCATTTAATTTCTCCGCTACGGCTTTGTCCTCCTTGATCGCCCCTTTAACACCATTTTCGTCCAGCGGCCCAACCGACTCTTTGGCCGGTTTCCTGCTTTTAATGTATCTAAAAAAATTTTTACTATGTATTTTTGCTTCCAACGCTAATTTCTTCTCAAAGTCCTTTTTTGCCCTCCTTATCTCCGCTTTGCATTTGGCTTGGCATTCCTTATGATCTATCCTGTTACTTTCAGTTGGTTCTCTTCTCCACTTTCTGAAGGATTGTTTTTTGGCTCTAATGATTTCCTTTATCTTACTGTTTAGCCACGCCGGCTGACGTTTAGTCTTTTTTCCCTTTTTTCTAATACGTGGAATATATTTGTCCTGAACCTCCAGGATGGTGTTTTTTATCTGTACCCTTCCGACACAGAGCTCAGTGAACAAGTGCAGCAGTAACAGGAACCCTTTCCTGTTCATTTCTTTTTTTTTTTTTGGGTAGTGTTAGGAGATTAGCAGCATGCTGATGGTGACTGGTAGCAGCCCTCAGACACTGGAAATGCTTGACCTAACACAAGAGCAACTGGATGGCCTCAGTGAGGAGGAGACACAGGACCAGCCTGCACAGAGGTCTCCTGAGGGAAGACCAGATTCCTTGTGGACAACGACTTATGCGTTCGCAGGGCCAGGTATTTGGCCAGCTGAAATCAGGCAGATCTACATGACAGAACAACAGTGGCTAGACCAGCTGCAGTGAGAGGAATGGGAAAAGCAACAGCAGAAAGAGGAAGACTAACGGTGGCATGAAGAGCGTGAATTCCAGTGGCAGTGTGAGTAGCGTGGGTGGAAATTCCAGTTGCAGAAAATGAAGTTGGAGATGGCAATGGCTTGCATCCAAAGCTCGACCCCAACCCCTGTGCCAAGGCCCAAGGCAGGAGCCACAGCATGGATCGGGCCCAACTTGTTTTCACAGTTTGACAGTTAATTGACCATAATTGGAATTTGCACACGCGTCTCCCTGAACACTATCTATAACACCAGACGCTCAAATCCATTAGCGAGCAACTCAAAAGAGAGCATGACCAGGGTTGTGGCAAGGGCATTCCATACACACTGTAATAGAATAGCGCCATTCCCACACCCAAATGCCGAGAGTTGGGCGCTAGCCATTTATACCAGGTTTCAGCTGGCGTAAATACCAGCACCCAACTTTGGGCACAGGAATCAGTGCTCAACTCAGAGTGCTGTATATAGAATAGAGCTCTGTGCTGCTTTTTTCCAGCGTCAATTTTTCAGTATTGTTTATAGAATTTACCTATGAGGGAGTCCATAGGAAATTACTGTTCCACAGGACCACCTTAGAGGGTGAGCCATAGAGCAAGGAAGAGATGACTCAGCAGGAGCAGAGCAGGGAAGGAGTGGTCAAGGCAGGATAAAAACCCTCAGCACAGATCACTCAGGAAGGCCCAGGGGAAAGAAGAAAAGTCTTCCACCCTCTACCTCCACCACAGAAGTGTAAGCTGTAGAAGCTCTACTCAGATAAGCTAAGTTTATCTTGGAACCCTGCTGAAATTGTAACTTTTGAACTGAGGGCCAAACCTGGCTAATTGAGCTGCATTTTTGAAAGACAGAACTGTAACTCTGGTACTACAGGCCAGAAGCAAGCCGTTTGTGCTGCCTTGTGAAAGACATATTACAGCACGCCATGCCCATGCAGGAACTGGCCAGAAAAAAGTACTTTTTGAACAAAAGAACTACTTTGGGGTGTGTTTATTTTCTCCTTGTCAGTGAGAGGAACAGGTCACCCATTTTTCTGCTCTTAAATAAATTGGTCTGTTTCACTGTTAAACTTCTCTGATTTTCAAGGCTTCAGGCCTGCCCTCACTCACGCTACTATATTACTCTTGTGTACTAAATTGTATAATCTTTACCAATAGTGTGCGCATGTGTGAACCATCGCACATACATGTGCACATTATCTGAAAAGTGCACCCTCGTTGCATATATGCGCCCACTTTAAGAAGAGCGCACACTATGATCAGCAAATGAGATTTATTGGTTTCCAAGTGATAATTATGATAAAATAAAGTGAAGAATTCACTTCCCCTTCCCCTCAACTGATTTTCCCAAAGTTTACATTTTTGCAATTAATTGTGAGCCAGCAACTACTTTTTCTATGTTTTTACCTTTCCCTTCTATCATACCTACTATAGCAGTGGGTCCCAAACCTGGTCCTGGAGGCAACCCAACCAGTCAGGATATCCACAATGAATATTCATGAGAGAGATTTGCATGCAGTGGTAGTGCACGCAAATCTCTCTCATGAATATTCATTGTGGATATCCTGAAAACCTGACTGGCTGGGGTGCCTCCAGGACCAGATTTGGGAACCACTATACTGTAGCCTCATCTAATAGCTGTAAAGTTAGGTTGAGGAAGTCAAATTCCACATCTGACAAATACAGCCGACATGCCTATGGACGCAATATATTTAATGCCTTATTACATAAATCCTGTCACATTAATAAGGTCACCAACCTACTTCTTCAGTTTTTTTATAGCTTGTCTAATGCCTTTTAACATCTGACTTCTCTCCACACCTGAAGAGCGATTATAAATGAGCAGATTAATACCACCAAATTGAAACTGTTCTTCATAAATGTCAATTCCTTCTGAATTTTTATTATCAGTACTATCGCCTTTATCTTTCTCTTGTCATTACCTTTTAAATGTGCAATTACAAACACAGGCTTCTGAAGAGTCCTTTCTCAAAGCAATATGGTTAGTATCAGCTAGGTCACTTCTTCTTCCCAATTATCCCACCTCAGTCGTGTCTTCTAAGAGTACCTGTTACTTTTCATAGTGTCCTACCAATGCTCTTTTCCAAGAAAAAAAAAGCCACAAAGTACAGGTTCTTTCTTTCATTTTTCTGCTGGTAATTAATATCAATAGATATATGGTCAGTATTGAAAACTCCACTAAGTGGGTTAGACAGCTGAGTAAATTTACCTGTTTTCTTTATCCAGATACTTAGCAACACTTATCAAGCTGATTGGTCCTTTTACTAAGCTGCAGCAAAAAGTAGACACGTGTTTTGAGCACTCGCTGGGCCAGTTTTTACCACCTCAGGGAAAAAGGGCTTTTTTGCAATGGGCCAGGAAAAGGGCCTGCAGTAAAACTGAAACCAGCGTGCGCCTATTTACGGCCTGAACTCCATAATGCCACCCATTGATCTAGTGGTAAGGGCTCATGTGCTACACATGTGGTGACCAGTCAACGTGTGCCAACTGCCAATTAACACCGGAAACACCGCTCCCGGAAGGAAATAAAAAATTAATTTGTCCCAGCAGTAGATGCGTGTGCCAAATCCAAAATTACCACCAGGGGGCATGCTACCCTGGTGGTAGTCTCGTTTTGGCACACGCTGCATGCACATAGAGCCTACCTTTCCTTTGTAAAAGGGCCCCTGAAAGTGTTGCAGATCTAAGGGAAACTTCGGGGTTTTTCCCTTCACTGGTGTTTTTTCCACTGAAAAGCATATGGAATGTACAGTAACATACTGAAAGCAGGAGGGACCAAACTGTTGCTTAAGGTGCACCCTCACAGGAGTGACCTTAAATGATACAGTCAAGGCAGTGATCACTGTTCTCCTAATTCTATAAACTTGACGGTTGATATTCAAAGCAATTTAACTGGCCAGAAATGGCTCCTGGCCGGTTAAGTCATTTGTTCAGTGCTAACTGGTCATATTCAGTGGCACTTAACCAGTTAATGCCAATGAAAATTTCTGGTTAGTGCTCAACTCGAAACTGGCTATTTTGGGGATGTTCTGGGGGGTGGAGTCATCACTTGGCTGATTAAGCACTTAATTATTATTAGGGGGGTGGGACCAACAAATCGCTAGACTATGTAAAAACTAAATACTGAATCCCAGTAATTGATGATAACATCTGATTTTACTACCTGAAACTTGTCCCCTGACAGGATTTCCACAGAAGGAAAAACGGCCTCAAAGAGCTCAAGGATATATTATATCTACAGAGCTAACCGGATCAAGAAGATCCTCTCTTCATCATTGGCCGTGAAAAAAACCTTGTGAGATGGAGTACTGCCCACGAAATATGGTTTACAAAAAAAACGTGGTATTCAATACATCACTAAATCATTTCTGCAGTATCTCCATACAAAAATAATTTACAGGCTCAGCTCAGACTCAGCTATCGTGAAGTGAGCTTAAACGAAAGAAGACACTTATCTTAGTTCAAGAGCCGGTAGGCTTTTACTGTGCCCGTGCCTGCAAGTTGAGTCTGTGTACAGCAAATTCACTGCTCACTTTTTCAGCAGTCTTTATCCTCCTGCCCCAAGCCGATGGTGGCCAGCGTTTTGCGCTGCTGCATCAGGGTCTTAGAGGCTGGGTTCTTTGCACTACCTGAAGGTGACCATAAATGTTTGCTGTACGGCGTCCTTGGGATAAATCCATTAGAATTGTTTAAAAAATTCCTAACAGAAGATTTAAAAATTCCACAAGAAGCTATTCCTCCAATAAATAAAATTTATTATATACCTAATAAACCCAAAGGAGCGGAAGGAGAAAGAAAAGATACAGAAAAAGCGGATATTGATCTGGATAATATATCAGCAATTTTAGAACAATCTTTGGAAAATGTTACTGAAAGAGCTATAATGATAGTTTCTTTTGTTTTTGAACAAGACTTGAACTCAATTATGAGACTTTACTTTAAATTTGCCAATTCTCAGTTCGGAGGTGAAAAAATTTGGATATATCCTGATGTTACTAAAACAACACAACAGAAGAGGAAAGCTTTTCTTTCTTTGAAAATGAGAACATTAGAATTAGGAGGATCTTTTTTGCTTGCCTACCCCTATAAATGTATAATAAGGTTGGGTCAGACTAAATATGTTTTTTATTTACCTGAGCAGCTGAAGTCTCTTCTCGATTCAAAACAATTAAATAAGTAGAAGAAATTGAGAAGTAAGACGCCTTAAATCTGTTTGTTATATACCTTATAATCTTCTCTAATTCCTAGCCCCCCTCTATTTTGTGGTCTAAGAAAGCTATTTAGATCTTGGTTAAAGTGATGATATTTTTCTTTTTGTATTATTGGCTGTATTTCATTTGACAGGTGTATACTGTTTAGGTATTGAAAATGCAATAAATAAATAAATAGAAAATGTCATTGATACTGTAGCTTTGGATATGTTTAATGTTGATTGTGGGCAAAGTGTTTGGGACATTAAAAATTGAAATATAAAGTGTTAAGTCCCCCCACAATAACTGGACGGTCTCGTAAATTAGACTTGTGCCTAAAGTTAGGCATTCAAATACTGACTTGCACTAGTATTATTCAGCACCCAATTTTGCTGTTATAGAATACTTGCTTAGCACTCACAAACAAGGCAGGCAGCACATTGGCAGTCATTCCACACATTACACCCAAAACAGCACAAGACAAATCATTTAAGAAGAAGAGTGGATTTATTATGGCTGCAGCACTGAACTAAGTACATATATATTCTAAAATGAAGTTTACAGTGCAATGCAATTACATCCATGAGTTCATGACAGTATTCTATCCAAACCCTTTCTGGACAGGGTGTCTAGCCTTTCGAGTCGCATAGCTGCCATCATTTCTGCCTCAATCACCAGCCAAAATACATTTCAAACCTGGCTGTGCAGGGCCTGTAAAAGTTCCGATGCACTACCATCACAACCATATCATCTGGGGTTGCCTTAAAAGCACATCCCCTCCTTTTTCATTGAACTCCTTTCTTGCTGCCTACAGCCTCCCATTACGTCAAAGTCTGGATAGGCCCATCATCCTATTTCTTTCCATGAGTCCCCCTCTGTAAAAGAGGAGGACTGCGTCATATCTTAGACATAATCTGTGTCCCGGTTAGTATGTGACAAAAGATTTCACATTGACTACCAGTAAAGCTTGTTTTGATCTAAACCTGTCAGACTTGTGAGTTCTTGTACCAAGTAGAGCGCTGCTGAGCCCGGTACTCGGACCAGATTCTGCTTGGCGGCTGGACAACCCCGGGTTTCACCTGTGCTGACCGCCGTTCCCCAGAGGTTGAGCCCCTAGGTGTGGGCGGCCTGCAGGACTTACGGGACGGAGCTGGAAGTGGGGTGATGAATGTATCGGCCAGGCAGGCAGTAGGTCAAGAGAGGAATCCAGGTACAAGCGGCAGTCAGTAGGCAGGCGGCAAGCAAGAGAGTAATCCAGGTACAGGCAAGTCAGTAGGCAGGCGGCAGGCAAGAGAGTAATCCAGGTACAGGCGAAAGTCAGTAGGCAGGCGGCAGGCAGGAGAGTAATCCAGATGCAGGCGAAAGACAGCAATGAAGGACCAGTAGATAAGAAGCAGACTACAGCGTTAGAAACACATACCAAACTAGAAGCCGAAGCATGGAGTCCAGGGAGAACTCAGCTGATAAAGTGCTGGCGTCTGACATAAGCAGGGAGAAGGGGCACAGCCATAGGACAAGAGCAGGGGAAGGAGAAACTGGAAGACCAATAGGAGAGAATCAAGAGAAGCCAGGCAGAGGAAGAGCAGACCCAGGTGGGTGGAAGCAAAGCAATCAAGGAACCTGAAAGCCAGGCAGAGAGAGAGAGCAGAAACAGGTGCATGGAAGCAAAGCAATTAAGGAGCCTGCAACCACAGTCTCTGAACAAACCCAGAGAGGACTACACATAAATGGCTCAGGCAGTGCCAGTCAAGTGTGCGTGTCGACGGGACCCCGCACAACCCAAGGACGCCGCTTGCATTCAGGTAGGGGACATGACAGTACCCCCTCCTTAAGGACCCCCCTGTGCCTAGGTCCGGGTTTCAGTGGGTAGCAGTCATGGAAATCGCGAATCAGGTGAGGAGCATGGACATTAGCAGCGGGCTCCCCCTCCCTCACGATGTCTCTTGTTCTCAATTACCTCCTTGTACAGTGGCAGCGGTGGCCCCCCTCCCTCCCTCACACCATCTCCTGTTCCCAATTACTTCCTTGAACGACGGCGGCAGTGGCTCCCCTCCCTCTCTCACACCATCTCCTGTTTCCAATTAACTCCTTGTGTGGCGGCGGCCCCCCTCCCTCACACCATCTCCTGTTCCCAATTGCCTCTTTGTGTAGCAACGCCCCCCTCCCTCACACCATCACCTGTTCCCAATTACAGTATCTGCTCCTTGTGCGGCAATGGTGGCAAGTCGCTGTTCCCGTCCAGACCTAGTTCTGGCACCCTCTGCCGCCACTTCCTGCAGCTGTGACCAGAGCCAACGGAGGATGGAGTGGCACTGAGGAAGAGTGGCAGAGCCTCGGAGCATAGCAGCATAGCCATGAAGCTCCTTAAACTCAGCTCTTCTGCTGTAAATTTCATGTTTCACGAAACAGGAAGTTGCATCAGAAGGCGGGAGTCAGCAGAGGAGGGAAGGCTCCAGAGCAGACCTATGGGGAATCTCCTTACGTCGTGACAAGGAGGAAGTTAAGGGAGGGAAGAACAAAGGAAGGAGGAAGGGAGGGATGCCAGACCAGTTAAAATTACCGGGTTTTATTTTTTACCATGGGAGCAAGGCTTTTTACCTCTCCTGTGGGGCAGTAAAATGTTTTGCTCTCGCATCCACAGTAAACTTTGGTAAATAAAAAATTTTTACCATGGATTACCGTGGGATCTCCATCCCATTCTCCAGCTGGTAGAACAGCAATACTGGGTGCACATGCACTCAGGGCTCGGACAATTAAAATGCCCCTGCCAAACCCAGCGAAGTTAGCTACGGGTTTTAGATAGTGAATAGGTCAATTTCCCTGGGCTATTGGAGATATGTAGCTGCCTGGAAGGGGGGTGGACAAAGGGGGGAGGGAGGTTACAGGGGGAGGAATATTAGAGGGGTAAGGAAGGGCAGAAGGGGGGTTGCGGGGAGGGATATAGAGGTATGAATAAAAGAGAAATAGCTGGGAGTAGGGAGGGAGGTAGCTAAAGAGAAAAGTGATGGCTACCTCTATGTTATGATTACAAGTTGTTCATTTGTTTCCTGATGTATCTTGAACATAGCGTATGAATATTGTATTGTCTGTGATAGGTCATCAATAAAATTGTTTAAAACTAAAATGCCCCTGCCAAATCACTGAGAATTACAGAATAATGTGTGATTTAAGTACTCTACAGGTTAAGTTGCCCCAAATTGTCACAGCAATATTATTAGCTGTTACTGAATTAAATGTGCTGGAATACAGCTGTGGACAATTAGAGGATAGGATGGACAATTAAAAACTAAGATGATTAAGATGTCTCTTGATCATACTATCTTTTGTGTTGTCAGGGACTTTGGTGACAGCATCATACAAGTTCATAAGAGTAAAACAAGATCAGGGGTAACCCTCTGGAGAAGGTTAAAATGTACAGCATGCCATCATGCTGCAACCCTCTGCCCAGTACACCACTGCTGGGCATACTGGGCTGGATGAAACATTGGCCTGACGCAGCATGGCTATTCTTATGTTCTTAAGTTCATAGTGGAGAATAGCCATATTATCCTGCCTTTGAATCACCCAATTGTGGGACCATATCTCAAGTACCGTGTGCCAGTCTGGAGGCTACATCTGAAAAGGATGTAGGAATTATACAGGTGGCATGAAGGGTGCTGTCAGAATCACCTTCAGGTTTATTTATCTCCATCCCTATTAACCTGTTCAGAAGATAAGCTTGCTAAGAACCTGTCTAGTTTTATGTTTTACTGTGTATGGGCCTGTGCAGTATATGAGTGACCTTCTGTAGTCTACCTGCCTTGCTAAGCGTCACGTTTTATAGTTCCCTGTTATGCCCTCAGCTCTCATATTTCCTCATATGTCTGAGCTCTTATAGATTCCCTATCCCTCCACCCTCATGAGCTCTCATTTTTATGATACGTGAAGTCATTAGCCCTTCATAGTTTCCTAATGTCTCCAAGCTGTCTTTCCTTTTTAGTGTCTCACTCCATCTTGTCTGCTTCTAAGTTTAGTCTTCTTTGCTTGTATTTTCTGCATTATTCTAGGGTGATCATATTTCCTGTCTATGTAGGCTGGTACACTGTGGACTTGCCCTTGCCTTGATTTTCACATTCCCTTTTCTAACAGTCTACATCTTCTGTTCAACGATCAGCGTAAGGTCTACATTTTTCAGCAAGACCATTATAACATTCCAGATAAATCTTAAGGGAACTTATTGTCTGTGTTTTCTTTGTGTGTGTCTGAATTTCCTTTTCCTATACCTGCCCCCCCCCCCCCCCCCCCCAGCCTGTGACACACCATAATCAAGTCCAAATTGTATACAGTTTCCCCAAATTACTTATGTCTGCCAAGGACACTGTGACCTGCACAGGATATTACTACTGTGAGCCTGAATTCTCCTAAGCAATTATTTATTTAATTGTTTTTAGTTTGGTTATAATTTTTTAAAAATCAGTTACAATTCACTCACACAGACTACAAGATAATTACCCTTCTCTTTTTATGGCTGCTGTGGTAGCAAGTGGCTAACAAATGGTCACTGAGCCTATATCTCTTAAGGAATTTGAAGGTTCAGGGATATAATGACTCTCCCATCTCTCCACTCTACCTCACGATGAGAGATATATTCACTAAGAACAAAAGACCAATGGTTTCCCTGTGGGATTTTTCTTGTTTTCTGGTAATTTATATTACATTCTGCAACCTAGCCCCTGAACCTCAGACAGATGTGTGGGGGCTCATCTTAAAGGTTAGAAAGTAATCTTTTTTCTGCTGTTAGTTATAAGGCTGGCATTACTTTTCAACAGAAAACCTTTTCAGTCTAAGGGATTTTGGCTTCTAAGAAGGTAAACATAAAGTTTTCTGCCATTTGCTGGACTTTTGAAGAATCTTTAAGTTGGAGATATTTGGAATGTTAAGGATGTGGGAGGTAATTTTATAATAGAGCACCTATGTGAAAAGTCCAAAATGCTTCTTATTTTAAGCTATTTTATAAAGACAACACAGATATCTATGTGTCTTTATAAAATAGGTTCCCAGACTAAAGGTGTAGTTATCAAGCAATGTTACAGCAATAGCCCATGTTATTTGCCCCTTAATGTGACTTAAAGGGCAGTATCGCAGGTTATAGTGCCATATTACAGTGAAATTTAAGTCACCTTGGGCTACATAGTAATGAGATGCAAAATATTCAGATGCATGTAAAGCAGCTCATTACTATGTAAATTCTATAACTCAGCTTGAAGTGAACACCACAAGCCGTGTTATAGCAGGAAAAATAGCCTCAGCTAAAAGCCGTGGTTATTTTACTGTCCTGGGAGCATCAGTCTGCAAACCCATGTGTTTCCCTCCCTCAAGCACAAATCCCCCTTCTAAAGATCCCCCATCTATCAGCCTCCCTCAAGAAGCAGCCCCCCACATCAATGCCCCCCAATGCCAGGCCTTGCCAGTTCAAGACCCTCCATCCAGATGTGACCTCCCCCACCTAGAAGTGATCTCCTAAGTCATTCTCCTCCCCCCCAGCTGGGACTATTATCCCAAGCTGAAGCCCCCCGTAGGCTTCCCCCCAAGGTAGCCCCCCCTTCTCCTCTCCGGGGCCTATCTTGACATTTCCCTGGTATTTAGTAGGTTCTGAGTAGGAGCGATCCCCAGTGCTGGGATCAAAATGGCACTGGCGACCCCTAGTAGTAGTTTCCCAGTTTTTGTACAGGGCAGAAGGCCCTTTCAGTAGAAAGAAGAGGACACATGTGATTGTATTTCTTTTTGTTATGAAGTAATTTAACAGTAGTGTTCTGAATTAACTGTACATAAGTGAGAAACAGGGAGATCTTGATTGAATTGCAGCAATCCAACCTATAAATAACCAACGAAAGTAGAAGCATGCGCAAAGAGATGCGATCAAAAAAGGAATGGACAGAATGAATCTGTTTAAGGGTAAAGGAGCATTTCTTAACAATTTAAGATCTCTTGGTAAAAACAGATTCATTGAGAATCACCCACAAGATCTTGACCAATGTTTGAGAGGTAAGGCCTTACTACTACTACTACTACTTATTTCTATAGTGCTACTAGACGTACACAGTGCTATACACTTGAACATGAAGAGACAGTCCCTGCTCGACAGAGCTTACAATCTACTTAGGACAGACAAACAGGACAAATAAGAGATAAGGGAATTACTAAGATGGGGATGATAAAATAAGGGTACAGAACAAGTGAGTAAGGGTTAGGAGTTAAAAGCAGCATCAAAAAGGTGGGCTTTTAACCTAGATTTGAAGACGGCTAGAGATGGCAATAGAAGGACTAGAAGAGAGAGATGTAGACATCCTTCCAGTAAATACAATAACCTCAGATTTAGAGTTATTAAGTTTCTGACCATTATTCAAGAACCATTGTGATATACGGTCAAGTTAAGGGGAAATATCAGCAATAAAGTATGAGGAGTAAGTATCAAGAAGGTAAAGCAATTGGATGGCATCTACATAAATGAAAAATGAGAAGCCTAAAGTAAGGCTACTTGGTCAATTTTCTCAATGGAAAAAGGTGAATGGTGGCG
The DNA here is from genome assembly GCF_901765095.1 of Microcaecilia unicolor. Lineage (NCBI taxonomy): Eukaryota > Metazoa > Chordata > Amphibia > Gymnophiona > Siphonopidae > Microcaecilia > Microcaecilia unicolor. Next base: position 168,680,382 of record NC_044037.1, on the reverse strand, counting down.
TAACCCAAGGGATCTGTACTGGAACAACTGCTTTTATAAATGAACTAGAAATAGGAACAAGTGAGGTGATCAAATCTGCAGATGATACAAAATTATTCAAGTTATCACTAGATGATTGTGAGAAACTGCAAGAAGACCTTGTGAGACTGAGCATCAAAAATGGTCAATGAAATTGAATATGGACAACTTCAAAGTGCTGCACGTCGGAAAAGGTAACCCAAACTACAACTGCACGATGAAAGGCTCCACATTAGGAGTCACCATACAGGAAAAGATCTAGATGTTATCTTGGATAATATGTTGAAATCCTCTGCTTGAGGTATGGCAGCAGCCAAGAATGAAAAGAGAATGCTCTGAATTATTAGGAAGGTAATGTAGAATAAAACAGAATATATTTTATTTCTTCTATATTGCTCCATAGAGTTACCTCACCTTTGGTCTTGTGCACAATGCTGGTCATCACATCTCAGATATAGTGTAATCAGAAAACGCACGGAAAAGAATGACTGAAATGATAAGGGGGAAGAAAGAACTCCCCTTTGAAGAAAGACTAAAGAACTTAGAACTCCTTAGCTTGGAAAAGAGACACCTGAGGGGAGATATGATAGATGTCTATAAAATAATGAGTGGAGAGAAACGGGTAAATGCAAATCAGCAATTTATTCTTTTAAAAAGAACAAAGACTAAGGCCCCAATGCAAAAGGCTTACCGTGCTGGGAATGTTTGCTTTTGACTGCTTCTAGTCAGTCTAAATCAAACGTTATTTAGTGAGTAATGCACAAAGGGGTTTTCCATGGCTCTAACATGTGCATTAGCAGCCACCAAGAACCCCTTGCAAATGTATTACAATGAGCTCATTAGTATTCTAATGAGAATTCAGGGTGATGCACAGCTCCAGAGTGCCTAGCTCTAACAAGCTAATTTTATAACTGCGCTGGAGCAGTCAGAAGAGGATGGAAACACAAACAGGCAGCTGCAAAGGCTACTTGCTTGTGCTCTCTATCTCTACCCTCCTGACGCCCTCTCCCCAGCGACCCCCTGGCAAACCCCCTGAATCGTTAAAATTCCCTGGTGGCCCAATGGACCCTGACCCCACAAGTAACAAATCCCTGGTGGTCCAGTGGACCCCAACCCTTCTGCACCCCCTCCCAGTCCCCCATGCAAGCAATCCCTGGTGGTCCAATGGACCCTGACCCCCCCCCCCCTGAAGCAAGGATGGCCCTGGTACTATATTGACCATGACCCTTATCCCCCTGCACCCCCTGCCAACCCCACGAAGGCAGAAATGGCCATGGTGGTCTAGTGACCCCTCCCTCCTCCCTCCCCTCTCCCCATACCTGGAAAAAGATAAAAGCAGAAGTACAGGAGCAGCACCTCCTGCCTCGGGGCCCGACCTTCACAAAATGACGGTGCCCAGTCCCCGTCTGGTGCATCCTGGGATGCACTGGGTGGGACTAAGTGCCATGTAAGAAAGAAAACTTCTTATATGTCTTTTAGCCCCACCCAGTGCACCCCAGATGCACCAGGCTGGGCACCACCCTCCTACCTCAATTTTTTCCAGGTATGGGAGGGGGTCACTAGACCATCAGGGTCATTGTTGCTTTTGAGGGGGTTGGGGGATTGGGAAGGGTCATCCTTGATTCTGGGGTTTGGGGGTCCACTGGACCTCTGGGGATTACTTGCATAGGGGTTCAGGAAAGGTGCAAAGGGGCTTGGGGATCCACTGGACAACCAGGTACTTGTTTTTTGGGGGTGTGGATGGGTGTCAGGATTGGGTCAGGTCTGCATCTGGAGCTGTCAAATGCATTTCACAGCAGTGTCAAAATGCATCTGACAACTCATAGTCACAAACAATGACCGATGAACAAAGGGGGATCCATGCAGCTCATTTGCATTCGATCCCCTTTGTGCATCGGTCTCTGTTTGCGACGTGCTAAATTTTACCAAGGCAGTCATATTTTACGGCTGCCTTTGTGCATCATGCCCTAAGGCAATAAAGTTACTAAGTAGTTTATGTAAAACAAATAAGAGAAAATATTTTTTTCACTCAGCACATAGTTCATTGCCAGAGACTGTGATAAAAGTAGTTATGATAGGTAGGTTTAAAAGATGTTTGGACAAGTACCTGTAGGAAAAAGCCAATAAACCATTACTGAGAGGACCTTGGAGAAATTCTTTGCTGATTACTGGATTGCACATCATGAAATCTATCTACTTTTCTAGATCCTGCCAAGTACTTTGACCTGAATTAGCCATTGTTGGAAGCAGAATACTGAGCTAGATGGACTTTGGTCTTACTCAGAATGTAAATTACACTACAACACTCGTGCTCACTAGAATTATAACAATTAATGCCACTAAAGCACTTTACAGTTGTCAACACAGTCTTTTAAATCGATCTAATCATCTAGACTTCAGATTTCCGGTGTGTTTATTATACTTCATAAACTACACCTCTCCACTGTATCGTTATACTAACAGCGGGAATCCTCATTAGTCTTGATTACTGAATTTTTTACTTTTTTACTTTTTTCACTTCGCACCTATCTTATTTTCCCGGTTTTTTCACTGGTTAGCTCACCAGAGCTAAGATAAGCTAAGATAAGTATAGGGCTACTACGAGGTACTCAACATGTTGGAGCCAAAGGCGCACCACCACGTATCTTCCCTCCGGGTCCTTTCCTACCAGCTGTGCCTTCGCTACCAGCCCCTTCCGAATTAATATTGCTACCCCACTTTTCCGGCCCTTAGCCTCTGCACCAAATACCTCTCCTACCCATGTTCGCTTCAACTTTTGTGTCTCCTCTCTAGATAATCTCGTCTCCTGTATACATGCCACATCAGCGCGGTGTCTTTGTAAGGCTTGCAAGACTTTTGCTCTTTTAATGGGGGATGTTATGCCCCCTACATTCCATGTTATGAATCTAGTCCGAGCACCCCTCCTCCCTAAATATTGTCATGTCTAAAGTTACCATACCATGTCCAGGGAACTCAGGCGCCCAGCCCCACCTGAGTTTCCCAATTTCTTTTCCCGACCTCCCATGGACGATTCCCTTGCATTCATTCCTCTTCTGTTCTCTAACCCCCCTCCCCTTCTTTCCCCAATCCCATCCCTTCCCCCACTCCAAACTCAACCCCTTCCCATTTAATTCTCCCCCTCTGACTGCCCATGTCCTCTCCTTTCGTAACACCTACTAGGAGAGCTCCGGTCTTTTAATGGTAGGGGTCCCCCTCCCCCGCCCCCCCCCCCCCCCCCCCGATCTTCCTTTTCCATCCACACATCTATTCCCACTCTCAAACATCAATTTCTCACTTCTTCCTGCAATCTTCAAATCATACAGAACTAACTTAACTTCATAACATAACATTTAACTTAGGTACCAGACTGGATATCTCCCGCATCAGCAGGACAGATACTTTCTTATAGTTACAGTCCAATTCTATCACCTCCCGCTTCAGGCTTAGTAGTTCTTTATTTCAGCCATTTTGTCCAGGGGTAGATGAGGCCCCGCTCTGCAGCAAGGCCTGTGCCTCCTCAGGTGAGTGGTACATCTTCCAGCCGCCCTCCTCTAGTACCTTGAGTTGGGCGGGATATAGTAGCATAAATCTTTGGTTCTTTGTCGCCAGATGACGGCATAGGGGTCCAAATGCTTTCCTGCACTCCTGCAATGCTGCAGAATAATCTTGGAAGATTTTTACAGCTGCTCCATCAAAAGTCAGCGAGTCCCATTTGGAGCGGGCACCTCTCAGAATTTCTTCCTTGTGCAGGAAGTTGTGCACTTTGATTATGACTACTCTCGGTCTATTACCACCTTCAACTCTCCTGCCCAAGCGATGTGCTCTCTCTAGGCATAGCGGCCCACTGCTGTCTGAAAGAGCAAACTCAGATTTTAGCCAGCTCTCTAGTTGCATAGGCAGGGCATGGTCTGATACGGACTCTGGGATCCCAATCAGTCGGAGGTTAGATCTGCGAGACCTGTTTTCCAGGTCATCTAGGTGTTTCGCTTGGGCTTGCAAGGTTTTCTGTAGGTCTTTCAATAGGGAATCTCTGCCCTCATTCAAATCCTCCAGGTCTGACACGCGGGCTTTGAGTTCTCCCGTTCGCCTCGTGGTTTCCCCCAGCAGTGACTCCACACCCGCAATCTGGTCCGAGAGCTTTGTTAGCTCTGGTTGTAAAGCCGCTCTCACTGCCTCCGTGATTTGCTGGAGTTGCAGTGGGTGGAACTGTGGTGGGGACTCCGGGCCCGGGCCGGGCGCCATCTTGGATCCTTCTGACCCTCGCTGTTTCTCTGCGACTTTTTTTGATAGTTTCTGCGCGGAGGCCCGGGTTTCCTTCGTCACAAAGGAATCCATGCAGATGTACTTGAGGTAATCGTGGGTTTAAGACGCTTACTCGTCGTTTTTCACTCGTTGTGCAGGAAGCTGAGAGGGGGGAACCCCAGAGAGAAGAAATTCACAGCTTCCCCTCTCACACCATCACGTGACCTCTTCAGACCTGGAGTTTTTATGGAGACCTACTTTGCCAATGGCAATGATATAGGAATATAATTCAGGGTTTAACCAAACTGTGCAGCCATTTTAATTGATTGATAGTGTGAAGTCAAGATCCACATTTCATAATTTTATGGGTATTGTTATGTAAAGAATGCACCAAGGGGCCCTTTTACTAAACTGCAGTAAAAGGGCCCTGTGCTAGTGGCGGAAGCCATTTTTGCCACGCACTGAGGCTCTTTTTACCACAGTGGGTAAAAAGGCCCAAAAAAGACATGACCATGTGGTAAGATTGTCATTAAGGTGGCAGTAAGGGCTCCCATACTAATCCGGCAGCAACTGGGTAGCAGACGGTGCTGCCCGATTACCGCTAAATAACCCCCTGTGGCAATATTGCCATGCACTGGGGGTGGATCTACTACTGGCGCCCACATTGGACTGGCAATAGCTCCAGATTGGCCAGCAGTAAGCCTGCAGTGGGCTTACCACTGCTTAGTAAAAGAACCCATCAGTTCTCAGCTGTGACAACACATGTAAAATGTATGAGAAAGTTTACTAAAGAGCTCATTTGTCAATATGGAATACTTTTGGAAACAGGCCACTACGCCATTGAGACTACTGTTTGTTAATATCACAACCTCTTAGAGATGGGTGTTTTAATGAATTAGGGCTGTCTAAGTTTGTCAGTCATGATACAGAGCACATTGGAACTGTAGCTAGTAGGCCACCTTATAATATCATGTCAAATGTGATTATCAATTGTCATTAGCTACTGAATAGTAGTGAGTGCACTTTATATAATTAAAGATTTATTAAAGTTCATCATAAAGATCTAGGTTTGCGATTCTATATTTTAATTGGAAAGGTATGTTTATCATAATGATTGTAGTTTTTTTCCTCTCTTGGCATTGGCAGCCATGCTTGTGAAAGACAACTCTGTAACTAGAGAGTTGCATGTGACAGAAATCCATCCCGTCCTCGCCCGTCCCCGCTGGAATCTAACCCGTTCCCGTCCATCCCTGTGGGGAATCTAGCCCATCCCCACACGTTCCCTCGGGAATGTAGCCCATCCCCACCGCAAATAATTTCCTCCATCCCAGCTCCCAGCCCGCCAAGCCCTTGCTGTGCCACAGTCACCTTGACCCCCACTCCCCCAAGATAGCCAGATTCTATAAGCAGTAGAAATACTACTACAAGTAACATAAATCATTTTCTTCCATACTCTGTTAAGACAATGTACAGATCATCACAGGACCCAAAGCAGTCCAAATTCCAAAACAAATTCCTGCCCGGTACCATGACACTGATCCTCTCCTCTCTTCTTTTTTAATCCTTTGAGATTAAAAAGCAAAACCATTTACATGTAAGGACTGAATAAGGACTGGATGAATGAATTAAAACAAAGTTTAAAGCAAATGCCCTTGATATGTAATACTTGATGCAATATTCACATAGCAAACAGCGTGAGGCAACAGATTTATTTTCTAATGAACATAATTAAGTTTGTATGAACTTGGCGGCTAATAGTATTCTGAACTGGACAATGTTGGCACATTTAGACTGATGCTGGACAAAACTTCGGCATGAAGGAAGCTCTTCTCTAATTATTCTATACCTTTCTGTGAAAAAGTAGTAATAAAGAAAAGGCAAGTGCAATTTTATAATATACCACTGCAATTCACAAAACAAAAAGAGCAAGTTCCGAGATGCCATCTTTCTCTTTAGATGTAGGCACAGGGCACAGTATAAAAAAACAAACAAAAGATTTTAAATGCTCCCAGGTATCAACTTAATTCATGTTTAATGTGGGGCATAAATGTCATAAATAAGTAAATAGATAGATAGAAACTCTGAATGTTGAGAACAGAGGCATAGCTACATGTGGGCATGGCCCCCCCTGATTTGGCCCTGCCCCCCCACCGACCCTTTTGACCCCCCTTCCCCCCACTGCCAACCCTCCCCCGCCACCACCGCCATCAGGTTCCTGTGCTGGCGGGGGTCCCCAACCCCCGTCAGCCAAAGTCCTCTTCAGCGCTGGTCTCTGGGCTGGCGCGTTCCTGATCTGAAAAAATTCTGTTTCTGTGTGAGTCATCCTGACATCCTGCACGTTCCTATGTGCAGCCTGCACTTAGGAATGTAGGAACGTGCAGGACACCAAGAGGAGACAGAAACATAATCCTTCCAGATCAGCAACGTGACGGCCCGGAGACCAGCACTGAAGAGAACTTTGGCTGGCCGGGGTTGAGGACCCCCGCCAGCACAGGTACCTAATGGCAGCGGCGGCAGGGGGGGTTGGTGGTGGCGGGAAGGGGGGTCGAAAGGGGAGGGGCGGCGGTTCCGGGGGGAGGGTCAAAGGTGGTGGCGGTGGTGGCGGCTCTGGGGGGGGGCAAAAGTGGCGGGGGTGTCAGCGGCGCCGGGGGGGGTGCTAAAATGTGCCCCTCACCCCCAGCTCTGGACCCCCCTCCCGCCGAAGTCTGGCTACACCCCAGGTTGAGAACCTGATTATCATAAGATGTTATATTATACTGATCTGCTGGTTTGTTTTCCACATCATAAGATGTTGTCTGTTTTAGTGGCCTTTACCAGGAGAAAAAAATCTCTGCACGAATATAACACATTAGGGTGTCCCTATATCCAGCCTGTCCAAATAACACACTGATTACGATTCATAACAAATTACTACTCTACCTATGAAAAGTTATTCCGTCATTATACTTCCTCTGTACATCCATATGCTGTACAAGCCAACATGTTTGAAAATGTAAGGGAAATTAAATAAAAATGCCACCAACAATAAAGAAGAATTACATAAACGCAGCAGCTCATAGATTTGCTCACTTTGAGTGTATGGCGATGACGGTAATGTGAGGATGAGGAAACAGACTCCCGTTTTACCTGCCCAACATCATCTATGCACCTCCTCTCCGACCCTGGGTGCCATCCTGGCACATAGCTCGAGGCAGCTTGTGATCTAATGGCTTCTTCAGGTCAAGAAAGATCCCCACTCTTTCCTACCCGGTACCGCGGTACTGATCCTTTCCTCTCTGCTTTTTAAAAATGGCTGCCGAGACTTCCAGTGGCGGCCTCACAAGTCTTCCGTAGAAGTCTCGTGAGACTGCCCCAGGAAGTCTGGTCAGCCATTTTAAAAGAGCAGAGAGGAGAGGATCTGCACCACGGCAGCAGGCAGGAAAGAGTGGGGATCCTTTCTGCTCCGAAGAAGCCATTAGACCACCAGGGTACCTCGATGCATGTGCCAAGAGGGTACCCTGTGTTCAGGGGAGGAAAGGCACCCCTGTGGGGATCCCACAGGATCTAGGTCCATCCCCACGGAATTCCTGCAGACACGGATCCATCCGCACAGGATCCCCACAGATATGGAAGGGATCCCCGTGGGATTCATGCGGTACCTGTGGGAATCTCTTTATCCCTGCTTCCATGCAGCTCTCTACTCTGAACATGCTCAGGGGATAATTATTTCATAGTAACAACTTTAAAGATAATTTTTCATGTAGTCTAGCTGAATGAGGTAATAGAAACAGTACCATGAATACTGAGGTATTTTTTTCCATTCCTGCTTGATTTAAGATACTGGCTTGAGATGCGTTTAGGGTTTCTTTCACTTGGAACCTCAGCTTACAAGAGGCAAACTGGTGCGGGACTTATGAATGCATAGTTTTATCATCATAGGCAGGGAGACGAAGAGAGGGCATAGAGCAGGCTTGTCCATGTTTAGTCCTCAAGGGTTGAAAACAGGACATATTTTCAGGATATCTTCAATGAATATGCATGAGAAAGATTTGCATGCCCACTACATCTAGTGTATGCAGATGTCTCTTATGTATATTCATTATACCTTTAACTCTAGGTTCTATAAACTAAATATGGTCACTCTTTATATATTATAGTATACTTACTACGTAACCACTGTATGTATGTAAATAATTTCTTTATTTATCTTCACTATAATTATATAACTTAAATACGTGTAATCACCCTATTTTCCACCTCTTGTTCTATCTTATCACATTCATTCTAATCAAACACACTTCTAAACAAAACGCAAAATGTAAAATGTATAAACATGCTATGCAGACATGAGTACTAACATAAAAATGAACAATGAGACATACAGATGGAGCCGATGTATAAAAACAGGAGAAAAGAAAGTTTGTCTTAAAATTGGAGAACTTCCCCACAGTGACCAGATTCCTCAGGGGCAAATCTACCAGAGAGCAAGCCTGGCAAAATGCCCAGGTCTGCAAAATGGTAGGGCCATCTGCAACTAAACCTTCCCTTCCTCTCCTTCCCCGTGCCCAGGTCCAGCATCTCTCCAATTCCACAGCCAGCCACCCATTGGGCCTCCAAACACTGCAGCAGATCAGGCAGAGAGAGCACTAAAAACTGCTGCTCTGGCCAGCAGAGCCTTTTCTTGGCCACATCAAACCCACAGAAAGTTGCATCAGAGAAGCAGGATGCACAGAGGAAAGACTCCGCTGGCCAGAGAGAGGTAACTTTTAGCACTGTCTATGCCATGACCTGTGCAGCGTTTGGGTGAAGCAGAGGAAAGAGAGAGACCTGGATACAGGGGGAAGATGCTGGACTGGATGGTGGTGGAGAGAGAGCAAGAGAGACCCTGGACCAAGGGGAGAAAGAGAGACCCTTGACCAAGGAGGAAGAGAGAGAGACACCCTGGACCACAGAGCGATAACTGGCAATATTCAGCACTGACTGGCTAAGTTTATCAGGTAAATCTGACCGCATAAATAGCAGTCCTATCTTTGTCCGTTATTAACTTAACCAGCCAGCGCTGAATATTTGCTTAGCCGGTTAAGTTAGCACAGGCCAAAAATACCCCAAGATATTCAATGTCGTTCATCGGAAATGGCCCGGCATTGAACATCAGGGATCAACGCCAACCGTGTTATGTCCCAAGTGGAACACAAGATAGACTACAGTTCTTTCAACGTGCTTTTTTTAGGTCTCCCTATTGTATAAAATCCATACAGTGTTATATTCTGATTTTTTGTCAAATAAACCAAGTAGAGTATATTGTCTTCAGTGCCACTGATGTTTCCATGTTTTATTTCCTGAAGCTGACTGAGAAGCCTGACAGTACTGCTTATGCTACCTTATCGTGAACAGCTGTATTGTACAAATCTAGCAGCCAATAAAGCTGTTATATGTGTGGTCAAATGGTGTATACAAGACAGACGCTTAAAAAATAATGCCACTTAAATCACCAAGGTTGGATGACGGTGCAAATGAACAGGCTGGGTAAGATGCAGTTCAGACATAGATTTACCCCCACCCCCCAAGTAAGACCAAAGACTAGTGAGTAACATTTTTAGGTGGTGTGTGAAAAGCAATCCAATATGGAAAGATCTGAGTATTGCATCGCATTACAAATTAAAGAAAAAAAATTATATTTAACTTTTTTGGTTTTATTTACATTGCAATTTTTTAATTCCATATGAAAAAGGAGAAGAAACACATAAAGACAAGCTTGCCATTTGGTACACAGATGTTAGAGAGTGATAAATTAACACTAGTGATGGAACATTATACATTATTTATAACTAAATGTTGTATTAAAGATAGTTTCAACAGAAACATTCAAGGCAAAAGATTTGCTCTTCCACAAGAATGCCACTATACCAGCATGCAATTGGTTGCAGGCAGCATACCAAAAATACACACATAGATTTAGCCGCTTAGATCCCTGATAGCAGCCACTGATCTCTCAGAGCGCCTCTCACAGGACTGGTGTTATTTGATGACTGTGACAATAACTGCTGTGCTGCCCAAGTGATCAGTAACAGTCACAGAGCAGTTCATGAACACAGGCCCCTCAGTGACTCTACTTTCTACAGGTTTTCTTATTGAACAAGAAGAATGTGCTTGAGGAAGGAGCAAGACCACTGAAAGAATTGTGAGCATGCTCCGACTGCTATACCTCTTTCCCATGCTCTGACTGTTATACCTCTTTCCAGATATGGAGGGATGGCATGAGATGATGATAGTCTAGTAGAAGAAGAGGAAGAAACAGTCTGAGAGTCATTCTTGGATGGGCTCACTTCAAACTAAGGGGGTCTTTTACTAAGCCTTGGTAGCGTTTTTACCTTGCGGTATAAATCAGCTGGTGTCACAAAAGTCAGGAATAGTGAGCTCATGGACTGCAGCTGGAGCTGAGACAGATAAGTCACCTGGGCTGGCACAAGGCAAGAGTCAAAACAGGAACAGGCACGACTGGACTAGACAAGACAGGACTAGAATAAACCAGGAGACTAGACAGAGGTAACAAAGTACAAGACAAGGACCGGATCCAGACGAGGCAAGGAAAACAAGGCAAAGGGGCTGGAACTGGAACCCAGACAGGACAAGGCAGAACTGGATTAAAATTGGGTCCAGAAAAGGGCAAGACCAGGACAAAGCAAGGACTGGATCCGGACAGGACTAGACTGAATGAGACAAGGCAAAGCAAGGCTAGACACAAAACATGGCAGGAGCTAGGCAACAAGAATAAGCAGAAGCAAAACTATACAGAAACAGGCTGAGCTTGGCTTGGCTGGAACAGGATTCAGAAACAGGCTTGGCTTGGCTAGAACAAGAACAAGATTCAGAAACAGGCTTGGCTGGAACCGGATTCAGAAATGGGACTTGGCTTTGTTAGCTGGAACCAGATTCAGGAATGGACTTGGCTTGGCAACTGGAACAGGATTCAGGGACAGACTTGGCTAGCAGAAAGCAGGAACAGAGCTTTAGCAAATGTCAAAAGCAGGGCTAGACTGAAAGCAGGAGCCAAGGGTAGAGTCAAAGTGTAACAGACACTAAGAGCCAGGGGCGTAGCCATGGGTGGGCCTGGGTGGGCTTAGGCCCACCCAGTTTGGGTTCAGGCTCACCCAGCAGTGGAGCACCTTCATCAGAATGGCAGCGGAGGGAGCAGGCTGAGCTCCGATCCTGCATCTGCCTCCGTCTCTCTCACGGCAGCGCTTCCCAGACGCTGCCTACCGCCGCCATGATCCTGCTTCTACCTCCCTTTGTCTCAGCAGCAGCGGTAGCGATTCATGCTGCCTCCTGCTTCTAACCCAGAAGCATCTCCTCTGCCGCGTCCCACCCCCATTATTACAACTTCCTGTTTCTGCTGGGGCAGGACGCGGCAGAGGAGACGCTTCCGGGTTAGAACAAAGCAGGAGGCAGCATGTATGAATCGTTATCGCTGCTGCTGAGACAGAGGGAGGTAGATGCAGGATCGTGGCAGCGGTAGGCAGTGTCTGGGAAGCGCTGCCGTGAGAGAGAGGGAGGCAAATGCAGGATCGGAGCTCAGCCTGCTTCCAGTTCCTCTAATACCAGGGCTGTTAAAGGTGGTGCCCCATTGAAGAGAGGAAGAGGTGGGGGGAGGTCTCCTTTCAAAAGATAGATGCTGCATGGGGGGGGGGATGAGGTGGAGAGGGGCAAGAGAGAGAGAATTGTGGGACATAGGGTAGAGAGGGGTAAGAAAGGAAAAAATCTTGCATGGGGAGGGGACAGGGACATGTTGCATAGAGAGGGGAGAGGGACAAGAGAGGGAGAAATGTTGGACATAGGGGTAGTGAGGAGGGAGAGATGGTAAATGTTGGACAGGGGGTGGTGAGGAGGGGAAGATAGATGGTGAAAAATTGGGCATGATGGTGGAGGGCAAGAAGAGATGCTGTAGGGGGAAGCGAGAGATGTTGGATAGGGCACAAGGGAGGGGGAGAGGCAGAAATGTTGGACATGGCAGAGGAAGGGAGGAAGAGAGAAAATGCTGCATTGAGGGAGGGGGGAAGAGAAGTGTTGGACCCATGGCACAAGAGAGGGAGAAATGGTAGAAAGTGGGAGAGAAGGAGATATATTGGACCTGGGGTGAATGAGAGGGAGAGAGAAACACAGGAGGTGGAGAGGGGAGAAAGGAGGAGATGTTGGATTCAGGAGCAGAACGGTGATGGAGAGATGCAGGACAGTGGGAGTGAGGGAAGAGAGAGGGAGAAATGTTGGAACATGGGGGAGAGGGCAGGAGGGAAGAGAGAAGGGGCAGAGAGATGTAAGGCTACAAGAGTGGGGTGGGGAGAAAGAGGGATCAGATGCTGGGCTAGAAGGGTGGAGGGAAGGAAGATGCTGGAACCATGTGGGAGAGGCCAGGAGGGAGAGGAAGAGGGCGACAAGGATATGAATCTCTACTATAATAAAAGGCACCTTCAACGTTCTGAACCTGACTCTGTGGCTTCAAGTGAAGGGTTCGTTAGGATCGTTAGGTTCGTTGCTCTGTCACCATATCTGTCGGCACCGCCCTCGTGCCTCTGATAGGTCCGCCGCCCTCGACGTCATCACGTTTTGACGTCAAGGGCGGCGGACCTATCAAAGGCACAAGGGCGGGGCCGACAGAGATGGTGACAGAGCGACGAACATGAAGAAAAAAAAAACCTTCACTTCATCCACGGAGTCAGCTTCACCACGTTGCAGGTGGGTGGCTGGAGGGGAGGGAAAGAGAGGGGGCAACTACCCTGGAACAGGGAGGGAGGGAGAGAGGGGGGGCAACGACGCTGGAACTAACTTGGAGGAGGGCCAGATGGACACAGAAACTGGGATGGAGGGGGAGAGGGGGGGGAAACGACCCTGGAACAGGGTGGGTGGGAGGGACAGCGGACCCTGGAACTTGGAGGTGGGCCAACCCTGGAACTTGGAGGGGGGCCAGGCGGACCCAGAAACTGGGATGGAAGGAGGGAGGGGGACCCTGAAACTGGGTGGGTGGGTGGGAGGGAGGGAGAGACAGCGGACACTGGACCTTGCAGGGGGGCGGACCCTGAAACTGGGAGGGAGGGGGCCCCTGGCACACACTCTCATTCTCACACACACACACACTCTCGCACACAGTCTCACTCTCTCTCTCTGTCACACACACTCACACATTCACTCTTTCTGTATCACACACTCACTGTCACACACACTCTGTAAAACACACACACTCCAAGGAAAACCTTGCTAGCGCCCGTTTCATTTCTGTCAGAAACGGGCCTTTTTTTCTAGTAAATAAATAAAAAGATAGTGATTACAGAGGATAGAAATATGGTAATGAAAGGGAATGGAGGGCTGAGGAAGGAGTGAGATGGGGAAATGGAAAAACTAGTGGGTGAGAGAAAAAGATGAAAATCTGATAGGTAGCTGTAAACTAAAAAGGGGGAGAACAGTGAGAGGGTGAAATTTGAGTTGACAGCAAGGCAGAAAGAATAAAAAAGAGAGGAAAGAGCTAAAAATAAGAACAGTCAATATGTCAGAAGCAGGTGTAGTGAAGGTAAAAGAACACAAATGGACAGCAGCGGCTTGAAAGAGAATTAGAAGATGACAGACAGGAAAGCAGAAAAGAAACTGCAACCAACATGATGGAAAAATACAATGTCCAGACCACAAAGGTAGAAAAAAGCAATGCATTTTGAATGTTTTATGTTGGCTTTGGGAAATCTACATAGCAAATGTGTTTGTATCATGTTCAGGAAAAAGGAAATGCATTTCTGTTTTTATTTCTCCAGTGTTGAAGTGCATGCTAAGTTTAACTTTTTTTTTTGTTACATTTGTACCTCATGCTTTCCCACTCATGGCAGGCTCAATGCGGCTTACATGGGGCAATGGAGGGTTAAGTCACTTGCCCAGAGTCACAAGGAGCTGCCTGTGTCTGAAGTGGGAATCAAACTCAGTTCCTCAGGTCCCCAGGACCAAAGTCCACCACCCTAACCACTAGGCCACTCCGAGCTCAATTTTTGTCTAAATATTTTTATTTCTGATACGTGATCCCTTTTTCTGTATTTGGTGAGGATCTGTTGGTGTGACAGTAATGGCAGGTGGGGAAATCGGAGGGAAGGCAGGGAGGAGAGGGGATCAGGGAGGGAGCCCTAGCATGTCTAGCACCGGTTCTGACCCTTGCTGTATAGCTGGTAGGGATCCCAAGCCTCCCCAGCTGAGGACCTCCTCCAAAGACGGCCAGAACTTCCTTCTACCAAGCTCTGCAGTTGGTGACAGCATGCTTGAGTCACCAACAGCTAAGCACGCATAGAGGGGCATAATCGAACGCGAACACCCATCTCCATGGGCGCCTATCTCCGAGGACGGGTACGCGAAGGGGCTGGACAGACCATATTTTTGAAAAAGATGGGCGTCCATCTTTTGTTTCGATAATACGCATTGGGCGGATTTGAGCTGGGCGGTATCGGTTTTCAGCGATAATGGAAACCGAAGGCGCCCAGCTCAAAAACGAAAAAATCCAAGGCATTTGGTCGTGGGAGGGGCCAGGATTCGTAGTGCAATGGTCCCCCTCACATGCCAGGACACCAACCGGGCACCCTAGGGGGCACTTGTAAAAGTAAAAAAAAACATTAAAATACCTCCCAGGTGCATAGCTCCCTTTCCTTAGGTGCTGAGCACCCCAAATCCCCCCCCCCCAAACCCACTGCCCACAACTCTACACCATTACCATAGCACGTATGGCTGAAGGGGGGCACCTACATGTGGATACAGTGGGTTTGGGGGGCGGTTTGGAGCGCTCCCATTTAGCAGCACAAGTGTAACAGGTAGGGGGGGGGGATGAGCCTGGGTCCACCTGCCTGAAGTCCACTGCACCCACTAACAACTGCTCCAGGGACCTGCATACTGCTGTGATGGAGCTGGGTACGACATTTGAGGCTGGCAAACAGGCTGGGAAAAAAAGGTTTTATAGTTCTTTTTTTGGGTGGGAGGGGGTTAGTGATCACTGGGGGAGTCAGGGGAAGTCATCCCCGATTCCTTCCGGTGGTCATCTGGGCAGTTGGGGCACTTTTTGGGGACTTGTTCGTGACAAAAAAGGGTCCAAAAAAGTGACCCAAATTCTCACTTCTGGCGCCCTTTTTTTTCTATTATCGGCCGAGCGCGCCCATCTCTCCTCAGCCGATAAACACGCCCCAGTCCCGCCTTCACCACGCCTCCAACACGCCCCCATCAACTTTGTTCGTTCCCGCAGTTGGAGGCGCCCAAAATCGGCTTTCGATTATACCGATTTGGGTGCCCATGAGAGAAAGGTAATTTTATAGCTTGTACAGCACATGCTTTGTCCAAGATTCTTTTAAAAAGGGATATTTTTGTTTTACTTTTATATGTTTTATTTTTATACTACTTCTTAGGTTGGATTGTTTTTGTAACTTTTCACTAAAGGGGATTTTTCTTTTTCATATCAAAATTACAATTTTTCCAGAACAACAAAGAAAAAACATGAAACCATAAAAAGTAAATATTTTGGCAATCTTACAGTCTAGCCCACTGCAATGAATAGATTTAATGCAAAGAAATAATAAAAGAGAATAAAATAGAATATTTCTCTTCATTTATAAACCTGACATCTTTTAGAGTTGGTGACATAAATATCAACCCCTGTTCAATCAAGCTCATTAACTACATCTTTGCTTTGCTTCAATAAATGCTTCTAGCAGAAATGAATTATTTTTATTACATTTGTACCCCGTGCTTTCCCACTCATGGCAGGCTCAATGCGGCTTACATGGGGCAATGGAGGGTTAAGTGACTTGCCCAGAGTCACAAGGAGCTGCCTGTGCCTGAAGTGGGAATTGAACTCAGTTCCCCAGGACCAAAGTCCACCACCCTAACCACTAGGCCACTCCTCCATAAACAGTAACTATTTTTATAAGTGACTAAACATTTACAGGGAAAATTAAGAAAAATGTGGCCCCAGTCATAAGAACTTTGAATTTCCACTGAATAAATGCTTTGAATCGAGCCTGTGTCACCCTGGTCACATCCAGAAATATTTGATCATTATTCCCACAAAAGAAAACGTTCTTTCTCTTAAAGTATGTCCTGAAAACTAAAGTCTTTTCAGATTCAGACACAAGAGATAGCAAAAGGGTTGCTGAAGTAAACACTGAAGCTGAAACCAAATCTGGAATAACTACCAGAGGTGGAATCTTGACTACAGATGGAGATTCAGAGACTAATCTAGCTGCTCCACTAGGTAAACTAAAAGTAGATAGCCTGGAAGTGGTAAACCCTATCACAGGAGAACCCATTTCAAGCCAAGTTGAAGAACACTTAGGGTGATGGGGTAGGTTGAGCCCCAGAACTTAAAGAGACTCCCGAGGCAGTAGAGGAGCTTAATCCTGCAATGGTAACATGCTTGTCCATAGGACCCATCATAACAGATGGAGTAGAAACTTTCTTAACTCTACCTTTACATTTATCCATACATGAGGAGATAAGAAGAGACAAAACAGTATTTTGTTATTTGAACAAAACACAAAACAAAGTTTCTCTGTGCTCCACAGTGGCTCCAAAGGGGCAAGGCATACCCTATGGTCATGTCCCTTTAGGCACATGCTGAAGCCATGCATCACAAACAGTGCTTCCTTTTATATGATCTTTTAGCACCCAAGCTGTGACATCATAGGAGCTCCCGGTTCCTCCAGCAATGATCCAGGCACGTACCAACTTCATTTTATATGATCTTCCAGTACCCAAACTCTCAGCTCCTCCAGCAGTGATCCAAGCACTTACCAAATGCCAAGTTGACCATGTGGTAAGTTCCAAAGCAAGCATACACCTTCTCCTTTCCAGATTTTTCTTTTTCTTAAGAAACATTTATCTTTGTTTTGAAGGGTTCTTGTTTTCTCTAGATTTCATACTAGAAGTTCAAAGGGGCAGGCAAATAATACTGTTTGAAGTCACTATATTTCTGAAGTGTTCATTTCCTCCCTCCCTCCCTATCCCACCTGCCATTCTCTCCACTATTCAATTTTGTTAAATATACCAAGTCAACAATTAAAAGGGTTGAATTTGATAGAAATGGTTATAATGGAAAATAGGGAAATTGGTTCAGGTCAATTTTTGTTTATCTACAAAAAAAAAGAACACAAGTAAATTTCAGTCTTGATTAGTAATATCTTATTAAATCTTTGAGGAGGAAGTACACTAGCATACCCACCTCATAGATATATAAACTTTCTGTAGTCTAAAGGGATAAGATAGACTATTCCATACCCAAATAACAACTGAACAAGCAAACAGAACTACGCACAGGGAATCGGAGTGTAGGGGGTTGGTTTTCACAGGAAAGGCAGATGAGAACAATATAAAGGCTTTCATAGGTCTTTTTTAATTTCTTGCAACAGGTACCAACATTCCTAAGTAGAAGGATGGCTGGGAAACATCATTTCACCAATGCTGTTATCACTGGTACTGCTTCTACCTCTATCCAGATGAATATCCTGGTCCACAATGACAAACTGGTTAAGTGTGAAAATTGCCTGCAGGTCTACCCCCATAGAAAACAGGTAATGGAACTGAGAGAGGGAATGGCAAAGTTGAGAAGCATCTATGACTATGAAAAGTACATTAATGAAATGCTTCTTGACATTTAAGTTGGAAAACTACACAAGAGGGGAAAAAGAGACTTGGCTACAAAATAAGAACTGAATGAAGATTACCAAAGCTAGTAAAATTGGCACACCTACTCTATTCCTTGATTCAAAGGGATAAGATATATCCAAATGACATTAAAGGATCTAAGAAGTTACGGTAGCCAAGCTGTCTGACTTTTTCCTTGCTTCCTTTGAGTCGGTAGTAGTTCAGAAGACCGCAGATATTCAGATGTGGTTCCTCTCCAGAAAAGTGGAAATAAGTGGAAAGCTTGAAACTTCAAGCTGGTTAGTCTAACCACAGTGATGAGTCATTGCTGAAACAGAGGATAGTCCCACTGGAATCTAGTGGATTACAGGATCAAAGGCAGCATGTTTTTACCAGAGGTAGGTGTTGTCGGACAAATTTGATCAATTTCTTTGACTGGTTGACTCAAGAGCTGGATCAGAAAAGGGCATTATGGGCCAGATTCATAAGTGGCACTGAAAAGTAGATGCCGGGAAAAATTTGCACTCAGCGCTATCTTATAAAGAGTGTTCTGGACTGAGCACTCTTTATAGAATAGCACTTAGCATATATTCCAGCGCCCAACTTTGGGTGCGAGGATTTACACCAACTGAAACCTGGTGTAAATCCTTGCATGCAATTTGGGCACGCAGCCCCCAAATTCTATAACACTGTACATAATTCTTTGGAATGCCCCTAATCAGCCTATGCCTCTCCCATAGCCACACCCCTTTTTATGTGCATGGAAGAGAATTTGGGAGTGGATCTTTATAGAATTGTGCACAGCCAGATCCACATGCAAATCTAAATTAGAGCCAGTGTCAATAATTGATTGTTAGCAGCCAATTATTGATTGTTCATGGCTCATTAATTTATTTGCATGTGGATCGCAAGATCGTACACAATTGTGGGTGTCATTTATAGAATTCGGAGGTATATGGGATGTACTTGAATTTTATCAAGACCTTTGACATGGATCCACACAGACAAGTAACAAATGTGTTGATGTGCTTTGTATGGGCTCAAAAATGATTGATTGATAAACTGATTGGAGTAAGAGATGACAAAGTATAGTGGTAAACAGAGTTCACTTTGAGGAAAAAGGTGTACCAGTGGTGTGCCACAAAGGTCTGTCCTTTATCTGATTATTTCAATATTTTGCAAGTGATATTGTAGAAGGGAAAAGTTTACCTTTTTGCTGTTGATATAAAAATAGTCCTGAGACAAAACATGTCACATAAAACTCAGGATTAGACCAATTCTTTCTTCTTAAACACATTTATTCTCCTTTGTATCGCTGATCACTTTTTAAAATATGCTTTAGTGCTCAGAAATACAGTGTGATCTAATCATATTCAGATGAACTGGTAACTGTTCTCTATCATCGCAATACAGCAAAATGTTCATATAATGTTCATATGTTTCCTGATTCGTTCAAAAAATACAAAATAGAAATAACAGGAACTTATCATGTACATTATTCACTCCACTCCTCTCATGCTGAAGCACTGTAAAACACCAAATCCAATTGTGGACTGGATGATAGATTCAGTTCCAGACTAACTTGCCCCAACTTGCATCCTAGTTTCACCATGACAACTTCTTCAGGGGGTCTCCTGCAATACAGAAACTTTTTGATGAAAACAAAAATCCAATCTCAAAATCACTATATATATATAGGTTCTGCCTATATCTATACAAAATGGCATTAGTGTGCTGAGAATGACGAGCCTCCTTTTGAACCTACACAGTTCACTCTAATACAGTCCAATCCACTTCTTTATTTACGCCAAATGGAGAGATATTGCCCATTCAAAAATCATTTTCTGCTCCCTGTACAATAATAATTGCAAAACATTACCTCCTTTATATAACTGTATTTGTTGTAAGACTACAAATTTCAAATCTTTTACTGTATGATTCTTCTCCTGCCAATATAAAACCAATGGAGTTTCAGACCGCCCAGTCTTATATTGCTCAGGTGTTGGGCTAATCGGTGCTTAATTCTTCTCTTAGTCTGAACTATATAGTATAAATTACATGGGCATTTTACATAATAAACCACCTTTGCTGTATCACAGTTAGTTCTCTGGCTTAACCCATATATCTTGTTGGATGGCGGTATGGGTACTTGAGTGGTCTCCCATATATCCTGGCAATAGACACAATGACCACAAGGAAAGAGACCAAGTACTGATCAACAGCTCCTTGTGGTTCTGATTTTCTTGAGAGAGCTTGCAAGCATGGGCTGTGGTATTGGCAAGCTCTGTAGAATTACAAGTGAATAAATATAAATTATTTTCTTGCTGCTCAGGGGATTTTTGTTCTGAACTGGGGGAAATGCAAATCAAATGCTGGAAGGTTTGCTTAATGACTGCTTACTACCCCAAAGCAGGAACAGGATTAAAGAAGGCTGCAGCGTGTGTGTGTGACTAGATTGTAATTATAAGACTTCTCTTACTTTAAAGAAATAAAAGCCAAACCTTTTCAAATTTACTTAGAGCTGGCTATATTGGGAACTCTAACTTTGTAATTGGAAGCATTCTGTCTTGGAGACCCAGAATTCCCAGACTGGATTAGGCTCCAGATTTTTTTGCTTTTGTGTTTTTGATGAAGTTTTTGTTTCTGTTTTTTGTGTGTGTGTGTGTGTGTATGTGTGTGTGTGTGTGTGTATTTGTTTTGCTGTTTCAAGTTCCTCAGTTTCAGGAGCAGGGCCAGTCTTAGCAAGTGCAGGGCCCTATGCAGACCAATTTGGTGGGGCCCCATCCTAGCCCTGCCCCCTAGCCCCACCCACCCTAGCTCCGCCCCACCCTAGCTCCACCCCATTGAAAAGATTATTCCATTTTTAGAAAATTTTTTATTTATGAAGTTTCAAATAAAGACAAATGAAGCTAAACTTGTACAAAAAACTGATTGTAATAATAAGCATAATGCTATCATGAACCCCCCCCCCCAGAAATTATTCAGTTGAAGTCCACTACAATTAGTAGTTCCAATTCTCATAACATAGGAGAATAAAGGACAAATATAAGAAAAGATCCAGTACTTTCAAATTCCCCTATTACTCTGTCTAAGCATTAGTGCAGTTTTTTTTTTAATGAAAAGGTGGCTAAAATCAGAACTCAGTTTTGTGTAAATGGAACTGCAGACCATGATGGATTTTGAGATGTCACAATTATTATGTGATATACCTACCAATTGACTTTTTGGGAGGGCTTTTTGCCCATGAATATGAAGGATACTAGATTTATCAAGAAGAGCTGTAGCCTGGATAGCTGTTCTGCATATATTATGAACAACATGAACGGGACGGGACTATGGTTTCCAGATTAACAGCATGGCTACACAACTGTTTAACTAAAGGAATTTTTCCATCACATTACTTTTATTGTTTTAACTCCTACTCCTAAAAACCCCAAGGAAAATTTGCTAATTACTGTCCAATTGCATCTATTCCCTTATTGGTGAAAATAATGGCAGGGTATATTGTTAAATTGCTTGATCTGGAAAAATTATAGTACAGAAAATAGTTGCACAGGGTAAATCTTTATTAAGTCTAGGTCAAAATGCGATTGTTATACAATGCAATCTATCCCATGCGTTCAATTTAGTCGACCACAGGATTTTATTATGTAGGTTAAATGAATTAGGTATCACTGTCTGGTAGCATATTATCTTGGTTCCATGGTTTTATTATCCACCTTATAGAAAAGCTAATAATCATCATACCTGGCTTGCCTTTGAATGGCAGTGCAGGAGGCAGTGGCACAAACTTGCTCCAGTTGACCAGCTCCACTTCACTTTATTTTATTTTAAGTCAACTCGCACTCGCACCAGGCACCAGCGATGGCTCACCTCCGACCAGGCTCCAGCTTTTCCCTTCCCACTCAGTGACTCCTGCCCGCCCTCGTGGAAACAGGAAATACCTCATCAGAAGGAAGGCGGGACATTGAGCGGGAAATGAAAAGCTGGGGTGAGCCATCGCTGCAACTCTGACTGTCGGGGGCCGGGGCCGTCACTGCAAGCCTGCAACTGTCTGTCGGGGGCCTGGCCATCGCTCCTACTGTCTGTCGGGGTCGTCGCTGCAACTGTCGGGGTCCGGGGAGGCGGGAGCTGACGGCAGGCTCAGCGGTGGGTGGGCACCGGACCGGTGGCGGAAGCGGAGCGGCTGAGCGGGATCAAATCATGATGCGGTCTGAGTGGGGGTCGGTCGGAGAGAGGCAGAGTTGAGGCGCACTGCGCAGGGCCCAGGGCCGTGCCTAGGGTCTCTGGCGCCCCCCTGCAGACTATCAATTGGCGCCCCCCCCCCCCCCGTGAAAATGATCACGCCCCCCCCCCATGAAAATGATCGCTCACCACTTGCCACACTGAAAGGAATTGTCAGCAATATTCTTAGAAACAAATTGGTATACATTGCAAAATAAGATAGCAGATGTAAATTCTCAAAGTGGACATATTCCAAATGCTAAAATGAAAATAAAATGATTTTTTTCTACCTTTGTTGTCTGGTGACTTTCTTTTTTCAATCATGCTGGTCCAGTATCTGATTCTGCTGCTATCTGTCCTCTTAACTCCATTTCCAGGGCTTCCTTTCCATTTATTTCTTTACTTTTCTCCTTTCTTCTTCATTTCTTGCTCTATATCCATTTCTAGCAATTTCTCCTCTCTCCCTGGGTCCTGCCCTCCCATCCATGTCCATTCTTGTCCCTCTCTGCCCTTCCCTCCTCCATCCATAGCCAGCAATCCTCTCTCCCCTCCCCTCCATTTCCAGCAATTTGTCCTCTCCCTGGGCCCCCATGTCCATCCTTGTCCCTCTCTGCCCTTCCCTCCTCCATCCATAGCCAGCAATCCTCTCTCCCCTCCCCTTCCAGCAATTTGTCCTCTCCCTGGGCCCTGCCCTCCCATCGATGCCTCTCTGCCCTCCCATCCATGCCTCTCTGCCCTTCCCTCTGCGCCCTGGGGCCTTTAAATCTTTTACTTCTGGTCGCAGCAGCGTCAGTGAAAGCGGAGCGCTGCCGACATCTCCCTTCCCTTTGCGCTCTTGGTTCCATCAGTGTCCGCCTTCTTCTGACGTCAGAAGAAGGCGGGACACTGAGGGAACCAACGAGTGCAAGGGAAGGGAGACGTCGGCAGCAGTGGCGTAGCTAGGGTAGTTGACACCCGGGGCCGGTCATTTTTTTAACACCCCCCCCAAATCCAGTACTAGGCATACCGAGAATACAAAACACGACCTATAGAGCAATTTTACCATACCATAAGCAGTCGTTTCTATGAGTCACACAAGGAAAAGGAAAGCATCTTAAGCACTACAGTGAGCACTAGAACATCAATTCACCTATTGTAAAACGAAACCAGACAGAATAGTACAGATCGTCGATCCTGCACAGTCAATGCCAACTGAAAGCCATGTCTTTTTCACAAACACAGATACACCCTAATCCACTATAGAATAAGTAATCATAAACTTTCTATTTAGACAAAAATTAAACTGAACCCCCAATGCCAGACTCTGCATACAATGCAACGCCACAGAAACAGAAAATGTCTCCTAGTACTGTGCAAAATATAAAGACAGCAGATGTAAATTTGAAAAAACTAACAAATACCAATCACCACTTTACAAATTAACAAATAGAAATAAAACAAATACAGAAAATAAAATAATACCATTTTATTGGACTAATACATTTAACTTCCAGAGGCCAAAATCTCCTTCCTCAGGTCAATACAGTATAGTGCTGTTACAGTATCCTATCCTGATCTGAGGAAGAGGGTTTTGTTCTCTGAAAGTTAAGTCAAAATGTATTAAAATTAGTCCAATAAAAAGATTACCTTATTTACATGTTCTATTTATAAACATTTATTAACACAGCTAAAATACTATATCCTAAAGCAAAATAATAAAAATATATATTTACAGTTTGTTGTCTTTGGTTTCTGCTTTCCTCATCTTCTTTTCACCGTCTTCCTTCCATCCAGCATCTGTCTTCGCTCTCTCTCTGCCATCCAGTGTCTGCCCTCTCTAATGTGCCTTCCATCCACATCTGCCCTCTATTTCTGCTCCTTCCATCCACCATCTGCCCCAGTCTGCCATCTCTCTCTCCCCCTTCCATCCACCATCTGCCCTCTCTCTCTCCTTTCCCTCCAGCATTTGCCCTCTATCTCTGCCCCTTCCATCCACTGTCTGCTCTTTCACTCCCTTCTATCCACTGTCTGCCCTTTCTCTCTGCTCCTTCGATTCACCATTTGCCCTCTCTCTTTCCCCCTCCCATCCATTCAGGGTCTGCCCTCCCTCTCACTCCCCATTCCATCCAGGATCTATCCCCCCTCTCTCAATGCCCCCTCTTTTCGGCTCCCAGTTCCCACCTGCGGCTGCCCCTAGTTCCAGATCCATTGATTCTCCCATCCACCTCTGCCCCAGGCATGACCCCATTCTCCCTCCTGCTCACTTTTCAGACCCCAGTTCCAGATCCATGCCCCTTCTCCCATCTGTCTCCCACCCAGTCCCTTCTGCCCATCCAAGTCCCCCTCACCCCATCTGTCTCCCACCCAGTCCCTTCTGCCCATCCGAGTCCCCCTCACCCCATCTGTCTCCCACCCAGTCCCTTCTGCCCATCTGAGTCCCCCTCACCCCATCTGTCTCCCACCCAGTCCCTTCTGCCCATCCGAGTCCCCCTCACCCCATCTGTCTCCCACCCAGTCCCTTCTGCTATCCAAGTGCCCCCACCCTCACCCCATCTGTCTCCCACCCAGTCCCTTCTGCCCATCCGAGTCCCCCTCACCCCATCTGTCTCCCACCCAGTCCCTTCTGCTATCCAAGTGCCCCCACCCTCACCCCATTTGTCTCCCACCCAGTCCCTTCTGCTATCCATGTGCCCCCCCACCCTCACCCCCACCCCATCTGTCTCCCACCCAGTCCCTTCTGCCCATCCGAGTCCCCCTCACCCCATCTGGCTCCCACCCAGTCCCTTCTGCTATCCAAGTGCCCCCCACCCTCACCCTGTCTCCCACCCAGTCCCTTCTGCCCATCCGAGTCCCCCTCACCCCATCTGGCTCCCACCCAGTCCCTTCTGCTATCCAAGTGCCCCCCACCCTCACCCCATCTGTCTCCCACACAGTCCCTTCTGCCCATCCGAGTCCCCCTCACCCCATCTGTCTCCCACCCAGTCCCTTCTGCTATCCGAGTCCCCCCCACCTTCACCCCATCTGTCCCCCACCCTCACCCTGCCTCGTCTTCTCCCTGCCACCCGGTCTTTAAAAATAAATTGCCGACGCGATAGGGAGCGCAGCACCTCGTGTGCAAGTAAAAGAAGCGGATCCGATCATCTCATTGGGCCTTCCTTCACTGTCCCGCCCTAGAGGAAATAGGAAGTTGCGTCAGAGGAGGGCGGGACAGTGAGGGAAGGCCCAATGAGATGATCGGATCCGCTTCTTTTACTTGCACACGAGGTGCTGCGCTCGCTATTCGCGTCGGCAATTTATTTTTAAAGGGCTGGTGCGGGGGAGGGGCTGCCAGGAAGAAGAGCAGCGGGAGCGGCGGCACCCCCCTTTTTTATGACACTCGGGGCGGACCGCCCCCACCGCCCTGCCCTTGCTGGTCGGCAGCGCTTTCACTGACGCTGCTGCGACCCAGGTGAAATATTTAAAGGCCTTTGCGGCGCGGGGCGAGGGTAAGCACCGCGGCGGCGCCCTCCAGAGGTGGGCGCCCCCCTGCGGCGCTTACCTCGCTTACCGCATCGGCACGGCCCTGGCAGGGCCCCCTTAAGACCGGCCCTGTTCAGGAGGGCATTGGGAGGAGCATTACACAGTTGTAAAGGGGGGGTCCGCTTCCTCCTCTTGGGTGAAGCCAGCAAGCCTGCGGGGCTCCCAGAGTTCCAGGATAGAATACTGCTGATACTGGGACTTAGGGCCAAATTATTTTATTATCAAGGCAATTTCATACCAAAAATCATAATTACATTCTTCAAAACAAAAGGTACAGCCCTCTTAATAAAGTCTTCAAAAGAAAAAGGTACGGTCCTCATAAGATAATCTTCAAAAGGAAAAAGGTACAGTCTAGGTCTCAAAATCCCTCGGCAAACGCTCAGCTCCTCAAGACCTCAGGTCTTCTATTAGGGCATTAGCTTTCCCTTCCCCCCCCCCCCCCCCCCCCCCTTCAAAAGGGTTTAGTAAGAGTTCAGCACACTTCCAATATAGCACAACAGTTCAGAACAAATCTTCATAGACAGTCTTTGCACGTCAAACCAATACCACAAATCACCTGCCTTTTCACAGCACAGAGGGAACAGGGTGGCAGTTTCTCCCACCTCTCAGCACCACGTCCGGTGTGGCCTCCTCCACTGCCTTCAAGTGCTGAGCAGGACAACCTTTGAATTCTCCCACTCCATGGTAGCTGGCTCCTCTCCCTTAGGCAGCTCTAGTGGCAGGCTATTTCCTTCTTCCACATACTCCATGGAATCTCTCTCTCCATTTGTCTGAGAGCCTCCAGGAAATCTGCTCTCCCCTTCTCATAGCTGGGGGGAATTATTTACTGATGGTGAAGCCAGGGAAACTGAGCTTCATCCTTCCCCTCTCCCTCTAGTGGGGAAGGGAGTAACAGGCTTACCCTGCCTCGAGCCATTGTGCCCCCTGCTAGGGCTGAGAATCCATTCCATTTTTTAGGCCTACTTTCTTTTCTCATTCTTGCAAGGACTTCTGGGACCCATAGTCCTGGGCTCAACTGCTTCACTGGGGAATCTCTGGGGCTTGCCTTGTCACACAGTATAGAAGCAGGATTTGAATGCAGATCTTCTGAGTCTTAGCAGCAACACAGGATGGGCCACTAAGAACAGGACCCAATCAATTCTTTACACCATACAGTAGAATCAACAAGAAGCTTTGAGGATTGAACAGACTGGTTTATTTGGCCCCATCCAAAAAGATGTTCTGCTGCCTTTGATCTCAACTATTAAGCCACCCATTCTCTTCCTCTCCCTAGCCTTTGGAATAGAAAATCATTCCATCACAATCAATTCAGGTCAATTTCTACATTAATTGCCAAACAGAATTTGATGTGTATCAAGGACTTGCATTTACTCATTTCTTTTAGTAGACTAACCACCTTATAATTGAAAGAGAAAAACGCCTAGATTTCGACCCAAATCAGGAGATAGACGTTTATCTCACAAAAACGAATAAATCGGTATAATGGAAAGTCGATTTTGGACGTTTTCAACTGCACTCCATCGCGGAAGCGTACAAAGTTGACGGGGGCGTGTCGGAGGCGTGGCGAAGGTGGAACTGGGGCGTGGTTATCGGCCGAGGAGAGATGGGCGCCTTTCGCCGATAATGGAAAAAAAGTATGCGTTTGTAGCTAGAATTTAGGGCACTTTTCCTGGACCCTGTTTTTTCACGAATAAGGCCCCAAAAAGTGCCCTAAATGACCAGATTACCCCCAGAGGGAATCGGGGATGACCTCCCCTGACTCCCCCAGTGGTCACTAACCCCCTCCCACCACAAAAAATGATGTTTCACAACTTTTATTTTCACCATCAAATGTCATACCCACCTCCCTGGCAGCAGTATGCAGGTCCCTGGAGCAGTTGTTAGGGGGTGCAGTGGACTTCAGGCAGGTGGACCCAGGCCCATCCCCCCCTACCTGTTACAATTGTGCTGCTTAATGCTTATTAGTCATCCAACCCCCCAAACCCACTGTACCCACATGTAGGTGCCCCCCTTCACCCCTTAGGGCTATAATAATGGTGTAGACTTGTGGGCAGTGGGTTTTGAGGGGGATTTGGGGGGCTCAACACACAAGGGAAGGGTGCTATGCACCTGGGAGCTCTTTTACCTTTTTTTTTTTGTTTTTGTAAAAGTGCCCCCTAGGGTGCCCGGTTGGTGTCCTGGCATGTGAGGGGGACCAGTGCACTACGAATCCTGGCCCCTCCCACGAACAAATGCCTTGGATTTATTTGTTTTTGAGCTGGGCGCTTTCATTTTCCATTATCACTGAAAAACAAAAACGCCCAGCTCACAAATTGTCGAATAAAACATGGACGTCTATTTTTTTCGAAAATACGGTTCGGTCCGCCCCTTCACGGACCCGTTCTCGGAGATAAACGCCCATGGAGATAGACATTTTCGTTCAATTATGCCCCTCCACGAATGTCAAAAGAGCCTGTCTTCTGATTTATATTTGTTTCATAATAAGTAAAATGAGAAAAATATTCTTAACAGCAAATTGAAAGCCTTTTGCTTTTCTTTGATGGTGTTTTCTCTGCATTATTATTATTGTAATACAATTATATTTAAATGCAAATTTAAAAAAAAAGCAAATTTAAAGCCCAAGAAAAGCATTAGAAATTCATCTGAACTGCATGTCTGATAAGATACGGGTAATTTATCTACCAAATCTTTAAACAGACTTTTGGATTGATACCTTTGGTTCAGGTGAAGCACTTCATATGATCATCTTGGTGTCAGCATCCAAAATGGTTTCACACAAAGATTGTACAAATATGTCAATTTTCAATTTAAAAATGAATTTGCTTGAGTCATAACAGTATGAACAATTTGCATTAATTCAAAATCCATCAGATCCATCTTATTGCCGTGAAAGCTGAGTGAATCAGTGGAAGTCCAAAAAGGCAACTTATATCTCCTGTTGTAACACTGTTGAAAGACACCAGTGAGCAAGATCCAAAAGCCAAAGCTGCTAAGCATAAGGAGATTTACTTTCAAAGTGATTTGCAGAGTGAAATGCGGTTTGATAATTGCTCTTCTCAATGCAGTGAATAATGTGTGTATACTTTTTGCCATGTTGAAAGGACACATTCCTGGGGATGTTTAGGTCAAAGGAAGGAAATATACATATATAGATTTACATCTTAAAATATTCACATGTAATTTTGTAGTAAAATTCTATCCATGCAGAAAGCAACATCAAATGACCACACATACATGAAGTAATTCTCTAATTGGGCACTTCATTCTAGGCTCCCTGATGCCACTCACTGAAAGCATATTCTATAGCACTATCTGGGTGCCCAGATTCCATTATAGAATTCTAGCATAACCTGGCATTGCCACGCCTTACATTTAGGCGCCCACAGTTAAAGCAGATATTTGTATAACTGTAGGCACCCAAATGTGGCAAGGGTGTATATATGTTGTAGTATTCTGTATTTTGCACATGAAAATGGAGCCCTATGCATGCCTCTCCCATGTTCCACCTGTCTGAATGCTCTCCTTGTATTTATGAACAATGCCACTTGTGCGCACCTTTACAGAATAGAGCTGAGGTGTTTTGCTGCCACTTACATGCAGAAGTTTACACTTATAATATTAACAAAGAGCTGAAAATATGCTTAACTACCACAGTCTTCTACAAACTACGTGGTATCAAGTCAGTGATTTCACTTTTTTTCTTATTTAAAGTGGGGAAACAACCTCAGTAGTCACTGCGTGGCTGCAGTGTGATAGTTGCATTCAATGCCGGCATTGTATTGACTCTGTTATTATCACCGGTCTGAAAACTTTTACCCATGAAAGTGACAGTGTTCTTGTTTTCTTTCTGGGTTGTGAGCTCTTGGCTCATAGTGGAAGCCACGATAGACTAATCTCTGGTAGCAGAAAAATGTGGCTGGTAACAGACAGGTCTACGTCCAGAACAGTACTGGAACTAGAGTCGGCAGGAACCCACTCACACACACATAAGCTGGAAGCTTCTCCAGAACCCACACAGACAGGGAACAGACAGCAAAACAGGAACCCACTCACACACAAAAGCTGGAGGTGTGTCGGCAATCCAAAAGGTGCAGTGCAGGAGGGAGAAGGCATCTGAAGACCCACAGGAAGCAAGGTAGCATCAGGGACAACTAACGATGCAACAGAATCAAAGCCCAAGCCCAACACGGTTAAATGCCCTGCTCCTACAACATCTAGTTGGTATCTGATGTCACCACGGGGGTGCGATGGTGGCCGACTGGTGCAGGTACCTTGATGTTTCCTGAACAGCGATGGATGACTCCTTCCGCCACCCGCCGGCAGCTCGGTCCTGGCTCCGGATTCACTGTTGGACTGTGACAATTCTATATATTTATGCCCTCAAGTGGGGCATAAACATGGGCACCCTGATGTAGAATTGCCCTTACAGTACTTTGTGCCTATGCTATTTGAAAGTGAAAGTGTGTGTATACTTTTACTCTGAAAATCAATGCAAAGCCCATGCACAGTCTTTGGGCCAATGTGGACAGCTTGAAATTATCCTTGTGGGGTCGTTATTAAACACCATGGATGACTGCAAAGTTTCCCTTTGAAAATGTGCAGGCAGCTGGCCCCATTGATACTTTACTACCTGTGCACTCACCTTTGCATAATATGCACCATCTGTGCCATAAATCACATGCTGCAATCTCACTATAAAATCCCCATTCATCATCTTTGAAAATGACCCTCTTTGCATAGACAATGTATTGAAATCATGCCCACACTGGTATAGAAGATCTGTGCCACACTGATACAGAAAAAGTAGAGGAGGAATGATTAGAAGAATTAGTAATGCAGAATGAATTGGAAGTTCCACTTATCACTCAAGAATATTGCCTTGTAACTGACTCAATAGCACAATGGACTGGCAGTAGGGACGTGCTTTCATTAACAGTATTTGGTTCATTAGAGCACCTAGAAAAATGTACTGCATACAAAATTAACACACATTAGCTTATGCATTAATGTATGTACAAAAGGCCTAGTAGTCGTAGTAATGTGTGTTTTACGATGTGGTGTTTCTTTTATGATTATGGGGCCTTTTAATAAACAATGGTAAACAGTAACGTGTGCATACCGCATTTTAAAAGACATTACCATGGGATACGCTTAGGCATACTGTAATCCAACGCAGTGGCATACCAAGGGGGGGGGCGGTGGGGGCGGTCCGCCCCAGGTGCACGCCGCTGGGGGGGGTGCCGCGCGCCTGCCGGCTCTTCGCTTTCATGCTCCCTCTGCCCCGGAACAGGTTACTTCCTGTTCCAGGGCAGAGGGAGCATGAAAACGAAGAGCCGGCAGGCACGTGGCACTCCCCCCCCCAGCAGCGTGCACCCGGGGGGGGGGTTCACCAGGGGATCAGGGTTTTTTTCGCCGGGGGGCGTCACGCTGTTCCGGGGGGCGAGGCGCATCGGCGATCCACCCCGGGTGTCAGCCCCCATAGGAACGCCACTGATCCAACGGAATATGTAGAATCTATTATCAAGCAAAATCACACCTTCCTACCTTATGTACAACGTGTTTGAAAGTAACAATGGCGCCCCCAAGGTGAAAAAAATGAAAATAAAAATTAAAAAAGTGGAGAAAAAAAGACATCAGATCACTCAGAAACACCTCTTTGTCAAAGGACACGCCTGTTGTATAATGAGGGAACCGTATCAGTCATGTGTCATCAAAAAAAACTCCACAAAACCATTTTCACACTAACTTAGCCATGTACTCTACAAGCACTTGTAAAGGAGACATAAATAACACATTTCCCAAAGCTTGGCAAGAGTACTTATCTCAGCTGAAGAATTGGCCAACTTTATATTATAAATCCAGCCTCGCATATAATGTACTCCTCACTTCCATAGAGTCCCGACAGGGTCACCCTGTTTCGCTACAATATACGCTTAGGCATCCCACAGTAGTTCAGGATTGGCGTTTTTGAGGGCGGAGAGTACGTGTGCCCTGCGCTAATCAGCAAATCGCTGTGTGCTGCCGATTAGCACAGGAGCCCTTACCACCTAGTAAATAGGTGGCGGTAAGGGTTTGTGTGTGGCCATTAATGGAAAAAAAGAAATTGCGGCCATTTTACAGCCACACTAAAAGTGCCTCAGCATGCGGGAAACCCATGAGGGCACCTTTTAGCACGGCTTAGTAAAAGGCTTCTATGTATGTTATGTTGTACTCCACTTTGGATAAAGGCAAATGAAAAGTAATAAACTGTGAGCTATAAACTATTAATGGACCCTTTTACTAAGCTGCTCCAGTAAATGGGCTTAGCCCTTCCTAATGCAGGTCTTTCCCACATGCTAACCCCTAAATTCTATATGTGGCACCCTAAGTTGTGTGTGCTAATTTGGCCGTACGCTAAACGTTAGAGATGCCTATATATTCCTATGCTCAATATTGACAGTATCGATAACTTCTGTCAATGGAGGGGGCTCCTATATCTCCAAGCCAAAATGCCTAGCTCCAAACTAATTAAAGATTTGTCTTACAGAATACATATTACAGAATACATATTATACTGAAGGAGACTTCTCATGCCAACATGAATCCATGTTTCACAAAGCTGCTGTATCAAGGACTGTCTCCACTACAAGATAGACTGACTACAACTTCATCTCCTGCAGATTTCTGAAGTCTCCTTCAGTATAATATGTAGAGAACTAAGAATCAAAAAGAAGAAGTTCTTAAGCTAAGTACTTTAATTTTGAAAAATAAGTTTTTTGATAAAAAATAATTTATAAGTAAAAATATAAAAAGTATTAAAATTTTGGATCAATGACAAATACATGCCCACTATAAGTAGTGCTCGGCTCGATAAATTGAGACAAGTAGTGGTGCCATGCGCATCCGATAGATCCAATAGTGCTACTTGATATAAGTGTATTCTGTAAGACAAATCTATATATTCCTATGGGCATCACTAGTGTTTAGCGTGTGATGCTAGTACACCTTTGTAGTAGACCCCCTTGCTGAATAACACTTCCATGCGATTCTCTGTTCCTGATATGTTCCTCCCAAAAAATTTTCAAAAAATAAATTTCATGCGTTTATCACGTGCAGATGGCAAAATTAACACAGAATGCTTTAGCATGTCCCAATTTCTTTGTTTTTGTGATCCGCCCTGAGTTGTCTTGAGTTAAGCAGAATAGAAATGATCATGTTAGATTAGATTAGGTCATTTTTCCTGCATTAAGCCACTAATGGGCTCATTTTCGAAAGAGAAGGACGTCCATCTTTTGACATAAATCGGAAGATGGATGTCCTTCTCCCAGGGACGTCCAAATCGGTATAATCGAAGCTCAATTTAGGACGTCTTCAACTGCACTCCGTCGCAAGGACGGCCAAAGTTCAAGGGGGCGTGTTGGAGGCGTAGCGAAGGTGGGACTTGACATGTCTAACACTTGGACATCCTTGACCCATAATTAAAAAAAACTAGGATGTCCCTGACGAGCACTTGGACGTTTTGACCTGGACCTGTTTTTCTTATGACTAAGGCACAAAAAGGTGCCCGAAATGACCAGATGACCACTGGAGGGAATCTGGGATGACCTCCCCTTACTCCCCCAGTGGTCACCAACCCCCTCCCACCCTCTAAAAACATCTTTCAGAATATTTTGTGCCAGCCTCAGATGTCATACTCAGGTCCATGACAGCAGTATGCAGATCCCTGGAGCAGTTTTAGTGGGTGCAGTGCACTTCAGACAGGCGGACCCAGCCCCATCCTCCCCCCTACCTGTTACATTTGTGGAGGACACAGCAAGCCCTCCAAAACCCACCACAAACCCACTGTACCCACATCTAGGTGTCCCCCTTCACCCATAAGGGCTATGGTAGTGGTATACAGTTGTGGGTAGTGGGTTTTGGGGGGGCTCAGCACACAAGGTAAGGGAGCTATGTTCCTTGGAGCAATTTATGATGTCCACTGCAGTGCTCCCTAGGGTGCCTGGTTGGTATCCTGGCATGTCAGGGGGACCAGTGCACTACAAATGCTGGCTTCTTCCACGACCAAATGGCTTGCATTTGGTCGTTTTTGACATGGACGCCTTTGGTTTCGAAAAAATCGCCGAAAATCAGAAACATCCATGTCTAGGGACATCCAAATCTAGGAATGGCGAAATTTAAGGATTTGGACGTCCCTGACGGTACTTTCAAAATGAAAGATAGATGTTCGAAAATACAAGTTTCCCTGCCCCTGGATTTGGACGTTTTGCAAGGATGTCCAAATCAAAATTGGACGTCCCTTTCTAAAATGCCCCTCCACATGTTCTAATGCATGCTAAAATATTTTACCTGAATATCTGAAACAATTTTTTTTAACCTCAGTAAAATCCAAAAACAAACTGAAAAATGTTTGACGATGCACATCTATATCTGGTAGAAACTGCAGTTCATCTGGTTCAGAGGACTGTCACTGCAATAGGTGGTTCATAAGATTATTGCCCCAGGTTGGTGCAGGTTCCAGTTCAGTTCAGCTAGAAGCCCAAAAGGAAAGGAAAAAGATGTACTGAAATGCCCATTAAATTAAAAAAAAAAAAAGAAAAACTAAGGAATTAGAAGTCTAGTGGATTTATATTTTTCTTAGGATGTTTTTCAATATTATATAAAGACATAACATAAATATAATAAGCCAATAAACCTAATACAGAGCACTATAAAGTAACAAATTTCAACAGATATCAACCTAATAAGATGTGTAGGCTTTTAAGTAATCAGTAACTGGAAGTGAACTATTCTATGTATAGGGAAAAATGTTAGCACATTTAAAATAAATGACTAAATGATACTGAAATATCAAACAAATCATATTTAATGTGCTACAGCCCATCTGTTGATGCTAGAAATTGAATAATTTAGTAGATTATAAAAAGAAATCTATTGAGCTGTTGTCATAAGCATTAAGAGTTCTCTTTCAGAATGTGTCAACCAATTATGTTCCTTTACTAATCAATCTGTTTCTAAATTCAAATATCAAGATGGAGAGTAGAAATATGCTTTTCTTTGGAATGAAAAGAAAAATGTTAATGACATTTCCTGTTTTGTTTCAATTTGCTTTAAAAGAAAAATGGCATTTTGTTTGTTTTCATTCATTTTGTTTTAAAATATTAGGTGATAACCTACTGCCAAAAAAAAAAAATCTGAAGAAAATATCAAATAGTTGTCACAGGTTCTCCCTCATCTCCCTCTCCCAGCTTCTCTTACATAGCATGTGTAATCCTATTTTTTTTCTCATTAAGGGGTCCTCTTACAAAGCTACGGTAAAAAGTGGCCTTCGGTAGTGTGCTGGGCCACGTTTTATCACAGCTGGGAAAAAGGCCATTTTTTAATGGGCTAGGAAATGGGCGTGAGCAAAAATTTAAACTAGCATGCGCCTATTTTACAGCCTGAGCCTTTACCGCCAGCCATTGACTTACTACTACTTATCATTTCTATAGCGCTACTAGACGTACGCAGCGCTGTACACTTGAACATGAAGAGACAGTCCCTGCTCGACAGAGCTTACAATCTAATTAGGACAGACAAACAAGACAAACAAGAGATAAGGGAATATTAAAGTGAGGATGATAAAATAAGGGTTCTGAACAAGTGAATAAGGGTTAAGAGTTAATAGCAGCATCAAAAAGGTGGGCTTTTAGCTTAGATTTGAAGACGGCCAGAGATGGAGATTGACGTATCGGCTCAGGAAGTCTATTCCAGGCATATGCTGCAGCAAGATAAAAGGAACGGAGTCTGGAGTTAGCAGTGGAGGAGAAGGGTGCAGATAAGAGAGATTTACCCAGTGAACGGAGTTCCCGGGGAGGAATGTAGGGAGAGATGAGAGTGCAGAAGTACTGAGGAGCTGCAGAGTGAATGCACTTATAGGTCAATAAGAGGAGTTTGAACTGTATGTGGACACGGATAGGAAGCCAGTGAAGTGACTTGAGGAGAGGGCAAATATGAGCATAATGACACTGGAGGAATATTAGTCGTGCAGCAGAATTTTGAACAGATTGAATAGGAGAGAGATGGCTAAGTGGGAGACCTGTGAGAAGCAAGTTGCAATAGTCTAAGCGAGAGGTGATAAGAGTGTGGATGAGGGTTCTGGTAGTGTGCTCAGAAAGGAAAGGGCGAATTTGGGTGATATTAAAGAAACGACAGGTTTTAGCAGTCTGCTGAACATGTGCAGAGAAGGAGAGGGAGGAGTCGAAGATGACCCAAGGTTATGAGCTGATGAGGTAGGAAGGATGAGAGTGTTATCCACAGAAATAGAGAAGGGGGAGGAGGAGAGGTTGGTTTAGGGGGAAAGATAAGAAGCTCAGTCTTGGTTATGTTTAGTTTCAGATGGCGCTGAGACATCCAGGCAGCAATGTCAGACAGGCAGGCAGATACTTTGGCCTGGATTTCAGTTGAGATTTCTGGTGTGGAGAGGTAGATCTGGGAGTCATCAGCATAAAGATGATACTGAAATCCATGGACGTCCTTCTCCCAGGGACATCCAAATCGGTATAACTGAAGCTCGATTTAGGACGTCTTCAACTGCACTCCGTCGCAAGGACGGCCAAAGTTAACGGTAAGAGCTCACGCACTACCCATGTGGTACCTATGCAGCGCGCGCCAGCATAGCCGCGCTGCTGATTACCACTGGGAACATCTCCCACAATAGAAAATAGAAAAATATTTTCTACCGTGGGATTCAGCGCGCACCAAACTCAGAATTACCACCAGGCACACATACTACTCCGGCAGTAGTGCTGATTTAGCATGCGCTGCCCACAAGTTAGCCCTCCCCATGGTTTACGGAGAGGGTTTTTTTTTTCTTTTTAGAGGGATTGT
The DNA here is from genome assembly GCF_901765095.1 of Microcaecilia unicolor. Lineage (NCBI taxonomy): Eukaryota > Metazoa > Chordata > Amphibia > Gymnophiona > Siphonopidae > Microcaecilia > Microcaecilia unicolor. The sequence continues at coordinate 168,643,929 of NC_044037.1, read as the reverse complement.
GCCACTGGTAAAGAGACAACCTTTTGGGTGTTTTTGTTTTTTCTTTTCATTTATTTTTTTCTCTTTAATTTTTTTTGTTTCAAATGAATAAAATGAAACAGCAAATAAATACAAAAAAAATGAAAATGTCTATGAATACCTCTAAGCCCTTATTCTAAAAGCCCTTCAGTTCTGACTTACATTTAAAAATAACAATATTTACAAGTGCATACTGCATACATGTCCAAAATCCAGATTCAGAGAGCCAATATATACACATGCCCAAACCATGCCCCCTTAGTATACATACATTGTGATTTAAGTCAAAACTCTACATATTTATTCACTATTTTATAAAAGGAATGTATGTGTATGGCCCAATATTTCAACATCAAGATTTATAACTGCTGTATTCCATACATAGTTTTGTCTAAAGTGTTCGTCTGGGCCAGCATTTTAAAAACAGGGGTTAAGGGAGTGCAACCCCTCGCAATGGAAAATAAATAAGGATCACAAATCTGAAAATCAAAGTATACACAAAAAACTTCACCACAATTGTGTTCAGCCTTGAAAATCTAGCAAGACTTGTAGTTAGTTATTCACAAAAAAGCATTCATAAAAAAGGGGGGGGAGGGAAAAGCCTCAGATCGTGTAGGACATTTTAATCAAGATCAAGATCTTAAAATGAACCTGTTGCTTCAATCACCGGCATAAAAAACCTCACCCCCATTTAGGTTCATATTATCAAACAGACTGTATACATTTTTCTTAGAAAAACTTTTTTTGTAAGTTTTTATAGGCTTAAAGGGCCCTTTTACAAAGTGGCGGTAAACCCAAAGCGGACTTACTGCTCACTAAAAAGGAAGTAATGCCGGGCTACCATAGCAGCTCAGCGGTAGTTCCCACCCCCAGCGTGTGTCATATCTGGCGCTAGAAAAATGTTTTACATTTTGTAGCCTCAATAGGTGGCGGTAAGGGCTCCCTCTCCCCCGAAACGGCCGTACCATAAGTGCTTCACTTGCCACATGGCCATTTCCTAAAAAAAAGAAAGACCTACCTTTTACCCACTGCGGTAAAAGGGGGCCTCAGCGTGCGTCAAAAACATGCGCCGACAGCAGCACAGGCCCCCTTTTGCCACAGTAAAAGGGACACTTAGAATCAAGCAGAGCTACTTAGCTCAAGTGCAGCATAGCAGTCATACCGACGCTGGCCACTGTTTCGCAAGACCAATCCGCTGCTTCAGGGGAAGATATTTAAAATGTACTCATCCCGCTTAACATTCTAGCTGATCACAGTCAAAATCTGTTTGATAATATGAATCTATGGGGATGAGTTTTTTTTTATGCCGGTGATTGGTACAGCAGGTTTGTTGTAAGATTTTGATCTTGATTAAAATGTCCTGCACGATCTGAGTCTTTTTCCTCCCCCCTGTTTTTATGAATGCTTTTTTGTGAATAACTTGCTAGATTTTCAAGGTTGAACACAATTATGGTGACGTTTTTTGTTTTGTATTGTATAAATAAATAAATAAATAAGGATTGCAGCCTTTGTTGGCAATTATTGGCATGCATACATGAAGGTTTGTTACAAACTTAATTGTACATATGTATTGACATTTACACAGGTTGGAGTCCTGGTTGTGGGGTACCACAAGGTTCCCCTTATCACCGTCGCTATTCAATATACTGCTCCACACCCTGGGCACAGTATTAGAGAAGTTTAAGGTACCATTTTTTATCTATGCAGATGACATTACTATTTTATTTCCTGTGTCTACAGACTGGACTATGATATTAAATGACATTACAACATTTGTACTATTGACTGAAGACTAGATTACCCATTGGCTCAAATTCAATCATGAAAAGACAAAGCTTTTGAGGTTAGGTCCAGCAAACATGCCCAAGTTTCCTCAGCATTTTACCAATGGGACCAATATTTTCACCCTCAAATCCTTGTGCTACTAATTGTTCTATTTGTCTATAATAGAGAATGGAAGAGCAAAACAAAAGGATCACTCCCCACTATAACAGCAGTTTAGGGTCCCATGGATGAGCATGGAGGAGGGTGAATAGTGGAGTGCCACAGGGATCTGTACTGGGACCGGTGCTATTTAACATATTTATAAATAATCTGGATTTTGGAATGACGAGTGAGGTGATTAAATTTGCAGATGACACGAAACTATTCAAAGTTCTCAAAACACATGCGAATTGTGAAAAATTGCAAGAAGACCCTAGGAAACTGGAAGACTGGGCATCCAAATTGTAGATGAAATTTAATGTAGACAAATGCAACGTGATGCACATTGGGAAGAAAAATCTGAATCATAATTATCTGATGCTAGGATCCACTTTAGGAGTCTGCACTCAAGAAAAAAGATTTGGGTGTCATTGTAGACAATACGCTGAAATCTTCTGCCCAGTCTGTGACAGTGGCCTAAAAAGCAAACAGGTTGCTATGAATTATTAGAAGGATGCAAAATAAGACCAAAAATATTATAATGCCTCTGTATCGCTCCATGGTGCAACCTCACCTTGAGTATTGTGTTCTATTCTGGTTGCCGTATCTCATAAAAGATATGGTGGAATTTGAAAAGGTTCAAAGAAGAGCAACCAAAATTATAGAGGGGATCGAACTGCTCCTATACAAGGAAAGGCTAAAGAGGTTAGGGCTCTTCAGCATGGAAAAGAGATAGCTGAATGGGGATATGATTGAGGTCTACAAAATCCTGAGTGGTGTGGAGTGGATGAAGGTAAATCTATTTTTTTTTCACTCATTCAAAAAGGGGACACTCAATGAAATTACATGGAAATACTTTTAAAACAAATAGGAAGAAATATTTTTTTCACTCAAAGAATAGTTAAACATGTAACTCGTTGCTAGAGGATGTGGTAATGGCAGTTACTGTGTCTGGATTTAAATAAGCTTTAGACAAGTTCCTGGAGGACATGAGATGGACATGGGGGAAGCCACTGCTTGCTCTGGGATTGGTAGCATGGAATGGTGCTACTAATTGGGTTTCTGTCAGGTACTTGTGACGTGGAAGCAAGATACTGGGCTAGATGGACCATTGATCTGACCCCGTATGGCTATTCTTATGCTATCATATTATGTTCCAACCACTATATAGTGCATTGATAGCCTCAGTGAGATCTCCTTTTATTTCATCTGTAGACTCTGGACCCTTCCACAATTCTAGGGGCTGCCCTACTCCATCTCCTCCATTGACCTCTTGATACTGCCCATGAAGGAGTGCCTTAAGTCTGGCATACCTGTGACAGGCAGTGTTGCAGGAAGGGTTACCAACTTTAGCATGTCCATATTCTGTTTTGATTGCCCATCTTGGAGGATGGGATGAGCTAAGAGACACAACAGGGTGAGCAGAACATTTCATTGTTTGATGTCTGGAGATTGATCATTAGGGTGGAGAGTATATTGAAAGGTTCAGTAACCCAATTCTGCCAGTTTTCACAACAAGTAAAAAGGTAAAGGGTCATGGATTTGATATACCGCCTTTCTGTGGTACAGTCAAAGCAGTTTTCATTTATTATATGCAGGTACTTTCTTTGTCCCTATTGGACTCACATCCTAAATGTTTGCATTAGAAAATATTCAGGAAATAAACACTAGAATAGGCATTTTTGGTATTACAATGGGTCTCTTGAGCTTCAAAGGTTTACTTTATGGGCTACAGGTTCTTCTAATATCAAGGTTAGCCTGTTTACATTGCAAATGTGAAGATATGTAGGGCCTGATATTCAGCAAGTAGTGATCAGCATTTTGCTGACAGCTACTGGCATTACACCTGGAAATTCAATGCTGAAACATATCTGAGCTCCAGAATAGAATTTCTGGCTATACAGAGCTGGCGAATACATAGCCAGTTAAGTGTGACATTCAGCACTTAGGGCCAGATGCACTAAACTTAACGAGCCAGCAACGTGGTTTTTAAACTGGTTCTAGCCAGTTTAGCGCACATTACTAATTACTATTATCATGTGAATGTGATGCGATGCACTACCGTTTCCAACCCCATGCACAAAAGCAGTCCCTACCTTTACCGTGGAAATTTTAATGGGAGGTGTGGACCTGCCAGTTCTTCATTATCACAAGCAGGAGAAGGGGAGAAACAAGCAGGGAAGATGGAGCACTAAAAAAAAAAAGTATACCAGCTTACACGCAGCTTCTTTGCGTGTATGAAAACCGTGCCTCATGTTTTTTTCAAATTACATTTTACTGGCAAGAAATTGGGGGGGGTGGGGGAGGGCAGTACCGAATTGAAAAGCATAAAAGTAATGGTGACTTACCAAAAATGCAAGGAAGACAAGGGTCCATCAAAGAAACAGTGTCTGTGGGACATGGGCTTGGTTCCACCCCCAGCTGTTGCTGCTGCTTCCTTCTATTGGCCAGCTGACATCCTAGAACACCCATCTCCCTGAAGATGGACTCTCGTTGGCTGGGTGCTGTCCCAACTCCTCCTCCCTGCAGGGCTTTCCTAATAACATCACTTTAGAGCTGTGAACTGATTGGACCTGAACTTCCTGGTGTCCCCCTCCACAGAAAGGGGCTAAACCAATTGGACAGCAACAGCCTGGGATGTCCCGCCCACTCATTACTGGAGGGGGACACCAGGAAGTTCGGATCCAATCAGTTCACAGCTCTAAAGTGATGCCATCAGGGAAGTCCTGCAGGGAGAAGGAGTTGGGACAGCAGCCAGCCAATGAGAGTCCATCTTCAGGGAGATGGCCATTCTAGGATGTCAGCCAGCCAAAAGAAGGATGCAGCAGGAACAGCTGGGGGTGGAACCAAGCCCTGATGCTGCTGATTCCTCACAGAAGAGCAGAGAGCAGCAGAGAGGTTTTTCTCCCAGCAGCGGGAGGCAGGGAGCTGCAATACAGGTATGCCCATCAAAAAAAAAGCGCTTTTGTGTTTGCCAAAAAAAAGGGTAAATCTACTGCTATCATACATGCAGCTTGTCTGTGTGCATGAGAGCTGTCTGTAGCTGCGCAGAGCAGCCACGCATAACAATTGACTGTTCTGCGCATGCTCAGCTCTCCGACTTGTTTCTCCCATATCGCATGCAAATGAGCTGGTTCGCAAAAGCAACAAGCAGCTCATTTGCATGCAATTTTCTTTGTGAATCCCACTGTGTTTCTAAATCGGTAAATTTGTACCAGTTTGTAAATGCAGACAGATCCTTAACAGGACCTTTGTGCATCTGGCTCTGAATCTGCTATGGTGAACTGTATAGAGATAGGACTATCTTGTATGCGATTCTATTTATGTGGTTAATTGGCCAATTAAGGGCTGAATATTGGCACTTAACCAACAAAGTGCTGACTCCATCCCCAGAATGCCCCAAAAATAGGCAGTTTCATGTTAGGAGCTAACTGGACATTTTCAGCAGCACTATCCTGTTAAGGCCCACCGAATATGACCAGTTAGCCCCGAACAAGTGATTTAACCGGCTAGGATCTGTTTCTGGCCATTTAATCACTTTGAATATTGACTCTGTAGAATATTTGCAAATCTAGGTATCTTCGTATTCTTAATTTTCCCATAATAAGATTGCTATCATCTGATATCTTGTTCACTCTCTAATGCTGATCAAATTCCTGTCTCAAATATCTGTTAGCTACCTTCTAGTTTTCTTAAGGAGGCAGAAGTGGGGGTGCCTTTGGTTCTTGAGGAACACCCAGCCAGTTGGGCTTTCAAGATATCCACAATGAATATGCATGAGATGGATTTGTATTCAAAGGAGGTATTGCATACAGACCTCCCTCATGCATATTTATTGTGGATATCCTGAAACCCCACTGGTTGGATTTGCTCCAAAGACTGGGTTAAGAACCACTGGCATATGGGGTGGGATTTTGTATGAGTCACTCTAAGTTAGGTGCTCAATTTTGGGTACAGATCGAAGATCTGTGCACAAAGTAATTGGCTAAATTGATAACAATAATCGATGTTAGCAAGCACTTAATTGGCATTCATTAGGAGTTGCACATAGATCTACCTTACATCATATTCTATAACACGCCTAATTTTCATATTGTGTAACTTCAAAGGAGGCATGGCCATGGGAAGGGGTGTTCCCAGAATTTCAGCACAGTGTTATAGAATACCTGCATTTCTGTGTCTTACTGCCATTAGGAAGGACCCTGGTTGTAGAGTCTGGATAAAGATCTCATGTTTTCTTTTATGTAGTATTTTTTAATTGTAATCCGCTGTGAATGGTGGAATGAGTAGTATATACATTTTTTTAATTAGGGGGGCTGTGCGCATTTACACCAGCCTTTGGCAAGCATAAATGTTCATGCCCAATGTTAGGCACAAAGGACTAGATTCTGTATATGGCAAACAAAAAAATCTTCTGCCTAGGCATATTCTATAAACCACACCTAGATATAGGTGAGGTTTATAGAATACGCACTAGGTGTGGTTTCTAGAATACGCATAGTGGGCTTACAGAATCCGCCGTGCGGCCCTGCCAATGTCTAACTCTAGGTGCATCTATTTACTGCATGTAAAAAACTTCATGTAAATATCGGCACCTAAGTTAGGCACGGAGCAGGTGTATTCTATAACCTTGCGCGTAAATTTTCAACATGCCCATTCCACACTCATGGCCATGCCCCATTTTTGGCAGCGCACATTAGAATTTATGTGCACCACTTTACAGAATATACTTTGCAAGTTGTGCATGTAAATTCTAATTGATGCAAATTAGTGTTAATAATTACTTGTCAAGTGGCAATTTCAGCACTGACTGGCTTGTTAAGTAATTAAATTGCACGTGCAAATCCAGAATATGATCAGATTTGCATACACAATTATGGTCGTTGAATATAGAATCCTTGAAAAAATGGCACGCTAAGCTAATATTCTATAAAAGCTGTTCCATGTGGAATGGCATTTATAGAATTCGTGCTTAGCTCAGATTATCCCAGTGTCTAACTTAGGCGACCTATACAGAATTCCCCAGATGATGGGTTGGAATCTGATTCTGAGTTTGATCTTACTGAATTTTTGGAAACTTCACAAGATAACATCACAACTCATGCCACCCTCTTAGGTTCTTTGGTCTCTGAAATGGATAAAAATACTGTTTTAAAAGATTACTTTAAGAAAAAAGATTTTCTATTTTGTGGTAAGAAAATGCAGATATTTCTGGATGTGACGAGAGCTATTCAGTTTAAGGCAAAGGTCTTTTCTTCAATTGAAATCTAGGGCATTTGCATTGCAGGCTACATTTTTTGTGGCATTCCCACGTATTGTCTGGTTAAATGTCAGAATAATAATTCACATGTTTTTTAATTCCTTGCAACTATAGAAATATCTTGTACAAGAAGAGGCTGGATCAGCTATTAGTTAAGTATCATTGTTGGAGATTAATGTAAAGGCTAGATGGTTATTATAGTAATGTAGAAGATCATTTTCTTTTTCTTTAACTTGCTTGAGTTATCTCTTTTATCACTCTGGTAATTAGGGCTTGAAGACTTGAGTATGGCAAATCATTTCCTTTTGTGTATTTTTGCAATTATTTCACTAGTTGGTATATTACTTGATTTTTCTGTGTTTTTTTGGAAATGTTTAAAAATATAATTCAAAAAGGGCTTCTTTTACAAAGCCGCACTACTGATTCTCGGTGCAGCAAATGAGAGGAAGCCCATTCAATTCCTATGGGCTTCCTCTCGTTTGCCACACAGGAATCACTAGCGCGACTATAAAAGAAGCCCAAAGTGAGGCTTCTAGTACAGAGTATAAAGACTGCAACAAAGAGTGCCTCAGGGGTCAGTGTTGGGGCTGAATCTGTTTAATATATTTGCGAGAGACCTTGCTGAAGGATTGGAAGGAAAAGTTTGCCTTTTTGCAGATGACACGAAGATAGCCAATAGAATGGATACCCTGGAGAGAGTAGAAACCATGAGAAGGGATCTCCAAACATTGAAGAATGGTCAAGGATCTTGCAGTTAAAGTTGAATGCTAAGAAGTGGAGAGTGATGCACCTGGGGTGCAGAAATTCAAAAGAGATGTACCAGACAGGAGGGAAGGGATTGATAAGTTTGATTCAGGAAAGGGACCTTGAGGTGATGGTGTCCGAGGATCTCAAGGTGACGAAACAATGCAACAAGGCAGTGGCTATGGCCAAAAGGATGCCAGGCTGCATAGAGAGGGGTATAACCAGCAGAAGAAGTCACTGGTGAAGCCTAACTTGGAATACTGTATTCAGTTTTTGAGGCCTTATTTTGCTAAGGATGTAAAAAGCCTGGAAGCAGTTCAAACAAAAGCAACGAAAATGGTATGGATTTTGCATAGCAAGACATATGAAGAGAGACTTGCTGACCTGAACATGTATACCCTGGAGGAAAGGAGAACCAGGGGTGATATGATACAGACGTTCAAATTTTTCCAGAGATGGGAAGGCAGTAGACCTAGAGGGCATGAATTGACTCCGGAATAATGTCAGGAAATATTTTTTCAATGAGAGAGTGGTAGATATCTGGAATGCTCTCCCACGGTAGGTGGTGGAAATGCAAGTGGTAACTGAATTCAAATATGTGTGGGACAAACACAAAGGAATCCTGTTTAGAAGGAATGGATCCAAAGATGCTTAGCACAGATTAGATAGCAACACTGGTAATTGGGCTACAAAGCCAGTACCTGGCAGACATCTATGGACTGTGCCCTGATCGTGGCTGAATAGATTTAGATGGGCTGGAGTGGAGCTTTTCAGGGGCTTTGACAACAACTTCAGAAATTTTAGAACAAGGACAGGGCCGGGCTGGGCAGACTTCTACAGTTTATGCTCTGAAAATGGCAAGGACAAATCAAGATCAGGTATACATATGAAGTATCACATAATGAGTTTATCTTGTTCGGCAGACTGGATGGACCATACAGGTCTTTATCTGTCATCATCTACTACTGCTAAATTTATAACATTTTCCTATATGGTATGGTGATAAGAAAATATCTTTATGAAGGCATTGAATACAGTTCTTAATAAAGATAACTAATTTTTAAAAGAAATATCAGAAATTTAGAAAATGTATAGAGAATAGCAGCTCCACGTGAGATGCTTATGAAATAATCTGTGGAGTTCCTTAAATACCCTCAAGAGATTTTTCCAATTTGTCAGGGATTTATTAATTTACCTTTCTGGAGGAAAAAGACAAATACTGAAATGCTATGTTTTACACTGTATTTTTTAATGTTATATATTTTATTGTAAGATGTTTGGAGCATGTTTGGGAAAGTGTATGTATAATGCAAATAAATAAATAAAGACAGAGGATAGACTAAACAGTTTGGCCTTAGCGGTGACTTGTGACATCTCTGGAGTCCTGGAACAATGACAAGAGGAGAAAGAGGAAATAATTCTGCAGCTCGACTTATTTTCCGCCAGAATCGCTATGCCCACACTAGCCCACTTCTCAAGTCTCTTCACTGGCTCCCTGTCCGCTTCCGTATACAGTTCAAACTTCTCTTACTGACCTTTAAATGCATCCACTCTATGACCCCTCGTTACCTCTCCTCTCTCATTTCTCCCTACACTCCTCCCCGTGAACTCTGCTCTCTGCTCTCTGAGCAAGTCTCTCTTGTCGTCCCCCTTCTCCTCCACCACTAACTCCAGACTTTGTTCCTTTTATCTTGCTGCACCTTATGCCTGGAACCGTCTTCCTGAGCCCATACGTCTAGCTCCATCGCTACCTGTTTTTAAATCTATGCTGAAGGCTCACCTTTTGACTGCTGCCTTTGGCTCCTAGCCGCTACTCATTTGCCTTCCTCCTCCCCTATTCCTCTTTACCCTGTAATTCCCTTGCCCCTAATGTCTTGTCTGTCTGTTTTACCTAGATTGTAAGCTCTTTGAGCAGGGACTGTCTCTCTATGTCAAATGTTCAGCGCTGCGTGCGTCTGGTAGCACTATATAAATGCTATTAGTAGTAGTAGTAGTTCAAATGGGTAATTTTTATACCATAACAAGACACCTAGGTTTAGAGGACAAGAAAGCACCTATTTTATTCCAATGTTATAAAAACACATAGATACCTATGTGTCTTTATAAAATACTAGCATAAGTCTTGCAGAAATCATGCCTAGATTGAAAGCGCTGGCATTATGCCTGCTGTAAAGCAGATGTAAATGTCCATACGCACATATTTTATAAAATATGGATGTATATCATGACTTTGTCCATGCCCTGCCCAAACTCCAGCCCTGAAAATGCCTACTGTTAAGTACCTGCTGGTTTGTAGCGTGTTTACGTTTAGACATTACCTAATTCTATAAGAACCCATTTATGTGCGGATAGGGCATTTGGTTTATGAGAGAAAGTAAGCAACTACTTAGGTGCTATTTTATTTTAGGGGCATTTTCGATATGACTTCCAATTTATTTTTTTAAAACGCCTATCTCAAAACATCCAGAAAAGCACAGGTATAGCGGATCACCAAGAAAGACATTTTGTAATGTTCGAAAATACGCCCTAAAATCATCCACAATTAAGACGCACCGCAAATTACATAGATGTCATCAGATAGTCGTGTCTGGCAATGGAAAATAGCCCTTGGAAAACATCTACATGTAGAAGTACATAATGCTGCACATGGAAGTGCGTTCCTCATTCTGGGTCAAAATGTCTCTGAGAAGAGAACCCATTTCTCTCCTGAGGAGTCTCAGCTCCTTGTATTTTAACAGACACCACCACCTGCCACCCCACAATGAGACCATGAGGGCATGGCACCTCATCAGGAGGACCCTGGAAAGGTGAGTTATAATCGTTGCCCCCAGGAGCCCAGCATCAGCTATATGCAAACACCATACATTGGCAGGGTCTGTTACAGAGAGTTGGGGGAATACCATCAGGCTCCCTCCAATGTGTCCATGCGCCACATCTGCATAACAGCCCAGAACGTGTCCTCCACGTCCATTGGGGCTACATATCTCTGAGACCCCCTCCCTCCCAGACCCCACCTGCTGCTGCTCTATACCTAAATAGTGATGGGAACATTGGCAACAGCTCTGAAATGTAGAGGTGGCCACTCAAAGTTATACCTACCATGCCCCACTGCCCATCCCCACCTCCCAGTAACAGTGCAGATGCCAGAAAGAAAGTGCTCTAAACCATCATCAATCTCCATGCCCCCACCTCATGTCAGGCTGCTCCTGTGCCTGGGTACTGCTCCCCCACCCCCACCCCAGCAATTACCCTATCTGGCTGCCCTGGCCATCACAGGCTATGTTAGCATTTCGCAACATATCATTGTAATACCTGGTCTGACAAGGCAAAAAGGGCCACCACCCGAATCCTGTCCCCATCAACTTGTGTGTTACAGGCACTTTGGGCTACACAGGGACCTCCAGCGCCAGTTTCAGAGAATCGGGAGGGAGAATCCGTATGCGTGCACTACGTTGCATTTGAAAGTATTTCAAGGAACATCAGTTTCAGTTGCTTTTTCAAGCATTGTTATTGAGTCTTTTGGATTATTGTAATGTTATTTATCTGAGCTATCCACAGTTTTTATTGAAAAGATTGCAGATAATGCAGAACACAGCTCTGAGACTGATTATTTTTTCCCTGAAAAGATCAGATCGACTCTCCTCTTATTATGCTAAGGTTCATTGATTGCCGATATCTGCCAGAATCCTTTTTACATTTCTTTGTCTGTTATATAAAGTTTCTTTTGGGATGGCACCACATTATTTGGTTAATTTTTTTATATTATCCAGTTCAGCAAAGCCCTCTAGAACAATTACATTGTTTTCTTTTCCCTCTGAAAGGAGCAAGAGAAGAATGAGATATTTCAAATTCCTGCTTTTCAGGCAGCCAGGTTAGGCAAAGAGGTTTCTCTTTTGATATACTGCAGGTGCAGGGATACTTAGATTTTAGGTGTCATCTTAAGACTTACTTGTTTAAAAATTTTGTGGGGATTTGATTATATTTTATTTTTTAGCTGATTGTGTTTTATTTTAATTGTATGTCCTGACTTGTCCAGGTTCTTACTTTGTAATCTGCATCAAACTGCAAGGTTTTGAAAATATATAAAAATTAATTGTTATGTTATGAACCAGCGCATGAGGGAGTACCTTAGGGTCCAATGTGAGTACCAATTACATTGCACCCACAGCTATGCTCATCACAGTATGGCCACAACCAGCATATCCCCCAGCAATGTGTTCCTGCAACCCTCAAACCAATGAGATGACCTGGAAAGGAGGAGGGAAGGGCAGTTGAATTGTATCCCTCAATGAGCAAAATTAATGCTCCCTGCATGTCACATGCAGCTGCCTAGCACATTGCAGCAGCTGTGGCAGGGGGGAAAAACAGCTGTTACAATGAGTAGCTGTGGAACTTGGACCCCTGTGTACAGAGGTCACAGCCCTAACCAACACACCATACAGCACACATACCTGACATAGGGAGTGTGCAAGGAAGACAGCTCAGTGACACAGAAGGCAGTCAGGGCACAAGATGACACCCAAAAGACAGGCCTCTCATGCACCAGATCCTACACAGAATGCATTGCCAAAATCTATAACTGTTGCACCATCCCTCCAACAGTGCATTTGCATATACACTCCCAGCCACTGGCTGGTCACCCTTAGCCCTCCTGCAGGCCCAGGACCCATCCTGCATGCCTGTACGAAGAAAAACCTCTCAGGGGACAAACACTATGACATCTCATTGGTCAGAGAGATCCTACATGTCCCCCCAGTAATAACGCACAGCCCCCAGTTGTCCCAGTACCTGCACAGTGTTGGCTAGCTGCACCACTATGCTAGCCATGTACGTAGGATGCATTGAAATGAAATGCAAATTTTCTTCACACACGAGTCACCCTCCAGCCACTTCCCAGGCTCCTGCAGCAGCTCATCCCGTTAATCTGGACCAGCCACCTACAGCAGACCATCCCACTAACCTGGACCAACCACCTGCAACAGTCCATCCCACTGTCCTTGACAAGCCTCCTGCAGCATCAGCAGCCACTGCAGAAGTGCAGGTGAAGGTGGAGGTGGACTCAGGGGAGTGGGAGGTGCCCCTCACTTTACCACAGGGATCTACCTAGCTGGTGGACAAGGAAGATGACCCACACAGGAAAATGTCCCTGCTGGAGGGGGAAGAAGGGACTGAGAATGAGCCCACCCCCCCCCCCCCCCCCCCCCAGGCTGCTACACTGTAGCCACCAGACATGGCAGCAAAAGAATCCCTCGACAGGCGCCCAAGGCCAGCTTCTGCTGCATGTCATAGGCATGTGCCATGACCAGCAGCAGGAGCTTGTAGCTCTGCAGGCCATTCTCCTCCTCCTCCTCCTCCTCCTGCTTCAGGAACTAAGGATGATCCAGCAGCTGCCACCAAAAAATTATTTATATTGTTTACAAAAAGAATACATCTCAATTTGCATTGTTCTACACAAAGCTCTGTGCCTCCATATATCCAAAACATATGTTGTTTATACCATGTGATGCTGACAGCTCTGGTTAGAACTGTATTATTACATCTCTGTTGAAAGGAGACTGTAGAGCGATGAGTGGGAGAGAGAGGGAAAGATGTATGCAAGTGGCTATGGGTGTCCACATTCCTAGCAGCTCCTCCTTACTGACAGCTGCTCTATTAGGGGCTGGTGGAATGGAAATGAATCTAATGTGGCCAGTTTCACAGGGAACACTGGCAGGACTTGAACCTACCATCCCCAAGGTCCCAGGCCAGAGCACAAACCCTTACACCATGCCCCCATGACAAAGTGAAAGTGACAGGGTTACCACATTTGCTTCGACAAAAAAGAGGGCACAAAATAAAATGCAGCCCTGCCTCCAGCCCCACCCTACCCTGACCCGCCACTCCCCTGGGCCACGTGGAGGGGCATTTTCGAAAGGGACGTCCAAGTTGCGATTTAGACGTCCTTGCAAAACGGCGAAATCCAGGGGCAGGAAACCCATATTTTCAAAACAAGATAGACGTCCATCTTTCGTTTTGAAAATACCGTCAGAGACTTCCAAATCCTTAAATGGAGGCAGGGATAGTGCTGGGCAGACTTATACGGTCTGTGCCCTGAAGAGCACAGGTACAAATCAAAGTAGGGTATACACAAAAAGTAGCACATATGAGTTGTCTTGTTGGGCAGACTGGAAAACTCTTTTTATTGGAAAAAACTAAAAACAAATAACATACAAATCAAAAACAAGCCCCTAGCTATACACAGTCCTCCTATCTATGTACACACCCTCCCCTCCTCAATACTACAGTGGAAACTGTGTATTAGAAAAACCCAAGAAAAAAAAACCGGACATGCAAATCAAACCCCAGGCTCCTAGCTAGACATGGTCTGCCTATCTATGTACACCCCCTCCTCAATAATACAATGGATCAACCCCCCCCCCCCCGACCCCCCACAACCCCTTCAGACAACTGGCACACAATCCCCTGGGAAGCATGTCCCCTCATGGTGGCTTAAGCCTCACGTGTCTCCACCACCTCGAAGCCACCCCCACCCCTTTTTCCACCCTTTCCCACTTTGCCGCTTCCTGCACCGCCCTTACCACATCCCAGCTGACTACCTCCGCCGGCCGGACCTCCTGGTACAGGGACACCCTGCAGCGCGCCATCCAGAGGCAGTACCGCAATATCACCGAAATCAGAAAGCGTGTTACCGGATCCCCGCGTCCCCCTCCACCCTCTGGGCCGTACACCCAGTCCGCATAGCTGTAGTTGCGGAAACTGGGGATCTGCAGCAACGAGGAAACCCGGTCAGAGACCTGGACTGTAAATGGGCACCTCACCAGGAAATGCTCCATCGTCTCTTCAGTTCCAGCACATTCCTCCCGTGGGCACCCTCTATCCCGCACATTGCGATATTTCAAATTTCCTCGGACGTACAGTCTACCGTGAAAGGACAGCCACGCCAGGTCTTTATACTTCACCGGGATGCGGTTCGAAGCAATCAACCGTAACCCCTGCTGCATCCGTGGGGCCGGCGCGTCCCTCAGCGCCAGAGGAGCTGAGAACACCTGCGCCCGTACTCTGTCCATCCAGACCCCCCGTTGTCCTGCCTTCACCTCCCCCACCGTCAGCCCCCACACCCTCACCAATTTCACTAGGGTCTTGCAATAACTCACCCCCCCCGGGGCCCCCCTTCGCAGTGCCACTACCCTCCCCCCCTCCCGCCATAGGTCCCAATATCTCGGCCACCACTGCAGGACACTCCTAGCCCACCCCGGTGGCTCCCGCCCTACCGCCCTCCCCAGATTGAACTGCAGGAACAAAGCGCTGAAAAACAGGACTGGGTTTATCATGCCCACCCCCCCCCTCCCTCCTAGGCAGATAGGTAACATTCCGTTTTACCGGATTCGTCCTGTTGCCCCAGAGCAGCCGGAAGAACACCCCATACAAGGCCGCGTACTGGCTCTCCGGCAGCAAGCAGATGTAACTGACGAACAGAAACAAAGGAACTAAGTGTGCCTTGATGAGCTGTACCCGCTCCCCCATGGTCATTTTCCACCCCTTCCATCTATCCACCCTCCCCTTCACTTCTTGGAGACACCTATCCCAGTTGTAGAGCCTATAATCCCCCTTCTCGAAATATATTCCCAAGACCCGTATACGTTCCACAGCTGTAGGAAACCTACCTCCCAACTCAAATTGCAGCCCCTGATCCCCAACCCACAGGCTATTGGACTTTTGAAAATTGACCTGCGACGCTGTTGCCTGCGAGTATTCCTGGATCAGGTTCTGCAATCTACCTCCCTCCCTCTGGTCCGCTACCCACACTGTAACGTCATCTGCATACGCCACGACCCTTAACTGGTTATTGTCCCCCACCTCCACCCCTTCCAGCCCCTCCGCCCCCCCCTTCTCCAGCCGTCTTATAAAAGGGTCGATGGCGTATGCATACAACAGCGGGCTGAGTGGGCACCCCTGTCGGACCCCTGCCCCTACCTCAAACCCCTGCCCTCTCCACCCGTTAACCAGGGGGAAACACCCCGCATGCCGATAAAGTAGCTGTAATTGCTCTATCCAGCCCTTCGGAAACCCATAGCGCTCCAAAATGCTCCATAGGACACCCCACTGCACTCTATCAAACGCTTTTTCCTGGTCGAGTGTTACCAACAGCCTACCATGCCCTCCCACTCTACTGCGTTCTACCCCCTCCCGCACCCACGCTGCCGCTTCCAAGACCCCTCTCCCTTTAACCCCACATGCTTGTGAGGCTGCCAGCAAATCCCCAGACACCTGCCTCATTCTCTGGAATAGCATTCGCGCAAAAATTTTCCGATCTGTATTAAGCAGTGCTATAGGCCGCCAGTTGGCCAGCATCGCCGGGTCCTTCCCCTTACTTAGTAGGATAAGAGCCGCCTCCGTCAGGGACCTAGGCAAGGAACCCTCCAACTGGGCTGCCCCCCATACCCTCACCAGGATCGGCACCAGCTGCTCCTTAAAGGCCTGGTAGAACTCAGTTGTTAGCCCATCCGGCCCCGGCGAAGTCTTCCTGTGGAGCGCCCCGATGGCTTCCTCCACCTCCTGTTCTGTCCACGGGTTCAAGAGGGCCTGAAGCTGGGGTCCCCCGTGACCTATCCCCGGGGTTTCTTCCACATAACACTCCATCTGCTCTATATCAATCTGCTGGGCTGAAAGGAACGCCGCAAAGTGGTCCCTCACTGCCCCCAGAATCCCCTCCCTGGTGTCCTGCAGGACCCCCTGTGCGTCCCGTACCCCCTCCATCACCCTGCGCGCCCTCCGCTCCCGGCAGCATGCGAAGGGGTCCGGGCTACACATTTTTCCGAAGTCCCGCTCGTACACCAAGGAGGTGTAGCGGTTGTACTGTACCTGTTCCAGGAGTGCTTGGAGATCATGTATTTCTTCCTCCCTCCCCCCTTGTGAAATCAGTGTGTCCCTCTTTTTCTTTATCGCCATGCCCAACTTTGTCCTTTCCCTCCCCTCCCTTCTCGCCTGTCTGAGAAAGAATCCCCGCGTTCGTCTTTTCACTGTATCCCACCACTCCCCCAATGACTGAAATGCCCCCTGCACTGACACCTGATCTTCCAAAAACCGGCGGTACTCCTCCCGCACCTGCTCGCTACCTAACCACTTTAAATTTAGTCGCCATAGCCCCCTCCCTGGCCTCTGCGCTGCCGCCCCCCCCACCTGAAGGAGGACCATGTGGTGGTCTGAAAAGTCCACGTCCACGGTTCGTGGACCCCCCAGACAAACCCCCTTCTTTACCAGGAATCTATCGATTCTACTTTTACACTGCCCTCGAAAGAACGTGAACCCCTCCTGTTCCTCACAGAAGGCCACATGCGCGTCTACCAGCTCCGCCTCCCGCATGATCCCTGCCAGCCTCACCCCGTCATAGCCCACCTGTACCGATCGTCCCCCACTATCCTTTTTCCGAAATATGGTGTTAAAATCTCCCCCCCAGACTACTTGGCGCGAAGTGTATAGGTAGGGCTTGATCTTCCCAAAGAGGAGCACCCTTTCCTTCTTGCTTTGGGGCCCGTACACATTCACCACCCTCAGTGCTCTATCCTCCCAAATCGCATCCACAACAAGACATCTCCCCACCCCCAGCTCCACCACTCGCTGAATATTCACCCGGTGGGACTTAAATAAGATCCCCACCCCACCATACCTCTCCCCCGCCAACCCCCACACCGAGGGACCCCACTTCCAGGCCCGCCTTGCCCGCCTGATCACCTCAATGGACCGCAGCCGAGTCTCCTGGAGCAGGAAGCAATCTGCTTGGACCCTCGCGAACCAGTCATACGCTAAACCCTGCTTCTTCGGAGAGGCGATGCTGGCCACATTCAGCGTGGCAAATGTCAACACTAAGCCTGCCATCCTCATTGCGAGTCACGGGTCTGCTCACTCCCAAACTTCTTTCCTTATCTCCTGGGATACCCCCTTCTTACCCTGAAGCAGGTCCTCTGCTATGCGGTCTACATCATCCCCTGCCACATCCCCCTCCCCCCCCCTGCAGCCGTCCTGTCTGCACCTTACCCCCACCTCCCCCTTTCTTCCTTCCTTTCTTCTTTGCTCTATCCGGACCCACCCCCTGATCCCTCCCTCTCCCCTCTTCACCCCCACCCCCTACCTCCTCCACCGAGTCCTCCACCTCCCCCAAGTCCTCCAAGTCCTCCAGATCCTCCTCTAGCTCCACTCTGTCCCCCAAGCCTGCACTTGGGCCTTCACCACCTGCCCAGCCCCCTCAGCTTTCCTCTTACTCCCCTTTCCCCTCCCTCCCTCCCTTCCCTCTTCCTCCTCCCTCACCCCTCCCCCTTCCCCCAGAGCCTTCCCGCCCTTCTTCCTACCACCAGTACCCTCCTCCAGTGCTTCCTCATATTTCCGTTTGCCCTCTCCAATCCCCCCTGCCGCCCCCTCTTCCTCCATTAACTCCACCTCTTCTCCTTCCCCCTGTTCTTCCTCCTCCCTCCCAACCTCCCTATCCTCCTCCTCCTCCTCCAACACCTGAAATCTGTTCCCCCCCTCTTCCCCTGCAGCGACCCCTCCCTGCCCACCCCTAGTTTCCCCCCCCCTCCGAAACTTCCCTTTCCTCTGTGGCACTTGTACCCACTCCCCCTCTCCCCCCTGCTCCACTCCTGACCCAGCCCCCTGCCGCCCCCCCTCCTGCATCCCCTCCTTCTCCCCCCCCTTGCCCCTCCCTGCCTATCACCCCCTGCCCTATCCCCTCCTCCATTACCCCCCCTCCCCGTCCCTTCCCCCACATATCCCACTCGTTATGGGCCGCCCTAGGGCAGTTCCGATATGCATGGCCTAACCCGCCGCAGAGGTTGCACCTGATCGCGGTGCAGTCCTCTGTGGCATGCTGATCCCCGCATCTTCCACACTTTACCACTGGGCATGACATGCTGAAGTGCCTAAACGAACCACATCTGAAGCACTGCCGCGGCTGCCCCTTGTAAAAGCACAGTATCCTGTCACGACCGATAAAGGCAGCCGAAGGAATGTGCTGGACCACATGGCTCTCCTGTCTCAATTTGACCAGGGCTCCCCAACCTCCTGCCCAAACCCTGCTTGGATCCGGTAACTTTGTAAGTGGGGATCTCAGCTCCGCGTACCTCTGTAGCCAGTAGGCTAAATCTGCCCCAGAGATAGACTCATTTCTCACGAGCAGGGTGATCTGCACCAGGTCCGGCTTGCTGACTGGAATGGCCCTGAGGTCCCGCCACTCCCCCTTTCCCCTCACCCCCTCGTACCTTTCCCAGAATATTTCCATCCCCCTCTGGGTCATGAAGCTCAAGTCATATTCTGGGATGTTGATGGGGTGTATACACGCGTAAAAGTCCTCGGGTATAAACCCCATCCCCATCACCAGCCTCAAGACCCGATCCCTGGAGGGCATTGCCCCCTCCCCTATCCATTTGAGCTGTACCACATTTCGCCGCTTAGGCAGCTGTCCACCCCCTGTCCCCGCTCCCCCCCAACCCCTCCCTGGGCCCTCAAAACCACCCGATCTCCCCCCCTCCCTCCTTCCCCCTCCCTGGACTACTGCCGCAAAGGACTTGGACCCCAGCCCCCACCGCCCCCCCTCCACACTTGTTCCAGCCCTTCCCTCTGCCTCCCCCCCCTTCTGTCCCTCTGCCCCTCCCCTCATCCCTCTCCCTTCCTCAATATCCACCGCCCCCTCCCCCTCCCGTTGTCCCCCGTCCCCTTCCCTCTCAGACAAACATCCAGCAACGTCCATAGTCAGTTCTGCGGCTTGGGCTGCCTCCAACTGATTGTCCTGCCCATCTCCACTTCCTGGAACGTCCCTGCTCGTCCCTGCCACTGCAGGCTCCAGCCTCTGGGCTAATCGCCTCCTCTCCTCTGTCTCCTGGCGATACTCTGGCACCTGCCCAGTCAGGTCTGCAGCTGGCGATACCAGACTCCCTGCTCGCTCTGCCCCCGAACTCCCTCCAACCTCCGGCACCAGGGGCGAAGCCTCCGGAACTCCGCCGCTCCCCTTGGCTCCTCGCTCCCAGCCGTCCTGCTGGCAGGTCTGCTCCACCACCCGCTGCACATCTGTTAGACTTGCCATGTCCACTTCTGTAGTCAACGAAAGTCTCTCAACAATCGGGTTACTTCCCCCTTGCTTCTGGTGCAGTCCCTCCTGCGTTCTCCCAATGGCTGGCGCTTCCCGGGGGCATGGCTTGTCTGTTCCTGATTCCGCCACAGGCTGGCTGTTAGCACCCCCCGATTTCACCTCTTGTAATGGACAGCTGGTCAAATGAGCTCCCAGCTGCTGCCCGCTCCTATTCCTCTCTCTCCGACCCCTCTCCTGTAAACCGCCAGCTACTCCATGCTCAGGGAAGACCTCCCCTGCTCCCGGACTTCGTGGGCGGGGCTTCTCCAGATGCCATGCTGCTTCGGTTTCCACTTCAGTCATTGCAGACCCGGCCAAAAATACCGGAGTCTGCCTCTGCTGACCCTTTTCCAACAGGGCCTCCTTCACGGCAACTGTCTCTGCTGTTTGCACAACTGCAGGTAAGCCCTCTGAGACTTCGACCACCACCTCTGTAGAAAACAGGCTGCTACCTGCGTCTCCCTCTGCTGCCTCCATTATCTGGAGTTTTGAAAAGTTACTGAGTTCTGTCCTCCCCTCCACAGGTAGGATCTCTACTCCAGCCCCCACCTCAGAGCCATGTCCTGCCGCTGCCTCCTTATCCTCTGGCTGCTGGGTAAGTGCTCTGGACTGTGTTGCCAACTGTCTCATGTATTTTAAAGTGGGGTCACCTCTGAACCCAGACAACTCTTTTGAGTCTAATGCTGCTGAAGACACTGAAGCTTGCTGCAACTGTAGTGTTCCTGAACCCCCAGACTGTGGTATTGAAGCCATCCTTTCTCGGTTAACATAGAGCTCCCTCAAAGGATTCACAGAGCCCTTTTTTAAACAGTTCAACAAGTGTTCTTTTTTCCCCAACAACTTTGATATCCGGGCTTCCTCTTTAACATACATTTGTCTGTGCTCCGCTGGGGCAAATTTACACATAGTTCTTGCCATTTTCAGACGTTTTCCTAGCTCCACTACTTCTTTTTCCACCAGCTTAATTCGTCTTACAATATTTACCACACTACTTGCTGGATCATCAGGGTCATAGCTCACTTCAAGGAACTCCTCATCTGACGATCCACTCTCCTCACTCTCACTCTCAGCTGCCTCCAGCAAAGGCTTCTGGCAAACTTCCATCGCCTCTTCCTTCTCCCTTCCTTGGAAGCGCCCTTCTGGGGCCTGTACTATCTTCCTCCCCCCTCCACTGTCTTCTCGCTTACCTTCCGCAAGCTGGGCCATGGAGGGGGAAATGCTCTGATGGCCTCCACTGGGCTGCTTCTCCCTTCGGTCCACTGGACTCCTTTCCCTTCTCCCGGTAGTCAAACCAGGGAGAGAGCCACTCCTTTCGGCCTTCTGGTCCCGGGCCCCAGGAGGCCCCATAGCCTGGGACTTTCCTGAGGCCTTCTCCCCAGGGACCCTCCTCATCTTTGGGGAGGGAGCTAGGTCTCACTCCCTTTCCACTGGAAGTCAGCAGAGCTCTCTAAAACACCTCCTTCCTCCTCAGCAGACTGGATGGACCGTGCAGGTCTTTTTCTGCCGTCATCTACTATGTTACCACATGTTACAAAGACGTCCATGTCAAAAACAGCCAAATACAAGCCATTTGGTCGTGGGAGGAGCCAGCATTTGTAGTGCAGTGGTCCCCCTGACATGCCAGGACAGCAACCAGCACCCTAGGGGGCACTGCAGTGAACTTTATAAATTGCTCCCAGGAACATAGCTACCTTACCTTGTGTGCTGACCCCCCAAACCCCCCCAACACCCACTCCCCACAACTGTACACCACTACCATAGCCTTTACGGGTGAAGGGGGGCACCTATATATGAGTATATTGGGTTTGTGGTGGGTTTTGGAGAACTCGCTGTTCGCTCCACAAATGTAGCAGGTAGGGGGGGTATAGGCCTGGGTCCGCTTGTCTGAAGTGCACTGCAGTACCCACTAACACTGCTCCAGGGACCTGCATGTGCTGTCATGGACCTGAGTATGACATCGGAAGCTGGCATACAGGCTGGCACAAAATATTTTTAAATATGTTTTTTGAGGGTGAGAGGGGGTTAGTGACCACTGGGGCAATAACGGGAAGTCATCCCCGATTCTCTCCAGTGATCATCTGGTCATTTCGGGCACCTTTTTGTGCCTTAGTTGTAATAAAAACACGTCCGGGTGAAAACGTCCAAGTGTTCGTCAGGAATGTCCTTGTTTTTTTCGATTATGGGTCAAGGACGTCCAAGTGTTAGGCACGCCCAAGTCACACCTTCGCTACGCCTACAACATCCCCCTTGGACTTTGGCCATCCTTGCGACGGAGTGCAGTTAGAGACGTCCTAAATCGGGTTTCGATTATACCGATTTGGACAAAAGATGAACGTCCTTCTCGTTCGAAAATGAGCCCAACAGTCACCTTGACACCCCCCCAAGAAAGCCAGATGCTATAAGCAGTGGAGATACTGGTAAAGTAACAGAAATGCTTTTTTTTCCATACACTGTTAATACAAAACGAAAAGATGTACATTTCCAAAAAAGCAAACATCCATGAGCATGTCCTTCTTTCCTTTCACTCCCATCCATGAGCAGCATATCCCCCTCTCCATCCCTTTCTAGCCATATACTGTATTTCCCCCTTTTCCCTCTCCCCCATGTACGTTCCCCTTCCCAATCTTTTTTCCAGCCTCCCTCCACCCATCTTTTTACAGTCCTTTCTCTCCCTCCCTCCCTCCACCCACACCCCACCCACATTACTCCATCCCCCTCCCCTCCCCTCCCCTCACCTCACGTAACTTATCACACCCTGGTGGTCTCGTGGCCTCTTCATGGCAGAAGAGAACCCCACTGTTTCCTGCCTAGCACTGCTGCTGACCCACTCACTGCTGGCGCCACTTCAAAATGGCTGCCGAGACTTCAAGCCATCACAAGGTCCTAATTTACAATGTCAGTGTAGCAGCTGCAGACGTAGCACTCATTTTGAGAGCAGTGGATTGAAGGCTATTTACCAGTGTTCACTCTTGCAGCAAATTATAAACTTTATTAATGTAAGAGTGTGTTGACCCCTTATGTAGGCAATGCTTTTGCTTAAACATGGTCAGGGCCGGTCTTAGGCAGAGGCGACCAAGGCGACCGCATAGGGCCCCGCGCCTAAGGGGGCCCCGCACGGTGCACCTAAGGGGGCCCCGCGCAGCGCACCTGAACTCTGCCTTGCTCGTGCCTCCGCTCCGACCTCCGCCGCTGCTCACCTTTGTCGCCTGAGATAATCCCCATTCCCACGGCTCGGCCGCTCCGCTCCCACCACCACCGGCGCAGTGCCCACCCCCGCCTTGGGCCCGCTGAGCCCATCAGCTCCCGAGTCCCCGGACCCCGGCGACTGAGCGATGCCAGCGAGCCAGCCCAGGCAGCGACGGCCCCGCCCCCGACAGCGACGACAAACAGTTGCAGCACGACAGCTCACCTCCAGGCTCCAGCTTCCCGCTCAATGTCCCGCCTTCTGATGTATTTCCTGTTTCCGGACACGAGCGCGGGAGTCACTGAGCGGGAAAAGCTGGAGCCTGGTCGGAGGTGGTGAGGATGTGAGGTGAGCCATCGTTGCTGACACCAACAGTTGTGCACTTATGCCAAATCGAAATCGGATTCCATGTAGGCAGGAGATCAGGAGAACTGTCTCTCTCATCTAACGACGCTTGCGGACGGTGCAAGGGTTGGAAATGTCTGCCTCCCTGAGAGGAATTTGGCCCAACAACATTAGTTGCTGGAGAAGCTGAGCAAGTAAGATCTTCTGGCTTGGAAGAGGCTGTTTCTAACATATCTGGGTTATTTTCACATAGATCTGCAGATATTTCTCCTGATAAAAATTTGGATGGCAATAGCAGATTTAGCTAAAACACTGCTTCCAGTAATTAATGATATGACAGCTTGAGTTAATCATTTGGAAGCTAGACTGCAATCACAGGAAGAAAAGATTACTAAGCTAAAATCTGAGAATGGAAATCATGAAGTAGCAAAATCTGATATAAAGTAGGTACAATCAGTTCAAACTATTTAGTAACTGATGTGGCTACTTGCCTCTCTGGTTTGATTGGTTACAGAGTAATAGGGGAATTTGAAAGTACTGGATCTTTTCTTAATATTTTCCTTTATTCTCCTTTGTTATGAGAATTGGAACTACTAATTGTAGTGGACTTGAACTGAATAATTTCTGGGGAGGGGAGGTTTCATGATAGCATTGTGCTTATTATTTCAATCAGTATTTTGTACAAGTTTAGCTTCATTTGTCTTTAGTTGAAATTTCATAAATAAAAAAATGTTCTAAAAATGGAATAATCTTATCAATGGGGTGGGGCTAGGGTGGGGGCGGAGCCAGAGTGGGGCGGGGCTAGTATGGGGCCCCACCAAATTGGTCTGCATAGGGCCCCGCACTTGCTAAGACCGACCCTGAACATGGTTGTATGTGGTCACTGTGTACATGCTGTTGATGCTGGTAATAAACATTCTTTTGGTTCCACAAGTGGCTCTCGTTCTCCGTTGTTACCTGTTGACTTTCGTTGTGGGGATTTCTTTCTTTCTTTGATATTTCTAATCTAAAACCCTGCGACAGAACCAGCTGCTAGTGGACTTGAAAAGGTAGAGGTGCTCCACCGGCTGTGCAGCTGTAGGAGGATAGCATGGAGGCACAGGAGAGCAGCCTGCAAGTACTGCGGGATATGCAGCAGGACTCCTGGGAGGGTTGGAACAACCTGTTGCTGCAGTTTGTGGGTCTCCAGAGGGACATGCAGGCTAACCTCGAGGCCCAGACCACTGCCTGCGGCAGAAACCAGGCAGCAGCACCTTCAGCACAGGCATCAGTTGCAAACTGAGGAGCCTCCAGCTAGGGGGCTGTGACGGCATCCACCTCATCAAGCCGCATGGTACCATCGTGAAAACGTGCCCATTGTCAAAACATGCCCACCTTGGCTAAACAGATGGCAGGCTGTGTGTCCCAGAGCAAGGCTGGACCCACAGGGGCAACCCACAGTGCATTGCTGGGTGTAGTAACTGGCAGCAGAGGAGCTACAGGCCCTGTCAGATGGCCAAATATTGCAGTGACCGCAGAAGCAGCCTGGCTGTCTTGATGACTGATACCAATGAGAGCTCCACAGGGTAGGGTCAGACACTACCTCTCCTCCAGAGAGCGCTGGACCATCAACTGGGGCTAGAGTGAGGGGTGTGAGGGCTGGGAGAAAGCATAGACATGGAAGGGGGTGGGATGGCTGAGGGCTTGAGGGGCAGAGTGTGTATTATGAGGCATATCACTGTGGTGGTGTGGTGGTGGTAGAGGAGGTGGTGTGTTGGTTTAGGGTGGATAGGTTTGTCAGGATATTGGAGAGGGAGGGAGGGAGTTGGGTGGAAGGGGAGAGGGAGTGAAGGTGCTGGTGGGCTTGTCACATTCTGTTAAGAAAAAAAATATTGCACTCACTTTCACTGAAAATGTCTCTGTATCAGGCTTTGTCATGCTTGCACACCCAGCTGGTGTGGTCCTGGTCTTCTCTGTGGGCAGGCGAGGGGGGGTATCCTTCTTTTCTTGGTCAGCTTCTGCCTGCTGCTGCTGTGGCTACTGCTGTCTAGGCTCTGGCAGGTGCTGTCTTCTTTGCTGGGCATGCCATGAAGATTATGGCAACCTTCTCTGGGTGTAAAGGAGCTTCCCCCCCCCCCCCCCCCCCCGAAAGATCGAGGCATCAAAATGCAAGATTCTTTCAGTGATGGAATGGATGATCTTATGGGCTTTATTGTAGTGCGTATTCTGGGGATATTCAATGGGGGTCATGAGCCAGGTTCATAGAGAGTAGCCTCTGTCACCTGTGGGGGGAGCAAAGATGACAGACGTGTTTGTGTCACCATGTATGGGCACCCTGGAGTGGGAGAATGGGTCTGGGGCAGGAGGCCTCGAGGAAACCAGTGTGGTTACCTTTGGAGGGGGAGGGGGCACCAGGGGAGGGAATCCCAGTGCTGCTTACCTAGGAGCTATTGGCCAATGATTTCCCCTCGGTGAAACCACTGATAAATTCCTGTGTGCTGTAGTATTTATGCGTCGTGACAAGACCTCAGGTACCAAGCAAATTTGTCCACTATCTCCCCCTGGGCATCATACTCCATCTGCATGTTTACAGTGTGATAGGATTTCCTATTCCTATAGGTGTCCTTCTGTGTTGGGGGGGGGGGGTCTGAGGGCCACGTGTGTGCAGTCATGCAGTCAATGACTTCTATGATCAAGAGGAAGTGGTCTGTGAAGTAGAATTAGGTCATGTTGTTCTGGCAGGCCTGAACAGTGCTGGGAAAGGAGATGTACTGTGAGCTGTGGGTGAGGATGGAAGGCATCAAGGAACTCAGACATACAGAGGTGGTGGACTGGGTGAGGCCTGCAGTGACTGCCAGCACTGACTGAAAGGTACCAGTGGCAAGAAAGGTGAAGGAAACTGTAACCTTACTGTAATCTCCTGGTAAATTGAGTTTGGAAATTTCCTCAGGGGATTACTAGATTGGTGTAGAACTCTGGATTCACTGGTGGAAGGAAGAACAGCATGAGTGGGAGTGTGAAGAACCCAGCCCAGATGGAGGATTAGCAGAAAGTAACTGACAATAGGTGTCATAGTTGGCTTGGAGTTGGAAGGTGATAAAAGTGATGAGATTAGTGAGCACATGGTCTTTGATGGCCTTCACCCCCACCAGGACCCATGAGGAGAGAGAATACCTTGGTCAGGCCCAATAACCTAAGGCTGAATAAAAAGGAAAAGCATTAACTGGATTGTGAGGAGTGCTCTGGATGAATAGAAAGGGTTAACTCAGCCCGGGAGCAGAGCAGGAAGAGCCTGCTCAGTGCAGGAGGCAGCAGCTTGTGAAAGTGCTCCTCTGGTGGGAAAAAACAGACAGGGAGGTCTGATCCTGGAAGGGTCCAGTGGCTGGGTAAAAGTCCAGTAGGACAGCTTGCTGCAAAAAGCACAGGAAGCACAGCCTTGGATTGTTCTGCCAGAAAGAATGGATATTGGAAGACTGGTTGGAAGTGTAAGTATGTAAATACCCTAGGATCTATAAAGAGACTTAATTTAGTAGTTGGAGCTTTATACCAAATGTTTTCGATTGGCTCTAAAACCTCTTTCAGCAGAGTAAACTATGTGATATCAAGTGAACTGTTTTGTTACAAGGAAAGTGTGAAGTTTGGATTTCTGCTTGTTGCAGCGTTCTGGTAAAGTTATTGCATTTTGTTATAAAGCCTGGAGTGGAGAGTTTTTTTGGAGTGCAAGCAAAGTTACTTTACTCCCAGACTGATAAAAGAGAAATAATAAAGTGTAGCTTAAAACCCTACTGCCCACCAGATTTATTCCATCCAGCTCAGTAGAAATAAAACTTTGTTTGTGGCCCTGGTTTGGGTACTAACCTGAAGAGCTAGTTGGTGCCCAGAACTTTGTGGTGAGACCAGGGTTACATTAAGGTGCACTGGCACTGGATTATTCCTGTGTGTCCTATCCTGGAGATGAGGCCCTAGTTGCTGACAGAGGTGCTGTATGGCAGCCCTATCAAAGCAGTATCTGGTAGGGCACTCCTGGTCACTGAGATCCAAGAATTGGGTCCTGGGCCTGAAACTCTCTGATAGGGGTATCTCCTCGTAGCTCTCCCCTTCAGACTCTCAGCCACATCCAGCAGATCCATGCTTCTTGTGCAGGTGTCCCACCACCACAAGTGCAACCTGCTAACCCCACTTATCCCACTGTGCACACCTCCATCTACTGTAAAGCTCAGCATCACCTAGCGAGACACTGACCCACCACCAGCAACAGCACATAGCACAGCACACGGCACTCACTCTCCCAGGAACAGCACATAGCACACTGACAGACTGGAACTGGACACACAGCACAGGGGTCCAATAAGAGACACAGTACCAGTGGCTTAGCTAAAGGGGGTCACTGGAGCCTGGGCCCCCCCCCCCAAATTGGCTCTGGGGCTCCCAGTTTGGCTGGTCCATAACCTCTACCAGCAAAAGCGTTTGTCCTGCGCTGGTCTCGCCGCATTGCCTACCCTGCGTGCACAGCGCAACTGAGAACAAACAGAGCAGGCAATGCGAGACCAATGTGAGACAAATGCTTCAGCTGGAGGGGGTTGGGGACCCCCGCCAGCCAAGGTACCATTGTGCAACAGCGGCAGTGGAGGGGGTGGCAGCAGGGGGGCAGATGTTGGACAATATGTGCCCCACACATACACTTTGGGCTCTGGCCCCTCTCCCTTGGAGGTCTGGCAATGCCCCTGTACAATACAAGCAGATACAGAGGTAAAAGTGAGGTGTGGGGGTTTGGGGACAGTGCGTGGTTGTTGGGCAAGGGACAGGGCAAAGGGAGAAAGGGGCCTGAGAGACAGCAAGAAATGGGTGTTGATAGAGGCTAGCAGGTGTTATCAAAGGGTTCAGGAGGTGAGAGAGGAGGCAAGGCAGCAAATGTGGGGTACAGTGTTTTCAGATTTGGGCAGACAAAGACAGCAAACAAACTACTCCCCACTCTCCTTCACACAGTGACCAAATCCACCTCTCCACCCTCCAACTCAGCAAAAGCACAAATGGTGAAAGTTGTGGCTTCACTTATTTGCATTTATTGCTTAAATTGGATGTCACCCTGATATCCTTTATCAGTAGAAAATGTCCATCCCATAACACTGCCCATGAAAAGCCCCTTCTCCAAATGTCTTTTATTGTGCAGCTCCCCTGTTTTCTGAGCGTATGTTTAATTATGGCGATTTGGACAAATTCACCAGAAAAATATCTATTTGGTCATTTTGAGTTGTCCATCTACTTTGAAAATGAACACCATAGTTGCCCATAAGTGACCTTTTAGACAGGACATTCAGATCTGAAATTAGGTGTCTATGTCAGGACATCTGAAGCTCTGCTAGTATTTTAGAACAAGATCTGCCAACATAGATCCTGTTCTAAAATACATGGAGAAATATATGCTCACGTTCTGCTTACATGCAGCATGGACATCCATTTATTAAAAATAGACATCTAAAATCTCAACTGGGATAAAACACAGTAGCACATAAACATCTGATTCTGGTCGCCACATCTCAAAAAAGAAATAGTGGAATTAGAAAAGGTACAGAGAAGTGCAACGAAAATTATAAAGGGGATGGGACAACTTCACTATGAGGAAAGGCTGAAGTGGTTAGGGCTCTTGAGCTTGGAGAAAAGATGGCTGAGGGGAGATATGATACAGGTCTATAAAATAATGAGTGGAGTGGAATGGGTTGACATAAATAGTTTGTTTACTCTTTCCAAAAATACTAGGACTAGGGGGCATACAATGAAGCTACAAAGTAGTAAATTTAAAATGAATCTGAGAAACATTTTCGTCACTCAACGTGTAATAAACTCTGGAATTCGTTGCCAGAGAATGTGGTAAAGGTGGTTAGCTTAGCAGGGTTTAAAAAACATTTGGCCAGCTTCCTAAAAGAAAAGTCCATAGACCATTATTAAAATGACTTGAGGAAAATCTGCTGCTTATTTCTGGGATAAGCAGCATTAAATGTATTGAGATTTTTTGGGATCTTGCCAGGTAATTGTGACCTGGATTGGCCACTGTTGGAAACAGGATGCTGGGCTTGATGGACCTTTGGTCTGTCCCAGTGTTGCAATCAGGGCCGGTCTTAGCAAGTGCGGGGCCCTATGCAGACCAATTTGGTGGGGCCCCATCCTAGCCCCACCCCACCGTAGCCCCGCCCCACCGTAGCCCCGCCCCCACCCTAGCTCCACCCCATTGATAAAATTATTCCATTTTTAGAACATTTTTTTATTTATGAAATTTCAAAGACAAATGAAGCTAAACTTGTACAAAAAACTGATTGAAATAATAAGCACAATGCTATCATGAAACCTCCCCTCCCCAGAAATTATTCAGTTCAAGTCCACTACAATTAGTAGTTCCAATTCTCATAACAAAGGAGAATAAAGGAAAAATATTAAGAAAAGATTCAGTACTTTCAAATTCCCCTATTACTCTGTAACCCATATATGCAATAAAATAAAAATGAAATGAAAAGATATACAATAAAATTAAGTGATATGTAAAATATAATGTACAATATAAAAACATATAGACCACCAAGGTATTAAAATTGTTTTAAAATATATACCACAACTCTCTGACTCAAGAAGACTCCGACTCTGTCATCCATAATTGTCTGACAACACACAGAAAAAAAATAAGTAAAAAAAAAAAAAAGTCACAATTAATACCTTATACACCAATATACCAGCCATACGGAAAATGCAGATTATCAACAATATGAAGCTAGCAAGGGATCATAATATCACAATTCTCATGTAAAGCCACAAAACACCCTTTTAGAGATAGTGTGTCATGATTTAGGCTCTACACCCTTTCCGATGTTTGGTGCCACCTTAGTAAGGCCAACACACAATCTCTCCACTGCAAAACACTATACACAAACGTGTGCAAAAACACACTCATAACCTTCACAAACCATAAACAGCACTAATTCCAAGGACAGGACGAGCTACAACCTTATGCGTGGCGTGGAAAGGCAACTGTAATTACACCGGGCTCTAAAACACCAGTGCACAACCTAGTGGAAAAAAAACAAACAAAAAGGGCTGCAAACTATACGCTAGCAGAATACTGTACCTTCCTTGATCACACCTGAAAAACACATGAATGCAAAATACTGAACTGGAAAGTTACCTCAAGAAGTCAGACTCAGTATGTAGCAATACTACAAAAATTAAAACTTACATGAAAAATATCACAGATGCACATTTCCAAAAACTAACATATTCCAATTAATAAATCCTGAATAAAATAGTTTTTTCTACCTTTGTTGTCTGGTGACTTTGTTTTTCTGATCATGCTGGCTCAGTATCCGATTGTGCTGCTATCTGTCCTCTTAACTCCGTTTCCAGGGCTTCCTTTCCATTTATTTCTTTACTTTCTGCCTTTCTTCTTCATTTCTTGCCCTACATCCGTAAGTAAAAGCTGGGTCCTCCGCAGACTTGACTGTCCAGTGGATCCAGCTTCTGCCTATTTTCTATATCTAGTTGCACTTTATCTCCTCTCTTCCTTTTCCCTCACCTCATCTCCTTCCTCACTCTTCCCTCGCCTCCATCCATGTCCAGCATTTCTTCTCTCTCCTCCATCCACCCATGTCCAGCGACCCTCCTGTCCCCCCTGCCATCCATCTATGTCCAGCAACCCCCCTGCCCCCTCTGTCCTCCCCTGCCATCCACCTATGTCCAGAGACCCCCTCCCCTCCATCCACCCATGTCCAGCGACCCTCCTGTCCTCCCTGCCATCCACCTATGTCCAGAAACCCCCTCCCCTGCCATCCACCCATGTCCAGCGACCCTCCTGTCCCCCCTGCCATCCAGCAACCCCCCCTGTCCCCTATGCCCTCCCCTGCCATCCACCCATGTCCAGCGACCCTCCTGTGCCCCCTGCCCTCCCCTGCCATCCACCTATGTCCAGAAACCCCCTCCCCTGCCATCCACCCATGTCCAGCGACCCTCCTGTCCCCCCTGCCATCCAGCAACCCCCCCTGTCCCATATGCCCTCCCCTGCCATCCACCCATGTCCAGCGCCCCTCCTGTCCTCCCTGCCCGCCCCTGCCATCCATCTATGTCCAGAAACCCCCTCCCCTGCCATCCACCCATGTCCAGCGACCCTCCTGTCCCTCCTGCCATCCATGTCCAGCAACCCCCCGTCCCCTATGCTCTCCCCTGCCATCCACCCATGTCCAGCGACCCTCCTGTGCCCCCTGCCCTCCCCTGCCATCCACCTATGTCCAGAAACCCCCTCCCCTGCCATCCACCCATGTCCAGCGACCCTCCTGTCCCCCCTGCCATCCATGTCCAGCAACCCCCCTGTCCCCTATGCCCTCCCCTACATCCACCCCATGTCCAGCGACCCTCCTGCTCCCCTTGCCAACTGCCATCCACCTATGTCCAGTAACCCCCCCGTCCCCCCTGCCCTCCACCCACGTCCCGCGACGCGAGTCTCGTCGTTCCCCTGCTGCTCTCCCTCCCTCCAGCCACCTGAGACATCTCCCGTCTGACCCCCCCGACCCGCCAAACGACCCTCTTCTTTCGCCCGCACCTCACCTGACCCGACCCAGCATTTAAAAAAAAAACCTTCAAGCGGCGGTGCCGGTGCCTCGTGTCTGAGGGCAGAAAACTCGCTTCGTCATTGGCCGGCCTTCCCTCAAGTCCCGCCCTTGCGGAAGTTACATCAGAGGGCGGGACTTGAGGGAAGGCCGGCCAACGACGAAGCGAGTTTTCTGCCCTCAGACGCGAGGCACCGGCACCGCCGCTTGAAGGTTTTTTTAAATGCTGGGTCGGGTCAGTTGAGGTGCGGGCGAAAGAAGAGGGTCGTTTGGCGGGTCGGGGGGGTCAGACAGGAGATGTCTCAGGTGGCTGGAGGGAGGGAGAGCAGCAGGGGAACGACGAGACTCGCGACGTGGGTGGAGGGCAGACGAGCGTGGTCGGCGAGGCACGCCGCGCGGGGCCCCCTTAGGCGCGGGGCCCTATGCGGCCGCCTCGGTCGCCTCTGCCTAAGACCGGCCCTGGTTGCAATACTTGTGTACTTAAAATGGCAACATAGATGTTTATGTGCAGGAATGTGAGGATTATCATTTATTCATTTTATATACCGTTTCTTATTGCTGGTGCAAAACAGAACGGTTTACATTATTAAAAAAATACAACCCATACATACAAACAAATAAGAACTCCAATCATTGATAGAAAACCACAGCAACCCAAAATGACAAAGAAGGACATACCTAGTAAAATCTACAAATTAAATACAGTTAAGCCTGAACTTCTACACCTTCTCTACTATCATAAGTTCTGTTCAATACAGTTTGTGAAGAGAAAAGTTTTCAGAAGTTTTTGAAAGTGAATGTAAATAAAGTAAACAGAGCTCCCCTTAAGAGCACTCTCTCAACAGGCCACCTTAAAATACACTAGCTAGACTGCTGAGCCAGGAGGGTGAAATCCAACTAGAAGGCATAAAAACCCCAGAGCAAGCACAGGACAGGGAGACCCAGAGCAGAAAAAAAGAGGTTTTCCAAGTATGTAAGTATATTTTAAAACCTGAGGCTGTAGTGTCCAAAGATGGGCCTAGAGAAGGAGTAGGAGGTGTCCTCCAGGAAAGTTTTTCAAAGGGCTGCAGTGTCAGAAGATGGGGTCAAAGGTAGGAAAGTTGTGTAAGCTGGGAACTGAGGTTACTGGTACTCTGTTGTAGAAGCCTAGCAGAAGTAAACCTTGATGAGATGTAGAATTCAATTTCAATGGCCCTCATTTTACAAGCCCAATTTGCATTTGGTACCTATTTAAACTAGCATTAAGGGCTGTATTCTATAAGTGGAGCTCAGAACTGGGCGCTGGAAAAGATCTATAGAATTGTGCTTAGGACCGATTCCCACACCTTAACTTTGGGCACCAGAGATGCCTGCTGAAACCTGGTATAAATACTGGTGCCCAAGTTGGATGCCCTGGTCATTTTTTTGTAACAATGCATGTATCTGTTTACATGACACACCCATGCCACTCCGATTGTCCATGCATCCTTTTGGGTTCCACGCCATAGGATTTGGGTTCCAATCATTATAGAATAGTGCACAGCCAGATGTGTGTGCAAATCCTAGTTGGTGCCAATTAGCATCAATAGTTGGTTATTAGCAGCCCATTATTTCTCGCTAACAGTTCATCAATTGATTAATTTGTGCACGCATCTCAGAATCTCAAATTTGGGTGCCATATATAGAACCTGGGGAAAAATGTTTATCTTGCATCAACGTCAAAGTCCCCATTTTACAAAGCTGGGGTATACACACACATCAAAGCCAAGCAAATGGCAAGAGGATGGGGTCTTGGCATCTTTTAGGCAGGACAAGGGCATGGTCAGTTCATTGATGTTTATTCTCCATTTTAGAAGGGGATTAAACATCTATGCCCTAAAATAATCGATGTAGGGAGTTACGCCTGCTACCAAAAATGTTTAGGATATGGTAAACAGATGTTATTGAACAGCATTCCACTGGAGGGGCTGGGGTGTTGCCCCCTTAATCCCCCAGTGATTTTTGTCCCTCCCCACAGCCAAACTGGCAGGTGAAACCAGTCTCTGTGATAGCATTAGGATAATACCCAGTTATGTTTGTAAGGTTATGTGCTGACTTTAACCCTGTCGATATTGTATACATTTATTTTTCTAAAATGGAAGTTTATAATGCACACTCCCAGTACATAAATGTCCATTTCCCCTCTATTTCAGAACAGGTTCTATGACAGCAGATTCTGTTCTAAAATACTGGTGAAACTTGAGACACACTGACCTGCATATTTCAATTCCTACTTCTATAACCTGTCTAAAATGGGGTTGTATATGATTATTCTTCATGTTTGAATACGTCTGTGCTGAGAACAAACTGTGGTATGTATTTGATATATATATATATATATATATATATATATATATATATATATATTTCTTTTGTATGAACACCCAGATATGAAACGGACACCCTTCTGATGCCTTTTTCCTACATGCTTAGCGCTGTCAAAGTCCAGATCATTCACACAGTTAAAATCACATGCAAGAATAATGGGAAATCATGCAGCATTCAACATTCTCACTATTTTCTGAAAAATTGTGTTCCTAGTCATGAGATGCATATAGATTGGTACTTATAAGTTTCCCAAATATTTTTGCTTTAAAGAATGAGAAACCTACGCAGGAGATCCTTACCTTCTTGAATGATTTCTATGTGAATATGTTTGTGTATCAATATAAAGACAAGTTTATAATATATTATTTGGTCTCTGTGGAATATGTTGTCCAGGATCTGAAGAAAGAGTGTAATTACTTGCATTTTTGCCAGAAATAGAAAGCCTGTTTTATGCTTTTTAATGCCTAAAGGTACTTAGATACCCAAGAGATTCTATGCTGTTTCTTGCTTTTAAATGTACATATATTGATTATATGTGTTTTCACATTGTGTATCTATTTTTAAGTTAATGTAAACCGCTCAGATGCTTATGGTTTGAAGTAAGTCCTGAGGGCAGGGTTGGGAGAGGGGGTTTCATTTCAAAGTCATGGGATAAATACAAAGAGTCCCTTAATGTCAATAGAATGGGGAAAAAAAACCTGCACATGTTACCAGCTCAATCCACAAAAGTAGTAAAACAAATTATTCTGTGCTTACAAAAAAGCATGGAAGTAACCTGTTTTAGAGTGGAAGTTTGATCTGTAAACAGAAACACACTGAATATTAACCCACACAGGGTACTAGTTATATGCTAACCAGAACAGCATGGCAGGTAACTTGCAAAGAGAAGCTCTTACAGATGTGAACACCTTGCTGGACAGACTGGATAGGCCAATTCAGTCTCTCTCTATCACCATTTACTACATTACTATGGTGATTATTCTCAAAATAGAAAAATGCCTCAAAAGTAGCACAAATCACCAGATGGATGTTTTTCTCACCAAAACATAGAAACAAATGTAACCCCAGTCTCACTACACACTGTCGGGGCACCAGCTAGCTCGCCACCTCCTGCAGACATTGTGCACTCCCCAACAATAACATTTATCAAATCCTAACTCCTCCTACACTATCATTCAACAACCTAGATGGCCAGAACTCCCTTCTACCAAGCTCTGCAGTTGGTGACAGTATCCTTGAGCCACTGACAGCTAGCTAAGCATGCATGGGGTGCTGGCACATCAGAAGCAGAAAGCCTGCGAGGGAATCCATGGGACCGTTAGATCACAAAGGACCAAAAGGAGCACTCAGTGAGGACAAGGCCATAGCAGAGAAATTGAATGAATTCTTTGCTTCTGTCTTTACGGAAGAAGATGTAAGAGATCTGCCTGTACCGGAAATAGTTTTCAAGGGTGATGATGTGGAGGAACTGAAGACTGGAGGGTGGCCAATGTGATGCCGATTTTTTTAAAGGGTTCTAGGGGTGATCCAGGAAATTAGAGACCGGTAAGCCTGATGTCGGTGCCGGGCAAAATAGTGGATACTATTATAAAGAATAAAATTACAGAACACGTGGACAAACATGGTTTGATGGGACAGAGTCAGCATTGGTTCAACCGAGGGAAGTCTTGACTCACCAATTTGCTTCATTTCTTTGAAGGTATGAATAAACATGTGGATAAAGGTGGCTGGTTGATTTAGTGAATCTAGATTTTCACAAAGCTTTTGATAAAGTTCCTCATGAGAGATTCCTGAGAAAATTAAAGAGTCATGGGATAGGAGGCAAGGTTCTGGTGTGGATTAGGAATTGGTTATTGGACAAAAAACAGAGAGTAGGGTTAAATGGTCATTTCTCTCAATGAGGAGGGTGAAAGGTGGAGTGCCGCAGGGATCTGTACTGGGACCGATACTACTTAACATATTTATAAATTATATGGAAATCAGAACAACGAGTGAGGTGATCAAATTTGCAGATGATGCAAAACTATTCAAGGATGTTAAAACACGTGCGGACTATGAAATATTGCAGGAAGACCTTAGGAAACTGGAAGATTGGGCATCCAATTTAATGTGGACAAATGCAAGGTAATGCACATTGGAAAGAATAATCCAAATCATAGTTACCTGATGCTAGGGTCCACCATGGGGGTCAGCGCTCAAGAAAAAGATCTGGGTGTTGTTGTAGATAACACGCTGAAATCTTCTGTTCAGTGTGCAGCAGCTGCCAAAAAGCAAACAGGATGCAAGGAATTAATAGGAAAGGGATGGTGAATAAGACCAAAAATACTATAATGCCTTTGTATCGCTCCATGGTGCATCCGCACCTTGAGTATTGCATTCAGTTCTGGTCGCGGTATCTCAAAAAAGATATAGCGGAATTAGAAAAGGTTCAAAGAAGAGCGACCAAAATGATAAAGGGGATGGAACTCCTCTTGTATGAGGAAAAGCTAAAGAGGTTAGGGCTCTTCAGTTTGTAAAAGAGATGGATGAGGGGTGATATGATTGAGGTCTACAAAATCCTGAGTGGTGTAAAATGAGTAGAAGTAAATCGATTTTTTACTCATTCCGAAAGTATAAAGACTAGGGGGACACTCGAGGAAGTTACATGGAAATGCTTTCAAAACAAATAGGAGGAAATATTTTTTCACTCAATGAATAGTTAAACTCTGGAACTCTTTGCCGTAGGAGGTGGTATCAGCAGTTAGCGTATCTGCGTTTAAAAAAAGTTTTGACAAATTCCTGGAGAAAAAGTCTATAGTCTGCTATTGAGACAGACATGGGAAGCAACTGCTTGCCCTGGGATTTGTAGTATGGAGTATTGCCACGATTTGGGTTTCTGCCAGATACTTGTGACCTGGCTTGGCCACTGTTTGGAAAACAGGATACTGGACTAGATGGACCATTGGTCTGACCCAGTATGGCTATTCTTATGTTCAATGTTCTTATGTTCAACTTATCGCCATTGAGTCTGAGGTTTCGTTTGATCAGTTACAAATATCTCAAACTTTGGAGGATGAAACTTATGGTATGAAACCTGCAACTTTGACAGTGATTTTAGTTTTGGATCCAGATCGAGACTGGTTGCTGAGATTGTTTTTTCATCACCAAGATGTCTTATTTTTGAATTTTAAAATTAGAGTTTTTCCTGTTGTGGCAAGATCAACATAGAAGCGATGCCAGCAATTCTTAAAATTGAGACCTAGAGTACAGCAATTGTGAGCGCTTTTTTGGTTACATTTTTCTTGCAAATGTGTTTTAAAGGTAAACTCAGTGAAATATAGTTTTTTTGACCCAGGTCATTTGACCAATTTTTTGGGTTCTAAAGGTGCTGTGTCTCCGCTTGTTTGTCTTCTAGGCCAGTAACATCTACTCCATAGCATAGCTTAGAAGTCCAATGTATGCTTCCTTTCCTTTTTTTCCTGTTATTATGGTTAAATTACCTTGAATTGTATCTTGCTCCCTTCCTCCATTATGTACTTTAAATTTGAGGCAAGATCGTTACTTTGAGGTTGATATTCAAAGCAATTTAAGCGGGCAGGAGCCTCTCCTGCCTGCTTAAATAGCTTTTCACTGCCTAACCAGGGATATTCAGCAGCACTTAACTGGACAGTGCCACTGAATATCCCCTAAGACCACCCAAACAAAAAGTGGACAGGTCAGGGGTGGCGCTAGGAGCAGCACTGGGAAGGAGCCCCAGGTTATGGGGGTTCCCGGCAGTATTCAGTGCTGGCACCCGCATAGCTAAGTGGCTTCATTTAGGACTGCTCAAGAGCTGTCCTAAATAAGGCTGCTTACGTATGGGGGTGCTGGTTCTAAATATCATAGTAACATAGTAGATGACAGCAGAAAAAGACCTGCATGGTCCATCCAGTCTGCCCAACAAGATAAACTCATATGTATTACTTTTTGTGTATACCCTACCTTGATTTGTACCTGTCCTCTTCAGGGCACAGACCATATAAGTCTGCCCAGCACCAGCCACGCTTCCCACCACCAGCTCTGGTACAGACCGTATAAGTCTGCCCAGCACTATCCCCACCTCCCAACCACCAGCTCTGGTACAGCCCGTATAAGTCTGTATCGATCCAGCACCTGAATAACGAGAGGTCGCGGCAGCCATTTTAGACCAGCACCGCAAGGGGCAGGAGCAAGTGGGCTGCGCTCCTGACCCCAACCACTCTGCTGGAAACCAGGGATACAGGTAGGCCCAGAAGGAGGGCCTGCCTGCATGACTGGGAGGGGCAGGGGATCTTCCGGGAGCAGGCGGTCTTCATGTGAGCTGGGAGGGGGAGAGAAAGAAGGAGACATTGACGGGGGGGCTTGTGGGGGCTCGGGGGCTTTTTTTTAAAGTTATGCTGGCTGGCTGGCTGGCTGGCCTGATATTCAGCCAGGGCTGCATAACTTTTATGCGGCCCTGGTTGAATATCTGCCAAGCCCTCATAAGTTCCAGGTACTCAGCCTGCGCAAACAAATCCCCGATATTTAGTGCCGGTGCCAGCCATGGCCCAGCACTGAATATCGGGGGATAAATCAGGGGGTTTATATTTTCCTTATTGTACTTAGACTATTATTAGTTTATAAGTACATTGTGATTGGCTTCAAAAATTTTTCTGTATCAACAGTATTCTTGGAATTTATTTTGAAAATGTTAATAAATTAAAAATAAAAGAATTATACACATTTAACAGCACAATTATACATGATAAAAGTAAGTACAATACAAATAATACCATAATCTAATTCTGCTAGCCAATTTAACCTTAAAACATTTTTTGTGGCAACCTCTTTAATATGTTCTTCTATTTGCAATTGAAAGTTTAGCTTTACACCCCAAAGCTTTAACCTCAAAAGAGACTGGAATTACAGTATCACCAAGCTGTACGCTGCAAAGACTGTTTGGCAATAAGACAGACAAATCCACAATGCTTCAGTTTTATGGCCATTCAACACTAATTTGTTCTGCAGCATCAATGATTTAATTAATGAAAAACAAGCATTCAATGCCAAAGTGTTTTCAGACAGATTATATGCTGGTAGAATCAACTGCATATTGTCTGTATGTATCCAAAAATCATGACCATGGAAGCAGAGCAGAAAAGCAAATGGAAGGAGATAGATATTGAATGCAACAGGTGATAACACAAACCCTGACTGTGGGACCCTTGTACT
The DNA here is from genome assembly GCF_901765095.1 of Microcaecilia unicolor. Lineage (NCBI taxonomy): Eukaryota > Metazoa > Chordata > Amphibia > Gymnophiona > Siphonopidae > Microcaecilia > Microcaecilia unicolor. The sequence continues at coordinate 168,604,219 of NC_044037.1, read as the reverse complement.
AAGCTATGGGGCCCTTTTATTAAGCCGCGTAAGCATCTACGTGTGCCCAACATGCGCCAAAATGGAGCTACCACCCAGTTACCGCGTGGCTCTTGCAGTAATTTCATTTTTGGTGCGTGTCCAATACGCAAGGCCGAAAAATAATGTTTATTTTTGTACACGTGTATCGGATGCGCACCAAGTGGCATTTGACGTACGTAGGTCATTACCGCCCGGTTACCACGTGAGACTTTACCACTAGATCAATGGCTGGTGGTAAGGTTGCAACCCCAAAACGGGCATGTGGTAATTTAGATTTTGACGCATGTCCATTTTTGGCAAAAAATTTGAAAAGACCTTTTTTACAGGCTGTAAAGGGGTTCTCTTCCTCCACTCTGGGTTGGGGCTGGCAGCCCTGTTAGGCTCACAGGTTTCCAGCAAAGAACCAGACTGCCATATGGACTTAAGACCAAAGAGCTTTATTCTTAATTCAGTTTCACTCTCAAAATTGAAATGCAGTTCACAAACAGGGTTCAGGCCGGGTTCCAAACTCCAGCCAACATTCAGTTGCTTAACAGTTCAGGCCCACTTCCTTTGTACTACCTTCCCCTCTCCCTCAGAAGGGCTCAGTCAAAGTTCAGCCTGCTGTTCTATACATCCCAATAATTCAACCCTTTCACAAATAGTCTCTTCAAAGGAAACCACTACTTAATGCCCCTGTCCTCTTCACAGCACCCAGGAGGACCCTGTACCAAACAGGGCTGGCAGCTTTCCTCCTACCTCACAGCACCACACCCCTGTGGCCTCTCACACTGCCTTCATGTGCGGGACAGGGCTACATTTACATTCTCCCACTCCATGGCAGCTTACTCTTCCCCCCCCCCCCCCCCCCCCCCCCCCAGGAAGCTCCAGTGGCAGGCCCTTTCCGTCCTCCACCTACTCCATGGCAGCTTCTCTCTCAGTCAGTTTCTTCCCCTTCCCGGTGGCTGGGAGCCACCCAGAAATCTCTCCTCTCACAGCTGGAGGGAATTATATACCGGCGATGCAGCTAAGGGACTGAGCTTCACCTCCCCTTCTCCCTCTAGTGAGGAAGGGAGTAACTGGCTCCCCTAGCATTGAGCCACTGCTCCCCCTGCTGGGGTTGGAAATCCATTCCACCCTTTTGGAGCTACCCTCATCTCTCCTGCTTGCAAGGGCTTCTGGGAACCGTAGTTCAGGGATTAGCTGCTTCTCTGTGGGGCCCTGAGTGCTAGTTTTGTCACAAGGCGCAATGCAAAATGGATTGGTGCGCCCAAAACCCGTGCCTACACTACCACAAGCCATTTTTCAACACAACTTAGTAAAAGGACCCCTATGTTAGGTGCTAAAGTGCAGCAAACATGACTTAAAGTGGGACGAGCTAAAGCATTCCATGTTAGTCTTGCCATGTGTGTGAGCTAACCGCATGCTAAATATTTTTTTGTATTTATTGTGAGAGGGAGTATTGGGGTGGAGAGTTAGTGCATCTACAATACTGTACACTAACTGGTTAGTGCACAGATAACACAGGGGCCGCAGGGGCTCTTATTGCCCATAAAAGAGATGTCGGTCAGTGGTCCTCCGCTAATTAAAAAAAATGGCCAAGCGTTGATGGGAACATTAGCGCACATGCATTAATGAGAAAAATAGAAAATCAGGGTTTTTACAGCCACGGTAAAAATGCCCTCAGCTCACAGGAAAGACCCATATAAGGGTGCACTAAGGCCAATTTTTACCGCAGCTTAGTAAAAGGACTCCTGTATTTGTAGCCAAAATTAATATCTTACATCAGGTCTCCCACTAAACCATCTGTCTCCCCTTCAATCTGTACAAAATTCTGCTGCACAACTTACCTTCACTTCATTAGCTCCTTATACATTTCCATATCCAGTTCATTCTCCTCTTACTAACTTACAAGTGCATTCATTCATTATGGGGCTAATATTCAGACCGTGGGAGTTAACCTGGCTAACTTCCGCATTCACCGCTAAACCTGGATATTCAATGCTGAGCCGTTTCTGGTGACCGGCATTGACTATCCGATTTATTTTTGGCCGGTTAGAAGATAACCGGCTATGTTGATATTCAGCCGGTTATCTTCTAACTGGCCAAAGATATCCCTCATATTCATACAGCCAAATATAGCCTCTAATGTGGGACTGAAAATTGGTGGATAACTGGTTATGTCAGCCTGCTAACCAGTGATATTGAGCGGGAGATAGTTGGCTATCCCCCACTGAATATGTCTGGAATTTAAGGGCTGGATCGGAACACTTTGAGGGCAGATGCTGAAACTGGAGAAAGGATAGGGACAGGGCTACAGATGGTAGACAGGACGCATAAGGACACACAAGGACGCATAAGGACACAGGAGGATGGTGGACATGGTGAGAGAAAAAATATCAAATGGAAAGAAGACACTGGGACCAAAGCGAATAGAAAAACTAAATGATCAGACAACAAAGGTAAAAAAAAGTATTTTATTCAGAATTTATTAACTGGAATATGTCAGCTTTTGGAAATGTGCATCTGTGATATTTTGCATGTAAGTTTCAATTTTTCTAGTATTGCTGCATGCTGAGTCTGACTTCTTGAGGTAACTTTCCAGTTTTGCCTTCATATCTGTTGTGCCATGTGTTTTTCATGTGTAATCAAGGTGCAGTACTCTACTAGTGTGTAGTATTTACAGCCCTTTTTGGGTTTTTTTTGTTTCACTAGGTTTTAGAGCCCAGTGTAATTACAGTGCTGCCTTTCCACGCATAAGGTTGTAGCTCGTCCTGTCCTTGGAATTAGTGCTGTTATGGTTTGCTAAGGTTATGAGTGTGTTTTTGCACAAGTTTGTGTATAGTGTTTTGTAGTGGAGAGATTGTGTATTGGCCTTACTGAGGTGGCACCAAAACATCAGAAAGGGTTTTAGAGCCTAAATCATGACACACTACCTCTTGAAGGATCTACATATAGTTGTTAATAAAAGGAGCTCATTGTGAACACTATCCACCCTAAAAGGGTGTTTTGTGGCTCTACATGAGAATTGTGATATTATGATCCCTTGTTTCATATTGTTGACGGTCTGCATTTTCCATATGGGTGGTATATTGGTGTATTAGGGTCTGCCTAGTGTTATGGTACAGTAAGGTTCTGAGTGTGTTTTTGCACAAATTTGTGCATAGTGTTTTTCTGTTGAGCGATTGTGGTTAGTATATGCTTTGAGCAACCACTTTATTCTTTGACATATGATACATATCTAATATCTAAATTTAATAAAAGGTATTAATTGTGACTTTTATTTTTATTTATTTTTTCTGTGTGTTATCAGACAATTATGGATTTAAGCTCCACCCCTGGCTCCACCCCCTAACCCCGCCCCTTTAGCCTCCCCAAACAGTTGGGCCACCGACCGTCTATGCTTATATACAAATATAACCCAGGAGACAGCATTGTTGATTATTGAGAAGGTGCTATTGGAGAAACAGCCTCTTCCTCCAATTTCTACAGCCTTTATGATGGAATTAGCTACATTAGGGGCCCTTTTACTAAACCATGTAAGCATCTACACATGCCCAACACACGCCAAAATGGAGTTACCACACGACTACCACGTGGCTCTTGCGGTAATTTCATTTTTGGCATGTGTCTGATATGCACATCTGAAAAATATTATATAGATATATATAGATATATATGTATATATATATGTGTGACTCAGGTGCACTGAAAAATGGCTTGCGGTAGTATAGGTTTTGGGTGTGCACTGATCCAGTTTGCAAAATCAAAATTGCCGCACATCCATTTTGGGTCTGTGATCTTACCGCCAGCCATTGACCTAGCAGTAATGACTCACGCAGTAACCAGGCGGTAATGACCTACTCTCGTCAAATGCCACTTGGCACACATCCAATACTCACATGCCAAATATGAAATTACCGCAAGAGCCATGTGGTAGCCGGGTGGTAACTCCATTTTGGAGCACGTTGGGCACACATAGACGCTTACACGGCTTAGTAAAAGGGCCCCTCAAGTTTGTAAATGACGCTGCTTACAGAATAGCATTTAGTGCCAAGATCCACGCCCAATGCCAATTGAACCCTAAATTAGATGCAAATCCCCCAAATTCTATAACACTGTATGCAAATCCTAGACCACCCCTGACCCAACCCTGCCCCTACCATAGCCATGTCCCTTTCAAATCCATGCAGAAAATTTATGCACATATCTTAATTATTGCCAGTTAGCACCAATAATTGTTAGTGTCCAATTATCAGTGCTAATTAGTTCTTTAAGGAACTAAATTGGATACACAATTTGGGCACGTGCCCAAATTTGCATGCACAATTTTGAGCACCATATATATAATTAGCAAATAATGTGTGACTGGACACAAAATTACTACTGTAAAAGTAGACCAGGGTATTGCTATTTATAACTGTTGTAGAAGGGCAATTCCTATATAAATCCTGTTCTGCCTGCCCTTCTATTACAGAGCAACTTTATTTTTGCAGATAAACATAAATTCCAGTTCTCAATCAATACTCTAGGATCTTTACATTCCACTAAAATTTTCTCAATAGGTCATTTTTCAAAAAAACAATTGACAACCAACTCTCTGGATAGACGCATTAGCATACTGCCTGCCTTGCAGTTCCTCACCATTAACAATTCTCCACTGAACTTGCATAAAATGGTCATCAGACCAAGGAACATGCTCTATAAAAAGTCACTGTAAGATAATAACAGCACTTCATTGAATGTAAAGGAAAAGCAGATCCAGAACATGGCCAACAATATGTCTTGGCTTCTCCTCTTTTTAAGAAACCCTAACGCACACAGAGGCCCTTTTACTTTTTTTTTTTATTATTATTTATTTATTAATTAATATATTTCAACATTTCACTACAAACTGTGAATATGCAATCGGCATTACAATCAGGAAATCCATATAAAGAAAAAATCTTTAAGGCCTATTCGTCCACAAATTAAGAAAAATTAGATTCCAAGAATTCAGAAACATAGATAACATAAAGTATTTAAGAAAATAATCTAACGGTTGCTACCTCGGGTTAACGACCCTAGCCTGCTATTTATGGAGGGCATACAACATTCATATCTACTCTAGCATCAAGAAATTCTTTTAACTGTTTTGGGTCCACAAATTGAAACTGTTTACCCTCAAGCAGTAAATTATATGTACAAGGAAATCGTAATACAAAGTTTATTCCCAATGCCAACGCTCTAGGACGCTGTTCCAAAAAGGCCATGCGCCTAGTTTGTGTAGGCTTTGAGAGATCTGGAAAAATACGGATCTTTGAGCCCATAAACAGATTTTCTAAATGTCTTAAGGAAAGTCTTAATATAGCATTGCGATCAGGCTCCAGAACAAAAGTGACCAGCATAGTAGACCTCTGGGTAATAATTTCCAGTGAACTCTCGAGGAATGAAGTCAGATTCATTCCATCTCCCACTACTGGGGGGTTTCCATGGCCCCCTTTGGGTTCCAGATGTACAAGGCCCGTGTTATGGGGGGTAACGAGTCCTTATCCATTCCAAGAATATCCACCATATATTTTTTTACCATTTCAACAAGAGGAATTAGAGGAGATTTAGGGAAGTTAAGAAACCTAAGGTTAAGTCTCCTGGCCTGATTCTCCAAATACTCCATTCATTTATGCAGAAAATTGTTATCCTTAACCAGTGCAGTTTCTAAAGTTCCCATTTCTTGCAATTTAGTATTCACATTTTCCAGTTTCGAGGATTACTGTGCAGACACTTGTGCTTGGAGTAGCGCAGCTTCAGAAAGAGTTTTTATATTGTCAGTATTTTCTTTTAATGTAGTTTGCATAGAGGTTTGAATGTTGTAAACCATGTCCCATAGTGACTCTAATGTCACAATTGCTGGTCTAACCACGCCACTAGCACCAGGGAGGGATTGAGTTTGAGCCCCAACTTGAGACAGTCTAGTAACAATGTCTTGAGGAAATACCTGTAGTGCTGATTGAATTAATGCCTCTCTTGGTTGGAGTCCATTCACTGTCGCTGCAGACCTTCCCTCTAGCAGATTAGGTTGAACCCCTTCGGTATCCGTCACTGCTTGGGCTGTCAGCAACTCCCTTCCAGGCTGGGGCGGAGCAATGCGCTCCACAGGGCTCAGGGAAGCCCCGTTAGCGCTCTCAATTGACGCCGACGCATCGAGAGCTGCAGAAGGGGTCGAAGTTCCCCGGGGTCCCGGTTGTTGCTTCGGGAATTGCAGGGTCGTCTGCCGCCACGCCAAAGATGTTTCAGGAACCGAGGGATGTTCCTTAACTTTCCCCCTCCGTTTCCCCATCAAAAAAGACGAGGCTACGGCGGTAGCGAAGAGGCTGAACAGCGGAGTTACCTCAAGAGCAAACTCAGGTGCGTCCGATCAAAGCGCCATCTTGGAATCTATTTTTCACAGAGGCCATTTTACTAAGGTGCATAGGTGCCTATGCGCATCCGTGTCAATTTGGAACTACCAGCCAGCTACCGCGATGCCCGGGCGGTAATTCTATTTTGTACACGTTTCCGATATGCACGACACAAAATATTTTTTTTATTTTCTACCACATGGCACTAACTGGGCGGTAACCAGCAGTGTACGCGCACTGATGATTACCGCCCAGTTAACGTGTGAGACCTTACCACTAAGAAAATGGGTGGCAGTAAGATCTCAGGCCCAAAATGGAGGCATCAATTTTTATTTTGCTGCACGTCCATTTTCGGCCCAATAAAAGGGCCTTTTTTTCAGATGCGCTGAAAAATGGACCTGCGCGTATCCAATACACGTGTCTACACCAGTGCAGGCCATTTTTCAGTGCATCTTAGTAAAAGAACCCCACAATGCAGACAGAGATCCTACAACTACTGACTATTTTATTTATTGCATTTGTATCCCACATTATCCCACCTCTTTGCAGGCTCAATGTGGCTTACAATTCATCATGGATACTGGAAATAAGAACAGAATATACATTTGGTTTTACAGAGGGTTTTGGGTTACATGGTGGTGAAATACATGATAGTGTTAAAGCAAAAGACATTATGAGACATTTCTGGATATATTAAAGATTATACAGTTAAATGTGTTGATCTTTGTGATATATCTTGTCGAAGAGATAGGTCTTCAATAGTTTACGGAAATTAGTCAATTCATAGACCGTTTTCAGGTTACGTGGCAACGCGTTCCAGAGCTGCGTGCTCATATAGGAAAAGGTAGATGCGTGCATTAATTTGTATTTTAGACCTTTACGATTGGGGGGATGAAGCTTAAGGACTATTGAGGTCACATCACGGAGCGATACAGGGGCATTATAATATTGTTGGTCATATTTACCATCCCTTTTCTAATAATTCCTAGCATCGTGTTTGCTTTTTTGGCCACCGCACACTGGGCAGATTTCAGCATGTTGCCTATAGTGACACCTAGATCTTTTTCTTGAGTGCTGACTCCTAAGGTGGACCCCAGCATCAGGTTACCATGATTTGGATTATTCTTCCCAATATGCATCACTTTGCATTTGTCCACATTAAATTTCATCTGCCATTTGGATGCCCAGTCTTCCATTTCCTAAGGTCTTCCTGCAATTTTTCACAATCTGCATGTGTCTTGCCAACTTTGAATAGTTTTGTATCATCTGCAAATTTAATCACCTCACTCATCATTCCAATTTCCAGATCATTCATAAATGTTAAATAGCACTGTTCCCAGTACAGATCCCTGCAGCGCGCCATTATTCACGTCTTAACAGTAGCCCACATTGATAACTTTCCCCCTAAATAATAGCAAAGGTGTATGGTAAAATCAGCAGGTAACATTAGATGCCAGTTAGGACATGAAGCCCTATAAGAGACCTCATCCGTTTGGGTTGTCTGGCATCCTGTGTTCAATGGTGATTTTACTCGAGAAGTTACTGTAAATAAAATATCAGAACAGTGAATGACAGGAGTCACACTTTGATCTCCAGAGGTGTCCATTTGATTGTGCAAGGTACAACTGCTTCCATGAGTACTGATAAACATCCTGTTTAGAGTACTTATAGCAGAAAACATGCAACACATTGATCCTAAGAAGCACTACACCAGGATATACAATGACTGCATTATAAAAGGTGACATGGTTATTGAAGAAGTGGGATGTATAGGTGTTAGGAATGTGCAGAGGACAAAATATTTTTTCTTCACTCTTGGATTGGGCTTGTTCCCAGTATTTGGCCATATTTGGGGGAGGGGGTTCATACTTTCTTTTAATGACATTTTTATATTGTTAAAACTTTTTAATGTGTATTCATAGGTTAGCATACATTAAATCAATTTACAGACAGAAGAGTGCATTAAAGATATCACTAATCTATGGTAGCAGATTTCAAAGACAACAATATGGCTGACAAACTGGAAGATATCATTATATAAACCACTGCTAAAAAAAAAAAAAAGGCAACAATCCAACAGATTGCAGAGATGCCAATGGTGGCCCATCCCAAATATTGAGATTCACTACCACTGTCAGTGAGACTGAAGGCCAATGACTGAGGGTAGGCTCTTGTAGGCTCAAGCCATAGCTTGTACTTTCCAAAAACTGATATAATATTTCTAATCAATAAATAGAACAAAATTCTTTTGTTGTCTGATCATTTTATTTATTTGTTTGTATTAATTGCCTTTTGGCTTGATTTTTTTTTCTTTTGGGGCTATACAGGACAAATTGGATTGGTAGATTTATGACTCTGGAGGGCACTACAGCACCAGGTCACCAAAACACTCCACCTGATTTTTGTGGAATGCAATTCACTAATGTACCATTAAGTCTCCAAAGGATTATAAGATTATCCAGGGACACCACTGGAGGCATCCCATGAACCAAGGACACCTCACTTCCCAGGAACCCACCTCACGCCACAATAGGCATGACAAGAGTTAAAACCTCGGTAATGGATTGTTTCTAAGAAATATTGAGTTTGTATTAATTCCTTCTTCTTCCATGTGTATATCTTGGGACTCTATTAATCATAAAAATCTTGAGACATATCATTAGGACTTCTGATTTTAGGTTTTAACTGATAACCTCTGATAAAACACCCCCGATGAAAAAAATAATTTTAAAAGGTGTTTATTGGATAAACACTAGAAAAATACCACTTCCCCTAGTACTCTCACCCCTCCCCAGGCTTTTCTTCAGTGCTACAGTCAGGCCCCAATATTCAGTAGTACTTATCCAAGTAGAAGCAGCTCCTCCACAGATAAGTATCACTCACTGAGGCCATACCCAGATTTTCAGTGGCATTATGCTGCTGAAAATCTTTACTGACATATTAACTGAATATCAGCCAGTACCCACATAAAAAATATATTGCAGTTCCCTCTGCTCTCCACTCACCCTCCTCTGTGATCCATGATATCCCCCATCCCTATCTTCCCATCTCCAATCCAAGATAACCCTCCCCCAGGCCTAACTGAACTCCCGCAAGAGGTTGTGACACCCTTTTAGATTCAGCACCAATAGGGGCAGGAGTTAGTGGGTTCGCTCCTGCCTTTAATGGTCTTTCTGGACCACCAAGAACCTCAGGCAGGCCCAGTGGGGCCTATCCTGGGTTAGAGGTGGGGGTGGGGATAAGAGGGGACAGGACCTGTGGGGGGGATGGAGATAGGGGATCTTCACTCTTAAGTGGTGGATTGGGGGGGGGGGGGGTATGGACCACAGATGGAGTAGGGAGCAAAGGTAAACTCCAATATTTTTTTGTACAGGTCCCAGCCAACATTCAGTGCCGGGGCCCGCATAGCTTTTGAGCTGCCCTAAATTCACCTACTTAGCTATGTGGGTGCCGGCACTGAATATTGCTGGCACCTGCATTGTCCCCAGCTCCTCCCCAGTGCCCCCTCCTGTACTGCCCCTTACTTGCCTACTTTTTCTGTGGCCAGTCAGAACCCATATTAAGCGGCACTGTTCAGTTTAATGCCATTGAATATCAGGGGTTAAGTTGCTCCAGGCAATTTAAGTGGCCAGGAGCCTCTCCTGCCCTCTTAAATCACTTCGAGTATTGGCCAGACAGACTTTTGTACTCTCAAAGAACCCCTAATTAGCTGGAAAAATAAACATCTAATTTTAAAACGTATTGACACCTACGAATAGAAGTCCTATATATCAACTGAGGACCAACTTTATAAAATACACATATAATAAATTGTGACTGTTCAGGCTTCACACAAACTCTTGCTCACTGTACAAGTATGAACTTACTTACATCGCACATACTTTTAGGCATGACCTAATTTTATAAGAGGTATTTTGTGCATGAAAGGGATTTATAAAATTACCTGCTAAATGTCTAGAAATATTCCAATGATGGTGGTTTTTATGCTGCAAAAAATATATGTATATATATTGAGAGCACCTCAAGGGACATTTGACAGTGGCTTGCTAAGATTTATTTCAGCACATAATTTTTGCCTACCTTCAAAATTTGAATTGAAGTCATAGAAAGGGATAAATGTAATCTAGTAGAGGAGATCTAAACCTTAATCTTTTGATGTAAGTGTTCCTAATATTTCTTGATTTTCCAAATTGCTCCATCTTTTGTTGAAGGTGCAAATCTTGTCACTAGATAATGATGTAATCGCTGGCATCCAGTAAGCAGTGAAACTATATTACTAACCAAAGCTTCCCTGCTTTCAATCACTGCTGCTTCTGGTATCACACAGCATATAATTTCAGTTCAATACCTGTGGAAGAATGAAGGTTTTTTTCCTTGGATATACTTTAGATGCAGTTGCAAGAAGATAGATATTGCTTCGATGAAACACTTTAGGCAGTGATTAACATCAGTCATAATTCACTGTGAGGTAACAATCTCAGCGTTCTCTTCTATTCAAAGTGATGCCTAATTACTTGCTATTGATCAGATTCTGCATTGCACCAAAAATGGAATGCTGCCATCATTTCAGCTTACTGAACGGCAGCCAGTACCAGATGATATTGGGCATATTTCCCCTCAAAAGTTTATCTGCCTTCAGGGAGTTAAATAACACATTCTCTATTTTAATGCTTTCTTTGTGGAAAAAAAATCCAGTGTGAGATTAACAAATTTTGCATCTGAATTTGTTCCTCTATTATGACCTTGAGAACCAGAGAAGAAATAGAAAGTTAATAATGGCTCCCTTCCCTCACTTGCTTTGTATTATGATGAATGGTAGCGTGATGTGTCTCACTGTGTCTCAGAAATGTGAGAAGGATTCAAAGTACAAAGCAAATAAGTACCAGGAGCTTTCAAAACTGGAACATGTTCTTTAATTAGTGGTATAAATCGATGCTGTACATCATTGACCCGACACGGGCCGCGTTTCAGCACTCAATGCCTGCATCAGGGGTCGTACAGCAACACTTTCAAAAATGAACTAGCCCACCATCAGACTCCGAGTAATTGTTGACCTATTAAAAAGTCAATGCTCTAGCGTTCTGTTGCCTATAAAACATGTATGTTTGGGATTCTGTCAAGTACTTGTGACCTACATTGGCCACTGGTGGAAGCAGGATATTGGACTAGATGGACCATTGGTCTGACCTAATATGGCACCACAATCACTCTCCTGCACCCTCTTCTTGCCCCACCATAGGCCACCATAGGCCTTCCCCAAGAGGGCAGGAACAAATTCTACTTAATCCTGCTCTGTGCTGCTGCTCCCTTCAAGTAGCCCTGGTGGTCTAGTGGCCTCTTTGGGAGCAGGAATGGACCACACTTGTTACTTCCATGTGTGATGCTCCAATCCAAGTGGTTGCCAAGACTTTCTGCAGCAGCCTTATGAGACTGCCACAGGGGGCCCCAGCATCCATTTTCCAATTGGAACCGGCACGGGCAGAGGCTGCCGTAGGAAGTCTTGGCAGCCATTTTGCAATTGGAACCAACATGGGCAGGAGCGAGTCCTTTACCTGTGCTAGTTTCAATCAGAAAATGGCTGCCGCCTGCCGGGACCTCCCATGGCAGTCTCACAAGGCTGCCGCAGAAAATCTCTGCAGCCATTTGGTTTGGAGCTTCACCCAGGGCAGTTGAATGTTTGAAAGACCAAACAAAATGCTTTATTTTCTTTGAGCAAATTTTGTTTTTCTGTTCCTCTACAAATCTAAACTAAGTCCCACAGGCTATTATGATGGTTAGTGCTTTCTCTTCCTCATTATGATCCACTGAGTAAGTCATTGCATGAGGCTAGTAAACAACTTTAAACCCTTTTTGACATCGTTTGACAGAGACTGATTCTCTTACTACATTTCATTCTGTACAATGTCAAATTTGTCAGCTGAACTATTTGCCCGGTGTACTGCCAAGGGCAAACACTAGTCTTCTCTTTGAAACTCAGGCTCTTGTCCAGCTCCTTAATTTTGTTGGCTTTGAAAAAATAGTGGTCATAACTCTAGTGAAGAGGCCAGTCAAGCTCTGCTTTTAAAGGTGAACTAAGACATAATGAAATACACTCATTCATTGTCGATAGCAGATTTATGTTTGTCACATAATTACTTTGCTACCAGAAAACTAATCAGTTGTATATCCTGATGGTTGAGCAGTATGTCCAAAAATTAACTCTTTTCTATCAAGAATTCTTCCAGCCAATTTTAATTTATAAATTCCCATCCTTTAAAATTCTAGAATCAAGCATCCTGCTTTGAGCATACAAAATGCAGACCCACAAATCTCAGAATCCTTGGAGATGGGGCTATAAAATCTAGGGCTGGCTGAGAATATGCCTGATGGATTGGAGTGACTTAAGAGCTATGTTTTCTGGAGACTAGTTTTATTGCTAGTTTTTAGAGCTGAAATACAAATTTATGTTTATATTTGATAAAAGTGGCATAAGTAACAAGAAAAGCATTGTGCATTTATCTTTTACATCCATTTAAAAAAATATATGTCCAAGTGAAAAACTCACAAAATCAAGCCATTGGAATGAAAGAGGAGCCATCTTTCTCGGTACACTGGCCACAAAGACATCCCAGCAGAGCAGTGGGGCACTCTAGACAGCACTGCAGTGTACTTCACATAAAAGCTCCCAGGTACACATCTCACCCTTACATTATATGGTGAGCCCTCCAAAACCCACCAAAAACTTACTGTACCCAACTATACACCACTATAATAGTCCTTATGGCTACAGGTGTAACCTATATGTGGGTACAATAGGTCTTTGGTGGGTTTGGGGGAAAGGCTGACAGATTCCACCACAAGTGTAACAGTTAGACTATGGGCCTGGATACCTTTCTCCAAAGTGCACTGCACCGACCACTAGGCTACTCCAGGGACTTGATTGCTGCTCTAATAGAGCTGGCCTTAACATCTGAGGCTGTCATAGAGGCTGGTATGTACTGTTTCTTTCACATCTTGTTACGTCTGTGCTTTCCTCGACCTCTGGTGGCCAGTACAGGTTGCTGCTATGGACCATCACCCGTTCCAGATTTTAGCTGAGTCCGGTCCGGATCTTCCAGGCTGCCAGGCTTGCTTGCTTGGATTGAGCCTGCACAGCCACCATAGCTTCCTGGTGATTGCTGCAGCTGAGTCTTTCCTGTCTGGGCTTATTAGCCTTTTTGAAACTCTCTGGCTTTGCCTTGGCATTGCGTCTTAGGCCCTGGTCGTGGGTGCTTGTGCACTTCTGCCTGAGAGACTTTGTCTGGACCTGTTTCTGTGTTTGCTGGTTTCCTGCCTTTTGAACCTTGCCTGATCCTGGACTTTGCTTTGCTTGCCGCCTGCCTTTTGAACCTTTGCCTGGACCTGGACTTTGTTTTTGCTTGCAGCCTGCCTTTTGAACCTTTGCCTGGACCTGGACTTTGTTTTGCTTGCCACCTGCCTTTTGAACCTTTGCCTGGACCTGTCTTCTGCTTGCTGGCTGACCGCCAGAGACCTAGCCTGGATTTGCCGGTACGTCTGTTCTGCCTTGCTTCTGGTGTGGGGTGGTTTTGCCTGCCACTGCTGCTCCTCGGCAGTGATCCAAGGGCTCACAAACCCAGTTCCTGTTTAGTGAACGTGACACATCTTTGGGGAGGGTGGTATGAGTTGATCAGTGACCACTGGGGGAGTAAGCGGGTCATTCCTTTATTCCTCCAGTGGTCATATGGTCTTTTAGAGCACTTGTTTGTGGCTTAGTTGTTATTAAAACAGGTCTGGACCAAAATGTCTTAGTTTTAGTCCTGGACATTTTTCTTTTTGTTCTATTATGGCAGAAAAATGTCCAAGTGTGAGGAACACCCAAATCCCGCACTTAGCATGCCCATGACACGCGCACTGAGGACAAACAGAATAGAAACAAATTCTGAAAATATATTTGGAAAATTGTGATTTGAAAGTTTGGGCAAGTCATACAGCCATAACCAAATGATATCTATGTGCTCTTACAGCACAATCCACCTAATTCTCTAAAATTGGGTGCCCAACGTTGCACTTAGTGCACAAGGTAGGGCACCCAATTTATAAAATAAAGTCAGTTATACACAGAACTTAATTTAATAATTGGCTATTAATTGGATTTAACAGCCAATGATTAGCTTAATTTGGTGTTAATTAGCACCGATTGCCAGATGCGCATGCAGCTGACCTTAGTCACCATTCTAGAAACTGTGTACACAATTTCTGTTGTGCACAACTTCTAAGGGGCTTGGCTGTGGGAGGGGCATGGTTGGGTCAGGGGCATGCTTATGAATTATGCACAGGTTATAGATCACTAGGGGTTATATGCCTAATTGCCAACAGGCACAAGCACTTACACTAGCCGTTGACATGGCATAAATGCTTGCGCCTAAAACTGTGAACTTACGCTAGTGTTCTATAAATGCCAAATCTGCACAGAACTACCATTATAGAGTTCATGTTCAGAGCACAGCATTCTGCTGCCAAAATTTCAGCAGCATTTATTAAATTTACCTCAATGTCCATTTATGTTCTGTTCTAATTGGTACATAAGAACATAAGAATAGCCATACTGGGTCAGACCAATGGTCCATCTAGCCCAGTATCCTACTTCCAACAGTGGCCAATCCAGGTCACAAATACCTGACAGAAACCCAAATAGTAGCAACATTCCATGCTACCAATCCCATGGCAAGCAGCGGCTTCTCCATTTCCATCTGAATATTAGACTATGGACTTTTCCTCCAGGAACTTGTCTAAATCTTTTTTAAACCTAGATACTCTAACCGCAGTTACCACAACCTCTGGCAGCGAGTTCCAGACCTTAACTATTCTTGGAGTGAAAAAATATTTCTTCCTATTTGTTTTTAAAAGTATTTCCATGTAATTTTATTGTGTCCCTTGGTCATTTTACTTTTTGAAAGAATGAAAAATTGATTCACTTCTACCCATTCTACTCCACTCAGGATTTTATAGACCTCAAACAGATCCCCCCTCAACCGTCTCTTTTGCAAGCTGAAGAGGCCTAACCTCTTTATCCTTTCCTTATATTGGTGGAGTTCCATCCTCTTTATCATTTTGGTAGCTCTTCTTTGAACCTTTCATATCTTTTTTGAAATACGGTGACCAGATCTTATCCTCTCCTCAAACTGCTCACTCTCCAGTTTCTGTGCCTCAACTCTTCCCCTCTCTGACCATCATCTGATAACTTTCACACTTAAACACTCTCCTCCCTATCCCGTCCAATCTTAACCAATACATTTAGGAATCTTCAGGCTATTAACCTTTCTACTCTGTCCTCCAATTTTTCTAATCTCTTCTCTACCACTATGTTATCCAAGTCTGTCAATGAGGCTGTCTCTTCCTATAATACTATTCTCTCCTCTGCTCTGGATACTCATGCTATTCCCATTTCCCGTTCTGTAAAATGTACCAAACCCCAGCCATGGCTGACCTCTAGAATCCGCTACCTACGTTCCTGTGCCCGCTCTGCTGAACGCCTTTGGCTGAAATCCCGTGCCCATGCTGACTTCATACATTTCAAATTCTTGCTGACCTCCTTCCAGTCTGCTCTTTTACTTGCCAAACAGGACTATTACATCCAGTTGACAAATTCTCTTGGTTCAAACCCTCGACGTCTCTTTGCCACACTGAACTCTCTCCTCAAAGTGCCTTCCCCTCCAACCCCCCCCCCCCCCTTCACTTTCCCCCCAGACTCTGGCTGAGTTCTTTCATGATAAGGTTCACAAGATTAAACTTGAATTCTCAACCAGGTCACCTCCACCTCTCCTTCCCTTAGTCCATTCTCTCAACTCTCCAACCCCTGCCTCCTTTTCCGAAATCACTGAAGACGAAACTACACATCTTATTTCGTCCTCGAAACCAACTACCTGTTCCTCTAATCCTATTCCCACCCATCTACTTAACACTATCTCTCCTACTGTCATCCCTTTTATCTGTCATATCCTCAGTCTTTTACTGTCCACTGTGACTGTTCCTGATGCCCTCAAACATGCCGTAGTTACACCACTCCTTAAAAAGCCTTCATTGGACCTTACCTGTCCTTTCAACTAACGCCCCATCTCCCTCCTCCCTTTCCTATCCAAGATACTTGAACGTGCTGTTCACCGCCGTTGCTTTGACTTTCTTTCATCTCAAGCTATTCTTGATCCACTTCAATCTGGCTTTCGCCCCCTTCATTCAACTGAAACAGCGCTTGCTAAAGTCTCCAATGATCTGTTCCTGGCCAGATCCAAAGGTCTCTATTCTATACTCATCCTTCTCGATCTATATGCTGCTTTTGACACTGTTGATCACAGCCTACTCCTTGATACGCTGTCCTCACTTGGATTTCAGGGCTCTGTTCTTTCCTGGTTTTCTTCTTTTCTCTCCCAGTGTACCTTTAGCGTATACTCTAGTGGATCCTCCTCTACTTCTATCCCACTGTCAGTTGGTGTACCTCAGGGATCTGTCCTTGGACCTCTTCTCTTCTCCATCTATACTTCTTCCCTTGGTACTCTGATCTCTTCCCATGGTTTTCAGTATCATCTTTACGCTGATGACTCCCAGACCTACCTCTCCACACCAGAAATCTCAGCAGGAATCCAGGCCAAAGTATTAGCCTGCCTGTCTGACATTGCTGCCTGGATGTCTCAGCGCCATCTGAAACTAAACAAGACTGAGCTTCTCATCTTTCCCCCTAAACCAACCTCACCTCCTCCCTCATTCTCTATTTTTGTGGATAACACTCTCATCCTTCCAGTCTCATCAGCTCGTCACCTTGGGGTCATCTTCGACTCCTCCCTCTCCTTCTCTGCACATATTCAGCAGACTGCTAAAATCTGTCGTTTCTTTCTCTATAATATCAGCAAAATTTGCCCTTTCCTTTCTGAGCACACTACCAGAACCCTCATCCACACTCTTATCACCTCTCGCTTAGACTATTGCAACTTGCTTCTTACAGGTCTTCCACTTAGCCATCTCTCTCCTCTTCAATCTGTTCAAAATTCTGCTGCACGACTAATATTCCACCAGTGTCGTTATGCTCATATTAGCCCTCTCCTCAAGTCACTTCACTGGCTTCCTATCCGTTTCCGCAAACACTTCAAACTCCGCATTCACTCTGCAGCTCCTCAGTACCTCTCCACTCTCATCTCTCCCTACATTCCTCCCCGGGAACTCCATTCACTGGGTAAATCTCTCTTATCTGCACCCTTCTCATCCACTGCTAACTCCAGACTCCGTTCATTTTATCTCGCTGCACCATATGCCTGGAATAGACTTCCTAAGCCGGTGCGTCAAGCTCCATCTCTGACCGTCTTCAAATCTAAGCTAAAAGCCCACTTTTTTGATGCTGCTTTTAACTCCTAACCCTTATTCACTTTGTTCAGAACCCTTATTTTGTCATCCTCACTTCCCTTATCTCTTGTTTGTTCTGTCTGTCTGTCCTAATTAGATTGTAAGCTCTGTCGAGCAGGGACTTTCTCTTCATGTTCAAGTGTACAGCGCTGCGTACATCTAGTAGCACTTTAGAAATGATAAGTAGTAGTAGTAGAATTGAACAGAATATTCAAATTCTATAGATAGCACCAAAAAACCCATGCTAAGCGCTATTCTATAAATGGCACTGAAAGTTAGGCACTAAACAAAAAAGCTCTAGATAGTTCTATAGAGTGACTACACTAATGTCCAAATACTCAAAAATTTTAAATTTATTTACAGCTAATTGGTTTTTCTCGTTTTGCTATTTTTTCTACCTTCCGATATATATTTGTCATCTTTATGCTTCTATATTGTTGACTACATTATCAACTTGGTCCAATATTTGGGATCTTTTTCAAACACAATTTCTCTGTTTTTTACTATAGATTGTTTGATGATTTCACTCTGGTTTTTTCAGAGAATTGTTGGGCCATGATAGAAGCCTTATCAGGTGTGTCCACTGAGTTGGTACCCTGGGCTATTTAGGCCTCTTTATTTAAAATGTTTGAGTATTTGGACATTAGTGTAGTCACTCTATAGAGCTATCTAGAGCTTTTTTGTTTAGTTTCTATTATTATTTGGCTCTATGCAGATTTGTTGAATTTACTGAAAGTTAGGCGCCATTTATAGAATACGCTTAGTGCCATGATTGGTGCCTAACTTTAGACCTCAGCATTTACACCAACTAAAGCCTGGTATAAATCCTCACACTTAAATTAGGTGAGGGTCTCCCTTATTCTATAACAGCACACATAAATTGTAGGAACACCCTTGATCCACCCATGACTCTCCCGTGGCCGTGCCCCCTTTTTGGAGCCATGTGTAAATTTTACACGTGGATCTCAGCGCTTAAAAATCACACGTAAATTTTAATTGATGCCGATTAGCACTGATAATTATTAGCACTGAATTATGGGTGGTAAGCAGCCAGTGCACATAAGCTGACGATTATCACCGGGTAAGTGCCACGTGGTAGAAAATAAAAATATTTTCTACCGTGTGTTTTGGGTGCGCGCCAAAAATGGAATTACCACCCGGGGCATGCGGTAGATGGGCAGTAGTTCTGACAAGTGTTGGACACCCGCGTGCGCCTATGCACCTTAGTAAAAGGGCCCCTGAGTGTACACCCAAATTTGCATGCACAATTCTAAGTGCCATATAAAGAATTTGGGTGCATATGTCGTAAAAGCCTCACTGACATTTAATAAAAAAAAATACAGTGATAGGTTTAAATAGGGAAGGCAAAGGGATAGGCATCATATGATGCTTGTGATAAGAGAGTTTTGTAATTGAGTTGGTGTGAATGTGCAATCTCTGCCCTCACATACAATGATATTACATTTTTTCCACTTGGATACTCTCTCCAAGCAAAGTAATCCACGGATGTGAGAATGGATAATCCACTGACATCCAATCGTATGAGGGTGTATTTTTTTTCTTTTTCTGAAGGATGTGGTTTGTTCACTCAGTGGTGCAAATATTAACCCTTTCTTAGCTAAATAGGACTGAGAACGAGAAGATTATTCTAGCCAGGCTGAAAAGTGTAGCAGTGAGAGAGCTCAGGGTTCAGTGTGTCTGCTGATGTTCACATTGTGAATGCCAGCTTAGTCATGATCAGGAAATACACTTAAGAGAAGTCTACATATTACAGTGTCTGTGATAAAGCAGACAAATTGTCAGAAAGTAGATCAAATTACTTGTTTAAAATCCTTAAAATTGCTTCTCTCAAACCAAAAGAAGATGTAGAAAAAAGTAAGTTAATTTGTCTGTCTGGTGTTCAAAATAGCATCTTGTAAAGTGGGTTTGAAAAAACTGCTGTCCATCAATATATAGTTCCATATACTGGAAGCAAGATATAGACAGACAAAGATTACAAATCAGATCAGCTTTCTACACCAGAGACAATGAATGACACAGTCCTGTAACAATACTGCAAATGAAAACATTCCAATCTTTAATAAAATGTACAAATGACACACAGGGCCTAGACTGCCACATTGTCAAATCAAATAAGAACTCCAAAATATTTACTTAGATTTTTTTTTTATTTGTTGTTGGGGTTTTTTTTTAAATACATTTTAGACATGTGATCAAGGTTGTGTCCATCTGTCCATCCATATGGACAACTGAACCTATCACATGTCAATCAAAAGGAGAGCTGAAGCAGCACAGTGGCTGTTGCAGCTGGCATGAACTGGGACATATTTACTACATATGTCTGGTCCTCCAGTGCGATAGAAACTGTCCTGGGCTAAGGCTGAGCTGGGGCAGTTTACCCAACAAGGTGGGTGATGGTAGTGATATGAGACAGTAAGCCAGAACGGCTGGGGTTTGCAACCCTCACACTGCTTTCCAGGCTCAACTGCTGCTATGCAGTGGCGTACCAAGGGGGGGGCGGTGGGGGCAGTCCGCCCTGGGTGCACGCCGCTGGGCGGGGTGCCGTGCACCTGTCGGCTCTTCATTTTCGTGCTCCCTCTGTTCCGGGGCAGAGGGAGCATGGAAACAAAGAGCCGACAGGCGCGTGGCACCCCCCCCCCCCCCCCGGCGGCGTGCACCCGGGGGGGGTCGCGCTGTTCAGGGGGGGTGCTGCACCCGGGGGGGCGGGGCGCATCAGCAATCCGCCCCGGGTGTCAGCGCCCCTAGGAACGCCACTGCTGCTATGAACAGGAGACAAGAGACAGGAGACAACAGCAGCTTCAAATCTGACTCAGACTTGGCAGAGGAGGATAAGGTGGCAGACCATCATGATGGTGAACAGCTGACATTGGACCTGGACATGGCTGATGGTGGACCCAGTATGGCTGGAGGAGGACCTGGACAGATGAATGAAGTGAAATGCACCTCATTCCAAAAGTTGCACACACTTTTCAACATACTAATGATGATGTTTATTAATAGTTTTTCTGTACATAGATACCAATTTATACTATGTGCATGAGGTATCACCTCTCTTTGTAGAGTATTACATTCCAGCATTTCAGAAGAATGTTTCACC
Organism: Microcaecilia unicolor; assembly: GCF_901765095.1. NCBI lineage: Eukaryota > Metazoa > Chordata > Amphibia > Gymnophiona > Siphonopidae > Microcaecilia > Microcaecilia unicolor. The sequence continues at coordinate 168,583,354 of NC_044037.1, read as the reverse complement.
TTTGCTTCAACATTTCCAGAACCACAAATTTCAAGTCATCCAAAATATGATAATGTTCCAGTAACGGTGCATCCAAATTAGATTGATGAATATGATGACATTCAGAGAAATGTAGTTTTAACATCTGTTTCATTTGGCCAGTGTACAACATTGGACATGAGCACATAATCAAGTATATCATCTGGGTGGTACGTTTAATTGTCATACTCAAGATTGCATTGTGAACAATGGATTTATGATTGGCGTACCTTTGCCCCGAAGTAGCGATATCGACTGACACTGCATCTCCTCCACTCTTCTCCAGAGATATCGCCACTTTCTTAGATGGTATTTATTACATGTTTTCACTGTATCCTGACAACTATACAAGTTGGTAGACTAATCCATCCCTAAGACTCCTGAGACAGATGCAGTGGCGATCCTAGGTTGGCTGCCATCCGGGCCGGATCGCCGCTGCGCACCCCCCCCCCCCCAGATGCAGCAGTGCCCCCCCAGTGCAATGACACTCCCCTCCCCAGGGCATCAAGCCCCCCCCCCCCCCCGGGTGCATTCTTGGCTGCTGGAGGGTGCGGAGAGCAGCCGCGCGCCTGTCGGCTCCACTGGCTCCCTCTGCCCCGGAAAAGGAAGTAACCTGTTCCGGGGCAAAGGGAGCAGGGAACCACCAGAGCCAACAGGCGCATGGCTGCTCTCTGCACCCTCCAGCAGCGTGCACCCGGGGTGGACCGCCCCACTGTCCCGCCCTTGCTACGCCACTGGGCAGATGCCTTCTGCACCGAAATGCAGCATTGCGTTGAATTATATTTAGGGTTTTCTGTATAGTGTTGATTTGTTAATAAATATCTCAGCGTTGAAACTTCAGTGATCACTCCCCTTTTTTTGTTGTTTGTTCAAAGTTAGTGCATGGCCATTAATGCTGGAAATAGAAAAATCTGCCATTTAACCCACACAGTAAAAAGTGGCCTTAGCGCATGGGAATGACTTGCAAAAGCATGCACTAACGCCACTTTTTACTGCAGCTTAGTAAAAGGGCCCCTGAGTAAGTTACAATGCTGGGATTCTGTTAAAGAGGGTACATGTAATCTCAATCAGGTTTCTGACTAAACCACAGCACAAAAACAACACTAATAACACTACTAGCCAACTTTAAAAGAGAGATCAGCACAGGCAGGAAATATTACTTCTCCAATTCGACCTATCTAGCTCTTTCAACATGGTCAATCACAAGATCCTAATAAGATTTAAGGACAAAATCAGTATTGGTGGAGAAGTACTAAAATGGTTCGAGGAATTTTTGACTTCCAGATCCTACCAAGTAAAGATGGGCACCACACTATCCCTTCCATGGACATCAGATTGCGGAGTCCCCCAAGGATCACCAATCTCCCCTATGCTCTTCAACATGATAATGACCCCACTAGCCAGCACACTAGCAAAAAAAGGCTTCAATCCTTTCATCTACACGAATGATGTATTGATCTACATACCTTTTGACAAGAACATAAAAGAAATCGAAACCAAGATAAACCAAGGAGTGAACATTCTAATCCTCACATCCACCTACTGTAAGGACACCTTTTCCAGCACTATTCCAAATGGGATTACCCACCCGATATCTGACAGCATGAAAATCCTAGGGATTACACTTGATAAAAGCCTATCCTTTGAACAACAAACAATAAATGTGGCAATGAAAATGTTCCAAATGATGTGGAAACTCGGACGCATTAGAGGATACTTCCCAAGAACTACCTTCATAATGCTAGTGCAAACTCTAACCATAGCACACCTAGACTACTGTAACGGAATATATGCTGGATACAAAGAACAGGCCCTGAAAAAACTACAAATGGCACAAAACACTGCCACTCAACTGATTCACAGGAAATCACGCTTCAAAAAAGCCACCCCATGACTCCAAGCCTTACACTGGCTACCAGTGAAAGTGCAAATAACATTCAAACTTTGTACAATAGCATATAGAATTATGTTTGGCCTGGCCCCCGGTTACATGACAGACCTACTTACTCTACCAATACGCAACATCAGCAAGGAATCAAGAAACTACCTAACACTCCATTTCCCCAATTACAAAGGTCTTTGCTACCTATCAGTCCACAAGTCGAGCTTTACATACCTGTGCACACAAAACTGAAACATAATACCAAAGACCTTAAGAGATATAAACACTACCTGATTTTCTGCAAACAGCTCAAAGCATTCTTGTTCAGAAAATTCTTCTACAAAGAATCTGGAGTGCACCTAGATAGACATACTGACCAGAAAGTAACCAGTTATCCTGATTCTTGCCACTAACTCGAACTCTACCTTACCTTCTACCTATTTTCCCTCTAACTGCTACTACTACTACTACTACTACTACTACTACTAGTACTACTACTTATCATTTCTATAGCACTACTAGACATATGCAGCACTGTACACTGGACATGGAGAGACAGTCCCTGCTTGACACAGCTTACAATCTAATTAGGACAGACAAACAGGACAAATAAGGGATAAGGGAATTACTAAGTTGTGAATGATAAAACATGGGTACTAAACAAGTGAGTAAGGGTTAGGAGTTAAAAGCAGCATCAAAAAGGTGGGCTTTTAGCCTCAATTTGAAAACAGCCAGAGATACATTTCTCGCTAGCAATCATTTTGCATCTCTACCTCATCAACAGACAACTTAATCAAATGTATCAACGTATTTCACTGTAAGCCACATTAAAACAATGGAAATTGGAAAATGTGGGATCTAAATGCCAATATAAATAAATAATAATAAAATGTACAAGTTGGTAGACTGATCCATCCCTAAGATTCCTGAGGCAAGCACCTTCTGTGCCGAAACGCAGGACTGCATCGAGTCATATTTAAGGCTTTTTTTGTATAGTGTTGATTTGTTAATAAATAGCCAGGAGTTGAAACCTCAGCGGTCACTCCCCCCGCCTTTTCTTTTTGTTCTGTGTTGTTTTTTTTTCAAAAGGAGTCTCTTCTGCTTTTGTTTCTTTTCACGCACTAATTTTCTCATTAGCAAATGATCATGTACCTAACCTATTTTGTAGGCAGTAACGGCTCACATGCTATCCACATGCTAATTGGTTAGCAGGAGGCGATATAGCTGCACTTAAGGGCCCTTTTACTAAGATGCATAGGTGCCTACACGGGTCCAACATGCACCAAATTGGAACTACCGCCCGGCTAACGCATTTCCTGGGCGGTAATTTCATTTTTGACATGTGCCCAAAACACGCGGTAGAAAATATTTTCTATTTTCTACCGTGTGGCACTTACACGGTGGTAATTGGCAGTTTACACGCACTGGGCACTTACCACCCGGTTAGTACTTGAGACCTTACCACTAAGTCAATGGGTGGCAGTAAGGTCTCAGGCCAAAAATGGACGCACGTTTGTTTTAGTTTTTACTGCACGTCCATTTTCAGTCACAAAAAAATGCCTTTTTTCTAGGCATGCTGAAAAATTGACCTGTGCGTATCCAAAACACGCGCCTACACTAGTGCAGGCCACTTAAGTTTAAACTTTTTATAGAGTGTTCCCTAAGTTAATGAGTTTTCTTCATCTTTTAGAAACCGGTGATTTGTAGAAGATTGAGTGATCACAGCACAAGTTCCTGATGAAGCTGTAACGGGTGAAATAGAGGCTCCATTGAACGTAAGTTAAGTGTTGTTTCTTTGGATATTATTTAAGCACTTTCATTGCCATAAGACTGATTTATTGGAGCAAGAGAATTGAATGAAAAAGTTGCTGCACATTCAAATACTCCACATGGTTTTAAAAAAGGGAGTTTTTTGAGACCGATGAAAGAAACCAAGCACTAGCAGACAAACTTAGATTGTGAGCCCTCCTGGAACAGAGAAATATCCAGTGTACCTGAATGTAACTGTACTACTGAAAAAGGTTTGAGCAAAAATCTAAATTAATTAATAAATAAAGCTAGCTGTATCCTAGGATTTTCCCTAAGGATTTCTGAGGTCTCTTTTTCTCCCCCCAGATTTATTTTCTTAAAAAATATTTAAAAGATTTGAATCTCATGACTACAGAGCATGAGTAATTAATTGGTATCTGGGAGTCATTATAGTATATACACCTGAGCATGCACCACGGTAAGCACTTTTTTTTGTGCAGTAAGCACACATTAGTTCTTACTGCAGCTTAGTAATAGGGCCCCTCAGTTCCTAAAAAAGCAAATCTCACAGGACCTTTTTCTTTAATTCTCATACACCCAAGCAAGATTCTCCACCTATCGGGATAATACCAATGGTTATGAGAATTGTCTTCCTTGGTCTAGCTCAGAAGTCTCAACCTCTTGTCCTTGACAGCCACCAATCAATCAAGCTTTCAGGATACCCAAAATGAATATGCAAGAAAGAGATTTGCATACATTGGAGACAGGGCCAGTGTTAGACTTTCATGGGCTTAAAAGCCCCCTGAAGCCATGCTTCTTTCAGTTTGAGGTAGTCATGGAGCTCCTTATGCCACCCCTGAATGGAAGCAGTGACAAGCACATCTCTCTAATATATATTCATTACAGATATCCTGAAAATCCAACTGGTGTACATGCCCTCAGGAACTGGAGTTTGAGACCCCTGGTATAGCTATGTTGTCTTTCTAGTTTCTGCTTCCAAATTCATGCCTTGTTTCCAGCTTTTGACAAGAACATAAAAGAAATCAAAACCAAGATAAACCAAGTAGTGAACATTCTAGAAACCCACACCCTTCCTGCCTGTCCTGATCAGGAAGTGTTATATGGCAGAGAGAAGAAAACTGTAGCTCATTAGAGAATCTTGGTCAAGTTGTTTTACTCTGCAATAACTTTGTTATATTGTCATGCACATTAGCAAGTAGAAACCTCTTCAGTGTACAAACTGAGTCCTATGCTTCAATGAAGCAAAACAATCTGCACCTACCTCTACACACTGGATGGACTTTCATCATAGCACATCCAACCTTTGTAATCCAAGAAAGCAAGAAGCACACAATTCTGGTAGAGCTTATGTACCACACTGGAAGTGAGCAATACTACAACAGAGGGCCTGATTTTCAAAAGCACTTATCCAGATAAGTCTGACTGATTTGTACCATGGTATTATTTATTTATTTATTTACTTTCCACATTTGTATCCTACCTTAGGCAAGTGATAGTTGAAACGTACGTAAAATCTTATAAACAAGCAACAAGACAATTCACAGAAGCAGACTTCATCATCATAAAATTGTTACTCACAGTCACTTAAGCATTTGAAAATATTTCATTCCTCTAAAAAGGCCTTTAAAAAATCATGGGTCTTCAGTAGCCTCTTAAATTGTTGAGGACTTACATAATCTCAGGTGGCCTAGAAGGCCACCCCACAGGACTAGTCCAGCAATTGAAAAAGTACATGTTCCATTTTCAGTATAATGATAATCCATAGGGGATGATAGACACAGCTGTTGTAATCTTTCAGAATGCAAAGAACGATTAGGACGATACACAATTTCAGAACAGAAGTAAAATATGCAGGAACAGTTGCATAAACCCACTGATGAATTAATACACTGGATAATGCCACTGAAAATCACTAGAGACCACTTGGGTGCTTTCTAAATAATGTTGGAGGAGTGGAACCTGGCAGAACTGTACTTACCATATTTACTAGAATATAATTCACTCCATTATATAAGTCACAGTGTTCAAAAATGCTAAAGAACTACACAAAATTATTACACAAGTCGCTCTGGTATATAGGTCACGATGAGATCAGGCCCAAAATATACCAACAATCGCTAATATGTGTGACTGAGATTTGGCCAGAAATATTGAAATGAACTGCTTGAAACATATTAGAAAATTAAATTATTTCAGATAACGGATGTTTATTACATTCAGAGCATGTTTAAAAAATTTGCAAGTAAAGCATTGGCTAAGTCTCATTAAGCAAACTGTGAATTAACTATGAGTCATACTATGATTTATTTTATTTTATTTTCTGCCTAGATTTACTACAAATGAGCATAATTATACCCGATTCTTTCATTTTTCCAGCTAATACAGAGATTGCTTGTTCTGTTGCCTAGGCAAACTTTTTGTAAATTGCTTATTTTAGTCATTTCTTTGTAATAGTCACAGCCTTCAAATTAAGTGCATCTCATTGTCTGGAAAATAGAATAGTTGCCCAGTAGGGACCCTTTTACTAAGCTGCATTAGGTGCATATGTGTGCCTAACATATCTTTAAAATGACATACCGCAGGACGAGCTCATGCATCCTATGGTAACTGCTAAATGTGCACACACTAACCACATGCTAAAAAAATCATTTTTGAGGGGTGTGTTTGGGGATGGAGAGTGGGCATTCCTGCGCTAAGCAGCGCATCTACATTAGCAAAAAATGGGTGTAAGCACTCCCGTCATAATTTTTAGAAATGGCCGAGCGTTAATGGCAATATTAGGGGTCCTTTTACTAAGCTGCAGTAAAAGGGGGGTCTGTGTCAGCATGTGTTTTGATGCATGCTGAGGCCCCCTTTTACTGCACTGGGTAAAAGGCTGTCCATTTTTGGGAAAAAGAAATGGTTGTGCTGTACGTGAACCACTTACTACATGGCCATTTTGGTGGGGAGCCCTTACCTCCACTCATTGAGATGGCAGTAAGGGCTCCCATGCTAACCCAGCTGTAACTGAGTATAGTTCCAGCGCTATGAAATGTAAGCATATTCCATAACAATGTGTGTAACGCCTGTATAAACAGAGTTGCAATAATCCAAGTAAGACAACAGTAAGGAATGTGCTAGACGTTCAAATTGTTCAGTTTCAGAATTGTTCAGTTTATATTAATATCTACTATAATAATTTCCACCGCTAACGTTCTGAAGCTGACTCCGTGGCTTCACTGAAGTGAAGGGTTCGTAAGGTTCGTCAGTCTGTCGCCCTTGCGTCAAAATGTGATGACGTCGAGGGTGGAACAGTGAGAGGCAAGGCAACCAACCAACGAAAATAGTTGTAAGCGCGCCTGCGCACCACCTACCCTCTCTGTGTCTCGCGGTTGGAGGCCGAGCGAGCGAAGAACTCGGCAAACAAGAAAGGCGGTGTGGCGGTGAAAGCCGCACGGAAATATCTGACAGCTGCATACGCGGAGAAAAAAACTGGAAGGCGAACTTTATCATGCTGAGTGCTCGTGGCTGCGTCAGCCCCGCCATTGCCTCTCAATGTGTGTGAGTGAGACAGTATGAGGGAGCTCTGCTGGCTGTGGGTCAGGCCAGGACTTAGCTGGTGGACGGGAGAAGCAGTGTGGTAGAGTGGGAGGGAGGGGACCCTGGAACTGGGTGGGTGGGACCCTGACACTTGGAGGGAGGGGACCCTGAAACTCGGAGGCAGGGACCCTGAAACTCGGAGGGAGGGAGGGAGGGGGGACCCTGAAACTCAGAGAGAGGGAGACCCTGAAACTCTGAGGGAGGGCGACCCTGAAACTTGGAGGGAGGGATGGACCCAGAAACTCGGAGGGAGGGGGTGGACCCTGAAACTCAGAGGGAAGGGGGGTGGACCCTGAAACTCGGAGGGAGGGGGGGGTGGGGACCCCTGGCACACACTCTCATTCTCACACACACACTCTCTCTCTCTCACTCGCACCCAGTCTCACTCTCTCTCTGTCACACATACACACTCGCACATTCACTCTCTCTCTCTCTCTCACACAATCACTCTCACACACACTCTCTCAAACATACATACTCCAAGGAAAACCTTGCTAGCACCCGTTTCATTCGTGTCAGAAACAGGCCTTTTTTACTAGTTATATATATAAAACTCTTGGGGGTCCTTTTACTAAGGTGTGCTGAAAAATGGCTTGCGGTAGTGTAGGCACGAGTTTTGGGCATGTGCCAATCCATTTTTCAGAGCGCCTGTAAAAAAAGCCTTTTTAAAAGTTTTGCCAAAAATGGACATGCGGAAAAATGAAAATTGCTGTGCATCCATTTTGGGTCTGCGACCTTACCGCCAGCCATTGACCTAGTGGTAAAGTCTCACGTGGTAACCGGGCAGTAATGACCTACGTGCACCAAATGCCACTTGGCACGTAGCCCATGCATGAAATTACCGCAAGAGCCACGTGGTAGCCGTGTGCTAACTCCATTTTGGCGCACGTTGGGTGCGCATAAATGCTTACACAGCTTAGTAAAAGGGCCCCTTGATTATTCAAAGTGCTGTTTGTTAAAATATTTTCAGCTTTGCTTTTGTGTTTATCATTACAGATTTTTTCGTTAGCTGAATATTTCCCTAATTTTTGTGGAGAACATTAGTACATGGCCATTAATACACAAAATAGAAAATCAGCATAAAATTTAGGGCTGCAAGAGAAATGGCTTTAGGGTGCAGAAAATACCCGCAGCTTAGTAAAAGGACTCCTAGTTATCCTGACACTGGTGTTGCATATCACTGTTATCTGGATAAAAGTGGTGGTCATCTGTGTACCTGGATATTCAGCATCAATGTCTGGATATCAGCTAGTGCTGAATAATCAGGTATGCCTTCAAATGCCACAGCTGGTCTTTAAATGAATATTGCCCTGTAAGCTTTTCAGTCTGGTACTAACAGTGGTTTTATATCATTTGAGATACAGAACTATAAATGTAACTGTATAGTTCTGACATCTCCAAATTGTAAGAGACAATTTTACTTAGCTGGTTAAGCGCCTATGTGTGCCCAATGCACGGCAATTCCGAGTTACCACCCAGCTACCATGTGGCCCATGCGGTAATTTCATTTTTTACGCACACCCACTACGCTGGAAGGAAAATATTTGATTTTCTGGCTTGCAGGCAGTAATTGGGCAGTAATCGGCATTTTACGCACAACAACCATTATCGCCCGGATACCGCATGACACCTTACCGCTAGGTCAATGGCTGGCAGTAAGGTCTCAAACCCAAAATGGACGCATGGCAATTTTCATTTTCCCGCATATCCATTTTCTGCAAAAAATTTTAAAAAGGCATTTTTTACAATTGCGTTGACAAATGATTCTGCGCGCACCTAAAACACACGACTACACTACTGCAGGCCATTTTTCAACATGCCTTAGTAAAAGGGCCCCTAAATTAGGGTTACCATATTTTGTCCTCTGAAAAAGAGGACACATGTCACGCCCCCCTGCCCCGCCCCTGCCCACCCACACCATGCCCCTGCCCCGCCCACACCACGTCCCTTTCGGATCCTTATCCCGCCCTGTCACATATTCCCCTCCCCTGCCCCCCGTCACCTCCCCTCCCGTCACCTCCCCTCCCCCTTCTCACATAGTCCCCTCCCCTCCCCTCCCCTTCCCTTCCCTTACTTACTTTCTGCCCTGGTGGTCTGGTGACCTCTTCGGGGCAGGAAAGAGCCCCCTCTTTCCTGCCTGGAGCGCTGCCTGCCCTTGCCCTGCATCCTTCTCGGTCTCGGCTGGGGATTCAAAATGGCCACCGAGAGTTGAAGCGGCCTCGCGAGACTTCAACTCTCGGCGGCCATTTTGAATCCCCAGCCGAGACCGAGAAGGATGAATGGCAAGGCAGCGCTCCGGGCAGGAAAGAGGCGGCTCTTTCCTGCCCAGAATTGGTCACTAGACCACCAGGGCAGATAGTAAGGAAGGGAAGGGGAGGGGAGACCCAAGGCACAGCACGCCCGCACATTTGTCCAGAAATCCGGACAAATGTGTGTGTGGGCAAAACCCGCCGGATGCCCCAGACATGCCCTCAAAAAGAGGACATATCCGGGGAAATCCAGACGAATGGTAACCCTACCCTAAATGAAGTGTGACATGCTATCCACAAGTACTATAGTCTGAATATCTACTATACACTTTCGTGATGAATGAGCAAAGCATCAGTATTTTTGATGCACATGTACTGACAATATGGAAGCAAATGAAGCTTCCTTTTGCAACTGTCCAACTGTAATTCCTAACAACACACAAGATCTTCCTTTTTTCATAGGAATGTTCTATACAAAGCAAAATTGGTAATCAAGGTTGAGTGGCTTCCATTTTCTTTAAAATTAGCACTTCTATGTCTAGCAAGAGTGGTTTGGCAAGCTGTGAAAAATATTTAATCTCCAGCAGGAAAAATGGGTTTAGAATTTGTTAAGAGCTTATTGATGGCAGTATACAGAGAACACATTAATCATTCATTTCAAGTCCCTTCCAGTCAAGGCTTTCTAACGCCTATTAATCTCCTTAGAGGTCAGAAACCAGGAGGCCTCTGTACTCCACCCTGTCCAACATGGAGTGAGGAAGAAAGGTCATGAATGGAATTTTTATATGAATAAAAGTGGTTGGGCAGGCAAAGTGCTGCCTTATATGTTTTTCAAGAAGTAATTCTCCACTTATGAATCCTGTTGCAGGAAATGAAAGAGTGAAACAAACAGGAAGCAAAACTGAAGAATAAAGAATCTTTCCCTAAAAGAATAGAAGGAGTCATTTCATGAAGGGCGGGCCCAAGTACCCCATGCTCAGGAAATCCTGAAACAAATTAACTCTTCATGCAGCCTGCATGATAAATAATTCCTTCTGCTTCCTCTCACTTACTTGGGGCCAAATTCTACATAGACTTTATTTTACAGAACTTTTGTTAGGTTAATGTGATAAACAGAACTGAAATAGAAATAATTTCAAATTGTTGGCTATGAATAATAATTGTTGTGGACTAACTGATAACATGATACCACTGATAGTATGGATATTGCATGCTTTGGTAGAGATCTACCAGGTGTGATAAAAACCTTACATTGTACTGTATGCAATTTTTTCTTGTTTTTCTTTGTATTTGTTAAAACTATGTACAAATAAAGGGCCCTGTTTACAAAGGCATGCTAGTGTTTTTAGCGTGCACTATCTGTGTAGATGCCCATAGGAATATTATGGCCATCCACACGGTTAGCGTGCACCAAAAACGCCGGCGCACCTTTGTAAACAGTGCCCAAAGAGTTAAAAATATACTTATTTAAAGAAAGTGTTATTTACTAAGGCTAATCTTCCAAGGATAAATTATAGTTCTCTTCCTCATATACAGTCATTTTTAAAATCATCCATATCTGATTTCTTCTATGGTTTATGTATGATAATGCAAAGTGCTATTCATCAGTAAATGGAAGAATGTAAGGAGGATATCAGAATGCTCTTGGTCCTGGCTTAGTGTGTTTGAAAAGGGAAAGGGGACTTGATATACCACCTTTCTGAGGTTTTTGCAACTATATTCAAAGCAGTTTACATATATTCAGGTACTTATTTTGTACTAGGGGAAATGGAAGCTCAGAGGAGAGGCTTCCAGGTTAGCGCTGCTAGTAGCTGCAAGGAGATTTGAGCGGCAGCCGGCAGGCAGCGTGTGCGAGCCGAAGAATCTGCCTGCGATCGGAATCGCTGCTGGGTGGGCCTGTGAGGGTGAGGAAAGATGGGGGTGAAAGTTGTGGCACGCCACGGGGGAAGGGATGATGGGGAAAAGATGTTGGATGGGGAAAGGAAGACGGGGACAGCAGCTGCACGGGGGGGGGGGAAGAAGATGGAAGGAAAGATGTTGCACAGGGAGGAGGGAAGATGGAATGATGAGGCATGGTGGGTGGGGGAGAAGCTGCATGGGGAAGAAGGGAAAGATCCAGTAAAGGGGTGGAGGGGTCAGGAAGGGAGAAGTCTTGGCTGCATATGAGGTGGAGGAGAGGGAGACATGCTGCATAGAGAGGGGATAGGTGGTGAGAGGGGGAGAAATGTTAAACATAGGGGTGGAGAGGAGGGCAAAATGGTGGGCATAGGGGTGGAGGGAAGGGAGAAATGTTAGACATGCTGGTAGAGGGGAGGAAGGTAGATATGCTGTATGGGAAGGGGAGAGAGACGTTGGACAGTGAGAATGAGAGGGGGAGATAGACATGGGGGTGGATGAGAGGTACACAGTAGGTGGTGAGGGCCAGGGGGAAATGCTGGGCCATGGGGGAGAGGACTACTACTACTTAACATTTCTAGAGCGCTACTATGGTTACGCAGCGCTGTACAAAATAATCCAAGAAGGACGGTCCCTGCTCAAAGGAGCTTACAATCTAAAGAACGAAATGTCAAGTTGGGGCAGTCTAGCTTTCCTGGGTGTAGAGGTAGAGGTTAGTTGCCAAAAGCGACATTGAAGAGGTGGGCTTTAAGCAGAGATTTGAAGATGGGCAGGGAGGGGGCCTGGCGTATGGGCTCGGGGAGTTTGTTCCACGCGTGGGGTGAGGCGAGGCAGAAAGGGCGGAGCCTGGAGTTGGCGGTGGTGGAGAAGGGTACTGAAAGGAGGGATTTGTCTTGAGAGTGAAGGTTACGGGTAGGAACGTAAGGGGAGATGAGGGTTGAGAGGTAGGGAGGGGCTGCAGATCGAGAACATTTGTAGGTTAGTAGCAGAAGCTTGAATTGAATGCGGTACCTGATCGGAAGCCAATGAAGTGACTTGAGGAGAGGGGTGATATGAGTGTATCGGTTCTGGCGGAATATAAGACGTGCAGCACAGTTCAGAACGGACTGAAGGGGGGATAGGTGGCTAAGTGGGAGACCAGTGAGGAGTAGGTTGCAGTAGTCAATGCGAGAGGTAACGAGAGAGTGGATGAGAGTACGGGTGGTGTGCTCAGAGAAGAAAGGGCAGATTTTGCTAATGTTGTAGAGGAAGAAGCGACAGGTCTTGGCTATCTGCTGGATATGCGCCGAGAAGGAGAGGGAGGAGTCGAAGATGACACCGAGGTTGCGGGCAGATGAGACGGGGACGATGAGGGTGTTATCAACCAAAATAGAGAGTGGAGGTAGAGGAGAAGTGGGTTTGGGTGGGAAGACAAGAAGTTCGGTCTTGGCCAATTCAGTTTCAGGTGGCGGTTGGACATCCAGGCAGCAATGTCAGATAAGCAGGCCGATACTTTGGCCTGGGTTTCCGCAGTGATGTCAGGTGTGGAGAGATAAAGCTGGGTGTCGTCAGCATAAAGATGATACCGGAAGCCATGAGACAAGATCAGGGAGCCCAGGGAGAAAAGAAGGGGTCCAAGGACAGAACCCTGAGGGACTCCGACAGAGAGCGGTATAGGGGTGGAGGAAGTACTATTACTATTTAACAGGAATGAAGAGAGAAGGGGCAGGAAAATATAAGGCTACCATGGTGGGGTGGGGAGGGGATCAGATGCTGGTTAGAAGGGTGGAGGGAGAAGATGATGGGAATGGTGGAACCCTGTGGGAGAAGGCAAGGAAATGAATGAGAGATATTGATTACAGAGAGTAGAAATATGGTAATGGGAAGTAGATTAAAGATAAAAAGAGAAAGTAGAGATGGGGAGGAGTAAGATGGGGAATGGGAGAGCAAGAAAATAGAGATGGGGAATGGGAGAGCTAGTGGGTGAAAGAAGAAGATGGAAATTTGATAGGTAGTTGAAAAGTAAAAAGGAGACAAAGAAGGGTGAGAGAGAGGCAGAAAAGAGCTACAAAGGAATGACCAACATGTCAGAGGCAGGAATAGTGAGGGAACAGACAGGAGAGAGGAGAAAAGACAAATGGACTACAGCCGCTTGAAGAAGAATTAGCAGATGGCAGAGAGGAAAGCAGAAAAGAGAAATTGGAACCAGCAAGATGGAAAAATAAAATGTCCAGACAACAAAGGTAGAAACAAAGCATTTTATTTCGAATGTTTTAAATAGAATATGTTAGCTTTTGGAAATGTGCATAGGAAATGTCTTTGTATTGTGTTCTGTAGAAAAGGAAATGCATGTTTTGTGTCTCCAGTGTTGCAGTAATGCTATGTTTAACTTCTTGGGGTTCCTTTTCAATTTTTGTCTAAATATTTTTATTTCTAATTTGTGATCCTTTGTTCTGTATTTGGTGAGGTTCTGTTGGTGTGATAGTAATGGCAGGTGGGAAATTGGAAGGGAGGCAAAGAGGAGAGGGAATCTGGGAGGGGAGCCCTCCTTTATTTTCTGACCTGGGCCCAAGCAGGTCTAACACCAGTCCTAACCCTTGCTGTATAGCTGGTGAGGATTCCCAGACATCCCCAGCTAAGGACCTCCTCCAAAGGCAGCCAGAACTCCCTTCTACCAAGCTCTGGCAGCAGCATCCTTGAGCCATCGACAGCTAAGCATGTGTGGGGTGCTGGCATCAGTGGCTTAGGGTCATTGCTGCTGCCTGCCAAGCTTGGTAAAAGAGAGTTCTGGCCACCTTCAGAGAAAGTCTTCAGCTGACTGAGCTTGAGGATCCTCATTAGCTAAAGTATTTATATTTTGAGGTGGAGGTAGGGCGGAGCAGAGAAAATTTTGTGCCCACCCACTTTGGGCTCAGGCCCACCCAAAACTGGCTGTCTGGCTACGCCACTGCAGCTGACTCTCCCCCGCTGCCGATTCGCGCTTTAAAAATGGCTGCCAAGACTTCCAGAGGTGGCCTTGCGAGACTTCTGCTGAAGTCTCGGTGGCCATTTTGAAGCGCGAACCGGCAGCGGAGGAGAGTCAGCTGGCAGCATGCAGGCAAGACTGCCTGCTCCAAAGAATTAAAAGGACAAGCCAGGAGTCGGTGAGGGACCGGATCTGGAGGGAGGGAGGAGAATTCGCTGAACTCGGGAGGGGGGTGGCACTGTGTGGAGCATTCATAGCGTCTAGATTGCATTTATTCTCAGGTGGAAGACAGGCGTCAGGGCACTCCCGTGAGTCTACTTGGTGCAGCTCTTAAGCTTCCTGTGCTGGTAGTATCTTAAAACAGAAGATATAAGGAAGAACACATTTAACATCTTTTACAGCATTCCAAAAATCAAAACCGCTAAAGGGGCCGGTGCAGTGTCACACACTAACAGTCAAAATGGTATATAGGGACAAATAATAAAAACTGCCGATAGTAATTATGTACAGTTAATTTGGTGATAGCCAGAAGCATTTTCTCCTGCTTCCAGATTCATGGGAAATAAATGCCTGTAGGTATTCACCTCCCTCATGCATTTAACTTATTCCTATATCTTCCATGCAGCCCAGAAATGACCATTCATAAACAATAGCCGCTTGCATAACCAGTCAGGCAGCTTTGTACACAATAGTTGCTCTCTTGATTGGCTGTTGCTTTTGGGCACTGAACAACTGCATTGAAGCAACATTGCATAAAATGTGCTTTCCTTTTCTTTGTTTCCTGTTAATTCTCCCTCCCCTTTCCTTCAGTTAATTTCTCTGGACAGTGGTTTCGGTTTCTGACCAGCTCCACTGAATTAAGGAGACAATGTTGAAGTTGTCATCTTAGCTCTGCACTCCTTTTCTTCTCCTGTCTCAGATCATAGTCTTCAGTTTAGGCATGTCCTTGCTCCCTGGCCTTTTTCTTTTCCCGGGTCTGTCACCTACTGTTTTAATTACCCCTCTCTAGACCTCCGGGGGACCCGTGCCCACGGAGATGAAGAGTGGGTTTCAGAAGGCTCATTTTAAGTCTGTTACCCAGGACCTCAGCTTTCTGACTCCTGGTGTCTAAGTGTATCTTAGGGCATAATGCACTAAGGAGTAGGAGCCTCCTTACTTATGTGAATACTATTTGTGTAGGAGTGTTCCGAGAAACAGATAGGCAGTCAAGAAATTTAGGCACAGACTAGGAGAGTAAGTGTTAGAAATAATCTTTATTCTCATCAATTGGAACTTCAATCTGGCACACTCATCAGCAGGGCCGTGCTGACACGGTAAGCGAGGTAAGCAGTGGTGTGCTGGAGCAGGCTCTCACAGGCTCGCAAGAGCCGGTTGTTAAGTTTTTAAGAATTTTGGGAGCCGGTTGTTAAAGTAGGGCCCTCCATGGCTACTTTAACAACTGGCTCCCAAAATGTGGGCTTGGGCCCCCTGCTGAGTTATCTTTTACTTCGCTGGTGGGAATGCTGAGTCCTGCCAGCCAAGTAAATAGACTACTGCAGCTCCCTGCTCCTTGTTTCCAGCTCTGGGCAGCAGGCTGGGACTTCTCGAGCATGTGAGAGAAGTTCCAGCGTGCTGCTCAGAGCAAGACATTGGGAGTGGTGGCAGTCCATTTATTGGCTGCCAGCAAAGGTATGCCTAGCATGCCCGCACAAAGGGAGGGAGGAGAGAGAGGCAAGTGTTGCTCCCCCCCACCCCACCCCACCCCTGGCCCTACCAACTGCAGAGCTGGCTACGTCCGGAGAAAGAGCCTGTTGTTAAAAATTTACCAGCACACCCCTGGAGGTAAGCAACGCAGGGGGGCGCAGACCTCTAGAGGGCGCCACTCACTTGCAAAATCTTTTACCTGAAGTTGTGATTCTCCTCTCTCCCCTGCCCTTCCCGCATCAGGAAGTGAAGGTAGCCCAGCAGTGCTGAGACAGACACGCTGCTCTGCTTCAAAGAGTACAACCAGCAGCTATTTATGGCTTTGGTGTGTGAACAACTTTCATTCAGGGTGAGCTGGAACAACATTCAAATTAAAGAGAACAGGTTTGGAGGCAGGTGTGCAAGTGAGACTGGGGAGAAATAAAAAATAAATAGTGTAATTGTTATCTGTAAGTAGTTCAAAGTTTTTGTTTTTTGAGCGGAAGCAGGACCGCTTGGCAAGCCTTATTAGGATCTGGTGTGAAATTCAAATACAGTGTAAGGGCCAAGATGGAGGAATTAATGGCTAAAATAGTAAGAAGTTAGGTTCATAAAATGGAGTCTGCTTTTGTAAAGATGGCGTCCTGTTCATGAGATATGAATACTAATCTCTGTATGTTAGGAAACTTGTTTACAACTCAGGAAGTTACAGTTATGAAGAAATAGGTGAAAGGACGGAGAAGGTGGGCATCCGATCTGCGGTTGAGCAAACTGTCAGAAAGTATGATTCACATATGAAAAAAATTGTGTGCCCATTGAATTGAATGACCAGAAGATAGTATTTAAGATCTGCAAATCTAGGCGGAGTTTGGAATTTTCCCCAACTCTACCCAGAGGGCAGAACTACGGTTGGTCCACCTGAGATTCTGACTGATGAGTGTGCCAGATTGAAGTTCCAATTGGTGAGAATAAAGATTATTTCTAACACTTATAGTCTGTACCTAAATTTCTTGACTGCCTATCTGTTTCTCGGAACACTCCTACACAAATAGTGTTCACAAAAGTAAGGAGGCTCCTACTCCTTAGTGCATTATGTGGGAGAATAGATGCCCTAAGATACACTTAGACACCAGGAGTCAGAAAGCTGAGGTCCTGGGTAACAGACTTAAAATGAGCCTTCTGAAACCCACTCTTCATCTCCGTGGGCACGGGTCCCCCGGAGGTCTAGAGAGGGGTAATTAAAACACTACCTACCGGTCAAACCAATGCTTGGGAAAATTCTTCAACTTCTCCCATTCTGCTTTACCCTCCTGTCTCTAGAAAGAGTTGTCACTTGGGATTACCATATATTGTCCTCCATGTAACTCTTTGTGCCCCTGGTGTCTGTGATATTCCTTCTTGTATAGGAATGCATATTTAGAGGGCTTGATAAATTCTGGGCGCTAGGTCATCATGACACCTAGAAATTGGACCCTGCAACTTGAGATTTCATGTCTCTAGGCCTGGCTGCCTCCTTTGCAAAACAGGCTTTCCTACCATCTACATCACACCACTGAGCTCTCAATGAATTCAAGAGGCGCTTTCTGCACCACAAATACACTGAAAGCTCAGCAGAGGCACAATGCAGATGCAAAGGATATCCATATGGAGGATGCAGAAGCAGCTTAGCCATACTGAAGAAAGTAAGGCATTGGGGGTACCTATAGTGTAGCAGGTCCATCAGCTGACTGGGACTGGAGTGAATGATGGGGTTGAGACTGCTGGGGAGAGGGAGGATAAGTGAGAGAGAAACAAGCTGGTGAGGGAGGGTGATGAGTGAAAAATAGACCTACTGGTTTAGCCTATAGTGATAGATCAAGTCAAGGAGATGATTGTAGACAGACAGCATGCTTTTTTGGGGTGGGGGAAGGAGTCAAGCTGTTGCTTGGGAAAATAGTAAATCTGGTCCTAATGAGCTGTGGCAGACCTTAAGAGGGGATACTCCTACTCCTCTATGCCTAAAATCTTTTATGGAAACAATAGTGGGGAAGAGGGAGCATCAAGAGAGGTTTCACCTGCTGGCTCCTAACTTCAAATAAAATGTATTAAGCCCTGCAGGTTTAATTCCTTAATTCTCATTTCATAGGGATTTTGCAGTAGACCCTGCACTGTTCTTATAGCCTTCCTCTACAATCTTTTGGAAAGATTTAGAAGTGGCCAAGGACTTAGTAACTAAGATTCAGTGGAAACAACTGTAGAGCATGTGGGTTGCAGACATTCAATAGAAAGATTGAGGTGAGATACTGATAAGCACCAAACTAAAAATAGATTAATACTGGAATGATTATATCTGATGAAGTAGAGGTTCTATTAGCAGAAAAATGAAAGTGATAATGCCTCTGTACAACTCATAGGTAAATTCTCATCTACAGTATTTTGTCCATTTCTGGAGGCTGTATCTTCAAGTTAATATAGACAAAATTGAAGCAATCAAGGAAGGGTTAATAAAATGGCATGGAGTCTGTACCAAAGCCCTATGAGATGACAATTAAGAACATAGATATATATACCCAGGAGGAAAGGACAGGCAGGGTGGATGGGGGAAGAGGGGAAATTTTATAGTCAATTTCAAATACAACAAAGGTAAAAATAAAGCACAAGAAGCAAACATGCTTTTGTGTGGAAAGGGAGTTAAAGAACAAAGGATCATAAAGTGATGCTCAAAGCAGGTAGAGTTGGAAATTCTATTTGAAAATATGTGTTCACAGGAAAGGTGGTGGATGTATGGAATGGCCTCTCAGTGAAGGTGGTAGAGGTAAAAGCTGTAACAATTCAAGAAAACATATGATAAGCACACGTGGCAAGGGAGAGAAGGGAGTAGCTGGGCATGGGTGGATGGAGCCTCCAGGGGAGAGAACTACAGGTCACGCTGGGTATGGGTGCATGCAGGGCCGAGGAGAGCAAAATTCGCCCTTTCCTCTCTGAGCACACCACCCGAACTCTCATCCACGCTTTCATTACCTCTCGCCTTGACTACTGCAACCTACTCCTCACTGGCCTCCCACTTAACCATCTATCTCCCTTCAATCCGTTCAGAACTCTGCTGCACGTCTTATATTCTGCCTGAACCGATATACTCATATCACCCCTCTCCTCAGGTCACCTCACTGGCTTCCAATCAGATACCGCATACAGTTCAAGCTTCTCCTTCTTACCTACAAATGCACTCAGTCTGCAGCCCCTCATTACCTCTCTACCCTCATCTCCCCTTACGTCCCCGCCCGAAACCTCCGCTCACAGGACAAATCCCTCCTCTCAGTACCCTTCTCCACCACCGCCAACTCCAGGCTCCGCCCATTCTGCCTCGCCTCACCCTATGCTTGGAATAAACTTCCTGAGCCCCTACGCCAAGCCCCCTACCTACCCATCTTCAAATCCTTGCTCAAAGCTCACCTCTTCAATGTTGCCTTCGGCACCTAACCTTTATACCTTTCAGGAAATCTAGACTGCCCCAATTTGACTGCCCCTACTTGACTGACTGTACATTTGTCCTTTAGATTGTAAGCTCTTTGAGCAGGGACTGTCCTTCTATGTTAAATTGTACAGCGCTGCGTAACCCTAGTAGTGCTCTAGAAATGTTAAATAGTAGTAGTAGGAGGAGGAGGAGAGGAGGGTCACTGCTGGACATGGGTGGATAGAGGGCAGGGGAGAGAAGGGTCACTGCTAGACATGGGTGGATGGAGGACAGGGAAAAGGAGGGTCACTGGGTATGTGTGCATGCAGGGCAGGGGAAAGGAGGGTCACTGCTGGACATGGGTGGATGGAGGGCAGGGGGAGAGAAGGGTTGCTGGACATGGGTGGATGGAGGGCAGGGGGAGAGAAGGGTTGCTGGACATGGGTGGATGGAGGGCAGGGGAGAGAGAAGAAATGCTGGACATGGATGGAGGGGAGTGAAGAGTGAGGAAGGAGATGAGATGAGGGGAAAGGAAGAGAGGAGAAAAACTGCACATGGATGAAGAAAATAGGCAGAAGCTGAGGACCAGAAATGAAGAAGAAAGGAGGAAAGGAAAGAAATAAATGGAAAGGAAGCCCTGGAAATGGAGTTAAGAGGACAGATAGCAGCAGAATCGGATACTGGGCCAGCATGATCAGAAAAACAGTCACCAGACAACAAAGGTAGAAAAAAATCATTTTATTTTCATTATAGTGTTTGGAATATGTTCACTTTGAGAATCAGGTGCTCAACATTAAAAGTTTATATTTATTTACTTATTTATGGCATTTTATCGCACATTAAACATGAATTAGATTGGAACCTGGGATCATTTAATTTTTTTTTCCTGGAAGAATGCATTGCCACCCCCCCCCCCCCCCCCAGGCTCTCTCCCCAGCTATAGCCAGCTCTGCGATTTGGGGGAGGGGCGCAGAGGGGGACCGGGGAGAGAGCCTGTTGTTAAACATTTACCAGCACACCACTGCAGACGATTTAGGGTGGGCCTGAGATCAAAGTGAGTGGGCCAAAAATGTTATCTCTGCCCCTCCCCCAACTTAAACAAAACCCAAATTCAACTTCCACCCCCTCTCCAAAAGTAAATGAAGTACCTGTGGTGGCAAGGATTCCCAAGCCCTGCCAGCTGAAGACCTCCTTTTTGCTGAATGTACTTATCTCAGACATTTGCTGCTACTTTCTCCAAGCTGCAGCTGCTGTCAGGTTCTCAGTTTCGCGGCTCTGTGAAAGCTGAGCATGCACGGGGGAAGGAGGGGGCAAGCTGTGCCTGGCAGTAGCACTCGGGGACAGTGCTGGTGGCTGCATAAAATGTAAGCTTGTCCAGCGGGTAGGAGGTCTTCGGCTGGTGGGCTTGGGGATCTCCACCAGCCACATTAAGGGACGAAAATGTGGGTGGGTCTGAGCCAGAAGTGGGTGGGCACCCATGGCTACACCACTGGCACATTCCCAGTTAATGTGGAAGAACTTAGCGCCTCCTAAATAAGAGGTGATAAGTGCTCCCACGTTAATTTTTTTTGCAGGTCACACACCTTTATGAAAAAACTTAGCATGGGACCTGGAAAAGAAAAGAGAAAAAAAGCTCTATTTTAGAGCAACATTAAAAATGGACTTAGTGCTTAGCAAAGTCCTACATTAAGTTGCACTAAGCCCATTTTTTAACGCATTTTAGTAAATGAGCCCCAAGATGATTTGCATAACACATTCCAGATGCATTGCTTTGCAGAGACAGGTATAGGACAGAGCCTTATTCCTTGGAAAATACAATCTAGGCAAAGCAGACAGACAAGACATACAACAAAAACAAATCTGAAAGTAAGTTAAGATGGATAGCCCATGATTGGGAAGACATAAACGAGATGAGCTCTAGGTGTGATTAACTGAGGAAGGAGTCACTCTTCATCAAGGAAAGATGTACGGAATAAGGTATCCAAAAAGTCAATTTAACAATACAGTCAATTGGATAGGTGAGCTTCTCCTTGTTTTTATGCTTAATTTGAAACACATCTGTACCTGAAAAGTAGCTTCCAGTCTGTGCTTTCACAGCTATTTGTGTATGTTTTAATATTGAATTCACAGCTAGTGAAATATAGTTTTCATATTGAATATTTAATCTATCTTTAATACATGTTTTAATGGTAAGCTCTACCGAGCAAGGACTGTCTCCTATGTATATTTGCAGAGTGTTCCCAAATTTACACAAGTAGTTACAGAATATGGTGCAGCACGCGCAAATCTACATGCAGGGATTTACGACATGTTTTTGTTGGTGCAAATAGAGGGGCATAGTTTTGGTGCTAGGAAATCAACTAAGTGTATGCTATATACCGCGCCTAAATCTAGGCAGTGCTTATAGATTACGCTTAGGTAGAAATGTTTACTGCATGGAATTTTTAGGTGCCTTATATAGAATCTGGCACTATCTGTATAACTAAGTAGTTTAATTTCTGACGGGCTTTTAGCTGGTCTAAATTAAATTGCTTTGCTATACTAATAGTGGCTGAATATCAACAACTTTACATCTAGTTTGATTGAAAACCTATGCACTGCCCTTGCTTCAAACTGGCACTAAATAGTGCCATGGAATCTCTAAGAATTTCCGGCAGCAGTGTTTATATAAAAGAAAATTCTTTAATCTAGATTCTCGCATTTACACATCATTGGCACTCATAAATGGCTAGAATACTAGCACTTACACATGTAAAAGTATACACTTGCCCATGAAATTGCCATAAGTGCTATTGTGTAACAGTGTACCTAATTTATATAGCATGTAAATGCAAGGGGGCATGCCCAAGGGCAGAGCATGGGTGGGGCTTCCAGTTCTGTGCATAATTTACAGAATAGAATGTTTATGTCAGTGGTGTACCTAGCTTGGTTGCCACCCGAAGCAGATCACCCCTTCCTCCAGGTACATCACCCCGCCCCACCTTCCCTCCTCCAAGCAAGGGGGGTGCACTGAGCAATTGCGCATCTATCGGCTCTGCCAATCCCTTGCCCCCTCTGTTGTCAACTTCCTGTCCCCTGCCCCCTCTGATATCAGCTTCCTGTTCCAGGGCAGGAGATCAACAGAGCCAACAGCTGCACAACTGCTCAGTGCACTTCCTTGCTGCCTATACCCAGGGCAGCCCGCATCCGCTGACCCACTCTTGCTACCAGTGGCGATCCTAGGTCGGCTGACACCCGGGGCAGATCGCCACTGTGCACCCCCCCCTGGGTGCAGCATGACACACACCCTCCCCGGTGCATCAACCTCCCCCCCCCCCCCCCCGGTGAATCAACCCCCCCCTTCCTGTGCATCAACACCCCCCCCCCCCCCGGGTGCCTTCTTGGCTGCTGGGAGCAGCCGCGCGCCTGTCAGCTCCCTGCTGGCCCTGCTCTCTCTGTGGGTATGTAAAGGTTAGACATGTCAACACTGGGTTATGCCAGTATTCTATAATGGAACCTAAATAGAGGTGGCCTGATGTAGAAATGCCCCCAAAGTACCACTGAAAATTCACAGATAAGGGGATTTATATGTTTAGCAGCTGCTGCTAAATGTAGAAACCATTTTGAATACACAGCTCTAAGGGGGTCTTTCACTGAGCGGCAATAAGCCCAACGCAAGCTTACCGCTCGCTATTACGGAACTAACACCAGGCTACCGCAGCAGCCCGGTGGTAGTTCTCACCCTCAGTGCACGCCATTTCCGGGTTACTGCTGGGTTAGCGCAGGAGCCCTCACCGCCACCTCAGTGGGTGGCAGTAAATGCTCCCCCTGAAATGGCCACCCAGTAAGTAGTTCACTTACCGCATGGCCATGTCTAAAAAAAAAAAAAAAGTCAGCCTTTTACCTGCTGTGGTAAAAGGGAGCCTCAGCGCATGTCAAAAACACATGCTGACTCTAGCACAGGCCCCCTTTTACCGCAGCTTAGTAAAAGGGGTCCTATGTTTCGTTGAACCTATTTGTTTTACATATGGGTTACTCCACACAATGTTATAACAGCATTTTTGCTTGTGCAAAATATGCTTCACATATGGAAAACGATCTTTAAAATTGCCCTCAAAATGAACAGAACGGTGTTAAACCCAGGATTTTGCAGGAATTAATGACCCCATTCTTGACAGCAGTAATGCATCAGCTTTACCCTGCCAGTAACACCAGACTTGATTATGTTTGTGATGTTCCCTGTATCATTCACTTCAAAAGAAAATTCTTATGTAGGACGACTAGGGAAGAACATAAAACAGCAAGCTGTAGAGCACGGATATTTGCAATAGTTCATGGGGAGACAAAGACAATCTGCCAATGAAATGTTAGGAGTTCTTTTTTATTTTCATTATTTCATCAGAAATTACAAAGGAAAGACAAAGATGTGAATGTCTCCCCTGAGTTGTCTGAAGCTCGGTTAGGCTGTCACTATCATATATTCCGTTGGGATTGCCCATCAGTTTGTGCCTGAAGTGTTCCATATAAACAGAAGTAAACACTAGACACTGTGAAACATAACAGTGAGACATAGCTCAGGGAGTAGCTTTGGTTGTTGTCCTTCCCTCCTATTTTATTTTCTCAACATGAAAACTTTATAATCTACAATGATGTACAGCAGGGGTTCTTAACCACTGGTGCCTGCACCCCCAAGGGGTATGGGAAGAGATCAAACAGGGTGCAAAGAAGGTTCTTGAAATCTGAGATAATTTACTGAAACTTTCTAGATAGAGTGAAGGCTGGTATTAGGCCAATTATTGGTAGTATATTCTAACTGTGCACTACTGTAATTTTAGCAACATTAGCAGTTAGTACTGTTAGCAGCTAATAGTGACTAGTCACTAGTGAACACACGGTTTAGGAAGGGGGTGCAAGAGTTTCATTGATCAGTTAAAGGATTGTGAGAACCAAAAAAGATTTAAGAACCACTGATGTACAGTGCCAGACATATAGTGTACATAGGCGCCATGAATGATGCAATAAAATTCTCCCTGTTTTCATGTACTAAGTTTATTCATTTTATTTATTTATTTCCAAGCATTTGATATACTGCAAATTGAGCCTATACAGGCGACTAAGCAGTTTACAACATTAAAAATAAATTCTTCTATTTCTGAAACTGAGGGGATGCAACCAAAGTCACACAATTATACTGCGGCATACTGCAGGGGGACACTTCAACTGTAATTTAACAGAGAACATAACTAATCTAGGGGCCCTTTTACTAAGCCGCGTAAGCATCTACGTGCGCCCAATGTGTGCCAAAATGGAGTTACTGCCCGGCTACCGCGTGGCTCTTGTGGTAATTTCATTTTTGGCATGCATCCGATACACGTGTCCGGAAAATAATTTTTATTTTCGGACGTGTGTATTGGATGCTCGTCAAGTGGCATTTTACACGCATAGGTCATTACCACCTGGTTACCGCATGAGACTTTACCACTAGGTCAATGGCTGAAGATAAGGTCTCATACCCAAAATGGACGCATGGCAATTTTCATTTTGCCGCACGTCCATTTTCGACAAAACAAAAAAGGCCTTTTCTACAGGCGCGCTAAAAAATGGATTGGCGCGCACCTGAAACCCATGCCTACACTACCGCAAGCCATTTTTCAGCGCGCCTTTGTAAAAGGACCCCATAATGACATAGGTATCCCTCCCACCACCCTTGAAATTCATCCCACAGGAGTTGGAATTTTTTAAACACTGATCACTACAAGTTCTTAATAGCCGGAATATCCCAAATATTGGTGCTGAATATCCAGGTATAAAGCAGGCTCCGGCACGTATCTGGGTTCAGCCAATATTCAGTCTGGTAACCAGATAAATACCTGGATAGAGTTAGAACAGCCTTTTTTTTACTGCCCTATCTTTATTCAGGTAGTGTTAGCAGACCAAATATTGCCATTAACCTGGTATCTCCCAGCTCTACCTCACCTCTGCCCTTAGAGTGCCTTGGCATTAGCTAGATAGCGCCAGGGCAGGCAATAGTAACTTTCAGAACCACTATCCAAATAATATCAACTGAAAATTAGTGGCTGGCCCTGTGAATGCACGTGACGTATCTGGCCAGGAGCTACACCTATCTGGATTAATGCCACTGTATATCGACCCTTCCATCTCTACATCAAATGCTCTACACTTCCATTTTGTAGATTCATTTCTATGAGGAACAGTTTCGTGTCTTTTATACAACAGAAGTCTGCCTGTCAAAAGTATTACATTTGACTGACTTGTTTTGTGTTATTTCATTTTGTGTAAGGAAATAGCTCCAGCCATCAAAAAGCTCTGTACAAGTATCTTATATCACAAATGTAAGCAACAAGAGGAAGACAGCACTTGAGTGACTGACAGTTCTCCTTATATTTAACAGAGAGACTTATTTGGCTCCAATACATTTTTGACAAGGGAATAAAGCATCTCTATTTTCCCTTTCAGTTCTTCCACCTTAGAGTTTTCAATTGTTTGCATAAGTGACAGAGAAATTCCCCTCTCCTTGAAAGGTCAAAAGTAAAGGATAGTTTTAATTCACTGCTAACAACTTTCAAGTTTCCAACTTACGTAAGAACATAAGAATAGTCATACTGAGTCAGACCAATGGTCCATCTATCCAACAGTGGTCGTCAGGTCACATGTACCTGAAAGAATCCCAAGAATTTGTCAAAACCTTTTTTAAACCTAAAGTTGCACTAACTACTGATACCACATCCTTTGGCAATAAGTTCCAGAGCTTAACTATTCATTGAGTGAAAAAATACTTCCTCCTGTTCACTTTAAAAGTAGTACCATGTAACTTCCTTGAGTGTCCCCTGGTCTTTGTGCTTTTTGAAAGGGTCAAAAATCGACTTATGTTTACCTGTTCTACACCATTCAGTATTCTGTAGATCTCTATCATATGCCTCCTCAGCCATCTCTTTTCCAAGCTGAAGAGTCCTAACCTCTTAAGCCTTTCCTCATATGAGAGAAGTTCCATCCCCTTAATCATTTTGGTTGCCCTTATTTGAACCTTTTCTGCTATATCTTTTTAAGATATGGCTACCAGAATTACACACAATACTAAAGGTATGGTCACACCATGGAGCGATTCAGAGGCATTATAACATTCTTTGTCTATTTTTCTATCCCTTTCCTACTTATTCCTAGCATTGTTTGATTTTTTGACAGATGATTTCAGCGTATTGTCCACGACAATACCTAGATTTTTTTCTTAGGTGCTGACTCCTAAGGTGGAACTTAGCATCAGGTAACTATGATTTGGATTATTCTTCCCAATATGCATCACTTTGCATTTGTCCACATTAAATCTCACCTGCCATTTGGATGCCCAATCTTCCAACTTTCTATGGTCTTCCCACAATTTTTCACAATCCGCATGTGTTTTAACAAGTTTGACTAGTTTTGTTTCTTCTGCAAATTTAATCACCTCACTCGTCATTCTCACTTTCAAATCATTAATAAATATGTTAAATAGCACCAGTCCAGTAGAATGGAGTGTTGTATTTGTAGTATGGAGTGTTGCCACAATTTGGGTTTCTGCCAGGTACTTGTGACCTGGCTTGGCCACTGTTTGGAAAACAGGATACTGGGCTAGATGAACCATTGGTCTGACCCAGTATGGCTACTCTTATGTTCTTATGTTCCCAGTATAGATCCTTGGGGCACTCCACTA
The DNA here is from genome assembly GCF_901765095.1 of Microcaecilia unicolor. Lineage (NCBI taxonomy): Eukaryota > Metazoa > Chordata > Amphibia > Gymnophiona > Siphonopidae > Microcaecilia > Microcaecilia unicolor. The sequence continues at coordinate 168,556,234 of NC_044037.1, read as the reverse complement.
TTCAACTCCTCCACTGACAGAATTGGCCATTTAACCCTACCCTCTGTTTTCTGTCCATCAACCAATTTCTAATCCACAACAGAACATTGTCTCCTATCCCATGGGTTTAATTTTCTCAGGAGACTCTCATTTTTGCCTCATACTGGATTACTTTGTAAGAACATTTACCACCTCTGTGATATTCTTGAACCCAAGAAGCTCTAGACAAGGGATTCAAACCTAGACCCCACTGTACCACAGCATATATTGCTGATCACTAAGGTCCAGTCCACTGAATTTTTGGAGGCAATTTTAAGAAGAGTTGCACATCGTCCTCCTGATTCTATAAATGTATGCACACAATTGCATGACTAGCTTGCAAATTTGTGCAGGCAAGTTATAGAATACCATCTAAATTAATTGTTTAAATGGGTTCTAATTGGCTTTACCTGCCAATAATGACCCATAAGTGTTCCATTTAACTGGCAAGGAACGGCACCTGGCCAGTTAGATGGCACATAACCAGAGAAAGAGGAAGTGGCATAATCTAGAAGTTGATGTCAGGAAACCTAAGCCCGATCTAAAGGCATTCACCTACCAGCCGGTAGATGGCAAGACGGCAAGATGACAACATGGTGCAGGCAGCTAGGGAGCCAGAGACAGTGACTGATAATCATTGTTTCATATTTTTATTAAAGTTTTCCAAGCATAACACAAAACAAAAAGGAAAAACCAAAAGTAACAATAATCCATGACAAATAAAGAAACAAAAAGGGGAAAAAAAACAGAACAACAACAGCATTTCATGACAATACCCATATCAAATCAGCAATATACAGTAATCAGGTAGTGCTAGTGGGAGTCTGACAAAATGAATCTAAACGAGCCCAAGTCTTCAAGACAGATGGAACACACCGGTGTTTATGGGCCAGAATTGTTTCATATTTTCTAATCACACACACGTAACTCCACCATTCATTATAATTTAGATGTACATTATTTTTCCAGTTTGAAACGATTAAGTGTAAAGCAACAGACAGCAATATATTAAACAATTTATCGGTTTCTAGGATAAAGAGGTTAGGAGAAGAGGCCCTTAATAGCACAACATCGTAATAGAGCACTGTTGACTGATAATCATGAGGAGATGATGGGTGAGGATCAAGAGAGCTCTGTACATGGATAGAGGACTTAAAATCAACAATTGTGACTGTGCAACAGGAATGCCATAGAGATGTGGAAAGTTTGCACACCTCAATAACAGACATGGGCTAGCGTTTAAATGCGTTCAAAGAGAAAGTCATTGATCACGACAGAGATATACAGACACTACAGCAAGGTGTGCAAAACTGGAGTCTAGCCATGAGGATCTGCTTACAAAAATTGAAGATGTCAAGAATAGAGTCTGAATTAATAATTTACGGGCCCGCAGTGTTCCTGAAGGAGAACAATCAGCAGAAGCCATTATGCAAGCTATTTGCCGTCAGTTTTTGTGTGCAGCAGGCCTGGTTGTGGAACTCCCTGGGAACGACTTTGAGTGGGTACACAGGGCTCTGGATCCTAAATCTGTGGACCGTCCTAGGGACATAGTAGTCTGCTTTCTCCACTTCCCGGTGAAGGCGTGCATCCTGTGCGTTGCACGCCAGGTGGTCTCCATTGTGTGGGAAAATGCGAAAGTGGAATTATTCGCAGACATATCACCCATTACGCTAAGGAAACAGAGGGAATTTTGAGAGATTACAAAGACCCTGACACTAAATAATATCCACTACAGATGGCTATTTCCTTTTAGAATTTCTTTCACATTACAAAATTCCCTGCATAAAGTTACAAAACCGGAGGCTGTTGCAGCAAAATCCATTGATGACCGCAGTCAGAATATGGAAGATGTGCAACGTACAGGGTCCCAAAATCAGGGTAAGTGCAGGATGGATCATAAGACGAAACATCTGCAGTGCAACATGAAAGTGCCCACTGCATCAGCTGACGCCATGACTGAGAAGAGCTGCAGTGATACCTATTGAAATATTATTGGGTTTACTGTGTCAGAGGCCTTCTATATAGACCCTCTAGGGGGGAGGGATTGATTATTCTATACAGTTTGAGTGTATTCTGCTTACGTGACTGTTTGTTTCACTGTTGAACTGTTTGTTGCTATCACAGATATGAGAGGTAATAGTGGGGTGCAGGGGGGGACTTAATGGCTACACTTCCTCGAGTGGCCTGTCTTTACAGGGTATCTCAGAATGTACAGTGGGGTGGGGAACAGAGGGAGGAGGAGGGGGTTGGATTGTGTGGGGTGTAAAGGGGAAGGACAAGGGCTGCATGACTCCCATTCACATATATATTTTGGGGGAGTAGATAAATCTGTTCTTTTGCATATTGAGGAGATGGTCATAGAATCTCGAGTGTGATCTGATCATGCCTCAGTTTGGATCTCTCTTCAGGAGCCACTAAGAGGCATGGTACTCAGTATTAGAGATTTGATGATGGACTACTGTTGGACCCACAGAATGTTACGATACTAGAAGACATTATTAAGGAATATATTGAACTGAATGATCTACCAGAGATCTCCCCTAGTGTTTTTTGGGAGGGCATGAAAGCAGTAGTGAGGGGGTGTGATATCTCCCTGCAGGCCTATAGGCACAGGAAACGTAAGCAAAAGCAAATAACTCTTCAGCGTCAATTGACCCAACTTGAATCTCAGCACAAGTGGGGTAGGGAAACCCGTCGGATCTTGACTAAATTGGAGAACATTAGGGGGTCCCTTAAGGAATTAGAGCTTGCAGCGATAGCAGCACAATTCCAAACTGTGCAACAGATATATTTTGAAACTGGTAGCAAGGCTGGGAGATTGTTAGCCCAAAGGTTCCAACAGAGAAAGACCAGGAATCGAATAACTTTGATCAAGGATGAGCAGGGGATAGAATATAGTGAGCCCCATTACATTAGTGAGTCTTTTACAAGTTTTTATCGCATATTGTATACCACTGAGACTGCACCTGATACTGCAGTAATACAGGGATGCTTAAATAATGTGCTTTTGCTGAGTCTTACACCGGGGGAGGCCGAGATTCTATCAATGCCCATTACAGTGGCCAAGATATTGCAGGCAATGAAGTCCTTGTCACTAGGTAAAGTTTCAGGCCTTGATGGCTTTACTAATCGATTCTACAAATCCTTTCGGGGTATCTTAGCCAAATCTTTGATGGAATTATTCAATAGCTTTCAAGAGGGGGATGAATTTCCCCACTCATGGAGGTTGGCTGGGGTGACCCTGATATTGAAGCTGGGGAAGGGCCCCATGCAATGTGGCTCCTACCGACCCATTTCTCTACTCTGTATGGACTACAAAATGTTTACCAAGATCTTAGCCTCCCGCTTACAGGATTATATGCCTAAATTAGTGCAAGATGATCAGATGGGATTTATCCATGGTCGCAAAAATGTTGACAATATCAGGAGGGTGCTTCATATCATAGACCGGGCTGCGGAGCAGGGTGAGCCAGCCCTCATTTTGGGTATTGATGCAGAAGGGGTGTCTTGGCCCTTCCTGCTCCACACCCTGATGTCTATGGGCATCTTTTTGTCCTGTATTAAAACTTCCTTCCCGTTCACATTAATTGATTTGATTTGCTTACTTTATTTATTTTTTGTCTATTAGATTGTAAGCTCTTTGAGCAGGGACTGTCTTTCTTCTATGTTTGTGCAGCGCTGCGTATGCCTTGTAGCGCTATAGAAATGCTAAATAGTAGTAGTAGTAGTAGTAATGTATATGAAACCTCTCTCTAGCCTTTAAATTAACGGATCCTATGGGACAAGCTTTGACTTGGCTAAAGGAACCAGGCAGGGCTGTGCTTTATTCCCCTTGTTATTTGCCCTGACGATGGAGCCTTTTGCAGCATGGGTACGGGCTCGAGTGCATATACAGGGCATTCCTTGTGGAGGGCTATCAAACAAGATTCTGCTATTTGCAGATTATGTGCTTTTGAACTCGGGGAATCCCAGACAATCCCTCCAAGGAGTGGTTGAGGCTTTGAAGAAGTATGGGCAAGTTTCGAGGTTCAAAATTAACCTGGCCAAATCTGAAATTTTAAATGTGTCCCTAAAGCCTACGGAGGTTGGATAGATACAATCGCACTACAACTTCCATTGAGCTTCAAAAGTCCCACAGGCAATGAAAATGATGGTACTACCTAAATTGCTATATTTGTTTACAGCATTGCCAGTTGCTCTACCTGGTAAATGTTTTAGAACACTTCACAGGCTTCTATTCCAATACATCTGGAAACGCAAACCCGCTAGGGTGGGTAGATCAACCTTATTTCAGCTCCACAATCGGGGAGGGTTTGCGGTTCCTAATTTTCAACAATATTACAGAGCAGTCCAACTAAAATATTTACTGGCATGGCAGAGAGATGTGCATAAAAGCTGAGTGCACATAGAGCAAAGCAAAATGAGACTTATGCCATTAGCACATCTACCATGGCTCCCCCTGCCAGAAATTAGGGTGATCATTCGGGGGTGCCCCCCATCATAGGCCTAACATTAGACCTTTGGGCTCACATTACGAAGAAAGTTTTATCAGGGCAGGTATATTTTTGACTACATCATTAATGGTAGAAGAGGGTTTTAAACCAGGCCCTAGCGATCCCACAAATAGAGAATGAGCAGTACGGGGTCTCTCCCGACTGGGTCAATTTCTTGAAGAGGGGATGTTGCTTCCTTTTGCGGAGCTGGAGGAGGAATTTGGTCTGACTCAGAGAGACCACTTTCACTATCATCAGGACTTTCTGTGCAGGGGGGCCCTTTTATTCCTCTGAGAGGCAGAGATGCTAATAGAATATGCCTTGAATGGGGATAGTGGGAGGGCATGTATCTCCCGATTCTATTGAACACTAATACAACAGAGGGCACCTCCAATCAAGTATCTAACCCGATGGGAGGCAGCCATAGGGGTAAGTTATACAACACAAGAATGGGAAAAACATTTTAATGGGCTGCTAAAAGTGTCAGTAGGTAGCCATATGATAGAAAATGGATATAAAATGTATTACACCCTGGATCAAAGATGCAGAACTATTGGAATATGGTGTTTGGCCTCATCTCTGAGATTTTGGGTTTCACACTGCAACCTATGATGGATAGTGGCCTTCTGAATATTAAACCACTGGGTATGCTGAGCAAATTTTGCTTACGGTACTGCTCAAAATGGATTATGTTTGTCACATGTCCAAGTTAATGGCATTGCATCGTAATCAAGTCCATAACGTTTTGAAAATGTGGGAACCTTATAATCTTTGGCGTACTGCTCAGGACATATGGAACAGAAGGTATAGACATTTTTGCCTAGGGCATGGGTGATGTTGTGACCTCTTTTTTGTTTTAATGCGACTGCTCCTGTTGGATAACAACCTTTCTCCTCCTTTTTTAAAAAATTTTGGTAGGGGAGGAGGAGGGGGATTCCAATTAGCTATTGCACTGTTTTGCCATCAAAGTAGCATTATTCTGAAGAATGACGTTATGACTCTATTTTGTTTTGTTGTGCATATGATTTTAATGTTATATTTCTAATCTTGTTGAGATTTGTATTTTGAAAATTTTTCATTAAAACAAACTTGGAAAAAAACTGGTGCATAACCAGCTATCTGGCAATATTCAGAGGGAGCTCACCGGTTATCTCCCGCTGAATATTGCTGGCTAGCGCTTAGCGATATAACCAGCTATCCACTAATATTCAGTGTGTCGGCTATGTTTGGTGGACAAATTAGGCCACCAAAATAGCAGGAATATATTTGCCCAGTTTAAGCTTAACCGGCCAGTGCTGAATATCGTCTTGGCCAGTTAAATTTAAACCAGCCAAAAAACACCTGGATATTCAACATCAGTCACTGGAAATGATCCGGCATTGAATATCTGGGATGACTGGCGACCACGGAATTTAGCCAGGCTCCCTCCCACAGTCTGAATATCAGGCCCCTCGTACCTATGTTCTCTAGCGCTTAACTGCAAAGTGGGCATTAACATGGAAGAGACATGGGCGGGTCAGGCACTTATGCACCAAATTTATAGGATGCTGTCAGTTACACACACATGGAGGGGCATTTTCGAAAGGGACGTCCAAGTTGCGATTTAGATGTCCTTGCAAAATGGCGAAATCCAGGGACGGGGAAACCCGTATTTTTGAAACAAGATGGACGTCCATCTTTCATTTCGAAAATACCGTCAGGGACATCCAAGTCCTTAAATTTGGATGTCCCTAGATTTGGTTGTCCCTAGACATGGACGTTTCTGACTTTTGGCGATTTTTGAAACCAAAGATGTCCATGTCAAAAACAGTCAAATGCAAGCCATTTGGTCATGGGAGGAACCAGCATTTCTAGTGCACTGGTCCCCCTGACATGCCAGGACAACAACTGGGCACCTTAGGGGGCACTGCAGTGGACTTCATAACTTGCTCCCAGGAACATAGCTCCCTTACATTGTGTGCAGAGCCTCCCAAAACCTACTACCCACAACTGTACACCACTACCATAGCCCTTACAGGTGAAGGGGCACCTATATATAGGTACAGTGGGTTTGTGGTGGGTTTTGGAGAGCTTGCTGTTTCCTCCACAAATGTAGCAAGTAGGGCGAGTATGGGCTTGGGTCTGCCTGTCTGAAGTGCACTGCAGTACCCACTAAAACTGCTCCAGGGACTTGCATGCGCTGTCATGGACCTGAGTATGGCATCTGAGGCTGGCATAGAGGCTGGCACGACATGTTTTGAAAGATGTTTTTTGAGGGTGGGAGTAACGGGAGGTCATCCCCGATTCTCTTCGGTGGTCATCTGGTCATTTCGGGCACCTTTTTGTGCCTTAGTCATAAGAAAAACAGGTCCGGGTGAAAACATCCAAGTGTTCGTCAGGAACGTGCTTGTTTTGTTTTTTTTTTATTATGGGTCAAAAACATCCAAGTGTTAGGCACGCCCAAGTCCCGCCTTCGCTACGCCTCCAACACGCCCCCTTGAACTTTGACCATCCTTGCGACGGAGTGCAGTTGAAGATGTCCTAAATTGGGTTTCGATTATACCAATTTGGACATCCCTGGGAGAAGGATGTCCATCTTCCGATTTATGTCAAAAGATGGACGTCCTTCTCTTTTGAAAATGAGCCCCTTAGTGAAAATGCCTGTGCCTAAGTTTTGGAGCTCAATTACCGACTTATGATAGAATTCTAGAACAGCTTCAGCACTCAATTTTGCCGTTTTAGAATACTTGCTTAATGCTTGATTTTTATGCACCTAACCTTTGACACCCTTTCCTGAATCTACCCCCCATTTGCAAGTGTAAAAAACATACAGTGGTGGAAATAAGTATTTGATCCCTTGCTGATTTTGTAAGTTTGCCCACTGACAAAGACATGAGCAGCCCATAATTGAAGGGTAGGTTATTGGTAACAGTGAGAGATAGCACATCACAAATTAAATCCGGAAAATCACATTGTGGAAAGTATATGAATTTATTTGCATTCTGCAGAGGGAAATAAGTATTTAATCCCTCTGGCAAACAAGACCTAATACTTGGTGGCAAAACCCTTGTTGGCAAGCACAGCGGTCAGACGTCTTCTGTAGTTGATGATGAGGTTTGCACACATGTCAGGAGGAATTTTGGTCCACTCCTCTTTGCAGATCTTCTCTAAATCATTAAGAGTTCTGGGCTGTCGCTTGGCAACTCGCATCTTCAGCTCCCTCCATAAGTTTTCAATGGGATTAAGGTCTGGTGACTGGCTAGGCCACTCCATGACCCTAATGTGCTTCTTCCTGAGCCACTCCTTTGTTGCCTTGGCTGTATGTTTTGGGTCATTGTCGTGCTGGAAGACCCAGCCACGACCCATTTTTAAGGCCCTGGCGAAGGGAAGGAGGTTGTCACTCAGAATTGTACGGTACATGGCCCATCCATTCTCCCATTGATGCGGTGAAGTAGTCCTGTGCCCTTAGCAGAGAAACACCCCCAAAACATAACATTTCCACCTCCATGCTTGACAGTGGGGACGGTGTTCTTTGGGTCATAGGCAGCATTTCTCTTCCTCCAAACACGGCGAGTTGAGTTCATGCCAAAGAGCTCAATTTTTGTCTCATCTGACCACAGCACCTTCTCCCAATCACTCTCGGCATCATCCAGGTGTTCACTGGCAAACTTCAGACGGGCCGTCACATGTGCCTTCCGGAGCAGGGGGACCTTGCGGGCACTGCAGGATTGCAATCCGTTATGTCGTAATGTGTTACCAATGGTTTTCGTGGTGACAGTGGTCCCAGCTGCCTTGAGATCATTGACAAGTTCCCCCCTTGTAGTTGTAGGCTGATTTCTAACCTTCCTCATGATCAAGGATACCCCACGAGGTGAGATTTTGCGTGGAGCCCCAGATCTTTGTCGATTGACAGTCATTTTGTACTTCTTCCATTTTCTTACTATGGCACCAACAGTTGTCTCCTTCTCGCCCAGCGTCTTACTGATGGTTTTGTAGCCCATTCCAGCCTTGTGCAGGTGTATGATCTTGTCCCTGACATCCTTAGACAGCTCCTTGCTCTTGGCCATTTTGTAGAGGTTAGAGTCTGACTGATTCACTGAGTCTGTGGACAGGTGTCTTTCATACAGGTGACCATTGCCGACAGCTGTCTGTCATGCAGGTAACGAGTTGATTTGGAGCATCTACCTGGTCTGTAGGGGCCAGATCTCTTACTGGTTGGTGGGGGATCAAATACTTATTTCCCTCTGCAGAATGCAAATAAATTCATATACTTTCCACAATGTGATTTTCCGGATTTAATTTGTGATGTGCTATCTCTCACTGTTACCAATAACCTACCCTTCAATTATGGGCTGCTCATGTCTTTGTCAGTGGGCAAACTTACAAAATCAGCAAGGGATCAAATACTTATTTCCACCACTGTACCTGTATTGTTTCTAATAACACCCGACCTTTAATAATGTCCCCCTATCTCAGCATCAAAAAACCCTGTGAATTTCTTCTTAAAAGCCAAACTTAGATTCCCTGAATAATAGCGAACCCCCCCCCCCTGAATTTGCAATAAATGACATTGCTGTCCTCCGCCTTCCAATCCCCCCCCCCCCCCCCCCACGATGACTTGATCTCTCTTACCTTTTCTCATGGTTCTGATGCTGGGCCAGTGCGGGGCTTTGAGCATGCTTAAATACTCAAGGCCTTGAGCAATCGCAGATGCCATGAGACACAATCACCCCCAAGTCCCACTCTTCTTTCATACACAGAAGCACTTCACCCCTTATATTATAACATTCCCTTGGATTCTTGAAAACCAAGTGCATGACCCTGCATTTCTTAGCATTAAATCTTAGTTGCCAATTATTGGACCATTCTTCAAGCTTCACTAGATCCTTCTTCATGCCATCCACACCCTCCGGGGTGTCCACCATAGTACTGAGTACTGACACAAATCAGGAGATGGGCGTCCTTCTCCCAAGGTCGCCCAAATCGGCATAATTGAAAGCCGATTTTTTTGCGTCCTCAACTGCTTTCTGTTGGGGGGCCGAACGAAGTTCACGTGGGCTTGTCGGCAGTGTACCGAAGGCGGGACGGGAGCGTGGTTAAGAGATGGGCGTCCTCGGACGATAATGAAAAAAAAGAAGGGCGTACCTCACAAGCATTTGGTTGACTTTACTTGGTCCCTTTTTTTTCACGACCAAACCTCGAAAAGGTGCCCAAACTGACCAGATGACCACTGGAGGGAATCGGGGATGACCTCCCCTTACTCCCCCAGTGGTCACCAACCCCCTCCCACCCAAAAAACAAAATTAAAAAAACATTTTTTCCAGACTCTCTGCCAGCCTCAAATGTCATACCCAGCTCCATCACAGCAGTATGCAGTTCCCTGGAGCAGTTTTAGTGTGTGCAGTGCACTTCAGGCAGGCGGACCCAGGCCCATCCCCCCTACATGTTACACTTGTGGTGGTAAATGTGAGCCCTTCATAACTCACCAGAAACCCACTGTACCCACATGTAGGTGCCCCCCTTCAACCCTTAGGGCTATAGTAGTGGTGTACAGTTGTGGGGAGTGGGATTTAGGGGGGTTGAGGGGGCTCAGCACCCAAGGTAAGGGAGCTATGCACCTGGGAGCAATTTGTGAAGTCCACTGCAGTGCCTACTAGGGTACCCAGTTTGTGTCCTGGCAAGTGAGGAGGACCAGTGCACTACGAATGCTGGCAACTCCCATGACCAAAGGACTCGGATTTGGTCGTTTTTGAGATGGTCATCCTTGGTTTCCATTATGGTCAAAAAACGGGTACGACCATCTCTAAGGACGACCTAAGGACGACCATCTCTAAGTTCGACCTAAATGTTGAGATTTGGGCGTCCTCGACCATATTATCGAAATGAAAGATGGACGTCCATTTTGTTTCGATAATACGGGTTTCCCCGCCCCTTCGCCAGAACGTCCTTAGATATGGACGCCCTTAGAGATGGTCGTCCCCGTTCGATTATTCCCCTCTTTAGGCAAGGGCATTCAGTTTATTTATCAGTCACCTGTGCAAAACAGTGTCAAAGGTTTTGATAAAATTCAAGTACACCACATCTAGCGCCCCATCCACGTCTAACTGTTTGGTCACCCAGTCAAAGAAATCAATCAGATTTTCTGTCATGACATGACCTACCTCTAGTGAGCTATGCTGCCTTGAGTCCTGCAGTCCATTCGATTTGAGAAACCTCACAATCCTCCGCTTTAAGAGCGTTTTCATTAGTTTACTTACCACCGAGGTCAGGAAGAGAAAAGGAGAGTAGATGGTATGGATGGGCAGACTGGATTTATTTATTTATTGATGACATTTATATCCCATATTATCCAGAGAGTATACTGCGGTCCAATTTGATGGGCCATATGATCTTTATCTTCCTTCATTTTTCTCTGTTTCTATGTTTCTCTTCCTGAATCACCACGAATTTTGTAGGATGACTCCTTAAGCAGTTCTTTGTGGAAATGCTGATTTCCAAAATCACAACTTATACATGCATGTGACGCCACTTAAAAATGCAAACCCCCTCTTTTTTGTATGTATTCTTTTGAAAAATGGCTGCTGTAGTTGTGTGTGTTACCAAACCTACATGCTTCAGTGGCAGCACTATATATTTCTTAGAAAAGGCTCTATGTTCATCAAGTCTTCTCTATAATACTAGGATTTTTGAGCATGCAGACCTAAATGTCTAACGAGACTGCTTTTATTTTTCTCTAGAACACATGGCTAGTTACACTATAATAAAACTTGGCTTACAAATAGGCCTATGAAAGAGCTATAAAATGATCATGCAACAAATATGCAGTGTGATAAATAATCTTTGCAAATCATGACGTAATTATGCCATCATTATTCACAGATGGTCAACATGAGTTTTTTGCTAGAAGATAAACACATAATAATATTGATTTTGAGCATAACATTCTTAGCATTTACATTTATCATTTTCATTTGTTCATGTGACATTTCAAAGTATTATATGAAGCTTACAAAGAATATTTATCATGCCACATAAAGAAACAAAAGGGATCCCATTATTATGAAACATGGTTTTATAACAGTGAAACATTTCCTCCTGCTCTCCCTATTTCCAAGTATACAAGGGACCCATTATCCAGATATTCTATTATGATGTAAAAGAGGATTGTACTGTACACATTTCAGTCTTTACTCTGATTTGTGCTGCCCCGTGTGTCCTGAAGAGCCCCCTCAAATCAATCTTTGAAGATTAATTTACTGCTTAATCATTACTGCTAGTGGTTCAGCAATGCTTTTTGTTTGTTTGATGGGATAAAGAATAATGCACATTGAAAAATACTTAATAGGACTGGGCAGTTCAAGATCTTAATGATAACAGCAAATCACTTAAGCTTTCTTCTCAAGGTTCACTGATATCAGCAAAGTGCCAGTGCATTCCCATTATGCATCTTTCTGAGCAAGTGCTGTTTTCTGTCTTTAAAAAATCTTTAGCAATCCAGCAAGTCTGAAGCAATCAAGCCCAGTCCTAGCTAGAGAGTATATGTTAGTTTTGTGTACTGAGCCATTGAGCTGGTTGAAAATAACATGGGAACATTTTTAGCATGTTTTTATGAATATAAGTGAATGCTAGGGGGCAGTAAAAGCTTGAGTCTGTGTGCCATAGAACAGATGAAGTCATTCTGGCAGCAGACATTGGAGGCTGAACAGTGAGATACAGCTGAAGCCCTAAGTGACTATAAACAATTTATTTTCTGTATGGCTGCAACAAAAGTGGTAAGCAGTGAAAAACAGTGAAGAAGGAAAGTCTGTCATCAGAACTACAGTAAGATAGATTTATTCACTGAAGAGAAAGAATAGTAATTTACAAAGAGTTCAGCTCATTAACTTAATGAACCCATAGCACTGTAATAGCTCTGCTGTATCTAATAATGTTGTCAGTTTTTAAATGTTTCCTAGTTCAGATATATAGAGATGTGCAAAGTTCCTTAATAAACATTTATCAAAGATTTTGGTGAATTTTTTGTTGAAAAGAGAAACTTAGTACTGGCAAAACATGATACTGTACATCTGTAGAAATCCCATGTGAAACTGAGAAAAATTCAACATAGGTGAATGCTGGATTTCATACAGATCAATATCAGATCTCCCCTAAGACCTTCTTTAGTGTTCATCTTCAGAAAGTTGGCTCATCCTGGTTGTAAAACAAACCAAATCATTTCTATTTCAGCTTTCAATTGTTTTTCTATAGTAGTCTAAACAGAACAGAGGGAAAAAAAGAGGATTAAAAAACCAGGTTATAAAACTTATCACAAAATGTTGCTAAAAATATAGACATCTCCACTGGAAATGCTAGTCAGTGAGCAGGAGCTCAGGTCAATCAAGATGAAATTAATGCAAATATATGCTCAGCATATTAGTTATGCATACTTCATATTGAAACTATGAACAAATTGTGCCATTTATCTAAGTTTTCCCAATCCAAGCCATGTACAGTACCATCCAGGTTCTAAGTCAATCTATTGGGTTATGTCTAAATCGTTTATTTTGGTATCTCTTCTTTCCATTTTGTTTATATCTCCAGAGGTTTTGTACTTCTGCTGTCACTTTCAAGTTGTTATTGGAGCATATGATTATAAAATGTTCTTCTTTTAGTGCACCATATTTCAGCTTTAGAGTTTGAATCTTTCTCAATATTTTTGGTGTCCTCAATTTATTCAAGTACTCATCTATCAGCAATACCTCTGTCTTTCTTCTCTTCTTCAGGCTTTGCCTCCTTGGCTTAATGACTCTAGTAATGATTTTCACTGCAGAATATTGCATCCAATTTATACTTCTTTTGTAAAAATAGATGTCCTTTTGTTCAAATTATGGCCTTGTTAATCTTATTTATCATGCTTATAATTTTTGGTGTCAAGTTTAAGGGATCCTCTTACTAAGCTATGAGAAAAGGGGCCCTGTAGTAGCGGCAGGGGCTGTTTTTCCCACACGCCAGGGCCCATTTTTCCGCAGCCAGTAAAAGCCCTGAAAAAATGGCCACACAGTGAGAGAACTCTTACTGTGATGATGCCCAATTACTGCCAGGTTACTGCTGCACAAGTCATTTGTGGAGGTTTTCTTTTTCCCCTAGAAATGGCGTGCGCTCGGGGCGAGACTACTGCCGGCGACCACATTGGGCTGGTGATAGTCCTGGAAAAGCGAGCAGTAAACCATTCTGTAAAAAGGCCCCTAAGGGTCCCTAAGTTAGGTTAGTGCTGCCCAAACATTCCTGTGATGTGACTCTATCTTAGCAGTTGAAAATTCACATGATCTCAGATAGTAATGAATTCAACTTCCAACTCAAACATCATAATAAGTAGTACGTTAATTGTGTTCCTTATATTTAACAGTTTAACATTAGAAACAGAAAATTATGGCAGACAATGATCATATGGCTTATCCAGCTTGCCCATTCAAACCAATAGCCTAGTCACCACAACCCCTCTTCTCCCTCAGAGATCCTCGTTGCTTGTCCCATGCTTTCTTGAATTCTAATGCTGTCCTTGTCTCCACCACCTCTTCTGGGAGACAGTCCCATTCATCCATTATCCTTTCTTGAAAGAAATATTTCTTCAGATTACTCCAGGACTGCTATCTTTTTATCCTCATCCTGTGAATTTTTGTTCCAGACCATTCTTTCCATTGAAAAAGCTCTGAGTCCTGTGGACTTATTGTATATCTTGGAAATGTTTAAACATCTGTGTCATATGTTCCCTTTGCCACCTCTCCTCTATAGTATATATGTCTGTCTCCACATGCTTTCTAATGAAGACCATCAACTATTTTAGTAGTTACCCTCTGGACAAACTCCATCCAGTTTATGCCCTTTTGAATGAACAGCCTCCAGAAATTCACATATCACTCCAGCAGAAGTCTCACCAGAGTCTTACATAGATACATTTTTACCTCCTTTTTCCTACTGGCCATGCCTTTCTTAATACATGTAAGCATCTTTCTGGCTTTTTTGGTCACCTTTTCTACCTGCTTGGTCACCATATAATGTTCAAAAGAATAGGACCAATAACTGGTTGTTCAATACACCAGTAGGTAATGTCTTGAGTTACATTTACCTCTCTTCATTGTTACCTCTTACTCAACCAGTTTCTAAACCTCTGAATCATTTTTAGGCCCATACATGGACACTCTGTTTACTGTATTTATTAGTCACCCATGTCAATGGCCTTGCTAAGTCCAAGTACACCACATCTAGCATTCTCACCTTGATCCAACTCTCAGATTACACAGTCAAAAAAATTTGTCAGATTCAACTGACAAGATCTGCCTCTGATAAAACTATGCTGCCTCAGATCTGTACTATCCTCTGTTGTACCAATGATTCCATTAATTTACTCACTACCGAGCTCAAATTAACCAGTCGGTATTTCCCAGCCTCCTCCTTACTTCCACTTTTGTATGGAAGAATCACATCCACTCATCAGTGGTCTTCTGGAACTACTCTTGGCTTTAAGGAAGCTTTGAAGAGGACAGACAGTGGAGCTGCTAGAACATCCCTAAATGTAAATCTATGTTTTTATAAAGCAATTATATGATTTACTCACCATGCCTGAGAAATATGAGCTAGCATGTTGGAAATAGGGTTGTGAGTAGGGAGGTGGGAGGGATCTATAAGTATGGAATTGGGGTCTGTGAATAAGTGTATGTGAATGTACACAGGGTTTGTGTATGTGACTGAGTGATTGGATAGAGATGCCTAAGATTAGATGGTGTGGATGTGTCAGGATATTTCTGTATTTGTATGACTGAGTGAATTTGGATGTACATATCTGTGACTACATGGACAGTGAATAATTGGGTGTGGTATTTTTGAGTGGTTTGTATATGTGAGTTATCATCTACTCTCCCCTGTTTTTCCCCCTTCTTCTATTTTCTCTCAATATTTTTTCTCTTTTTCCTCCATTCCCCTTCCTTTCTCTCCAATTCATTCTCATTTCTCTCTCTCGCTCATGATAGGCTCACCCCATCTTTCTCACATCTCAGGCTCACCTTCTCCCCCAGATTTATTCACTTTTTCTCTCTCCCTCTTTCAGACCTAACTACTCATCCATTATTCCCCTCAAGGCATTCATGTGCTCTGCCCCTCCCCCACCCACTAATGCATAGCTCATCCTCTCTCTCAGAAGCCCCAGGGTTCACACTCTCATCTTCATCCTCATTCTCACCCATTCCAGACTCAGTTCCTCTTTCCTATCTCTCACTCCCAGTCTCATCTTCTCAAACTATTTTCCTCTTTCTCTCAGATACCACCACAGGCCAATTCCCTTCTCTGACCTATCTCCTCAGAATTCATCCACTCTTAGGGTTACCATATGTCCGGATTTAACCGGACATGTCCTCTTTTTGAGGGCATGTCCGGGCAACCGGGCGGGTTTTGCCAATCTGCCCGTTTGTCCAGAAATCCGGACAAACAGGCAGATTGCTAGCCTCCCCTCCCCTTACTTACTAGTGCCCTGGTGGTCTAGTGATCTCTTCCACCTTCGGGGCAGGAAAGAGCCCCCTCTTTCCTGCCTGGAGCACTGCCCTGCATGCATCCTTCCTGTTGCTGATCCTCGGCGCCGATTCAAAATGGACGCCGAGAGTTGAAGTGACCTCGCGAGACTTCAACTCTCGGCAGCCATTTTGAATCGGCACCGAAGATCAGCATCAGGAAGGATGCATGCAGGGCAGCGCTCCGGGCAGGAAAGAGGGGGCTCTTTCCTGCCGCAAAGAGGTCACTAGACCACCAGGGCAGTAGTAAGGTAAGGGGAGGGGGGTGACAGGGAGGGGGGCGACAGGGCATGTGACGGGGGGAGGGATAATGTGAAAGGAGCGGAGCGAGGGTGGGGCATGTGTCCTCCTTTTTGGGGGACAAAATATGGTAACCCTATCCACTCTCAGCCTCCTAACCAAGATCCACTCTACACAACTCATCCATTCTCCTCAGATTCATTCTTGTCTCTCCCCCCCCCCCCCAGCCTAGCACCCTGTCACCATCCCCGGCTTACCTCATCTTTCTGTCACCCCCACTCCCTTCCCCCCATTATTCTCCTTTTCAAAAAGTATCCTGCTCTTCCCTCTCAAAACCAATAGGAGGAGAACAAGGGTGCCTGGACATCTTCTCCCCCGCTCAGTCAGTAGCTATAGTGATCATCATGTTGGAAGAAATGGTCTGCAAGCCCAGACTGGCAGTGATGATTGACAATGAAAAAGGGAAAGTAGATTTGGGCTAGTTACAATAAGGCAGAGAGAGGAAAGAGAAGAGACCCAGCCTGACAGTGACAATGAAAAGTAAGAGGGAAGGACACTAGCTAACAGTGGTGGTGATTACTGAAGAGGAAGACTAAATCAGGCCTGGCAGCCATGATTACTGCAAATATATGCAGTGATGATAAATGCCAATTACCTCCTCCCTGCTCTTTATTCCATTGAGTTGCTAACAACAAGCACATTGAGAGGAGGACAGCAATGGAAAGCAACTACTTACCTCCTCTGTATATATGACTGAAAGGAAAGGGAGGGTTGGCCACGTGCATCAGCTGTACTTTTTTTTGTTTATTTTGCAGTTCGGAGGTGCTCATGGCACCAAATGAGAATTTTTGAAATCCAATTTTGGATTGCATTCCAACATTTTGGAACCACTAATTAGGCAGATTAGGTAGTCATTCCATCTCACAGACCCCAGCATGCATACCCTTCTCTAGATAGGCCAGAAGCTCCAACTCCTCCATCTGTTTGATTTGGATTTACCTCGCACCTTTCTCAATAGTCCAAGGTGAGTTACATTTAGATACAGTTCGTATGTTCCTGTCCCCAGAGAGCACAAAATCTAAATTCATACTAGAGGCAAGGCCAAGATCACAAGGAGCAGGATTTGACCCTGGCTTCCCTGGTTCTTAGCTCTCAACTGTAACCATTATGTTACTCATCTACTCTAGTCAACAGGCTTTTTTCACCTGGCTTCCCAGCCTAGCACCCTTATCTTTCATGGGTATCTCACCTGTTTGTTACCACTTCAGTTGGCACTTTTCATCCTTTCCTGATCTTGTTCAGTTTCTGCATCAGCATTTCTTCTGGTGGTTCTTTCCAGTTCTCCTCTTCCTCTTTCTACTTCTTCTGTTATCAGCCTTCAGTTGTTATGTGTTATCACTTACTTACATACTTTCTTGCTTTAATTTTCCTAATTATAGATTTTTAAAATATGCATCAGTTGTGTTTTACTTTTTGTTTGATACTATTCCTCTTTCTTCCAGTGTTTTACTTGTCTTTTTCTGAACCCTCTTGATATAAATGTAGGGTTTGTAGCATAAAAGTAGCAGCACATTATCTCTCTTTTTTTCAACCTTCAGGAGTCTGCCTAAAATAGTCCTCTTAATTTTTCATTAGCTTCTGTGGTCTGTTTCCAGATGTACTGGGTTGTGTATATGGAGAATGTGTAAATGTGGGTGTGTGTTTGTGCACAGGGCGTGTGGAGGAGGTGGCTTTGAAGATGGTATTTGGAATCATCCTTCCACTGCTTCTTTAATTATTATCATTGTCTCTATCTGTCTTTGTTGCTAGGGGGCTTTTGGGACACCATAATGGTCAACATTCTAAAAGTTCACAGTTTATAACAATTTCCCATGGAAAACAATGGGTGAAAATATTATTTTTGAAGGCCTAGTTCTCTGAAAATACCGATTCAGTGTTTCTGGGTTTTGAACTCATTCAAGAAACTCATATTTTCTTGTGGAATGCTAAATTTGGTCAATGTTCATCCCTTTTTTGACCAAAGAGGAATTAACTGTACCCACTGTCTACTTTGAAAATCCATGACTGGTTAATTTAACCAGAGCAGTGGGAAGAAGACCAAGCATTCTGGGGACAAACTGAGGAAACTTCTCATCTTTTTCTATCACGAGACGTTTTTATTATTTATTATTGTTATTTTGTATAACTTATTTTTATTAATGTTTATATTTACTTTATATGTATGTACTAGTAAAAGAGGCCCGTTTCAGAGTAAATGAAATGGGCGCTAGCAAGGTTTTCATCGCCAACACCCCCCCTCCCTCCCTGGCCAACCCCTTCGTTGTTTTGCTCCGCCCCCATCATGACGTTTTACGCGAGGGCGGGGCCCGGAGCGATTCCCCCCCCCCCCCCGCCTCCCTGCCTCCCTCCCTGCCAACCCCTTCGTTGTTCTGCCATTGCTCCGCCCTCGAGGGTGGGGCCCGGAGCGATTTTGGTGGCTTCACCACCACAAACCTTCGAACCTTTTTGAAGGAAGTCAGGGCTTGGATTCACTGACGTCAGTGTCCTCAGAATGTTGAGGGTGAGTTTTATTATAGTAGATGTTTTCTGTAATGTAAACTATATTTTACATTTTGTATGATAATCCAGACTCCTGAGGCAGGCCTTTGGCCAAAAAACAGTGCTGTGTCGAATCTTCTATCAATAAATATTGTTTCATTGAAAATTTGAAGTTTCCTCAATTTGTCCCCAGAGTGCCTATTCTACTTCTCACTGTTTTTGTTTGCTTTGCATCCCTCATGGGATATCAGTGTTCCTCCACTTAGGTGGATTTTCTCTGTACTGGTTAATGTAACCATCCATGTATTGCAGTAATCAAGAGTAGCCTAATGGTTAGTGCAGTGGCCTGAGAATCAGGGGAACTGGGTTCAGTCCTGAGTTCAGCTCCTTGTGACTCTAGGCAACTCACTTAACCCTCCATTGCCCCAGGTATAAAATAAGTACCAGTATATAATATGTAAACCACTTTGATTGTAACCACAGAAAGGTGGTATAGCAAAGCCCATTCCCAAAAAATATGAAGACTGCCAAGGTAATCTGTTACTTTTTTTGTATCCTCTTAATTTTATTTTTTTTTTGTTACATTTGTACCCTGTGCTTTCCCACTCATGGCAGGCTCAATGCAGCTTACATGGGGCAATGGAGGGTTAAGTGACTTGCTCAGAGTCACAAGGAGCTGCCTATGCCTGAAGTGGGAATCAAACTCAGCTCCTCAAGACCAAAGTCCACCACCCTAACCACTAGGCCACTCCTCCACAATGGATTATCTGATTCCAAATTAGCAGAACATTACTCCAGAGGTACAATTTCCTCTTACTTTCCCAACAGATCATCTTGTTCTAAAGAGTCAGAATCAAAAAAAGAAGCCTCTATGATGCTCATTTTCAATGCAGATTGACATCAAAAAATGGCTGAAAAAATGTCCATATGCTGAAAACATCCAAATCAAGATTTTCTAAAGGCAGAATTTGGACATTTTATACTGTAGTTTGTCCAAATAGGGGGGCATATTGAAGGTATGGTTTGGGCGGGTCTAGGATGCCCAAAATTAGGATGTCTTTCAGCAATAATGGAATAGGAAGAAACTTCCAAGGCAAAAAAGAAGGACATTTTTACCTAGACCTGTTTCAATCATATCTAGGGTACCAAAATGTGCCCTGATTGAGTAGTTGACCACTGGAGGGATGAAGGCTTGATCCCTCCTTCATCTCCCAGTGTTTATTGACCCCCTCTCACCTCCCTAAGAAGTGAAAGTGACAGTATATACCAGGCTCTATGATATCTTCAGGTATTATGGCCATTCCTAATAGACCAGCAAGCAAGTGTAAGGAGTAGCCTAGTGGTCAGTGCAGTGGTCTTTGAACAATGGGACCTAGGTGTAACTCCCACTTTAACTCTTTTATTTCTGTATAAATATTTGAGTCCTCCCAGAACATAGAAATACCTACTGTACCTGAATTTAAAAGACACCTGCAAGTGTGATGGCTATTGTAGTAATGTACCTTTAGGTGCAGTAAGTTTTTATCTGTTCCTGGAAGGCGCACAATAACATAAAGGAATTAAGATGGGATTTGCACCTGGGTCTTGTTATTTAAAATCCTCTGCACTGACCTAGTGGCCCCTCTACTCTGCTGGGACAGATTTTGTGCCTGCTTTTTGGCTTTCATATTTTGGACATTTCATTTTGGAAAATGGCTGTTCATTTTGGATGGTATTTTTCAGTACAAGAACATCCTTCTCACGTATTTTCGAACAGGAAATCCCAATGTTTTTCCTGTTCGAAAATGGCTGTGAGATGGATTTTTTGTTTTTTGACATTACAAGCATGACATCCCAATTCTGATTTGGATGTTCTTTTGAAAATGCCTCTTCACGTTTGTTACTCTGTCTTGCATTGATAAAAATATTTTACCTTTGTGTGACCCTTGATGTATTATGTAAACACTCATATTTTCATATTGGGAAAGATAACATTCCAATGTCTAATGAAAGGTGCAGGACCAAGACCCGGTCAGGATGTAATGTAAAAGTTAAGAACAGTGCAACTGCTGCAGCACTGACCATATCAGAGCTCAGTATTGAGCTGTCAGTTCTTATCTATCTTGCAAAATTTGGGACAGTTCTTATGCCTTCCCTGTGATAGTCAAACAGGAATGCAAATAAAAAGAGAGAGACCAAAAAAGGGAATTAATCACATTTTTATTATGATTCATAAATATTTTATATTCATAAATATTTTAATTACATTTATGAATCATAATATTGAAAAATTCAGTTGAATAATTCTTTTTTTATAGTCTCTCTTTTCATTTGCATTCCGGCTTGGTTTTGTCTGATATCTGTGGAAACTCACCTCATTTTTTGGTGTCCTGCTCCCTCTGCTATGACCATCTTGTTATGAAAAGGAGGGAACAGTGCACTCTGGCAATAGGAGTGGGAGCTAGAGACAGAATGTTAAACACGTCAATAAGATGTATTTTAAATATTTGAGACAGAGATTAGCATATGTGAAAAACTAATCAGATGCAAATTGCAAAACCTAACAGTATTCTCAAGATTCTCCATTTTGTTACACACACACACACATATATATATATATATATATATATATATATATATACGCATGCAGATCAATTTTCAGCAATGGTAGTGAGCCTACACTGGTTATGGCATAAAAAATACATATACTGAGCGCTGAAGAGTGGAATTCATGGCATTAACCACTGCTAATTATTCATATAGTAGCAATAGTCAGCTGCTACACGTATAGCTAAGTGGTTTTTGATAATGGTGCTTATATTCCGCCAACTCCCTAATCTAGGTTCAAAGCAGATTACAAAAAACTTATAAAATTTATAAACAGATATCAACTGTGTATGAAATGCCAAATATGATAGAATCATCCTGATTTTAACAGGCAATGAACACCGTGCTGAAGATGCCTGATGAGGAAATGAAACTGATAACGATTTTTTATATCTAACTCCAGCAAAAGATGGAAAATAAATAAGAAACAACTCACCAGCTTGCGATGAAGTTGGATATAAAGGAAATGAAAACAGTGAAAATAAAAATTCAGGACACATACCTTGAAACTGTTTTGGTGGCCTAAATTAAACTATTTTAACTATAAAGATAGAAGGTAACTGAATAAAAGGCGCTAAAATTTAGGCACTAAAATAATGAACACTAAGCTAGTATTCTAAAAAAGCATCTAGACACCCAGATTCAGTTATAGAATACTAGCATAAGTCAGCAGCAACATGCCTAAATCCAGACACAGCAAACAACACCAAAGGAACACATCTCCTACGAGCAACAAAAGCAAATCACAATACAGTAGGGGTCAATCAAATATGACCTGTAGCCAAATGGGATTAAAAAGCGGTCTTTATTGAGCACAACAACTATGTGCTGATCTGAGTTTCGGCGGGAATTATGCCTACTTCAGGGGTCACAATACACTGTATAGGAGTCTGGATGCTATTTCTGAGTTGGTGCGGTAATAAATTGAAAGTACAGAGAAAAGACCACAGTGATATAATTTCCAAAATAGTCACAAACAGCGATCCACTTGCAGTTCACAGCGTACTAGAAGCACCACCTCAGAAATAGTGCCCATACTCCTATACATTGTATTGTGACCCCTGAAGTAGGCATCATTCCCGCCGAAACCCGGCCCCGAGTTGGGTCACCACATAGTTGTGGAGCTCAATAAAGACTGCTTTTTAATAATACCATTTGGCTGCAAGGTCATAGCATTGTCACTGACCTGCTGGTGAGCCCTTGGACTGCTATCAGGTCTGTCCGAGGGTTGAGGCCCAAACAACTGCAGATGAGTCACCGAGTTGCAAGAGCTGAGTTGGGTAGCAGGCGTGGAACTGAGCTGGCTTGACTTGGAACTGAGCCAGCTTGGCTGGGCTGAGCTGGCTTGACGTGAAGCTGAGCTGGTTTGGCTTAACTGAGCTGGCTTAGCTGGGATAAGCAGGCTTGACGTGAAGTTGAGCTGACTTGGCTTGGCTGATCTGGCTTGGCTTGGTTTGGCTAAGCTCAGTTGGCTAGGCTGAGCCGAAGTGGCTTTATGTGGAGCTGAGTTGGCTTGGCTTGACTGAGCTGGCTTGGCTGGGCTGAGATGGCTTGGCTTGGCTGAGTTGACTTGGCAACCTAGCAGGAACCCCTCTCAGACAATGAGAGAAGAAACAAAGGCATTGACAGCCTCTAGCGTCCCAGTTTTCAAGTGCCTGCCAGCCGTCCTCTGTCACAGGGACTGTAACAAACTTTGTCCCCGTGTCATTCTCTACTTTGAAGGCTGTTAATCAATTGGACAGTTATTTATGTTCAAGTGATACAGACGATGATGTTTTGATTTGGGGGAAAAATAAGCAAAAGTGCTGGCCACAACTGGCAAAATTTGCACGGGGATCCTGTGCATTCCTGCTACTAGACAAACAAACAAAGCAAACACTGGGCCTTCAGGATTGAGAAAAATGTAGTTCTTTATTTATAATGGAGACCCAACACGGTCCGTGTTTCGGCGTACAAGCGCCTGCATCAGGGGTAGTCTCTGTTACACCTTAACACCTAGTGCCACACTGGTATATCTCAGTCATAAACTCCTTGTACAGTGTAAACACGCAGATGCATTCCTGCTACCAGCACATCTTCTGAGAAGACATTTTCTATTGCAGGAAGGGCTGTGGAAGACAGGAGAGCTAGACTGAATCCTGAGATTGTTCATTACTTCTTATTCATCCACAGATTAAAAAATCATAACAGTGCTTCATAGGGCATATTCCTCCCCTGCTACAACAGAGCGGGTTGCATTTTGTACCCCTGCACATTTTAACAGTGGATTAGGGTTCCTTGGGGAGCAGAAGTCAGCTATTGTTGAGGGTGAAAAAGTAGAGGGTGGGGGGTATTATAGCTGCTCTTTGTGATTTATAAATAGTTACACAGACTATTGTTCCTTTTTATACTTTAATAAAAAAAATTAAATATAAAATCATAAGTGTTCGAGGCTTCTGCAGATGTGGACAGAGCCTGCGAGAATGGGACAAGGGTGAGGACAGAGCCTGTGGGGATGGGGCGGAGATGGAGAAAGAGCCCAAGAGGATGGGGTGGGGAGCAAACTTTGTTCCCATATCATCCTCTATCCCCTTATTCTAATTTTACCCCAGCTAGACCCCCTACCCCATAATACTGTCAGTGACATAGGGGTCCTACAGGCAGGGCTATTCTGGTGTCAAAATGACTGCTGTGACCAGGCGCAGCAGTCTTGCAAGCACTAGTGTTATTGCTGCAAGACTGCCTCCAGAGGTCACAGTGGCTATTTTGAGGTTGGAGCTGCATGAGACAGGAGTGAGTGAGCATCACTCCTGCCCATTGGACTACTATTCCACCAACAATAAAGGTAGCCCCAGAAGAGCCTAAGTTTGGGGGTGTGAGGTGGTCTGGCTGCAGGATCACAATCTCTTTGGGAGGGATGGGGGAATTGGAATCAGGGGGGATCAGGAGGGAGGAGGATCCAGAGAATCCTCAGGCCATACCTGCAGGTTATCAGACACTGGCTGATATTCAGTGCCAGTGCTGGTTAGCTCAGCCGCTAAAGTTAGGAAGCATTTGTTTCTGTGTTAAGCATGCATTACTGCTTAAACCAGCTTAAGAAAAGGGCTTCTAATTAAGTTATGCATATAACTGATGCTATTATATAACTGGGCATCCAGTTGCGTGCCTAACTGTGCATGCCCTATATAGAATGAGGGAGTAGTGACTGAATATCGCTGCTATCCGTATAGTTCCTTGGTTTTCACTCCCAGGCCTCATGGGCTGCCAATAGGTCAACTTTTCAGGATATCCCTAATGCAGTGTTTCCCAAGTCTGGTCCTGGAGTACCCCTTGCCAGTCAGGTTTTCAGGATATCCACAATAAAAATGCAAGAAAAGATTTGCACATAATGGAGGCAGTGAATACAAATGAAATTCATGCATATTCATTGTGGATATCCTGAAAACCTGACTGGCAAGGGCTACTCCAGGACTGGACTTGGGAAACACTGTTCTAATGAATATACACGAGAGAGATTATGCATATTTTCTCATGCATATTCATTATACCAATCTAATATAGAGTTTTTTAATTGTTAGAATATGATTTTTGTAATAAGGATTATAATTTTAAATGCATGTTTGAATGGGTTTTGGTATGTTTATCCTGTTTTGAAATTGTATTAGCCAAGAGATATTGGTATTTTGATGCATTGTGGCTAATTATTGAGAATTTAACCCTGTGTTTGGTATTATACATATTCATTAGGGATATCCTGAAAACCTGATCCGTTGCTGACCCTCAGAGACTGGGAATGAATACCACTGGGGTAGTTAGCCATTCTCCCTCACTTTTGTTTACGTTCTAAAAAGTACCTGGGAAGATCAGGAAATATAGCTGCTCACCAGTTATCAAATATAACTGTTTTACAGGGCTTCAGCAAAGAGCTCTTTCTCTCTCTCTTTCTCTTCTCCCGGACTGAAACTGGGAAAGAAGGCAGTAAATTCCAAACGAACTTGAGCTCCTGGGCCAATCAGAGCCCAGAAGAACAAGTTTTAAAAGTATGCTGCTCACAGTACTGTAGATCACTTCTTCAGTGAGTGAAACTAAACGAGGGAGCATTCACTTTTCTATAGCAGCTTTAACATAAAACATGCATCACCTGCATACTTCAGGAATAAATTAAGGCAGTTTTACAGGCTTAAAACACACTGTTCTGTCACAATATATATTTATGTATAATTTTTTTCATTTTGGTGTTTGTCAGTGTTAGCTTGAAATGAATCCTTACTATTATTGTGTTACACTTTTTTTGTCTTAGTTTATTTAAAGAATTTTGTACTAAAATAAAACAAAATAAAAATGTCAGTCATACAACACTGACAAAACCTCATCAAAATACAATGAACTGTGATAGGGAAAGCACCCTATAACATGAAGCATTAAGCATAAGAGTAGAAAAGAAAAATAAAACAATATGATGATACTGTATATTCACTGATGTGCATGAGTTAAAAATTTTGTAAAACATATAATATTGAAGAATAAATAATAAATGGTCAATCCATAAATGATTTCAAAGAGTGCCATTTTGTATTACATTTTTGCAACCTATTCTGTTACTTAGCTAAATAAGCTTCATGTTTGTATACCTGTACCAGTAGATTCCACGATTTATCATATATAACTATTTAAGATCTTTCCATGTGGTAGAAAATAAAGAACTATCCTCCTTTGCAGAAAAACAGTCAATGGCAGATCCTTTCGATACAATGATTTTATATGACAAATGTAAAGCAAAGTGAAAAATCTTACATGTGGAGGGGTAAAACAGAAGATATCTCATCCTTATGATCTGATAAATGAATACCTTGTTTCAATGCTGATTTCAACTGCAACCATTTGCAAAACTGGGACTCAGCCAAGTGGAACTGAGTTTGGAGTTCAGAAAATGTTAACCAGGAAGGTTTGTTGGTATGCATGAGTGCATTCACATCCCAAATACCTAACTGTTGCCATGATTTCCAGTTAAGTATCATTTTATTTACTTGTATCTTTGGATTTTTTTATTGCATTTGTATCCCACATTTTCCCACCTCTTTGCAGGCTCAATGTGGCTTACAATACATCATGAATAATGGAAATATGTAAGAAAATATACAATTAGTATAGCAGAAGGATTTTGGGTAACATAATAATGATGAAACAAGATAGTAGTTTGACAAGCATATTTTGTAAGGCAGTTCTGGATATATGTGTAGGAGTTCATGTTTGTTGATCTTTGTGGTAAGCCTTGTTGAAGAGATGGGTTTTCAGTAGTTTGCGGAAGTTGGTTAGCTCATAGATCGTTTTTAAGTTCCGTGGCAGCACGTTCCAGAGTTGTGTGCTCAGGTAGGAAAAGGTTGATGCATGCGTTAGTCTGTATTTTAAACCTTTACAGTTGGGGAAGCGAAGGTTAAGGAATGTACGGGACGATTTTCTAGCATTCCTGGGTGGTAAGTCTATTAGGTCTGACATGTAGGCTGGGGCATCTCTGTGGATGATTTTATGAACTAGGGTGCATATTTTGAACGTGATGCATTCTTTGAGTGGGAGCCAGTGTAACTTTTCTCGCAGGGCTTTAGCACTTTCATATTTTGTTTTGCCGAATATGAGTCTAGCTGCAGTGTTCTGAGCTGTCTGAAGTTTCTTGATTATTTGCTATTTGCAGCCAGCGTAGAGTGCATTGCAGTAATCTAGATGACTGAGTACCATTGATTGTACCAGGCTGCGGAAGACGGTCCTTGGGAAGAAAGGTCTTACTCTTTTTAATTTCCACATTGATTGGAACATCTTCTTGGTTGTGTTTTTCGCGTGATTCTCAAGTGTTAAGTGTCTATCAATGTAACTCCAAGAATTTTTAGGGTGTCCAAAATTGGAAGATTCAGTTTTGGTGTGTTAATGGTGGTGAATTTGTTCGTGTTATGTTGCGAGGTGAGTATTAGGCATTGGGTTTTTTCTGCATTGAGTTTCAGCTGAAATGCATCCGCCCATGTATGAATGATATGTAGGCTTTGGTTGATGTCCTTGGAAATTTCATTTAAATCTTGTTTAAATGGGATGTAGATCGTTACAACGTCTGCATATATGTATGGGTTAAGGTTTTGTTTTGATAGTAATTTCACCAAGGGTATCATCATTAGGTTGAATAAGGTCGGTGAGAGGGGGGATCCCTGTGGAACTCCGCATTCAGGTATCCATGTAGCTGATGTAGTCGAATTAGATGTCACTTGGTATGATTATTCCAAAGTAGAGCAGAAAAGTGTTTATCCAAGGGTTAATTAAAGTTGTATCCAATAATGATAAAATAATAAAAGAGTGAAGGATAATGGGGTTATTCATGACATGTGAAGGGGGTTCCTAATAATCTATGTAGAGGGAGTGGAGAACTTAGGGGCCCTTTTACTAAGCCACGTAGGTGCCTATGCAAGCCCATGTGCCAAATCGGAGTTCCTGCCTGGTTACCATGTGGCCCTTGTAGTAATTTCAATTTTGGCACGCGTCTGAAAAATATTTTTTATTTTCTGGCGCATGGCAGCTATGCGCGTCAGGTGGCATTCGGTGCATGAAGACTATTACCGCCCGGTTACCGCGTGAGACATTACCGCTAGGTCAATGGCTTGCAGTAAGTTCTCAGACCCAAAATGGATGCTCGGCAATGTTCATTTTGCCACAGTTGGGCAGACTGGATGGACCGTGCAGGTCTTTTTCTGCCATCATCTACTATGTTATGTATGTTACTATGTCCATTTTCAGCAAAAAAAAAAGGGCATTTTTTGTAGGTGCGCTAAAAAATAATTCTGCGTGCACCCAAAACACACGTCGACACTACCGCAGGCCATTTTTCAGTGCACCTTAAAAGGACCCCTTAAAGCAGTTTCTCAACGTAGCAGGTCTTATTCATTAAAATGGAATGAGGGATTTTCAGATAATTGGAAACCACCCTGGAACTGGGACTGGGACCCAGAAATGCAAGACAAGGCAAAACACGGAAGTAGATTAAAACTGGGTCCAGAAAAGGGCAAGACAAGGCAAGGACTGGATCTGTACAGGACTAGACTGAAAGAGACAAGCAAAGCACAGCTAGACAGGCAAGACAGGGTAGGAGCTAGGCAACAAGAATAATAAAAGCAAGACAATAAACAAGGCAGGAACAGGATTCTCAAACAGGCTTGGCTGAAACAGGATTCAGGATTCTCAAACAGGATTCTCGAATAAGCTTGGCTGGAACAGGATTCTGGAATGGGCTTGGCTGGAACAGGATTCAGAATTCTCAAACAGGATTCAGGATTCTCAAACAGGCTTGGCTGGAACAGGATTCAGGATTCTCAAACAGGATTCAGGATTCTCAAACAGGCTTGGTTGGAACAGGATTCAGGATTCTCAAACATGATTCAGGATTCTCAAACAGGCTTGGCTGGAACAGGTTTTAGGATTCTAAAACAGGATTCTCAAACAAGCTTGGCTGGAACAGGATTCAGGATTCTCAAACAGGATTCAAGATTCTCAAACAGGCTTAGCTGGAACAGGATTCAGGATTCTCAAACAGGCTTGGCAGGAACAGGATTCAGGATTCTCAAACAGGATTCAGGAAGCTCGCCAGGTGCCCTTGGCCTGGATTGGCCGCTGTCATGGACAGGATGCTGGGCTCGATGGACCCTTGGTCTTTTCACAGTGTGGCATTACTTATGTACTGAGGATTCTCAAACAAGCCTGGTTGGAACAGGATTCTGGAACGGGCTTGGTTGGAACAGGATTCAGGAACAGCTTGGCTTCACTGGAACAGGAGTCTGAAAGGGACTTGGCTTCACTGGAATAGGATACTGAAAGGGACATGGCTTGACAGAGAGCAGGGACAGAAACTAGCTCATAGCAGGGGCAGAACCTGGCTCAAACACACAACAGGAACAGAGCAGAAACAGAGCTCAAGAGCCAGGAAGCAAACATAGCAGGCAAAGGATTAAGCAGACTAAGGGAAGACAAACAAACAAAGAAGCAATGTGCTTACCAGCATCCACAGCTGGAAAGGGAGAGGCCAGGCAGATTGAGAGGCAGCAGACCCAGCTGCATAGCACTGAGGTAATTAGGGACAATGCTCAGAATTAACAGATAAGAACTACACACACAGGAAACAGAACAGGGAAAATAGGAACAGAGCTTGGCTTAAACACAGAGCTTAACTATCGCAAGAGTCAAAAGCAGGGCTAGGCTAAAAGCAGGAGCCAAGGGTAGAGTTAAACAGATATAGACACCAAGTGCAGGGTGTGGCTCTAGAGCCAGGCTTTCAGGATCAAGGTACAAAAGCAAGCACACAGAAGCAAAGCAAAGCATTGAAACACAAGACTCAGAGGAACACAGAACAGACCTCCAGGAGCAAGCCTCTCAGGAACCAAGCCAAGTAGGGAAATGCTCTAAACAGGTAACACAAGATTAAGAGACCTCTTGCAAAGGCAACATAGGAAAGCTTCCTGGGTACTTATAAAGGAGTAAGCTGATGATGTCACAAGTAGGAAATGAAGCAGAAGCAGGGAGACCAAAGCGAGGCTTGGCTTACAGGAAGAACAACAGGGAACGAGGCAGACTAGAGAGGTCACAGAGTTAGATACAGAGAAACAGTAGGTCTGAACATAAGGGCACGGCCACAACCATGACACACCACCGCATTGTTTGGGAAATTTTAATTTATTTAAATCAATTTTTTAAGATTTATTGGACCACAAAAATTTCAGTAACATTGGGGCCCTTTTACTAAGCGTCGGTAACCAGTCACTATTCTGGAACTACTGCCAGGCTGCAGCAGGAGCATGGCAGTAGTTCCAATGCCTTGTACATGTCATTTCCGGTGCTACAAAAATATGTTCTATTTTTGTAGCGCCAGTGCTTATCCAGTGATAATCTGTTACTGCTGGGTTAGTGCAGGAGCCCTTACTGCCACCTCAATGGGTGGAGGTAAGTGCTCCCCCACGAAATGGCCACGCAGCAAGAGATTCACTTACCATATAGCCAGAGAAAGAAATAAAGAACATATTCAAAATATAAGTTAATTTGGGGACTACCATCATTTTTAAAGTGTCAAGACCCCCCTCCACCACCACCACCAGGATAGGTGCAAGGGAGACCATTTGGAAAGAATACCCTTCACTTTTTGTGTGATTTTAGCTATATTAATATTGGACGATAACAGGAGGTCCCTATCAAAAAATATAACAAAATATCTAATATCCAAATTAATCCATTTTAGGCTATGCTGAGGAATATTGAAAGGAATACAATTGTTGTGAAAGGGGCATAAAAGTTCAGTTTTTTCCCAATTAACTTTATAGCCAGAAAAGATGGAAAATTGTGTAATTATATTTGTCAGTTCTGTAATAGAATTCTGGGGATCTGATAGGCATAATAGCACATCATCAGTGTATGCCAATAATTTTCTATTAGTACCAGCTATATCAACACCTTTAACTATGCTCGATTGACAGATGACTGCTAAGAAAGGCTCTAAAGCCAAATTGAAAAAAAGAGGTGAGATAGGGCATCCTTGTCTAGTGCCACGGAATAAGTTGAAAATGGAAGAACAACCATCATTATCAACTATCTTTGCAGTAGGAGAGAAGTACAATAGGCTCACTAAGGAGCCCTTTTACTGAGCAGTGGTAGGGCTAATGTGCAAGTAGCACACGTCAAATCGACACTACTGCCATGGTAGCTTGGGCACCCATTGGTAATTTCAAAGTTGGCGCGCTGTTTCCCGTGATAGAAAATATTGTTCTATTTTCTACAGCAGGGGGCACTCCCGGCAGTAATCGGCAGTGCAGCCACATTGGCACACGCTGTATGATTACCACACGATTAGCATGTGAACCCTTACTGCTAGGTCAATGGGTGGCAATGAAGGCTCATGCAGTAAATAGCCATGCGCTACTTTTGATTTTAGTGCATGGCCATTACTGCCCCATAAAAACGCCTTTTTGCCAGCCGCGATACAAATTGGCACAGCCTGTGTCAATTTCATGCATCCAAACTACCACAGGTCACTTTTATACCACTGCTTAGTAAAAAGGACTCCTAAGTGTGTTTGTTTGCATCCTGTGCTTTCCCAATCGTGGCAGGCTCAATGCGGCTTACATATTATATACAGGTACTTATTTGTACCTGGGGAAATGGAGGGTTAAATGACTTGCCCAGAGTCACAAAGAGCTGCCTGTGCCTGAAGTGGCAATTGAACTCAGATCCTCAGGACCAGAGTGCACCACCCTAACCACTAGGCCACTCCTCCACAGGAAAATAATAATGCTGTAAAACATAGAAAAGATAATTCCACTCAACCCGGTCATATATCATCTATGCATTCAGGGAAGCAGATAAAATAGAAGATGACACCAACCAGGCCAAGTGAATTATATGATAGAACAGTCTTGTATTATCAGAACCATAATGGTCTTTAATAAATCCAGTTTGGTCTCTATGTATTAAAGTTGGAGCCTCTCTTTCAAGTCTAAAGGATAACAATTTCACCAGAATTTTATAGTCAATGTTCAATAACGATATTGATCTGTACTTTTGTACATAGTGAGCATCCCTATTTGGTTTAGGCAGAACAATTATATCTGTTTCAAAAAAACAGCCATTACAATCTGGATTTTCCAAGACGTCATGATATAAGATGTGGAGCTTAGGAGCGAGAATAGATACAAAGTGTTCATAGAATTTGAACAGTAGTCCATCTGAGCCTGGAGCTTTCGAAATAGCCAGTAATTTGATTATCTATTGATCAGAAATGGATTTGGAGAGAATTTTTTTATGAGATTTAGAAACTATAGGTAGAGTTACCAACTTCAAGAATTCAGCCATGATATTGTCAGCTGATGGACTGTGCTCAGAAGTGTAAAGAGATTTATAAAATTCTTGAAATTCAAGTAAAATATCCTTAGTACAGGTAAGAATTTTATTTCCAGCAGATTTCAAAGAAGTAAATCCATTCTTTTACACATCTACCTTTCAGATATGTGGCAAGAAGTCTGCCAGAGTAATATGTCACTCATTGTTTAAAATGAATTGCATTTGCCCAGTTACTGCGGGGCCCTTTTACTAAGCTACAGTAGGGCCTACGTCCGTGCAGCATGTGCCAAAACGAGACTGCCGCCAGGCTAGCATGCCCCCTAGTGGTAATTTTGGATTTGGTGTGCGCTCATTCCTGTGGTATAAATTATTTTTTATTTTCTACCATGTGTGGCGTTTCTGGCGGTAATCGGCACTTGGCATGTACCAAATAGTTACCACACACATAGTATGTAAGCCCTTACCACTAGACCAATGGGTGGCGGTAATGGCTCAGGCCGTAAATAGGTGCACGCTAGTTTTAATTTTAGCGCACACCAATTAACCAGCCCATTTAAACAATGCCATTTTTCCCACACGTGGTAAAAAATGGCCCGGCGCATGCCAAAACATGCACCCATACTACCGCAGGCCACATTTTACCGCAGCTTAGTAAAAGGACCCTTAAGTGATTCATTTTGTTAAAATTTGAGTTTCAGCAATTTCTGATGGGTTTCAGGATCCTGTGTAGAATATAATATAGATTTAAAATGTTTAATTTCTGCTTCTTGTTCAGCAACAGTCAATCTATGTAATTTCCTCTTATGTGCCATAAAACCAGGGCTTTTTTTGGGGGGGGGGGGGTACTTGGGGATACTGAGTACCGGCACCTTTTCCAGTGTCTGCTAAAATTGACCCATGGACCACAAGTTTTAATGAAAGAGCTCAGGCTCAAGACACCAATTCTGCCTTGTCATAGATTCTGTGACTGGTTGCAGGGGGCCTGGCTATTGTGGAGTGAGCCCCTCGGTGATCACCCCACCCCTGAAGGGTGGCCTGGCATTTGAGTACCAGCACCTTTTTTGCTAGAAACATTGCACTGCATAAAACTAATAGTTTCTCCCCTTAGCCAGGCTTTACAAGATACCCGTATTGTTGGAAAAGGTGGAGGAAATGAAGCACAATTTCTCTTGAAATACTCAAGTGATTTTGGAGATATGTTGGATGTAATTCTCATCGCTTAGTATCATCAGATTTAATCTCTACGATCAAGAAGCCTGTGATATTGACTACTTGAAGACACATGAGATAGCCACATGATCTGACATGGAAATATCATGTATCTTCGCCTCTGTCAGGTTTGAGATCAGATCTTTTGAAGCTAGAAAGTAATCAATTCTGGAGTAAGTATAGTGTGTGTTTGTCAGGGCTCTCACCCAGTCTCTGAAATTGTGAGCCCTTGGGCCACTGCCAAGGAGTGGCAGTGGCAGGCAAATCACCCAAGCAGAAAGCAGTGCTGAACACAACAGGCAGGAACCACAGAATATAACTAGAAGAGGCTTTAATAGTAGACAGTAACAATATCCAGTAGCACAGCAAAGTCAAAGGGCAGGCAGCAAACACGGGTAATCCATAAACTAACCAGAGTCTTAGACAGCCAGAAAGCAAAGTCAAAATCCAAGTCCAGGCAACGGTTCATAGGCAGGCAGCAGGCAATATCAAAGTCCAAATCCAGGCAACAGTTCATAGGCAGGCAGCAGGCAATAACAAAGTCCAGGTCCAGAAACAGGTAGGATCAAACACACAGGAAACTTACAGAGCAGGAACTCCAACAAACCAACAGGAACTCAGGAATGACCTTTGATACCAAGGCAAGGCAAGCAAGGCTCACAGAAGCTAATAAGCCCCTCAGCAGCTGACACTCAGCTGGAGTCATCATCAGCCAAGTAAAGTTGCTGTTCAAGGACAAACCAGCAGAGCTAGTCTGGCAACCCAGAAAATCCGGACCGGACTCACTGAAGTCTGGCACATGGAAGACAGCAGAAAACAGTCCATAGCAGCCACCCGTTCTGGCCACCAGAGGGCGAGGCAAGCATAAACGTAACAGTGTTAGAAAAAAAGTATGGTCTTTACCCTTAGAATGGTGAAGTATCTATCCAACCATTGGTATTCCTAATGGACATTACTGCTGATCTTGTTCTTAGTTTTTCTGGACGATAAGTGGAAATTCAGTCCAAAAAAGGGTCTAAAGGAAAATTAAAGTTGCCTGCTATCAATGTGGTAGTATGGTGGCAACTTGAATCTAGTACATTGATGGTATTTAAAAAATGTGGATCATCATTATTTGGTGCATATATGTTTAATAGATTTATAGGAGCATTGTCTATAGAGCCCAGTAGATACAAACATCAATCATCAGGATCAAATCTATGGTTAGATCATTGGAATTTTGCAGATTTTCATATTAAGGTGATTACCACATTTTTCTTATTTTTAGTCAGAGCTGCAAAACATTGATTGCAATGTTGTCCAATTAATTTTTGCACTTCATCCATAGATAGATTTGATTCCTATATAAAGGATATATCTGCTTCCGTTTTTGTGAAATACAGCAGAATCTTCTCTTTATGAGATGTGAAATACCGTTAACATTTAAGGAGGAAAACCAGAGACATGCAAAAAAAAAAAAAGGTTGTCACTCCTGAACCAAGTGTGGATTAGGAAACACTCATGTCATCAGTGTTGTCAAAGTGAGAGTATTTAGAAAGAAAAAATAAGAGAGGCAATAAATAACAATCTTATCTGTAGCATCGGGGCATTTGAGGTCATAGAATGGCCCAAGAGAGACATGTCAGCACAGATATGCCATTCACAATAAAGAACCTTGAAAAAACAGCACATAATTAATCTGAATCAATCAGAGTAAAGTAACTGTTCATGTAAAATGATTGCATTGTTCATCTAAAAATAACTGGAGCGCAGCAGTATCGGAGAAGTGTTTAGTAACATTATGATGAGTAAATTGCATAACTGCTGGACATTGCATGCCAAATTGTGCACCAAGGTTTTTAAATTTAGGCCGGATAGCTAGAAAGGCCTTCCTTTTATGTGCTGATGTTTTAGCAAGATCAGGAACAAATCATCTTATCTTCAAAAATCAATGCAGTCTTGCTTTTAGCTTCTTGAAGAATTTGGAGTACATGCGGGAACCTCATAATGTTCATCACCATAGGTTTGGGGAATTGCTGTTTTGGATCCTGCTTTGATAGGACTCTATGAGCTCTTTCAATTTCTAACGGAATGTGAAATTGAACATCCAGCAGTTTAGGAATGAAAAAGGACAGAACAGTTATCATATTTTGTCCCACTATGCATTCGGGCCCTCCCAAGATTCTTAAGTTATTTTTTTCTCATGTTTAGTTAGTGTTATAACTGATCCATATTTCAGTTACTTGTTATTGTTTGCTGATTGCACATTTTCTGTCCTCTGTTCAAGTTCTGAGAATAAACACATTTGTTTGTTTGCCCTGCCTGTCGGGACTGATAAAGAATCCTGGTGGTTTGTGTGTTGGGTCTGTGAGTGCTTTCTGAGAACTTTGAGACCATTGGGAGTGTGGGTCCGGTAACCTAGAAATCATTGGGGATAATTTGAGAGCAGGAGACTTGCCCAGAGGCGGTTGTGACCCAGTCGGTGGGAGGAGAGTGCTAGTGTAGAGCACAAGCGGCAGGTGCAGGCGGACCTAAGCTATGCTGGGGATAGACCCTCTAAGTGGACAGAGGGTAACCCCAGGTGGGTGGCTAGGTGTTTCGTAACAGGGGGCCTTTTACAAAGCAGTGCTAGTGTTTTTAGCTCATGATAAAAATCAGTTGGCGGAAAATGCTGAGACGCCCGTAAGAATATAATGGGCATCTCAGTGTTAACCGCCAGCTGATTTTTACCACGAGCTATAATCGCTAGTGCTGCTTTGTAGAAGACCCTCTAAATTATGCAGCAGCTTGAGATCATCATTCAGCGGCATGTGGTGCTCTAGACCCATTTGAGGTGTGGCCTTTTCTGGCAATGGTGGGTCATGGTTTACACGCTTATTAGCAGATTGTGCTGTGTGTATCACCTCAGATTTTAGTGTTTTTGAGGACATACCTTATTGTTGTAGCTGTGGTAAGTAAAATTATTTGTATAATAAGAGATTTATCAGCTGTTTAAGTGCTAGAAGCTGTGCCAGTAGGAGTGTCTCTAAGCGTTCATTCGTGATTGCAGTCACGTGACTTCCCCTGGTTACACTTTTAATCAGAGCATATGTAAATTTGTGTATGAGGATTTATGCATTATTGGGGTTGGTTCTGGGAGCCTGTTTAAGTCAGGCTTGAAAATCTGGCTTTTTCAGCAGATCTTCAAAGACTGAGCATGACAGGAACAGGAGCAATTTTTGTGGGGTATTTTTCCTCTCTGTTACATTTTGTTTGTTTGTTTGTTTTTTGTTTTAGACTTGTAAAACACTCTGATATGGCCTTCTTCAAAGAGCAGACTAGTAAATTTGTAAACTAAACTACTATATAAAGGCACATAGGCACTAAGGAGGCCTATATAAAATATTTAAGGCTGCAAGTTAATCGCAGTTAAAAGAATTTGATCACGTTGCAGCAATTCCTGTGCTCTCTTCCACTCCTGCCACCTGTCTTCAGCATGATCCAACATCTTTCTCTCCAACCAGGATTTAACATCACCCCCCCCTCCAACATCAGCCTAACTTAAAAATGGTCTTCTTTTGGTCCCAAGCAGTGGCAGTGGTGCACATATGCTACCTGCGGTCAGCTCCAAGCTTTCCCTTTGGCCCATTCTGCCTCCTCTGATATCACTTCCTGTTTTTGCATGGGTGGGATGGGTCGAAGGGAAAGCTTCGGACCAGGCCGCATGCAGTCATTGCCAGGGACCATCATAAGACCACTTTGAAGGAAGACAGGGGGAAGGGAATTGAGAAGGAATAGATGCCGAACCCCAGTGCTATAGCGAGGACCTAGGGAAGAGGAAAGGGCTGGAAAGAATAGAAAGGGAGATATGTTGGGAGCAGGCAGGAGGGAGGGAGATTATCAGTCCTTTAGGTAAGAGAAAGGGGATGGGATTTGATATACTGCCTTTCTAAAGTTACAATCAAAGCGGTTTACGTATTACATACAGGTACTTATTTTGTACCTAGAACAATGGAAAATTAAGTGATTTTCCCAGAATCACAAGGAGTTGCAGCAGGAAATAAACAGATAAATATACAAATTTTAAGCTTGGGATTAATCAAATTAAAATATTTTAATCATGTGATTAATCGCAATTACAAATTGTAATCGAAATGCAGCCCTAAAACTATTCTTAAAATAGGCATCTTTATGTAGTTCTCACTTAGGCTTCCTGTTAGAAAGTCAAACATGTTGATGTGGTTCTGTACCTTTGTATTCTTTTTGATCAGGGAAGCAGTATATAAATGTGATTAAATAAACTAGCTATCCCCTCTGCAAATTCCCATAGAGGCTCTGTGGGTGTCCATTCTCTGGCCCCAGCAAAGCAGTCCTGGTCATTTCCACCCCCCTCTTCAGACTCCCATTCCACTCAGCACTCCCTTTGCTCCTTTCCACACCCAACCTGACAAGAGCAGCATCCCATTTTCCTCCTCCCTCATTACTCTCTTCCTCTGAGCCCTGTGACTTTGTGACTGTGTACCTCCCTGTGGCTTTCACCACTCTGCAGCTCCCTAACTCCTCATAGTCCTGCATTGCTCTCTGTGTCCATTGATGGGAAGAATAAAGCATGATATTTGACACTGAACGTATATTAAGTGGCAAAATCATGTGTTATTTTGCCATAATGCACAATACCAAACAATGGGATGCAAAGCATTCATAGGTATGCAAAGTGCATCATTATTATGCAAATTGAATAATGCAGCTTTGCAAATAACTTTGTAAACTATAGTATTTAGGGGAAAATAACGCCAGCTTAGAGTTAGTTAGTTAGTTAGTTGTTTGTTTATTTATTTGTTGCATTTGTATCCACATTTTCCCACTTTTTTGCAGGCTCAATGTGGCTTACAGAATGCCGTAATGGCGATTGCCATTCTGGAATGAGAAATACAAAGTGGTATTACATTAAAGTTTATAAATGAGGAGTAAATTATAGAGTAAGTTAAAAAGTCGGTTCATTTCCGGCATGAGAAATAAGGTGGCTGTGCATTAACTTTAATTGGTGACAGAGTGATTGAAGCAGTCCGGTATAGAGAGTTCAGTTGACATTATTTTTCCACCCCTGGAGTATCAGAGTGCTAACACAGGGGCAACTTAATGGGGCTGGTGCTAAATGACATGGCAAGCAGACCCCCCCCCCCCCCCCCCCCCACAGAAAAGACCCACCAACCCCTGAAGACAACCTCATTCCCTCTGAAAACATATATATCCCCCGCAAGCCCCACTCCCAAAGACATTCATGCAGCCCCTCCCCCGAAGACCACGTCCCAAGACCTACAAAGGGTTTCCCTGGTGTCTAGTGACCAAAGCAGGAAAGATCCCAAGTCATTCCTACCTCAGTGGGCTCTGTGGTCAAACTAAAACTGGCTGACCCATAGGTAGATCACAAGATGCATTATTCATTTATCTCAAAAGTTACTAATCCAAGGTAAATTAAGCTGCGGTAAATTGCAATACTTTAGTAACTTTCCACAAGTGTCCATTAGCAGAGTAAGTATGCACTTTGCCAACAGACAAACATCACTTAGAATCAAGTCCATCATATAGAGAAATACTGTTGGCATTCATTGCGAGTAAACTGACTCTGTAATCCCTCTATACACACCACTCATCTGAATGACAATCTTTGATGCCATCAGTTTATGCATTGTCAAAGCAAGACTCCAGCAGGAGCTTAAACCAGGGTCAGCCCTAGAGTTCAGCACAGGAGTCTATTCCAGTTCCTGTCCCAGCACTGGAACCTGCTTCACTGCAAGCTCCAACCCATTCCCATTCCAGTTCTTGCAAGTTCCAGATCTGAGCTTCCGTCTACCCAAGCCACACCTGACTTCTGATTACCTTCCAGCCAGTACAAAGGGCATCCTGGAGGTAATTGTATAAGTAGGCACCTCTCTTTAGGTTCCCAGAAGCCATTATAGAATACTAGCATAACCTGGTATCAGGTATCTAAAATATAGGCGCCTGTATAACTGCAGGCACCCAAATGCGGCAAGGAAATGCATGACTTACAGTATTCTGAAAGCCATAACACAAAACAAAGAAGGAAAAAACCTCCATGGATGGAATGAGCCATAAGAATATGCCTGCATCAGAGGTCAAAAGAAAATCTTGTTTAGAGGTGACAGTAAAAGGGGGGTTATGGGATTTGATATACCACCTTTCTGAGGTTTTTGCAACTACATTTGAAGCAGTTTACATATATTCAGGTACTTATTTTATACCAGGGGTAATGGAGGGTTAAGTGACTTGACCAGAGTCACAAGGAGCTGCAGTGGGAATTGAACTCATTCCATCAGGATCAAAGTCCACTGCACTAACCACTAGGCTACTACTCCACTCCTTAGAAAAGTGATTCAAATACAGCTCTGCAATTATACTAAGCGACTTTTTTGTTTAAATGCTACTTAACCCAGGGCAGGTGATTATTAAATCTGTGAGCAGGGTTTGAGCAGCACATCAAGCAATTTGGCTTGCAGAGCTATATTTGAATCGCTTTGTTGAGAAGTATTAGAATTAAGAACTTATTGATTCCTTGTACTGTCATCTGTAAACATATTCTTATGCCGAAACACAGCCGTGTCGGGCTTTTTGAATACTTTGGATACTGGCAATAAAAGAATCATCTGGTTCCTACTTTTGACTGATTGACTCCACTTTTTGTTTCTTCTCTGGAGTATTCTGAAAGTTGCATGTGTAAGTGGCAGCCCTGCCTATGTCCCATTCATGTGTATGCCCCCTTCCATTTAAATACTATGGGGGGGGGTGGATTCTGTATAGGTCACCCAAAGTTAGGCATCAGTTTGTGTGTGAATCAATGATCTATGCACAAAGTAAATTGGTGCTAATAATTATTGGCGCTATTGGCAATTAGGAATTACACATAGACCTGACCTACGCCCTATTCTATAACATGTGTGCCTAATTTTCATAGCATGCAACTCCAAAGCAACGTGGCCATGGGAGGAGCATGGGTGTGTCAGGGGTGTTCGCAGAATTTCTGGATGATGTTATAGAATGCCTGCATTTGGAGTCTAACTACCATCAATTGGGCACAAGCAGTTACACCAACCTTTAGCAGACGTATTAAATGCTTGGACCCAAAGTTAGACGTGAAATGTGCGCTAAGCTAGTATTCTATAAAGGCTGTTCCACATGGAATGGACTTTATTTTATTTATTTATTTAATACATTTATACCCCACATTTTCCCGCTAGTTTTAGGCTCAATGAGGAGAAGTGGGTTTTGGTGGAAAGACGATAAGCTCGGTCTTGGACATGTTCAGTTTCAGGTGGCGGTTGGACATCCAGGCAGCAATGTCGGATAAGCAGGCCGATACCTTTGCCTGGGTCTCCGCGGTGATGTCTGGTGTGGAGAGATACAGTTGGGTGTCATCAGCATAGAGATGATACTGGAAACCATGAGATGAGATCAGGGAGCCCAGGGAAGAGGTGTAGATTGAGAAGAGAAGGGGTCCAAGGACCGATCCCTGGGGAACACCAACAGATAAGGGGATGGGGGTGGAGGAAGATCCATGAGAGTGAAACTTTGAAGGTGCGGTGGGAGAGATAGGAGGAGAACCAGGAGAGGACAGAGCCCTGGAACCCAAATGAGGACAGTGTGGCAAGAAGTAAGTCATGATTGACAGTGTCAAAAGCAGCGGATAGATCCAGGAGGATGAGGATGGAGTAGTGGCCTCTGGATTTGGCAAGGAACAGGTCATTACAGACTTTAGAAAGTGCTGTTTCTGTCGAGTGAAGAGGGCGAAAACCGGATTGAAGCGGATCAAGGATGGCATGAGAGGAGAGAAAATCAAGGCAGCGGCTGTGGACTGCGCGCTCAAGTGTCTTGGAGAGGAAGGGTAGGAGGGAGATGGGGCGGGTAGTTGGAGGGACAGGTAGGGTCTAGTGATGGTTTTTTGAGGAGTGGCGTGACTACAGCATGCTTGAAGGTGTCGGGGACAGTTGCAGTGGAGAGAGAGAGGTTGAGGATATGACAGATGGAGGGGGCGATAGTAGGAGAGATGGTGTTAAGTAAGTTGGTGGGGATGGGATCAGAGGAACAAGTGGTGCATTTTGAGGAGGAAAGAAGGCGGGCGGTTTCCTCCTCGGAGATATCAGGAAAGGAGGAGAAAGAGGTCTGGGTTGGTTGGTTGAGGGAGAGGGTTGAAGGGTGAAGAGGAGGAGGGTGGCTTGGTAGTGAACTCAAGGTTGATCTTTTGCACCTTGTCGCGGAAGTAGTCAGCCAGTGATTGAGGAGAGAGTGACGGGGGGGTGGGAGCGGAGGGCACTTTGAGGAGGGAGTTAAGGGTGGCGAAGAGACGACGAGGGTTAGAGCTGAGAGAATTAGTCAATTGGGTGTAATAGTCCTGTTTGGCAAGGAATAGTGAGGACTGGAAGGAGGATAGCATGAATTTGTAGTGAAGGAAATCTGAATGGGTGCGAGATTTCCTCCAGAGGCGTTCAGCAGATCGGGCGCAGGAGCGAAGGTAACGGATGCAAGGGGTCAGCCAGGGCTGGGGATTAGTACGCCTTGTGGGACGGGAGGTGGATGGTGCAAGGGTGTCCAGAGCAGAGGAGAGAGTGGCATTGTAAGCGGAGATAGCCTCGTCAACAGACTCGGAGGACATGATGGAGGGGAGGAGATTAGAAATACTAGATGATAAGGTGGGAGGGTCAATAATCTGGAGATTCCTGGAAGTAGTGGTTAATGTTGGGCGGGGCTGAGGGGGAGGGTGAAGAAGTGTGAAGGTGATCAGGTGATGATCAGAGACAGGAAGAGCTGAGGTGTGGAAATTGGAGGGTGAGCCGGAAGAGGAGAGGACGAGGTCAAGGCAATGGCCATCACGGTGAGTAGGGGTGGTGGAACAAAGCTGGAGGTTGAAGGATGATGTTAGAGTGAGGAACTGAGAAGCGTGAGAGTTGGACAGGTCATCAACGTGTATGTTGAAGTCTCCGAGAATGAGGGATGGAGATGAGGGTTCAAGAAAAACAGAAAGCCAGGCATCGAAGTCGGTGAGGAAGGAAGGGAGGGATTTATCAGGGGGGCGGTAAATGACTGCCACTCTGAGTGGCAACGGGTAGAATAGACGGATGGAGTGGACTTCAAAGGATGAGAAGCAGTGAGACTGTGGTAGGAGGAGGGGTTGGAACAAAGCTGGAGGTTGAAGGATGATGTTAGAGTGAGGAACTGAGAAGCGTGAGAGTTGGACAGGTCATCAACGTGTATGTTGAAGTCTCCGAGAATGAGGGATGGAGATGAGGGTTCAAGAAAAACAGAAAGCCAGGCATCGAAGTCGGTGAGGAAGGAAGGGAGGGATTTATCAGGGGGGCGGTAAATGACTGCCACTCTGAGTGGCAACGGGTAGAATAGACGGATGGAGTGGACTTCAAAGGATGAGAAGCAGTGAGACTGTGGTAGGAGGAGGGGTTGGAAGCTACAGGAGGGCGAGAGTAGTAACCCGACGCCTCCTCCACGGCCAACTAGGCGGGGAGTATGGGAGAAGAGATAGCCTCCATGGCATAGAGCCGCAACTGAGGCAGAGTCGTCAGGGGAGAGCCAGGTTTCAGTTAGGGCAAGCAGGTGAAGGGAATGAGAGATGAAGAGATCGTGGGTGAAGGGAAGTTTGTTGCAGACCGAGTGGGCATTCCACAGTGCACATGAGAAGGGGAGGGAAGAGGGGGGGAGGAGGGGAATAGATATGAGATTGGAGACATCCCGGAAACGTTTGCATGGATAGGACGAAGACAGGTGTGGGGGACCTGGATTGGGATTGATGTCTCCTGCGGATAGCAGGAGGAGGAGCAAGAGAGTGCGGAGGAGGGTGGGGGAGGTAGGGCGACGAAGGCGACGAAGACGGGATGCGCTTAGGAGGAATGGGGATGGGTTAATGGCAGGAAGGAAGTGTTGAAGGTTGAGAGCTAGGAAGGAGGAGGGGGACAGGAGAGATGGTGAGGTGGTGAGGGACGGGGGTGAGTAGGGTATTGCAGTAGTGAGCAAGATGGGAGAGGACATGGGTGGGCAGTGAGTTCCAGTGGTAGACAGCGGTAGGGGGAGGGGAAAAAGATTAGGAAGGGACAGGGCAAGGAAGAGAATGTGTAAAGGGGCCATAAGTAGTAACTGAGGTGTTATGGGTATATATGTAGTGACTGAGGTGTTAAGCGATAGATAGAACGGCAGAGCTGGATTAGAGGCTTAAAACTGGAATGGTAGGCAGCAGGCAGGTAGGCACTGCCCAGTAAGAACAAGTCACACCCACTATGTTTGAAAAATGTGGGAGGAAAGGAGGTGAAGAGCCTGAACACAGAGACAGAGCAGTTATCTGCAGGCAGATTAGGTTGCTTGGGAGGGTATATAAGAACTATCACCCTAGGGGTGGGTGGGTAGAGGGGTGGGTGGGAGGGATCTAAGTCTAAAATGTACAGACAGAGCTGCAGCACAATGTGGCTTACATAGAACCGTAGAGAAGACTACAGTACAGAAAAGTATAATTAAACAATGTAAGAGTAAGGCAATAGACAAATAGGTATCATTTAAACAAGTAAGGTAGCAAAAGATAATACAAAGTTACATGTTAATAAGGTTGATGAATCTTGCTGAAAACCAGGAATGGGTGGGTTAGGTTGACTCAGGAAAGTAAGCCTTCTTGAACAGCATGGTCTTTAATAATTTTCTAAAATTTAGATAGTTCTGAGTTGATTTTATGGATTTGGGTAAAGCATTCCATAGTTGTGTGCCTATGTAGGAGAAGTTGGAGGCGTAGGTAGATTTATATTTAAGGCCATTACAATCAGGATAATGTAAATTTAGGTAGGATCGGGTTAAACTGGAACTGTTTCTAGGTGGTAGGTCAACCAGATCAAGCATGTATTCGGGAACTACACCATAAATGATCCTGTGAATCAGGGTGCAGACCTTAAAAGCAATACGTTCTTTGATGGATTCTATATATTGCACCTAG
The DNA here is from genome assembly GCF_901765095.1 of Microcaecilia unicolor. Lineage (NCBI taxonomy): Eukaryota > Metazoa > Chordata > Amphibia > Gymnophiona > Siphonopidae > Microcaecilia > Microcaecilia unicolor. Next base: position 168,511,841 of record NC_044037.1, on the reverse strand, counting down.
CGTTCCACACCAAAATCCAAGCGTATTCTATAACAACATGCATAACTTAATTTGCTTAACAAGCTAATCAGTATTTTAACAGCACTTAATAAGCAATAATGAGCACTAATTGGCAATAATTAGAACTTACACACAAAAATCGCTAAGTGTATTCTGTAATGCGCAGCGCCTAAATTTTAATGTGTGGAGCCAAAAAGGGGCATAGCTATGGGCGAGGGAATGGGCATTTCGTGGGCATTCCAAAATGTATGCGCACTGTTATAGAATATGGCCCTCTGCTTCTAAATGTATGTGCCGATATGCCACATTTCCCTTGGTGTAAATGGATGTGCATAGTTCTAAGCACAGAGATATCAACTAAGCATATTCTATATACTGTATCTTAACCTAGGCGCTGCTTATAGAATATGCTTAGATAGAAATTTATTCTGCACGGATTTTTCAGGTGCCATATACAGAATCTAGCCCTTAGTGTGGCTCATCCTGGCACCTAACTTTGGGTGACCTATACAGAATTCCCCAGTAGGCCACTTAGGCACACCATTACAGAATAGCGCTCAGGGAGAATATTGACAACTAGTTAAAAAAGGACCGTTTCTGACACAAATGAAATAGGCACTAGCAAGCTTTTCCTCGGAGTGTGTATGTTTGAGAGAGAGTATGTGTGAGAGATGGAATGTGTGTGTCATAGAGAGAATGAGAGAGAGACAGAGACAGCGTGTGTGTGTTTGTGTGAGAGAGTGTGTGAGAGACAGAGTGTCTGTGTGTGTGAGACTGTGTGTGATAGACAAGGAGTGTGTCAGAGAGAGTGTATGTGAGAGACAGTGAGTGAGTGTAAGCCCCCACCCCCCCTCTCACAGAGTCCCCCTCCCCACCCCCACCTCCCTGGTCTCAGGACCCCCTCCCCACCTCCCTCTCCCCTGCCTGCCCTGCATCCAGCCATCCATGTCCAGCGACCCTCCCCTCCCCCCCTGCGCATCAAACCCCCTCGCCACCCGCAGCTGCCAGTGGTAACGGTATATGGCCGCAGCTGCTTCCCCTGTTGAGCAGCAGCGGCCGCTACAAAAAGAAAAGATGCAATAAATATTTTAAAACCCAGCCCAAATCATTCTCAAATGCCCGAGTCTTAAAACGCAGTCTCTGCAGCCGCTCCTCCTCTCGCCTGTCACATCACTGTGCTCCTCCAGGGTCTTACTCCAGGGGCAGTGACGTGGAGGCGAGAGGAGGAGTGGCTGCAGAGACTGTGTTGTAAGACTCTGGCATTTGCGAATGATTTGGGATGGGTTTTAAAACATTTATCGCATCTTTTCTTTTTGTAGCGGCCGCTGCTGCTCAACAGGAGAAGCAGCAGCGGCCAGACAGCGTTACTACTGGCATCTGCGGTTGGCGATGGGGTCTGATGCACAGTGGAGGGGGGGGGTGTTGATGTGCTTTGGGTGGGGGAGGGGGGGTGTTTGATGTGCTTGGGGGGGGGGGGGGTGTTTGATGTGCCGGTGGGGAGGGATTGGGTGATGCGCCAAGGGGGGGAGGTTCTGTGGTGCCGTGCTTGTAGTGTTTTGATGCGCTGCTCCCTGCCACTTGCTCCGAAGTGGCAGGGAGCGGTTCACTGACAGCTGATTCCCAGGCAGGGGGAGGAGTAGGGAAACACGCTACTCCTCTCCCTGCTCCTGCCTGGGAATCAGCTGTTAGTGACGTCATCCTGGCTACGGAGCCTATCTCAGCAACTCCAGGAGCCACGGTTCGGGAGGGCAGCAGTGTCATCAGTTGCAAGGTTTTTTCAGGGCGGTTGGTGAGCGCGGCAGGTTCGGGAGGGCGGCAGCCAGTCTCGAGCCTTTTCGCTTTGTTTTGATCAGCTGTGTGGTTTTTTTTTCTCCCGGGATCACGTCATAATGCAGCCAGTGACGTCTCAGTCTGATCTACGGAGCCTAGCAGACCACCTCCGAGGGAGCCGTGGTCCCAGGCAAGACAGAACATTGGAGGTGAGAATTATTATATAGGATTACACACATATGCACTCACATCCACACATCAATGTCAAAAGGATAGGGCCCCTTTTACCAAGCTGTGGCAAAAGGGGCTGGCGTTGGCGTCACCATGTGTTTTATACACACGCCGAGGCCCCCTTTTACCACAGCTGATAAAAGGGAAGTTTCGCTTTCCTACAGGAAATGGCCGGGTGGCAAGTAACGCACTTGCCACATGGCCATTTGAGGGGGGACCCCTTAACTCCACCCATTGAGGAGGCATTAAAGGCTCCCACGTTAACCCAGCGATAACCAGGCAGTGCGCAGCACTGCCTGATTACCAATGGGTACACTCTGGCGCTACAAAAATTAATACATTTTTGTAGCGCCGGAAATGACGGTGCACTAGTGGTGGGAAATACCACCGGGCTGCTGCGGTAGCCCAGTGGCACTTCCTGTATAGCGAGCGGTAAACCCACATTGGGCTTACTGCCACCTAGCAAAAGGAGCACATAATTTGTAAACACCCCATTATAGAGTTGTCTCCCCATTGTCTGGTCCAGTCTGAGTACCCATTCCCAGGGCTTGGATCCCACTCTCAGGTGATGATCTGGCAAGCAGTACTCAGTCTTATGCCTGTGTACTGTTTACAATGAGACACATCAACAGGAGAAATTAATGCTTCCTTCCTTACCACAGAATAATTCATATAACTAGGTTAATTGTAAAGAAAATTAACATCTAATTAAATTCCTTCCTTTCCTTTTCTGAATTTTAACATTGCAAATATTAACACTGTATTCAGTAGTGATCTGATGAAAAAAAATCACATTGTTGTATCCTTGCAGCCTTCTTTCATACATTTTTTCACCTTCCAGCACCATGTAAGAAATCTGATTTCACTTGTATAGCTGCATACTGCAGTTCTGCTACAAGCTTCTCTTCAGTGGAACCCTGCCAACCCTTGATCAAATAGAGTGTTATCTCAGCATTACAACTGCTGATTCTAGCTGGTGTCATTTTTTCTGATAATAGCAGTGTCTTCATAAAGTCATCCTTTAAAGGCCTAATACTGTTAATTCTGTTGAAAAAAAAATCCAGTGTAATTATAATGGGGGGGGGGGGGGGATTTTTGCCAATCAAATTAACAATTATGTTGAATAGATGTCTCAATTAACATAAAATATATGAAATCAGAGCTTTGTAACTAGACATGAGTAAGGAAGGTAACAAGTACCCCAGTAATCACTTCCCACCCACATTTAGCTGATGAAAAATAATATACGTGTCTTGTTCATAGACAGAAGAGTATTAGAATAAAGAAAAAATAAAATATTCTGCTTTAATTTTGACCAGCCTCAGCAGGATTTAATAAAAGCAGTGTTTTCATTGTTAGATGGTATGTTTGAGTATGCCATCTCCTTCTTGGTTGTCCCAGGGTGATACATTAAGCAAGGCTGTGGAGTACATTAACACATTACACTATGAAAACAAGATGTGTTGATGAAACCTTCTGAGGGAATTCATTGAACTAAGCAAAAAAAAAAAATTAGCTGGAAACACTTTATTAAAGAGTGATATCTAAAGCAAAACTGAAAGATGAAAGATGGTTAAAAGCTTCTTTTAATAATTGGGATTGAAATAAAGGTCCCAGTGTTTTCCACCAAAAATGATACATAAAAATACTGTCTAATTACATGACCTACAGCTCTGACGGAATATGCAGCTGTGTGTAAAGTAAACAGAGGTAAATCAATATTGAAAAATAACAAGGCATTAATTCTGGAAAATTTCTGAATCATGCAAATGACCTAGCAGATAAAGATATTTAGCCCGTCTTTTTACTAAGCCGCACTAGCGGCTGCCATGCGCTAATGCCGACACAGCCCATTCACTTTGAATGGGCTGTGTCGGCATTGCCACGTGCTTAGTAAACAGGGGGGTAAATTATGGCATTTTTTTTCTCACACTGAATAAAGTTCTATTTATGCTGGTTAATAAGATACTCTGCTTCATATTATGGACATTAAGGGCCAGATTCAGTAAATGGCGCTGAGAATTAGGCAAAACAAAAAAAGCACACAAGGGCCTTCAAGACTGGGACAATAGTTGACAATTTATTCAGAAAATGACCCGACAAGGGCTGTGTTTCGGCGAGAATCCGCCTGCGTCAGGGGTCAAAAGGTCCCAAATTCTTTTGTTATGTTTTGCAGGAGAATAATAGATAAGCCTGACAAAAAAGTTGGTATTTCTATTATCATCTGCGCAATCACCATGGCTGCAAACAGGGAGAAAGAAGGAATAACGGTGGCACTATGCTACTCTTTTGCACCAGGCCTCTCTGCCCCACTACGTGTGTGATCTGTCGCAATAGATGCAGATCTTTCTCCTTTCTACCTCAGAATTTCTCCATCAGGCAGATGTTGATCTATCTCCTTCCTAACTCTAGCACATGAAGGGATTATTATGCGGGGGTAGAAAGGAGAAAGATTTGCACCTGTTGCGACAGGTCGCATATGTAGTGGGGCAAAGAGGCCTGATGCAAAAGAGTAGCATGATACCACCTTTATCCCTCCTTTCTCCCTGCTTGCAGCCACAGTGATTGCGAAGGGATGGAGTGACTTCAGCTCCATACTAGCTAAAGTACTAAAGAGGGCTTTAAGCTAAGCTTGCTGGGGATGGGTATAAAAGACCACAAAGTAATAAATAACAACACAGGAAGGTAGGACATAAAATGCCCCTATAGAAGAGGAAAAAAAGATTAACATCTAGAGAGCCTTGTTACCAATGCCCGAAGTACGGGAAACAAACTTCTAGATCGAGAGGCTTCAATGATTGAAGCAGACTTGAATTTTGTGGTGGTCACGGAGATGTGGTTCACGGAGAACCATGACTGGGATATAGCTATACCTGGCTATAATCTATTCAAGAAGGACAGGGTAGGAAAAAAGGGTGGAGTGGCATTATATACTAAGAATAATATTAAAGTGACAGAACTGCAGGACACATGGGGTAATACGTGCTGTGGGTTACTGGAAAGAGGGAAAGGAAATGTATTTACATTGGAGTAATCTACAGGTCACCTTCATAGTCAGAAGAAATGGACAGAGACTTAATTGAAGACATCCACAACATAGCTAGGAAAGTGGAAGTACTAATGATAGGTGATTTTAATATGCTGGATGTCGATTGGGGCATCCCTGCTGCGGGGTCCTCTAGAAGCAAAGGGATCTTGGATTCCCTACAGGAAAAATTGTTTCAGCAATGGGTAAAGGAACTGATGCGGGATAGAGCAATTCTGGACCTGATGCTTACAGACAGAGAGAATGTTTCTGATGTCATGGTGGGAGACCATTTGGCATCTAGGGATCACCGAATGGTGTAGTTCAATATTAAGACAGAGGAGAGGGCTTACTTGAGATTGAAGGTCCTGGATTTCAAAAGAACCAACTTTGCTGAGATGGGGGAATTTCTCGCGAAAGAGTTAGTAAAATGGGAACAGCTGAAAGAAGTAGAACAGCAGTGGACAAGACTGAAAGGAGCTATTATTATTATTATTATTATTTGTTGCATTTATATCCCACATTTTCCCACCTCTTTGCAGGCTCAATGTGGCTTACAATACATCATAAATAGTGGAAATAAGAAGAAAATAGACATCTGGTATTACAGAAGGGTTATGGGTTACATGGTAAAGAAATACATGATAGTAATATAACAGAAAACATTATAAGACAATTCTAGATTTAAGTGGGGACTTTCACATATGTTGATCTTTATGGTATATCTTGTCAAAGAGATGGGTCTTCAATAGTTTACGGAAGTTGGTTAATTCGTAGATCGTTTTCAGGTTGCGTGGTAGCGCGTTCCAGAATTGCGTACTCATATAGGAAAAGGTTGATGCGTGCGTTAATTTGTATTTTATGCCTTTACAATTAGGGAAGTGAAGATTAAGAAATGTACGGGATGATTTTTTAGCATTCCTGGGTGGTAGATCTATTAGGTCTGACATGTAGGCTGGGGCATCACCATGCATGATCTTGTGAACTAAAGTACATACTTTGAAAGTGATGCGTTCTTTGAGTGGGAGCCAGTGTACCTTCTCTCGTAAGGGTTTTGCACTTTCGTATTTTGATTTTCCGAATATGAGTCTGGCTGCTGTGTTCTGGGCTGTCTGGAGTTTTTTAAGTATTTGCTCTTTGCAGCCTGCGTAGAGTGAGTTGCAATAGTCTAAGTGACTGAGTACCAATGATAGTACCAGGTTGTGGAAGACGGTTCTTGGGAAGAATGGTCTTACACTTTTTAATTTCCATATTGAATGAAACATCTTTTTGGTTGTTTTTCGCATGATTCTCAAGTGTTAGGTGCCGATCAATAGTAACTCCGAGAATTTTTAAGGTGTCCGAAATTGATAGATTTAGTTTTGGTGTATTGATGGTGGTAAATTTGTTCGTGTTGTATTGGGAGGTCAGTATTAGGCATTGGGTTTTTTCTGCATTAAGTTTCAGCTGAAATGCATCTGCCCAAGTATGCATGATGTGTAGACTTTGGTTGATGTCGTTGGAAATTTCTCTTAGATCTTGTTTGAATGGAATGCATATCGTTACATCATCAGCGTATATGTATGGATTGAGGTTTTGGTTTGATAGTAGTTTGGCCAAGGGTATCATCATTAGGTTGAATATGGTCGGTGAGAGGGGGGATCCCTGTGGAACTCCACATTCAGGTGTCCATGCGGCTGATGTGATCGAATTTGATGTTACTTGATATGACCGTGTGGTTAGGAACTCCTTAAACCAATTGAGAACGTTGCCTCTGATATCGAAGTATTCGAGGATGTGTAGTAGAATTCCATGATCAACCATATCAAAGGCGCTTGACATATCAAATTGTAGGAGTAGTATGTTTTTGCCGGTTGCAATTATGTTTGAATTTGGTCATGAGCGTAACTAGTACTGTTTCAGTGCTATGGTTAGAACAAAATCCTGACTGGGAATCGTGTAGTATTGAGAACTTGTTCCGATAGTCTTTGAGTTGTTTGGTCACCATTCCTTCCGTTATTTTGGTTATTAAGGGAATGAACGCTACTGGTCTGTAGTTGGTTAATTCACTAGTATTTTTCTTTGTGCTAATAAATTACATAAAGGAAAGAGGAAAAGAAGGCTGCTGTGGTTCTCAAACATAGTAGCCAAAAAGGTAAGGGAAAGGAGGTTAGCCTTCACACGTTATATAATGACTTAGAAAGAAGAAGGCAGGTGAGAATACCTGGATAAGCTAACAGAATCTGGAAAAGCTGTCTGGAAAGCAAAGAGGCAAATGGAAGAAAAGATAGCTAATTCAGTAAAATTGGGGGATAAGACATTTTTCAGATATGTAAGCAGCAGGAGGAAGTGCCATAATAGCACTGTGAGGCTCAAAGCTGAGGGGGAGGAATATGTGGAAGCTGATAAGGATAAAGCTGAACTGCTTTACAACTATTTCTGTTCTGTGTTCATGGATGAAAGACCGGATGCAGGACTGCAAAAAACAAATGCAAATGGGGATGGATGTATGGTAGACCAAGACTTGTTCTCAGAGGACTGTGTTCATAAGGCCCTAGCTAAATTAAAAGTGGACAAAACGATGGGGCCTGATGGGATACATTCAAGGGTGCTCAAGGAACTTGGAGAAGTTCTGGCAGCTCCACTGACTGACCTCTTCAAAGCTTCCTTAGTCTGGAGTGGTCCAGGAGGACTGGAGAAGGGCGGATGTGGTACCTTTGCACAAGAGTGGAAGGAGTAGGTTAGTAATTACAGACCTGTCAGTCTGACCTTGGTGGTGAGTAAACTAATGGAAATGCTGCTAAAGTGGAGGACTGTGAGGTTTCTCAAACTGAATGGAATGCAGAACCTGAGGCAGCATGGCTTAACCAGAGGCAGGTTGTGCCAGACAAATCTGATTGATTTCTTTGACTGGGTGGCTAAACAATTGGGCATGGGAGGGACACTAGATGTGGTAAACTGAGTGCCCTTGGTATGGGATCTAGAGTAACTGACTAGGTTAAAAATTGGTTGAATACAAGGAGACAGAGGGTAGTGGGGATGTTATCAGTGGAGTGCCACAGGGATCGGTCCTAGGGCTGGCTGTTTTTAACATCTTTGTGAGTGATATTGCGGAAGGGCTGTCTGGTAAGGTTTGTTTCTTTGCATATGACACCAAACTCTGCAAGAGGGTGGACATCCCAGAAGGTGTGGATGACATGAGGAAGGACCTAGCAAAACTTGAGGAATGGTCCAGTATTTGGCAACTGAGATTTAATGCTAAAAAATGCAGGGTCATACACTGGAGTCACAAGATCATAGCCAGAAGGATGCTTGGGTGCATAAGGAGAGGGATGACAAGAAGGAACAAAGAGGTGATACTGCCCTTGTATAAGTCTCTGGTGAGACCCCATTTAGATTACTGTGTGCAATTCTGTAGACCGCAACAACAGAAGGATATAAACAGGATGGAGTCCACTACAAAATTGGTAAGCGGTCTTGGACATAAAACATATAGGAACAGGCTCAGGAAGCTCAACATGAACACGCTGGAAGAGAGGAGGGAGAGAGGAGATGTGATAGAGATGTTTAAATATTTCAGGGGCATTAATGTACAGGAAGTGAGCCTTTTTCAAATGAAGGAAAACTCTGGAATGATGGGGCATAAGATGAAGTTAACAGGAAATAGGCTTAGGAAGAATCTAAGAAAGTATTTGTTCATGGCTGGGTGGAGGAAGCATGGAATGGCCTCCCGGTAGAGGTCATGGAGACGAGGACTGTGTCGGAATTTAAGAAAACATGGGATAAGCATGTTGGATCCCTTAGGAAAAAGAAGAGTTAGTGGTTATGGAGGATGGGCAGCCTGGATGGGCTATTTGGCCTTTATCTGCCGTCATGTTTCTAGATGATCATAGAAATACCAACTTTTTTGTCAGGCTTATTTATTATTCTCCTGCAAGATGTAACAAAGAATTTGGGAAATTTTGACCCCTGATGCAGGCATATTCTCGCCAAAACACGGCCCATGTTGGTTCATTTTCTGAATACATTTTCATCTATTGACTCAGTCTTGTCCCCAATCTTGAAGGCCCTTGTGCTTTTTTTGTTTTGCTTTGGTTGGTGTACTCTTGATCCCTCTTTGTTTTTTTCTGAGAATTAGACAACATGAAAAATAGTGCCCAGTGCTATTCTGGAAAGGGCAGTCTGGGGTAATCACTCTTTACAGAATCATGCAGAATGCCAATTCCCGCATCCATCTTTGGTCATGAAACCTGGTATAAATCCTGCAGTGCAAGTTGAGTGCACTTCCACCAAATTCTATAACCTTTTGGGTTACACGCTATGGGGTCCATTTACTGGGCTGCAGTAAAAAGTGGCCTAAGGTAGTGTGGACGCATGAAATTGGTGCGCGCTGGGCCATTTTTTACTTCAGCTGCGAAAAGGGGCTTTTTTAATAGGGGCAGTAAATAGCCGTGCGGTAAAATCAAAAGTAGCGCAAGGCTATTTACTGCCTGAGCCCTTACTGCCAACCATTGACCTGGCATTAAGGGCTCACATGCTACTCGTGCGGTAATCAGGCAATGCATGCCAATGTGGCCACACTGCTGATTACTACCAGGAATGCCCTATTCCTGCCCAGTTAAATGGTTTTGAATATCAAGGGGATATAATACAAACCTAAGTACTATTCTGTAATGGTGTTTGTAAGGGGGTGTGGAGGATGAGTGCAACATGGACAGGGATCCCACTTTCGCACATAACTTACAAAATATACTGTATGTTACGCACGTTTCTGCCACATTTACTTTCCCACCGATACTGGGTTATGCTACTATGGAATCTGGGTGCCCAGATGCCATTATAAAATAGGCTCTCAGCACCCTTCCTCAAGGCACCTAAATGGAGATGCCGTTGTAGAATTGCCTCCTTAGGATATAATTCTGTAACTGTGTGCCTCAGTTTAGGTGCCCCATGGCTGCACAGCAAGATCATGCTCTATAAGGGAATTTGTATAGGTTCTATTATAGAATGCTAGTGTAACCCAGTATCAGGACACCCAAAATGTAGGTGCTCACACCTACACCAGCCATAGAGCTGGAATAAGTGCAGATGCCTAAATGTGGCAGTGGCATGCATAACCTACAGTATTCTGAATGTTATCTCCATAAATAACTTACAGAATACAGCGGTTATCGTATCTGGGTTGGAAAAAGATTTGGACAAGTTTCTGGAGGAAAAGTACAGAGTCTGCTATTGAGACAGACAAGGGGAACTCACTGTTTGCCCTGGGATTGGTAGCATGGAATCTTGCTACTATTTGGGATTCTGTCGGGTCTTGTGACCTGAATTAACCACTGTTGGTAACAGGATACTGGACTAGATGGACCTTTGGTCTGATCTAGTATGGCTATTCTTATGTTCTTATAAGTGGGAGCCCACCTATGTTCCTCCCCTGTGTATTTTCCCTTGAAGATACCCACATTGCAAGTTGAACAGGTATTGAAGAATGGAGCTAGGCAGAATGTTTGCATTTCCGCCATTATCCTAAACATTTAAGTGCATAACATGCCTGTAACTGTGGGCAGCTAGGTTTTAGAATCACTCTTTAAAAGAACAATTCTATAATAGGGCACCTACAGTTAGGTACCTAGAGTTGTGTGGTAGGAGCTTATTCTATAAAGCAAAGTTTGTGTGTAAATCTGAGCCCCACCCATGCCCCACTCAAGCATCGCTCTTCTGTACACTCCCCTTGCAAATATGTGCTATGCAAGTTAAATGAGTATTTACAGAATAGTGCCTAGGTAAAATTGTGTCATTTACACAAATGTGCATGCAATGGGCACACAAATGTTAGCACCTATGTTCTAGAATTGCTTCCTTAACCCCCACATGAATTTTTTAACACGACAGAAAGTCACATCTGATGGAACATGCCTGGTGCTAAATGGTTCGCAAAGGCCATCACAGTAGCCCAGTGGCAGCAATGTGCACTAAAATGGTGGTGCATACTTAAATGATTATAGTGATGGGGTTCAATTCTCCCAGCAATCTCTCTCTTCCAGGGATTGTGCTGATGTGATCAGATACAAAGATAGGAGGAAGGGCAGAGACTGACTAATGCAGATTACTGGCTTCTAGGTAACCCTTACAACCCTTATCCTGACTGTAGGATCAAGTGGGATATAACTAGGGAACAGTATATTCTTATCTAGCTTGAGGATGGCCTTCTATCCTTTCTCCAATATGTCTTCTTAATGGCTGATAGGTCAACACTCAAGACCCTTCCTCTTTAGAAAGTCACTGTGAGAGTACTTACTGGAAACCCCACAGCTATCCATGCTGTGTCCTAAGAGTCTTTCCTCACGTATGTCACTCTCTTCTATTCCTTAGTCTCATATTTTGACTAGGCTGAAGGATCCTTAGTTTCTTTGACTTGTATTCTGTGCAAGAATCTGAGAGCTGTCAATCCTTTTCTTGTCTAGTTCAACCTTCAGAGTATGATTACCTCTTTAGGCTGCAACTTCTCTGCACTCTCCAAAGACTAATTTTCCTTTGCCTTAAGCAGTGTCATCTAGGTTCATAGCATAACCAATGCCCAGTTTGCTCTGCTGCTCTGTCTTGGTTCATTCCAGTGTCAACACTCAGTTTCTTCACAGCTTCACCTTGGCTCACGGGGTTTGTAATGCTCACAGATACTATCTGCTTAGAGCTCATTGGAGTCATGACACCCAACAAGGGTGCTTCATCAAAGATTCCACTTCACATTAGTATCACCTCATCGGTCCCATGGAGTTGGATTCTGTATCTTCAGTCACATTGCTACGTCCTAAGAGTGTGCTGTCTGTATTATTGGAGCATTTTTTCCACTTTTTGCAGTGTAGTTTTTATGCAAAGGGAAAAAACCCACACAACTACTGATGAACTCTAACTCGGTCCTCCAGCAAAATCTGAGTTCCTTTGACTTGCTTCTTTGTTGTTCCTTTTTTCACTGAGGTCATTTCACAATGATGGGAAGATTTGCAACTTAAATGCCCACATACTGCAGTAATACCAAAGATTCTAGATAATTCAGTTAAGAATTATCTCAATTTCTCTTTGGATTTTCCTTTGTTGCAAAGGTTAAGTTAGTGATTTTAATATATCGCTGCACTTGACACTCTTAAAAAAAAATGCAGCTGCTTTCATACTTATCCCCATATTGGCATCCTACAAATGTATGTAATGAATAAATAAATAAATAAATACTGTATGAAATGCTGAAGTAGACTCTGGGAATCAGATCTTTAGAAACAGGCAGACCGGTATTTGTTCATGATTGTGGCAGGCCTGTGCTTAGTGAGTTAAAAATTTGGGAATATATGAAGCCAAAAATGTGGAATTTTCCACTGTTCTCACAGAGCACTTGCCCCAGAAGGCTGAAACTAGCTTTTCTTTCCCTCTCCTGATGCAGCCCACATAGGGCCAAAGGGTGAAGTTGTGGGTGCTGCCCTTCCACCATTGCATCCCTCATGGGGCCAAAGAATGCAGCTGTTGTCCTTCTACCATCCTGAAGTAGACCATGCATGACTAATGAGTACAGCCTGTAGAGGGCTACATCAAGTAGTGCTATAGAAATAATAGGGATAGTAGGGATCAGGGCAAAAGACTTGCCACTTCCCATTGTCATAGCCATGCAGAGAACTGCTAATGCAAGCCATGAGGTCCAATTAGAACCTGATGGCATCAGAGATCCACAGGAAAGAGATAGAAATATAGTAGTGGTGTATCACTAGTAGGGGGAGAGTCAGTAATTCTATAATAGTGTGGGTATATGTAGGCACCTATGTGGTGCCTATTCTATAAAGGAAAGTGGCCAGGCATATACAGTATGTGCATATAAGCTGGAGTGTTTATGCCTAAATTCCATCAATACACAGAGGACTTATGGTATTGTATATGAAGCACGTGTAAGTGTGAGTGTGAAGAAACTGTGTGTTTTAAGCGTGTAAAATGTATTGGTTATTTTCCTGCATTATGTTTTGAAGTGTATTTCTCCTATTTGGCCAGCAGATGGTGCATATTTATGCTTAAAACTGCTACAGAGAACAGACTCATCTTTCTTTATTTGGCACACAGATAATAGGAAGTGTCTGTAGTGATGTAACCAGTTTTTATTTAAAAATTGACTGTTCTGGGCTCTGATTGGCCTGGAGTTTGAAATTACCCAGCAGTTGTTGCTGGCTGAGGCTTCTGTTTCAGCCCGGGAGAAAAGAGAGACAGATCTCTTTGCTGAAGCTCAGTGAATTATATGTCCTGATCTACCCAGGTACTGTTTACATAGTATATAGATGTTTAGTTAGTGTTATAATTGATCCATTTTTCAGTTACCTGTTATTGTTTGCTATTTGCATTATTTTGTTCCACTGTTGAATATTTTTAAGAAAATAAACATAATTGTTTGTTCACCCTGTTTGTCTGTACTGACAAAGAATACTGGTGGTTTGTGTGTTGGGTCTGTGAGTGCTTTCTGGGAACTGTGGGACTACTGGGAGTGTGGATCCACTAACCTAGAAATTACTGGGGATAATTTGAGAGTGGGAGACTCGCCAAGAGGCTGTTGTGACCCAGTCGGTGGGAGGAGGGTGCTAGCGTAGAGCACAAGCAGCAGGTGCAGGCTAATCTGAGCTGTCCTGGGGATAGACCCTCTAAGAGGCCATGGGGTAACCCCAGGCAAGTGGCTAGGCATTTCATGACAGTGAGTTTTACCTGAGCTCTGCCTATGGGTCCACCCATCTTTCAACTATACGCTATGTAAGATATATATGTATTTAAAGAATAGCAGGAGATTTTTGGCATTTATGTGCATATGTGTACACATATGAGGGTACATGTCATTATTCTAATCATTTACAACTATAATCTGGGCATAGATGTAAGCACCCACTTTATAGCTATTATTTCTTCTAGTCTTCATTCTCCGTCGTCCTCTGCTCCTCTCCTCGATACGCACCAGCTCCCTTTTAGAGAGTCTATCAGGACTTTGGGTGTAACCTTCGATTCTAACCTCACTTTTAAGGCTAAAATTGATTCTGTTGTCCGTTCATCTTTCTTTGCCCTTCACCACATCGGCTCTATCCGTCCTTTCCTCTCATCTCATTCTATTCTGGCCATGGTTATCTCCCATATTGATTACTACAACTCTCTATATGCTGGTCTCCCTCTCTATTCTATTAAGAACTTGAACTGATTCAATCAACTGCTGTAAAACTTATTCATCATGCACATCACTTTAACCATGTCACCCCTCTCCTCCGCCTAGAACACTGGCTCCCTGTCTCTACCCGTATTCATTTCAAACTACTCCTGCTAGTTTTCCAATGCCACTTTCCTACTGCTCCAGCACACTTCAACAAGCTGCTTCTCCCCTACTGCTCTTCCCGCAGTCTTTGTTCCTCCTCTGATAGCCTTCTCTGTGTCCTGTCGCCCTCAGCCTTGCATCTTTCACTCTCTCGGGATACCGCCTTCAGTTATCTACGTCTCAAGCTTTGGAACTCTCTCCCTTCTACTCTCAGATCTCCCATGCCTTTACAATTGTTTGAAGAGCTTCTCTGACTCCTTTGACTCTGATGCTTCATGATTCATTTATTTATTCATTGGGATTTATTAACTGCCTTTATGAAGAGATTCACCCAAGGCGATATACAGCAGGTACAGTTTAACATAAAACTTACAATTTTGTTAACAGCATAACAATAGTAAAATGACCAACTATAAACATAAATATAATAAATGAGGTAAACTTGAAAACAGCAAATTGCAGCCTAATAGGACTACTATGAACCAGTATCAAAAATATCCACAGTTAATTGCACTGATAGTCAAATACCAGAGATATAATACAATGTTAGCATAATACTAATAATGCACCTAATAAGCACACAATTAGAACTTTCAAATAACATTGCTATGATACTAATACTTTTCTATAATACAGCTTACCATATAGCTGAGAGCCAAGTACAGATATATAGATGGGGACAATATGTGCGGTCAGAGTCATTTGGTATAAATAAATGGGTGGCTAAACTAAAGGCAAGTTGTTTGTACAGTTAAGCAAGGTATAAAGAACTGATCTAAGTTAGTGTGTGTAGCAAGCTAGTCCAGGTGCAGAATGAATATATAGTCAGTCACCCTATGTATTAAAGGCATGGGAGAACAGCCAGGTTTTCACCTGCTTCCTGAAGCAGAGGTAGTCTTGAGTTATGTGTAGCCCATCTAGGCATGGGGGCTAATCCTGCTGGCATGTATCACATCATGCGATTTCTTTTGATGAGGGTACAGATAGTGATGATTCTTGAGAGGATCTTAGAGATCTCAGAGGTGTGTAAAGGGCTAACTTATTCTTTAAGTACTCTGGCCCATTTTGTCTGAGGACCTTGAAAATCAAACATAGAGTTTTAAATTTACCCCTCTAAGGTACTGGTAGCCAGTGTAGTTTTTGTAGGAAGAGTGTGATGTGGTCACTCCGCTTGCAGCCTTGAATCAGTTGGAGCTGATGCACGCTCTTTTTGGTTTGACCAGTATACAGGGCATTACAGTAGTCTAGTTGTGATATTATCATGGCATGGACCACTGTGGTCAGACTCATCTTTTCAATATATGGAGAGAGATGTTTTAGCTGTCATAGGTGATAGAGATCATTTTTAAAGGTTGTTTGAATTTGTGGGTCAGAGTCAGTGATGAGTCTAGTAGTATCACAAGATTCCTGACCTGTGATTTTAGGGGGAGTTCATAATTGTGTTAGATACCCAAAGACTCTCTGTTTTGCTTGGTTTCAGGCAGAGTTTGTTGTTGTTTGCCCATTCTTGGGTTGCAGTTAGGCAAGCAGTCAGTTTACTCAGAGCTGTGGGTAGATCTGGTTAGGTGGGTATGAGTAGTTGCACATCATCAGCATAGATGTAGAATTTGGTATCCATTGACCAAAGCAGCTCAGCCAGAAGCTTAAGGTAGATATTAAATAAAATGGGGAACAGTATGGATCATTTTTCAATGGAGGAACTGCGGGGAATAATGTTTGTAGATTGAACCAGCACAGTAATTGAATGATCCCCTATGAGTGGACAATTTTTAACCAATGATTAAGTGAACCCATTTGATTGGCAGTGTTGTGGTCACTTTATATGTTCACTGCTTGGGTCTATGAGGTTTTTCCTCCACTTTATTAGTATTTGAGTATAAAGTGCCAATGTTTCCTCTTTGTTGGTTTTTCTTACAGTTGAGCCTGTCTTCATCCAGGTGAGATTTTTGCCATATTCTTTCAAGTTGGTGAACATTTGTTTGTAAAGGATAGGACCTTCTTTAGAGGGGCTGTTTTTTCTAATGCCATTGCTAAGCATGCATTCCAGATATCAACCTATTCTGACCATATCATCTTTTCATCCACCATAGGTGTAGGACATGGCCTGTAGGAAGCTTTCAGCAGTCAGATTTCTCATGGCTTGGATTTCCTTCCAAATTTTGATTGGGCCCATTTGTTTTATGTACCTCCTTAATAGATAATTTGATTAGAAAATGATCAGTCCATGATAGGGGTGTTATCTCGATGCTGCCAACCTTGTGTTCCAATATGTCGACCCCTTTGCAAAACACCAAGTGTAGCAAATGACCCTTTTCATGGATTGGAAATTTGATCACCTGAATGAATCCTAGAGCTGCCATCATATCAAGGAAGGCAGCAGTAGTGGTGTCTGGAGTTTCGATGTGTAGGTTAAAGTCTCCCATGATCAGTAACCTAGGGTAGCTCAGGTTTATTTCAGCCACCAGATTCAGCGGGTCTTGCACAGATGATGTGCTGTTGCAAGGTGCTCTGTAGACCACAAGCAGCCAAATTGATTCCTTCTCTACCAGCTAGATTAGGAAGCATTCTGACTCAGACAGGTGAGGGATGGAGACTCTGCACAGTATTATTGTCTCTCGGATCAGGACGGCTACCCCTCCACCTCACTTCCCTTGTCTTCATTGGTACAGGATAGTGAACCCTGCGGCTTTCATTCAGCCAGGTCTCAGTTATTCTCAAGAAGTCTAAGTGGCATTTATTGATGACATCATGGATCATAGAAACATTTTTATTGGCTGATCTTGCATTTACTAGGCCCAAGTTTCCAAGTACTGGTCTGTTTGTGGTTGCAGTTGTAGTTTTAAGGGTTACTTGATGGTGGTAGGCAGGTATTACATAGTAACATAGTAACATAGAGGGACATAATCAAACGGCGCCGGCAAAATCGATCGCCGTGCGATCTATTTTGGCGGTGCCACAACAGCTGGCCGGAACCGTATTATCGAAAAAGATGGCCGGCCAACTTTTGTTTCGATAATATGGTTGGGGCCGGCCAAATGCCACAGATCGCCGGGTTTGAGATGGCCGACTTTGTTTTTCAGCGATAATGGAAACTGGAACCGGCCATCTCAAACCCGGCCAATCCAAGGCATTTGGCCGTGGGATGGGGCCAGCATTCGTAGTGCACTGGTACTTCTGGATGTTAGATCTTGCTGATCAGTTATGTTATGACTTACTTGTTCAGGAGTGCTGTATTTTGTGATACTGTTTTGAGAAATGTTCAAGAAAGACTTTATACAAATGAAAAAAGTCCCTACCGTGCATTTTCCCTTGATGGCCGGACCCTGACGTGCACTTCCCTTAATAGCCGTTCTTTCTCTCCGAAAGTGCACTTCTCTTAATGCCGTCTTTCTCCCTGAACAGGGAAATCAAAAGTTTTTTGTACACTGCTTTTTTTTTATAGTAAC
The DNA here is from genome assembly GCF_901765095.1 of Microcaecilia unicolor. Classification (NCBI taxonomy): domain Eukaryota; kingdom Metazoa; phylum Chordata; class Amphibia; order Gymnophiona; family Siphonopidae; genus Microcaecilia; species Microcaecilia unicolor. The sequence goes on along the minus strand of NC_044037.1, from coordinate 168,494,074 downwards.
AGGGGGATGTGAACCAGCCACCTCTGCATTACAAGACCAGTGATATAACCACTTGGCCACAGCTCCACTTACTTGGGTGTCTCTCTCTTTTGATTATACCCCTCCTAGGTCTCTCTCAGCCAGATTGGGGAGAGAGAGAAAGAGGGAAACCAACAGAGGGAAGGATTGGGGAGAGAGAGAAAAAGGGGAGGATTGGGGAGAGAGAGAAAGAGGGAAAACAACAGAGGGAAGGATTGGGGAGAGAGAAAAGAGGGAAAACCAACAGAGGGAAGGATTGGGGAGAGAGGAAAAAAGAGGGGAAAACCAACAGAGGGAAGGATTGGGGAGGAGAGAGAAAGAGGGGAAAACAACAGAGGGAAGGATTGGGAGAGAGGAAAAGAGGGACAACAACAGAGGGAAGGATTGGGGGGGAGAGAGAGAGGGGAAAACAACAGAGGGAAGGATTGGGGAGAGAGAGAGAAAGAGGGAAACCAACAGAGGGAAGGATTGGGGAGGGAGAGAGAGAAAGAGGGACACCAACAGAGGGAAGGATGGGGAGGAGGAGAGAGAAATGAGGGGAGGATTTGGGAGAGAGAGAAGAGGGAAAACAACAGAGGGAAGGATTGGGGAGAGAGAGAGAAAGAGGGAAACCAATAGAGGGAAGGATTGGGGAGAGAGAAAAGAGGGCAAACAACAGAGGGAAGGATTGGGGAGAGAGAGGAAAGAGGGAAACAACAGAGGGAAAGGCTTGGGGAAGAGAGGAAAAAGAGGGACAACAACAGAGGAAGGATTGGGGGATAGAGAAAGAGGGAAAACAACAGAGGGAAGGATTGGGGGGGAGAGAGAGAGGGAAAACAACAGAGGGAAGGATTGGGGGAAAGAGGGAACAACAACAGAGGGAAGATTGGGAGAGAGAGTGGAAACAACAGAGGGAAGGATTGAGGAGAGAGGGGGAAAACAGATGGAAGGATGGGGAGAGAGAGGGGAAAAACACAGATGGAAGGACTGGGAGAGGAGGGAAAAACAGATGGAAGGATGGGGAAAGAGAGAGGGAGGATTGGGGAGAGAGAGGGGAAACACAGATGGAAGGATGGGGAGAGAGGGGAAAACAGATGGAAGGATTGGGGAGAGAGGGGAAAAACAGATGGAAGGATTGGGGAGAGAGTGGAAAAACAGATGGAAGGATTGGGGGAGAGATGGGGAAAGAGAGAGGGAGGATTGGGGAGAGAGAGGGAAAAACAGGATTGGGGAGAGAGGGAAAAACAGATGGAAGGATGGGGAAAGAGAGAGGGAGGATTGGGGAGAGAGAGGGGAAAACAGATGGAAGGATGGGGAGAGAGGGGGAAAAACAGATGGAAGGATGGGGAGAGAGAGAGGGAGAACGGAAAGATGGGAGAGGAAAGAGGGAAGACGCTGGATGGAAGAATGCAGAAAGAAATAGGGGAGAGAAAGCAGAGCTGCTGGATGGAAAAGGGGAATAGAGAAAGACTGGAGAATAAGAGGAAGGGCATGGGGAGAACAAGGGTGAGGAAAAGATGAAAAGCCACAGGTAGATGAAGGAAATTAAAGAATGGATAGTAAGAATGAATTAAATCTGGACAGAGAGAGCCTGAAAAATATTGAAGAAAGCAAAGAAAAAGGAGACTAAAATGACAAATGGCACAGAAGAGTTAAGCGAAAACAAAGGAAAGCAGAATCACAGACTGGGACCAATATGGAAAGAAAAACAGTTACCAGACAACAAAGGTAGAAAAAAATCATTTTATTTTCATTTTAGTGTTTGTAATATGTCCAATTTGAGAAATTTACATTGGCTGTCTTATTTTTGCACTGGGTTACTGGAGCTGTAAGAGCTTCCATTGATTATTTATAATGAAAAAATCACCGATATTTTTTTTCTCCTATAGTACTGTAATATTTCAATGATGTCTGTTTTATGCGCCATGGCTGGTGTAGGGGGTGTGGTTAATGTGGGTGTGTCTATCATAGGGGTGGAGCCATATGTGGTGACCCCGCCCATAATGAGTACCGGCACCTTTTTTTCAACAAAAAAAGCACTGGGTTAAACCCACACAGATGTAGTATACTGAGGCAATCAGCTCCATGCTGGAAGTGGCCAGCACCCAGAGACAGAAACAGAGCCAACTCAGAAGTAGACAGAAACCAGCACAGACACTGATTCCCAGAAATAGGGTAAGTCTGAGGGTGGTCATGACCACAGACGTGACAGCTGCCTACAATAATAACATAATTTGCATACGGCACACAAATAATACAGAAAAGTAATAAAACCTTGGGATATATCACTATTAGTAATCATAAACCTCTTTCATAATTAATGTATTTCTTGCTAAGCAAAGTTCATTGGACTGCAAATAGAGACAAAATTAAACAGAACCCAGCAAAAATCATGGTCATTATCAGCATAGACGTCCAAAGAGGAATCAGTAGTCTGAAGATCGTACAAAGCAGTCCACAAAAGCAGAACACAAAATTTTATTCACATCATATAAAATAGTATCACCTGACATGGCCATGTTTCACCTTCTACTACTGCTACTTAACATTAAGGCTGTGTTAGGGGCAGTGGTGTAGCTACGTGGGGCCACAGGGGCCTGGGCCCCCTTAGATTTGGCCCTGGACCCCCCTGCCGACGACCCTCTCGACCGCCCCTCCCGCCACCAACCTTTGCTGGAGGGAGACCCCAACCCCCGCCAGCCGAGGTCCTCTTCTTCCAGCGCAAGGCTTTGTTCTGTTTCTGAGTCTGATGTCTGCACGTTGTACATGCAAGATGTCAGACTCAGAAACAGAACGAAGCCTTGCACCGGAAGAAGAGGACCTCGGCTGGCGGGGGTTTGGGGTCCCCTGCAAGCAAAGGTAGGCGGCGGTGGCGGGGGAGGATTGGCGGCGGGAAGGGGGTCAAGAGGGTCGTCGGCAGGGGGAGGTCAAAGTTGGTGGTGGTGGTGGTGGCGGCGGTTGGCAATGGCGGGGGGGGTTGGCAATGGCGGGGGGGGTCGGCGGCGGAGCCGGAGGGGGCTAAAATGTGCCCCCTCACCTCGGGCTCTGGACCCCTCTCCCGCCGAAGTCTAGCTATGCCCTGGTTAGGGCTACACTATTAGGGTACCAAAGGGCACTTGCACCTAATAGTAAGTAGTTATTCAAGACACACACAGCAAAAACCTAGGTTACAGTAGCTGGCAAAAAAGTCTCCTCTCACAAGTGACTCCTCCACCATTCAGCATGTCTTAGCTACAATTCCAGTCTTTCAATACCACAGATAGGTCTGGTTTTCAGGAAACTCAAAATTACTCTGTATGAGATATTGTATAACTACATTATTTTTTTTCCAGGTGTTTTGGGGAGAAGTGGTCTTTCATTCAACCTCACACTGCAAGCCATAAAACATTTTAGTTGAAAACGAGTGGACTTTATGATCAAAACCTCATTCTTTATAGGTGCTGACGCAGGATTTGAACCCAGGTTTTGAAGCAATTTTTAACATTCACATTTAACTCTGTAAATAGTGGAGGGATCTCTCCTTAATAACTTACCTAGCTTCTCCCAATTGTACCAATGCATCTCATCCTCAATCAATTAATTAAGTGGACTGAAGTAGGCAGCTGTTCAGTTAAACAGGATGTCTCTATCCATGCAGATGTTGTCAGATAAGGATGCTAATTAGGTAGAATAAATAGCATGTTCAGGGATACAGTACAGAAATGTCATGTGTATTTCTAACGAATGGTAGAGGTTACGCTTACAGTACATTAATTTTGGCTCACTGATCACACAAATTCAGAATTGTTTGTTTCATAGAAAATAAACAACCCCAGGCTCTCATTCCCTCCTCTTCCAATGTGCTTTGGATATGGAGTGTTTTATGGAAAAAAAGACGATACACCACAGTAGAGTTGTGGCTACAGCTGAGTAAATCAGCTGTCAAATCCCAATGTAACCCTAACAGCTGTGAGTAGGCATTATGCGTTGCTATTTAGTGAAATCATATCAATTCTTCTCAGTGCTTGTCTGATATAATAATCCCCAATTCCAATATAGGGATTCTCAATGAAAGCCACATGTGTGGAGGAGAATAAAGAGGGAGGGAGATGAGGAAAGCTAATTAAATATCTGTCTGACTATGATCAAGCAGTCAGTATCTGCAATGCACAGAAGCTGGAGCTTAATAACCTTTGTGACATAAAGTTAAATCAGATTTTCAAAGCTCGAGCAAACCATGTCAGAGGAGAATTGCTGGATGAATTGTCCTTTCTGTAAACAGCAGGAGCACCAGAATAACTTTTCATACACTTTACAAAAATACATTTAAATTAATTTCAGTTATATAACCTGGAGATTACATATACATATATTGCAGACCAGATCAAAATACTTAGCATGGTCAGAGTGCTGCCTCATACTTTAAATATTCTATCCCCATAATGGTAGAACATTCTGCACCAGATTCTAAATAACGTGACTTTAGTTGTGCATGCAACTACAGTCCTATTCTGTATTTGTATGTGCAACATAATTAGTTAGGGCCCTTCTACTAAGCCACGTGGAGAGGCATAATCGAACGGGGCACCCAAGTTTTCCTGAGGGCGGCCTCGCAGGACGTCCCCAGACAGGGGCGGGGAAACCCGTATTATCGAAACAAGATGGGTGTCCATCTTTCATTTCGATAATACGGTCGGGGACGCCCAAATCTCTACATTTAGGTCGACCTTAGAGACAGTCGTCCTCAGTTTTCGGCAATAATGGAAACCAAGGACGCCCATCTCAGAAACGACCAAATCCATGCCAGTTGGTCGTGGGAGGAGCCAGCATTCGTAGTGCACTGGTCTCCCTGACATGCCAGGACACCAACCGGGCACCCTAGGGGGCACTGCAGTGGACTTCAGAAATTGCTCCCAGTTGCATAGCTCCCTTACCTTGGGTGCTGAGCCCCCCAAAAACCCACTCCCCACACTACCATAGCCCTAAGGGGTGAAGGGAGGTGCCTACATGTGGGTACAGTGGGTTTCTGGTGAGTTATGAAGGGCTCACATTTACCACCACAAGTGTAACAGGTAGGGGGGGATGGGCCTGGTCCGCCTGCCTGAAGTGCACTGCACACACTAAAACTGCTCCAGGGACTTGCATACTGCTGTCAGGGAGCTGGATATGACATTTGAGGCTGGCATAGAGGCTGGCAAAAAATATTTTTAAAGATATTTTTTAGGGTGGGAGGGGATTAGTGACCACTGGGGGAGTAAGGGGAGGTCATCCCTGATTCCCTCCAGTGGTCATCTGGTCAGTTCGGGCACCTTTTTGAGGCTTGGTTTCCATTATCGGCCAAGGACGCCCATGTGTTAAGCACGCCCAGTCCCGCCTTCACTATGCTTCCGACACGCCCCCAGGAACTTTGGTTGTCCCCGCGACGGAAAGCAGTTCAGGGCGCCCAAAATCAGCTTTTGATTATGCCGATTTGGGCGACCCTGAGAGAAGGACGCCCATCTCCTGATTTGTGTCGAAAGATGGGCGCCCTTCTCTTTCGAAAATAAGCCTAATAGTCACCTACATGCTCCCAATGCACGTCAATTTGGGGTTACCACCTAACTACTGCGTGGCCCTTGTGGTAATTTCATTTTTGACGCGTGTCCGCTACGCACGCCAGAAGCTAAATTTTATTTTCTGGCGCACAGCAGAAACTGGGCGGTATCATCATTCTACGCACGTAGATGATTACCGCACAGTTAACATTTGAGACCTTACCACTACGTCAATGGCTGGTGGTAAGGTCTCAGACCCAAAATGGATGCACGTCCATTTTCGGCAAACATTTAAAAAGGCCTTGATGTAAGTGCCGATGACTAAATTTAGTCTCATGGATGGGCGTTCAGCATATTCTACAAACCGTGTGGGAATTTAGGCTTATTCTATAAATTACGCCTACATTTAGGCATATTTTGTTTTGGTGATGATTTTTTTTTGTGTTACAGATAGAATCTAGTCCATAATTTAATAATAGACTCTAGTCCATAATTTAATAATGAGCTGATAACTGGTGTTAATAAGCAGTACTAGGCTTTAATTTGGCACCAATTTGCAGTTATGTATGTAACTGCCCTTAGTCAGTATTCTATAAGTTTTGCACTCAAATTCAGAGCATGCAGCTTCAAGGGTGAGTGAACCTGGGAGGGGCATGGGTGGGTAGGGGCACATCAGGCAGTTACATGCGCGGGTTATAGAATACTAGCATTTACGCACCTAACTGCCTACAGTTATGTGCGAGTAGTTATGCCAGCCACTGAGCTAGTCTAAATGCTCACACCTAAATTAAATTTAGATTTATTAGATTTTTTTTATTCCGCCCTTATACAGAGCGAATTACAATAATAGTACATGCACTACTTTGATCAGCAAAAGAGCCCACAGATAAAGGAGCTGCAGCCGTCTTTGGGTACTTTTTCTTGAGGCAATTTTGAAGGTGAATCTATACACTCTATTTTTTATTATTACTATATTATTGCTCAGTATTACATTCAAACTAATTCATTGTCAGGTTCTCAGGTTCAGAGCCCGCGGGGCTGGGCTCTGGAGCAAACGTGAGCTCTTGGGCTGCTGATGAGGAGCGACAGCAGCAGGCAAAACCCACCAACCAACGCTGGGCAAGCACACCGACACCGGCAGGGACTGCAGGCACCGCCCAGCGAGCCGGAACACATGGACTGGAACACTGGACTGGAATTCCCCGGACTGGAGGACACAGGACCGGAACCCCCCCCCCCCCTCCCCCCGGCCTGGAACACTGGACTGGAATCCCCCGGACTGGAGGACACAGGACTGGAACACCGGACTGGAGCACACCGGACTGGTCCACACAGCTTCACCTGCACTTAGCTACTAAGTCCCCCAGGAGTTGAGCTCCTGGGTTCGAGTAGCCGGCAGGACTTGATACCGGATGACACAGGGACCAAGACTAGAAACAGAAGTGCTCCTAAACCTAAACTGATCTATGTGCTCCCAAGCCCTAAACCAGCAGGAGTGTTCCTAACAGTAAACTGACAAAAGGACTTCCTAAGCCCTATACTAAACAGGAGCTCCTAAGCCCTGCTCAAGAAAGGGACTTCCTAAGCCCTAAACTAACAGAGCAGGGAACTAAACACAAAGCTAACACAGGTGCTACTAAGCACCAAGCTACAAGCAGAGCTCTACACTAACAAGCTAAACACAAAACTAACAAGCTACCTAAGCACTGCTCTAGCAAGCTAGATACAAAACTAACAAGGTGCTTCCTAAGCACTACTCTGGCAAGCAACCAGAAGAGCTTCTAGCACTAAAAGGGAAGACAGGGGAGCCACAAGGAAAAAGCAGGGAAGCTAACACATAAGCCAAAAGTGCTTCTAAAGCACCAAACACCAACAGCAAAGACTGCAATGCTCCCAATAGCACAAACACCAGAAGTACTTCTAACAGCAAACTCTGCAGTGTTCCTAACAACACCAAACCCTGAAGTACTTCTATCAGCAACAGAGCTTCCAAAGCCCTACACACAGCAATGCTTCCAAAACCAAGAGGGAAAAGCAGGGGAACCAAAGGAAAAGCAGGAAAGCTAAACACACAGACTCCAGTGCACACTGCACTAACACTAACCTGGCCCTTAGCAAAAGCAAGCAGGGAAACTAGACACAAAGTCAGAAGTGCACACTGCACCACCCTACCTAAAGCAAACACCACTGTTGCAAAGGCCCTGAAGGAAACAACACCACTTCCTTATCAAGGCCCACCCTGATGATGTCACATTCCCTAGCCCCAGGCAACAGCACACTGACCCAGAGAGGCCCAACCTACACCAATGCAAAACCGTGAAGCACTTGAAGTCAGTACACCCAAAGAGAGGTAGAGCTAACTCAGTCCACCCACACAGCTGTGGTAAAGTGAAACAATTAGAGTCATGCTGCTGGAAGCTGCCAGCACAGAGAGAGAGAACCAGCTGCTCAAAAAGTACAAACAAAAGAAACAGAAGTCAGCTAAGCTGACCACCAGGAAAAAGATAAGTTTGAGAGGGGTTCTGACCCCAATCATAACATTCATTTGAGATAGAAAATAAACTTCATGGATAAAACAATATACATATAAGACAGAGCAAATTAGGCAATAGGATATTACTGAGGTAATCCATATGTTCAAGTAGGCCAAAAATTAAAAGGGGAGAGAGGAACCAAGAGATGAAAGAGAAGAATTCAGAAATTCAGGAAAAAAATAACATGTGAGAAACAGGCTGACTCCTGCCTATGATTAATAGAGTAACACAATAAAGGGATCATTACTGACAAATCAGAACAAAACAACCCCTACTCCTCCACCAGTCATAGAAACCTTCTTCTTATCTTCAAGGAAATATACAAATTGGGATAGTTGAAAAAATACACCTTTCAGCATCCCAAGTCACAAAGGAGGTCTTTTACTCAGGCACGCTAGCGATTTTAGTGCACACCAATATTTAAGGACTGCATGGGGTGCTGCACATCGGTAGGAGGGGGACAAAATCTTTTTTTTTCAATGTGGGTCCTGGTCCAATATTCAGCCGGGGCTCACATAAGATAAATGGGAGAAGTTTTCAGATGGCTCAGAAATATATTCTAACCAAGCATCATTTCCTAATTTTTTGTACTTTAGTCTGAAAAATACTGGCTAAACTTTCAGCTGATGGTTGAGAGTCCTGCGGAACAGAATCTATAGTGTCAACATTTATTAGTTAGTTAAATATCTGAAACAACTCTTTAGAAGAGTTTTCAGATTGCTCTATCTGTTGATCATAATAATCAACCTTTGCCAAAGATACTGCAGCCTTATGTCATATAATGAGATTGGTTCCTTGTCTTTCTCCTAATCTCTATTTTTCTACAAACTCTTTTTAAACAAACTAAAGGTTTAGTAAACAAAGGGTTGTTACATTGCTTAATCTTAGTTGATTTTAATCTAGACAAATCGTACAGCACTTTAACTACCCCAGAGTTCCAAGCCTCCATTTTTGATCTATGAAACCCCAAGTTAATATTTAAAAATTGTTCTAACTGTTTCAGAACACAGCAGTATCAAACCTTGTACATTTAGTAATGGCAGTCTCTTTTGATTTTGAAAGTTTAGCTAAACAAGATAATTTAACAAAACAATATCTAGAAGATAATGGTCTGACCAAGGTACTAAAATCTAATCCAGATGGTCTACAAACATTGGAGAATGCAAATCTGATAACCAACCTATAAAATCTAAGGTATGGCCTTTAATATGAGTTGGTAAAATTTGTCCTGCCGTAATATTTAATGAACTCATAAACTGCAAAAATTGTCTAGAATTCTGATCACTGTCGCATTCCAAATGCAAATTTAAATCTCCTAAAACAATAAGCTTGTCAAAATAAGCTGCATAATACGAAATAACTTCAAACAATTTTCCCTGAGCAGTAGCCCAGCTACCAGGTGGTCTATAAATCAGAATTAGAACCCAATGAATAAACATCTCCTGGATCTAACAATTTGCAAACCATTAACTCCGGATACATTTCTGCAAAACTGTCAAAGAGACAGAAAAGAAACTCTTAAAAATAAGTGCCAAACCGCCCCACCCCACCCTTTTTTTATCTGGATGTGGACAATTAATTATATTATAGCCAGAAGGACATAAATTAAGCAAATTAGGGGAGCTTAAATTGGGAATCCAAGTCTCAGCTATAAACACTAACCCTACTTGAGAGTCTTCAATCTGATCATGAATAACAATGGACATATTAAATACTGAACGTATATTAAAAAACACAAACATTGTATTGGCAACATAGAATCAGAAATTTCAGAGGAAACATACTTTCTATGGGCAGAGCCGTAGCGAGGGGAGCTGACACCCGGGGCGGGTCGCCGCTGTGCACTCCCCCCCCCCCCCCGGGTGCAACATGGCGCACCCTCCTCCCGCTGGAGTGCACCCCCCCCCCCGGAGTGCATACCCCACCTGGAGCGCATACCTCCCCCCCCCCGGAGCGCATACCTGCAGCAAGGGACGGGCGGGAGGGCCGATCTGCCCCGACCACACGTTGCTGGGGTGTGTCGGCTCCGCGCTGGTTCAGTGCTCTCTCTGTCCTGGAACAGGAAGTAACCTGTTCCGGGGCAGAGAGGGCAGTGCACCAATGTGGAGCCGACACCCCCCAGCGGCGTGCACCCAGGGCAGACCGCCCCCCGCCCCCCCCCCCCCCCTTCCTATGCCACTGTCTGTGGGTACTAAACGCAAGCTTCACTCTCTTTCTCTTCTATGGAGGAAAGACTTCAGAGTCTCTGCCTTCGTCTTTATTGTATTTTCCAACATTGGCAGACTGCTTCCTATCCTGAACTCTACAGACCTTTAAGTCTGCTAGACGGATTAGGTGCAGAATCGTCACTAGTCTGAAAACCTCCGTGTGGAATTTATCTGCTCTTTTTAGCATAACCGTATTCCAATTAAAGATTACACTTATCTGGGCTGTAGCTTAAAATATTAAAAATGCTCGACAGAGTGCCCCTGTTTCTCAAGTGTTTCTTCAGGAGCTTTTCCTTGGCTATTTAATTTGACCTTCGGAGGGTCCTGGAATTTGTCCAAATATTTTTTAAACCCAGCTACACTAGCTGCTTTTACCATATCATTTGGCAACTAGTTCCAGAGCCTCAGGAGGTCTTTTACAAAGCTGCCCTAGTGTTTTTAGCTCACGGTAAAAATCAGCTGGTGGTAAATGCTGAGACGCCCTTTATATTCCTATGGGTGTCTCAGTATTTACTGCCAGCTGCTTTTTACCATGAGCTAAAAATGCTAGTGTAGCTTTGTAAAAGACCCCCTAAGTATGCACTGAGTGAAAAAATGTTTTGTTATATTTGTTTTAAACACACTCCTTTGTAACCTCAGGATGTGTCCCCTAGTCTTCGTACTTTTTGAAAAAAATAAACAATCGATTCATGTTTATCCCTTCCACTCCACTAGGATTTTATAGATATGAATATTTACTTAATGCCAGATATATCTTTCAGGCATATACCAGTCCAAACTGTCAGCAACAGATGGTTTAAGTTTACTGAGAAAACAGTTGTAGCACTATAACTTTGTGTAACTCAGCAAACACCAGGAATATACTAAAGCATCATACCCAGATATGCTATTTGGTTCCTATATTTACCTTTTCTCCCAAGGTTTTCCGAAATTAATCATACTCTTACATAGTGCTGATGGGTATTTTGTTGATTAAAGCAGCTGGCAGATCTCTCTATATAAAACGCACCTCCAACGTTCTGAAGCCTCCAGAAGTCCCAACGTTCTAAATGCATGGTGGTGAAACCAGGAATTAGCCCATGAGTGTTGGCCCTGCCCCCCACGTAAAACGTCATGACGTCGAGGGCGGACCAATGACACTCAACCAATCGCATCACGAACCCGTTACAAAGGGATGGAACGTGACATAAGACACATCGTGGAACAATGAAAACCAGCAGCAACAGTTGCTACGCGACGTCAACAGCAACGCTAAAAGGACCATATAGATCTCTGCTCTCCACACTAACAACGGGAAGGAAAAAAAACAGCACATACACACACACTCTTACTCTTAACTGGCTATAATGAGCAACTGACCTGCCACTATCACAGGGACTGCTAGCACCTCTCTCTCTCACACACACACACATACACACTCTCTCTCTCTCTCTCTCACACACACACACATACACACGGGACACAGAGGGGATGGAAGACAAGGAACGAATCGTTGGGTATGGAGGGGGCGGCAGGGGAGATAAGGCAAGAACTGCCTCAAATGTTTGTGCTGTGCTATGTAAAATTATAATGCTGTCTCTTCATTTTGACCCTACCCTTTCACACTCACTTTCACACACACGCACACACACACACTGTCTGTATCTCACACATACATGCACCCACACACATATACACACTCTCTCATACAGACACACAAACACGCCTCAAATGGTTCAGCTGTCCTATGTAAAATTTCACTGCTGTCTCTTCATTTTCACCCTACCTGTGCGCACTCTCTTTCACACAGAGACACACACTTTCTCTGTGTCACACACACACAGACACACATACATATACACACTCTCACTCTCTCTGTAGCCTTGCTAGCGCCCGTTTCATTTGTTTACGAAACGGGCCTTTTTTACTAGTTTTCAAATAATTAGCATATTCACTGTTCTAAACAAAAACCTCCCATGCCTCAGAGTTTTGAAATATTATGAGTTGGGAATGTACTGTATTGCTCTACTGGGCAGTTTATAGATATCAAAGACATCATGGACCACAGCACACTTTCAAAGTGCAAAAGTAATGGCATTTGTATTCTGTCTATAATTCATCTTCTGTAACAGCCTCACAAATCGTCCATTGTTTACAGTGCGGTGGTTGCTAAACAACCCAGTCTCGTCCTGTCTAGGAGGTAGTTTCACTTAGTGCTTTTAAAGTGCTTTGATATTTGAATGCATTTCAACTTCTTTCAGTATATATTACCATTAATAAAATTAGTAGGGTGTTATTCATAAATGATCCTTTCTGTATATACTGCCTTTGCCACACTTTTTATGTTACTGTCAGAGTTACCATAGCAATACAATAATATAGTAACACCTGGGCCTAATTTTCCAAATTCACATCACTGGAAGAATATTCTATTGTTATTCAATTATTTTTAACAAACAATACAGCCACCTTTTTAGCACTGGGAGCAAGTCTGGGGGCACAGGGCCGTGCCTAGGGTCTCTGGCGCCCCCCTGCAGACTATCAGTTGGCGCCCCCCCCCCCCCCCTGCAGACTATCAGTTGGCGGCGAACCCCCGTGAAAATGATCGCTCACCACTTGCCACACTGACAGGAATTGTCAGCAATATTCTTAGAAACAAATTGCTACACATTGCAAAATAAGATAGCAGATGTAAATTCTCAAAGTGGACATATTCCAAACACTAAATTGAAAATAAAATGATTTTTTTCTACCTTTGTTGTCTGGTGACTTTCTTTTTCTGATCATGCTGGCCCAGTATCTGATTCTGCTGCTATCTGTCCTCTTAACTCCGTTTCCAGGGCTTCCTTTCCATTTATTTCTTTCCTTTCCTCCTTTCTTCTTCATTTCTGGTCCTCAGCTTCTGCCTATTTTCTTCATCCATGTGCAGTTTTCTCCTCTCTTCCTTTTCCCTCATTTCATCTCCTTCATCTCTCTTCCCTCCCCTCTATGTCCAGCAATTTCTCCTCTCTCCCTGAGCCCTGCCCTCCTATCCATGCTCCTCTGTCCCCTGCCCCCCTCCATTCATCCTTTTCCAACAATTCCCCTCTCTCCCTGAGCCCTGCCCTCCCAATCCATGCCCATCCATGCTCCTCTGTCCCCTGCCCCCCTCCATTCATCCTTTTCCAGCAATTCCCCTCTCTCCCTGAGCCCTGCCCTCCCAATCCATGCCCATCCATGCTCCTCTGTCCCCTACCCCCTCCATTCATCCTTTTCCAGCAATTCCCCTCTCTCCCTGAGCCCTGCCCTCCCAATCCATGCCCCCTCTGTCCCCTGCCCCTCCATTCATCCCTTTCCAGCAATTCCCCTCTCTCCCTGAGCCCTGCCCTCCCAATCCATGCCCATCCATGCCCCTCTGTCCCCTGCCCCCTCCATTCATCCCTTTCCAGCAATTCCCCTCTCTCCCTGAGCCCTGCCCTCCCAATCCATGCCCATCCATGCTCCTCTGTCCCCTGCCCCCTCCATTCATCCTTTTCCAGCAATTCCCCTCGCTCCCTGAGCCCTGCCCCTCCCATCCATGCTCCTCTGTCACCCTCCATTAATCCCTATCCAGCAATTCCCCTCTCTCCCTTCCATGACCCCCCCTCGCATCCATGCTCCTCTCTCTCCTCTCGCTCCCATGTCCCAGTTGGCCTGGCCTGGCCCGCCCTCTTCTCCCCTCCCCCTTCGCATCCATGCTCTCGTCTCTCCCCTGCCCTCCCGCTCCCATTGTTCAACTGCCCGCCCTCTTCTCTCCCCCCAACATCCCTTTTCTTTTTTTTTCTTTTTAAATTTACCTCCGTGGCGGTTCTGGCAGCGCAGCGTCAGTGAAGGAGGCGGCGCTCCCGACGTCTCTAGCCTTCCCTTCGCTGTGTTCCGCCTTCTTCTGACGTCAAGGAAATGACGTCAGAAGAAGGCGGAACACAGCGAAGGGATTAAGGGAAGGCTAGACGTCGGGAGCGCCGCCTCCTTCACTGACGCTGCGCTGCCGGAACCGCCACGGAGGTAAATTTAAAAAGAAAAAAAAAAGAAAAGGGATGTTGCGGGAGGGCGAGCGAGGTGACCATGGTGCGGCGGCGCCCCCCAGAGGGAAGCGCCCCTCTGCCATGCTTACCTCGCTTACCGTGTTAGCACAGCCCTGTGGGGGCAGAGAGTGGGTGTGTTCTGCACTAATCGGTTAACCAGTAGGCATTGCCATACGCTAACTGATTAACACATGTTTAGCGCATGAGTCCCTAACGCCTGTAAAATAGGAGGTGGTAGGGGCTCACACGCTTAAGGCCACATGCTAATCGGAAAATTAGCACATGGCCATTAACAAGGGTGGACTGACCATTCGGGCAACCAGGCAGCACCCGAGAGCCCAGAGGCTCTGCCCGGATGCCCGCCTCACACTACAGGCCTCCCTGGTCCTACCTTTAAAGGTTCGCTGCTGGTGATCTAGTGGCCTCTGTGGGGGGGAACATGTTCTTTCCTGCCCACTCTGCTGCCACTATTCCTCCTGCCCAGCACCACCGTACTTTAAAAATAGAGGCTGAGACTCCCTGTGGAAGTCTCGCAAGACTGTCCAGACCCGCAAGACTACCGCAGGAAATCTCAGCCGCCATTTTGAAAACACGGTGGTGCCGGCAGGTGGGGGAATAGCAGCAGCGCAGCGGGCAGGAAAGAACCTGCTCCCCCCCTCCCCCGACAGAGACCACTAGACCACCAGGGCCCTTCAGGTAGGACCGGGGCAGCAGGGGCATCAGCTGCGGCAGTATGGGGGCAGCAGTGCAGCAGTAGGGGTTGTCGGCAGTGGCCGGGCAAGGGGTCCACACCACTTTCAGTGCCCGGGGGCCCAAACCACTCTCATTCCACACCTGGCCTGCAGTAAAAATGGCCTGGCATGTAGGAATGATATGCATAAGAATGTGCTAAGGCCACTATTTACTACAGTTTGGTAAAAGGGCCCCTTAAGGTTTTTAACATGTGAAAAAGCACATGATATAAACCTCATGCTGGGATCACTGTTCCCTCAAAGCTGAGCAGGAGTCCTCCAACTGCATTGTTGCCAGTGCGTGGTAGTGCTTCAATATTGTGTACAGGCAGGTTCTCTGGAGTCCTGCAGAGCTTGCCTCTTCCTCTCTATTGAAACAGCACCACCCACTGGCAGAACTGTAGGTGGAGGACTCCTGCTCAGCTTAGAGAGAATAGTGGCCAACAGATGTTCAAGAGCACATGGTTTGGAATTAGGAATCTTTGAAGAATATCATCAAAACAAGGACGTAAGGGCATCCCAATACTGAGGTTGCAATAAAGGCAGCAATAATCCAGGTGCCTTTATATAAAGAGCAGACAGACTTGCAAGATTGCAAATTACGACTGTCAACCACTGAGCAAGTTGTTAATAAGAACAAAAAACACTGTTTGACGTGTCTGTATACAAATTCTAGAGTTAGAATACATAGCATGAAATAAAAAGGTAGATATGATAGACATCTCTGAGATCTGGTGGAAGTAGGGGGGGGGGTCCTTTTACAGAGTGGCAGTAAGCCCAACGTGGGCTTAGTGCTCGCTCTTCCGGGAATACCACTGGCCCAACGCAGCCACCGGCAGTAGTCTCGCCCTGAGCGTGTGTTATTTCCTGGTGGAAAAGAAAACCCCCGGAAATGGCTTGCATGGCGGTAACCCAGCGGTAATCGGGAATCACCGGGTTAGCGTGGGAGCCCTTATTGCCACCTCAATAGGTGGCAGTAAGGACTCCCCATCGCATGGCCATGCGGTAAGAGTTCTCTTACCGCATGGCCATGTGTACCTGGGGTCTTTTTACCCACTGTGGTAAAAAGGGTCCTGGCGCATGGGGAAAAGCATCCTCCACCACAAGCGCAGGGTCCTTTTTCCAGCAGCTTGGTAAAAGGACCCCAGGATAACTAATGGAACACTGTCAAACCAGGGTATAAATTATGTCACAGTGATAAGGTAGATCAAATTGGTTGAGGGGTAGTGCTGTATGTTAAAGAAGACTTTGAATCAAATGGAATAAAAGTTCTGCAGGGGGAAAAAATACACTTTGGAATTTATGGATAGAAATTTCATGTGTGAAGAGGAAAATAATAGCGAGAGGGTTATACTACTGACCACCTGGCTAGAATGAACAGACAGATGTTGAAATGTTAGAGAAATTAGAGAAGCTAATGAATTAGGTAACCTAATAATAATGGGTTATTTAAATTACCACATAAAAAGAAAATCTCAAAAAGAATCTGCCCTGATTTGTATCATGTGGACTCCAACAGAACAACCAACCAAAATGAACAAAAATTCTGGAGAAAAAAACAGATCTCTGCTAAACAGAACAATTGCCCATCACTGGCTGCAAAATGAGCTAGCTTTAATCATCGGTCAAAAAAAAACTCTACACTATCTGAAAATGTTAACTTGTGAGCATCCGCAATAATACAAAAATATGAAGAATATTGTGCCACCCCCACTCATGTACAAGGCATTGAATGTTTCAATTTTCAGTAGCAAAATGATAAAGGGGATGAGACGACCTCCCTTTGAGGAAAGGCTAAAGCGGCTAGGGCTCTTCAGCTTGGAGAAAAGACGGCTGAGGGGAGATATGATAGAGGTCTATAAAATAATGAGTGGAGTGGAACGGTAGACGCGAATCACTTAACTCTTTTCCAAAATACTAGGGCTAGGAGGCACTCAATGAAGCTACAAAGTAATACATTTAAAATGAATCGGAGAAAATGTTTCTTCACTCAGGGTGTAATTAAACTCTGGAATTCATTGCTAGAGAATGTGGTAAAATCAGTTAGCTTAGCGTGGTCTAAAAAAGGTTTGGATAGCTTCCTAAAAGTCCATAAGCCATTATTAAAATGGACTTGGGGAAAATCCACTGCTTATTTATTTATTTCTTACATTTGTATCCCACATTTTCCCACCTACTTGCAGGCTCAATGTGGCTTACAATAGTGCCGTAGGGTCGTTCACCAATTCTGGTATAAACAGTTACACAGTGATGTTATGGTAGAATAGGGTTCATGTGGAACAAACAAACATATTAGGGAATCATATAGAGGAAAAGTTACTTTATGTCCATTACGTTCTTTAGTTTCGTCGTATTGCTGGGTTCAGGTATTTAAGTAGGGTCGGTAGGGTATGTCTTTTTGAACAGGTAAGTTTTTACTGATTTCCAGAAGTTTAGGGATAAGCAGCATACTTTTGACCTGGATTGGCCACTGTTGGAAACAGGATGCTGGACTTGATGGACCTTCGGTCTGTCCCAGTATGGCAACACTTATGTATGTACTTATGTACTCTCAAATGCTTAGGGGCCCTTTTACTAAAGCTTAGTGCATGCTAACTGACATTAGCATGCGCTAAGTTTCATGTGGCCCATAGGTATAAAATAGGATGCACAGCATTTAGTGTACACTAACGCAGATTAGCGAACGGTAAGCTTTAATAAAAGGGCCTCTTAGCTTCTTGGAAAACAGTCATTGGGACTAAGATTGGACAACTCTAGTCTTCTGAAATTTGAATGACAGTCTTCCAAGAAGCTAAGGGGTCCTTTTACCAAGCTGCGGTGAAAGGGCCCTGCAGTAGCAGTGGGGGCTGTTTTTGCCACTCACCAGGCCTTTTTTATCACGGCAGGTAAAAACCTCCTAAAAATTATAGGCCAAGCGGTAACAGATATTCAATGCTGGTCACCAGAAACAGCTCAGCATTGAATACCCAGGATCAGTGCTGATCATGGCACTTATGCAGGCTGCCTCCTACCAGCTGAATATCGGGCCCCATGTGCTTAGCGCATGCAGATGACAAAAGTAATGCAGAACATTTTAGTGGGTCCCATTTTTGCTGCATTAGGGACACATTGGCGTCTAACACAGCTTCGTGAAAGGACCTCTATGTGTCTTCCTGACAAAGTACATAAGTACATAAGTATTGCCATACTGGGACAGACCGAAGGTCCATCAAGTCCAGCATCCTGTTTCCAACAGTGACCAATCCAGGTCACAAATACCTGGCAAGATCCCCAAACAGTACAATACATTTTATGCTGCTTATTTTAGAAATAAGCAGTGGATTTTCCTCAAGCCCATTTTAATAATGGTCTATGAACTTTTCTTTTAGGTAACCATCCAAACCTTTTTCAAACCCCACTACGCTATCTGCTTCTACTACATTCTCTGGCAACAAATTACAGAGTTTGATTACAAGTTGAGTGAAGAAATATTTTCTCCAAATTGTTTTAAATTTACTACTTTGTAGCTTCATTGCATGCCCCCTAGTCCTTGTATTTTTGGAAAGAGTAAACAAGCAATTCATGTCTACTTGTTCCACTCCACTCAGTATTTTACAGACCTCTACCATATGTCCCCTCAGCCTTCTTTTCTCCAAGCTGAAGAGCCCTAGCCGCTTTAGCCTTTCCTCATAGGTTAGAATGTCATTTAATTTTAATTAATTTTTTCCCAGACCACTAAGGTTCAATGCAGAGCAGGGTGTCTTCCTGTTCTTTTGCATCAGTCTGTGAATCTGCAAGCATGTGCTCTCCAAAAAGGGGCGCTGAAAGCTTCCTCGCTTGGGGTACCATTTTGTCCAGCACTTGCTGTGAATGGAGTTTGTGGAGGAAAGTTACATGATAAAGTATTACTATTTCATCCACAATTTTTTGTCATAGAACAAATATTACAGACAAGAAAACAGTTACCCTTGCCCTGTTCTATGTCAGTAAATGGAACCCTTCTTGTTCTATATATTACATTTTGTAAAAGTTTACAAACCCATATAATACACAGCAGGCCGCAACTGCAAGTGGCAGCCCTGGATTCCTCTTTTAATTATAGCCGCATCTCTCTAATGAGGATCCTAAGAAGAATAATATGGGAGAGGACGGGGAACTGTGTGCACTTGTGTGCTGCGGGTTATTTAATTAAAAAACAATAAAATGTCCAGCTGCTTTTGGTTGATAAGCTAGTACTCCCACTTCCTTCACGTTCTTCTCCTCTTAGAAATAAAAACAGAAAGAAAAGAAAGAAAGATTTTGATACTCCAACTTGCCAACACTGAGAATTATGCCTTATCTGATAAAATCTATCATACCTAAACCTTCATAATACCAAATCTCTCCAGACTGAGTAATGTAAACAGTCTTACAACATTGCTGAATCTCACCACCTGTTAGAAAATTGAACAAAGTTATTTTTATTGGAAAAGTAGAGATGTTTTTTTTTCCTAGAGTCTTGTTCACGAAAGACGTGTTTCCATAGGAACTTAGGGCCTTATTAAAAATAGAAGGGCCAATACATTTAAAAGCACTTTCTGGTTAGCAGGTGTTGCTTACTAGATAAATGTCAGTCAGAGGGATATTCAGCGGCACTAACCGGATTATTTCTACTGACCGCCTCAGAAGTTATCCAGTTAGTGCCAACATTAGGATGGCAAAAAGGTTGCTCTAACCTGGCTTAACCACTCCAGTTTTATCCAGAATTAGTGGTTGTAGGGCACCTTAACATGGCCGAGCCTGCATCTTGCTCACTAGCATTTGCTTGTCGTGCTGGGGGAGGGGTGTTAGGAGAAGTCACGTCAGTGACAGAGCATTGGGGCTGTGTGATATTCTCTGGATTGGTAGGTGCATGTTGCAGCAGGAAGTAGCACCAGGGAATTTCTCTTCAGCCCTTCCACCCACCCCTTCTGAGATGTGGCTGTGATTAGAGTTTAGGGGATGGGGAATGGCATAGTGGTTATGTCGCAGCTGAGGTATTTTGATTGGTCATCCCTACATTGTAGCCTGATAAAAGGGAAGTGTACAAAGTTTTGTAACCTGTATGGGAAAGATGGGGGCCCATCATGGGCTCAAGAGTGGGTCAACATGTGGATGGTGCTACCGCAAGCCACAAGGGGACATTGACTTCATCTCTAAAAACACTAGCACACCTTAGTAAACGGGACCCTAAGAAAGGAACTTCATAAAAGTATAGGAAAGGGGTCACCATTCATACAACACAATCATCCCATAAGTAAAAGAGGAGAGGTAAAAAGAAAAATTAATAAAGTAAGCATCTTGCTTCTTACCCTGCCGACCAGGCTGACCAGCCACACAACTCCCCGCCAAAGAGAGAATCAGTGTGCCATACTTAGGCCTGATCACTTATGCCAAGTCAATGGCAGGCATAAATGGGTGTGCCTCAGTGTTCCAAGCCATGTATATAGTTGATAATATTCTGTAAGTTATGGGGGGAATTATTATAAATGGTGCTCAAAAATGAGCGCTGAAAGAAAATCAGCTCTACGTGCTATTCTGTAAAGAGTGCATGCCGATTCACATGCCTAACTGTAGGCACCAGACTTATGCCTGCTGAAACCCGATGTAAATGCTGGCACCCAAGTTAGGCGTGCTGAGGCTGTATTCTATAACTATGCGTGCAATTTCTAGGAATGCCCCTGATACTCCTAGTAGAGTTAGGCGCCATGCCTCATAGAATAGTGTGCAGCCAGATCTGCACGTACATCCCAAGTGGTGAATATTAACTTCAATTAGTGGATATTAGCATCCAATTAATGGTAGTTAAGAGTTTGTTACTCAATTCATTTGCTCAGACATCTTGGGTGCGTGAATCTGGACTCCATATCCAGAATCCGTTTGTATGTGTGTAAATTGGAGACAAACCCATGCTCCGCCCATATATATGTCCCCTTGCAGTTAAGCGCTAATGTATTTATGTGCTACTTTATAGAATGAAACACAGTGCACTTATGCACAAAGGTGCCACTATTCTGTGCACATAAGGTGCATGTAACTACACATACCCAGTTATAGAATTACCCTTCACATTAGTAAATAAGTCTCACTGAGAGTAATAGGGCTTCCATTAAATAACAATCACATTAACACATATTAACAAGTTAACACAAGTGGAGGCTCTTACCCTCCCCCCTCCCCCCCCTCCGCTTACTAAGCTGCGCTAGCAGTTGCCATGCGCTAATGCCGATACAGCCCATTCACTTTCAATGGACTGTGTCAGCATTGCCACGCGGCTTAGTAAACAGGGGGTTTAGTTTGAATCTTGTTATTAGAACTAACTTGTTCATCTGAATATCTTACATGACCTTAACTTCTCTCATTCTTTTCTGGGTTCTTCTCAGGGGACATGCAGTATATAGACAGAGATCAGACACTATATGCACTGTTACAAAAGGAATGAAAACTGGCTAGAACAGATGTTCCCCTGATAGTCTTTGGGGTCCCTTTACTAAGGCACGCTAATGGATTTAATGCATGCTAATAAATTAGTGTGTGTTAAGTGCCATACTGCCCGTAGGTATACAATGGGCTGCAAAGCATTTATGGCTTTATTCTATAAAGGTTTTGCTCCTAAATTTATACTCTTAAAGTTAAGCTCTTAAATTTACGCTCCTAAACTTACACTCCTAATTATGGGGCCCTTTTACAAAGCGGTGGTAAGCCCAACGTGGGCTTACCGTATCCTAATCTGGAACTACCACCAGCCCAACGCGGGCACTGTGGTAGTTCCAACCCTAGCACATATCATTTGCCACACTACAGAAAATTGTGCTGTAGTTTTTAGCATGGCACTACCCTGGCGGTAATTAGACAGTGCCATGTGCTACCCAGTTACACTGAGTTAGCGCAGGAGCCCTTACTGGTGGTGGTGCTCCCCCTCGCATGGCCATGTCTATTTTGAGGCTTTTTTACCAGTTGCGGTAAAAAGGGCTGCAGTGTGCGGCAAAAATGGCCCTCTGAGCGTAATCTATGCTCCTAAATTTATGCTCCCCAAATTTGGGCCTATTACAGTCATAGATTTAGCCTACAGTTAGGAGCATAACCTTTATAGAATAAGTATGTTCTAATCATTAGCACACCTTAGTAAAAGGACCCTTTTATCTGCTATCATAGTCTATGATTCTACACCAGCAGGGGTTGCACTCTGCATTTATAAGGCACTGCAGTATTTAATTTGTATGGAAAATGCTATATAAAATCAACATATGACACTTTCTTCAAAACATTTTCTCTGTTACTTCCAGTCCTCAGAACAGTCAATTCAAATTTTGCTTTATTATAAGAAAAGAGCTAGGCAATAAAGAGAATTTAATATTTCATCACCGTATATTAGGTACAAATGTCTAATATAAAATAATGAAAGTACTGCAGAAGTAATGGCTGCAGGACTGCAGCTGTTGCCATTCTAATGAGACAGACCATACCACATGCTGAGAAGGAAGGTGAGATGTCTAAAATACTATTTCCAATAACAAAAAGTGAATCCTAGACCATGAGGCAGGGTGCTAAAAGTATCCAATGGACATATCACAGCATTAATATCAATTTCTGGAATAATCACGCACACAGCAGAAATCTTAAATGTAATATGTTCCAATCCAACTTAAGGCAATGATCTCCATGAATCTGTAATCAGGAGAGCACAGAATTGTTCTATGGAAATTTCCATCATTCTGGCCAAACGAAGCTGAAAGTTCTCTACAATACACCACTTACAGCTAATAAAGTAACACAACACAAGCCCAGGAACCAATTTCTGTTATCTAATTATTTTATGGAATAGCAAAGTGATGCAATTGATTGCAAGTACTGTAACTATATTTTACAATATTGTGAAGCCCCATTTTGCTTAGGAGTTCAGCATAGGCAATGTGATGTCCAGGTTGGGACATTCACTTTTACTACTACTACTACTTAACATTTATAAAGCGCTACCAGGGTTACGCAGTGCTGTACAATTTTTTTAAAATTTTCATGAAGTCTTTATTAATATGTAAAACTCAGATTCAAGTACATAGCACATCGTACACAGCATAGTACATTTCAATTGTACAGAACCAATCTCTGGTAATGTGGATGACAGATAATACAACACATGGTAAGATTCTCACTGCATACCCATCAACCCAGACATTTCTTGCTGTACGAGTGCGCCCAGGAGACTATTCAGTATGTCCAGTCCAGTACTTCAAGATTTGTAGTTTTGTATATGTTAATTCCCATCCCCCACCCCCACCCACCCTATCCCACCCCTCTAACAGGCATCACCCTACCCGATAACAGCAATCATATTATACATGAAGAAGAAAAGGATCCCAGATCAAGTGCCATCTGTTCAGGTGGTTGCGCCTCTCGGCTAGTAGTCTTTCCAACTCGCAGATAAGGCTCAGTTTTTGAATCCACCGAGTTATCGGTGGAGTTATAGGCTGCTTCCAATGGGCTGCAATTACAACTCTAGCAGCGCATATAGCCTGCCTCAGAAAAATTTGCTAGGTCTGAGGGCGATTTGCAACACCCGCCAGAAACAGGAAAAAGGTCGGGTTCCAAGGTAGTGGGCTACCCGTCCATCTTTGCAGCCTGCTACGTACAGATCTCCAGAAGGCACTGATCTTCCTACAAGTCCACCATATGTATCCCGCTGTGCATTTTACACCGCAACCCCTCCAGCACACTCCCGTTGTAGTGGGGAAAATGCGCTGAAGGCGCTCAGGCGTCAGGTACCATTGATACAACACCTTCACCGCATTCTCCTTGAAGGGCACATGAGACGACACCCTCATCACATCCTGCTCCAGTCTCTCCCACGTTGCCTCCTCCATTGTCAACCCCAACTCCCCTTGCCAGCCTTTTCTATGAAGCGTGTAATTCTGGGACTGCCTATTAACAATGTGGTAGAGGCGTGAGACCAGCCCACTCGTCTTGGGTGGCCCCTCACAGATGGCTTCAAGTGTGGATTTTTCCCGGGTCACCACCTCCCGAACTGCCCATGTCCTAAGAAAGGTGGATAACTGAAGGTAGGCATACCGGTCCGACCCAATTATCGGGAATCTCTCAAGAGCCTCTGAATACGACAACAACGAATCCCCCTCAAACAGTTGGCCCCACATTTGTAAACCTCCCTTGTACCATCTGGTGAAGACTCCCTTTATTGTACCTGGGTAAAATAGTGGATTGTGCGCTATAGGGGACAGACAAGAGAGTTCAGTACGTCCACTTGGAAACATACTATCCCAATTAGAAAGGGTGACGTATATGGAAGGACACAAGCCCCCCTCTAGGGATCTAAGTGAACTCGGGATCCACAAGAGCGCCCCCAAGGGCCGCGCACCTAAGGTGTATTGTTCCAATTGCACCCACTGTCGATCCGGTTAGTCCTGAAACCATTCCACTGCCGTCCGCGCCTGAACTGCTCTATAGTACCAGGCCAGGTTGGGTACCCCCAGCCCTCCTCTCTTTTTATCCTGGTACAGGACCGAGCGCGCCAGCCGCAGACGTTTCTCCGCCCAGATAAAGCACATGATACGTTCCTGCAATGTTACTAGAAATTTCCGGGGCATTTTGATTGGAAGCGCTTGAAAAAGGTAGAGCAGGCGCGGCAAAACATTCATCTTTACAGCAGCTATGCGACCAAACCAGGAGAGGTCAAGGTCACCCGATCTACCAAGGTCCTCAGTGAGTGTCCCAGCCAAGCCCTTATAGTTTACAGCAAAGAGATCAGAGTGGCGGGCCGTCAGGTTGACCCCCAGGTAATGAATGCTCCTGTCAGGCCACCGGAAGGCATAGGTAGATCTCAACGTTCCCACAAGCTCCTCCGGGAGAGACACATTCAAAACTTCAGATTTTGACATATTCACTTTAAAGCCCGACACAGTCGAGAATTCCTCAATCTCCCTCAAGAGCCCGGGGAAGGTGGTTAGGGGGTGAGTGACAAACAACAGCACGTCGTCCGCAAATAGGGATAGCTTGTGTTCTCTTCCACCTATGGAGAGACCCGAGATATCCGGGTTATTCCTAAGCCTGGTAGCAAATGGTTCCATCACCATTGCGAACAGCAAGGGAGATAGGGGGCAGCCCTGTCTAGTACCCCGATGTAGAGGGATCGCTGCAGAGTTGCCCCCATTAACTCGTATACAAGCCTTAGGAGAATTGTAAAATGCTTGAATCCATCCCCGAAACTGAGGTCCTACCCCAAAGGCCTCCATCACTTTGTACATAAATGGCCAATGCACGCGGTCGAAGGCCTTTTCGGCATCTAAGCTAAAGAGGCAAAGGGGCTTATTCATTTTTTTGGCCAGATACATTAGGTCAACCACTCGCCTAGTATTATCTGAAGCCTTTCTATATGAAACAAATCCCACCTGGTCAGGGTGGATGGCGGCTGGAAGCAAAGGTGCCAGGCGGTTGGCCAAGACTTTAGCTAAAATTTTGACATCTGCATTCAAAACAGATATCGGGCGGTAAGACCCACAGTCTGTATGGTCCTTGTTCGGTTTAGGCAGTACCGCAATCCAGGCTTCCAACATGGAAGCAGGCAGAGCCTCCCCCTTCCCAATCAGGTTAAACAGATCAGCTAACAACGGGGCTAGCTCGAGGGCAAATTTCTTGTAAAATTCATTGGGGAAGCCATCCAACCCCGGTGACTTACAGGAGGGCAGGTGTTGGATTGCTTTTTGTATCTCAACCGGAGTGACTGGGGCATCCAACATGATCCTCTGCTGTTCTGTAAAAGAGGCAAGGCCACTTTCAGCTAAGTATTCTAGAATAGATTCAGCAGGAGGATTAATCTCCTGTGCATAGAGCCCCTGATAAAATTCACTAAAGCGCCTCCTTATGGACTCAGATGTGTTCAACATTTCACCCCTCTCACCCTTAATGTGTGTCACCGCTCAGTCCAACTTTCGTCTTCGTAGCTTTATAGCCAAGAGACGCCCTGCTTTATTAGTAAATTCGTAAGATCGAACCCTATTTCTATTTTGTATCCAACTTAGTTGTTCAGAGTAAATAGAGTCCAGCTGAAGCCTCTGTCCCCGCAGCTCCTCCAGCACCTCTGAGGAGCCACTTGACTTGTGTTGCGCCTCCAGGAGCCTAATCGTTGCCAGGCACTGTGCCAGCTGGGCTCTGCGGACTCTCGCACGCTTACTAGCTAACTGTATAAAGTAGCCTCGTGAAACTGCCTTCATTGCATCCCACACAACTCCAAGGGGTGGACCTGACTCCATATTGAATTCCAGGTACTCCTTCAAAACCTTTCTACAGCCCTCCACCACCTCCCCCTCCTGCAGCAAGTCTGTATTAAGCATCCATCTTTTGTCTTTGACCTCAGCCCTAATAGTTGGCAAGGTAACCCATACTGGGGCATGGTCAGATATTGTTGCACTACCAATTCCTGATTGCGGCCCCCTCTCAGCAAGAGTAACATCTAAGAAGATATAATCGATACGGGAGTATGACTTATGTACAGGGGAGAAAAATGTATAGTCCCTCATGGTCTTATGACTGAGTCTCCAGACATCTAAAGTCCCCAGGGAATAGACCAGAGAACCCAAGGCCAGAGAGTCCCTAGACACCTGTTGCTGGGGTGACCCGGATCTATCCAGCGCCTGGTCCATGACTTCGTTAAAGTCACCCCCCCCAAGATCAGAGAGCCCCTGGTGAATGTAGCTAATATGTTCTTCACTTTGGTGTAAAAGGACCCCTGGTGGTCGTTTGGTGCGTATAAGGATGCGAGCGTAAGTTCAACTTGGTCTATGATAATGTAGAGCATCAGGAATCTCCCTCCCGGGTCACGTTTAATGTTTAGAATTTGGGGCGATATGGATTTGTGGAACAAGACCGCCACCCCACGCTTCTTGGTCCCATCTGCTGAGGAGGCAAAAAAGGTATTGGGATAGTCTGGGTGTGAGAGAAGTCACTCATGCACCCTGCGGAGATGGGTCTCCTGCAGCAGGACAACATGCGGTTTTATCTGTTGTAGCTCTTTAAACAGTTTCTGCCTTTTTTGAGGCATGTTCAACCCCTTCACATTGTATGATAGTATTTTAAGATCTGCACACATTACTAGGATTTTAGGTCAAGGCTTAACAAATGGGTTCCAATCACTCCATGTACAAGTGTTCCCCTAAACCGGTAATGCCCCCAACCCGCCCCTCCCCCTCTTTGCCTTCTTAGTGTCCCCCTACCCTCCTATATCCCCCCCAACCCCTCCTGTCTAACACCAACTCGGAGGCGCATGGCCCCATAGTGGGACGAAAGAAAATAACACACCCGCATCCCCACAACCAGCTTCCTCACCCCTCCCCGAATCACCCCGTAAACCACCAAGGTCCTTTAGTTTTCTGACCAATGCCGAATGCATTCATCCTCATAAAGGACCCCAGCGTGCCCCACGATTGTTTAAGCTACCTCCCCCCTGTATCC
Source organism: Microcaecilia unicolor (assembly GCF_901765095.1). Classification (NCBI taxonomy): domain Eukaryota; kingdom Metazoa; phylum Chordata; class Amphibia; order Gymnophiona; family Siphonopidae; genus Microcaecilia; species Microcaecilia unicolor. The sequence goes on along the minus strand of NC_044037.1, from coordinate 168,466,614 downwards.
CCAGCAACATTGCAACCTTGAACACAACATTCCCCACCCCACTTTTCCTCCCTCATAACTTCCAGTAATAAAGGATCTTAGAGTCCCTTTTGCTAAAATAACATAACTCTTAAAACATAACATGACATTTGTTACTCCCTGCTGCTTTTCCAGCCATTGGCACAGACATAACCATTGTCCCTCCAACCGCCTTGCAGAGTGTGGCCTCGTATAGGATATACCGATCAAACCGCCACAGCAGTAGTTCAGGTTTCTTCCGTGGTCAATCTTCTTTTCGAATTGTTCCTTTTAGTAGTGGAAGGGACCCGCTGCCATTTTTTAAGTTTAGCCTTCGTGACGGATGCTAAGTCACCTGGGGGCTTGCTCGTTTTCACCAGGCCCGCCGTGTGCAGGGATGTCCAAGCTTCGGACAGTGATGTTACTCTATTTTTGGCTCCCTGGAGAGTACAGTTCAGAGAGAAGGGAAAGCCCCATCTGTATGTGACATGTTCTTTAGTTAGAATGTCCAGGGCCGGTTTCATGAGGCATCTCTGCTGTAGAGTAAACTGCGAAAGGTCTTGAAACACAGAAATTTTTGCTCCACCATATTCCAGGTCAGTCTTTTTCCTGGCGCAATTAAGCAGTTGTTCTTTCACTTCATACCGGTGGAACCGTGAGAAAATGTCCCGTGCTCTGTTCTCCTGCCTCTGACCAAGGGATCTATGTGCTCTGTCAATTTCTATCTTAGCCGCTGCAGCATCAGCTCCCAGCAGGGAGGCACACAGTGTTTGTATAATAAGCGGGACATCTTCGTTCTCGCCTCCCTCGGGGACTCCACGGAACCTAAGATTGTTCCGACGTCCCCTGTTCTCTAGGTCATCGAGCTTGTATGTGAGGTCTTTATTCTGTTGATCCAGGGCTTGAAGATGGGCCTCATGCGAGAGCAGGGACTCAGAGTGCTCTTCCAGCTTTACCTCCACCTCTTCAACTCTATTGCCCAGCTCGCGGAGGTCGAAGCTTAGTACCTCCATCTTGTCCAAGATCTTGTCCTTTGATTTTTTAATATCCTCCTGTATTCCTGCGAGAAGCTGGCGAAGTTCGCCGGAGATTGCTTTTTTAGCCAGCGGCTTCCGCAACTCCGACATCGACAGCGCAGAGTCCGAATCCGACGGGGACGCTCGCGCCATTGCCTCGTGGCACTTAGTGGTTTTACTTGCCCCGCCGCCAGCCGACTTCTCAACCTCCTTAGGCCGCGTTGAAGATGCTCTACTCATTCTGTTACCGATGAGGAGCAGTAAGGAATGCTGCAGACACTTTTAAATTATCTAGAGAGTGCTTTTTATAGCGATTTTGTAATTCAGGGAGCGGGAGCTCAGAAGCTAAGCTGCCATCGGTGGTGGTGACATCACTTCCTCCCAGCGCTGTACAATTTAACACAGAGGCAGTCCCTGCTCGAAGGAGCTTACAATCTAAAGAACAAAAAAGTGCAGTCAATCAAATTGGAGCAGTCTAAATTTCCTGAATAGATGAATAATGGTTAGGTGCCGAAAGCGACATTGAAGAGGTGGGCTTTGAGCAAGGATTTGAAGATGGGCAGGGAGGGGGATTGGCGTATGGGCTCGGAGTTTATTCCAAGCATAGGGTGAGGCGAGGCAGAAAGGGCGGAGCCTGGAGTTGGCGGTGGTGGAGAAGGGTACTGAGAGGAGGGATTTGTCCTGTGAGCAGAGGTTATGGGTAGGAGCGTAAGGGGAGATGAGGGTAGAGAGGTGATGAGGGGCTGCAGATTGAGTGCATTTGTAGGTTAATAAGAGAAGCTTGAATTGTATGCGGTACCTGATCGGAAGCCAGTGAAGTGACTTGAGGAGAGGGGTGATATGAGCATATCGGTCTAGGAGGAAGGTAAGACGCGCAGCAGAGTTCTGAACAGATTGAAGGGGGGATAGATGGCTAAGTGGGAGGCCAGTGAGGAGTAGGTTGCAGTAGTCAAGGCGAGAGGTAACGAGAGAGTGGATGAGAGTATGGGTGGTGTGCTCAGAGAGGAAAGGGCAAATTTTGCTGATGTTATAGAGAAAGAAGCGACAGGTCTTGGCTGTCTGCTGGATATGCGCAGAGAAGGAGAGGGAGGAGTCGAAGATGACTCCGAGGTTGCGGGCAGATGAGACAGGGAGGATAGAGAGTGGAGGGAGAGGAGAAGTGGGTTTGGGTGGAAAGACAATGAGTTCGGTCTTGGCCATGTTCAGTTTCAGGTGGCGGTTGGACATCCAGGCAGCAATGCCGGATAAGCAGGCCGATACTTTGGCCTGGGTTTCCGCAGTGATGTCAGGTGTGGAGAGATAAAGCTGGGTGTTGACAGCATAAAGATGATATTGGAAACCATGAGATGAGATCAGCAAGCCCAGGGAAGAGGTGTAGATTGAGAAAAGAAGGGGTCCAAGGACAGATCCCTGAGGAACACCAACATAGAGCGGGATGGGGGTAGAGGAAGATCCATGAGAATGTACTCTGAAGGTACGGTGGGAGATATAAGAGGAGAACCAGGAGAGGACAGAGCCCTGGAATCCAAATGAGGATAGTGTGGCAAGGAGTAGATTATGATTGACAGTGTCAAAAGCGGCGGATAGGTCGAGGAGGATGAGGATGGAGTAGTGACCTTTCGATTTTGCAAGGAACAGGTCATTACAGACTTTAGTGAGTGCCGTTTCTGTCAAGTGTAGAGGGCGAAAACTGATTGCAGTGGATCGAGGATGGCATGAGAGGAGAGAAAATCAAGGCAGCAGCTGTGAACGGCGCATTCAAGTATCTTGGAGAGGAAGGGTAGGAGGGAGATGGGGCGGTAGTTGGAAGGACAGGTAGGGTCTAGTGATGGTTTTTTGAGGAGTGGTGTGACTACAGCATGCTTGAAGGTGTCAGGGACAGTTGCAGTGGAGAGAGAGAGGTTGAGGATATGACAGATGGGGGGTGGTGACAGTAGGAAAGATGGGGTTTAGTAAGTTGGTGGGGATGGGATCAGAGGAACAGGTGGTGCATTTCGAGGAGGAAAGAAGGTGGGCGGTGTCCTCCTCGGTGATATCAGGAAAAGAGGAGAAGGAAGCTTGGGTTGGTTGGTTGAGGGAATGGGTTAAAGGGTGAAGAGGAGGAGGTGGCTTCGTAGTGAATTTGAGATTGATCTTCTGCACCTTGTCGCAGAAGTAGTCAGCCAGTGATTGAGGAGAGAGTGGGGGGGGGTGGAAGCGGAGGGCACTTTGAGGAGGGAGTTGAGGGTGGCGAAGAGACAACGAGGGTTGGAGCTGAGAGAATTAGTCAATTGGGTGTAACAGTCCTGTTTGGCAAGGAATAGGGAGGACTGGAAGGAGGACAGCATGAATTTGTAATGAATGAAGTCGGTATGGGTGAGAGATTTCCTCCAGAGGCATTCAGCAGATCGGGCGCAGGAACAAAGGTATCGGATACAAGGTGTCAGCCAGGGCTGGTGATTAGTACGCCTTGTGGGATGGGGGATGGATGGTGCAAGGTTGTCCAGAGCAGAAGAGAGAGTAGCGTTGTAAGCAGAGACAGCCTTGTCGACAGACTTGGAGGACATGATGGAAGGGAGGAGATTAGAGATACTAGAGGATAAGGTGGGAGGGTCGACAGCCTGGAGATTCCTGAAAGTAGTGGTTAGTGTTGGGTGGGACTGAGGGGGAGGGTGATGAATTGTGAAGGTGATCAGGTGATGATCGGAGAGAGGAAGAGCTGAGGCGCAGAATTTGGAGGGCGAGCAGGTAGAGGAGAGGACGAGGTCAAAACAATGGCCAGTTTGGTGAGTAGGGGTGGTGGAGCTCAGCTAGAGGTTGAAGGAGGATGTCAGAGTGAGGAACTGAGAAGCATAAGAGTCGGATGGGTCGTAAGCATGTATGTTAAAGTCTCCAAGAATGAGGGATGGAGATGAGGTTTCAAGAAAAACAGAGAGCCAGGCATCGAAGTCGGTAAGGAAGGAAGAGAGGGACTTATCAGGGGGGCGGTAAATGACTGCAACTCTGAGTGGCAGCGGGTAGAATAGACGGATGGAGTGAACTTTTCCCTGGTATTTTACAAAAATCTCTGCCCAATATAAAACCTTTGTAAAATGCATGGAGGGGCATAATCGAATGAGGCGCCCAAGTGTTCCTGAGGACATCCTCGCAGGACATCCCCGCAAAGGGGCGGGGAAACCCGTATTATCGAAACAAGATGGGCATCCATCTTTCATTTCGATAATACAGTCGGGAATGCCCAAATCTCAACATTTAGGTCGACATTAGAGATGGTCGTCCTTAGAGCTGGTCGACCCCGGTTTTCGGCGAAAATGGAAACCGAGGACGCCCATCTCAGAAACGACCAAATCCAAGCCATTTGGTCACAGGAGGAGCCAGCATTCACAGTGCACTGGTCCCCCTGACATGCCAGGACACCAATCGGGCACCCTAGGGGGCACTGCAGTGGACTTCACAAATTGCTCCCAGGTGCATAGCCCCCTTACCTTGGGTGCTGAGCCCCTCAAACCCCCCCAAAACCCACTCCCCACAACTGTACACCACTGCCATAGCCCTTATGGGTGAAGGGGGGCACCTACATGTGGGTACAGTGGGTTTCGGGTGGGTTTTGGAGGGGTCACATTTACCACCACAAGTGTAACAGGTAGGGGGGATGGGCCTGGGTCCTCCTGCCTGAAGTGCACTGCACCCACTAAAACTGCTCCAGGGACCTGCATACTGCTGTCAGGGAGCTGAGTATCACATTTGAGGCTGGCATAGAGGCTGGCAAAAAATATTTTAAAAGATTTTTTTAGGGTGGGAGGGGGTTACTGACCACTGGGGGAGTAAGGGGAGGTCATCCCTGATTCCCTCAGGTGGCCATCTGGTCAGTTTGGGCACATTTTTGAGGCTTGGTTGCAAGAAAAAATAGACCAAGTAAAGTTGGCCAAGTGCTCGTCAGGGACGCCCTTTTTTTTCCATTATCAGCCAAGGATGCCCATGTGTTAAACACGCCCCAGTTCCGCCTTTGCTATGTTTCTGACACACCCCCGGGAACTTTGGTCATCCCCGCGACGGAAAGCAGTTGAGGACGCCCAAAATCGGCTTTCGATTATGCCAATTTGGGCAACCCTGGGAGAAGGACGCCCATCTTCCGATTTGTGTCAAAAGATGGGTACCCTTCTCTTTCAAAAATAAGCCTGGCAGTGAGAACTTGCAGCATCAATGCCACTTTTCCAACCTATTTAGCAGGGCTGCTTTAAAACGGCGCTGATAATTAGGTGATAACAAGCAATTATCGATACTAATTGGCACTAATTTGAATTTACGTGTGCAACCTTTTAAGTGTATTCTGTAAAGTGATACACATAAATTCTAAAGCACAGATCTCAAAAGTGGGCATGGCCATGAGAGGGGCGGGGGGGGGGGGTCATGGGACATTCCGAAAAATGACAAGCAGTGTTGTAGAATATGCCTGATGTGCGCCTAAGTTAGGTGTGGGCATTTACACCAGGTTTTAGTTGGTGTAAATGTCTATGCCAAAATTTTAGTCACAGGGATGGGCATATACGTATTCTATAAACCACGTCTAACTCTAGGTGAGGTTTATAAAATCCCCCCCCTTAGAGCTAGATTTAATATGAGGCACCTAAAAAATCCATGCGGTAAACATTTCCACTTAAGTGTATTCTATAAGCGACACCTAGATTTAGGCGCAGTATATAGAATTCACTTAGTTGATATCACAGTGCCTAAAACTAGGAGCATCCATTTACACCAATGAAAATGAGGCATAAATCCCACAAAACACTCATTTCCCCACCGATAGCCACGCCCCTTTTGAACTGCGCCCGTTAGAATTTAGGACCGGCACGTTACTGAATAAGTTATGTGGGTTATAAAATATACTTAGATTTCGGCACAGATCTCTAGGTGCACTACATAGAATCTGGCAGTTAGTGTTGGAATGTAATTGTATTTTACATGCATTGCCTGTCACCTATTATTTCTCTGTGATTACTCTGTGACCTCTGATGTGAATTACTTAGAGAGGTCACATAGCTATGCAACTTCCTGTTGGGGGTTAGACACAGTAGATGCAGCACATGGAGCACATGGAGCTCATGATCTCTCCTAACCTGAGAGGATCTATGGTGGTGTGAGCATCCATTACCATCTAAGCACATGGAAGGAGCTGATAATACAAATGTATAGTAATATGTATATATAAGCCTGTCTGATTATAATCTAACTACAAACTGTGAGTAAACAGATGTTTTGTTACTTCAACTTTAAAGTGACTCAGCAGTGAATTATTCAGGGGTGAATGAGAGAGAGATGAAGAAAGAAATTAACATTTCTAAAGCTGAAGCTGTGTGTACTAAAATCTGCTAATTATTTACTACAAATAATCCAACAAAAGGGTTATGGGCCCAGGGTCCAGGAATTGAAAAAGAAGAGAAATATTACCAGGCAAAAAAAAAAAGGCCACATTTTTCTCTTAAGTTTTAAAGGAAAGATTCAGTCTGTCTCTCTCTCCCCCCACACAGCAGACAGAAGGCTAAGAAAATGGCTGAGGGAAGAAATTCACCATTTTTCTATTCTCTCAAGGTGCCTAGATTAACTGAGTTTAATTATCAGCAGTGGGAACTAAGATTCATATGTCTCCTTCGAGCAAAAGGATTAAATATATGCTTAGACCAAGACAGAACAGCTGAAAATATGGCTGAATGGGACAATGCAAACTATTATGTGAAGTGCATGCTTTTGGAAGCTCTCTCAGAGAAACAAGCCATATTAGTGGAGGGAAAAGATACACCAAAGGACATTTTATATAAACTGAGAACTATGTATGCAACTACATATGCAAAGCAGCAACCAATTTGGTTGGCAGAGTTGAATGAAACCAAATTAAGGGATAAAAGTAAATGTAATGATCACATTATGTATCTTATGTCTTCATTTCAAAAGTTAGAACTTTCTGGAATTCCCATGTGTGATGCATTGAAAAGAGCATTTCTTTTTACCTCACTATCAAAGAAGTTTGATGTTTTTAGGTCTGTAAATGAGGCCATTGAAGGGCAATCTTTTGAACAGGCAACATCAAAACTAAGGCAGGAATGCATAATAAATGATTCTGAGGAGATGTGTTCTCAAAGCAAGTCAGAGAGAAATGAAACAAATTTCTTGGCAAAGAACAGAGGAAGGCGGAGCTATGGGAAAACTCCACCCAAGGGCAAGCTGATTTGCTACTCATGTGGAAAGGAGGGACATGTATCTAAATGGTGTAAGGAAACACAAAACACTCCCTCAAGCTCACCTAAGCCAATGGAACTAAAGAATTTTCAAACCAGGAAATGTATGAAGGACAAAGATAAACACAAGGGCTTTCTAATGGCAGAAAAATCTTTGACTATGGTAAATAATAATTCAAATGAAAGTACTTGGATTTTGGATTCAGGGAGCACATGCCATTTAACCAATTGTAAGGATTTCTTTCAGGAAATGTGTCCAGAGGAAGGTATTCTTAAAACTGCAAACGCAGGGACTGCTAAGATCCAAGCAAAAGGGATTGGATTCTTAAAATGCAAAGTGTCTAATGAAGTTAAAGAAATTCCTGTAAGTGATGTCTTGTATATTCCCCAAGCAGTTTGCAATATGCTTAGTGTATCTACATTAGATAAGAAGGGATTTGTGATTCATTTTGAAAACAGTAAGTGCACAATCTCTAAAAATGATGAAGTGTATGCTGAAGCTTTTATGCATAATGATGTTTATAAACTGAGCATTTCAGGTGAAGCCTCACATATGGTGCAAGTAAGGAAGAATGATGGTAAATGTAGTCTGGAAATCTGGCACCGCCGCCTGGGACATCGTGATTCTAAGGTGATCCAGGATCTTTACAGTAAGCAACTGGCCACCGGCATTCAGATAAGTGCAGATGCTGGTAAAATGGAGAAATGCATAGACTGTGTTACTCAAAAAGGTGTGAGACCCTCATTTCCTGCATACACAGGAAATAGGAGTAATAAAGTACTGGACTTAATACACAGTGACTTATGTGGACCGTTTAATATCCCATCATTGGGAAATAACAGATTTGTGCTAATATTCTTGGATGATTTCTCTAGATATTGTGTGGCCTATTTGCTGAAAGAGAAAAGTCAAGTCACAGACATGCTGAAGAAATACGTAGCCATGGTGAGCAATAAATTTGAAAGAAAACCAAAGGTTCTTCAGACCGACAATGGTGGTGAGTTCATTTCACAAAGCATGCGCACATTTCTAGAACAAGAAGGCATTCAGCATATCACAACAGTAGCTTATACACCAGAGCAAAATTCTGTTGCAGAGAGAAAATTTAGGTCACTTGTGGAAATGACCAGATGTATGCTGTCAGATAGCAATCTCCCTAAAAGACTATGGGGGGAAGCCATTCTCACAGCAGTGTACCTACAAAACAGAATGCCAACTAAAGGCGCTGAGCGCACACCACATGAGACATGGCATGGTAGGAAGCCAAACCTGTCACACATAAGAACATTTGGAAGTACAGCATATGCTCATGTACCAAAGCAAAGAAGGCATAAGCTGGATTCCACAACAGAAAGGGGCATTTTAGTTGGCTATACTCCAGGACACAAAGGATATAGAATTTTGAATCTGAAAACTGGCATTGTTGGCATAAGACATGTTACATATTTTGATGAAAACAAAAGGGTTGATAAAGGCTGGATTATCCCAGATGAGCCTTATCATCCAGAATATGAAACTAGAACCATAATAGACATGCCAGTGTATATAAATGCCATACCAAGGCAGATGTCTGAAAGCAACTCACCTGTATCTAACGAGGAACAGGCAGAGGAAGCAGACACAGAAAGGATCATTGAAGAAGACAGTACAGTTGGAGAAGGGGAATCAATTGGAGAAGGACTCTCAGATTTAGAGGATGCAGAAAGGTCAGACCAACCTGTTGTCAGACGCTCATCCAGGGAAAACAAAGGTGTTCCACCCCCAAGACTGTCTTACCTAACAAAGTCAGCAGAAGCTCAAGAGCCCTTAACATGGGATGAGATTGAGAAAATGCCAGCAGAAGAAGCTGCTGAATGGCATAAAGCTGCACAAGAAGAAATTGATGCATTGGATAAAAATAATACTTGGATTCTTACAAAATTACCTCCTGGCAAGAAAGCTATAGGATGCAAATGGGTATTCAAGTTAAAAAGGAATGCACAAGGAAAAGTGGAAAGGTATAAAGCCAGATTAGTGGCAAAGGGATATCTTCAAAAATATGGAGAAGATTTTGATGAAGTGTTTGCACCTGTAGTGAAACACACGACAATCAGAACACTTCTGAGCATTGCAGTCTCAAAAGGCATGCAAGTCAAACACATTGATGTGAAAACAGCGTTTCTTCACGGAGATATAACTGAAGACTTGTACATGGAACAACCAACAGGTTTCATAAATACAAAACAAAGACAGCTAGTGTGTAAATTAAACAAAGGTCTTTATGGATTAAAGCAAAGTGCAAAATGTTGGAATGATAAATTGCATGAAATATTGACAAATTTAGGATTTAAGCAAGGTGAAGCAGATAAATGCTTGTACACTAGGTGCAGAAATGGACAATATGCATACATTTTAGCTTTTGTTGATGATCTGCTCATTGCAAGCAAAAGTGAGCAAGAGTACAAGGACATTGTAAAATATTTGAACCTCAATGTTGAGATAAAAGAACTTGGTAATGTGTCATACTATCTTGGTATAGAAATTGAGAAACAAAATGATGGTTCTTATCTTCTAAGCCAGAAGCAGAAAATAAATGAGCTTATTGAAAGTTTAGGTATGCAAGATGCCCAAGTTGTAAGCACTCCCATGATCACTGATTTTCTGAAGGATGAAACAGTAAGAGAACCTTTACCAGATAACATCCAATATAGATCAGCCATAGGTAAGCTTTTATATCTAGCTACCACATACAGGGCTGATATAGCAAATGCAGTAGGAATTTTGAGCAGAAGGGTCAGCTCACCTACCAAATCAGATTGGACTGCAGTTAAAAGGATGGTAAGGTATTTAAAGGGTACCATTGATTGTAAATTAAAGATTTCAGCCAATAGTAATCCAAAACTAATATGTTACTGTGATTCAGATTGGGCAGGGGATCATTCTGATTATAAATCCACAAGTGGATATGTGTTTATGTATGGAAATGTACACATTTCATGGGCCAGTCATAAACAAAGTATTGTGAGTTTGTCTTCTACAGAAGCTGAATACGTGGCCGTATCGGAAGCGTGCAGAGAACTGATGTGGATTGAAAAACTTTTGCTGGATTTCGGAATAGCTGAAAAGAGACCAATCCAGTTAATGGAAGATAATCAGAGCTGCATCCGACTGTCACAGAATGACAAGGTTCAGTCACGCACCAAGCACATCGCAACGAAATACCACAACGTGCGAGAGTTGGCGAAAGAAGGGGTCATCAGTCTACACTATTGTCACACCAGTGAGATGACAGCTGACATCATGACCAAACCGTTACCCAGAGAACATTTTGTGAATCTGCGTATAAAGCTTGGACTTTGTATGAATAAATAATTGCATGACAGTTATGCATGAGAAGGGGTTTGTTGGAATGTAATTGTATTTTACATGCATTGCCTGTCACCTATTATTTCTCTGTGATTACTCTGTGACCTCTGATGTGAATTACTTAGAGAGGTCACATAGCTATGCAACTTCCTGTTGGGGGTTAGACACAGTAGATGCAGCACATGGAGCACATGGAGCTCATGATCTCTCCTAACCTGAGAGGATCTATGGTGGTGTGAGCATCCATTACCATCTAAGCACATGGAAGGAGCTGATAATACAAATGTATAGTAATATGTATATATAAGCCTGTCTGATTATAATCTAACTACAAACTGTGAGTAAACAGATGTTTTGTTACTTCAACTTTAAAGTGACTCAGCAGTGAATTATTCAGGGGTGAATGAGAGAGAGATGAAGAAAGAAATTAACATTTCTAAAGCTGAAGCTGTGTGTACTAAAATCTGCTAATTATTTACTACAAATAATCCAACAGTTAGCGCACAAAGTTGCACATGCAAGTTATAGAATAGTGCCAGTTATGTGTGTAACTTAATAGTTTAATTAGCTGCTAATTGACATTAACAATCAATACCAGGCTATAATTGGTGTTTTAACTGATGCTAATTTCCAGTAATTTGCAGTAATGCACATAACTGTCCTTAGTCGGGATTCTACAAATTGTGTGCACAAAATCCAAAGTGCACAGCTGGAAGGGGGACATGGACCTGGGTGGGAAATGGGTGGATCACTTACACACACAGGTTACAGAATACTGTCAGCTGCGCACCTAACTGCCAGCAGTTAGCCACGAGCATGTACACCAGCCACTGAGCTTCCATAAGCATTTGTGCCTAAAGTTAGGTGCGTAACTGAGGACTTATACTAGACTTGCATAATTGTTCATATAGAATTCACACCTGCCATGTATCATCCCAATGCTTACCTTTAAGTGACTTATAGAAAATTACCTCTAAATGTCATACCTGAATGGCAGCTCTTCTGCCCTCTGCACCCCTCCTGCCACCTACATCAAATTGTAGTGTGAGAGCTGAAAGCCACACATTCCCCTCCTATTGCACCAGATGAAAGGAATATCAGAAGTGCCCCCTCCCAATTCCTCTAGTACAACTGGAGTTTTGGTGCAGAGTCTCCATCCAAGACCTCCCTCCTCTCCCCCCGAGTTTTAAGAGCAAAATGGGGCTTAGGACTTCCAGCCAAATGTTCCCCACCTCCACCTGAATTTACAAAAATGTGACACAAAGAGGGGCATAATCGAACGGGACGCCCAAGTTTTCATGACGGCGTCCTCGCAGGATGGCCCCGTAAAGGGGCGGGGCAACCCGTATTATCGAAACAAGATGGCTGCCCCTCTTTTGTTTCAATAATACTGTTAGGGGCCCAAATCATGAAATGTAGGTCGACCTTAGAGATGGTCGACCTTAGGTCGTTTTTGAGATGGTCGTCCCTGGTTTTCGTCGATAATGGAAACCGAGGACGCCCATCTCAAAAACAACCAAATCCAAGCCCTTTGGTCATGGAAGGAGCCAGCATTCATAGTGCACTGGTCCCCCTGACATGACAGGACATCAACCGGGCACCCTAGGGGGCACTGCAGTGGACTTCAGAAAAAGGTCCCAGGTGCATAGCTCCCTCACCTTGGGTGCTGAGCCCCCCAAATCCCCCCCCCCAAAACCCATAATCCACAACTGTACACCACTACCATAGCTCTTAGGGATGAAGGGGGGGACCTACATGTGGGTACAGTGGGTCTCTGGTGGGTTTTGGAGGGCTCACATTTACCACCACAAGTGTAACAGGTAGGGGGGATGGGCCTGAGTCCGCCTGCCTGAAGTACACTGCACCCACTACAACTGCTCCAGGTACCTGCATACTGCTGCGATGGACCTGAGTATGGCATTTGAGGCTGGCATAGAGGCTGGCAAAAAAAGTATTTTTAAAGATTTTTTTGAGGGTGGGAGGGGGTTAGTGACCACTGGGGGAGTAAGGGGAGGTGATCCCCGATTCCCTCTGGTGGTTATCTGGTCAGTTCGGGCACCTTTTTGATGCTAGGTCGTGAAAAAAAATGGACCAAGTAAAGTCGCCCAAGTGTTCATCAGGGACGCCCTTCTTTTTTCCATTATCAGCTGAGGACGCCCATCTCCTAAGCACACCCCAGTCCCGACTTTGCTACACTGCCGACACGCCCCCATGAACTTTGGTCATCCCCGTGATGGAAAGTAGTTGAGGGCACCCAAAATCGGCTTTCAATTATGCCGATTTGGGCGACCTTGCGAGAAGGACGCCCATCTCCCGATTTGTGTAGGAAGATGGGTGCCCTTCTCTTTCAAAAATTCACCTGAAAGCCTCCCTCCCCTCAACGGAGAGATCCAATCACCTTCCAACTCAACTTGAACCCCTTATCTCCTAAGAAGCCACCTGCTGAATCTTGTACAAGGATTGGTCTACTCACTGAAAAGCAGTGAAAACATGAATACTAAGTATCTGTAATTGTTAAAATCACTTTTCCTTAGTATTCAACTGAGTTAGGAAGCGGTGGGAGTATGTTCTTCTTCCAGCTCAGGAATGGGTAGCTTTTAGGGACGATGTAACAGCCTGGGGATGGGGTAGGTCAAGAATTTCCAAGAGCTCATTTGCATCTTGTAGCTACACTACACATGCAAATATTTTCATGGATTAGTACATAGACTTCTTAGGTATTAATTTTCTTGCATCAAACTTAATGCATCAGTGCTGACATTAAGCCAAAAAATGCTAAACTACACTGCCACAGGATGCAGTTACATTTCTCATGGGCTCTGGTTTAATGGGTCTGCATTAGCGTTCATGTATTTTGATATGCATTATGTAAATAAGCTATTTCACATATTATTGCAGCTCATTGGTCAATGAATATTGATATTGATATTCTCAGAAGCTAGCACATAAATACATGTGGTAGGTTAGATACTTGAACTGATTTAATGCACATCAAAGCTTGTTTAAATATCAATGAACTTTATTTATAACATTAGTCCTGTAGCAAAGTAATGTGCCTGATTATAGTTGCCAAAACTATTTACTGTAACCTAATTGACAAAATTACTGGAATACCTAAGTAATATAATTGATTACTTTTCTACAATAACTATATATAGAATGGCTAATCCACTTATTTATCAAGATTATAAATGCATTCAGATAAAATCAGACATTACTGAATTATTATGTATGTGAAGATTTCCATTTACATGTTTACATATATCCTGGCACCTGTATAAGGCAATCACAAATTATAAATGTATGCAAATTAGACAGCTTTGGCTACAATTAAATTCCACTTTTTCAAAAACACCAGCATAATCAAGGATAGCTGTAAATAGATGTTAAAAATAGATGTTAGAAATTTTAAAGCAATCACGTTCAGCCTTTTGTCTTATCCATTAGTGTAGGGTTCCCCCAACCCAGTACTGGAGCCTCACCTCAAAGGTCAGTGTTTTGAATATCAACAATTTACATAATTGGGATATATTTACATATACTGAATAATTCATTAATATTCACTGTGAATATACTGAAAACCAGACTCTTTAGCAGCCTTTGTGGAATGAATCACCCCTTGCCACTCCTTCCTTTAAGAATTGAGCCATGTCTGTGGGCAGAGCATTAAACCAAGAGAAAGGCTAGGGACCTCCTTTAGTTTGCTAGGAGGCTGCCATCAGTAAGTTTATAAAAGGGCAATAAATCTAATTCCATAAGCAATGATGTTTTAAAGCAGTTCAATACATTGTAGGATGTTTTTTTTTCTCCTTGTGCAATTTCCTTTGCTTCCAACTCTATAAGAACTGATCTAACTGTTCTCTACTGAGCCTTTGGTAACAGGATTCTTCATTCACAAGTACTCAGTGATTTCCTCCATTTGTATTCTTCTTTCCATCTCCCAAATAGCCCAGAAACCAGAGTGGCATGTCTCTGTAGAGAGTGGCACCAGAGTGGCATGTAACCCTCATCCACACTATTGCAACTTGCTTCTCACAGGTCTCCAACTTAACCATCTCTCTCCTCTTCAATCTGTTCAAAATTCTGCTGCACGCCTAATATTCTGCCAGTGTCTTTATGCTCATATTAGCCCTCTCCTCAAGTCACTTCACTGGCTTCCTATTCGTTTCCGCATACAGTTCAAACTCCTCTTATTGACCTATAAGTGCATTCACTCTGCAGCTCCTCAGTACCTCTCCACTCTCATCTCTCCCTACATTCCTCCCCGGGAACTCCGTTCACTGGGTAAATCTCTCCTATCTGCACCCTTCTCCTCCACTGCTAACTCCAAACTCCGTTCCTTTTATCTTGCTGCACCATATGCCTGGAATAGACTTCCTGAGTCGGTACATCAAGCTCCATCTCTGGCTGTCTTCAAATCTATGCTAAAAGCCCACCTTTTTGATGCTGCTTTTAGCTCCTAACCCTTATTCACTTGTTCAGAACCTTTATTTTATCATCCTCACCTTAATATTCCCTTATCTCTTGTTTGTCCTGTTTGTCTGTCCTAATTAGATTGTAAGCTCTGTCGAGCAGGGACTGTCTCTTCATGTTCAAGTGTACAGCGCTATGTACGTCTAGTAGCACTTTAGAAATGATAAGTAGTAGTAGCAGTGTAGAGTCCCAAAAAACAGATAGGCAAACGATCCGCAAGATCCAACGTGGAAACAAACACAGCAGATCAGTCAATGATATGGCTCAAAACAGGCAATGACTTTAGAATAAAGTTTTGAACTATATCATTGACTGATTTGCTGTGATTTCCACGTAGTAGTGTAGAGGGCACAGAAATCTGCTCCTTTTGGAATCTGGTACATGTGAATCCTAAACTTGACCACTAGGTGTAGCTGTTGTGTAATGACTTCAAAATCCGCATACAAAGGGGCCCGTTTACTAAGAGCGTATACGTGCCCAGCATGCGCCAATTCCGAGTTACCGTCCGGCTACCGTGTGGCCCTTACAGCAATTTCATTTTTGAGTATTCTAGCCAACTTAATACAGCATCTAATAACATTTTTAAGATTTTTAAATTTTATCATGAAGAATATTCTGCCTGAAATTCAGTACTATTTAACCGGCCAGGAGTGGATCCTGGCCGGTTAAATAGCGCATAACTGGCTATCCACGAATATTCAGCGGGAGATAGCCAGTTATCTCCCACTACCCCTGGATTCTATACAGCATGCCTTGAGTTATGCGCAATTCCATGTGTAAATCTAGGCATATTTTATAACTATGCATGTAGATTAATTGTTTTAACAAGCTGTTAAGCATTAACAGCTCTTAACAAGCAATAATGAGCACTAATTGGCAAAAATTAGAATTTACGCACGTACATTGCTAAGTGTATTCTGTAATGTACTGTGCCTAAATTCTAACATGCACGAGCAAAAAGGGGCACGGTTAGGGGGTGTGGAAAGGGGCATTTTATGGGCGTTCCAAAATCTATGTGCGTTATAAAATATGAGCCAGTGCGTGTAAATCTATACTCAGGGATTTACACCAGCTTTTCACTGGCGTAAATGGACGTGCATAGTTTCAGTCGCATTAGCTACACCTAAGCATATTCTAAATACCGCGTGTAAATCTACACACGGTATTTAGAATATGCTTAGATGTAATTGCCTAGTGTGTGTTAATTTTAGGCACCATATATAGAATCGGGCCCTTAGCTGTTAATAATTTAGGGGGGGGCTTTATCAAGGTGCAGTAAAATAAGTGTTTATACCACACCTTGATTTGTCATAGGAGTCTTTTACTAAGCTGCAGTAGCAGTTTTAGTACACAGTAGAAATCAGCTGGCGGTAAATGCTGAGACGCCCATAGGAATATAATGAGTGTCTCAGCATTTACAGCCAACTGTTTTCTACCGTGAGCTAAAAATGCTACCGCAGCTTAGCAAAAGACCCCCTTGTGTGTCACCAAATTAAATGTAAACCTGAACTACCCAAAATGCAAAGGACTGAAATGCAAATCAACATATGCATCCAGCGTTTCCTACATTTACACCCAGAAAAATTAGAACTGTGAACACCCATCTAAAATTCCAAAAAAAAACCTCGTCTCACCTCTTCCAGAAAGCCTACCCCACAGACCCGAACTAATCCATGAATAATGTATCACATCTATCAAACTAAGAAATGAACAATACTCACTCCTATCCACATAATCTCATTCCTTCAAACTGCACGAATCAAACCATTCCAGTTATAATTAATTGTAGTTCTACCCTGTATTCTACTCTGTATTTGCCCACCAGAAGCTGTATTCTCTTCTACAGAAACTTATCAGCCTTATTGGAACTACTTTTACTCTATATAACATAGTAGCATAATAACATAGTAGATGACGGCAGAAAAAGACCTGCACGGTCCATCCAGTCTGCCCAACAAGATAACTCATATGTGCCACATTTTGTGTATATCTTACCTTGATTTGTACCTGTCTTTTTCAGGGCACAGACCGTATAAGTCTGCCCAGCACTATCCCCGCCTCCCAACCACCAGTCCCGCCTCCCACCACTGGCTCTGGCACAGACTGTATAAGTCTGCCCAGCACTATCCCCGCCTCCCACTACCGGCTCTTGCCACCCAATCTCGACTAAGCTCCTGAGGATCCATTCCTTCTGAACAGGATTCCTTTATGTTTATCCCACGCATGCTTGAATTCCGTTACCGTTTTCATCTCCACCACCTCCCGCGGGAGGGCATTCCAAGCATCCACTACTCTCTCTGTGAAAAAATACTTCCTGACATTTTTCTTGAGTCTGCCCCCCTTCAATCTCATTTCATGTCCTCTCATTCTTCCCAGTTCGCATCTGCGGAAAAGGTTCATTTGCGGATTAATACCTTTCAAATATTTGAACGTCTGTATCATATCACCCCTGTTTCTCCTTTCTCCAGAGTATACATGTTCAGGTCAGCAAGTCTCTCCTCATACGTCTTGTAACGCAAATCCCATACCATTCTATATATACTACTCTGTATTTGCCCACCAGAGATTGTATTCTCTTCTCCGGAACCTTATCAGCTACTTTGAACCTACTTTTCCTCTGTATTCCACTCTGTATATATCCCCAGAGTTGGTACTCTCCTCTCTGGAACCTGTATGCCACATTGAGCCTACTGCTATGCGGGAAAATGTGGGACACAAATGTAATAATAAATTAATAAACTTGTGGAATTTCTGTACCGCAGGTTGCTGACTCCTGTGGCAAAGGTCTAATGCTGCCTGTGAGACACCTTGCACATAGCTTTAATGCATCTTTCATATTTCCTTTATTTTCCCCCTCTTTTGTGTATTGTTTATATATTTTTTATATTATTTTGTTGACTTTTTGTTTTTCTATATTTTATGTGTAATCTTTATTATTTCATGTTTTATGTAATCCACCTAGAACTTCAATGAGTGGCAGGCTAAAATTGCTTTTAAATTAAATAGATTCATAATTTGCTACATTAATAATTCAGTTATCTTTAAAATTTTGTTTAAAAAAATCTATCCGTAATGAAAAAACATTATACACTTTGGGGTCGTTTTATGACTTCCCTATGAGGAAAGGCTAAAGCAGCTAAGGCTCTTTAGCTTGAAGAAAAGACAGCTGAGGAGAGATGTGATAGAGGTCTACAAAATAATGAGTGGAGTGGAACGGGTAGACATGAATGTCTTGTTTACTCTTTCCAAAAATACTAGGACTAGGAGGCACGCAATGAAGCTACAAAGTAGTAAATTTAAAAGAAATCAGGGAAAATATTTCTTCACTTAACATGTAATTAAACTCTGGACTTCATTGCCAGAGAATGTAGTAAAAAAGGTTTGGATATCTTCCTCAAAGTCCATAAGCCATTATTAAGATGGACTTGGGAAAATCCACTGCTTATTTCTAGGACAAGCAGCATAACATGTACTGCTTTGGGATCTTGCCAGGTACTTGTGACCTGGATTGGCCATTGCTGGAAACAGGATACCAGGCCTGATGGACCTTTGGTCTGTCCCAGTATGGTACCACTTATCTATAATAATAATTCTCACCTGGAAACATTCTGAAGCTCACTCTGTGGGAGGGAAACACTGAAGGCTAGGCTCTCAGCTCACTCACTCTCACTCATGCACCACTCACTGACACTCATAGACCCACCCTCAGCCACACCCCTTCCGGACATAATTCGCGACCCCAATGTTCTAAATGAAGCCTCCAAACTCCTCCAAACCGGAAGTGTGAGGCTCCAGAGATATCCGTTTTGCCCATGGCTCAAAAACGGAAGTGTGAGATGTCCTGTGCCCCGCCCTCCCCTCATAACATCATCACGAGGAGGGCGGAGCCCATTCCAGGAAACGAGATGTCCCCCTGCCCACATCTTCTAATTCTCACCCTCATTCTCACCCTCAACGTACTATGAAGCAAGTGTGAGGCTCGGAGATATCCTTTTCGTCGATCGCAGCAGCGAAACAACGCGATGACATCACCTGTGGGGCGGGGAAGGCACAAGCCTCGGAGAATCGGCAACAACAAAAAAAAGGCATCTTCAACGCCAGGGCGGGGAACGCAGTCACGCAACGCGATGACGTCAACGGCGGCCCGGGGAAGGCACAAGCCGTGCAGAATCGCCAACAGCAAAAAACAAACCTGTCACAGGCAACCGAACGACCCAAACAACTTGCGCCTGGAAGGTAGGGGGGTTGAGGAAGAAAGCTGCAACTAAGATGACAGGAAGGAAAAGGAAAACCTTGCTAGCGCCCGTTTCATGCTCTTCGGAAACGGGCCTTTCTTACTAGTTTTCTTATAATGTACTAAGCTGCGTTAAGCTTAGAGTGGAGGAGTAGCCTAGTGGTTAGTGCAGTGGACTTTGATCCTGAAGACTCTGGGCAAGTCACTTAACCCTCCATTGCCCTGGTACAAAATAAGTACCTCCATATATGTAAACTGCTTTGAATGTAGTTGCAAAACCTGAGAAAGGCAGTGTATCAAGTCCCATTTCCCTTTATCATCAGTTTAAAAGGCTGAACACAATCAGGTGTCTCATGCACTTCCCACATGCTGAAAAATAGATTTTTTTTGCGCAGGGGCGTGTTCAGAGGCTGACAGTAGGCATGCCTTGCATGAATTGGTTAGCCTGGGCATTGGCATGTGCTGACCGATTAGCACTGGAGCCCCTACCGCCTACAAAAGTAGTAGTGATAAGGGCTCCTGTGCTAATGGCCACCTGCTAATTGGGAATTTAGCACATGGCCATTAATGCAAAAAAAGAAATTGAAGCCATTTTATAGCCACGTTAAAGTGGCTTCAGCGCATTGGAAAACCCATGTGCTAAAAATAGCAGAAGCCACTTTAAGTGTAGCTTATTAAAAGGACCCCTAACTCAGGTAGGAAAGGGCTATCTATTCTGGCTGAAGGAATTTTCTTGTAAAAGTTAAACATCGATTGGAAAACAGGTTTGTAAGTGATCTGGATGTCTAGGGAAGAGAGAGAAACAAATTTAGAAAAATTTAATGGGGATCTTGATTTAGAGATTGAGGATAAAATCAGAAAAAAATATATTGCCACTGATTCTACTTTGTTCTCCTTACTTTTCTCATGTAAATCTAAACCTTAGACATGCCTAATTCAGTTTGGGCATTTAGATTGTGAAATTTAATTGAAAAGTATGTTTCCAGAAACTGTCATTGCCAATGACTACTTCAGTCATTCAGAGGATCCATTTGCTTGACTTTATATAGAGAGTGCCCTAAATTACACATAACTATAATTGCTGAAATTCAAAAATACCATGTTCAGTGCTCACCCCTAATCTAATTCTTTGGTCACCCAATCAAAGAAATTGATCAGATTTCTTTGATATAATCTCTCTTTGGTAAAATTGCTGCCTTGCATTCTGTAACCTGCTGAATTCAAGATAATCCATAATCTTTTTCCCTTAGTAGTGACTCCATTAAATTAGCCATCATTAAGGTCAGACTAAATGGACTGTAGTTAACAAGCTCCCCTCTGCTTTCACTTTTATGGAAAGGGATGACATCTGCCCATTTCCAGTCTTCAGAAATGACTCCCATCTCCAAACACTAATTAAACAAAGCTTCAGTGGAATTGGCAGGACATGTCTGAACCCCCTTCATATTCTAGGATGGATTCCATCTGGCTACATTGACATGTCCACTTTCAGAATTGCCAGTTCAATATAAACTCTCTCTTCTTAAAATGGGATGTCATCTCGCTCTCTACGATTTGTACCCCTGGCAAACCTTATATATTTTTTTTATTATTATCAACAGTGAATGAAAGTAAGTGCTTTGAAAATATGCCTCCATGTCTGCTTTTTCCTTATTGAGCTCCAAACATAATTTTCACCTCTCTGTCTTACAATCCTATCCCAGTACTTCCTCCTTTCACTGACATATCTTTAAAAGCCACCAGCTTTCCAACTGTGCCTTTGCTGTCCTATTTTCCTGCTTCCTTCAACTTTTCTCTAGATTCCTCCTTGTTTTCTTCTTCCTAAAATCCCTTGCACCATTTGAATCCTAACCTTTTGGCCATTCTTAGTAACATAGTAGATGACGGCAGTTAAAGATCTGTAGGGTCTATTCAGTCTGCCCAACATGATAAACTCATAGTATAAGGTATGATACATATACTTGATCTTGATTTGTCTTTGACATTTTCAGGGCACAAACCGTAGAAGTCTGCCCGGCACTGGCCTTGTTCTCCAGTTACAGAAGCTGAATCTGTCCAGCCATGATCAGGGAACAGACTGTAGAATTCTGGCCAGCACTGGCTTCACTTCCCAATTACTGGTGTTGCCATTTAATCACCACTAACCTTGTTTGGTTCCATGCCTTCTATACAGGATTTCTTTGTGTTTATCCCATGCATTTTTGAATTCCATTACGGTTTTCATCTCCACCGCTTCCCACGGGGGGGGGGGGGGGGAGGTATTCCAGGTATCTACCACCCTCTCCGTGAAAAAGTACTTTCTCACATTATTGCTGAGTCAGCCCCCCTGCAACCTCAATTCATGTCTTCTAGTTTTACCACCTTCCTGTCTCTGGATAAGATTTGTTTGTAAATGAATACCTTTCAAATATATGAACATCTGTATCACATCACCCCGTTTCTCCTTTTCACCAGGTATATGGTCCTCAAGTCTCTCCTCATATATCTTGAGATGCAAACTCCATACAATTATGGTTGCTTTTCTCTGAACTGCTTCAAGTCATTTTACATCCTTAGTAAGATACAGCCTCCAAAACTGAAATAATATTCCAAGTAGGGCCTCACTAATGACTTGTACAGGTGCATCAACACATCCTTTCTTCTGCTGGTAATATACCTCTCTACACAGCCTAGCATCCTTCTGTCCACGGCCTCTGCCTTGTTGTATTGTTTCATCACCTTGAAATCCTCAGACACCATCACCAAGGTCCGTCTCTTGAGCTGTGCCTATTAATCTCTCTCCTCCTATCTGGAATATCTCCTTTGGATTTATGCCCCCCAAGTGCATCACTCTGCACTTCTTGCAATTCAGTTTTAACTGCCAGACCTTTGACCATTCTTCTAATTTTTGGAGATCTCTTCTCATAGTTTCTACTTCCTCCGGGGTATCCACAGTATTGACTACCTTCTTATCATTCACAAAAAGGCAGACATTTTTCTCTAACTGTTCAGCAATGTAACTCATAAATATATTAATCAGAATCGGCCTCAGTACCAACCCCTGAAGCACTCCACTACTCACCTTCCTTTTCTCCGGGCGAATTCCATTTGCCATCACCCTCTGCCACCTGTCAATCATTCATTTGGGGGGGTTTTTAGCATCCCCTTTTTATTCTTTCCAACACAATGGAACAGTGGAAAGAAATTATGTGTAAGCAATCAAAAATGTCTGTCCATCTGCCTGGGAGCACAATAACTCTTTGAAAATTTAACAGAATAGGATCAAATCTGGTATGGAGAGAAACAGATGAAAAAAGACACATTGAGTCCAATATTCAGAGCATGGGCCGGATATTCAATGCTGGGTCCTTTCCAGTTACCGGCATTGGATATCCGTGTGTTTTTTGGCCAGTTTAAATTTAGCCAAACTGATATTCAGTGCTGGTTGGTTAAGTTATCTGGTGATGTGCTGAATATCAGTGGATAGCCAGTTATATCGTGCAATCCACTAGATAGACATTCAGGAAGAGATTTGCAAGCACAACTTAAGTCACGCTATATAGAATCCAGGGGATAGTGTGTAACTGCAAAGGGGACAAACACATGGGCAGATCATGGGAAGGACATGGGTGTGTCTCCAAATTATACATTCATCTGATAGAATAGTATGTGTGTTCCATGGTGCTCTTAGGCACGCTCACATAGTTCAGCCATAGAGAGGTAAATGGTCATGTCTGAATTTAGGCATGCCAGTATGAGTTTACGTAAGTATTCAATAACAGAACTGGGCTGTCCAGATGCCATTAGAGAACAGGCACTCCCATGCAGCACCTATATAAAGGCTCCCTGATATAGAATTGCCCTCAAAACATTTAGGGAATTGCTCCTTTCAAACCACCTTTCCTCTATTCTCTTAGCTATAGAAACACACAGAGCCAACATACATGTAAAGTGTACATACACATTCAAAAATAAAACACACACATATACATGCTTCTCACTGTTGCCATATCCCTATCCCTGCTAAGCTGATTCTTAGTGATTGTAAATTCTACTGTGAAACTTAGTGGCTAAATTGACTAGCTTACTTCGTGGTTTCAACTGCATTGTTTGTCACTGAGTGTTATGTGTACTATCAACTAGTGGTGGAGAAGCATAGCAATACCTGTTGTTGTGGGACAGAGGCACTCTGTGGTTAAACTTTGAAATTAATCTGTTGAAATCTGCAGCTCCTTGCGACTCTGGGCAAGTCACTTAACCCTCTATTGCCTCAATTACAAAAACGTACTCCCTGTTTACAAAGATGTGCGCTAATGCCAACACAGCCCTTTCACTTTGAATAGGCTGTGTCGGCAATGCCGCGTGGCATCTGCTAGCGTGGCTTTGTAAACAGCAGAGTTAGAGTGTGAGCCCTCTAGGGACAGAGAAAGTACCTTCATATAATAAAAATGTAAACTGCTGTGACTGTACCACAGAAAGGCAGTATATCAAATCCTATTGCCCTTGTTAATAGTAATGTCTAATGGTAAAAAAATATATATATATATATATAATGCTGAGTTCATTTTTTTGTATTATACAAACCAAAGAAATGCTTGAGAACAGCTGCATTCAAACCATCCCTCCACTCTCATCACTAGGTTAGAGACAACACAAATACAATACAGATATTCAGATACAGAGACAATACAGAACAGCTGGAAAGAATTACATGAGGCATGCTTTGCTCACCTTTTCTGCTTGATTTTCAACAAACAGTATGTTTATATAAATGGGATCAATGTCTGTCTATATGTAGGCAAAATAACCCTCCAAAAATGGCCAGAAATCTACACAATTTAGTAAGCAGGAAGAGCATAACTATACCCAAGACAAGCTCAGAAACCATAACCATCAAGAAAGTATTTTCAGAAAGGGAAGCCCATTGTTATCTACGGGGATAAAATCTCCATTGATTTTTATGGGGAAATGTTAGACCACCATTCATTTCCCCCCTCATCCTTCCAACACATAGGCACAGAGCAATTCTGTAAGAAAGAGCTAGAAACAGTTACTCCTCTCATGGCTGGCTGCAAAGTGCTGACGGCAGAAACTTTTTATACAGAAAGGCACAACAAGGTGGCATGTCTCATTCACTGAAACTTTGTGAGCATTACAACATCAGTGTACTGGAAAAGCATTAGGATCCTGACCTTAAGAGTATTGTGGAAAATGAAGAGGTTATGGTTACCTGGAGCATTCCCATCCCAAATGATAAAAAGCTGAATGCCAGAAAACGGGATATAGTGGTAAAAGAGAGAAATTCCAGAATGGCATTGATTATAGAGGTAGAAAGATACAGAAATATTTCCCATCATCTTGGGTGCCACAGGTTTGATCAAGTCTCCCTTCAGCCCCTGACTACACCAATTATCTACTCACCCCTTATGTTACTTCTAGGACTCTTCGCTCCTCCATCACAGGTAAACTTGCCCTCCCACCTCCCTCCGTCATCCAGCTTGACATCATTCATGCCTCCACCATCAGTTTTGCAGGTCTCAGACTATGGAGCACTTTCCGACTGCAACCCCGCATGGAATCATCATATTCCCAGTTCAAGAATATTCTCAAAACATCTCTTTACCTTAGCGTTCTCAAACAGTTTGACTAGCTGATCCATACTTCCTCTCTCTCTCTTGACTTATTTTAATTTTGTAAACCACGTGGAAACCATTGTTTGGCCTTTGCAGCATATCAAGCACTTGTAATAAATAAATAAATAAATACATAAAAAGAACTCCCAATGGCACCTGGTTAAGTTGCCTATACATGTTACACCTTATGAACTCCAGAAAGAAGCTCTCTTTGTCACAATGCAAGTACTACACATTAGAAGTAAATCTGAGATACTGAGATCATACTCCACATAACCTGAGGTTCATTACTGTTATGGTATGCTCAAAACTAACGCATTTGGAGAAATTGCCCCCAGCACACCAGGGCCCTATTTACCTCAGAGGGTAAAAAAGCCCCCAGCACACATGACTATATGATAAAAGAACTCTACCTCATGGCCATGCGGCAGGGAGCCTTTACCACCACCCATTGAGGTGGTGATAAAGGCTCCTGCGCTAATCTGGCAGTAACAGGGCAGCAGGTGCCCAATTACTGACGTGTTATCATTGCACAAGCCACTTCTAGGGTTTTTCTTTTTCCCCTGGAAATGGTATGCGCTCGGGCCGGCGGTAGTCCCAGAAGAGCAAATGGTAAGCCTACGTAGAGCTTACCACCACTCTGTAAAAGGGCCCCTCAAGGAGGTTGGCCTTGCTGTTTCATCCCGCCTTTCCAACTTCCTGTGAGTGGGACGAAGCAGCAAGATGGGACCGGGGCAGCCAGAAGCAGCTGACTTCAGCGGTGCCTGGGGCTCACTGCCCAAGAGGATTGATTGGAAACAGGAGACAGCATGACATCAAAAACCTGAAGCCATGGAGGTTAATCTCTCTTTTCACTCCCCCACGCAGCTGTCCTCATTCGTAGAGTTATAAATTTGTTATAAATTTTAATCAGTGTGTCATTTGGAGGGGCTGGTTATAGAGTGTATAATTATAGTACAGCAAGAGGCCGTCACTGGATGCCCACCGGAAGGGTGGAAGGCCAGATTTTAGGACTCAGGCTGTAAAAATACCAGCTAGGTTTAAAAATCTATGACTGGCTGAGCAAGGACTTGCTTTTCCTGCAAGTTAATATGTGTCCCCGCTTGGGATCCATCCACTGGAATAGTGGTGGGTCAATTTACATACCTTAAACAGCCTAAACTGCTAAAAAGCACTGACTAGGCCTCATTAGAATTTGGTGTGACATTCAAAAGCAGTGCAAAAGCCAAGATCAAGGAATCGATGGCTAAAATCCTAACCCAGATCACAAAAAGATATTAACCTAATATATCCAAATTTAGATATCTTCATAAAAAAGTTGTTTTGTTCATGTTTGCATGTCCGTATCTAGGGAGATGTTCATGTTTTGATGTTTGGATGTCCGTATCTAAGGAAGTGTTGACAAAAGGGGAAGTTGCACAACAGGTTGCAATACTAAAACGGAAGAGCACCTGGCCGGAGGGCATGACTCATAGATTAAGCAATATTAGAGCTCTCCATAGACTTGTATAGTGACCAAATTGTATAAAAGCAGGGTGCATGCAAGCCCTCGGCAGTACTTTTCTCCAACGCCTCGGAAGCAGCAGAGCTCCGGTCAGCTGAATCCAGAATTTGTCTGATGAATGTACCTGATTAAAGTCTGATATGCGAATAAACTCTTCATTCTAAATGATGGTTTGTGGGCTTCACTTAATGATGAAAGGCTGTAAGTACAAATGCTTTTGTTGCATCCAGCAGCTATCTTTCACTACATTGTATAACTTGTAATCTGATTCCAGTTTGTCATAAGGCTGGTACCCTTTCCTTAGACCTAGCGTCCCTCTCAGTGGCAATTTCTCTTAGAACTTCACAACCCCCTGATTACCCCAGTACTAGTGCAATTTAGAGATGGAGTCAGATTAAGGTCACTCTAGCCTTCTTGGGAGGGGGCTTGGGACCCCTCTATTCTAAACAAGAGACACCCTAGCACGAGTTGTATTCATGCAAAGATTTTCTAAAACAGACACCATGTTATAAGAATCAGGTGATCAACATTCAGAGTTTCTATCTATCTATGCACTTATTTATGACATTTATATCCCACATTAAACATGAATTAGGTTAAAACCTGGGAGCATTTAAAATCTTTTTTTCCTGTGCCTAGATCAAAAAAGAAAGATGGCTTGTGGGCACTAGCTCCTTTTGTTTTGTGGAATGCAGTGGTATATTATAAAAATGCACTTAATATTGTTTATCACCACTATTTATAAGAGAGATATTGAATAATGAGGGCAGAGCTACTTCATGCAGAAGCCCAGAGTTGGTCTAAATGTGCCAACATTTTCCAGTTCTGTGGTATATATTTGTTCCTTCTTCAAGTTTGTTTGGTTGTAAAAGGCATGTTTTTTTTTTTTTTGGGGGGGGGGGGGGGGTAATCTTTCTCTCCTGGCTCTGTATTTGTATATAGATGAGTCCTGGAAATAATGATATAATGATGGCTAAGGGAAAGCAGCAGTAGAAGAGTTGGAGCTGAATAATGTTTATGTTTTCCAAATGGTGATGAATAGATGGCTAGGATGTCCTTGTTGTAGTAAATCATTTCTTAGCTTGTTGGCTGTAAAGCAACTGTTACATTTATTTGCATGTTTAATTGTTTATTCCACACTTGATATAATTGCCTTTTTGACGTGCTGACCGCAAAATTTGAAATGTTGAGGTTCTAAGGCTCCATTGAAATCAGCAAACATAGCTGATAGGAAGTCCATTTTACATACAGTACAGTTTTATATAATGTCTATGAAGAAGTCCAGACACAGCAAGTCTATGTTAAACTCAGTTCATAAAACTGGATTCTAGGGGTTTATAGTCTGCATTGACAGTCTGATGCTCTGTGACTTCCTGATTGGTAACTTGCATATCAAATGAGATTCCTGTGTGCCTTTAAAGTAAGTCTAGATCATGTAGAGTTATTGTTTTGGCAAAATTCGGTGTCTCTGGGGCTGTAACAACAGCCCATCACCTAGGTAGTTCATTACTGCTTATAGAAAAATGTTTGTGCATAATGATCTGCAAGGTATTCTCAAAGGTAACTGCCTGCCTCTGGGAACTTCATATTTTAACTATATCAAGCAATTACAATAGTCAAATGTCCTTCTTTGTTAAACTGTACAGCGCTGCGTAACCCTAGTAGCGCTCTAGAAATGTTAAGTAGTAGTAGTAGTAGTATAACACCCTCAGCATCAGTCCTTAACAATTCTATCAGTGGACACAGTGTCATTATCCTCATGAAAGTGTAATACCAGACCATGATTACACTTATATCCCAAGACATGCCCATCTGTCCATGTGTTCAGAAAAAATTGTTGTACGTATTGCTAGATTTGTTGTTTTTAAGTTGCAACATCTCTACATTGTGAGCCCTGAATAAACGCTTTGAGTGATGATAGTGGCAGTGAACTGTGTTCATTGATAATACAAATTTCAATAACATCTATGTTAAGTGTGAAAATGTTTTTAGACGCCATGTCTCAAATCCAGCTAGCCCAGCAGCTGCCCTTTCTCAGGTTTCTTATTTTGAAACTAGTAAAAAAGGCCCGTTTCTGACACGAATGAAACAGGCGCTAGCAAGGTTTTCCTCGGAGTATGTATGTTTGGGAGAGTGTGTGTGAGAGTGACTCTGTGAGAGAGAGAGAGTGAATGTGCGAGTGTGTGTGTGTGTGACAGAGTTTTTTTGTGTGTTTGTTTTGTGGCGGGAGGGTGGAGGTTGGGAGGGGCGTTTGCATGAGTGTATGTGTGTGTTAGTGATAGAGGTGTTTTTTGGGAACTCCCTGGGGGGTAGGCATGGATGGTGAAGTTGGGGGGGGGGGGGTTGGAGGCATGGATGGTGAA
Organism: Microcaecilia unicolor; assembly: GCF_901765095.1. Classification (NCBI taxonomy): domain Eukaryota; kingdom Metazoa; phylum Chordata; class Amphibia; order Gymnophiona; family Siphonopidae; genus Microcaecilia; species Microcaecilia unicolor. The sequence continues at coordinate 168,437,857 of NC_044037.1, read as the reverse complement.
GTTGGAGGGGGTAGTGTTGGGCTTGTGTGTCTCTGTGTGTCAGAGAAAGAGAGACAGTCTGTATGAGTGTTAGACTCTGTGTCTGACAAATAGAGTGAATGTTTTATTGTCTGGGTTGTTAGTGATACAGATTGTGAGTGAGGGCATCTTTTTTTAAGTTAAATTAAGCTGTACCTTGTTTCTTTATAAGGGAGTTTGTCTTTATTGTGGCGCAGGTGCTTGCAGAACTTTTTTTTTCCTATTGCTGGTATGTGTGTGAGAGAGAGAGAGTGTGACTGTGTCAGAGTGTGTGTCACAGAGTGTTTGACAGAGATTTTGTGTGTGTGATAGTGACTGACTGAGTATGTGAGAGAGATGGAGTGTCATAGTAAGTCACATTTTTTGTTTGAGTAAACTGTACCTTGTGCAAAAGTTGTTGTGGCAGCGTTGAAGAGCTTCGTTTTTTTTCTTTGTTGCTGTTTGTTGACTGAAGCACAGTACAGCCGGCTCGCATTTACCTTTCCCCTTCTCTCTCAGCTGTGGTCCCGCCCTCATTTCCTGTTTATGCAAGGATGGGACGCTGATAGAGAAGGGGAAAGGTAAATGCGAGCAGGCTGTACTGTGCTTCAGTCAGGTTAGTAAGATGTTTTGAAATCGGAGAGGAGAGGGAGGTAGGCGGGAGTGTGCTTTGGGGGAGGGTGGGTGATGGGGGCTGTGTGCGGGTGACGGAGTCCAGTGGCAACTTTGGATGGGAGAGGGAGAGAACCCTGGGAGGGGGGGGGTTGTTGCACGTGTGGCTGATGCTGCTTGTCTTCTTTCGTTCATTGATTGAAGTTCGGGCACGCGTGTTATGCTGTTTTTTTAGTCCGTTGGAGTTGTGATTGGGCAGTGCTGCTGGTGACGCACCCGGACGTGTGTGACGTCATTTCAGGAGTTGGAGTTACAGAGCACGAATGCCTCAAGGTTTTGTGTCCACGCAGTCAGCTTCAGAACATTGGAGGTGCTTTTTATTATATAGGATAGTACAGTCTATGTTAAGAAGCAACTATCTTCTCCGTTTTGTCATGTCGCATGTATGAATATGATCCAGTAGGAAATACTACTACTACTACTACTACTACTTAACATTTCTAGAGCGCTACTAGGGTTACGCAGCGCTGTACAATTTAACAAAGAGAGACAGTCCCTGCTCAAAGAGCTTACAATCTAATAGACAAGTGAACGGTTGGTCCGATAGGGGCAGTCAAATTGGGGCAGTCTGGATTCACTGAACGGTAAGGGTTAGGTGCCGAACGCAGCATTGAAGAGGTGGGCTTTAAGCAAAGACTTGAAGATGGGCAGGGAGGGGCTTGGCGTAAGGGCTCAGGAAGGTTGTTCCAAGCATAGGGTGAGGCGAGGCAGAATGAGCGGAGCCTGGAGTTGGCGGTGGTGGAGAAGGGTACAGAGAGGAGGGATTTATCTTGTGAACAGAGGTTACAGGCGGGAACGTAAGGGGAGATGAGGGTAGAAAGATAGTGAGGGGCAGCAGACTGAGTGCATTTGTAGGTAAGAAGGAGAAGCTTGAACTGAATGCGGTATCTGATCGGAAGCCAGTGAAGTGACCTGAGGAGAGGGGTGATATGAGTATATCGGTTCTGGCGGAATATGAGACGTGCAGCAGAGTTCTGAACTGATTGAAGGGGGGATAGATGGCTAAGTGGGAGGCCGGTGAGGAGTAAGTTGCAGTAGTCCTGGCGAGAGGTAATGAGAGCGTGGACAAGAGTTCGGGTGGTGTGTTCAGAGAGGAAAGGGCGAATTTTGCTGATGTTAAAGAGGAAGAAGTGACAGGTCTTGGCTATCTGCTGGATATGCGCAGAGAAGGAGAGAGAGGAGTCAAAGATGACTCCGAGGTTGCGGGCAGATGAGACGGGGAGGATGAGGGTGTTATCAACTGAGATAGAAAGTGGAGGAAGAGGAGAAGTGGGTTTTGGTGGAAAGACGATAAGCTCGGTCTTGGACATGTTCAGTTTCAGGTGGCGGTTGGACATCATGGCAGCAATGTCGGATAAGCAGGCCGATACCTTTGCCTGGGTCTCCGCGGTGATGTCTGGTGTGGAGAGATACAGTTGGGTGTCATCAGCATAGAGATGATACTGGAAACCATGAGATGAGATCAGGGAGCCCAGGGAAGAGGTGTAGATTGAGAAGAGAACGGGTCCAAGGACAGATCCCTGGGGAACACCAACAGATAAGGGGATGGGGGTGGAAGAAGATCCATGAGAGTGAACTTTGAAGGTGCGGTGGGAGAGATAGGAGGAGAACCAGGAGAGGACAGAGCCCTGGAACCCAAATGAGGACAGTGTGGCAAGAAGTAAGTCATGATTGACAGTGTCAAAAGCGGCGGATAGATCAAGGAGGATGAGGATGGAGTAGTGGCCTCTGGATTTGGCAAGGAACAGGTCATTACAGACTTTAGAGAGTGCCATTTCTGTCGAGTGAAGAGGGCGAAAACCGGATTGAAGCGGATCGAGGATGGCATGAGAGGAGAGAAAATCAAGGCAGCGGCTGTGGACTGCGCGCTCAAGTATCTTGGAGAGGAAGGGTAGGAGGGAGATGGGATCCTTTTACAAAGGCGTGCTGAAAATGGCTTGTGGTAGTGTAGGCATGGGCTTTGGGTGCGCATCAATCCATTTTTTAGCACATCTGTAAAAAAGGCCCTTTTTTTCCTGAAAATGGACGTGTGGCAAAATCAAAATTGCTGCGTGTCCATTTTGGGTCTGAGACCTTACCGCCAGCCATTGACCTAGCGGGCGGTAATGACCTACGCATGTCAAATGCCACTTGGCTCGCATCCATGGCGCATGGCCAAAAATAAATATTTTTCAGACGCGCATATCAGATGTGCACCAAAAATGAAATTACCGCAAGAGCCACACGGTAGTTGGGCAGTAACTCCATTTTGGCACGCATTGGGCTTGCGTAGACGCTTACGCGGCTTAGTAAAAGGGCCCCCCCATGTGCTTTTGTTAATTAAAGCTGCAGCAGAAAAATATTTTTAAGTGCAATTTTATTATGTAGGCAAACAATACACCAACAAGATACAAAACAGCAAACAGCACAGTATTAGCCACCAAGTTCATACAAAGTTAATTATTTTTGATGGAAAATAAATCTGTTGGCTGCCTGCTATGTGAATATTCTATCACTGTTTCATTATTCCTACCAATTATTACATATTTAGGGCATATGCCTTCAACATAGATTGTTTAAATTTGTTTTTCTAGACCTTAAATGTAGATGGTATTGCTTGTTAAACCCAAAAACAAAACCTAATGGTGAATAAACAGTTTGGTATAAACTGTGTCCCACAAGTTTTTAACATTTCATGGGTATCCAGTGCCGTACCGAGGGTAGCTGAAACCCGGGGCACCCCCTCTGGAGCGCGCACATCCCCCCCCCCCCCCAGAGCGCATACTTACAGCGGAGAGCGGCGGAGAGTGGTGAGGGGCAGGCGGGAGGGCTGATCCGCCCCGACTGCACATTGCTGGGAGCTGCGTCGGCTCTGCTGGTTCCCTACTCTCTCTGCCCCAGAAAAGGAAGTAACCTGTTCCGGGACAGAGAGAGCAGTGAACCAGCGGAGCCGGCACCCCCCCCCCCCCCCCCCAGCGGCATGCACCCGGGGCGGACCGCCCCACCGCCCCCCCTTCCTACGCCACTGTGGGTATCTAGATAATTTTATTTTGGGGTAGAAAGTGATTTTGCATTTTGCTTCCTACAGTAGATAATGCATTTTTATTTTTATTTTTCCTTTGCTGTACTGCTTATAGAGAATGTGATTTCTTAGTGTTTCCTTTTCTAATATTTGGTTCTTTATACTGTAATTGGTGAGGATTGGTCTCTGTTCTGTGAGTAACTGACCTAAGAGATTTAAAAATGTCAGTGTTTCTCAACTTTCCATAAGTGTGAATGTGGTTTATGTTGATGCAAAACAGACTATTTACTTAGAAATGTATCATAAAGTTCACTCTAAGGCAATATTTGATATAATCCTAATCACAACTCACACTTATATGCTTAGTGCCTCCCCATGTTAATTCTAGGCCCGCCAAAAAATATCAAATCTGGCTATGCCCCTGGGTCTGACCCAGTATGGCTATTCTTAAGTTCTTATATTCTGAGAGAACATCCCAGTACAGGACACAGGCAGCCTATGAGTGCCGCCACCCGGGCAAAGATTGGAGAGGAGCAGGAGGTGATTTTAAGGTACCAGGTGGGGTCACAGGAGAGGGGGTGCACCCCCTGTTAAAAATTCCTAGCTACACCACAGAGTAGCACCCACCAAGACAAATTTTTAGTATGGGGCAGTCCAGGATTGGAACCAAGGTGGCAGCAATTTTCAGCACCACAGTCCGGATAATTATCTGGATAACTTAGTGCAGCAAAGAAGTTGTTCTTAAGCTATCTGCATAAGCTATCCCGACAGCAGCTGAATATCACCAATCTCTAGATAGTGCTGCCACCTCACTGCTCTATCGGGATATTCAGCAGGTATGTTAATACTATCACTAAAAATCTGGATTTTTTTGCTCATGGCAGCTGGCATTTTTAAAAAATACCAGCTTATAGCGTGCTCAATATCAAGGGGAAAATTATTTTTTTTCTCACATGGGAAATAATCGGAGCTTAAGTGCAAACTGGGAGACCCTAAAAGTTACTTCTTCAGAGTGAAGGTGAATAGATATAAAGTGTATGGGAAATTAAACTCTAATGAGTCCTTTCCAGGATAAATTAGACTACATGTTATTATAATAACTATATATCAACTTGTTGTCCTGTTTTACTATGTAAGCCATATGTAAGCCATACTGAACCATTCTATATCATTTTGTTAATCCATTTTACTATGTAAGCCGCATTGAGCCTGCCATTGAGTGGGAAAGTGCGGGGTACAAATGTTACAAATAAATAAACATTAGACAACCTATAGAGGCTCCATCTCCTGCATGTTCTGAATTTGCCACCAACAAGGCCTTTTATGAGAGTAAATACTGAGAAAACTAAATATATAACTGCTATTTGCCTACTGGGGCCCCAGCCTCTGGGAGTAAATGGACTTCATTGTGAGTTACAAGGGGTATTTCCTTAGGACAGGTTCCAATTCTTTGGTGCAGTTTTAAGAGTGACTGCAAAATTGAGGTTAATACACTGCCCTGCTGGGTTTTACTGGTGAAAAACTCTGCAGTACTTTTGTTACACCACATAGTCCTTTTACCAGCACAGTCACATGGTATATCACACTTCTTGGCATTTACTTAATCAGAATTTATTGAATTGGATTAGCTGGAAGCATAATAATAAACAGAAATTTTCAGTTTGACACCTTTGAGTTTCCCTATTCTGTAAGTATATTTTCTTCCTTGAATTCCTTGATTCTTTTTGTTATTAGTTCTTTTTCTTGTTTCTTATTTCACATTCTCACAGTCAGCTTCTGGTCCTGTTTACCCTAACATTTACCCTAGAGAATGTCAACTCATTAGTTTTTGTGTTCAGCATCAATTTTACTTTTGCCCTTTGACCTCATGGCTGCATTGCAAAACTGCTCTGACACGTTCCACAGCCACTTGCCAAATATTGTTTCTGAATGATTAATTGAGGTAACTACAGGATAAACATGTCTGTAATTTGACTCCTGAGTACCTTTGCATCCACTTGATGGGTAGTAATAGATTTGGAAGCTTCCCAAAAACTATACATTTCTTCAATGATTTTCTATATCTTTCAAATACAATTTTTAGGATGTGATCCCCCCCTTTCACAAACTGCAGTCTCTCATTCCACCTCCCTATCACTCTTTCAGCCACCTCTCTCTCTCTCTCAGACTGCCTGCTCCTATGCAACAAATGAATGGCAATTCTTAAAAACACTGATTCTCCTACTTTCTGAATGCATCAGTTTACTAAGTCTGAATGGCACAATGCCAACAGGTATGGTGCTTTCCTCACACTGATTTATGGGAAAATTGAAGATTTACAGGTATCACATGGTTCAACTTCAGTAAACTGAGACATATGGGATAAGAGAGCTGAAACGGCTTGATCACAGCAGCAGACACAAAGATACTATACTGACAATGAGTATACGTTTATGCCTATGTTATGTTTTAATTCTACCCTCTAGTTTAGAATCTTGTATGAATGTGTTTCTTTCCTGTCAAGATCATTGGAGTTCCTTTCTTGCTACTAGTTTTTGAGATTAGCTCATGTTTGTAAATCACTTAGACTTGGCTTGTCCAAAGTTTTGTGATTTATCAAAACTTTCAATAAAGATAAACTATTAAGGAGTACCATGCTTCTGCTGCATTAGTCTGGTGAGGAGTACAGTGGGTGGATAGGAGTGCTCACACGGAGTATCTGCAGATATCATCTCATTCTGTGCTTTTTTTCAAGTGCATAATCAGTAGATTAAAAAAAGGAAGAGCATTTGTCATTAAGTAAAGCACATGTAATTTCAACTCATTTATATTCTTGTTATTATCATCTGGACTTGAAAATCTTCCAGCTCTTCATACAATGACCATTTGCATCAAGAGTACTTACAGGAATAAATTCCACTTCATTTATTTACAATACTCTATTCATTGTTGCAGAATGAAGGTTCTGCTTGAGCCAAATATCTGAAATCACTCGTAAATAGATATCTATTTTTGCTATTCTTTTGTTGTTGTTTTTTCTTAATTACAGTGCTGAAGAAAAGTGTGAACCCCAAGTATAGTAATGTGAATTATAAGTTCTTACTATGGGGCCCTTTAAAGCTCGTAAGGCAGGTAAATTGAATTAAAGAACGGTAACTGCTACTGCAGAAGTGGTTTAGCGTTATTTCAACAATTAGCATGCAGTAATTTGCATGATAAGAGCATTTTGTGTTGTAGCAGTAACTAGGTGGGGCATGGGCAGACAACGAGCATGGAAAGCAAACTGTGGGTAGCACATAGCCGTCCATAGCATCTTTCAGTCCCACAATTCCCTTTTAAACCTTCCTCCTTTCACTAATGTACATGAAAAACAATTCTTGTCTCCCTTCCTTACATTTCTAGTCATTGGTTCTTCCGCCTCTGCTTTCACCAGATGTATCTCCCTCTTGGCTTCTTTCAGTTTCATCTGGTATTCTTTTCTGTGTTCCTCTTCTTGAGTTTTCCTGTATTTCATGAACACCAACTCTTTTGCCTTTATTTTCTCAGCCACATATTTGAAGAACCATATCGGTTTCCTTGTCTTCTTGCTTTTATTTACTCTCCTTATTTAAAGATCAGTAGCCATTTTAATAGCTCCTTTCAGCCTGAACCACTGTCTTTTTACTTCTTGTATGTCAGGTATGTATTACCAAATCTTTTTATTGAATAATCAAAATATACCCTCTTTGCCTAAGTTACATATTCAATGAGATTGTCTCTCGGTCTCTCTCTTAGCAGGGTTTAGAATCCAGTCATGTTTTGGGTATAAATTATGCTAAAATACAGTCTATCTTAGGGGATTCACAAACATTTTTCACAGCATTGTACATTCTGAGAAACATAGCTGTGTATAAATATTTTTATTACTGCTGAAATTTACCAGTCTCATTGCATGATACCTTGTCTAAAACTACCTTTTCACTAAACTAATATATCACACTTCTACATTAACTGTATTTTTCCAGTAGAAGAATATTTCTATTTACTTGTTTATTTAGGATCTTTATAGTTCATTCAAAAAAATATTTCTGCTGACAGAATAACACAATTGTTCCAAGTCTTGCATAATTAAATTAGAAAATACATTTATAAGAAGGCCTCTTATGCAAATTGCATTTTCTGTCCTTCATTGTACATTTATGCATTGTTTTAATTTTCAAAACAAATGTTTTCTTTTGTCATCATTTATAGTAGAACCTGAAACTACCCTATGGAGAAATTGATCCATCACATAACTTTCTATGAGCTGCTCTACAGCTCTTCTATGATGTGTACCCTTTCCCCTCACATCTCTCTTCTGGAACAGGCATCCCAGAACAAATAAGTACCTATGTAGTGAACTGCAGGCTGAGACAATCTTGCTCACTGCCTTTATAGTGTAAGACAAAACTTCTCTGAACTCCAAAACCTAAAATCAGCTGTTAGGAACCATAAAGGTGAATAAGTGCTCTTTTTCATCATAGGACAGGATTCCTCAACCCCTTCCTCAGGACACACCCAGTTAAATTTTCAGGATATCCACAATGAATAAGCATGAGAGAGATTTACATGCATTGTCTTCATTATATGCAAATCTCTCTCATTGTGGATATTCTGAAAATCTGATTGGCTGAGCTTATCCCCAGGACCAGGCTGAGAACCACAGTCATAGAAGAACTGTGAAAGGGTCGTTAGTCCATACTCTGGAAGCTAAAAGAACAGTAGATAAGGTAGCCATAAGAAAGTATAATAGTATTAAATGTAGATGATATCAATTTGATATTTCCAGTCAATAAGAGTTTTCAAGAAACATGATTATATGAGTAATGTTTTTGATTATGTACAAAACTGAATGTGTAAGAATGAATTGAAAATTAACAATGAGAAAACTAATATTCTTTGGCTGGGGGAAGGGGGGAATATTAATTAGCCCAAAGAAAAAGGGGGGAAAGATGAATTAGCCCAGGGAAAAGGGAGGGGGAATTGAATTAGCCCAGGGAAACCAGGGGAAAGGGGGGAGAAGAATTAGCCCAGGGAAAAGGAGAGGGGGATGAATTAGCCCAGGCAAACCAATCTTTAAAAATGGAGATTAAGATATTGGGGGTAATAGCTGATGTAAAGTTAACAATGGAGCCTTTAGTTTGATATAGTGGTGAGGAAAGTCTTTTATAATATAAGAATGATTCATAGGATTAAAACAACCTTAGAGCCTAAGGACTTTTATGCAGGCTATGATATTATTTCATCTAGATTATTCTAATATTGTTTTCCTGGGTTTACCTGAAAAAGAGATATGTAGGTTACAAATTTTGAAAACTGTAGCCACAAAATTATATTTGGGAGGTAACTAGGTTGATCAGGCCATACCATTTCATCAGCTACAGTTGCCATTACCTATGGTGTATTCTATTAGTTTGCAAATAGAAGTACAACAATTTTAGGCAGTGGATCAATACATTGGAATACCTTACCACAGGCAATAAGAGAACCTTCTTCTTATAGGGAGTTTAGACAAGCTTTATAAACCTGACTTTTCATTTATATCTTTCAGAATGATGTATTAGTCAATAATGATGTATTAGTCAATCATGTTAACGTTTTGGAAACTTTTTTTTAAATATATGGTGTTATGGTATAAATTGTGTCTGAATAAATTCTTAACATTTTGCAATCTGCCTTGAACCTAACAGGTAATGCAGACAATTAATACCCATACTAAATTACATTAAATTAAATAACATTAATCCCCAAATTCTATAAAAGTTGCTAAAAATTGTACACATAAATTTGGGCACACACCCAATTTGCATGAGCAATATAATTGTCTGAAAGTAAGATATTTTGCATTTATATATTTTCAAATTTGTGTTTTGGATTGTTTCATAAATTCTAAACTGCTCTCTTCCCTGTGTGTCCCACTGAGGGATCCACATCTATAATGGACAAATTTACAAGTGGTTGAAGTATATACTGCAAGGAAGAAAACCGACCTGAGGATAAGTAAATTTGTTCATAGTGTGTTGGATTACAATTTGAGACATTTAGATTTGAAGCACATATATTGACCAGTGACTATTTAACACATGGAGGGGCATTTTCGAAAGGGACGTCCAAGTTGTGATTTGGACGTCCTTGCAGAACGGCAAAATCTAGGGGCGGGGAAACCCGTATTTTTGAAACAAGATGGACATCCATCTTTCGTTTTGAAAATGCCATCAAGGACATCCAAATCCTTAAATTTCGCTGACCCTAGATTTGGAAATCCCTAGACATGGATGTTTCTGATTTTCGGCGATTTTCGAAACCAAAGACGTCCATGTCAAAAACGACCTGGTCCCCCTGACATGCCAGGACACCAACCGGGCACCCTAGGGGGCACTGCAGTGCACTTCATAAATTGCTCCCAGGTGCATAGCTCCCTTACCTTGTGTGCTGAACCCCCCCCCCCTCAAAAAAAAACCCCACTACCACAGCCCTTACGGGTGAGGGGGGCACCTAGATGTGGGTACAGTGGATTTGTAGTGGGTTTTGAAGGGTTCGCTGTTTCCTCCACAAACGTAACAGGTGGGGGGGGATGGGGCTGGGTCCGCCTGTCTGAAGTGCACTGCACCCGCCTCCATACTGCTGTCATGGACCTGAGTATGACATCTGAGGCTGGCATAGAGGCTGGCAAAAAATATTTTTAAAAGATGTTTTTTGAGGGTGGGAGGGGGTTAGTGACCACTGGGGGAGTAACGGAAGGTCATCCCCAATTCTCTCCAGTGGTCATCTGGTCATTTCGGGCACCTTTTTGTGCCTTAGTCTTAAGAAAAACAAGTCCGAGTGAAAACGTCCAAGTGTTTGTCATGGACGTCCTTGGTTTTTTTGATCATGGGTCAAGGACGTCCAAGTGTTAGGCACGCCCAAGTCCCGACTTCACTACACCTCCAACACACCCCCTTGAACTTTGGCCGTCCTTGCGACGGAGTGCAGTTGAAGAATTCCTAAATCGAGCTTTGATTATACCGATTTGGACGTCCCTGGGAGGATGTCCATCTTCCGATTTATGTCGAAAGATGGGACGTCCTTCTCTTTCGAAAATGAGCCCAATAGTGATTCATTAAACAGGCAGGGTGGACTCTAGTACAATGATGAAGGGGCCAATGCATTATAGAGGAGATGGATTCCATACAGTGTAATGCACACATTCTGAACACTATATATAATATTTTATAATATATTAAAAGGTTGATGGTAGTAGCATTAATAGGTTTCATATTATAAGCAACAGTTAAAATGTAATGCCAAGAAGTGCAGAGTGATGCACTTGGGGTGCAGAAACCCAAAGGAGATGTACCAGATATGAGAAGAGAGATTGATAAGCATAGCCCAGGAGAGGGACCTTGGGGTGATAGTGTCTGAGGATCTGAAGGTGATGCAACAATTCAACAAGATGGTAGCCATGGCCAGAAGGATGGTAGGCTGCATAAAGAGGCGTATAACCAGTAGAAGAAAGGAGTTGTTGATGCCCTGTACCAGTCAGAGTATTGTATTCAGTTTTGGAGGCCGTATCTTCCTAAGGACATAAAAAGACTTGAAGCTTTTTAGAGAAAAGTGACTAAAATGGTATTGGGTTTGCATCGCAAGATGTGTGAGGAGAGACTTGAGGACCTGAACACATATACCCCTGGAGGAAAGGAGAGATAGGGGTGATATGATACAAACGTTCAAATATTTGAAAGGTGTTAGTTTACAAACAAACAAACCTTTTCAAGAGACAGGTGGTAGAACTAGAGGACATGAATCGAGGTTGTGGGGGGGGGGGGGGTCTCAGGAATAATGTGAGGAAGTACTTTTTCATGGATAAGGTGGTAGATATCTGGAATGCCCTCCAGCTGAAGGTGGTGGAGATGAAAACAGTAATGGAATTCAAAAATGTGTGGGATAAACACAAAAGAATCCTGTTTAGAAGGCATAAAACCAAAAAAGCTTAGCAATGTTTAGATGGCAACACCAGTAATTGAGAAATGAAGCCAGTGCTGGGCAGACTTCTACAGTCTGTGTTCTGATTGTGTCTGGGCAGATTTTGCTTCTGTAACTAGAGAACAAGGCCAGTCCCAGACAGACTTCCATGATCTGTGCCTTGAAAATGGCAAGGACCAATCAGGATCAAGCATATGTATCATATCTTATACTATTACTACTAAATAGAGGGTTAAAGAAATCTATCAATTAGTCAATTGTAGCTTAACACCAATTTACATATGACCTTTTTCAAAATCCCATACCTTTCATACATATATTCACATTCCATGAACTCAAAATATTTCAATACATTTATTCCTGCTTTAGAAACATGAACAGATTAAACCTTGCAGATAATTCTTAATCAAAATAATACTTCTGGACCACAGTCAAGCAAAACCAACCACCATTTGAATGTTCATTCAGATGTCAAAGAGTCTGATTACTGACTGCTGATGCCAGATTTTTATTCGTTGTGGAGTCGCCAAGCGATACCCCAATTCTTCTACCACTTTCGTGGTTAACTGTCAGCAGACTCGAATGTCCAAGTATTGGTGGAAAAAAACAGATTCCAATTCACATATAGTCGAAAAGCCGACTAAAATATCCAGCTGCAAGTATCTGTATCATGTCCCAATCATTTCAACCAGATACATAGATCCCAACACAGGCCGTGTTTCAATTATTTACTTCTTCAGGAGATCCTTTGTAAGATAAACTATGAGTTTATCTTGTTGTGCAGTCTGGATGGACCATGCAGGTCTTTATTTGCCATCATCTGCTATGTTACTATGTTAAATGAATAATGGGCTAATTAGTACCGATAATTGGCTTGTTAACAAGCAATTATTAGCACTAATTAGATTTCATTTTAAGTGCGAATTAAAAAAGGGGGCATGGAAATGGGAGGGTCATGGGTGGAATGGAATCATTCCTAAAATTTGCACAGGTAGTTATAGAATAATGGGGATATACGTCTAATTTAAGCATGAAGACTTGCACTACGTTTCAGTTGGTGCAAATAGCAGCACCTGAAATTAGGTATGATTCCTGAGCATAAGCACTATTCTATAAACCACAACTAACTTTAAGCACAGTTTATAGAATAGCGCTTTTTTCTGCACCAATTTTTAGACATCATATATAGAATTCACCCCTAAATGTATGGGTAGAGAAAGCTTGTAGGTCTTGCTGGGTTTCTAGGTCAGGGATGCTGGAGAGAGAGCATATCCAGATTCCATTCTGATTATAATCACTATCATTCACTGCCCTAGTCATCCCAATGTTAATCCAAAAGGCTTAGCTGCAGGAATGTGGGAACTGGGAACGCAGTGGCTGGGAGTAGCAGCAGTGGTGCTAGCTGTCATTATAGAGACAAGGAACCATATAATAGATTAGCAAATAAAATGTTTGAGGGCCATCTAGTCTGCCCAATTTACTTCTTCTTACAAAGCCATAATCTCTAATTAAATTCTGACTTCCTCTTCACTCCTAAGTATTCTCTGTACTTATCACATAATTTCTTGAATTTTTATTAATGATTTTGCCTCTACCTCCACTTTGGAAGTTGTACCATGCATTCACTACCTTTTCTGTATGGAAATATTTTCTAATTCAGTAGGCTTTCATGAAATAAATACATGGGAGTGATTTTATTTTTTTTCGGCACTTGATATACCACAAGTTATTTCCCACATATGTGACCACATACACATAGGGCCACCGAGAGACTAGGTCGGGCCCGGGGCAAGGCCGCATCGCCTTTGCCCCCCCCCCCCCCCCCCCCCCCCGCACACCACTGCTCCTCTCACCAGCTCCAGGACATGACTTGTCAACCACATCCAGGCTTTTCCCCTGTGGTCAAGGGCTCATCCCCCAGATACAACAGCACCTACTTGCCCTCTTAAACTGGATGCCCTGTTATGAAATTATCCTCATGCCCCTGGATTCTATGTATGACATATATAATCTATATATGACACCCAAATTTGGGCAAGCTCTCGAGATGCGAGCATAACTATGAGCTGTTAACCATCAATAACTGGATGCTAACAACCAATTATTGATGTTAAGTGGCACTGATTAGGATTTGCACATGAATCTGGATGCATGGTGTTCTATAATGCTGGGAGCCTAAATCCAATAGTGTAACCTAGGGTAAAGAAAAGAAAAAAAACTTACCCGGGGTCCGGTCTGGGCCTCCGAGGATTCGGGGCTGAGTTGGGGGGAGGAGGGATGCTGCGAAAAGCAGCATTCTAAATTTGGGAGTCCGGGGAGAGATTAGATGTCGGGGCCGATTTCAGGCCCGTTAGGGAAGCTGGGGAGGTTTTTCGGGCCGATTCGGGCCCTGGTGGTAGAAGGGGCGCTGCAGCAGGCAGCGCGATGATTTTAGGGGTCTTCGGGCCCTGTTTTTAGGGCCGTTTTGCTCCGGGGTTCGGGGGCCAAGTGGGTGCCAGGAGGGGCGCTGCGGGAGGCAGCGCGTCTGTTTTGGAGGTCCGGGGACGATTGAGCACGTCCCCGGACGTGTAGCGCTGCGGAGGGGTTTTTTTTTTAAAGAAAAAATGGCCGGCGAAGAGAAGACGTCGGCGCGCGTGTGCATGAGGCGGCGCGCCTCATGCACATTTCGGGATCGCGCGTCTTCGCGAGTAGGCCGAAGCCGGGGCCTAAATTTTGGGCCGGCTTCGGTTCTTTTTTATTTTTGGATCCGTTTTCGTACCAGGACAACCGGGACCGGAACCGAGGGTAGGCATCGAGTGTGCTGAAAATCACGGACAAGGTAAGGGGTCTTTTGACCTGAAATTTTATTTTGTTTATTTTTAAATTAAGTAAATTCAGTTTTTGATTTTTTAAAAATCAGGGGTTTAAGTTATTTAAATTTGGTTTACATATTTGTGATCGGGGAATTTTTCTGGATTTTTGGGGTGGGTTAGTTTTTAAATTTAAATATTTTTAGGGGGTATTTTGGAGGGGTGCTAGTTTGAAGGGGTTAATAAAGGGTTAAATTCTTAAATTCGACAGGGTAGATTAAGGAAGGGGTATATTAATTTTTGAAATGGGTTTTACAAATTTGGGTAATTTTGGAGGGGTGTTAGAGGGGATAATGTGCGACGGATAGGAAAATTGGGGTATTTTTAAAATTTAAAAGCATGGTTAGAGGGAGGATTCAGGGTTTTAGTGGCAGGGAAAATTTGGGGTGTTTTGGAGAAATTGGGAAGGAGTTATAATTTTATTTTATAATTTCCCATTAAACTCTATGGGAAATTATAAAATAAAATGGAGATTTTGCTGTGCTACTCAAAATTCCGCTGGTCAGCTGGAGAGTTTAGAATGTTGGAAAAGGCTTGGGATTGGTCAGCACTGCTCGGAATCCCAAGCCAAAGCTTGGTCTCCTAGGAGATGAGGCTAACTGGCAGTTGCAGTGAGAGGCTGGTGACTGAAGAGAGCGGAAGCGCAGCTCAGTGTGGGAGAGAAAGTGTGAGATTTTTGGTGATTGGAAGTGAAAAAGTGAGTTTAGTGTGAGAGTAAAAAGTGTGAGAGTGATAGTGAATGTAAGGAAAAGCCAGAAAAGGGAGTTTGTTTAATTTTTGATCAATTATAATAAACTTGGGGGAGGGGGTGGTATGAAGTGTGATTGGTTTTGGAAGTGAAGTGTATGAATGATAGGGGAAAGTGTATGAATACATGTGAGCATAAGAAAGTGGAATGTTGGGATGCAAGTGTGAAAGGGTTATCAGCCTCCTCAGTTTAGGGAATTAAATGTTTAGCGTAGGATTGAAGCAGTACAGGGATTTTTATTTAATTTTATTTAAATAGTTTAATTGGCCCTAAGTATTAACTAATAATTCACTAGAACTATAAGTATAAAATACGTGTGAGAATAGATAGGGTTTTTCCTCCTATTAAGTTTTTAAGGGATAGGTTTAGAGAGAAGATCGGGAAGAAGAACCTGGAAGTTTGAAAATCAACAAGGGCCCCTCCGCAAGACAGACTACACCTTCAGCTAACTGTTATCAGCTAAGTGACCTTTGAAGGAATAGAGAAAAAAAATAGAAAAGAAAAGATAGAGAAAAACAAAGACAATACCATATATATACTTACCTTGATTGCTTCTCTAGAGTAAAACTGGTACCTGTGAAAATAAAAACAAAGAATACACAAAGTATCAATTCTAGGAGTTTACTGTGTAGCTTATTTGTTATCTGATTGAATTTAAAGAAATTGAGAAATGGTTTTTTTTAAAGATACTTATCTGAAAGTTCTTGAGTGAAAAAGGGATTCCTGTAAAGAAAAAGATAAGAGAAAACAAGTTAAGATATTAAACCTGAGTTGAGAAATTGTTTAACTAGTATTGTGAAAGAAAATAGAAGGGAATTTGGTTAGAAATAAAAATGTTATTGATTCTAGTTTTTATTATTAACAGAATGTGATAAATAAACTTGTTTTATTTATAGTAAGATAATAGAGTTTCATTGATTCCTTCAACTAAGGGGATAATCCTGAATTTAGTTTTTCTTTCCCCTCATGGTTCAAGGGATTGTGAGGAGAGGTTAGTTTTTGTAGCTTATCCCTTTCATTCTGGTGTAGAGCCCCAAAGTCACGACTAATTACATCTGAAAATTTGGAGCTCTATTTCTGATGACATCTAGTGCCAGAGCGAGAGGGGTACAGCTTACAATAGCATGCAACCCAAAGGGGGGCATGGCCATGGGAGGGGCAAGGGGTTAGGGGCATTCCCCAAAAATTGCACATAGTGTTATAGAATAATGGGTCAGTGTGTCGAACTTGGGCACCAGGATTTACACCAGATTTCAGCAGGCATAAGACTGGCGCCAAGAGTGTTGGCACTAAGCACTATTCTATAAAGGATGCATGTCTTTTATAAAATAGTGCTTAGCGCAAATCTTTTCCAGTGCCCATTTTTGAGATGCCTACATGTTTGTACTGTGTTCAGTGACACCACTAGAGCACCATATTAGCAGAACATAAACCCCAAGATTCTATATATGGCACCTTAATTTCCATGTGGAAACTGAAGCGTATTCTATATCAATGCGCATAACTTATTTGTGTAATTAGTAATCAGCGCTGTTAGGTCAATGTTAACAAGCAATTATCAGCACTAATTAGCATTCTTTAAGATTTGCATACACAACTCGCTAAGCGTATTCTGCAACTGGTGCGCCTAAATTCTAAGTCACATAGATGAAAATGGGCGTGGCAATGGGCAGGACATGGGCATTTCTAAAATCTATGCACGTTGCTATAGAATACATCCATCCTGCACCTAATTTAGGCATCGGGATTTATGCCAAGTAAAACATGGTGTAAATGGCCACTACTACATTTGATTGCATGGAGAGGCACTCGGCATTATTCTATGTACTGTGTGGAAATCTAAGCCTATTCTATACAATTTAGGCATACTTTACAGAATATACCTAGTCATACTTTTTTTCTGCGCAAACATTTCAGTCACCCTATATAGAATCTAGCAATCAGGGCCTACATCTGTTTGTAATGCCTAGATATAGTTGACAGACCTCTTTGGTGACTCAAAATAGCAGACTTTAGAGAAAAGATAAGAACAATGAGTGTAAACAGTCATTCTTTGGCCTTCAGATGTGCCCATTTGTTTATTTATAGTATGGTTACCTCCATGATTGTTAATTGCATCTCCATTCAGAGCAGTGACATCAAAACAAGTGCAGGACATTTTCATCTAAAAGGAATTGGTCGACATATGTGCTGGATGTGATATGGAAGATGACAGAGTGCTTGCAGGAGTCACCATAGAACCCCTATTGTGAAATGACTGGTAGATGCAAGATAGGTGATGCTCATGTGTATGGACAAAGTTACAAGACAAGTAAGACACCACTGGCCAGTGATGCCAGACATGCAGTGCCAACCTAAGGCATTAAAAGATTGTGAAGTCATGTCAGCAATACAGAGGTTCAGAATTCTAAGAAGTGAAGACAAAGGGCTGAATTCTATAAATGGCACTTTAAAATGGGCTCCAGAAAAGATCAGCGCTAAGCAGTACTCTATAAAGGGTGTGCACTCTTCATAGAATAATACTCATGTGCAGATCTCGCTCCTAGCTTTGAGCATCAGACTTACACCTGCTGAAATCTGGTATAAATGCTGGTGCCCAATTTGGGCTTGCTGAGCCATTATTCTATAAGAACGCACACAATTTTTTGCAATGGCCCTGACACACCTATGCTCTTCTCAGAACCATACTCCCTTTTGGGTTATGCACTATGGGAGCTAGGCAGCCTGCATTACAGAATAGTACACAGCCAGATTCACACGCCAATTTTAATTGTAGCCAATTAACATCAATAATTGGTTGTTGGCACCAAATTATTGATTGTTAATGGCTTATTAAGCTATTAAGTTGCATATGCATCTCAGCAGCATACCCAAATTTTGACGCCTGTCTTCGGGTGCCATGTATAGAATCTGGGAGATAATGCTCTGTTGTACCTTCAAGTGATACCAAATAGTCCTTGATCACTCCAACTGAACTAAAAACACAGACTTTGTAGTTCTAATTTCAGATCATTTATCCAGCTCAGCAAACAATAATAACTTTTAAAATGTCCAACAGACAGTGCTGGGGAGGAGCCATCTGTCTTGGTACATGTGGGTACCAGTGATGTAGGAAAGTGTGGGAGGGAGGTTCTGGAAGCCAGATTTAGGCACTTAGCTGGAAAGCTGAAATCCAAATCCTCCAGAGTAGCATTTTTTGAAGTCCTTCTGCTCAGAGGCATAGCCAGACCTTGATTGTGGGGGGGACGCCTGAACCCAAAGTGTTCCCCCACCCCACCCCTGCCGCAACCCCACATCCCTGGGCTGGCGGGGGTCCCCAAGCCCCACCAGCAGAAGCCTTCCAGTGGCGATACTACATGCTGCCTGCCCTGCTTTCGCATGCTCGATTTTAGTGAAATTGAGTATATGCGAAGCTCGCCCATGCTCAATTTAATTAAAACCAAACATGCACGCAAGGGAGGGGAAAGCAGGACAGGCAGTGCAGCAGTAAATATTGCTGCAGGAAAGCTTCTTCTGGCAGGGCTGCAGACTTTGAAGGCCCGAACCTAAATTGGGGTCGCAGGCCCCTAAGGCCCCCCGTGGCTACGCCACTTCTTCCACTCCACTTGCAGGACCCAGAAGACAGGTAGAACTCCAAAGTCTTTTAATGCATGGCTGAAATGATGGTGCAGGGAGAAGGATTTTAGATTTGTTAGGAACAGGGCAATATTCTGGGGAGCCTATTTTGGAAGGATGGGCTCCACCTTAACCAAGGTGGAACTAGGTTGCTGGCATCAGCATTTAAAAAGGAGAGAGAGCAACTTTTAAACTAGAAACTGCGGGATATCTTTGAAGAATATCACCAAAGCAGGGAAGACTGGACATCCCGATAGTGAGATTACAATAAAGGCCATAGGAGACCAAAAACCTTTAAATATAGAGCAGATAGACTTGAAAGATTGTTAATTATCACTGTCAACTGATAAGCAGGTTGTAAATAGAAATAAAAAAAACACTGGCTGAAGTATCTGTATACAAATGCTAGAAGCCTAAAAAATAAGATGGGAGAGTTAGAATATACTGCACTAAAATGAAAAGGTAAATATAATAGGCATTTCTGAGAACTGGTGAAAGGAAGATAACCAAGGGACACTGTCATACCAGGGTAACCATTATATCACAGTTATAGGGTGGATTGAATTGTTGGAAGGATAGCGTTTTATGTTAAAGAGGACTTTGAATCAGACTAAAAGTTCTGAAGGAAAAAAATATACCTTGGAATCTATATGGATAGAAATTCCATGTGTAAAGTGGAAAAGGATAGTGAAAGGAGAGGACAGTGACCCACCATTAGGTGGTCACAAGCACAAACAGGCGGTGGCCCAGCATAGCTGGAATAGGGGGGAGGGGGAGGGGGAGGGTGATGGGAAGTATAGAAGAGCTGCAAGCACAGGCAAGTTAGGAAAGGGATAAGTAAAGGGGAGGCACTAAAGGACCTATAAGCAGTGTTGCCAGATTGAACTGGTTGAAACCCACCCAAAAGTTCACACCCCCCGCCCCCGCCGTCATCAACCCCGCCCCCGCCATCATCAGCTCCACCCCCGCTGTCATCAACCCCGCCTCCGTCGTCATCAACCACACACCCAACGTCACAAACCACGCCTCCCGTGGGGTGAAAAACTGCAAAAAAACTGCAGACGGCGAAAAAAAAAACCCGCCCGGCCAAATAAAAGCTGCCCAAAAAACCGCAACCCGCAGCGGGCAAAACTTTCCTGCAGCGGGTCGCGGAAAACCGCCCAATTGGGCAGGAAAACCGTCCATCTGGCAACCTTGCCTATAAGGAGGCAGGTAACAAGACAGGAAGTCTGGGAGGTGAGGAAAGAGGTGAACTCTGGGAGCAAGAAGGGCAGTGCCTGCAAGGTGCATTCACCATTTTAGCCTGCTGCTCCAACATTTGGTAAATTCTGTTGAATTTGTTTAATCTCTTTCTCTTCTTGTCTTTTGCGTTGTTTGGTACAGGGTGCCTTCTCTGTGGGCTGTTGGTTGTGGCCAGGAAGGGAACACAGGGGTTTGGCTTGCAGCACAGGGCTGCTGAAGTGCAGTGGGCTGCTCAGGCGCAGGTCGGCCGTTTGACTATTTACAGTGCTGGTATGGGGGTCCTCACTGCTTGGCTTGCCCTTCTTTTTAGGACCTGTGTCTTCCGGATAGGGTTTAATGTGCCCACAGAGAGGCGGAGTGCTGGTGAGCGTGCCAGCAGCCATGGTGAAAGCAGCATAGTTCCATTTTATAGAACTAGCCATTAAGCCCGTTAAAACAGGCGAGTATTGGTATGTTCTATTTTGATGTCTTCCCTCCCTCCCAGTTCCAAGGCCCCATTCCCTCCCCCTCCCCTCCCAGCTGCAAGGCCCCCCGCCCTCCCTCCTTCCCTGCCAGCTCCAAGGCACTCTGTCCCTCCCTCCCAGCTCCAATGCCCTCTTCCCTCCCCCACCCCTCCCAGCTCCAAGGCCCCCCTCTGTCCCTCCCTCCCAGCTCCAAGGCCCCCCTCTGTCCATCCCTCTCAGCGCCAAGGTCCCCCTCTGTCCATCCCTCCCAGCTCCAAGGCCCCCCTCCTTCTGACCTCCCATGTCCAGAATCCTCCCTCCTTCCCTGCCAGCTCCAAGGCCCTCTGTTCCTTCCTCCCAGCTCCAAGGCCCTCTTCCCTGTCCCTCCCTCCCAGCTCCAAGGGCCCCCCTCTGTCCATCCCTCCCAGCTCCATGGCCCCCCTCCTTCTGAGATCTCCCATGTCCAGCATTTCTCCTCCCCTCCCCCTCCCCTCCCCGAGGTTGCCGCTATCGCTCCCCTCCCCCCCGGGTCGCCGCCGCCCTCCCCCCCCCCCCCGGTCCACCCGGGCCAGGCCCTCTTCTCTCCATTAAACACAAAGCTCACCTCCGAAACCGCAGCAAGCAGATCGCCTCCCGTCTGCCTTCCTTCCCTGCCTGTGTCCCGCCCTCTTGTGATGTAACGTCGGCGAGGCCGGGACACAGGCAGAGAAGGAAGGCCGATGGGAGCTGATCTGCCTGCTGCGGTTTCGGCGCTGTAATGGAGAAGAGAGGGCCCAGCCCGGGGGGAGGGGGGAGCGGTAGCGGCGACCTCGGAGGGGGGGAGCGGTAGTGACCTGGGGAGGGAGCAGTAGCGACCTCGGCAGTTCCCTCATGGTGCACTCCTCAGCGCAGTTTCCCTCTCTGTTCCGTCATCACATCTTGACGTGGGGGCGGGACAGAGAGGGAAGTCTCTACTGCACATTTGCAAGTGAGTCAGTCACTTGCCATTTATATGTTTGATGGTGCTGCTGGATTGGTTGGGAGTCAGTATGCATCTGTGGCTCTGGCAGACGCGATTCCACTTCTGCATGTGCGGAGCAAACCATGGTCGCGGGTAAAATGACTGTGCTGCTGTGATGGGCGGTGTCTGTGAAATCATGATGAGCCATAAGCGGTGCACTCTGGGGGCACAATTAACGTCAGCTGTGCTGGTACCAGACATTGTTTGAGGGCGGATTGCAGGCAAGTTTCAATTTAAAAATGTTCTTGTGCCAGTGGCCTGGGTTTACTATATAATTTAGGGTTCAGAATGGCCCCTGGGCGTCAGGCAACATCTGGATAAGGGATGCCCCCTTCTCTGTGAACCATCAGGTCGTGGGTTGGTGACCATGAAAGGGCATGCGATGCACACGGTCGCATCTGGGAATGTGGACTATTTTTTGGCCTTTGAGTTGTGCCGTGGTCCTCCCAAATAGGCAGATGTGTTTTTCCCTTACAAGCAAATGACTCTGTGAATGTGCCGCTTCGATGTACAAATCGCAGTGTCAGGGTGGGGGACATATGTCAGCTCATAGTGCCCCTGATCAGTCTGTGGGTTGATTGTGAGTCGCTGCATATAGGGCCATTCTGTGCAAGCCGGGCAGCAGAGAGGGGGTTCCAGATGAATGAATACAGCACCTTGTGGTCATCTTAGGAGGGGTTATAATACTGCGCAATTCAGTTATTGAGGCAGCCATACTGATGAGGTCTTAGGACACTCAAAGGGGCATAATCGAACGGAAACGTCTATCTCCATGGGCGTTTATCTCCGAGAACGGGTCCGTGAAGGGGCGGACCGAACTGTATTTTCGGAAAAAATAGACGTCCATGTTTTATTCGACAATTTGTGAGGTGGGCGTTTTTGTTTTTCAGCGATAACGGAAAATGAAAGTGCCCAGCTCAAAAACGAATAACTCCAAGACATTTATTCGT
Organism: Microcaecilia unicolor; assembly: GCF_901765095.1. Taxonomy (NCBI): domain Eukaryota; kingdom Metazoa; phylum Chordata; class Amphibia; order Gymnophiona; family Siphonopidae; genus Microcaecilia; species Microcaecilia unicolor. Next base: position 168,415,381 of record NC_044037.1, on the reverse strand, counting down.
GGGAGGGGCCAGGATTCGTAGTGCACTGGTCCCCCTCACATGCCAGGACACCAACCGAGCACCCTAGGGGGCACTTCTACAAAAACAAAAAAAAAAAAGGTAAAAGAGCTCCCAGGTGCATAGCACCCTTCCCTTGTGTGTTGAGCCCCCCAAATCCCCCTCAAAACCCACTGCCCACAAGTCTACACCATTACTATAGCCCTAAGGGGTGAAGGGGGGCACCTACATGTGGGTACAGTGGGTTTGGGGGGGCGGTTTGGAGGGCTCCCATTTACCAGCACAAGTGTAACAGGTGGGGAGGGGATGGCCCTGGGTCCACTTGCCTAAAGTCCACTGCACCCCCTAATAACTGCTCCAGTGACCTGCATACTGCTGCCAGGGAGGTGGGTATGACATTTGAGGGTGAAAATAAAAAGTTGTGAAACGGCATATTTTGTGGTGGGAGGGGGTTTGTGACCACTGGGGGAGTCAGGGGAGGTCATCCCCGATTCCCTCCAGTGGTCATTTGGTCATTTAGGGCACTTATTGGGGCCTTATTCGTGGAAAAACAGGGTCCAGGAAAAGTACCCTAAATTCTCGCTACAAACGCATATTTTTTTTCCATTATCGGCGAAAGGCGCCCATCTCTGATCGGCCGATAACCACGCCCCAGTTCCGGCTTCACCACGCCCTCGACACGCCCCCATCAACTTTGTCCGCATCCGCGACGGAGTGCAGTTGAAAACGTCCAAATTCGGCTTTCGATTATACCGCTTTATTCGTTTTTGTGAGATAAACGTCTATCTCCCGATTTGGGTCACAATATAGGCGTTTTTCTATTTCGATTATAAGCAGGTGGCTATTTTATGTCCCCCCTCCCCCCAAAAATACTCATTTTACCTATAGCATAACAGGAAAGAACTCCTTTTCAAATCCATCAGCCAGCAAGTTGGTTGTACTTAAAAGTGTTACAGATCAATAATTAATGTTTTTGGATTTATTATTCTTGTATGAAGAAAGGCTAAAGAGGTTAGGGCTCTTCAGCTTGGAAAAGAGACAGATGAGGGGAGATATGATTGAGCTCTACAAAATCCTGAGTAGTGTAGAACGAGTAGAAGTAAATAAAATTTTACTCATCCAAAAGTACAAAAACTAGGGGACATTTGAAGAAGTTACATGAAATACTTTTAAAACAAATAAGAAGAAGTATTTTTTCACTCAACAAATAGTTAAGCTCCGGAACTCTTTGCCAGGAGGACGTGGTAACAGTAGTTAGCATATCTGAGCTTAAAAAAAGGTTTGGACAAATTCCTGGAGGAAAAGTCCATAGTCTGGTATTAAGACAGACATGGGAAGCAACTGCTTACCCTGGGATCTGTAGTATGGAATGATTCCACGATCTGGGTTTCTGCCAGGTACTTGTGACCTGTCTTGGCCTCTGTTTGGAAAACAGGATACCCGGCTAGATGGACCATTGGTCTGGCCCAATATGGCTACTCTTAGGTTCTTATGTCTTATGCTATCAAAAATACATTGGATAAACATGTTTCCCATATATATAGTACTCTCTCTGTCTATACATAGGCTTTAGAACATCCAGCAACTCTATAGAGGCCTTATTCCATTACTATAAATTGAAAGACATACTAAAGGACAAAACCAGGGCTGCAATGAGATATGTACTCCAAACGAACACAGGGAGCCTATAGGCGGACAAGCTACACCACCCAAGCAAAACACTGCCAAGGAACTATATTATTGTAAGGTTACAAAGGACTGCTCATTAGAAGGCACATTAAGATCAAGCTGACATCATACGATATCTATGCCTTTGGAATGTTTGTGCTGTTCAATGGATATATCATACTGCTCCCTGTTGTTACATTATTAAGGGGTAACTGTTAGCTCCAAGTTTGTTCAATGCAATTTTATGTGCATTATGTCCATTCAGGTGCATCACGGTGTGATTGGTAACCCTATGGTAAGTTTAAAGTTATCCAGTACCTGTGCTACACTTCCCAGGATGTATTGCTTGGTGAAGAGGTAATCCCAAGGACATGCGTATATAGCAATAAACAGGATACCAGATAGGGTTAAAACACAGTATCCATTCCCTTCTTCTCTAAAGTTGCCCTCCTGGCACTGAACTTATGACCACTAGGACCCATTTAGTTCCTCTGCTTTAGAACTTTTAGAATATCTGTGTTGGTGTTGAGGGTAGAGGCTACCTGTTAACTTGATTGAGAATATTACACTCACTAATTGACATCCTCTTCAGTATGTTTTTGCAGGTATGCCTCCACTCACGGAATACTCTGAAGCAGCAGGCAGAGAGACGGCACCAGCTTGGTGCCAGCGAATAATGGCATAGATGTGAAGTTTTCCTGGCCTTCCAGGGCACATTACATCTGCCTTAGTATAGGTATGTAGAATTTGTCGGCAGGTACTGCCGTGCCTTCACACATTCAGTCTACCGTTTGGAAGACATGTAGCACACCATATGGTTATTCCTAGCTTTCCTACTCATAATCAGTAAGTATATTATCTCATGCTTATTGTTGACTTAAACTTGAATAGATAATGAATGTGACTGCTGGGTGGACGGGATGGATCGTTCAGAACTTTATCTCCTGGCACTCACTATTTTACTATGGTATGTTACTAGCATTCAGACTCATGGGGCATGGGACGTCTACACATATTTTACATACCAACATATACAGCCTTTTCCAAATGGTGCCTGCAGGAGGGCGTTGAATCCGACTAAAGAGTATTACTACTACTACTACTATTTAGCATTTCTATAGCGCTACAAGGCATACGCAGCGCTGCACAAACATAGAAGAAAGACAGTCCCTGCTCAAAGAGCTTACAATCTAATAGACAAAAAATAAATAAAGTAAGCACATCAAATCAATTAATGTGATCGGGAAGGAAGAGAGGAGGGTAGGTGGAGGCGAGTGGTTACGAGTCAAAAGCAATGTTAAAGAGGTGGGCTTTCAGTCTAGATTTAAAGGTGGCCAAGGATGGGGCAAGACGTAGGGGCTCAGGAAGTTTATTCCAGGCGTAGGGTGCAGCGAGACAGAAGGCGCGAAGTCTGGAGTTGGCAGTAGTGGAGAAGGGAACAGATAAGAAGGATTTATCCATGGAGCGGAGTGCACGGGAAGGGGTGTAGGGAAGGACGAGTGTGGAGAGATACTGGGGAGCAGCAGAGTGAATACATTTATAGGTTAGTAGAAGAAGTTTGAACAGGATGCGAAAACGGATAGGGAGCCAGTGAAGGGTCTTGAGGAGAGGGGTAGTATGAGTAAAGCGACCCTGGCGGAAGATGAGACGGGCAGCAGAGTTTTGAACCGACTGGAGAGGGGAGAGGTGACTAAGTGGGAGGCCAGCAAGAAGCAGATTGCAGTAGTCTAAACGAGAGGTGACAAGGGTGTGGATGAGGGTTTTGGTAGAGTGCTCGGAAAGAAAGGGGCGGATTTTACGGATGTTGTAAAGAAAGAAACGACAGGTCTTGGCGGTCTGCTGGATATGAGCAGAGAAGGAGAGAGAAGAGTCAAAGATGACCCCAAGGTTTCGAGCTGAGGAGACAGGGAGAATGAGAGAGCCATCAACAGAAATAGAAAACGGGGGGAGCGGGGAGGTGGGTTTGGGGGGGAAAATGAGAAGCTCGGTTTTGGTCATATTTAATTTCAAGTGGCGTTGAGACATCCAGGCAGCAATGTCAGACAAGCACGCTGAAACTTTGGTTTGGATGCAAGGTGAGATATCAGGGGTAGAAAGGTAGATTTGGGAGTCATCAGCATAGAGGTGGTAGGAAAAGCCATGGGATGAGATTAATGAACCAAGGGAAGAAGTGTAGATAGAAAAGAGGAGGGGACCAAGAACAGAACCCTGAGGTACGCCGACAGGCAGAGGGATAGAGGTAGAAGAGGATCCACCAGAGTGAACACTAAAGGTGCGGAGGGAGAGGTAGGAAGAGAACCAGGAAAGGACAGAGTCCTGGAATCCAAGTGAGGACAGGGTATCGAGAAGTATGCTGTGATCGACAGTGTCAAAAGCAGCGGAAAGATCAAGAAGAATGAGGATGGAATATTGACCTCTGGATTTAGCCAGTAATAGGTCATTGGTTTGTATCATGACAGATGGCACTCTACACACACACACACCAGCAACTAGCCACTGAATAGCACTCAGATCATACTACATCTTCACAATTCAGTTTTGACATGCACGGACTCACATGTAACTCTGGGCCCCAGTGTCATGATTTTGCCCTTGTTTCATGCTCTCATGCATCTCGCCACCTGGTGGTTAGACCTGGTGGCTGCGATGGACTGTCTGTTTGCTGTTTCCCATGTTCCAGAAGTCATGCAGGTCCGGTCCGGATTTTCCAGCCTTCCAGACTGGCTTGGGATTTTTGGAACTAAGCAACACCCTTACCTGGTGACCTCCCTTGTATGTTGCCTTTATTAACCACCTGGAAACTTTCTACTTGGCCTTGGCAACAGAGGTCTTGAGTTGTGTTCCTGCCCTGAAAGCTTTCTTTGTCAGCTTGACCCTGCTTGTTTCCCTGGATTATTCTACTGATTGCTACCTGCCCAAGACCCTACTTGTTTCCTGGTTTATTCTACTGTCTGCTGCCTGCCCAAGTCCCTGCTTGATTCCTGGCTTATTCTCTGGTTTGCTGCCTGCCCTAGTCCCTGCTTGATTCCTGGTTTGCTACTGTTTGCCGCCAGCCTATAGACTCTGTTTGGTTCCTGGTTTCCCTTCTGCTTTGCTGCCTGCCTGTAGTCTCTGCTTGGCTCATGGACTATTCTCCTGCTTACTGCTTATTGCTTCTGTTCCAGTCCAGCTGCTCCAGTCTGGCTATTCCAGTTCTGGTGGTACCAGTCTGTTCTGCCTTGCATCAAATGACCAATGCTGGGCAATAGTTAACTACATAGCTAAACTACTTTTCAGTAGTTAATCCAAAATGTTTAACTACTCAAAAACAGTTGATAGTTCCCCGATAGTAATTAACTACTTAAAATGTAGTTTAACTAAGGGGCCCTTTTAGTAAGGCGCCCCTAAAAGTGGCCTGCGCTGGTGTAGGCACGTTTTGAATGCGTACAGGTCATTTATCAGCTTGCCTGGAAAAAAGGCGCTTGTGTCCAAAAATGGACGTGCGACAAAATTAAAACCAGTGCGTGTCTATTTTTGGCCTGAGACCTTACTGCCACCCTCTGACTTAGTGGTAAGGTCTCATGAGCTAACCAGGCGGTACGCGGCCAGCGAGCATAAACTGCTGATTACCACCAGTTAAGCGCCACATGGTAGAAAATAAAAAATATTTTCTACTGTGTGTTCTCGACGCGCATCAAAAATGGAAATACCACATGGGGCATACGGTAGCTGTGCGGTAGTTCCAATTTGGTACGTGTTGGACACATAGGTGCCTAAGCGTCTTAGTAAAAGGGCCCCTAAGTAGTTTAACTACATTTTAAGTAGTTAAGTACAACAAATCGTAGTTGTGTTTTTAAGTTCTTCTGCACTGCTGATTTATTTTTGTTACATTTGTACCTGTGCTTTCCCACTCATGGCAGGCTCAATGCAGCTTACATGGGGCAATGGAGGGTTAAGTGACTTGCCCAGAGTCACAAGGAGCTGCCTGTGCCTGAATTGGGAATTGAACTCAGCTCCTCAATTCCCCAGGACCAAAGTCCACCACCCTAACCACTAGGCCACTCCTCCACTCCTTGCATAATGACTTACTAACAACCCAGCTAGTGCAGTTCTCTTGTGATATAATACAGTGTTTCTCAAGTTTGTCATGGAGTACCCTCTTGCCAGCCATGTTTTCAGGATTTCCACAATGAATATGCACGAGATTGATTTGCATATAATGGAGGCATCGTATGCAAACTGATGTCATGCATATTCATTGTGGATATCTTGAAAACCTGACTGGCAAGGGGGTACTCTAGGACCGACTTGGGAAACACTGATATAATATCTTTGGTTCTGGAGCAAGTAATTGGCTAAAATGAGAAACTGTACTGTGATTGGATGGATATGAAGGAAATACTAGTCTGTGATTGGATAAAATGAGAAACTGCATTGGGGATGTTTCTTTCCTTTTGTGTTATATTAGCTAGCTAGTGTTTGTTGTTGATTTAGCGATCAGTTAGGGGGTCTTTTACAAAGCCACACTATCGTTTTTAGCTCCCATTATATTCCTATGGGCGTCTCAGCGTTTACCACCAACTGATTTTTACTGCGAGCTAAAAATGCTAGAATGGCTTTGTAAAAGGCCTCCTTACTTTTTAAATATGCCAGAATGAATAGTTTAGTAGTGATGAAATTTTATGAGAAACCAAGATTGAAAAGTGATAAACTGGATGAGAAAGTTTTGCAGTGAGCTATAAATTCTGTGTACGACGTGAGATCAGTGGCAATATCACTTCAAGCACCTACTTCATCAAGCATCTAAAGGTGAGCATTGTAGGCTACTGATGCACTGATTGTCTGCTTGTTAGTGTCTCATTTTCTTATAATTTTCATTTATATGGCGCTGGTTTTGGCAGGTTAAAAAGTGGTAGCAGCACATATTTCACTAATTGCTGCAATTTGTTAAAATGCTGTTGTGATTTATAACTATCTGACAAATTATTTAAAAATCTAAGTCTAATCTTGTTGCAATTCAGTTGTTATGTAAAGATTATAGTAAAAATTAAGTTTAAAATCACTTAATTTCTCCTTTAATTGCATTCCTTCGTTTATGCATTATGTTCTCTTCAGTGAAACTAAGGACATTCAGGGGCTCGTTTTCAAAACAGAAAAATGTCCAAAAAGTGGCACAAAGCAGCAGATGGATATTTTTTTTTGTCCAAAATGTTCAAATCACTATTTTTAAACACATTTTTATGACCTTTTTCTATGCAGTTCATCTGTAGTGTGTCCAAATCACAAGAGGGCGTGTCAGGGCATGTCGGGGGCAGAATTTGGGCATTCCCAAAACTTGGACATTTTTCTGCCATAATGGAACAAATCAAAAACGTCCAGAGCTAAAAGTAAGACGTTTTAGTCTAGACCTGTTTCAATCATGACTAAGTTACAAAAAGGTGCCCTATATGACCAAATGATCACCTCTTACTCCTCCAGTGGTCACTGACCCCCTCCTACCCCCACCAGAGATGTGAAAGAAACAGTACATAGAGTCTGGTATGTATTATCACTGTCACATCTTAGGGGGCTGGGAAGTGGTCAGTGATCACTTAGGGAGTAAGGGGGATTATGCGTTTATTAAAAAAAAGATGCCCTAAATGACCCCTGGAGGGATTAATCTTTTTTATTGACATGAAATCATTATCACATAGGTAACACTTCGACATAACACAATTCACATATGAAGTACAACGTTCAAACCATTTTTTTCCTTATGTCAACAATGAGTTTTTCCCCCTATCCTTTCAAACCCTCCCCCCCATACCCTCCCTTAACCCCAACTAAACCTACCCAACCCTTAAACTCTTAACAGTTCAGAATTTTGCTTCTTGCTACCGGAGTGAGTGTATCCCAAAATGGGGACCAGGACTTACAAAATATGTCACCTCTCTTGGAGGCTAGGTCACTAATTCCCCTCTTTTCTACGGAACAGCACTGAATCATAGCAACCCTCCAATACGCCACACTAGGACTCTCAGCCACCAGCCATTTTTGAAGAATGATGCACTTTGCCATTAAGGAAGCGAATTTCAAGAATGTTTTGTATCTTGGTGGTGTCTGTTGATGCGTTTTATAGGTGTCAAACAGTAAATCTGGAGTTGGGTGCCACTTACAGGACCACATCCAAGAGACGTGAACACACAGCGACTTCCAAAAGGCTTGAATTTGTGGGCACTTCCAAAACATGTGTCCCAAATCGGCACCACCCCTTCCGCACTTTAAGCAATTGTCTGTCTCCCTGAGAGTAGCTCGAAAAGCTCTGTGCGGAGTAATGTGCAGCCGCAGCAGGAATTTATACTGAAGTTCACACCACGCTATATTCACGCTTAGTCCAAATGCGGACCTGACACACCCCACTATATGCTCCTGCTTTAGGTGGAGACACAAATCTTGGTTCCACCCTTGAGTTACCTTAGTAAGGTCCAGGTCTTTCGAGGAGTCTCTGAGATGCTTGTGGAAATAACTCAAAGGAATCCGCAGCTGCGCCTTGAAACCCAACAGTTCGACTAGTTCATCCCACAATTCTTGGTTCAGCGCTGTTGACGGGAGGGAGCTAACATAGTGCCGAATTTGGAGGTAAGCAAAAGTGTCCCTCACGTCTAAACCATATTCAGTACATAGATCTTTAAATGGTTTGATGACCCCCTGCTCTGATACGACATGATATAAGTAGTGAACTCCGGAGGAGGCCCACCTCTGAAAAGTCGCGGAAGATATCCCCGCCGGAAAATCAAGGTTTCCTTGAATCGGCAGCAACGGGGAGACCTCCCCATTCCTATTACCCCGCCTACGCACCCACTTCCAGGTGGCCCTCAAAGGTGCAAAAATATGCTTATAGGGGCCTAGGTTTGGCGCTTTTCCTGGAGGAGCTTGCAACCAATATGCAAAATGCAATGACTGGAGTAATGAAATTTCTGTATTGGTGCAAGAGAAAAAATTCTGTGCGCGAAACCAGTCTGATATGTGTCTGAGATTACTAGCAACAGCAAACAATCGTAGGTTCAACAAACCCATCCCTCCTCTAGGTCTGGGAAGCATCAATGTGGTCAATGGCACTCGCTCTCTTCCCCTGCCACAAAAAAGTTTTTAAGCGCCTTTGGAGCCACCTATCCGTCACTCCATGCCACCACAAGGGTACCATTTGAAGCACGTAGGTCCATTTGGGGAACAATATCATGTTATATAGGGCAATACGACCTGACAAGGAGATCGGGAGTGCCTGCTCCCGCCTCAGGTGGCCTAATGGTTGGGCCGCCCCTGCCAACACACCCTCTTGACATTTGGATGAACTATGGAGCAAATCATCTAAAATTAGGTTGTTGAAAATCGCAACTTTTGTTTTCAAAATGAGCCCCATAGACAGATAAGACAGAGTAACAGGAGTTTACATAGAAAATAAGCATGATTAGCTTAAGGAAAAATTGTACATGGAGTCATAAAAAGTGTACGAGCAAGGGCTCCAGAAATTTCCTCACTCTGAAGACAGAGAAATATTTTGGGGTCCTGCTATATAAGAAACTGAACTCTAAAACAAAATGCACATTTTCTGTAACAGATTTTTAATTAACTCTGTTTTGCATTTTCATGACTAGAGAAATAAGCACAGTAAAATCCATTAATAGCAATTCAATCACATTGCAGCCAAGTACATATTTAAAATTTTATTTGCTTGATTTGGAGGAATGAGCCTAGTATAAAAATAATTTTATAGATAGCTTAATTAAAGTGCTGAATTTTGTACAACTTAACTGGCATTGTAGCTGCTTGTTTTCCTCATCAAACCACTGCATAAAATATATTGCCTGTATTTTGAAACTTTAAATAAAAGTATAAATCCTATACTCCTTATATTCCCTGTTGGGTCATTTAATATTCATGTGGAAAATAGCTTCATTAATTATGAAAATCAGCTTCAGCTAGGCCTTGAGACATCTTCGGCTAGATCTTATTTCCTTGCTAATTAGCAACTTAGGCTGAGTTAAGTCAGTGTGGCAGCATGGCAATTGGACATGGCACTGCCATGAAGCATGTGTGAGGCCAGAGGAGATTTAGCTGGAACTCTCATTCCCTGGGGTGGTGGAGATTTAATACATAATGGAATTGATATGTCTAGCTTCAGGGGGAATGTGATAAAGATAAGCCAGGAGGGGGAGTAGCCTAGTGGTTAGTGCAGTGAACTTTGATCCTGGGGAACTGAGTTCAATTCCCACTGTAGCTCCTTGTGACCCTGGGCAAGTCACTCAACCCTCCATTGTCCCTGGTACAAAATAAGTACCTGAATATATGTAAACCACTTTGAATGTAGTTACAAAAACCTCAGAAAGGCAGTATATCAAGTCCCATTTCCCCTTTTCTATCTTTTAAGCAGTTTTTAATCCACAATAGAACACTACCTCCTATCCCATGACTCTCCAATTTCCTCTGGAGTCTTTCATGAGGTACTTTGCCAAACGCCTTCTGAAAATCCAGATACACAGTATCAACTGGCTCACATGTTCGTGGATAAAGAAATGTAATAGATTTTGCCCCGTACTGAGGTCAGATTCACCGGTCTATAATTTCCCGGATCTCATCTGGAACCTTTTATAAAAATCAGCATCACATTGGCCACCCTCCAATCTTCCAGTACCATGCTCAATTTTAAGGATAAATTACATATTTACCAACAATAGTTCCGCAAGCTCATTTTTCAGTTCTATCAGTACTCTGGGATGAATACCATCCGGTCCAGGAGATTTGCTACTCTTCAGTTTGTAGACCTGCCCCATTACATCCTCCAGGTTTACAGAGAATTCATTAAGCTTCTCCGACTCATCAGCTTTGAATACCATTTCTCGCACCAGTATCCCACCCAAATCTTCCTCAGTATTTCCCTATGGCCTGGAAGCAGGCTCTTGTATGGCCTATAATCAAAAATTGCTAACTGGATCCAACTCTTCTTTCCAGTTATCGGCTTATATCTAAAATCTGTTTTTTTGTCTAAATTAGCTGAATGAGTAGTTTTCCAGCAGCTGTTCTAATACGCTGATAAAAACCAACATTTTTCATCCCTACTAATCAGGGTTCTATCCAGGGCACAGCACTGAGACTATCATCACAGCTCTGTTGAGTGAATTTTACTCAGCCATTGATTACGGTAAGTATGCCATTCATGTCTCACTTAACTTAATCGCGGCCTTTGACCTAGTCAACTATTCACTTTTACTTAAGCATCTTTCTGAACTTGGTATCTCTGGGATAATCTTATGGTGTTTTTTCTCTTTTCTCGCAAATCAATCTTTTGCTGCATTATTGCCTGAATCACATTCCTCTGTGCATCACCTTCTCTGTAGTGTACCTCAGGGCTCTTTTCAACATTTTCCTCAGACCTTTAACAGCCTTAGTTCAAGACCATAATATAACTGCATATTATTATGCTAATGACATTCCTTTGACTTATTATATAGATTCCCTATACCCAGACATTTCAAACTTTCAGCTTGGACTTGATGCAGTATTGACATGGTTGCAGCAAAATTGCTTTGTCCTTAACCTGTCAAAAATGGTTGCTTGTTGGATAACTGGCAACTCACAACCTCCATCACTAGCACCATCAATTCAGGGTACATCTATTAAATCAGTCACACAATTCATATATCTAGTCATTTTCATTGATCAGAGTCTGTGCTTTGAACCTTAAGTATCAGCACTGATTAAATCCTGTTTCTTTGCTCTTAGACAATATCAAGCTATACGTTCTTTTCTTGATGCTGCTCTATGCACTTTTAATCTAAAGGATGGATTATTGTAACATTGTTTATTCCAGTTTACCACAAGTCCTATTGCATCTAATCCAATCAGTGCAAAATACAGCACTGAGAATCCTAGCATATTCTCATAAGGCAGACCACATAACTCTTCTTTATATTAAGAGGGGGCATTTTCTGATATGACGACTAAGTCGGACTTTGGACATTTTGTGCTGAATGTCCCAAATCTGAATAACAAATGAAACCATTTTCAAAAAGCAAACATTTATCTTTTTTGTTCAAAAATACCATTTGTAACAAGGTTTTTTGCTCTCTGCATTTATCTTTTCAGGCCATTTTTGAAAAAAGTTAAAAACGCACAAAATAAAGCCATTGGGATGTAGGAGCAGCCAGCATTTTAAGCAAACTGGTCTCCCAGACATCCCAGGAAAGCAATGGAGCACCCTAGGGGGCACTGCTGCGGACTTCATATAAATAGTCCCAGGTACATATCTCACCTTTGCTCCCTTAGCTTGTCTGCTGAGCCCTTCAAAACCCACCCAAAGCCCACTGCTTCCAACTGCACACCACTCCAATTGCCCTTATGGGTGAAGCGGGCACCTATATGTGGGTACAATGGGTTTCTGGTTAGATTTGGAGGGCTCACAGTTTCAACCACAAGTCTAACAGGTAGGGGGAGGTATGGGCCTGGGTCCACCACTGTACTACTCTAGAGACCTGCATGCTGCTATAATGGACCTGGCTATAACATTTGAGGCTATCATAGAGGCTAGTGAGTACTATTTTTATTCACATTGTTTTTTTGGGGGGGTGGAATGGGGTCAGTGACCACTGGGGGGAGTAAGGGGAGGTCATCCCTGAATCTCTCCAGTGGTCATCTAGTCATTTAGGGCACCTTTTTGTGTCTTATTCATTATAAAAACAGGTCTAGACAAAAATGTTGAAGATTTCGCCCTAGATGTTTTGGTTTTGTTCCATTATGGCTGTAAAACATCCAAGGGTTAGGCACACCCTAAGCCTGCCTTCAAAATGCCCCTGACATGCCCCCTGACATGCAGAGAGGAGTAGCCTAGTGCTTAGTGCAGTGGACTTTGATCCTGGGGAACTGAGTTCAATTCCTGCTGCAGTTCCTTGTGACTCTGGGCAAGTCACTTAACCCTCCATTGCCCCTGGTACAAAATAAGTACCTGAATATATGTAAACCGCTTTGAATGTAGTTGCACAAAAACCTCAGAAAGGCAGTATATCTAGTCCCATTTCCCTTTTCCTTCCCTTTCTCTTGTGACTTAGACGCACTGCAGATGAAATGCATAGATAGATGTCTGCAAAACAAGATTCGAAAATACCGATTTGGACATTTAAAGAAGAAATCCATCCAAATGGTGCTTTATGACACTTTTTGGCCATTTTTTTCTTTTGAAAATGAGCCCCAAAGTAAACCAGGATTTCATCAGGAAAGTCTTACCTCTCCTATCTGGATTTTCAGTACTTCATGGAATGGTGGATCCCTGAAATCCCCCACCACTACCACCACCACCACCAAAGGATGTTGTAGAAGCAAACATGGTGCTGGAATTCAAAAAGGAGTGTGATAAACCCAGTGTATTCCTAAAATGTAAGAGGATGGAAATCAAGATTGGAACACCTCAACTCAAAGCAGATTTGAAATGGCTGTCATGCTTATCCTAAGAAACTATGGAGAAAGTAACCTGCATTGCATGGCAAGTACAACCCCCCCCCCCCCAAAAAAAAAAAAATGATGAGAAAAGTAACGTAAAGATACAATACTACATACACACCCTCCCAAAAAATAAAAATTTACACTTCCAAGCCCCAGACCAGTCTTAGAGTCCATCCTCTTCCATTCTCCTAACCAGTCTTAAAGTCTCTGTTTACATCAGTGTCCCTAATCTCCTGCATTTCCATATCCCCAGTGTGGCAAAATGGTGAATTTTCCAGCATATGAATTATAAGAATATTTTATGAAGTTTATTTCTCTATTTTGGCCTGCAGGTGGTGCATGTTTTATATTTAAAGCTGTTACAGAGAAATGACTGTTCCTTCTTTAGTTTAATACACAGAGAAAGTAACCTGCAGTAATTTGGCCAACTACTTTTAAACAAATGTTGTTCTGGGCTCTGATTGGCCCAGGAGTTGAAATTCAGTCTGGAAATGCTGGATTTTTCTCAAGTCTCAGTTTGGAACTAGAGAGAGAAAGACCTCTTTACTGAGACTCTGTTAGCAGTTATAATCTGTAACCCGTGAGCAGCTATACTTTCTGTACTTCCCAGGCACTATCCAGGTAGTGATAAAATGTTTAGATAGTTTTATAATTGATCCTTATTCAGTTACCTGTTATTTTCCATCTGTTTTATAGTTCATTGTTCAATGTTTTTTATGACAATAAACCTTTTTTAGTTTATTGACTCTGCTTGTCTGGACTAAGAATCCTGGTGGTTTGTGTGTTGGGTCTCTGACTGCTTTCTGTGAGCTGTGGAACCACTGAGAGTGTGGTCCCGGTAACCTAGAAATCCCCTGGGATAACTTGAGAGCAGGAGACTCACCTAGAGGCAGTTGGGACCCAGCCGGTGGGAGGAGGGTGCTAGTGTAGAGCACATGCCAAGGTGCAAGCGGCCCTGAGCTGTGCTGCAGATAGACCCTCTAAGTGGCTGCAGGGTTAGCCCCAGGTAAGTGGCTAGGCGTTTCATGACACCCAGTATCTGCCCTCTTACTTCCTTTTCCCTCTTCCCCACCATCCATTCCTCTTGCTGCTGCTCTATATCAACTATTCACTTTCCTCGGCATCCACCCATCTATTTATTTCTCCAGTATTCATTTTCCCTACCTTTCTTTTTCCTTACCCCAGCATCTATCCCTCTGCCTCTACCTTTCTACCTTTCACTACATGAGCCCCCCTTCTCCCTTGCCCCAGCATTACCATCAGCCTCTGTGTTGAGACTGAGAGCAGGGTTGCAGGGCCTGCTAGTCCACCATGGCATGGATGAATCCCTGGGGACGGGAGGTCTTTGATTTGAGCTATGGTGGCCTTTTAAAAGGTATCTGCCACAGAAGAAAATGCCTCTTTTTCTTTCCAGCAGCTCTGGAGGTATAGTTACTGTTTTGGGGAAAACAGGCTTGTGAAACCTTTTTCATACATTTGTACTCAGGATTTTTGACATTAATGAGCTGATTTGCATGATTTTGTATCACTGCTGCTCATCAATGCCAAATTGAAATAAACTGAAAGTCCGCAGATCTCAATATATCTATTCCTCTTAGAAGCAATTCTTGTCATAGTAACATATAGTAACATATAACATACATAGTAGATGATGGCAGAAAAAGACCTGCATGGTCCATCCAGTCTGCCCAACAAGATAAACTCACATGTGCCATTTTTGTGTATACCTTACCTTGATTTGTACCTGTCTTTTTCAGGGCACAGAGCGTATAAGTCTGCCCAGCACTATCCCCGCCCCCCAACCACCCACCCCGCCTCCCACCACCGGCTCTGGCACAGACGTATAAGTCTGCCCAGCACTATCCCCACCTCCCAACCACCAGCCCTGCCTCCCACCACTGGCTAGGCTTCTGGGGATCCCTTCCTTCTGAGCAGGATTCCTTTATGTTTATCCCACGCATGTTTGAATTCCGTTACCGTTTTCCTTTCCACCACCTCCCGCGGGAGGGCATTCCAAGCATCCACCACTCTCTCCGTGAAAAAATACTTCCTGACATTGTTCTTGAGTCTGCCCCCTTCAATCTCATTTCATGTCCTCTAGTTCTTCCGCCTTACCATCTCCGGAAAAGGTTTGTTTGCGGATTACTACCTTTCAAATATTTGAACGTCTGTATCATATCACCCCTGTTTCTCCTTTCCTCCAGGGTATACATGTTCAGGTCAACAAGTCTCTCCTCATACGTCTTGCAACGCAAATCCCATACCATTCTCGTAGCTTTTCTTTGCACTGCTTCCATTTTTTTAACATCCTTCGCAAGATACGGCCTCCAAAATTGAACACAATATTCCAGGTGGGGCCTCACCAATGTCTTATACAGGGGTATTAAAACCTCTTTTCTTCTGCTGGTCACACCTCTCTCTATACAGCCTAACAACCTTCTAGCTACGGCCACCGCCTTGTCACACTGTTTCGTTGCCTTCAAATCCTCAGTGTTTGGCTCCCTCATCGGGTGGGGGAGGCTTGTGTGTTAATTGTGTTGCTTGGTTGAATTGGTTACTTAGTAGGGGAGTCGGGGGAGAGGGGATGGTGCTTTTTGTTTTTGGGAATGATTGCGGGGAAAAGGGGGAAACAGGTTGTAAATGGAGGGTAAGAAGGTGCGGAACAACGGGGGTACCCAACTTTGGGTCTGTGGTTTCTGTTCAGCTATGCAGGGTTGTATGTGGGGGTGATTGTGGGATTGCATGTGGGGCTGTATGAGGGGCTGATGGGGGCATGACTGGTTTGTAGAGGATGTACTGGGAGTAGTTGAGGGGAAGTTGTGCAGAGGGGTGGAAGAGTGGGTTGTTGGGGTGGTGGGAGGAGTGGGGGAATACTGGGAAGAGTAAGGAAAAGAGGCTGAGGGGACCTAAGGCTACCACTGTAACAATGTTGCCATGTGAACAAAAGAAGAATGACCGACTTTCTCTGCAGGGCGGTACTGCTGGGATGCCACCATGGCGAGCTTTTTTGTCAATACGGTTTTGAATTGGTTTCATCCTGGTGTGGGGGAATAGGTAGTATAAGGCTAGCTTCCTTTAATGTAGATGGCATCCACTCTCCAATTAAATGCAAGAAAATCCTAAATTATAGTAAACAACTGAAAGTGGATATTCTCATGTTTCAGGAAAACCATTTGTCCTCATCAGAACATCTTAAGCTGAAACAAGGCTGGATGGGCGAGATTGCCTTTGCTTCGTACAACAATAGGCAAAGAGGAGTAGCTATCCTCATGTGTAAATCACAAGATAGTACATGCCACAAAATTGTTCAGGACCCTGAGGGAAGATTTGTTATTTGGGCGGGCATCTACAGGGGCTGATGGTAGCCCTGTGCTCTGTTTATGCTCCGAAGTCTATTCTCAGAAATTTTACTCCCAGCTGTTGGCTGCTTTAACACCACTACAGGAATATCAAGTGATTGTGGGAGGGGACTTTAATATAACTGCAGATCCACTAGTTGAATGTAAGCCATCGAAAGCACGGCCTAAGGGGATGGAGGATAAGGGAATAGGGCTCCTCCAGAGAGAATTGGGGTTAGTGGATGTCTGGAGGGTCTTCCATGCGGATAATAGAGAATACACCTTCTACTCCCATGTACACAAATGTCAGGCCAGATTAGACTACAGCTTAAGATGTTACATCATGCTTATCTTACTCGAAGCAAAGGTAAGGCAATGGGCCTATGGGACTCAGAGGACTGTGATAAATGTGTGAACAAGGGCACCATAGTACACCACTTTCTGGAATGCCCTGTTTTGCCGTCTTTTTGGAGAGGGGTGATGGCTCACTTGGAAGAGGTTGCAGATCAGCCTTTGGAATGGAATTACAGGGTAATGCTTTTGGGTTTAGACTCAGACTTGGTTTCCCAGGGGTTGTCTATTTACCAATGTCGGTTCATCCTCTTAGCTCTAGTACTGGCTAAAAAAGTCATATTGCAGCATTGGGTGGATAAGTCTCCCACTCCTCTTGTTAAATGGTATGCTAATATGAAACAGATGGTCGGCTGGGAAGGAGAAGGGCATTTTGAATATGACTGGGAGCGCCCCCCACCAAGCCACACTGTGTGGTGAAGGAGTTACGAGCGATTGTCGCAGCTATCCTATACACAGGGCAATACATATTGAATCAGTGTAAATGAGTGCAGCAGGGTTAGGACAGCCTCAAGGGTAGGGGAGATGGGGGGAAGGAGGGGAAGTTTAGAGATATAGAAAAATATCAAGAGGGAATGCCACAACTCACACGTGTCAGATTGCCTGGATGTGTTAGAACAGTGATGGCGAACCTTTCAGAGACCGAGTGCCCAAACAGCAACCCAAAATCTAATTACTCATCGCGAAGTGCCGGTACTCATTATGGGCGGGGTCACCACATATGACTCCACCCTTATGATAGCCACACCCCCTTACACCAGCCATGGCGCATATAAACAGACATCATTGAAAATATTATACTAGTATAGGAGAAAAAAATAACATGATTTTCTTTCATTATAAATCATTTCTGTAAGTTATTACAGCTCCAGTATACACAGTGCAAAATAAGACAGCAGATGTAAATTCTCAAATTGGACATATTCCAAACACTAAAATGAAAATAAAATGATTTTTTCTACCTTTGTTGTCTGGTTTTTTTTTTTTCTATCCATATTGGTCCTAGTCGCTGATTCTTCTGCTCTTTATCTGTTCTCTTAACTCCGTTTCCAGGGCTTCCTTTCCATTTATTTCTTTACTTTCCTCCTTTCTTCTTCATTTCTTGCCCTCCATCCATGTCCAGCAACCCTCCTCTCCCCTCCAGCCACCCATGTCCAGCCACCCTCCTCTCTCCCCTGCCCTCCCCTCCAGCCACCCTCCTCTCCCCCTGCCCTCCCCTCCAGCCACCCTCCTCTCCCCCCCTGCCCTCCCAGCGGCAGGCCTCCCTCCCACCCAGCACCACGCCACCCACCACCAGGCCTCCCTCCCTCCCTCCCACCCAAGCACCAGGCCATGCACCCACCCAGCACTCCCACCCAAGCACCAGGCCTCCCACCCAAGCACCCCAGGCCTCTCTCCCTCCCACCCAGCACCAAGCCACCCACCCAGCACCAGACCTGCCACCCAGCACCAGGCCTCCCTCCCTCCCACCCAAGCACCAGGCCATGCACCCACCCAGCACTCCCACCCAAGCACCAGGCCTCCCACCCAAGCACCCAAGCCTCCCTCCCTCCCACCCAGCACCAGGCCATCCACCCACCCAGCACTCCCACCCAAGCACCAGGCAGGACACCCACCCAAGCACCAGGCAGCCCTCCGCCCTCCCTTCCTCCCTCCCACCCAAGCACCAGGCAGGCCTCCCTCCCACCCAAGCACCCAGCACTTCCACCCAAGCACCAGGCCACACTCCCTCCCTCCCATCCGGCGTGCACCAGGCCACCCTCCCTCCCTCCCACCCAAGCACCAGGCCATGCACCCACCCAGCACTCCCACCCAAGCACCAGGCCACCCAAGCACCCAAGCCTCCCTCCCTCCCACCCAGCACCAGGCCATCCACCCACCCAGCACTCCCACCCAAGCACCAGGACACCCACCCAAGCACCAGGCAGAACACCCACCCAAGCACCAGGCAGCCCTCTGCCCTCCCTCCCTCCCTCCCACCCAAGCACCAGGCAGGCCTCCCTCCCACCCAAGCACCCAGCACTCCCACCCAAGCACCAGGCCACACTCCCTCCCTCCCTCCCATCCGGCGTGCACCAGGCCACCCTCCCTCCCACCCAAGCACCAGGCCATGCACCCACCCAGCACTCCCACCCAAGCACCAGGCCACCCAAGCACCCAAGCCTCCCTCCCACCCAGCACCAGGCCATCGACCCACCCAGCACTCCCACCCAAGCACCAGGACACCCACCCAAGCACCAGGCAGGACACCCACTCAAGCACCAGGCAGCCCTCCGCCCTCCCTCCCTCCCTCCCACCCAAGCACCCAGCACTCCCACCCAAGCACCAGGCCGCACTCCCTCCCTCCCATCCGGCGTGCACCAGGGCACCCTCCCTCCCTCCCACCCGGAGTCAAGCATTCCTCCCTCCCTCCCTCCCTCCCACCCGGCACCAGCCCGCCATCCCTCCCTCCCTCCCTCCGAACCCGAAGAAATTTAAAAGTCTTCCCTTGTCCGAATAGGCGGCGTCAGCATCAGCAGTAGCAGCGAAAAGCGTGCTGCTGTTTGGCGCGTTTTCAGCCTTCCGTCTCTCAAGCTCTCTGGTCCCGCCCTAACAGGAAATGAGGGCGGGACCAGAGAGCTTGAGAGACGGAAGGCTGAAGACGCGCCGAACCAGCAGCACGCTTTTCGCTGCTACTGCTGATGCTGACGCCGCCTACTCAGACAAGGGAAAACTTTTAAATTTCTTCCGGTTCGGAGGGAGGGATGGAGGCCGGGCGGGGTGGTGCTGGGTGGGAGGGAGGGAGGAATGCTTGACGCTGGGTGGGAGGGAGGGAGGAAGGAATGATTGACGCCGGGTGGGTGGGAGGGCTGAAAGTCTCGGGTGAGGCGACCGGCGGCGCGCGTGCCAGCAGAGAGGGCTCCGTGTGCCCTCTCTGGCACGCGTGCCATAGGTTCGCCATCACTGTGTTAGAATATATCTGATGGTTCAGTCCGGATGGTAGGGCAATCACTGTTATCAAATCTGTTACTGGGTCAGAAGCACTGTGTATTGTATTTCATTGTATTTCTCTCAAAAAACAACAAGGCAAGCGATCTGCAAAATCCAATATGGAAAAAGAAGCCAGCAGATCAATATAACATCAGAAAGATTTTATTGAAGATACCGCATGTAAACAAATTGCCCGACACAGGCCGTGTTTTGCCCACCAAGGGCTGCGTCAGGGGCTACAATAAACAAACAGATTGAATTATAATAAATAAAACATCAAATTTAAAATATAAAAACAACATACCACCATAGTTTCTCATATATTGATGAACAAATAGATAATGTATAAGTTATAAAATGATAATAAAATGTTATACATACATGTAAAATCTAAACATGAATAAATAAGTATGTGGTGTACATAGAAAGGACCACATAATACAAATAAATCAATCAATCAATCATCCCAACACAAAAAACGCATTATATGTATTTAAAAATTGTATATATATACAGTGCACTCCATTTAAGTGCACGCCGGATAAGCGCATGCTCTGCTTTACTGCATGAGGTACTTCGGTCCCATTTTTGAAGCATTGAAGAGGGAACTAGTAACGGAGCCTGGTCAGCCCCTTGGGGAGGACACTTGAAGCAGCCACTGGCAGGGGGCCAGAGCCATGCTGGTTGCAAGGGCCCAGACACCCAGGGACTAGTTCCAGGCTTTTTTATGCTTTCTGGGGCACACCTGGAACCAGGTACACAGCCTGATGGTTAAGCCCATGGGGAGGACACTTGAAGCAGCCACTGGCAGGGGGCCAGAGCCATGCTGGTTGCAAGGGCCCAGACACCCAGGGACTAGTTCCAGGCTTTCTTATGCTTTCTGGGGCACACCTGGAACCAGGTACACAGCCTGATGGTTAAGCCCATGGGGAGGACACTTGAAGCAGCCACTGGCAGGGGGCCAGAGCCATGCTGGTTGCAAGGGCCCAGACACCCAGGGACTAGTTCCAGGCTTTTTTATGCTTTCTGGGGCACACCTGGAACCAGGTACACAGCCTGATGGTTAAGCCCATGGGGAGGACACTTGAAGCAGCCACTGGCAGGGGGCCAGAGCCATGCTGGTTGCAAGGGCCCAGACACCCAGGGACTAGTTCCAGGCTTTCTTATGCTTTCTTGGGCACACCTGGAACCAGGTACACAGCCTGATGGTTAAGCCCATGGGGAGGACACTTGAAGCAGCCACTGGCAGGGGGCCAGAGCCATGCTGGTTGCAAGGGCCCAGACACCCAGGGACTAGTTCCAGGCTTTCTTATGCTTTCTTGGGCACACCTGGAACCAGGTACACAGCCTGATGGTTAAGCCCATGGGGAGGACACTTGAAGCAGCCACTGGCAGGGGGCCAGAGCCATGCTGGTTGCAAGGGCCCAGACACCCAGGGACTAGTTCCAGGCTTTCTTATGCTTTCTTGGGCACACCTGGAACCAGGTACACAGCCTGATGGTTAAGCCCATGGGGAGGACACTTGAAGCAGCCACTGGCAGGGGGCCAGAGCCATGCTGGTTGCAAGGGCCCAGACACCCAGGGACTAGTTCCAGGCTTTCTTATGCTTTCTTGGGCACACCTGGAACCAGGTACACAGCCTGATGGTTAAGCCCATGGGGAGGACACTTGAAGCAGCCACTGGCAGGGGGCCAGAGCCATGCTGGTTGCAAGGGCCCAGACACCCAGGGACTAGTTCCAGGCTTTCTTATGCTTTCTTGGGCACACCTGGAACCAGGTACACAGCCTGATGGTTAAGCCCATGGGGAGGACACTTGAAGCAGCCACTGGCAGGGGGCCAGAGCCATGCTGGTTGCAAGGGCCCAGACACCCAGGGACTAGTTCCAGGCTTTCTTATGCTTTCTTGGGCACACCTGGAACCAGGTACACAGCCTGATGGTTAAGCCCATGGGGAGGACACTTGAAGCAGCCACTGGCAGGGGGCCAGAGCCATGCTGGTTGCAAGGGCCCAGACACCCAGGGACTAGTTCCAGGCTTTCTTATGCTTTCTTGGGCACACCTGGAACCAGGTACACAGCCTGATGGTTAAGCCCATGGGGAGGACACTTGAAGCAGC